>NW_026126408.1:5603750-7062500 GCF_943737965.1 Phodopus roborovskii | reverse complement strand
AAAGCAAAATCCAAACAAACAAACAAAAAAAACCCAAATGAACACAAAGATCTCTTCCATGGTAATTTTTTTTGTTTGTTTTTTGAGACAGGGTTTCTGTCCTGGAATTTGCATTGTAGACTAGACTAGCCTCAAACTCACAGAGCTTGGCCTGTTTCTGCCTCCCAAGGGCTGGAATTAAAGGTGTATGCCACCACTGCCCAGCCTCTTCTAACGGTTCGTATTACCTCTCTTTCCCTCAGAACCTTGTTTACTATATACTTGGTTTATTTGTTTATTTGTTTTGTATTTTGTTTTTTTAAGACAAGGTCTCACTATGTAGCTCTGACTGTCTAGTAGCCTAGGCTGGCCTCAGACTCATAGAGATCTACGTGCCTCTGCCTCCTGAGTGCTGGAATTAAAGGTGTGTACCTTAACACCTGGCTATATACATTATATCTATTTTAAAGAATGTTTTGAACATTAATGTGTATATATATATATATCATTATATGTAGTATATGCTTTATATATATAGACTTTTTTAACCTAAAACACATATTACACTTCAAAATCAGTTTTGAAATGTTTTCCATGACAAGTGTTAACTCTCTTCATTTTAGAAATACTACTTGGGAGTGGGGCTGAAGAGATGGCTCAGAGGTTAAGAGCACTGCCTGTTCTTCCAGCGGACATGAATTAAATTCCCAGCTCACAACCATTTGTAGTGAGATCTGGTGCCCTCATCTGGCCTGCAGGGATACATGCAGGCAAAAAGCTGTATACATAATAAATAATCAATCAATCAATCAATAACAGCTATTTCAGCTTCCCTGCAGTGATGGGCATTAGGCATGCCTTTTGAGCACAGCTGCTTCTCAAATGCAGCCCTACAGTCAGGTGTTATACCTGTTGTTACTTCAACTAAGAGTGGGCATTTCTCCCAGAAAGAAACCATCCATATATGTTTGTAGGAAGAATAATAAAATGACCTATAGAAAATTGGCTTTGTCCTTGGGGAAACTTAGTTTTAAAAAGAAAGAAAGAAAAGATCAGACTTAGGGATTCACCAAAGAAGTAAAGGAAAATATTTAATAATCCATGGTTTGAACACCAACCAAGATGGCTTTAGCCGAGGCCCCTCCCCAGGAAGGCTAGAGGCTTTCTTCTCAACCAGACATTATTCTCCTAGTGTTTAATTCTTGTTGTTTTATTTTATTTATTTATTTTCAAAACAGGGTTTCTCTGTGTAACCTTGGCTGTCCTGGAACTCGCTCTGTAGATCAGGTTGGACTTGAACTCACAGAGATCCACTTGCCTCTGAGCTCTGGGATTAAAGGCGTGTACCGATACCTCCCAGAGAGTGACCCTCTCTTAGGGGTTCCTAGTCACCAGTCCTAGGCAGTGTACTTTGGTAAGAGGTTCCAGAAGGAACCATCCCTTAGACGTAGGGGAGGTGGAGGCAGAGGCTCTCTTGCATATGGAGGACAGGAAGGAATTACAAGCCAGGTAAGGTGTCTGAGCTCCAAAGCCAACAGGTCTTTCATCTCCTTTCTCTGTATATATGCTTTTCTTAGGGTCTCCTTGTAGGAGTCCTCTTCATTGCCTGCCCCTAAACAGACTCATTGATCTGTGGTAAATTTATTCAGGTTGAAGGAAGCATCAAATTGTTCATGTTTAAACATGAAACACCTCCATCAGTCCCTCCCTGTTCCCAACCCCCCCTTTTTTTTCTTCCTATTTTGAGAGGACTAGAGGGTAACATACCAAATTGTCTTTTTTTTTTTTTTTTCCTTCACATTCCGTTCGAAGTATTGAAGAGCTGACTTCAGACCCTGGAACCACTCTCCAGGAGAGACCTGCTTTTTAGGTCCTAGGCGTCCTTGAGTGTTACTGTTGGGGTGCTCCTTACCAAGACCCCCGAGGATCCAGGCAAGAACTCAGCAGGATCTGTAGCCCCCGTGAGCAGAGACTCCACACCCCCCCTCCAAGGGAGATTCCCCATGACAAAGGTGTTGCTACACTTGTGAGTGCTGGGCTACGGGCCACCACTAGAGGCGCGCGCGCGCGCGCGCGTGTGTGTGTGTGTGTGTATGTGTTGGAATAAAGAAAGTTACTGAACTTTCAAAAGGCGGGCTGCATACAGATTGAAGGCAAGACAGGGCCGGTTTTCCCCTTTGCTCTCACTGCAGTTCGCTACGCCCAAAGCCTTTCTGCTGTTTTTTTTTTTTTTTTTTTTTTTTTTTTTTTTTTGACATACGTGCTTCTGGGTGTTGGAAACCGTGGGGTCCAGGCCCTAAGGGGCAGGAACTCAACTGGAGCTCTTCAGATGCCCGAGGTCACCTGGAAACAAAGAGGCCATTTATTTTTTCTTGTGGTCTTGGACTACGAAGAGAGAGGGCTTTGTCTCTTGTGGGAAGACAGCAAAAACTTAAAACAAAAAAAAGCCAGCTCTTCCAAATAGTGCTCATGTCTTCAAAGGTCCAGAGTTCTCAGCACTTTGCTCCAAGACTCTAGGAGTCCCATTCTCACTCGGAGGAAAGGTGGGAACAATACATCAGTCCTTTGGCTTATATATAGCCTCATTGCTTTCTGTGAGGTGGCCCTGAAAATCTTGCTCACCTGGAGGGTGCAGGGCACCCTCATCCAGAGGGCGCTGCAGCCTCGCGCATAGAGGACCAACAATTGCCCTTCCCCAGGGCAGCGCCTTCGGACTCGGAACCAGGCCATAGTAGCGGTTGCACCTGGGTCCGCATCAGCCACGCATCAAGGAAGTCACGACGCGGGAATCTCAGATTGTTGGCACCAGGACTCAAGGAAGGAAGGCGGCCCTCAGACCCCCGGGAGATGAGGAGTGGGGTGGGCTTCGATCTTAGGAGGCGTGGGAGGGGGTGTGGCTGTATCCCGGGGGGGGTGGGGCGCTCCAAGGGGGCGGGGAAGCCCAGAGGGCGGAGCCGAGGGGTGGGGACTGGGGCTACCCAGGCCCGCGGAGCTGGGGGTGGGTGGCTAGTTTTTTGCAACGGCTAACAGCCTGTGGGTTTATTATAAGGCGGAGCTCGGCGGGAGAGGTGCGGGCCAGCATAGACAGAGCCTGGCGCAAAGGAAGGAATCTGGCAGTCGAGGAGCTGACTCTAGCCGGTGGAACCTGCAGCCCTTGCTCACTCAGGACAGCAGCGCCGGCCAGGCAGGCGTCCGGGACAGCAAAGCGCAGCGCAATCAGCAGAGCCGACCGGCAGCTCCGCGCAACCCGCAACTCCAACCCGCGCAGTCCGCGGAGCTCCCGCCGCTGGTCTGGGCAGCATGAGGCTCGCGGCGCTCTGGCTCTGGTTCTGCGCCCTGGCGCTGCGCCTGCAGCCTGTCCTCCCGGTGAGTGTGGCCCGGGGCAGGGCTAGAAGGCGGCGGGAAGCCTGGACTCGCCACCCGCCGATGCCATGCAGGCGGCGGCACGTGGAGGGGGAGGGGAGCGGGGACTTCTTCCCGCGCTGCCTGGCGGATCCAGGGGTGGTGAACCCTTAAATAAGGACTCCTGCCCTAATTCCCTCCACGGTCGGTGGGTGCCGCGCGGGTCCCACAGCCCGTGGTCGGGACTGGGGCGTCCCGCTGAGTGGACTCTCCGCTGGTTCCCGGCGATCAATTAAGTAAAACGACTCCACATGGGTGTGAGTCCGCCGGCCTGCGGCGGCGCCTAAAGTCACTCTCTCCCGCGACTGTCTCGCTGGCCACCTCAGCGGCCTGGCCTTCGCCAGTGACCCGGAGGGATGCAGTGGCCATGGCCACAACGCCCTTTCCGCAGACCCTAATTTAAACCAGACTGCAGGCTGCGCCCCCAGCGCGGTGGAGCCCGGGCTCCTGGGTCTTTGCACCCGGGCAAGTTTGGGCGCAGCAGAGCCGGCGCCGGAGCGGGAGGGGGCGGGCTTGCGGGAGGGACCGGGATCGGGGCTGTGCGTGGGACACAGGAGGGTGGCACGGGGCCCTTCAGTTTTTTTCTGGCTGTCCCAGGTGAGCTGGGCCGAGCTGGCAGCGGGAGATTCCGGGAAGTTGGCTTCAGACCGCTAAAGACCCTAAGAACCCAACTTTGGGGTCACTGAAGTTGTGCTGCCTCCCGGAGGGCCTCGTCCGCATGGCCGGCCCTGGGGACCCTTCCCGCGAGTGGACCCCGGTACGGCTCTTCCCCTCCCCCGACTCGGCTTTGTGCTGAAGCCGCGCGCAGGGAAGGCGGGTCCCTTGGCCCGCCCAGTAGGGCCGCGGGGAAAGAGGGGCGAACGCAGAGCTGGCGATTGGTGGGGGGAGGCCTCTGGGTAGGATGCAGCCATCCACCTTTGGCGGGGGTCGGTCTCGCTAATGAGCGACTTGGCCGACAAAGAGCTTGTCGAGGGTCCCTAGAAAGTGCTCTCCCGCCCCAGCCGCCGTCCGCTAGCCCGCCTTCCCCAACGGGGGCGCTTTGTTCTCGGCCCCTGTAACCCTTCCCTGGGAACCGCCCCGCAGCGCCGGCCCTTGACGTGGGCCGGGTCCTGGGTCGCCGCCAGGTGTCAGCGCTTGCCCCCGGGGTGTCCACGCCCCTAGCCCCGCACCCTCGGTGGAGTCCGGGGGTCCTTCCGACTGGCGGGGTTTGACCATCCCGCTGAGAGGCAGAGTCGAGGTGCGGAGCCTCAGGCTTTATCCCTTCCGGAAGTGGCAGTCTCCCACCACCACATCTGGTCTGTTTAACTTTGGTAGTCCTGGCAAAGAGACACGTGCACAGGGAAGGAGAACTGAGAGACACCCAGGTCGTGTACATATAAAGTGGCATCCCGGATCACTGTTAATGGGCATTGTCTTGGCCGCATCCCAGGTGGCTCCATCACTCTGGAGTCTTGAGAGAGGACCTCGGTACTTATCAAGTTGCCCATGAGTTGGGGGGCCTGTGGGGTGCTGAATCAGGGTTCTCAGGGAGGGATATGGTTTCCGAACTGAGTCTCCGGTGCACTCTTGGCTTTAAGGTCCAAAAAATTGCTCTTGAGGGTTGTGGTTTCTGTGGGACTCAGATCATGCCTGGAATCAAAGTTACCACTGTGGAGAGGAAAGTGGAGCCGCTTGGCATGCCTCCCTGACCTGCCTGGCATTACATCCACCTCCAGCCGTTCTCTCTAGTCCCAATGTGAGGCCTCACTGGGGCAGTGGAGATGCCGTACTGCATTGCTTTCCAGCCAGGATGCAGCTTTCCTGCTGTCTTTGGTGAGGCGGATATTCCTATGAGCTAGGGCTCTCAAGCTCCCGTTACTAATACTGAGTAGGCAGTAGGAGGTGGCAATTCTGTCTGAACTGTGCTTCCCGGAATTTTCTGTGTCCTGGGTAAGGAGCGGGCACTGTAGCAGGCTGCCTTTCTGACCTGGGAGGTTGGACCCTTTAGGGAGACACAAGGCTTAGGAAGCAGAGTTGTCTCAATGGGAGGGACCTGCAATCCTGGGAAGGCTCCCTGGAGGAAGAGGCTGAGCTGAGCCAAGCTTTGAGGACAGACTCCCACTTGGAGGCAAGGGTGTTCTTTTGCTTATTCTTATTTTATAAAGTTTGGTTAGTTTGTTTTCTTCCAGCAAAAATCCATGTTTGGTTAGAAGTGGGTGTGGAAGAAGCAGGGCACTTCCACATCTCCCCCCCCCCTTTTTTCTGGATAATGGAGGCAATTGGGGTTTGCTTAAAAGGGAAGCAGAAACCCATGCCAGAGATCTTGTTCCCTTCCTAGGGCTCCCTTAGCTCCTGTGGGAAGCAGGTCAGAGCACCCCTGGGGATCAGTGAGCTAGAGATTGACTGTTGGGTGCCTGCCTTTGAATAGGCAAGGGGAGGCTGCTGGGAACCACTCCCCAGAGACTGGAACAGGTTTGTCCAAACTGTCCCTCAGTGTGTGTGTCACCATGGTCTTTTGTTTCTGCTATGTAAGGGAAAAAACAAAGTTACTCTGGAATAGTTATTTGCTATTTTTTCTCTTTCTTTCCTTAATTATTTGGACTAGTAGAGACATTTCCCCTGAGGTCTGGCAGAGTGGGAGGGAGAGGGGGGAGGATGGGCTCGGCCTTTGGAGATGATGTCACTGCTGGCTTCAGCTCCCCAGGGAGGGTGGAGCTGGTTTTAACCTACCTGTGGCTCCTGATGGGCTCCAGTAAAACCTCATTAACACACATTGGTGGGGAGCTGGGCCTGGAAAGAATGACTGGAAAGCTTGGTTTTTGCAGTACTTTCTAGACATCCCCATCCTCCCCTCCCCCTCGGCATTGCAGCAGAATTTCAGATTCCTGAAATCCTCTGAAAATGTATCATCATGGTAGTCAGACGTTTTCTCAGTGGATTAAAATTGCCTCCTTACAAAGTATTCTTTTCTTTTCTCTCTCTCTCTCTCTTTTTTTTTTTTTTTTTTTGAGACAGGGTCTCAGTTATATAGCACTGGCTACCCTGAAACTCACAGGGTAGACCAGGCTGGGCTCGAATTCAGAGATCCACCTGCTTCTGACTTTATGTTCTGGGTTTAAAGGCATGCACCACCACTCCCCACCTTTACAAAGCATTCTTAGATTTGAGCAGCATTCTAAAACCCTTATTTCCTTTCCATTGTCCTAAACAAAAAGAAAAAGATGCTATGTGTATTTAATCCCTCCTCTTCATGGTGATCAAGCAGTCTCCTGGTTCCATGTGGCTCCGAAGAACACTGTGTCCCAGTGCCTGGTGGTTTGCATTCTTAACTGCCTTTTTCCTTCTCAGTTTCTGGTGGCTAGAAGTGTCGCTGGTGTGCCCAAATGCAGCAGCTTTTCTCCTCAGTTCTGATTTATTTTCTTTAGCAGGAGGAAAAACAAATGCGATTGGTTATGATTCTTACAAAAACAAAGGTCTCACCTGTGGATAACTCTCAGGCTGTGTGAATCTGATGTCCCTCATGGTCTGCTGCAGTGTAATAGAATGGGCCAAAGGGAGCTGTCACCCCCACAGGCCTGAATGTGATGCACAGGCATTGACCAGGTGAAGGACCTAGGGAACCTCCCTCTGTGAAGAGATGTACTTAGTCAGTGCTAGGAAGCACTCAGTGCTAGGAAGCGTGTGTGAGCATGAGCCCCAGTTCCCTAGCCTCCTCTCATCTGTGACTTACTGGCTCCAGCTACCTTGGACTAACTAGGCTAGTTCACACTGTGTGAAGATGCAAAAGCCTTTGTTTTGGTTTTGAGACAGATTCTCCACTCTGTAGCCTAGCCTGGCCTCAAAGTCTTTGCAATTCTGCCTCTACTTCCAAAGTGCTGAAGTGACAGACATGAGACACTGTGCCTGACTGGGACTCCTGTATTTGCTTTTGACTTTGTATCTTGGCTTTTGTCTTTTTCTCTGTCTCTTCAGTGTATGTTTTAATTCTACAATATTGAGCACCCATACTGTTTGTCAGGTCGGAAAGGAAACTGCTTTGGATCAAGTAGAGCCCCAGACCAAAGCTCCACTGTGCCCCTGATTATACTATGTAATCTTAAGTGACTCACTTCCAAGTCTTCTTGTCACCTCATCCATAGAACAACTATCGCTATACCTGCTCTTTCTGCCCTCATTCTGTCATTTGTGTGTTCATTTCATAAGAGATGGTGTGAAAGTGCTTTGTAATGAAAGTGTCTGAGGAAAGGTAGCTGTTGGTAATATTTAAGTTACCTTCCACCGAGTGTGTGCTAGAGAGCACTTGGCGATTTTCTTACTGTCCAACTTAGTCTTTTTTTATGATATATACCATCACCTCATCTTTTGAATGAGGAAGAAATGGCTTACAGAGGTCAGCTCTCCACAAAGAAGAAAGTGGCAGAAACTGGCCTCTTGGTATGTGGTTGTATGTATGTGCTTGTGTGCACACTTATGTAGATGTATGATGTGAATACATTGTAGAGTTGTCCAATGCCTATGGCCCCCAGAAGCCCTGAACACAGGGTCTAGCTGGGCCCTGTGAGGCCCTCCGTGCTTGGTGCTTCCAGGCCTTCCTGGACTCTCTTGCCTGTGAGCATTTTGCATGGAAGGGGTACTTGGCAGGGCTGAGTTGGCCTGCACTGTGCCTTTGGGCAAGTCCTGGGATTGGGCAACACCCCGGGCCTTGGCTGTGTGTAGCTGATGGTTGCTTGGGTCCAGGCAAGAGCTCTTAGAAAGCTGAGGTCAGGAGACCTCAGTGGGTCTTGACAGTGGACAGTATGTACCTGGGGCTCCACAAAGCTTACATGCTGTTGACTGAGTGCTGAGGAGTCTGTCTGGGCAGTGCCTGCCTTCCTTCCTTAGGCAGCACTCAGCTTGTGCTTTTTTTATCCTGAGCATGGGGGACACACAGATTTAGTAGAACCTTTGTTAAGCCCAGGGAGATGGGTATCCTGGCCACAAGTGGGTAACTTGGGACCCAAGACTTCGGGTTCCTATGATGCATTCTCCTGGCTCTTTCCAATGCCAGAGTATGCTAGGGAAGCATCTTGGACATTATATTATTTCTTGTCCCAAAGCACACAGAATATACTGTTTCCTAATTGCTTCCCCCCACCCCCACTGATTTTTCAAGTGTTGGTTTTGAAAATCTCTTCTGAGAGCTTGCTTTAGTGTGTGCAGAGTGAAGACACTGGAACAGGAAGTCTATAGAAAGAGTATTTTCATCTCCAGGACCTTGTGCCCTGGGGCAGAGTCAGTATGGTGTCATTTCCCTATTGGCTATTTGAGGAGAGATTGGGTTATAGGTGGGAATGCACATTCTAGAACCTTCTATTGAGTGTGACAGGAATGCTCTGACAAATGCCCAAAGTGCTTGGACATTTGCCTTTTACCATAAGCAGGTAGCTTCAGGTGCAGACTCTAGACATGAAGTCCTTGAACTTGGTGCCGTTTTAGCTCCAGATGTGCAGCAGCCTGGGCAGCCTGCTCTGGGATGACTTTGCTTTGTAGACATAGGATACTGCTGCCTGCTTTACAGGACCTTTCCGGGTTACTTCTCATTGTCGATGCTGGGGAAACCCTGACAAGGGGTGGGTGTTGGAGAAGGGGTGCCGCCTGGCAAGTGCTGTGTGTTTGGAGAGTCGGGAGGTCTGGTGAAGCCTGCAAGTGGAGGCAAGTTTAACATGACTGGGGAGAAGGTAGTGGGTAATCTTTGGACCACTGACAGGCGGGTGTGGTAGTGGTGGTAGTGGTGGTAGTGGTAGACTGGCTCTCCTTTTAGAGATTTGCCCAGGGATCTTTCCTGCTGACTCTGAGAGCCTCTCAAGGGTCTCAGTCTGTCTCCTGGTGTTTATGGCTTCGTGGGCTGCCTAATTATATAGAGAGGCTGTGTTCCTCTGGCCTCCAGCCCTGGGAAAAGTCCTGCCCAGTGACTCACCTGAGGCCTGCAGCATGCTCGGGGCTGTGGCCATGCCTGCATAGCCCTCGTGTTCTCACTCTATGGGGCTCCCCTTTGAGTTCTGCAGCAGTGGTAGAAACATTGGGGAGACTTGGTCACCTCTTATTTGCAGGTGCCTCCCTTTCTGGGTGTCTTCCCCCTTCTGAACTGCACTGCACACCCAATGCTCTTTGTATCCCTGGCTTAGAAGCATGCAGAAATTATTCCTCTCTTTGTCCTAGATTTGTCCCTGACTTCTTTGTGGCCCAGGTAAGTAGTTCACCCTGTGGGCCTGTGAAATTTGCTCCAGGGCCTCTCTCTTCCCATTGCAGTGTCTAAGAGTCATGCACTGGCAGAGAGGTCTTGCCTTGGGATGGGTGAAGGTGACCTTACAGGGCTTCCCGGGCTACTTTTGTCTTTCTGTCTTTATCCCTTCTGGGGACTCAGCAGGGACAACTGACTGCTTGCTCCAGGAGTCTCAGGATAGACCACTCTGGAGATGGGGGTGAGGCAGGTTTTCTGATCTTTGCCCTTGGCATTCATTGTGGGAACCAGAGTAGATGAAGCCTCTGGGCCAGGTCAGGCTGGGGGTGGAGGCCAGGTGATGTTCTCTGTACCCACACCCAGGCATCCTGGCACCCTCCCCAAGGTCCGCTCATCAGCAGGAATGAAAGCTGTGCCGGGCAGGTTGGGGCAGTGGGCAGGTGGGCGTGTTTATCACTGTGCTCATCAGCTGAGTCACGATGCCAGGCCCCATGAGTTCTCCCCGGAGACTCACCCAACCCACCTTGACCTGCTGGCATGAGGTGGGGCAGGGCAGTGGGACAAGACAGGCCTTGGGGGGCTGAAAGGAAGAGGGGGGTTCATGTCCTGGCTGTGTCACAGAACTTGTGGATTTCTCCGGTGCTCCTGGATCTCTGCTGTCTCAGGAGGATTCTGCCTTAAGCTAGAGTATCGCTGGGGGTACAGGAAATGCACCAAGGAGGTGTGCCCATCTGTAGAGGATGTCCACCATTCTAGACCAGAGACAGTGGTGGAGAAGGGCATTTGGGACTCAGCCCTCTCCTGGGTCTTCCTAGCCAGCCGGAGGTTTTTATCTCAGAGTTTCACAAGGCCAGAGGGTCCACTTTGGAGACTGAACCACAAGGCTGGTTTCTGTCATGCGTTAGACTTGCCAGCTCTCTGGCTATGGACAGTCCTTAGGGAGAGTCTCATAGATGGGGCATCAGGAAATACAAGATAAGCAGGCACCTCTGTCTCTTGGGCATCTGTCTCTACAAATGGTAAGAGAATCCTTCCTGTACAATGACAGGGAAGAGACACCCTTAGTCTTTCCCACTTGGGTCTATCCCAGCGCTTTCTGTGGCCATAGAGGCTCTCTTTGGCTATACCATCTGTCTCATAAGGGCAACAGATAGGCCTGATGCCTGGGTTGCTCACCTATAGCCATTGGGCTGGCCAGGTGAGGGGGACCCAGAATTGGCAGGCTGGGAACACAGGATACTGATGCGAGACAGACTCACCAGGTGGGTTGCGTAAGCATCACTCCTCCCTAGGATGGGGGCTGGTATCTACTTGTGGCATCCAATGTGTGCTGGTCCTTGGCTGCCATAACAGCTAAGGATGTTCCTGGGGCTTCACTGGTTGGGGATTTGATTGTATCAGAGGGCACAGAGTGACACTAAGAGATCCTCTGCAGCAGCCCTTGGCATCCCTGCAGACCCGGAAGCACACAGGCCTTAGAGATCCATGCTTCTAAGGAAAGTTCCAGGTGGATATGGAGGTCAGGTTTGGGCTCGCAGGGCCCCAGGCTGTAGAATGTCTAAGGAACCATGGAGACCGTTGTGGAAGTTGACGTCAGCTTCTCCCAGAGAGAGCTGAGGAGGTGTGGTGCCCAGAATGCATGTTGGGGAAGAAATGGGGCCCTTGCTTCCTGCCGAGGCTTGGTCTGTGGGCTTTGTGGTCTCTAGGTTCTGTCCTATATCCCTGCCCTTGCCCCAAAGGCACTTTGAAGGGGCATTCCAAGAAGACACAGTGTTCCCTCTGTTCCCCCACCCCAGGAGGAGGCAGGGCGGACTGTAGCTTCCTAGAAGTGGTCCTGAGGACTCACTGGTGAATTTGAAAAGAAAAGAGATTTGCTGCCATACAGGCTGGCCGTCCACTGGACTCACCAGCCCTTGTCTTCCCACAGAAGTCTGGGTCTGCCTACCTTTGGGAGTCCAAGCTAACTCAAATCTTTCAGGGCTTGAGTAAGGGGCTACTGGAGTGTTATTAGCTGGCTGTTTCATTTTGGCAGGTCTAAACCCAGGGTGGGCTAGAGAGAAGTATGAGGTAGAATCTGACCCACCTGAACCACATCCTGGCTTTATTGTTTCCTATATCATCTTGCATGTAATTTTTTTTACTTCTAAGCCTCAGCTTTCTCTCCTGTGAAATGGGGTCATCATATCCTGCCTGGACGGGCTTCTGAAAAGATGAGTGAATATGTGAAGTGGTTGGAATTCTCTCCTTGACTGGGCGGGGGCTCAGTCTACAGGAATACTGGGGATGGCCTACTGTGTAGAGTACCCCCAGTGGCTGTGCCTGTACAGGAGGTTGCAGAGTCTCCTTCATGTGCATGACCGTTTTCTGGTCTTGCCCCTGGAATGCTGATGTCACAGGGTCTGCAAACACAGCTTTTGTCCTTCCTCAGAAGTTCAAGCCATTTCTGACAGACCAAACTTTCATCTTCACTGAGTCTCTATATGAGGCTGGATCCTGGCCTAAGCTGCGTGGGCTAGGCTGTCAAAGTGGAAGGGAATCAGGGAAACACAGACAGTCGGGCACGTGGGTGGGGGCTCAGGCAAACAGGGTTGTAGTTGTGGGAAGCCGTGGCCTGTGCGTGGAACTTGTCACTGAAGGTTACCTTGAGAGGAGGCAGGTTTCCCAAAGACACCAACACTGGACTAGAGTGCAAGGTGTGTGTAGGCACCTGCTTTGTGCCCACTCAACTCCATGGTGATGATGGCTAAGGTCTGGCAGAGCAAATCTGCCTGGCCTCTCTTCACTTTTGACACTGTGCTCTTAAACAAGTGACTGTCCCCTTTGCCTCAGTTTCCATATTGTGCAAGATGGGTAGGGCTGTAGGGTCTGAAAGTGGTTTTAAAGATAGGTTAGCTAATTCAGGGAAAGTGTTCAAACCGGTACCTAGCACATTACTCAAGAAATAGTGGCTGCCGATGACTGATCTCCTAAGGCCTAGATTTGTTTCTGTTCTTCATGTGGCCCTAACAGTCTGGGTCATGTGTTCCCTATAGCCTGGGTCAGGTCCTTAGTTTCTCCCACCCACTGATGGGTCCAGGACCTATATATGGGGGGGGCAGGCTGCCCCCATATTCCCTTTAGCCACCCCTGTGTCAACTATAAAGACTGTGGGGTTGTGCAAGCCTCCAGCCTGTGAGATGTCAGTGAAAGGCTTAGGCTGTTTTGTTCCTTTGTGGGCTGGGGCCAGTCCAGGAAGTGAGGAACCCACCCACCTTTCCAGAAGAAGACTTCCCTCGGAGAGTCCTATTCCTCAGGCTAGCCCACCCTGCCACTTGTACGCTCAGCTCAGTCCCCTTTTAATCTGAATTGGGCATTACGTGAGGGGGAAGGCACAGGCATCTTGTAGTTCAGGAGGAAAGGAGGAATTGAATGTATTTCCTGTGTACCTGTCACCCTGCATTCTCACAAAGGTTAAAGAAGTTTGCTCTGGGTCTCTTCTAGTCTCCCTTTTATAATCTACCCAACTGCAGAGCCCCTCCCCCACAGGAAACAGGTTTATGCTGTGATGTGAGTGACTGGTACCCCTCAGCCCCTCCCACGGCATTTTAATTTTTGAAAGGGCATTGCGTAACTGCAGGGACACAAGAAGAGAGATTTGGTGGTTAGAATTGGAGCCCTGGCTGCTGCAGGTGTCAAAAGTTTCTGCTTCTGTGAAACTTGAGGACACTTTATTTAGCCAGTTCAGGGACCGAATGGCCGGAGAAGTCTGTGGCACAGGTGTTGGGCCCCCATGCCCTGCTGAGTCTATAATCAGTAGGTAGCAGTTTTGGGGTGCTGGCAGCCTAGGAGTGATCATGGTAGGGGTTCCTGCACTGCTCTCTATCCCCATCTCTCAAGTCCCCTGCCCCTGATCTTCAAGGTTTGCCCAAGAAAAGCCGAGAGGACCCCCAGCTTTGCTTTAGGATAGCCTGGGGTCAGCATGATGGAGGGGTGGGGGTGGGGACAACCGCAAGAATGCCTTGGCCATCCCTTTCATCTACACAGGCTGCTGCTACCCAGAGGCACTTTGATTCCTGACCTCTCCAGCAGCCTCCTGGGCCATAATGTTCTTTGGAAGTGTTGAGAGAGGACATCGAGTGACTGTGCCCAGTGTTCCTGCCTGCCACCTACCACCACTGTTGGATGCCATGTTTGTGGTCTGCTGCCCATTGCTTCAGTCACTGTCTGGTTGCTCCTTGAGAATGAGCCAGAGGCGCCCCCCCCCCCCATCCAGAGAACATGTAATGTACAAGCTGTAGGCTGGGCCATGGGAGCCCTCTTGCTATCATTCTGTCAAATGGTATAGACGGGGAACCCAAATCAGGTTTGTTTCAAGAAATAAGAGCCTGGATTATAAGACTTCTTTTTGATATTTTGGGTTTTCTCATTTTCTCTTAGCACATCCGGCTGGTTAGAGCCAAAGGACTTGAAGAGAGGTGGCTGGCAAGTGTGGCCGATAGGTTCAGTCTGGCTCCCTCTGGGAGCATTCCCTGGTGAGAGGCTGGCTGGGCCCGGGCCAGCTGCCCTTGCTCCACACTCACTGCAATCTCACCCTGCCTGTCCTGGCTGGGTTCTGGCAGGTGGGAACTGTGGAGGAACTGGTCTTCCAGCCACAGTGCCACACCCAGCTCTCAGCTGAGCCTCATCAGAGACTAGTCCTGGCATGTGGACTGTAGGGCAGGTGCCAGTCCCATCCCACAGGGAGGTGTGGGCATCTGGGTACTCAAGTGACATTGACCTATTGTGGGCTTTGAGACTAGAGGTCTGGTGCAGGGAAAGGGCCTCGTGCTGGGAGACTTGACCCTGGCATTGACCTCGTCTGATGTTACACTAAAGGGAGATGCTGACAGAAAGGGTCCTTACAACCAAGAAGGGATACTGTCTTTGCCCTCTGCCCATTCCCAAGACTCCCCAAGCCACACAGAGGATGACTGGCAGGTGTAGAGCAGCAGGGACCGCTGAGGCTGGGAGAGAGTGGTCCTGTCAGTGGAAGTGCTACCAGGCTATGGGCCTTGGGGGTGCTTTGGGCTCCTGTGCTCCCTAGCTAGGCACTTGACACTCCTCCACCTGCCTGTCCTCCGTCTTGGCCCCACCCTGGGTTGGGCCTCTCACTCACTCCCTACTGGGTCACCAGTCACCTTCCCTGCAGGTCCCAACTTGACTGTTGGTAGAGAGACCGAAAGCTGATAAATCATGGTGGCTGTCAGCCAGAAATTTGGGTGGTGCCTGAAGGCACCAATGGGGACCATCCCTCCTGGAAGTGGCTTTAGGAAGGGGTGGGTTTTGGGCCTTGAGGCCTCCCTATAGTTTCTCAGGTCTCTGAGAGAAAAATGAGGGGTGGGCATCACCCCACCATGAATCTCCGATCATCACACTGCCCAGTGTGGCGTGTGGGAGCCATAAAAGAATTCAGGGTTATCCAAGCCACTTCATCCCCCCCCCACACACACACACACTCACAATGGGTCCAGAGACACAGGGAGAGCTATCTAGACACCCAGTGTAGGGGTAGTTGAGCTACCGCTGTCCTCGTTGGAGATGCTTTGGGACTGACGGCTCACCCTATTGCTATGTGCTCCTAGCATTCAGCTAGCTCTAGAGAGAAAGGTGACTGGGAAGGAGGGCAGTCAAGACCCCAGGCTGCAGGGCTACCAGGATAGGAGATTTTAGCCACGTTCTTTCCTGTATGCTCTACCCTCCCGGAGACACATTGCACCTTGTAACACACCTGCCCTTGAGGCCCACCTTTTACCTTTGGTGTCCCCTGGGACACCAAACATCTTCCCACTGATTGATGTCAGTCAGATTACAGTATGGGGCAGCTAGTGTGAAGGGAAGCCAGCTACTCGGGAAAAACAATGTTGTTCCTGGTCGACCCTGGCAGGGAAGAGGTCCTTGCTTCCCTTGCTGAATTTAAGGATCTTTAGAAGGTTGAATGTTCCCTCAGTTCCTTGGTGAAGTAGGCCTTCTGTATCAAAGTGTTTTGTCTGCCAACAGTGAAGGCATCGGAAGTAAAGAATAATCTAGATCCTCCCCAGGTTGCTTTGCTCTTGGTGCTGGCTTACGGAGCTCTCTCGCTGCTTGGTGCCTTGCCTTTGAACACTGAGTTCATTCAGGGGCCTGGAATGGAGGTCTTGCCTTCCCACTGCACCTCTAAGTGGAAACTTGCCTCTTGAAGTGACTGCTCTCAAAGTAGTCTCTGACAAGGAAGTGTCATGTGACATTATGGTTGTGCTTGGGGTCCCTGGGTGCAGGTAGTAGTTTGGATGGCATTCTCAGGACACATGTCCAATTTTACAGAGGGAGGTGAAACCTAATTTCTGTAGCTCAGAGTTCTCAGCACCCCAGAGCTGTGAATTATAGGGGGGAGAGGAATTACTCATAGCTCTTAGATCCATAGGTCTAACCAAGACACTGGGGTGGGGTTAGATCTCTTGTATACTATGAGCGTGCTTGAAGTCCCCTGGGCTATTTGCTGTGGAGTGGAGTCTTAGTTGGATAAGAGTGAAAGGTGTTTATCCTGCTGTGACTGTGGGGGCCATTATCCCTGCACTTCCCAGTGTGGCATGTTGATTGGACAGAGATCATGTGACTGGAGCTTGGGCTTCTGGAACAGGTTTAGAGCCCCAAACTAGCTGGGATCCAGGCTGCTTGGGAATGGCTGTGACCCAACTCCTTTGATAATAGCAGCCCTTTGTCACTGGATGTTGTGACTAATGGGACTTGTTGATTCAATGATTTGGCTCCCACCCACAGAAGTTGGGTGTTCTGTTACGGCATCAGGCAGCTGCAGACAACCCATAGTTCTCTTCTCTTTCCCACTCTATGAAGTGAAGTTCCCAGCACTGCCCAAGTGAGTTGTCTTATGCTCTCCTGGGGCTCTTCAGTTCCCAGCCCTTGAGGCTTCTCCTTCCCCAAACCTCTGGAGTGGGGCACTGGGTATGTGCTGGGAGCTCTTTTAGAGCCAAGACCAGTCTATTTCTTAACTTGTTTAAGAAAGTTCCCAAAGTTAAGCAAGTTCCCAAGTGATGATTCTAGACTTTTGAAGGAATCCATTTAATATCAAAATTCTGTGACCTTAACATTTTTCTTTTATTACACCTTATTTTGTGTGCATGTGTATTTGTATGTGTGTGGGCATGCACATGGACAGGAGGACAACTTGGGGAAGTCAGTTCAGTTCACTCCTCCTACCATGTGGGTCCTGGGGATGGAACTCATGTGATCAGACTTGGAGGTGATGCTTCAGATACAAAGATAAGCACTATGGAGTTGGTAATGCTCTTTAAGGGCTATGTGATTTAGATATCATTGAAGTTGCACAGTAGGTGATGTGGTAGTGTCTTAGGGTGCTGATGGGAAGCCAGGAGTCTTTGTATCTGGCAGCTAAGAGTAGTGGGTGGGGGCAGATGGGCATCTTCTCCAGAAAGCCCACAATCCCTGAACCTCTTGGAGACATCCACTTGATACCATTCCCTGAAACACAAATGAGGTGTATTCATACCCAGGATACCATGGCAAAGTGCTGGAATATGGACTACCCTCAGCCCTAGGCAGCCAGGACATAGGGCTCCATCAGATTGCAATGGCTGTCATAGAGGGTAGCCTTCTTTCTAGCTAGTGTGGATGTAGGAGCTGCCAGGAAGTGGCTCCAGGCTGCAGTTAAGCATCCCAGCCAGCCTTCTGCCCACAGCTCCTAACATGCTCTTTGGCAATGGCTTGCAACTGGAGGTGAACTTTCTCCTGTACCTTGTCCTGACCCATGCTGAGTCAGGACTCCGTGTGTGCCTGGTACCCCCCTGGGCTGCTAGGCAGGGCTAAGCATTCATCTTGCTCCCTGGTGCTACAGCTGTAGTAAAGAAACTGAGACAATTTTGCTTGAAACAGATGGACTCAGCCAGGGAAAATGGTCCTTAGGCTTGGGGAGTGGGGAAGAAAGGATGTACTGTAGTGTGGGGACATGGTTTGTCTAGCTGGCCTTGGGTAGGTCCTTCACTCTGGGAGGTGCTGTTTCTTATGTCTCAGAGATGCTAATCTCAGCCAACCTAAGGAGTTGCAGGGGAGAGGTGTAGGAATCAAAGTGAATGGTAGGAATTCTCTCCATCCCCAGGGAAGACTCTCCCTGCACTGGGTCTGTGCCTTGGGTGTGTCACCCGGGGTCCTTACTACACAGCCTCGGGGGATGCCCACAGCGATGTGCTGATTGGTCTTCTCTTCTGCTCTATATCTGGACCCCACGGGTCTGCTCCAGTGATCCTTCCTGCTAGCCCAAATCACCCGGCTTCCAGGCTCTGTGCATCAGTGAGGGAGCTAAGTGGCCCCGAGTTTGATAACATAGACCATGAAACTCTTTCTTACCATGATGGTTCAGCTATATTCCTTGAAAAATGTGTGTGTGTGTGTGTGTGTCCTGTATCCATGTGTGATGTACATGAACCACAGCAGGCATGTGGAAGAGGTCAGGCAAACTTACAGGAATCTTTTCTTCTCTGCACTTGAGTCCCAGGGTCAAACTTAGGTTATCACATTTAGTGGTAAGCACCTTTACCAGCTGAGCCATCTTGCCACCTCCGTTCCTGTTCTCAATTTGTTTGGTAAGCAGCTGATTTTCTTGAGGCCTGCAGAGGAGAAAGATAAGGCTGGCTTGCCTTTACCTCCCCAAGTGGCAAAAGGGGATGGCTTGATGCGAGTTTCTTTATCCCTTCACATCCCAGAAATGATACTGAGGAGGGAGGGCCCTCAAGAGCTCTTGAGAACACAACAGGCTTCTAAATGGTACCTGAAATTGCATCAAAAACTCCAGTCAGCTGGGACCTGGGGAGTCATGGTTCAGACTCACCACTCCCCAACACACCCCATTTCTTCATGGGCTGAAGTTTCTTTATTCCCACCCCTGTGATACCATCATGAATGGTCCCAGCTGAGGGTGGAGGTCAGTCAGGGAGCTGTTTCTGTTTCCTTAGCAGAGGTTGGGGGTTGCTGCCCCCCTCCCCGCCCATTCCCTGCTCTGGACCTGGTTTGCTGGTTTCAGTAGAGATTTGCTTTAGAAGCTTGTTGTGTATACAAGATCCTAGTGGGATAAGCTGAACAAAGCCAGGGAAACAAATTGCTTCCCTGTGAAAATCCAATCTTATCTAGCTCTTAGAGAGGCCCTCCCTTTTGGGAAATTACTGATTTTTAGGATTTCCCTATGGTGGTGGTGGTTAGCTGCCTTAATGTTTGCCTGGATCCCAGGATATCTTCATGCCATAGCTACCTCAATTGAATAAGATCTGCACCCCTGGTGTGTGACTCAGGCTGGTCTAGCTGCGTCCAGGACCTCTGGCCCAGCTCCAGCTCTCCCTCCAATGTAAGGAGTCCCTAGGTTAGGAACTGGTAGAGTTGGGACCTAGATAAGGAGGTCTGTTCCTGTCTGGAGGGTGCTGTTTTCCCTCACTAAAGGAGTCAGTCACGGGGAAGGCTACCACAGGAATCTGGGGTACCACCTGGGGTAGTATAGACAGGATGTGGGCTGTCAGGTGATGTGGGGATAGACTCTTTAACTATGGATGATGAACCACAATGAACTTTGAGTGTCTACTGTAGCTGTTCTCAACCTCTGCGTCACGACCCCTTTAGGGTCATAGACCAGATATTTCTCCATTACGATTTATAACAGTAATGAAATTATAGTTATGAAGTGGCAATGAAATGATTTTGTAGGTGGGGGTCGCCACAACATGAGGGACCGTATTAAAGTGTCGCAGTGTTGGGCAGTGACTGCTCACTGGAGTTGAGCCACAGTGAACCAACTGTACTTGAAGTTGGGTCTGTGTGAACTCAAAGCCTTTGTCCTGGGGAGAAGAGTGTGCTTTTGCTTTGTACTTCTAAAGGAAGTTCAGTGTTACTTCTGGCCTAGCAGCTTCTACACACACTGAACCGCCCCCATAACCAGTAGAGCTTATACAGCTGTAGCTTTTCTCCGTGGGTCCCACAGCCCTATTCGTGAGTGAGACCAATAGGGCTGTCTGGGTCCTCTCTGCATGGTCTGCAGAGGCTCTGTCCTGCCTCCTCATGAAATTCTATCTTGATCCTGTGTTCCCCTGCTCATATGAGCCTCCTCCCCCGAATCCCAGAGTTCCTCATCACAAATAGAGCCTCTCTCACTCATTACTTAGAACAATAGGCAGGGGCACTTGTTACATACTAAGACTGTGTGTTCTTTTACTTCACACAGAAATTTTGTGACCGTTTTGTAGTGCAGGTGATAGTGCTGACACCCATTATTCAGGTGGGGAAAGTGAGGCTGTAAGATGTGTGGTGACATCACTGGGGCCACTCAGCAGGTAAATGACAGAGGTCTGGGGCAGGGATCTCTGGGGCCCTTTAGCTGAACCATATTAATTCTTTTTCTGTTTTGTTGACACAGTAGTCTCTGTGTAGCCCTGGCTGGCCCAGAACACACGTAGAGAAGGCTGGCCTCAAATTTGCTGTAATCTTTTATGTCTCCCTCTTCAGTATTATGATTGTAGGCATGTGTTACTTCTTTCAGCTGTTGTCCTGGTTCTGGTCTGTGCTGGGACCCTTGTAAGATGGTCTGAGCTGGGTTCTGTGGGCTAGTCTCATTGCCAAGCATGTCACCTACTTACCTGGGCCTTCTGTACCTGGTGTCCCGGAACCAGTGCTGGGGAGGCTCAGGGGCCTGACTCTGTCCCTTTCCCATCCTGCCTAGCTGGGGGCAGTGCACCACATCCCCCATCCCTGCCCAAGTCCCTGGACTATGTTTGCACTCCACCACCTGCAGCCCCTTAGAGTTGGAGCCAGCAAGGCGGGCCACATTCCTGCAGCTGCTGTTGCCAAGGAGAGCCCATCCCAGGCCCACAGCCCATTCATTGGCGCCTCCTTATTGCAGAAGCCTTTTCAGATTAGTTTCCACTGTCCCCAGCCTAAAGGGTGTCCCGTCCTTTCTTCACTAAGAAGACCAGGATACAGTCCTTCCTGTGGCTGAGAAAATGGTCCTGTGACCGGGCCTGGGGCCACCCTGGGTGGGCAGAGCTGCCTTAGCCCAGACAGCTCCACTATGCCGGGCCTGGCTCTCTGCTTCTCACACTTGAGGCTTCTGTGTCCACACCCCAGGGTCTAGCTCAGCTGGACACTGATTTTCTTCTGGGGGACTGTGAAAGCTGGTGGCTTCCATGCCTGATTCTCAGGGTAAGACCAACCAAAGTGTTTCACAGGGATCACAGCTTGTAGTCCCAGGTTGGGTTCCCTCTTTAGAGAGCACCCTGGGGGTAGGACCATGTGCCCATCTCTTGCATCTCCACTTGGCACCAGGTTAGGTCGTTATAGCATGGGGGATACGAGGAGGACCAGGGAGCTCCGCAGAGCTGAGTGCCCCAGAGCCGTATGCAATGGCTTCATGGCTTCCTACATGTATAGCTGGGATAGTAGACTGAGCCTGTTTGGCTGCCTAAGATGTGAACTCAGGGATGCTGGGCATTGGCTGAGCCTAATCTCAAACCCCTCTCTGATCTCTTTTTTCCAGCAAATTGTGGCCGTCAATGTGCCCCCTGAGGATCAGGATGGCTCTGGGGATGACTCTGACAACTTCTCTGGCTCAGGCACAGGTAAGGTGGGCCCAGAACACTGAGATAGCCACAGGTCATGGCTGGAGTGGGTGAGCAGGCAGTTACTTAGCTTTAGTGAGCCTCCTTCCTTCCCCATCCTGCCCTCAGCCATCAGAGTCACAGAGACAGTGCCAAAGGGAAGAACAGTGTTTAGCTGCAGTTAAGGGACCCCCCCCCCACACACACACACAGTGAAGTGAATTGGCTCTAGGAGGCCATGGACAGCCTTTGGAGACAACTCTTGGAGAAGGAGTTTGACTGAGCCTTGGTGTTTCCATCTGTGAGACCCAGAGGCTGTTGGGAGCTGTTGTAGCATAGGGTCTGCTGGCTATAGAATTACCCTCACCTCTTTCCCTAGATAAATTCTGTCTGGAGAAGAGAAGGCTGTGAACTGCAGCTAGCCTAAGAGGTCTCCAAGAAGGGAGGTGTGGGGAGGGGGAGCTCAGAAGGGAAGTCAGGGGAGCAGTGGGAAGTAATCCAGAGCAAAGGGCTGGGAGATAGTAGGATGCCTGCATGAGTTCCCAGGGAGACAGGTAGGATGCAGCCATGAGTTCCTAGGGAGATAGGAAGGATGCAGCCATGAGTTCCTAGGGAGATAAGAAGGATGTAGCCATGAGTTCCTAGGCCTTTGGGGAAGAAGGCAGTATAGGTGTGTGTCCTGAGTTAGGGTCCTATGTATGGTGCTTTAGCCCATGCTCACAGCAGAGCCCCTTCCCAGATTCCTGGGATCTTCCTCACAGTTCAGAGAGCATGCTGTTCCCAGGCAGCTGAAGCTGCAAAGAACATCTTTTTCTGGTCTGTATTTTAGAGTTGAGCCTTGACTAGTTCACCTTGGAGGACTCAGACCCCAGTCTCTTCACAGCATGAACTTGTCAGGCTTGACACTTGGGCGCCTCCCTACCCTGACATCCCTGATTCTATCTCTGTAGGTGCTTTGCCAGACATCTCGTTGTCACGGCAGACTTCTTCCACTCTGACAGCCACACCCACAGCTCCAGAGCCCACCAGCAGGGACTCTGAGGCCACCTTCACCTCCATCCTGCCAGCCAGAGAGAAGCCTGAGGAGAGACCACCAGAGCGTGTAGCAGAAGTGGACACTGGCTTCACCTCTCAGGACAAGGAAATGGAGGTCACCACCAGGCTCAGGGAGACCACACAGCTCCTGATCACCCAACGGGTCTCAACAGCCAGAGCCACCACAGTCCAGGCACCTGTCACATCACATCCCCACAGAGATGTGCAACCTGGCTTCCATGAGACCTTGGCTCCCACAGCACCTGGCCAACCTGACCATCAACCTCCAAGTGTGGCGGATGGAGGTACTTCTGTTATCAAAGAGGTTACCGAGGATGGAGCTACCAATCAACTTCCTACAGGGGAGGGCTCTGGAGAGCAGGTGAGTGGCCACTAGTACCTGGCATCTTGGCACCTGGCACCCTAACATTCTTTGCCCTGTAAAGCACATTGTAGTCCTCACCACAGTGATGAAGTCACAGGGTCTCACATCTTCCTGCCCTAAACAAACTGATTACAGGATCAGGAGGCCCCTCAGACATCACTCAAGAGCTAGCCACCTAATGCTACACCAGGGTGAATTTTCTCTCTTAGAGCATCATGGGATTTTCAAACAAGAATGTGTGCTTTGTGTCACTTGAGGTGGTATCTGTGCCTTGGGCAGCCATGGTCCTGAGTGTGATTGCATTCTGTGACAGATGATGTGGGGTGGCGAGGGAACCACAACAGGGCGTGGCAGTGCTCTGGGTTGCTATTGTGTGGATGGCTCCAGCCTGACCTGATCCCGACTTGTCCTCCTGTAGGACTTCACCTTTGAAACATCTGGGGAGAACACAGCTGTGGCCGCCATAGAGCCTGACCAGCGGAACCAGCCTCCAGTGGATGAAGGAGCCACAGGCGCCTCTCAGGGCCTTTTGGACAGGAAGGAAGTACTGGGAGGTGAGTCTTCCTTCAAGTAGCTAGGAGAAGACAGACTGTGGCTCTGTGGTAGCCTGGGTTTCAGGGGTGCAGCCATCTTTAGCCATGGGGTGGTGAAGGAGAAGGCCACTTCCTGTGTTGTTCATACCCCTGAGCCCATATTGCCGCTGATCTGAGCCAGCCTCTGTCTACTCCCTAGGTGTCATTGCTGGAGGCCTGGTGGGGCTCATCTTTGCTGTGTGCCTGGTGGGTTTCATGCTGTACCGGATGAAGAAGAAGGACGAAGGCAGCTACTCCTTGGAGGAACCCAAACAAGCCAATGGCGGTGCCTACCAGAAACCCACCAAGCAGGAAGAGTTTTACGCCTGATGGAGGAATAGTTCTCCCCCCAACCCCAGCCACTCACTAGGCTCCCACTTGCCTCTTCTGTGAAAAACTTCAGGCCCTGGCCTCCCCAACAGTGTGTTGCCTCCTCAGTACCCAGACCCTTCCGGCTGTTCCTGCCCGAGCAGTCCCCAGGGTGTGCTGGGAATTCATTCTACTTCTTTGACTTCTGCCTAGAAGCTTGGGCGCAAAGGGTTTCTTGCATCTGACCTTTCTACCAAAGCCATGCCTGGTGTCTACTATTCTGACTTGGTTTCTCCGAATGGGAGGAGACCCAGCTCTGGAGAGAAAGGGGACCCAGCCGCTTTGGACCTAGATGGCTGGAGGATCCGGGGGACAGGAGAGGGGCTTCGGCTGACACATGCCATAGCACTTATCCATAGAGACTGCTAGGGTTGGCCATGCTGTGGTAGGGGATGGAGTCCAGGGCTCCTTGGAATTCACTTTGCATTGTGGGGAAGTCTACTTTAGATATCAACTTGTTTTTGCACATGTTTCCTCTAGTTTCTCTGTTCAGAGCCCCAGTAGACTTTACTTCTGGGATAAAGCAAGTCAGTTGACTGGTGTCCCTCTCCTTGCTTCCCTAATCTACATTCGGGCGACAGCATCGGGGTCATTAAGACTTTGTGTTTGTTTTTAACCTAGAAGAACCAAATCCAGATGCCAAAATGTAGGCTTAGTTTGTGTGTTGTCTCTAAGTTTGTCGCTCATGCGTGCAACAGGGTATAGACTATCTGTGTGGTGCCCCATTTTTGGTGGTCCATAAGTAGACTGGCTAGTCCAGGGTGTCACGGGGTAGCCACCTCTTGACCAGTCATGCCTGTGTGCATGAACTCAGGGCCATGGCGTGGCCTGGGCCACTGCGACATTGGAAGAGCCTGTGTGAGAACTTACTTCTATAGCACAGTCTAGGGATGGAGGGGAGAAGACTGTGGGGTGGGGAAGGGGTGGCAAGGGTGCCCAAGACTCTCCTGCCTTTGGTACCATCTCTGGTCACCATTCTTCTGAAGTTGACAAGACACATCTTGAGTATGGCTGGCACTGGCTCCTCCAAGAACCAAGTTCACCTTCAGCTCCTGTGGCCCTGCCCCAGGCTGGAGTCAGAAATGCTTCCCAAAGAGTGAGAGTCTTTTGCTTTTGGCAAAACGCTACTTAATCCAATGGGTTCTGTACAGTAGATTTTGCAGATGTAATAAACCTTAATATAAAGGAGTCCTATGAACTCTACTGCTTTTGTTTCTTCTCTGGGTTGGTGGCGTAGACGTGGCCAGCCCTCTCTCAAACCCTGGTAGCCCAGGGAAGCTTGGCTCAAGGCTATATTCCTCCAGTTGTATTCTCCAAGGGTAGGATCCTGGGTCCAGGGTTCCTCTAATTGTTTTTGTTTGTTTGTTTGTTTTCTTTTGACCAAACTTCTTTTGAAAGTTGGTAGGTTCAGCCAAGGTTTTACAGGACCTGATGTCTGCTCTTCTAAATGGTTTTAAGTAACTGGGACTCTAGTGTAACTTGATCTGGGGTCATTAGAGTCACATTGGTTTGCAGAGCAGACACCTGGGACAGCCTTCCTCCCACATGTTTGCTGGGACACTTCCGAGGACTCCTTGCTTATTTAGCCCAACAATGTTCCAGCTGCTGACGAGGCTGCTCTGTGGCCCAGCTAGACAAGAGACCTGTGGCCTGTGTTCATCCCAGAACTTATTGCCAGAACATAAAGGCTGGATGTGATGTGGGGTGGGGGTGGGGTCTGATCTGAGACAGCACTCAGCGGAGAGCTTGTGAGATGGTGGACAAGCCTCAGGCTGAGCCCATTCGTGTAATTGCAATAAATGGTATGTGTCCATTTGGACAACAGATTCTTTGCTAGTGGTTGTGGAGTGTCTTCTTGGTCCCGCCATGTCCTACTCTGTCCAGTTTTTGGAATGGGAGTCTAACTGGCCTGTGTTCTGGCTCGGTACCAAATAGCAACAGTTTCTGCCATCCTTGCCCAGGCCCCAGTGCAGGACTTTGAGCTTGCTTTCTCCCAGGACTCCTGGCTTTGCACCTGTCCAGCTCTCTTAAGTGTATAGTGCCAACTCCAGCTGGATAAGTCCTTTCCTTGGGGTCATGAGGGCTCTGCTGACTCTGAATTTCAGAGTTTGCTGTTTGTTCTGTTTGCTCATTGTGAAATTCTTTAAAAACTTTCACTAGCAATGTCTTGTCTGCACATTGGGAAAACAATGACAGCAAAAGATTGGCAAGTTGAAAAGGCACAGTACACCAAGGAGCCCCCCCCCCCCCAGGTTATGGGGCAGCTTGATATCTCCCCTTAGCCTCATGTGGTCCTGGTGCAGGTCAGCCCTGGCACTAGGCATGTTTTTTGTGGTGTGGAGCAGAAGGGACTGTACCTGTTGATACAGCAGGGCCTACAGGTTCCAGCTTGCTTGGCATGTGGTACTCTTTCCATGCATTTACTCCAAAAGCAGTACTGGTTGCTGGGCCTAGTGGCACAGGTGCCTGTAATACCAGAAACTTGGAAGGTTCAGGCAGGAAGCTTCTACATTGAAGACATACCTGAGTTACAGAGAATGAGTTCAAGATCAGCCTGGGCAGATTACAAGAGACCCTGTCTCAAAAGGAAAAGCATAAAGAAGGGGCCAGCAAGATAGCTCAGTAATCAAAAAGTTGCTTGCCACCAATTCTGGCAACCTGAGTTTGGTCCCCAGAACCACAGGATGAGAGAGAAAGAGCAGACTCCTGCAAGTTACTGTCTGGCCTTTACATGTATATACACAACTCTCCAACTTTTTTTTTTTTTTTTTTGCTTATTTAAAAAAGTTATATAATGTGTTTTGATTATATTCTTCCCTCCCTACCCAACTTCTCTCTCAAAAACCAAAACAAACAGCAAGAAATCCTGACAAAACAAAATAAAACACACACACACACAACATGGGCATGGAGCCTACTTTGGTGTGGCTGATATACCAATACAGTGTCACGGCAGTGAAGAACATTTTTCCTTTTCCCAGCAGGTATCAATTGCTAATAGCTTCGTGGTAAGGGGGTGGGCCTTTGTGGCCACTTCCCTTTCTCCATGAGTGATTTTGTATGGTTTGAACTTGTGCAGATCTTGTGTGTGCTGTCAAAGTCTGAGTTCATACATGTATCCGCCCTGTCGTGTCTGAAAGATGCCATTTCCTTGGAGTCATCCACCACCTCTGGCTCTTTCTGTTTCTTCTGAGATCTCAAGCTTTGAGAGTGGTGGTGGGAGAGTTTATCCCATTTAGGGCTGAGTGCTGCAAAGTCTTAATTACCATTTACTCCAAGAAGCAGCTTCTTTGATGGTAGCTAGGTGATGCCCTGATCTATGGGGTATAGCAATATGGTATTAAAAGTCATTTTATTGCTATGTCCTTTAACAGAATAACAGTAATAGGTTTTCTCCTAGGTCCCATAACCTCTCTACTCTCAGTTCCTTGGCTACTTTAGCCATGTCAGGTATGGGTTCCATCTCATGGAGTAAGCCTTAAGTGTGGTTTTTAAAAAGTGGTCGATTACTCCCCTAACGTCTGTGCCCTATTACACTGCTCTGTTTTGCGGGCAGGTTGCTGTTACAGGTCACAGGATTTATAGCTGGGTGACATTATGATTACTCTTCTTCCAGTAGCATGCAGGGCACCACCCAGGACCATGAACACTAAGCAGGGATGAAACTGCCTGTTGGACACCATCACAGTTCTTCAGGAATTAAAATTTTTAATTAAAAAGCTATTTTAAGTGTAAGCGGGGTTAGGGACATACAGCTCGGTGGTAGCACACTTGCCTATCTGGCATAAGCAAGGCCCTGGTTTTAGTCACCAATACTGACCAGAGCAACATTCCCTTAGGTCATTCATTTGTTCCTTAAACCCTGAGAATAAGAATGGTTCTTTTCCCGTTCCTGGGCTGGGTAGTAAAAACAGTGATGGACTTGGCCGCCAAGTTACCCATTAACTACTAATTTATATTCTGCCCAAGTCCTATGGAAAGAAGCGGAGTTGTTTAAACATCACTTTGGGGTCCTCAGGCGGCCTACAACCTGTCCTCATCTCACTCCAGCTCCATGTCCTGTGTTCCATTTTTTGAGATTCTTCTCTGCAAGGAGCCTTGGGACACATTTCTGTCACTTCATCTTCAGCTCCTGCCATTGGTATGAGTGTGCTAGTGTTCCGTGTAGGAAGTAAGAGTCATGGAATTCCCCTCTGAGGGTTCTGAGTGACTTTCTGAGGGTGACTTGATTGTGTCATCTTCTTAGTTTGCATCTGGTTTCTGTTTGAATTGCAGTCTGGGCCTTGCTTGCCTCTGGGGTTTTGCTCTGGATGTCTTGTCACGTTCAGAATGAAGATCCCAGACCTCTGCTCTTCCTGCTCTCAGGGATGCCAGTAACTGCAGAAACAAGGAGGAGGACAGAGTGGTATCCATGGCAGAGTTCTGTGGGGATTGCCAGGGTCACTGGGACTCACGTAGGCGGCCTTTGGACCAAGTCTGGAGGAGCAAAGTAAGTGGCCTCTGACACAGAGAAGAGGTACTCCAGGCAGAAGGCCCACCTCCACCAAAGACAGGGTTCCAGAGGCTCCGTGTTGACTGGAAAGCTGAGGCAGGTGCAGGAAGCTGAAGCAGCTGCAGTGTAGTGATAGCCCAGGAGAGTGGAGGCCTTGCAGATGGGTAGGGAGCATGGAGGGCCTGGATTGAGGTGCAGAGGCAGAACCATTGAGATGTTTGAAGTGTGCGCCTGGAGGCTCTTGCTCTCCCTTGTGAGCCTGAGGGAGCCCAAAGGCAAAGGTGTGAGATAAGCATGCCTTCTGTGCTAATGGTCTTGGGGAGGAAAGGTCATGGGATGAGAGGGGACAGTAGCCCTTGAGGTGAGCATTCTTGAGCTGTCTCTGGGTTAGACACTGGTTGGTCTCAGAAATCATGGTCACCTCAGAGGTATCCCATCTGCCTGTATCTGTCAAGCCATCTATGTCTCTTTTGGCCAGCTTGGCTCATGAAGCCTGACAGCTGCCTCAGAGGGGTGAGCATCTGCTCCCTGAAACTGGGAAGTGGTCCTGAGCCAGGGGCCTAGGGGGGTTTAAAAAATACTTTGGCTTCCCTGGCCATAAAGGTGTAGAGTTTCAGGCTCTTCCATCATTACCCAGCTGTGGCAAAACCTGGCTGTGACAAAGCCTTCAGCTGGCTGGGGCAAACCCTCCTGGCTTTCTCCCTCCATTCCTTATTGCCCAACACCAAAGCACCCTCCTACCTGTGTACCTCCCTTGGCCATGCACATTCATACTCTTACTGGAATCACCCCAATCAGGTCCTCAGCTGTTCTATTCAATGCCTACTCAACTTCAAGTTAGGAGAGACACAGAAGCCCTGCCCCACTACTTCCTGGTCACTCTTCCTTTCACACATCTCTTGCTAAGATGGCCGCTGTTTGTTGTGCAATAGTCTGAGCCTGCAAGAGTGCCTTTGGGGTCTTTGAGATGGCTGCCTATGCTGCTATCCTGCCCTGAACATCCAACGACTCTTAGACACCTAGAAATAAGAGATACAATGGTGTTGAGGGGAGAGGAAGGGACTGGATGGAGCATTTCTGGACTGTTGCAGGGTGTGTCAATTCACACAAGCATTGGGAGGCTTGCATGATAGTAATTATTGAAGACAATAACTCTGTGGTTCCAGTAAAATGAGAGCAGGTGTCTGTCAATACGTGTGCATGAGAACGCTCCTACCATCCATAGCCACATACACCGGACACGGAAGTAAATGTCTATCAACAGGAACAGAGAAAAGCAATGGGTGGCACATTTATAGAAAGGAACACTAGTCGGCAATAACCAAGGAACCAAAGCACTAAGGCACTCATAACACAGGCAACTCACTAGCTGCTTGAAGCTAGAAGCTAGAGGAGCCTAGGCTGCACAATCCCAGCTATCGGAGGCTAGTTGAACATCATAGAAAACAGTGGGGCCCTCTGGCCAAGGGTGTGTGTGGTATTGACTAGGCAGGGACACGAAGGAACCTTCCAGGATGCAGGAAATATTCTCTGGTTTGATGTGGGTGGTGATTACAAGGGTGAAGGTCTATGTAAATAAACCATCAGTCATGTACTTAGACGAGTGTACTCTAGATATTGATTCTGACTAGGAAAGTTACATGAAGAAAAACAGCTTGTTATCAAAGAGCTTCTGAAACTCTAATTAGCTTCTTGAAACTCCACGGTAGCCTTTTCAGTAGAAACAGGGAAGCCCACACATTGGACATTTTCTTCTGAGTCCCAGAGGGTTCTAATTTATGGGTGGAGAGGCCCAGGGCAAAGCTAGCCACAGATGCAAGCCAAGCAAGCCAGCTGCTTGTCTGGGTCTGATGGGGTCTGTGGACCCCCTTCTTAGCTGTGGGATGGTGGGTACCGCACAAAGGGCAGCACCAGTGACCCCCTCCTCCCCCAACAGCAACCTGGCCCCACTCATTCTCTGCTTCCTGGAACCTGCCTTCCCCAGACGCTGTTTCCAGCACTTAAGGCTGAGAGCTAAAGCCATTCCTCCACTCCAGGAAAATATTTGTTCAGGGACTTGGCACCCACAGAAGAGGAAATCAAAGCCACTTTGGAATCGAGCAGGCGGCCCTGCTGCAGGCTGCTTTGTCTGCCTCTCCAGACTACCTCAACGCTGGTTGTGTCTAAGACAGGGAAGACTAACACCACCCTGCCAAGAGGCCAGTGCTAGGAATGGCCTGGATGTCAGTTCTTCATTTAGTGTTCTCACCAGTCAGTTCCACCAATCCAGATTGACAAAGCCTACTCCATGCCAGGCTGGGTGCTGGGCCAAACCTTGCTTTCCAGGCTGGTGTAAGGGAGTGAGAGAGGCCAGTTAGTGGGAAGCCATGGTAGCACAGGAAGAACATGGTGGTCTTGAGAAAGGCGGTAGGGACTAGGCAGAGTGATTCCATCCCTGGGGGCAAGCATGAGATGTACCCTGAGTCAAGCTGTGAAAGGGGATGGTAGGGTGCAGGGAGCATCCGGGGGGTGGTTATGGAACAACATAGCATAGGCAAAGTTTCCGAGTTAGCAATGCCCAACTTCTTAGGAAGTTGATGGCATCAGCTAGGTTTGCAACCACGAGTCTAAGGAGGTGAAACTGGAGAAAAGGTAGTTGGGGAACCTCCCATGATACCGATTTGAGAATGTGTGTGGACTTTATCTCCAGGGCAGAGAAAGTATGTGCTCTGTGTAAGACATTTAAACATTGTTTTTTGAGATTTTTTTTTTTTAACGTATGAGGGTATAAAAGACAAAACTAGCCAAGCATGGTGTCAGAGGCCTGTAATTCTTGTTGCTCCAAAAGGTGAGACGAAAAGAACTGTAAATTCGAAGTCAGCCTGGATAACTTGGTGGTGACTACCTGCTTAGGAAGGAAGGGAGGGAGGGAGGGAGGGAGGAAGCTCAGTAGTATAGTGCTTGCCTAGCATGCCTCAGGCCCTAGATTTAATCAAAAGTATGAGAGAGGGATGGGAGAGAAGAAGGGGAGGAGGGGAGGAAGATGAACAGATGGGGACAGAATCTAGTCCCAGCATCTAGATATTTCATGATGACATTTGAAAAGTTTAAAAACACTGTGGGTATGTGACTAGAAATCAAAACAGTGAGAAAGTACAAAATGCAGTCGAACTCTGCCTCTCCACCTGTGGCAGCTCAGGCCAAAGGCAACTTCCTTTAATGGGGTTTCAGGGCATGTTTCCAGAATGTTTTTTCCAGGCATGTTCCTGTGAGGGTAAGTCCACGTTTTTAAAACTTATGCAAATGGCCGGCACTCTACATGGGAGATCTGTGTGGTTTTCTTTAGCATGCCAGTACCTGCAAACAGCTCCACCCTATTCTCATCATGGTTAGAGACCACTCAGCGAGGCAACAGACTGAAGCTATCCCAACTCCTTCTCCTGGTGGATGCCTGGCTATCAGGCAGATGCTGCTGTCTTTAGGCAGTACTGTACACAGCCTCCTGAACTACCATGGACACACATACACTGGGAGCCCTTCTAGCCAGGGGTCCTGGATGGACGGAAGGGGAGATTTGTCATACTTGTCTTCTGAAAAAGGGATTGGCATCTCATACTTGTCACTGTACCCACACTACAAGAGTCTCAGATTCATCTCTTCACCTTACCAAATGGTCCCATCTGCTTCACTCAAATTTGTTTAATTGCAAACGAAGTGAGGAATCACATCACACTTTGTACCATTTATGTTTCTATGTGTGTGGTATTGTGTATTTTCATTATATATACATGTTCAAATGTGTGTGGGTCTGGATGTGTGCACAGATATCTGGGCACATGTATGTGGAGGCCAGAGATTGACATGCGGTTCGTCCTTGATCACTATCGTGTGTGTGTGTGTGTGTGTGTGTGTGTGTGTGTGTGTGTTCCAACTTATATTTTGAGGCAGGGTCTCTCATTTGAACTAAAAACTCTCGGATTTGTCTAGTTTAGCTAGCCAGCTTGCTCCAATAATCTCCTGTGTCTTTGTCCTGCCATCTAGGATTGTAGATGGCTGTGTACTGAGGATCCACTCAAGCTTCCAAGGCAAGTACTTTACCCCCTGAACCATCATTGAAGCTTTTGGGTTTCTTTTATTTTTATTGCCCTTCCCCTCACCCCCGGATATCTAATTTTTCACATTTGGTACTCACTTTCCTCATCAGCCTGTTTCCTTTCCTTGCAGATGGGTCCTGGGTTTTCAAACATTAAGGCACTGAAGGGGTTAGCTTGCGGAGCCTTGGTCTTCAATATACCCCACTGTTACAGTGTTAGGGGATTTGGGGGTCCTTGGAGAGCGATGGTGGCCTGGAGTAGTCAGTGGCTACAGAGAACGATCCATGAATGGCTTTATGAGCTGTTCACAGAAACAGTGAGGAAGAACCGATTGGTGAATTGAGTTGTTTTGGCATAAGTCTTTTGGTTCTGTTGCCTACTGCCTTGCCCTAGTAAACCCAGTGAGTGGCAAATCTGGACATGGGCCCTATGTGTAAGCCACCCAGCTAGTTAACCACACGCCTGGTCATCTGTGCCGCTTCTCTCCTTCTCTGACCCTGTGGGGGAATGACAGGACAGTTCCCAGGTCCCTCCCTACTTTCAACATCATGGTTCCCTAAGCCACATCAACAACCTGGAGATTCCAGTATTTCAACACATGGTACCACACTGACCCACATATGTCTTCTTGGAGTTAAATCCCTACGAAGGGAAATAGTGTCCCTTTGAGCCGAGGACAGAGTTGGGTGGTAAAAAGGGCTTCAGGTTGGTGAGAGGGGGTAGTTGGTTTCTGGCTTTAGCCCTTCTTCATGTAGACTCCAGGACTTGACCTGAAGGAAACACTTAAAAAAAAAATCCCACAATGTGAAATTCTGTTTTTAAATTGAATTTGTTTAAATGTTTTGGGTTGCATTTCTTCTATAGGTCAGAGGAAGTGGAGAAGCAGGGTTTGGCTTGCAGCTCGGTGGCAGAGTGCTTGCTTCTGTGCATCAACAGCATTGCCAAGAAAAAAAAAATGAGAACAAAGACAGGAGATGTATTTCCCCCCTTTTAAGCCATATAAAGTATATTAATGGTGACTCACGTTGTCTTTAGTCCCAGCATTCAGAGGCAGAAGCAATCAGACCTCTGTGTTTGAGGTCAGCCTACTCTTTGTACTGAGACCCTGTCTCAACTAAAATAAAAGTATATAAAGTATATTTTATGGACAGTAAACTTTGCCCCTGCATAATTTTTTTAACAAATTGCACAGTTTATAGCTCTACAACGATGGTTTGATGTAGACCTACTCTGTTCTCCAAACTTCTCTATGCTTTCAATGGTCAGCCCTGTCCACCCTCAGATCTTTTTGTCCCCATAGTTTTGACATAGGTTTCCAGACATCCTTCAGGTGGAATCATTTACCATGAGTCTTCCCAGCCTAACCTCCTCAGGAGACAGCATTAGGTTTATCCCAGTTGGAGATCTTAGGACCTTTGTGGCTGCAAAGTATTCCACAGTCTGGATATGGTGGCTTATTTGAAGTCACTTGTAGTGAAGAAAAAAATAAACAAAACTCAGTGTCTGTTAACAATAAGAATTTCATTATATCTAGGGTTACAAATCAAAATACTTATGTCTGAGAGCAAATCCTGATTGGAATTCAGGACTTAAGGGCAAGAAGTCATCCTTGAGAGTCTCCTGAGGCCTGTCTGCCTGCCTCTCTTCCTTCCTTCCTTCCTTCCTTCCTTCCTTCCTTCCTTCCTTCCTTCCTTCCTTTCTTCCTTCCTTCCTGCCTATCTACCTTCCTTTCTGCCTGCTTGTTTTCCTTCCTGTCTTCCTTCTTTCCTTGCATTTCACTGTAAGGTGTACGGTTTTTCTGCCTGCTGCCGCTGGTCTTGTCCCGCTGACACACCAGCCCCAAATAACACACACCGAGACTCTGTATTTGATATTATACTGTTGCCAGTTACTACTTTCTCATCGGCTAGCTCTGTCTTGATTATTAACCCATTTCTATGTATTTCCACATGGTCTTACCGAGAGTGGAGGAATGGCAGTTCTGTTCTCTCCAGGCTCTCCATCTTGACTCCTCCTTACTACTTCCTATTTCCTCCTTGTCTCTCCTATCTTCCTTTCCTATTGGCCAACAGTGCTTTATTATTAACCAGTATGAGAAACACATACAGAATGACATCTCCCATCATTTCACTTTTTCTTTTTTGTTTTTAAAATTTATTTATTTATTTATTTATTTATTGAGAAAGTTTGTCTTGTGTCCCAGGCTGGCCTTGCCCTCTCTATAGAGCCAAAGAGATGTTCTTGAAACTTGAACTTTGGGTTCTTTCCTCTCCACTTCCTGAGAGCTGGGATAATAGACACCTCCACTCCTAATTCATGTGATGGGTGGGGGCAGATCCTAGAGCTTCCTGCAAGCACTCTACCCACAGAGCTACATCCCCAGCCCATGAGCAAGTCATTGTTGAGGAGAGGGACCAAGGTCAGAGGACAGGACAGAACATGAGCTCAGGATTCCCTGGCTGGCAGTCCAACCTCCACCAGTGCAGGGCGAACCCAGCCTGGGCAACAACTCTGATAAACTGAACAGGCTCGTCAACTGGTTTCTAGCTCTGTAAGAGAGGGGCACCTTTCCCCACTAGGACAGCAGTATTTTAGCCCTTATTCATTCCTTTATCCCTGCAAAAACCCCATAGCATCATGGGGCAGACTGTGTTTGGGATATCCCCGCTTAAAGGCACAGATGCATTGAAATCTGCAAAGCCAGTGGACAAACAAAAGTGACAGTTTCAATTCCAAACCTGTGCAAATGGAAGTGGCATGAGGGAACAGGGGATGTGGTCACTCACCCCTTCAGAGCCCACAGAGGAAGACAAGGTGGAAGTTCAGGGAAGGTTCCAGAACTGGACACATGGGCTCAAAATCCTGGTTCAACCATTTTTCAGCCATGTGAACTGTCTGTCTTCCAGCATGCTACAGGGCTGAAGCACCCTATTAGTGGCAGTTGGTCTTAGGAAATGATTGTTGTTCTGATTGCACCTGTGATAGCTCAATGCTGGGAAGCTGTCTGGAAACCTGGGTGACTATCTATCTCCTTATGCTCCCCTCTATCTGCTCCTCTGCTCCCCAGTCTGCACCTCAGCTCTCCACCAGCTGGAGAATGTGGTAAATGATGAGATGACCACTTACATCTTCTGGGATTCTTCTAAGATGTAGTGACCATGCCTACTGGCAGCCAGGTCTGGAACTGGTAGTGAAGATTCTAGCATCCTCCTTCTTGCTTGACGGTCCCTGCTGCCTAAGGGACAAGGGACAGAGCCTACATTGGGCCCCATGATTCCTAATGCAGCAGCAGCCTGGATCTCCCTTGTGGGTCCAGCTTGACCACCACTGAGCCTGGACAGAACCTGTGGCCCATGGGTGTGGTCTACTCTGAAGGAGGGACTAAATCAGCTACTGGCTATGTCTGTCAGGTTCCCGGGGCTATAATCCACGTTGGTTATTCCAGATCTCTCTTTTACTGAGGTTACCCCTCCATGCCACTCCCCTGAACCCATTAGACAAGTTTTTGGAATAACTGACAAGGTCTTTCTAGTTTGAAAATGCCAGACACAAAGCAGAGTATCCTCCTATTGCTTTGACCACAAATGACTGGCCTGGTCACCCCTTCTCAGAGGAGAGCTCAGGTGTCCCTGTGATGTACCTTGTAGTGACAGTCCATTATGAGGCTGATGACCCAGCCCCCAAGCAGGGCTCCCACCTATAGTGCTTGGCTGTTACAACCATAGTTGTAACAATCTCTCATAGTTTCACAACCACTCTAGGCTTGAATAGAGTGAAGGTCTAATTCCCACCTACAGACAAGGAAAAAGAAGTGTGTGTGGAAAGGGGAGACTTTGCACAAGGCTGGCCCACAGTGGGGACAGAAGAGGGAATGGGCAGAGATCTACTTGTAGCTGGCTTTCTTAGCCTTGCCTTCACAGACCTCTTCCTTACCTGTGCCCGACAGCAGCCTGAATCTCAGACCTGGATGTCCAGGCAAGCTCCACCACACTAGCAGAGAACCTACACCAGAGCCTTCAGCCTGCTTCAGCCTCCACTTCCTCATTGGAAACCCAAGGATGTGAGTGTCTTGCTTCAGGTTCAGCCAAGACTGTGAAAGACACAGGCAGATGTGCTTCCCTGCTAATTGCTATACACCAGGATCTAGATCTCTCCAAATGAGAGCTAGCATTACTTACATGACTAGAAACCACTGACCCAAGACACACCCACCCTCCTGCGTTAGGGTAAAGGGGTAATACAGAAGCAAGGTTTTGGGCTTAGACCCCATTCCACTTGCTGCCCAACTATGAACACTTCGGAACTCAATTTTCTTGTCTGGGAAATGGGGCAAACAGCTCTCAGCTCATCATTATGTCTGTCAGGCATAAATTAAGGTAATGTTTGTAGCTGCTTAGCAGTTTGCTGTGGGCTCTTTGCAAGCACTCCATTAATGGTGGCAATCACCCACTAGAGTTACAGAGGCTATCCGGACAGGTGGAGGGAATGTTCTAGCTTCGCTGCCCAGCCTAACCTGAGGTAATTCCAAAGCATGGAAAGGGGTGGCCTTGAGACTGGACCTGCAAGCTGCATCAGTCTACAATGATAGTGAGCCCTGTAAGGAGCCAAACAGACAGGAGGAGGATGGAAGCTCATTTCTTCCCCACCTCAGGCATCTCTGTGCTCCTGTGCCAGTGGCATAGCTCATACCAGGGCCTGGGCATTATCTCCTCCCAGTAGGGGGACTCTGGGCAGCATGAGTTCTCAAGATGCTGGCCAAAAAGTTAGCTCAGGGTCCCATAGGGACTCTTAGAAGATGGTCCTGGGTCAGAAGGGAGAGAATTGTCTGCTTCTCTTTCAGTATAGTCACTCTTCCAGGTCAGGGCCCAAGATCTGTGCATGAACAGAAAAGGAGCCCACAGCTCCACCACACAGATTCCCATATACTATTAACCCACAGAGTGGTTGTAGGCAGAGTTGATGAGCATGGGGTTAGAGAAATCTCCCTAGAGGAAGAGGCATCTGAATTCCAAACTCTTGAAGGAGTTGGCCAGGCAGGGGACCAGGTGCTCTAGGCAAGTGCTAGTTAGACTAAGGGGCCACTCAGTGTACTGAGTTTGTATCAGGGGTGGGAAAGTGGTAGAGGATGGAGCTGGAGGGATCCCCAGGGGCCAGGAAAGGAGGTACCAAGAGAGGATGATACTGAACTGTTGACTTGGGAAAGCTGATTACGATCTCTGGTTCGAAACTGCCCATGATGGTAATATTTACACCATGGGAAGGAACAAGAACTACAATTCAGAGGCTGTATTTAAAAAGAGAAAAGAAAAGAAAAAGTCAAGAAGGAAGAGTGGCAGTCTTCAGTGAATTTTAAATGAGGGCAAGGGATAATTAGCTTTGTTTTTTAACGGAATGTTCTGGTCTGGCTGCTGCAGTAGGAAAGGCAGGAGAAGGAAAGGACTTGGATGACCTATTAAGAGGGTGCAAGGAGGAGAGAGGACAGATGTCTGCATGGTAACCTAACTCCTGTGTGGGGGCTCAACTTGGGGGTGGGGCACAGGATTAGGCCCTCTCTCAGCCTTCCTTGGTTGAAGCCTGAGAATCTGCAATAAAACTCTTAATGAAAAACACCTGGGCTCTGCCCCCTAGCCAGGCCCTGGGATGCGGATGGGAAGGGGATTAGAGGGCTGAAAATGAGGGTGGGTGGAGAGGGACCACGCACTCATTTCCATCCATGCACTCGCTCATGCATTAACTCTTGTTTCTCCCAGCTCTTTGCTCTTGGTCCTGGGTGGGGATGAGGAGCAGAGGAAATATGCTAAGGCACACACATAGAACAGCTAACAGAGGTCATCAAGGCATTAGCTGAGGTCATCTGGGTAATGGTACCCTATGTCTGTGCTGCCGGACTGTGTGAGTTTCTGATTCAGGCTTCTGGTCCTAGGCTTCTCTGGTCCCTTCACAGAGCTCGCTCTCTCTCTCTCTCTCTCTCTCTCTCTCTCTCTCTCTCTCTCTCTCCCTCCCTCCCTCCCTCCTTTCCTCTATGCCTCTGTGTGTGTGTGTGCATGATGCATGTGTGTTTTTAGGGTTACTTGTGCAAATGCAGGAGGGATGATGGCTGAGCCTCTCCTGTCCCTTTTGCCTAGGACACCACTGAGACCCCAAAGAGGGGACTTGGCTGATTCCAGAGCCCACTGAAGTTTGGTTTAGTCTAGTCCTGATCTTCTACTCGGGCCTTTAGACTCTGTAGGGTGCTGAATTACTGGCCCTCTACTCCATCTTCTGGAGGGATATGCAGCATAGAAGGGCTTGTGGCCCACAAGCAGCTGGGACCTCAGGGAGAATCTGCAGTGACCAGCTAGGTGAGGCCCTTGGGAAGATGCTGTTCTGGCAGTGGACATCTGAGTTTTAAAACTGACTGGTGGCTATGCATCTTCTGAGCCCTTCTTCACATTGGAAATCTATCCAGGGACAGGTGACCCCTAGCAATAGTTGACAGTGTCTGTAGAAGCATGTGAACTCTGTGAACATTGAAAACAGCGTCCCTTATGGACACAAGGAGCTTTTCAGGCACATGATCTTCATTTGAACCAGGAAAGAAGCCATTTCTTCAAAGCAGCCAGATGCAGCCACCAATCACCCTGACAGACACACAGTAGCCCAAGTGTCCACCAGGAGCCACCCGAGAGGACTCCTTTTGTAAAAAGCAATCCCTGCTCATAGGCCCCCTCATTGCCCTTCCCCCACCCATGGACTACCCTCTTCCTCGTTTCCAGTTAATAAACACCCCTTAAAAGTCTGTGCAGGACTTTGAGGGCAGGGGCGGGTGTGGTGAAAACTGAAATCCACAAGCTTCAAGGGTTCTGAGCAGCATAGCCCCCTGCTGTCAACACTGCCACCGGCAGCTTCTAGCAAGACCAGCCCTTGGAACCTTCTGGACACCATGTGGGGACGGAGGCCCAAGCATCTGGAGATGAAAGGCACAGGGCCAGCTGCAGCCCCAGCCACCACCCAGGAGGCAGCATAGTTGGTCTTCCCAGGGTTTTCCTCCAGGGCCATGTGGTTCCAGCCCATACCCTCCTGCCCCACAATAGACACATGGCTTCTGCAGCATTCACAGACAGATCCTGAGGAGGAACTGGCTTTGCTATCTGGGCTGTAAATGGACATGAATATTCATGGACATGGCCAAGTAGGTCTCTAGAACCCATCCATGTGAGAGTCTACAAATCTGTGTGTGGCAGGAGGGAGTCTTCCCTGAGGCAGCAGAGATACCTCCTTTTATGTTTGTGGTTACTTCACGAAGTCAACCTTCTCTTTGCAGTTGGCTGTGACTGGAAGCTGTGTAGGGAGCTTTCTTGCTCTGGCACTGGCTAAAACTATGTCCTATGCTTACTCTAGAAGCTGGATGGCTGCTGGCAAGCTCATGTAAGCTGAGCCCCAGGCAGGGACTCTGAGGGGTCCCATCTGGACTGACTCCCTGAGCCTATAGGCTATGAGAGTTAAAGCAGGGTTGAAGGGCTTAAGGGGCAAAGCTGGGTCCCTACTAAGCACCAACTGGATGTTCAGCTCCAAGTTTCCCACTGGGATAGTGTCCCTGTGCTTAGAGGTGCCATCATCCTTCTGGAAGACCTCAGGGCCTGGCCACTCTTAGCTGGACTCAGCATCTTCATGGCAGGCAGGTGGGCTGGCCGGGGTTGGGGTGGGGGTGTTGGTCTGGAGGGATGGGCAAGATGCCTCTCCCCTGGAAAAGATTGCAAAGCTGAAGACATCATGTACAAAGTTTGGGCAGCAGGTGAGCTGATGGAGGATGGAAGTGTTCCTGTAGAAGCCTCTCTGCATAGAGCCCGAAGTGCTGACTACATCCTCCACAGTACTGCTACAGCGCCCAACCCTGGAGCACGCACCATGGGCTCAGTGAGTCAGGGTCCATATTGGGAAGCACACACTGACCTCTGGTTCCCAGCTGGCTCCACCTCCCCTCCAGGCTACTTCCTGTGAGGGTTACTCACTCTGCTGAGGTTTGCAGATGAGATGCCCAGCTAGTTTGCCCCCCCCATCTTCATTTTGGAGAGACAACTAGGTTAGTCTTCTGGATGTTTCCTCTGTCCTTTATAGGTGAGGCTCTCGTCTCTCCTGATGATCTACCCTATAGCTTCATGCAGGACACTGAGGGCCAGCCTCCTGCTGAACCCCTAGAAATGAATCCTGTGGCTTCTCCCATCCCTCTTCCTAGTCTCTTCCTTGTTTCTCCTGCAGTGACTGCCCTCTACTTTCTCAGTTACTTTCTGATCCACTGCCCTTTATTTCCAAGCCCATCAACCTTCACAGGGAAGGTTTCCAAGAGGAGGTAGACACAGAGCTGGAGCCTGGAGTACTAAGAGGACCTGTCTGAAACTCCAGAAACTTCTGAGGAAAGGAGAACTCAAGCAGCGTGTCCTTCCCCACCCTGGCCCCTCCTCTATGACCTTCATAGAGGATTCTCTTCAGGCCCACGCTGTTGAACAGTTTCCCTAGAGATTGAAACATCCTTTCCACCAGGGAACTTCCTTGAACTGGAAGGTAAACAACTCAAAAGATCTTCAGGAAGTCCCTGAAACCTACCAGACTGACTAGGCCTACTCCTCCAGAGTAAACGTTATTGTTACTTTTATTAGCTGAGAGTCTCTCACAAGAGCAGAGACAAGCTGCAAGTAATACTCTCAGATGGCCTGCTGCCTGTAAGAGGTTTAGACCAACTGAGGCACCTGGAAAAGACACTCTCCAACTTAAGGAGCTGCCTGCAGGCTGTGCAGTGTGCTCTAGGTTCCCAGATTTGTGAGCTGTCACCCATGCTGGGATGGGCTTTGGTGATGTGGCTGTCTTTGAGTCATTTCTGCTACTGTAATTATCCCCTCACCCATATTCCTGTAAGTAACCCCAAGGAAACTCATGGTTCATCCCTGGGAGTCACTGAGGTTGACAGTAGTGAGAGGGGGTAAAAGTTACACTGAAGAGTTCTCTCTGTGTGGCCCAAAGGGTTTGTCTGCCCAATTAGGTCAAGGTAGCTGCCTGGTGACTCACCATTAGAAGCAAATGGTTCATCCCCAGGGAGAAGCAAATATACACAGAGAGATGTTGGCAGGATCCTTTCATAGCTTTATCACCCCTCAAACAGGAGTATAATATCTGGCTTACACCCCCACCTTGGGACGGGTGTCGGTTGCTGGATGCCCTCCTCCCTGGGTTGTCCCTAGAGACTTGGGTAACAGTAACATGACCAATCTTCCCTGATCTGGGTTGTCACTGGACTTCTGGGAGCTGCCCTGAGTGGCCACGTGTTCTTAATAGTAGGACTGCTGGATGGCTCCAACCTGTGATGGCTACACCCAAATGCCCCTTCCTCACCCTCCCGGTGAGACTGATGACTCCCTGGAAATAGGTTCAATGAAGGGACTGGGACATGGAATATTTGATGTGACCTGAGAACTTCCTGTTCAGATGACCCCTTGACTCCTTCCTTAAAGTGTCCCGGGCATGGCTAGGATGACCCTTAAGTCAGATTTGCCTGAGTAGACCTACCCACACCTGGCTGATCCACCCTGGGCTCTGGGACACAGTGCTCTAGTTTTCCTGGCCTCTTTGAACTGCTGCAGTGTGTTGAAGCTGCCTGATGGCCCGAGGGCTGTTACTGGGGAATCCCAACAGGAAGCAGATGTTCCCAGAGAAGGTTTCTGCTCCCATGCTCCCTCTGGGCAGTGGGAAAATAGTAACTCTAAAGGGATTTTCACCCTTGCTGCTCCAGCCTCTTGCATAGCATTGGTTAGGGTCCTAGAAGGTTCCTCAGGCCTTTACCCATCATTGTTCTGTATAAACAATGCTGTAGTATGTGGGTGTGGGCTCAGTCAGGCTCCTGTACTTGCCCCCACAGCCATGAGCCTCAAGAGTTCTTAATGCTCCCAGTCAACACCATCCTGCCTGCTGGATTGACCATACCTTGTGTGAAAAAAGAGTCCACGAGGACTTTGCCAACTTCAGTTCAGTACTTCTGGTATAATCTTAGCCCTGTGAGTGTTGTTTATTGAGCTCATTGCCCCACGCTTGTGTTAATGGTGAGTTTTATATGAGGAGACCCTGCACATATATCCTGCCTGGAGTCTTGTAGGGAAGGCTGTAGCAAAAATAAAAGTACCCTGCCTTTTTGTCCCATCCTCCAGATGAAAGAGAGTCTGGGTCACAATACTTGCGGAACACACCCCATGCTCTGCACTGAGAGGTGTGCAGGGGAGAAGCCTTGATCTGAGATTAGATCCAGGATGATCTCAAGGAAGAAAGGCCTTCCTGGGACTTTTAAGAATTTATTTTTCCTTATTTTATGTGTTTGAGAGTTTTGTTTGCATGTATGTCTGTGTACCATGTGCATGCCTGGTGCCCATGGAAGCTGGAAGAGGGCATTGGATCTCCTGGAACAAGTTATTGACAGTTGTGAGTTGCCATGGAGATGCTGAGAGCTGATCCTGGGTTCTTTACAAAAGCACCAAGTCCAAGTGGTTTTTATAAGCACTGAGCCATCTCTCCAGCTTCTTTTCTGAGCTTTTCAAGGCCCTGGTATCACCTGTGGCCTTGACAGGTCAAGGGACTTTCTCTTGGCTTCACTCTTCTATGTAACCCTTCTGGATGAGGTTCACCCTCTGAGGGTCCTGTTAAAGGTGTGCTCACTGAACCTGGCCAGCCAGTGGGTCAGCCTGGGTTCTCTATCTGCCTGTGAAGCAAAAGGCTGAATCAGGCCTTGACCAGACAGTTGTGAATACCAGCCCCATAGATTGGGCCTAGGTGGGGCAGGGGTGAGGGCTGAAGGTCAGTCAACCTCTCAAGAGATGTGGTAATCTTCTTGGGCCAAGGGAGAGACAAATCTTTTAAATTGACACTCCCTTAAAGGAAAATATGTGAGGTAAGCCACCAAGGCCACACTTGGCTTAGTACCTGTGGCAACAGCAGCATGGTGCTTTATGGGTGAGAAAGAGGAGAGGGCCTTGGAAGTTGGTCCCAGGAGAGGGTGATACATAACTGTGGCCAGAGCAATGAGGGAGCCTCGTGGAGTATGTTTGACTTCTTGGGAGAAGGCAAAGTGAACAGTGACTCAGTTGAGAAATAGCCAGTTGAGTGTTTGTTTTTGGAAGGACAATGTCATTGGAAGGCAGTGCAATTATGAGGCCTATAAAGAAAGATCTGGAAAGGACTCAAGGATTTAACCCACCAGCCCTGATGTGTTCTTGTCTCAGCACTTGGGTCCATCCTGTGGGAAAGCCTGGTTCTGACCCCCGCCTCTTACAAGCATTTTAGGATGGGTCCCTCACAGGAAGACTTGAACAAAACTCCCAATGGAAGAGCTTTGCTGGCTTCTGGGAATCTTCTATCCATGTTTACAGGCTGGCTGCTCTTGCCTTACTTAGCTCCTAGTCCCTCTGGAATTAGAATTCTCCTAACTCCACCTCTCCTGGAGGTCACAGTATGCATTGTCACTCCCATCCAACTCATGCATCTGAAAAGAAAAGAGAAGACTGTCTACTCATGGACCCCTCATATTGCTTTTCCTGGAAATATGTTAACATCTGCTCACCCCATATAGGGCTCTAATGGTGGACCAAAGAGATGATTCTAGCACAATGGACAGATGAGTTTATCAGGATAACTTACAGGACCATGGGTGAGGTATTATAGTTGTGTGGGTGGCGTCACCAAAAAGTACCACCCTCCAATATGGGTACTGACTTCAAAGTTTCATCTCAACTCTACTTCTACACAGTCTGGCATCCTCTTAAAATGATGAATAATTGGGGCCATATGTGTAGCTGGGGGTGGGGCAGGAGGCTGTGAGTGGGTGGAGTCTCAGGTGAAGGTCCAGTGATCCTCTGCTCTTCAATCTATGTCATGCTCAGAGGACAGGGTTCCAATGGCTCCCCCACCATTCTCCCTCACCTGGGAAAACAGGAAGGGCCATAGGACACCTTCCCACCCGGATGGCATGCACATTTTGATGCTTGGCCCCTCCCCATACTACCCCTCTGTCTGTTAGAGTGGCATTGTTTCTAAGAATTTCTGGTGAATCTGTAGGATCTTTTACATATGGAAATATGTAAATATATGCAAACAGAGTGCCTTGATTTCTTGTTTTCCTGTTTGTATCCTTTTTGTATATTTTTCTTGTTGCTCTGGTTAAGACTTTGTGCACAATGTTGAATGTGAATGAAGCAGCAGACCCCCTGTGTGCTCCTGATTTTAGGGAAAATGCTTTGGGATTTTCCATGTGTAGTACATACTGCCTTTGTATGCTGAGGTATATTCCTTCCATTTTCTGAAGTGTTTATCATGAAGGGATATTACAAGCTCTCTCTGTATCCACTGAGCTGATCCTATGGTTTCTGTGCTTGGTGACAGACTCCCATCACACTTCCAGCCCAGACAGAGCTGGTTAGGAAATCCCCCCTCTCCCCATTTGCTTTTTTTGTGCATGTGGTCCACCTTGCAGCATCAGATGGTAATCCACTACATGTTAATTGTGTATCTCAGGCAAGTGCTTGTTCATCTCTCATTTCTAAAATGCTGGTCATGAAGTGATCTGCTTCATAGGCCTCCCATGAAGGCAGGAAACAAACAAACAAATAAATAAGTAAATAAAATAAACATGCCCAGGCTTAGAATTAAGTACCATTTAAGATCTTATCACCACTGTGGCACTGTGGCCTCTGCAGTCTGTTCTCATCTCTGGCCGTCCATCAGTATACCCTGTAGCAGGCATATTCAATTCCCTCCAGCCCAGAGCAGAGGAAGGGCCTGTAGGAGGCAGAGGTGGAGAATGAGGGTATCCTTTGGGGAGAGGACTCCGTGGTGGCAAGGAGACTGAGGGTTTCAAGTCTGGGTTTCAGAACAATAAACAGGAAATAGTGTTTCAGGTATGTCAGAGAACTTGGGGCCCCCAAAGCTGGACTGGACTGGCACAGCTTGTAGATAGAGGTTTCTATTCCACCTGGTCCTGCCGCCCTTCAGTTCCAAATAAACACTCTGAGGCTTGTATTAATTATAAATTGTTTGGCCAATGGCTCAGGCTTCTTACTGGATAGCTCTCTCTTAATTATTAACCCATACTACTAATCTATGTATTTCTTTTACTGGAGGATGCCCAGAGTCCTGTCTTCCCAGCAGCTCTATGGTGTCTCCTTGCAGGCCTCTCTCTGTTTTTCTCCCCAGAATTCTCCTTGTCTGGTAGCCCTGCCTATATTTCCTGCCTGGTCAATCAAGTGTTTTATTCATCAACCAATAAGAGAAATCATATATACAGAAGGACATCCCTCATCACAACTGTTTAGAGTAGAAATTGCCTCTTCCTTCCTTCCTTCCTCTTTCCCTCCTTCCTTCCCTCCCTCCCTTTCTTCCTCTCCTTCCCTTCCTCCTTTGCTTTCTTTTTCAGTTGTTTAGAAACCATTGAAGACCCCGGCCCAGAAATCCCCAATGACCTTTTACATCAGCTAAGACCCTGTGTCAGACCAGCTTTTACTGCTTATTGAGGAAGGGGTATGGCGCAAGAAGATGGCCACAGCCCCATCTATGACAAGTCCACTTCTCCCACCTTTACAGAAAGTTGGTTTTCACAGCACCACCCCTAGCAACCAACCTGTTCTAGATCCCCAGCCTCTGATGCCGAGAAGCTTGGAAATGGTGCAGTTCATTTAGGACAAGGGACTTTAGTACTCCATTCAACAAACAAGCAAGAGGTCCAGGCTCCAGGGAGATGGAGTGGGCAGGTGTGGAGATGGCAGGAGTCCACAGGCAGTCTTGGCATATATGAGCTCAGAGTTCACCACCTCCATGCAGCCCCTCAGGAACTGGAGTGCTCCCAGGGAGGAGCCCCCGGGCATTGAGTGTGGGGTGCACATGACTGGGACATGCACACACTTGTGCTTCCCTGTGATGAGGCCAGGGGTGAAACTCATGGGCAAGGATTAGGGGGTCCAGGAGAGCAAGAAGAGGGGTCATCTGTCTGGCTCTTCACCTGCCAAGGTCCTGGATAGGGGAGAGCGGGTCTGGGCAGCTTCTACTTGTTCTAGTTCAGTCTAGAGGCTGATGCTTGTGTCTGAGGCAGTGTGGAAAGGGGTCAGGTGACATTTTTTGTGGGACATCTCCAGCTAAGTTGAAACCACAGCACTACAAACCTGGTAAGAATATCTAGAGGCTACAGAAGGGTGTTGGCATAGCAAAGACTGTAGTTGTCACACCTAGCCTGACTGTCCTTTATCCCTCCTGGGAATGACCGCCCAGCTTGTAGGAGCCTCTGGCCCTGCTCAATTGAGTCCCTGGAGCCAGGCAGGCGGGTGTGGCAGCCATTGTGTAAGGGGTGAGCTCACCGACTGTTCCGCCCCAGCCTGCACCAGCCTGCCCGCTGCTGGTTAATCATTGTTCAGACACCCTGGCAGGCATGCAGGCTGCAGAGAAAGACATGACAGGGCAGGGTGGCCTCTGCCATGTCTCAGCAAAGTATTCCCACTCATCAGGCCTGAGCTGGGCTGTTACCATGGACCTCACAGAGAACACTCTGCAGTGGGGCTGAGACCTGTTCTCTTGTTTCCTTAGTTAGACCTTAGGTAAATAGTTCTGATCGAATGCAAGAACACACCTCTGACATTTCCTCCCTTGGAGTGAGCTCAATGCAATTTAGTGGCAAAGCTAGGACAAACAGCAATGCCCAAAGGCCTTGTCCCAAACTCCAGTTCCGCTGTATACTAGGTGACCTGAGTCAGGCTCCGTGATTGCTGTGAGGCTCAGAACAGTTAGAGTGCCCACTGTGCCAATAACTAGAAGGCTTAGTGTCGTGATCCAAGTCTGAAATACTCATCACTGGGCTCAGCTAATTCTCCAAAGGGAGGGAAGTGGCCATCGGGTGTGGGCTGGCCAGTTTGTATGCATTGTCTAAGAACCCTTCAGCAGCCTCTTGTGAACAGTCTGCCCAGTTCTCTCCATGAGAACACTCAGATTCCAGGGTGTGGGGGAGGCATGCGTGTGGAAGCACCTGCCCAAGGTCACACAGTGTAAGCAACGAAGGTGAATTTCAACCCTACGCCGGTCTGTGCTTGGGTCTCATGTTCTCACTATCACCCAGTACTGCCAGGTTTACAGATCAAAGTTGCAAATCTGAACTTGTCCAGCAATTAAATTCTGCCTACACTCACTGGCACTCTCTGAGCCCATGTAGGGGTGGGGGTGAGGGTGAGGGGTTCTGGCCTGAGTCTGTGAGAAAGCCAAGAGACCAACAAGTCCTTGTTCACTCCCTGGGCCTGAAGAACCCCATCTCCCTGCCCATGAGGAGATGGGAAGAGCTGGCACAGGCTTGGCACGGGCCTAGTGATACTGCAGCTTAGAGTTACAATATCTGCTACATTTTTTTTTTTTCATTTGTCATAGTTAGGCAGGATAGGGATTATCTAGAGACAGTGGGGACCTGGGATATTTCCTCTCACTTCACTATCCTCCATGATGCTGCTACTAGCTGGGATAGAAGCAGAGACCACTGTTGTATGATGATACTAGGGACATTCCCTGCAAGCCATCCCAAGAAATGATATAGCCACCCAGGAGTTCCTTGGTCTAATTCAGAGATGTGCCTTAAAGGACAGTCTGTCTTTGGGAGCCAGATGGCTTGTCCTTGTGCCTATGGGGTTTTTGTGTCCCTTGGAGCCAGCACACAATTGAATGGGGAGCTTAAGGAGAGAAACCTCATGTCTTTCTTGGGGATCCATGGATGTGTACATGTATATGTGCATGCATGTACATGTAGGAATAAGTATGCATGTATGTGCGCACATGCTGGGTGACAAAGCTTCCTTTCACAAGAGCTTCTGAGACCTCTTCCTGGATTTTCCTGCTCCCATGGTGTGCTAGCATTCTTCCTGTAGTATGTCCCTTCCCTGACCCCAGCTCTCGGTGCCCTCTCATCCACCCACATGTGCTCTTAGAATATACTCTTGAGATGTACACACTACCTAGCTCTTAGTGCTTGAAAATAAGGCTTCCCATGAGCCCTCATGGCCACTCTATCCATTCACCGAGTGTCCTTCTGTTCCTATGGCCTGTGATCAGGCAGTCCAGCTCTGGGAAGGAATTAAGTGATGGAAAATGAGGCATGCCAGCTGTCTAGACCATTAGGTGTGGGAAGCCACGCTGGCCACGTTGGCTTCGTCAGGCTTTGCCACGTCAGCTTGTTTATTGTTCTTGTATCCTAATCGTCTGTGCATGCCTAATCGTCTGCGCATGAACATTGTGACGTTATCCTAAGATGGCTGCTTACCTATCCCGATTGGGTGATGCACAATCGTCCGATGAGACCTAAGCCAATCAGACGACGCTGCATGTCCACATCATCATGAGTTTATAAGCTTGGTGCTCCGTAGGGTCGGGGTCCTTCTCCTTCTCTTTTTCAGTCCTTCTCTCTTTCAGCTTGGAGCTCCCAATAAAGTGTGCTTGAGAAGAATCCTGTTGTTGTCGTTCTTCCCATTGGCGGGACGGGCGTAACAATTAGGCACTTTCTCCTCCTGGTTCTAGCAGAAAAAAAAGACAGGCCTGGATATTAACTAAAGAAAGTTATGTGCCAGCCTTGGTCAACATGGTAAATTCTGAGTCTTGAGGCTGCAGGGTCCCCTACTAGCCCAATGTTGTATATTATGGTCCTTGAACCCAAAGTGATCCTTTATGGCCATGGTTGAAGCTGTAGACAGAAGTGGGTGAGACCTGAATAGGACATCGGGAAGTATGTTGTGATTGATACATGATGTTGTGCCGTAAAGCATGTGGGAATGTGTTGGGATAGCTCTGAAGGAAGTGAGAAAATGTCTCCTCTAATGTGTCTTGCATACCCATCACTAGCATTATCTCACACCTGTCAACCCATTTGGTTGTTTAACAACACATAATGGAGGTACCTGGGAGGTATGAGGTTTCATAGCCTGAGGGCTATGAGAAAAATAACCAGATCTTGAAGGAAGTGGAAGGTTCTAATCTCATCTTCAATTGCACACAAACACTCACACTGCCCCCAGTATCTTCCTGATCTCAGCAAATGTGGCTTTCCAATAGCATAGTGTTCTTAGGTAAACACCACTATTTCTAAGGATCAGGAAAGAGCCTTCTCAATCTTCAGGGAAGAGCCTTCTCAATCTTCAGGCATGTTACAGTGAAAGCAAATGTAGTCCACATTCTGCCATGAGGCCCTTTTAATAACAAGTGCTCACAAGTCCATCAATTTAATCCTCTGCTAAACTTGGGGGCTCCTCTCTGTCTGTCCCTAGACATGCCAACACGTACTTCTGTGTGAGTTCAGTCCCTAAGGCATGGTTCTGTGCTGTTGGCAGGACCAGCCAACCTTCTAGTTGGGGATGGATGCCCAAAAGGAACACTCAGAACCAACTGGGAATAGATCCAGACTCCCTGAGTGCCAGGTTATGCAGATTCTATTCTTGTCCAAGCATAGACATAGGTGCTGCCCATCTTTGCATCCAGACATAGTTCTTGACTGCCACATAGTGATGAATTATCTGAAATGTTTTATGCTAGTCAGTGGATTTGGAGAAGTAGAACTAAATAACTGTTTGCGGCCCTTCTGCTCATCTTGAGTGTGAATTTAAATGTTCAGTAATCATCCCAGAGCGCTTAGCTCACACATGAGATCATCCTGTGGTCCATTCATAGATAGTGCCACTAGCTGAAAGACCCCCAGCTTTAGTACTTTTGGCCAGAGAGTCCTCTGTTGTGGGGCTGGCCTAAACCTGAGTGCCTTTTGTAGCTTCCTTCTCCAGATGAGACAATCAAAAAGGCTTGCAGACCTTGGCAACTATCCCTGGAACACAAAATCTCTACTGCTGTAACCCCACTGAACCAGAGAGACCATTTATTTACTCAAAGACAGGGTCTCATTATGTAGCCCTAGCTACCCTGGAACTTGCTATATAAAGACCAAGCTGGCCTTTAACTTGAAGAGCTCTGCTTGCCTCTGCCTCCTGAGAGATGGGATTAAAATTGTATACCACCATGCCTATCTTGGATATTTATTTATTTATTTTTCTTATTTTACATATTGATCCCAGTTCCCTCTCCTTCCCTCCCTCCCTCCCATTGCCCCTCCCATCCCATCCCCCCCCCACTCCACAAGGAGGGTGATGCCTTCCAGGAGGGATCAACAAAATCTGTCAAGTCATTTGGAGTAGGGACTAGACCCTCCTCTAGGTTAAGGGAGTATCCCTCCATGGGGGATGTGCTCCCAAAGTCCTTTTGTGCACCAGAGATACATCCTGGTTCCACTGTCTGAGGTCCCATAGACTGCTCAGGCCTTCTAGCTGAGACCCATGTTCAGGTGGTCTGAGTTGGTCCAGTTCTGGTTTCCCAGCTATCATTCTGGATATTTTTTGTATTAGGAAAATTTAAACAAATACAAAATACAGAGAACAGTGTGGTAGATCTACATTTAGTCACTAGAAAAACTCAACCAGTCAGTTTCTGCTCACCAATTTCAGTTCAAGTCCCCTTCCTCCCACTCCCTAGTATTTGGAAGCAAATCTCAGATAGTTCATCTATATCTGTTAAAGTATCTGCTTCTGAAAGGCAAAGCAATTATTTTCGAGTATATTACTATCATACCTTGAAAATTAAATGCCATTACTTAATATAAAATATCCAGTAAGTAATGCTGGAGAGTCTTAAGGATGAAATAGACATGTGACTTAATAGGATACCTGGAGAGCAAGCAGGAAAGAAGATTAAAAAAAAAAAACACCAACGAACAGACAAACAAACAAACCAGGACCTGTGCACACTTAAGAGGCAAGTGTTTCCCTAAACATTGCCTTAACAAATGCACACATCTGGAAGGTTATTTTCCTGCATTGAGTCTCTAGAAGCTCCCAGAACCTAAATGCCAAATTCCAACACATCTGCCTTTTAGGATCATTGCCATGGCTCTATGTGCTTCTGTCTTCACCTGATCTACTGGCATCCAGGAATGTCATCACTCAAGGACACTGGGTATTTATTTTGTTCTGGAGGGGCTAAAATAATGCCCTTCTCCCAAATGCCGGGGTTTATGCAGTCTTAAAGGCATGTAGGAATGTTGGAAGCTGCACAGCATCACACACAGTCAGACAAAAGGATGTCCTCACAGATGAATTTGCTTAAGAAGAACATAGAACTCCTGTTAAGAGCCCTCTGGAAGAGGCAGAACTCCCTCAACAAGCAGGTTATTGGGTGGCTTTCATCCCCAGATGTCTAAGACGCTCAGCCAGGGTAGGGCATAGCTCTGATGGACAACAGCAAACCTTGCTACTTAAGATGAGATGCACAGATAGCTGGCAAATCACTTCCACACCTGCGAGGACCTCACCGCTGTCACAGGCCATATGCCCAGGACAGGCTGCACATGGCCACTGCTGTGCCTGGTCACCTCTCTCTAGTGTGCCTTACAGACAAACCTTGCCTGGATACTGTCTTTAGCCTCTTCCCACAGCAGCAGGGAATTTAGTTTATCTACCCACCATGGAGATCTTTGCTTGTTTGGGTGGCTCAGTCCACAGAAATGCCCAGTGCATTTCTTTATACAAGCTACTGATTGCCTCTTCCTCCTGCTGGCCCTTAGAGTCATTTCCTATGAGGATATCTTCATTCATTAAATAAATAATGATTGGCCTGTGAGTGGTGGTGCATGCCTTTAATCCCAGCACTCGGAAGGCAGAGGCAGGTAGGTCTTTGTGAGTTCGAGGCCAGCCTGATCTACAGAGCTAGTTCCAGGACAGGTTCCAAACTCACAGAGAAACCCTGTCTCAAAAAACCAGAAACAGCAACAAAACAAAAAGAAATGATTGAAGACCTACTATATTCCAGCTATAGACCTAGTAATTGGAATAGACAATAATAAAACACCCTCCCATACCTGGTTTGTAGGTTCACCCACCCTACATTAACAATGACACAGACGGCTTAGGGCCACCAATTCTCAGACGTGCTGGGATCGTTATTCAAATTATTCACCTTCTCAAAAGGGACCAGGTTTGCTGACCAGTATGACATGGAGCAGTGAGATGGTGTACTCTGTAAAGGTGTCTGTCACCAGGATTAAGGACCAGAGTTCAATTCCTGGGATTCACATTGAGGAAGGAAGAGAACCAACTCTTTTAAGATACTTCTGGATTTTAGGAATGCACCATGGCATGTACCACATACAAATACACAATACACAAATAAAAAATATAATTTTAAAACTCTTTTTTTCCAAAGAGAGAGCTCTACCCTGTTATGTCACAAAAAAACTTGTTTTTGGAACGCTCCTCCAGCCCTAATATTAAACTTTCTCTAAGAATAGGAGGTCAATTTGATTTGCCTTTCCACTGGAGGGGACAGTGCATATGTACATGCATGTGTGTGTTCACGTATGAACTGTGGAGGGACCACTGGGGGTCTAAGTTTCTATGAACAACTGTTGAATTCTATGATGATTTCCCTGAGGCTTCTGAGGATTCTATCAAGAGTCTATTTGGATTCCATTAAGACAGCAGAAGGATGTTATGTTTATTCACAAAAGTATATACCAATCCTATAAAGACCCAAAAAGGGTTTCCAGCGCGAGCCTCCCAGCCTTGGCTTGTGGGTGGATGAGCAAAGAGCTTTTCCTTCAGTGGCCCTGCCCCCGCCCTGTAAACTACACTGCACTACTTCCGCTGGCCTCCTTCGGGGTGCCCTGCACAGAATCAGTTTAATGAGACGAATTAAAAAAAAAAAAATGAATAAAAGGAAAACCCCAGAGCAAACAGCACATGGTGGGCTTGGCAGAGGGCATCTCTGACATGAAAGGATGTTGGGACGCATCAAAGGTGCCGGAGACAGACAGATGCGAAGTGCCTGCCCTTCCTGACTTGCAAAAGGCATGGAGAGCCACTTCTGGCACCCTGACCCGCTACCCCTGCGCTCTTCTTTCCTGGCTGTTGGGTCCCTGTTGTCAAAGCTGTCTTTGGGAGCTCATGTTTGGGGTGCAAGCAGACCAGCGTGTTCTTAAACTCCACCCATATTGGGCCACAGTCACTGGCCAACTGCTGGAGGCTAGCCTGCTCCCACGAGTGCTCCAGCTCGGGCAGGTTCCCACATGCACTGTTCTCCACCCCAGGGTTGTGGAGGACAGCTGCAGACAGGCCTCTGGTCAGGCAGCTGGGAAGAATCAAGGGGGGTGGCCAGTGGGTTGGGGAGCAAGACAGCTTGAGCCAAGGTTGGGAGAGAGAAGAAAAGATGCCTGACCTGGGGTGGGCAGGACTCCCAAGAGCTGGGAGACTGACAACCACTGGCCCAGTTCCTGCAGGTCAAGGCACTGTCTTCCGGTTTCTTTGATCTCCTCCTGGATCCAGTACCCTCCAGTACAATTTTCTATGCTGATAGAAATAGGTCTTCACTATATGGTATACTAACCCCCACGCGACCCCCAGTGAGCATATACCGCTAATGAGCACTTAGTTAGCCATCTTACAACAAAGGAACTGAATATGTAAAATTGCCAAATTTTGGTATTTAAATATTAATTTGTAAAACGGGTGAGTGGCAACCCCATTGTTTTCTTTTATTCTTTTGAGATAGGATCTCAAGTATCCCAAGCTGGCTTTAAATTCACCACATAACTGAAGGTAACCTTGAACTTCTGATCGTCCTGCTTCTACGGCTCCAGGGCTGGGATTACAAGTGTACACACACACATTCCCCCCCACCCCCACCTGTTGTATGCAAGGGTGCAGATTGAATCCTGGCTTTTTGCATACTAGATTAGCTCTCTAACAATTGAGCTATATCCCCAGCCTGCAACAACCATATTGGTCAGGCTACTTGGGTGCAGGTAGCACTCACTAGATATCCCTCACAGGTCTGGACAGCAGCAGGCTCTGTACAGGACAGTTCTTACCTGTCTGCAGTAGCGTTTCCTGTAGGTTCACTGAGTGTAGATCACTAGAGCTGTGGACATACCTTGCTTGTGGATGATTGTGGAGGTCTGGGTTCGCATCTGCACACATCCCCAGGCTTGTGGGTGACCCTGGGTAGATCTGCTCTCTGCAGAAAGAGAGCAGAGGTTGGCTATATCAGAGGTTTAGTGGCTCTCAAGTGGCCTAGGTGTGGGACAGGATAGCCCTGCAAGGCATTCTGGGCTCTTTTCCTTGCCTGTCTTACGCACACCTCTGGTAAACAGATGCAGGGAAAATATCAGAGACAATTATTTAAATGATAGTGATGAAGTACTTGCTTTGTGGCTAAACTAGTGATAGCTTCAAATCTCAGTTCCATTACCTACAGCCTGTGGGCCTTTTTGTTTGTTTAGTCAGTGTCCAGCCAGGGTGAAGAATGCGGGCTTTGGTGTCACTGGAATTGGGTCTGTTCGGGTAGCAGTCTGGAGTTGACGTCTGTGCACTGGTGAGAACAAACTACTGCATCCTCAGGGATTTTGTGAGCCAGATGATAGACAACTTAACTACAATTAAATAAATTACATTAAAAGCAAAGGCAAAAAGAAAAAGGATTTCAGACTTACCACTCTGCAAGCGTTTTACCATTACCTAGTCTGTTTGGGTTATTTATATGAACTGTCTATAGATTGACATTTTCTTTTCTATGCCGAGGGTATCAAACCCAGGCATTATACATGCTAGACAAATTCTCACCATTGAGCCTTTTAGATAGGAACATCACACACTTGTCTCCCCCTCTATTTCTGGTCTCACTGACACCATGTTAGCAGCCTGAATCAATGACAGTCGTGGGAGAATATTTATGCTATGGAAAAGTTGGCAAACAAATCATGGTTTTGTTTTATTGATTGTTCAGACATAGAAAGTAATAGAAGGGAAGATAAATAATGAAGCTAAAACTAAATTATGCCATTCCTAGTTATTACATTGTCAAAATTTAAAAACAGAGGAAATATTCATGTTGGTCCTCTTCATTGAGTCAGCAAAGGTGTCACTCATGTTGGAATAATACACAGCTGGTTTTAAACATCTGCTGGTGCCCTGCCAGTTTAATAGCTGTGCCAGGTTCTGACAGGCAAGGTAACTGTGCCTCAAGTGATGCTTCTCTGTGAACCCCAGTGTAGCTGGCCATCTGTGAAATGTAGATTTAAAATGTCACTTGTGTGTGACAGACTCTCAGTGCCTTCCAATATGCCTCGCTCTTTATTGGTTGAGAGAGATTGAGATTACATTTTCAGATCCCCTTGCAGCTAGAATGCTGGAGATGAGTTCACGTCTACCTGGGAGACACACATAATTTGGGAAGCAGAAATGAAGGAAGCCATGTCCCTTGTCATAAGGCAATGGTATGACAAGGTCATTTGACATTTCCTTTGACTTTTCTAAGCAGCCAAAACTGTCAGGCTGAGATTCTGTGGTCCTCACTGAACCTAAGGGAGAAATTGACACTCAGAGGGTAGGTGGCAGATAGGCTCATACTTGCTCCCATGGCTCCTGGAGCCATCAGGCCAGGTCCTCTTCAACACATTCTGCTCAAGATGAAGCCCACTTTTTACTTCTGCAGCCTCCAGGTCTGTGTTCTCTGAGTAGACTTTCCTGGCCAAGAGTGACTCCCCCTAACCCCCCCCCCCGCTACTTTTTGGTGTGTGTATTTCCCCTCCCATCTCTGATACAAGGAATAAAGTTACACTTCGAAGTGTACCCACTGCAGTCCTGGAGATACTTTCTACCCTTAGTAAATGCCTTTCAGGAATCCAGCACCAGAATCTGAAGGTGATCCCAGATCAACCCTACAGAGTCCTTCAGTTCTCCGAGGGGTCCTGTCAAAAATCCTCTAAAAGCTGTTCAACCCCCCTCCACCACCACCCCCGTGTGTGTGTGTGTGTGTGTGTGTGTGTGTGTGTGTAAGTGTAGGCATGCCATAGTGCACATGTAGAGGTCCTTGCCTCCCATCTTGTTGGGTCGAGCTCTCTTCCCTGTTCACTGCTCTGTGTGCCAGGTTAGCTGGCTCATCATCATCTGCAGATTCTCCTGCCACCACCTCTTATGTTGCCATGGGAGTGCTGGGATTATACATGTGCATGGCCATGTTAGCTTCATATGGGTTCTGGTATTTGAACTCAGGTTCTCACACTTATGTAGTGTGTTTTACCCTCTGAGACACTTCCCCAGATCAGAAATAGGTAGTATTTCTGTAGAACCTTTGCAGTGCCCACTCTTAAGAAAGGACATTTTCAATGTCTCCCAATCAGGTGTTTTCTCAACCTGAGAAGTCTTGGCTTTTATTGCTCAAACCCTCAAGGGCAAGCTCAAATGTCACCTTCCCGACTGAATGTGAAGTTTCATGCCTCCCATCTTTCCAAGTCCATTGCCATCTCCATGTTCCTCTATTCCATCACTCATCCTGGGCCCATCACCTCACTTTACTGAGATGAACATTCTATAGACGGGAGGATACATAGACATTGCCAACTATATTCTGCTGCCCCACTGCCATTGTAGGGTTTCCAGTTTATCTCAGAGGGTTCAGATTGGACCATACCTGGGGATGCTGCAGACTCCAAATAGGCCCAGTGGGATTCTGACCAATTTACTGACAACAATGTCACCTTCCATTCCTGTATTCTTGAGATTCAAAGTGACAAAACCCTTAGGTATTAAGAAAAGCTTTTTCTTTATGCCACTAGGTAATGGGACAGCGCAGCAAGGTTCCCGCTCCTTCTGGTCTACCCCACAGTCTATCTTCACAGTCTTAGGATAGTCATCCACTGACGTCAGGACCTCATGAAACTCTGTGTTTCAACAGAGTAATGTGAGATAAAGCCATTTCCCATTTTGTCTATAACCATTGACTCCCAAGATTCTAACCATCATGTGGCCACATCTTCCTGTGGTCCCCATGGGGGTTCCCATACTTTTTCCGCAAATACCTGTTACATCTGAGGTTTCCTTTTGCTTTCAATAACACCCCTAACCCAAATAAATCAAAGAGGAAAAGAAAGCACAGGGGCAAATCCACTGTAGTAATGGCATAGCTGCTAGTCTTGCTATCTAGATTCCCGGGGCCCTACCAAGTTGAGCCTGGGCATGGGAGAAGGCTGTTGGCTGTTGTAAGGAGTGGGGATTTTTCTTTCAGGCCCCAAAGTCTGTTCATGTTAGGAATAAGGATGGAATGTCTCATGTATATGGGAAGGCAACATGGCTGACCCAGTACAGAAGGACTTTGGCAGTAAGCACTGTAGGGTTCTTAATACAAGCCAAGCCTTTCCTGGCCCCAGGGTGGGGTCTTGGAAGAGGTACAGGCATGGGGCACCATGCCTGGCTACATGCTAGCTATCCTGGTTGCAGAGCTGGGTTGCAAAGGCTGAGGTCAGAGTTAATGAATCCATACTTATCTTCTGGGTTCTGCTAGTTTGTCCCTCATATGTTTATAGACTCGATGTTTTTATAGACGAGTTTTATGCACGTCTGTAGGTTTTCATCTGATGTTCCTAAGGACCATACATTCTTTGGTCAGCCAAATGGTAGGTAAAGGAAGACCTTGATCTTAGAGCACTGAGCTGTGGTTAAGAGTTCTCACCAGCCCCAGACTGTGTTGCATCACCCAGACCTGCCCATTCCATCTCTAGACCACACTGTAAAATTGGACATCAATCCCCTGTCTCTTGTGGTGATTTAAAAATGGGCTTATGGTTATGCTTATGTGTCCTTTGACCTTCCCCCATCCCAGGAGAAGCTAGATGCTATCAGACCAAGTTGTGTTTAGCTATAACTTTTTAGCCTGGGCTTTCTGCGGTGGGCAAGGTTGCTTAACCCAGCTTTTTCTAGAACCAGGCTCCAAGGTGGATGTCTCAGGAGGGGTGGAATGGTGAGTGAACTTTGGGACAGAGAGCTAAGGCTATACTGGGTGATGGTGGATGGATACCATCCCTTTGCTGCCCTTCCCATCCCCAGGAAGGGTCACCAGGAAAGCTTCTTATTTTGTTTGGAAAGCCCAGAGTGTTACACACAGTCTGAAGTCAGGAATTGATTGAGTATCTGAGTCTTTAGAGTGTCTCATCAGGTTATGTTCTCTGGCCATGGTGGCTCCATAAAGGTGTCTGTGCTGGTACCCAAGGGACAAGAGTAAAGTCCTTTCTACATTCTCCTTCTGCTTTCTCATCTCAGCACACTCTATGACCAAGTATTCCCATGGTATCTTGCCTGGTCCCGCTGGTCCTATGAAGTGGGTGGTCCCATGCCTACCTCCACCTGACCTCTGTAGCCCTCACTGTGCTGCAACTCACTCTGTAGAACAGGCTAACCTTGAACTCAGAGGTCTGCCTGCCTTTGCCTCCCAAGTGCTGGGAATAAAAGTGTGTACGACTACTGCCCTGCCAGCCCTGTTTCTTACTTTTGATTGTTTGCTTTTTGGGTCAGTGCTGCTGCCTTGGGCCGTGTCTTTGACCTCCTACCCTCTCAGTTCTCTGGATCCTACGAGGCACAGGTTGAGGTCAGCTCCTCCCATCATTTCCAGAAGATAGTTTGACCAGACTTAGGACTTAGGAGCACAGAAGAAAAGGCTGAGTCTGAGCCCATAAAGGGAGCAGCCAGTTGCCCGCACCCTGCATGCCAGCCTGGATTTCCTATTAGACACAGCTTTACGGCAGGAAGGCCTGCCTGGGGCTGGCAGCTCCATCTACCCATTCTAGGACCTGGATGTCTGCCCTAGCAGATGTGATTTAACTTGCTGCAGGAGAAATATCTATAAAAAGTTAACTATTGTCGTAAAAGCAGCCCATCAGACCCAGGGCAGGACTGCTGGAGGGGTGCCCAGCCTCTGGGTCACTCTCATCTCAGAGAACATGACTCTGCTAGCCAAACACATCTCCCCCACCCCGCTCCAGCCTCTTCTCCAATCTCGGCACAAGAAGGGTGTCACATCACAGAACTGTCATGGGCAATGGTTGGTGTGTCATTGCTGTTGCATTCCTCAGCCGGTCTCCTCCCATGCTGTGGAGACAGGGAATGTGTCCTCGGGGAGCAGGGTGTAATTCCCCCCAAGCGCATGTGCATGCGCCTGCAGCACCTGGAGTGGCCTGAAGGGGACTCTTTCCCTCTTGGGCTTCTAATTAGGAAGGAAGCCCAGAAGTCAAGAGGAAGGGGGCCCACTATTGTGCGAACCTCTGGCAGATTTCCCTGTCTCTGCTCACATAGTCCTCACATATTCAAAAGCTAGGACTCTCCTGTTTTCCCCAGGGCCTGGACTTCGTGGTGGGAAGGAGGAAGAGTCTCTGAAGAAGAGTCTCTGTGGGCTCCTTGCCATGAACCATCATCCCTTCCACCTGCTACATGGGAAGGAGGGGAATTAATGGAAGCCAGAAATAATTTTATCCTCTAGGAAGATTCCTCCTTTCTCCCTTTACACTTCCTTAACTGCACAGCTCAAAGCACTGGTCCCCAACTCGGAAAGAATATGTGATGCTCAGTAAGGCAAGTGTGGCAGGCTGTTGGTCTCCTTGTGGACCATTTCTGTGGCTATGTGTACACACATGCATGATGGAGGCTGGAGGGCAGTCTTGAGTGTCATTCCTCATAATGCCATTCACCTTGGTTTTTGACACAGGAATGGACCTGCTTGGCCTGGAACTCATTGATTCTGCCAGGCTGCCTGGTCAGGGGCCACCCAGGGGCCCGTGTTCTTCCTCCCCAGGGCTAACATCACAAGCACAGGCTGCCATGCCCAGCCCTTTGAGGAGGAACTGAACTCGAGGCCTCATGCAAGCACTTTCCCAACCCAACTGTCGTCCCAGTGTTAGCCTGTGTTTTGGGTTGTGTGCCTTCTTTCCCCCACATGGTGGACATCCTTGTTTGTGGCAATACTGAGGAATAGATTGGGCGTCACTTCATATTTGAACACTGGTTGGCCGAGAGGTGTTGGGCTTGGCCGTGGGCATGGAGTACTTACTCTGGAAAGCTGCCGTTTTGCTGTGCTTTGGTACGTTGAGAGCAAAGACAGTTGAGAATAGCCATGATGCCAGAGGGAAGAGGTGCTGAGGGACTAGTGGCTGTCAAAGGAGACAGCTGAGTGGGAAACCTGGTTCCCTTGTGACCTGCATGAACATGTGAGAGCCACTGAGGATGACTGGGAAGCAGAGGAAGATCCATGGGCAACCTTCTTACTACTCTACTGCTCTACTGCTAGCCATTACCCTGAAATGAAGGACCGCCCTCACCTCCTCAGAGCTCTACATGCTCCTAGAGGCTTCCCAGTGGGGTGGGCGGTTGAGCCCAATAGCTACACTGGACTGCCTTCCATCAGTGTCTTGATTTGTCTACACTGCATCCCCAAGGGGGGGGGTCAGCTTTCTGCCCTTGAGGGGTTCTAGTGAGGAGGATACGCATACACCATATTCTCAGGGCACACAGAGTGCATGAGTAAACACTAGATAGTATCTGTGTCACCCTGCTCTGATGTGAGTAACGGGCTGAGCCATGCCACGGGACAGACAGGAGACACCCTGGGCTCATGAATCTTGTTCTCTATGGCTTGGTGTGAATCACAACCACCATTTTCCAGATGTGAGCATTGGTGGGCTGCTAAGGCCTTTCTTCCCTGGAGACTGTCTCCTGCTGTGATGGGCCGAATTCCGGTGAAATGCCACTCTCCCCAGTGACACTGCAGGCAGAACCAGCCCCAGAATGCCAGGGAAGGCAAGGCCTAGAGAGATGGGCCATAGCTTGATTGCTTCTTGGTTTGAAGATCCTGTCCCCTCTCTCACATGAGCAGGCACATGGAAGGCATCAGTCATATTTTTCCAATGACTGACACTTTCCAGTGTGTGTGTGTGTGTGTGTGTGTGTCTGTGATGGATGTAGTTTGTGTGTGTGTTTTGTCAGTGTGACATGAATATAGGGTCATGTGTGTGATGTGAGAATGTAAAGACTCCTGAGAAAGACAAAGAATACGTCAGCTGTGACACAGCCCGCCACAGGCACATAGTTCACGATTCCACCCTTCTGTGGACGGAGCAGTTCCCGGGTCTGGTTCAGTATATCCAGGAAAGAGGGCAGCCCTAAATTTAGAAACTCCTTGCACGTTTTCTGGCCCAGGTCCCTGGTAAATAAGCCTTCCATACTGGAGAGCTAATTCTCACATTTCCACTTGTCTGTCTGTCTGTCTGTCTGTGATATACCCTCCTTGTTAGCTGCTGTGGTCCCTCCCTTTCACAGCCAGGAGGGAGACAGGGAAGTAGGAAACTGGAGAGGCCTGGTGGCTGTCCCCAGGCTGTGTAAGGAGTGGGACTAAGCCTGGTGCCAGGGCTGGGGCTGCTCCCAGGCAGGAGTGCACAGCCTCTTGGGTGTGCCTGAATGTCTCTTGTCTGTCTAGCTCCTAGATGGAGGGTCTCCAAGCTGTCTAGCTCCTAGATGGATGGTCTCCAAGCTGTCCCAGTCTCTCTCATTGCAGAGAAAGCATACAAGTAGGAAAGCCCACAGAAGGTTCTGGCCATTCAATATAAAGTGAATTTCAGGTTAGCATTGAATAGCTTGTTTGTTTGTTTTGTTTTGTTTTTAATAGTTATGTTCCTAGAAATGTCATGGGAAACACGTTAAAAAGACTATTCATTTATGTGACATTTGCACTGAGCTGGGGGTATTGCCATGATCTGACTACCTTTGCTTAAAGGGAAAACTGGAGATTGCAATGAGAGACTGATAGAGCTCTTTCTTTGTTCTGGGCACCGAGCTGCATCTTCTTGTGTATTCTTCTCATTTAAACTCACACACCACCTCACTGCATCCCAGACACAGACCGTTTGGTCACTGCCTTCAGGATTTCTGTCTCATCTTTTCATGTTTTCAGTGTAGCTTTCCCTTACTTTCTTTCTTTAAATCAGTCTCTTTCTTTCTTGTTTTTCAAGACAGGGTTTTTCTATGTAGCAGCCATAGCTGTCCTAGAACTCACTCTGTAGACCAGGCTGGCCTTGGACTCATAGAGATTTGTCTGCTTCTGCCTACTGAGTGCTGGGATTAAAGGCGTGTGCCACCACAGTCTGGCTCAAATCAGTTTCTTAAAAATAAAAACAATCTAACTCTTAAACCTACTTAAAACTTTCTAACATTTATTTATTTGTGTCTGGGTGGGAGGGCTAGGGGGACAGAGAGCAAAATGTAAGTGTTGATTCTTTCAATCTGCACCTGAGGATTGAACCCAGGTGAAAGCTTCCAGATACACCCTATTCAGTGAAGGACCACCCACAGCCCTGTAGGTAACCCCTGACCTATGCTCCATGATGAAGCCTACTTACTGCATTCATTGGTTGCCCAGAGTCAATTTTGGTGGAATCACAATTTGTCATTGGGAAGTTAGTAGATTTATGTATATCTCCCTCTGAGAAGGTCTTTTAACAACAGATCTCAATGTAGCCCAGGCTGGCCTTGACCTCTTAGGAGAAATATTATACTCATTATTGTGTCACATAAACAGCTGCAACACTACTCGAAATTCTGTGCTGGCTGGCTCACACATGTAATCTCAATACTTAGGAAACTGAGGCAAGAGCCCAGTCCAGGCTGGGCTCTGTTGAGATCCCCGCCCAAAAAAAGAGCAAGGTGTAGCTCTATTCCCATGGAAGCATTTTTGAGGCTGGGCTACTCAGAGGCATTTTAGCCACAAGCTCACTAAACTGCAACACCCACCTTACACTTTATTCCCAACAGAAGATTCTCCTCTGTCTTCAGTGGCTAGAATGCAGCAGTCCCTTTCCCAGCCTGCCCTTGGCTGGCCTGTGGGCATCTGACCCAGCTCTGCTTGCTGAGGTCTAAGTGAAGGCCCCGAGAGCTTTTTAGAAGGTTACACTTCCACGTTTAAAAGCTAAATAAACCCCAGAAACACCCAACATGTTCACCAAGGAACTAGCAGATTAAACCCAAAAGTGGTAGACACACACAACAGAATATTATTCACCTGTGCGAAAAGGGAGAGAGTCCTGTCATATTCAGCATCGAGGAAGGTAGCTTTAGGGCAGTTGGTTAAGTGAAGTCACAAAATGACAGGTAGGACATGTCTGTCTCTATGAGGTGTTTTCTAGAAGCCAAGTTCATAGAGCACACACTGGCGAAGAGGGGGACGGAGATGCTCAGTGGATAGTTTCAGTTTTGCAAGATGAAAGGGCCTAGAGATGTTACACAGAGTGCCCCTGGTTATCACCTTATGAAGCTGAAGTGACGTGTTCTTTATCATCGCTTGGAGGCATTGCAGATGGGTGATGGTGACAGCTGTGCAATGCTGGAGTGACTGAATCACCCCCTTTATGAGGATTCACCACTCCAGATGAAGCGTTTTAAAAACAGACCTCTATGTAAGTTACTCTCTATGTCTTTAGATAGGGTCATGTGTGTACATGAATCCCAGTGCTCCAGCACCCCTTTTGTAGTCAGTCATGAGGGAATGTTTCTAAAATTCAAGTCTGAGCAGATCTGGAGAGAACCCAGGAATCTTTAAAACATCCCTGAAACCGCCTTCACCTTGAATTGGTTATGTGAGCTCAGGCATTTTATTCATTAAAAAAAAATACACTTTAATTTATTGTATGTTCATGTGTGGAGGTTGGAGGGCAACTTTCAGGAGTCAGTTCTGTCTACCACTTTCTCTCTTTTCTACTCAGTCCCCCCTCGAGCTTGGCAGCAATTGCTTTTGCCCACTGAGCCATCTCATGGCTCCTTATTCATTTTTAATTGGGGTGCTTTGTTACTTACACCAGGAGCATGGTAGCCAGAGAAAGTGGAGACAAAATGAGAGAAATATAACCCTCAGCCTGTGATTTGTCACTTTTGAAGATTATTTTCAGGTACCATGTGAAACTGTCCACTATTCCACCCCAGATCTGCAGAAATAAGCATCCTACAACTGGAGAAACTGTAAATGTATTATCTCTGTCTACGGATGGTCACAAAGCTAAGACACTAAATCGACCCTGGTCCCAGCCTCTGAAATCACACTGAATGGAGTGCTCTAAGTGGTAGGAGGGGTGTGCTTCTCACCGTTCCCACCTTGGGGCCCTCACTCCCTTCTTGCCAGTGATACTTCTCTAGGATGCTGGTGCCAGGATATGAACCGTGCACTGCGTGGTCTCGAGACACAGCTGAGCTAGAACAGAATGCCCTACAGGCACCATAATGAATCCTAAATGGGATAAACAGGGAAATAACAGTTCTCCATTTTTTCCCTCATAGCTACCACTAGCCAGGTCCTCAGCTCCTGCCTCCTGGCCTGCCTCGCCATGTCAGTGCACCAGCACTTACCCTGGTACCTTGGGGGCTGGCCTCTTTTCTTCCTGAACCTGTTTGCTGCCTCTCTGACCTAACTCTACCCTCCACATCCTCACCTCTCACCTTGCCCTCTATGTTCTGGCCTCTTTAGCAACTCTTGCAAAATGGTCCCTTTAGCCTTTTAATGACCTCATGTCAGTATTTACCGGGCTGGACCCTTGGGCCCATGTGTAGCAGGCTGTGATCTCAGAGGCAGGTCAATGACCTTGGGGACACTGAAGACCAGCCTGTGAGACACAGAAGACAGCATGGGAACAGAGCCTGATTCACAGCCATTCTGGAAGAGTAGTCCCCACACAGGAAGTCACAGGAAAGCTCTTGCAGCTCTGCCATCTGCCATCCAGACACATTCCTGAACTTTGCTTGGCATGGAGGGGATGTGTGATGTAATGGGCATTTGGGTCCAGAGGACCTGTGTTTGGACCCAAGCTTCCTTCGCTTTTAGCTTCAGTGTCTTTAAATGTCACTACAGAGAGGTCCCAGGAGAAACCGTAAGGACATTGTGTGAAAAGGTATTGTTCCTATGCACCAGCGACCAATTTAGAAACATATGAAAAAAGAAAAAAAAAAACTTTTCAACAATTAAAACTCACAAAATACTTGGTTGGTCCTAAAAAAAAAGTCTGAAAGACATTAAGAAAATCATAAAGGTAACCCTCAAGGGGTGAGGTAGCAATCTTGAAAAATTGCAATATTGTGCAGACATTACAACCCAGCACACACACACATTCATTATCTAACCAGGAGTCTTAATGACCATTGACAGGTGATAATTGACAGTCACACTAAGAGGGCAAGCAGAAGACTGGACTTATCCCACCAGACCTCAAAACTACTAGAAAGGTAAACTGAGGCACAAACCCAAAGCCAGAGGCTTGGTAGCTGCACCACAGGGGCAATGGAGACTCTCATAGAAAGAGCAAGGAAGACAGGCAAAGAGTAGGCTTGACTCAATGGTTATTTGGCTTGTCCCAATGGGAAGTTGCTGCTCTGTAAGTTCCTTAGTGATTGGGCTTAACTTTTGTTTTTCTTTAATGTAGACACAAATAAATAGATGGCTTGTGTTAGTTTTCCTAATTCTGCAATTCAAGCAAGATTGAGGTCATTATAAAACTAATTGGTTTTTGTCTGCTCAGGACTGGTCTCCATTTTAGTAAAAATTACTGTGAAGTATAGGCAGAACTTCTCTGTTTTGGCAGCTGCTCCCAAATAACCACAAAGAGGCTTAATATTAATTATAAATGCTCAGTCAATAGCTCAGGCTTATTACTAACTAACTCTTACAACTTAAATCAACTCATTTCTATTCATCTACATTCTGCCACATGGTGTTGCATCTCCATCTTGTACCTCTTGTTTCCTCTCTGTGTCTCTCCTCTGACCCTGCCCATATTCTTTCCAGTGTCCTTAGTTTGGTTCTCCCACCTAACTTTATCCTGGCCAGCTGTTGGCCAGCTTCTTTATTAAACCAATCACAACATAATTTACAAAGTGTATAGGAACATTCCACAATAAAGTTATAAAATTGCTGAACAATATAGGAGAGGTGTGGTGGTCTGTAACCATAAGCCTAGTACTAAGAGAGCAGAGGTTAGAGAGGATTTTGAGGCTAACCTAGGCTACATGGTAAGTTTGAGGTAGCCTGGGCTACTGAGTTAGACTCTGACTCAACAAATAAGATGAGAGAGAGGGAGAGAGAGAGAGAGAATATGAACAAATAGTTGAAAACTTAGCATATGATGAATTTGGTGTTTCCAATGAGTGACAGAACATTCTGTTAACCATATTGGAAGAATGGTGAGTGTTGGTGGCATACCCCTTTAATCCCAGCACTTGGGAGGCAGCGGCAGGCAGATCTCTGTGAGTTGGATGTCCCATCCTGGTCTACAGAGTGAGTTCCAGGACAGTCAGGGCTACTACTATGTCTCAAAAAAGAAAGCAACAAAGAAACAAACAAGAAATGCTGGAAGACATAACTGCAAGCCACGAGGTCACATTGGTCCTACCTCAACTTCACCATGAACTCCAGATCACACACACAGCTAAATGCTTCTTTTAAGTCTACAAATCAATCAGAAGAAGCACAAAAGAGTGTTTTCATGGTTCTAGAACACAGAAGGTTTATGACATAAATGAGATTTTGTAAGGTGTAGAATAGTTATTCTAAAACTGTATGAAAATGTGAAGGAAAAAGAATGGACCAGTCATTTCTGAAAAACTGAAAAGGATGATTACTTTGTCTTTTTGAGAGAGTTTTTTTTTTTATTATTGTATTTGTGTGTGTGTGCTTGCACAGACATGGCACACATTGTGGAGGTCAAAGGACACCTTGTAGGTGTCATTTTTCTCTTTTAAACGTGTAGGTCTCAAGGATCAAACTCAGGTCCTCAGGTTTGGTGGCAGGTGTCTTTACCCACTGAGCCGTTTTTATGGAATCTTGATAATTTTCACAGGCTGCTCTTAAACATCTGGGCTCAAGTGACCTTTCTACATCAGCCTCCCTGTAGCTGGGATTACAAGTGCATACCCCCAGATTTGACAATGGTGGGAATTAACCAGTGCAATTTCAAGGTAGTCCATAACTATGATAATAAGGTCTATGAGTCATTGGAAGAGGGATGGAAGCTTGAGCCAATGGGACAGAACAGAGAATATAGAAATAGACCCCACACATATGTCCAAAATAAAGCTAGAGCCATTGGGCATTCATTGGGAAAGGAGTGATGGAATGGATTTGGTGGGCAGAGAGAAATAAAGAGACCCCTTGGATTGAGTTAATTTTTAAGATTATACTTATTTTGTGTATGTGTATATATATATAGCTATCAGAGAACAACTTATAAGAATCAGTTCTTCTACTAGGGACTCAACTCAGAATATCAGGCTTACTGCTAAATGTGTTTACTGGAGAGCCATCTTGCCAACCCCGACTTGAATTGATTTTGTTTTGTTTAGTTTGGAGAGAGGGTTCCACTATGTAGCCTTGACTGGCTTACAACTCACTGTGTTGAGTAGGCTGGTCTCTAATTCATAAAGCTCTGTGTGCCTCTGCCTCCTGAGTGCTGGGATTAAAGGCATGCAACCGCTCTTGAGTTATTTTTTCCCCCAGGGGAGAGCATGAACTCTTGAGTTAATTTTTTTAAAAAAAATATCAAACGATACATTTTTTTTTAGAGGGAAGAAAAGGGGAGAGATGTCTGTGACTTTGACCTGGCCGAAAGTTCTTAGCTTTGCCCTTCACACTGAAATGATATCCAGAAGAGGAAACATTGGTAAATTGGCTTCATCAAATTTTAAAACTTTTTATTTGAGAAAGGGAAAGAAAAGATAAGCCATAGGTGGGGAGAAAGTCTTATAAAACACATTTCTCATAAAAGACTAATATCCAGAACATTGGAATCCTCAAAATTGAGCAGAAAAAACAACAAAACCAGTCAAGTTAAAAAAAAAAATGTATAGAAGACACCGAGAGATATTTGAGCAGAATGTGCTTTGTGTTGGCACACAAAGATGCCCAGCCTCTTCAGTCATTTGGGAAATGATAGTTAAAATCCCACGAGTATCTATCAAGATAGCCAACAAACAAACAAACAAACAAACAAACAAAAAAACCTAGTGACAACATCAAACACTGGGCAGGATGTAAAGCAATAGGTCATTTGTGCTTTGCAGGTGTGCTTTGCAGGTGATAACTGAAGAAGGTCTGGTCATTTGAGAGCAACCTGACAATTAAAAACAAAACAAAACAAAAGAAAACAAAAAAACCCAGCTAAATAAGACACCACTATAGGACTCAATGTTGTACAACTGAATGTTTATCTAGAAGTGAAATTTAGATACACCAGTGTTCACAGTAAATTCATTAGTAATATGCCCAGGTTGGACACAATTCAGACATCCTTCAGTGAATGAATGGTTAAACAAAGTGAGGTATATGTATACCTTAGCAACTGAAAGAAGCAAACCATTGATCTAAAGAACAATTTGACCCTGGAGGTCACATACTGTGGGCTCTATGTACAGAACATTCTTGAGATGACAAAAATGATAGAAATGGAAAACGGAGCCATGGCTGCTGGAGTTAGTATTAAGTGGTATTCTAGTTTCATTTCTGTTGCTTAATAAAACATCCTAGTCAAAAGCAACATGGGGAGGAAAGGGTTGATTTGTCTTGCAAATCAACAGGTCACAGTTGGTCCCTGAGGCAGAAACTCACAGTTAAGAGCACAGAGAAAATAAACACCCTTGCTCACTGCCTGCTTGCTTTCATGTAGCTTTCTCCTGTCTTATGTAGTTCATGGCCCATGCCTAGGGAATGCTGCTGCCCACAGTGGGCTAGGTCTTCCTACACCAATTAACAATCAAGACAACTTACCCCTCCCTTCAGACCTGCCTACAGACAAACACAAAGTGAATGATTTCTCGGTTGATGCTCTCTTCTTGGGTGACTGTAGTTTGTGTCAAGTTGATATTTAAAATTAACCATCACACGAGGCATTGAGGTGGGAAGGAAGAGAGAGGAATATGGTGTGACTTGAAAGGGGCAATGTAGAGGCTGTTTGTGCAAGTGAACATTCCAAATTCAATGTTCTGAGTGTGCTGTTACATTTAAAACTTAAGCTAAAAACTCCAAAGCATTAGAAGAAATACACCTTTTATAATTAGTAATAGGAAAATCTTGTGAAATAAGACAATTAAGTGCTAAGGGAGATATCAACAAATTCACCAAAAGGTACACTAGTGGGTGCAGTGGTAAGAGACAAAGGCAGGAGGATTTTAGTTTGAGGCTAGTTTGGGCTACAAAACAAGACATCCTGTCTCAAAAATCACAAAACAACAAAACACAAAACCTAAACAACACACAAGAAACTAGGCAAAGGTTGTTTAAAAAAATTCATAGTTGGATATCTTAAGTGCTCACAAATCTTTGAAAGGATATAATGACCCCCTGCCCCAATAAAGAGACTGTGAGTCAAAGCTATGAGAAGCCATACTTTATTCTGTCAGAAATGCAAACTAGAAAGTTTTCCCCAGGTCAGGGCTGCTAAAGATGCAGGCAGTATCCTCACACTCTGTTGGGGAGTATGACTTAGTAAAGTCACGTTGAAGATAGAATCAATTAAAATAAAAACATTCCAGCCTACTCCCTGGAGTGGTGTAAATCTCACCACTTCAGTGTGGTAGGATCTGCAGGCATACCCACTGGTTAAAAGCGTTTGCTGCTTGCAGAGGACCTGGGTTCAATGTCTAGTACCATGATAACTCACAATTGCCTGTGACTCCAGTTCTAGGGGATTTGATGCCTCTTCTGATCTCTGAAAGCAATAAACACCTATGTGGCACACTTAAACCTACATGGCAAAACACCAATACAGATAAAGTAAAAAGAAATCTTAACAATCAAAAAAACCATGTGTCTTTCATATGCTGCTTGAGAAACAAACTCCAACACAAACTCTTGTATGTGTGTGAGATGGGAAGGAGTATACACAGGGCAAGGAGACTATCTGAGAGTGGGAAGATGATCCCCAGGGTGGACAAAGACCCTTTCAAATCTCATGTGATAGGGGTTAATATATGGTGTACATGCAGGTTTCATACAGCCCTCCAAGAAAAAACAAATACCCCTGTTCAAAAGTGGTCAAAGGCCTTGAATAGACATTTTTCCAAAGAAGATGCAGAGGAGGTCACAGCCATGTGAGAGGATGCTCAACTTTAGAAGTCAGACCCACAGTGGACTAGCCCTTAATGTCTCTGCTCTTTAATAAAAAGAATTGGTGAGTTTGTGGCCAATGGAACACTGGGAGTTGTTGGCTGGAAAGTAAAATGGGATAGTTGCTATAGAAATGAGTTTGACAGTTCCTCAGAAAGCTAACCATAGACATGACAAATGGCCTGGAGAGGTGGCTCAATGATTAAGAGCACTGTCTGCTTTTCCAGAGGACCTGAGTTCAATTCCCAGTACCCACAGTGCAACTAACAACTCAAGTCCCAAGGGTATCCAACATCTTCTGGCGTTTGCGGATACATGTGCATGTGGTACACAGACATAAATGCAGACAAAACACCATGCACATCAAATAAAATTAAATAAGAAATCCAAAAATTTTTTTTTAAAAAGAGAAGTTACCCAGCAACTCTCCTTTTAAGCTTTTAAGTATATACCCACAAAGAGCTGAAAGCAATGTTCCAGACACATAACTTGTACAATGTGAATTACAACGTTATTCACAACAACAACAAAGAAGAGGAAGCAATGCAAATGTCAGTAACAGAGGAGTAGATAATGAAACACAGTCTTCATATCAAGGGAATACTTGGGGACTGAACCTAGGTTTCATGCGTGTAAGGCAGACATTCTGCTCAGGCCTGTCCAGCCTTGGAAAGGAAGGGAATGCTAACACATTGTACAACACAGACACACTCTGAAAAGATTTGCCTAATGAAACAAACTAGACAGAAAGGTCAGACATTGTATAAGTCCACTTGCATGAGCGACCTCAAATAGCCAAAGCCACCAGTAACCAAGGAGAGAGTGACCAAGGAGAGAGAGAGGGTGACAGTGCTTAGTGAGAATAGGTTTACACTGGAGATGATGAAAACATTTTGGAAATGAAAAAGAATGTTTTAATCCACAATTACACTAAAAAAGAATGAAAGTGGTAAATTTGGGTTATGTCTATCTTATTCCTTGCTATGGTTTGAAGAGCATATCCTCCGAGGGTTCACAGGTAACTTAGCACCTGGCATGGCAATTTTAACAGGCAACTGCAACTTCAAGAGAGGGCCTAGTACAGGGTTACCCAGGTTACACAGAACATTGTCCTTGAAAGGGATTAATGTAGTTCCCACAGGACCCTTAGTTGTCAGGAGACAGGGTTGCAGGCTGGGGATGTAGCTCAGTAGGCCGATGGCTTAGGTAGCATGTATGAGGCCCTGATCCTGGGAGGCATAAACTGTAGGGGTTCATGCCTGTAATTCCAACACTCATGAGGTGGACACAGGAAAATCAGAAGTTCAGAGTTATTGAATTCATTATTCTATAGCAGGTTCAAGACTACTTTGGGTTATGTGAATCCTGTCTCAGAAACAAACAGCAATATACACACAAATTGAGATAGATGATTGATATATAGATGATGGATAGATGATAGAAAGATAGATGATAGATAGATGATGTTAGATGATAGATGTAGATAATAGATAGATGATAGATGATAGATAGATAGATAGAAGATAGATAGATAGATAGATAGATAGATAGATAGATAGATAGATAGATAATAAAATACTAAACTGGTTCTTTTCCACTGTCTTTCCATTTCACTGTATGGTCTTTCCTTTGTGTGCACAGCCCTCCATGATGCCCTTCACAATGTGGTGAGCCAGTAGAGAGAAGCTTGCCGATCAGAAGCATAACAGAACTGTCCAATCAGGAACTTTCAGTCTTCACAATCAGAAGCTGAATAAGATTATCTTCTTATCAATTAAGCTTCCAACCTCAGTATCTTATTATAGTAACTAAATACAGGCCACACAGAGATGACTGGTTATCAGTCTCTCTCGCTGTTACTCAGCAAACACCACCCAGATTATGAAAGCAGGTTTTGCTTTTCTTTTTTCAAAAATCAAGCTTATTTTCAGATACTCTCTCACCAGCATTAAAACAAGAAGAGAAGCAACATTGGAATCTCAAAGATGGTCACCAGCCCCTGCATTCTGAATTCTATGCCCTGTGCTCCAGCAAGCTTTGCATGTTTCCAGAAACTCTGGGATATGGAAGGCCAGGCAACTCTGGCAACCTATGCCCAGAGGTGTGCTCATGAGCACAACAGGCTGTTCAGCCCAGATGGCAGAACTTGCCAGCAAGAAGGAAGTAACAGGGTGGTCTGTGGGGTATTCACTTGCCAATTAACATCTTCTCTCAGCCCAGTCTCTGGCCTCCACATGTCCAGGGTTTAAGTCTGCCCCCATGCAGCTGAGGTTTGCATCCGGATATGCCAGGCAACCCTCGAAAAGCCAGCTACGAACACCAAACAAACCTCAGCTCCCGAGCAGTTTTCCACATCACATATCCCTCTAGACACTCACAGCCTGAGTCTTCTCCATATGCTTCAGGAAATGCACCAGGAACAAATCAAATTAACTCCGTCAGTGTCCCCTCACTTAAGGGACCATATGTCTCTCATCAGAAATGGCTACAAGGCAGTGAGCAGCCTTTCCAGTGAGCCTCATACCACCATTGATTTTCAGTCTAAAATTGGGAATTTTTTTTCTAGAGGCAAAGGGGAGGAAAACCCCTACAAATTGGCCATCTAAACACAACTTTTGAAAATCTTACTTGAGGTCTAGTAGACCTAGGTATGTCATGTGTGGAAAGATGGAAACACCAGAAGAAACACAATAAGATATATGTATTAATGACAGGCCTATAAGAGAAGAGCTGTCATTGGATGCTGATTCAAGCCAGTCTCATGTGTGTAAGGAAGGGGAGGTAGAATGCAGAAGTGCCGGGAACCTGGTGTAATACCATTGCTTGTCTTTGTGCTAGGCTGAGTCCTAGGCAACCCTGAAGCCACAGACAAGCTGGAAGCTGGTCTCCAGTGTGTGGGGTTTAGGCAGTGGGATCTTTAAGAGGTAGGATCTGACAAAAAGTAAATAAGTCTGGGGACTCTAGCCATGGCTGTTAGCGCTGTTTTCACCAAGGAGGTGAAGTGTCAGGGGACTGAATGAGTCCCCAGGAGACTGAGTCTCTATAGATTGAGGATGAATGCCACTGTTCACTTTCTCGTACCTGTGCCACAGTGCCTGGGTCATGACCCTGGTAGTTCTCCATCTGCTTCCATGTGGGGCTGTGATGAGGCCAGAGAGACACCCAGGATGCTAGTGCCATGATGGTTTGGCCCTCCAGCCAACAGAATTGAGTGTCAAATGTATGTTACCCTCCCACAGGTGTTTTGTTACCTAAAACAGAGTAAGTTCATTTAAATACTCACTGTTTTTAAGTGCCATTCTCATAAGCGATTTTTGACAATTTCCTTTTCAGTTTCTCTGAATACATTACTATAAAAATAGCTCAGAGGTTTGGGCTCTGTAAGACTTTGCCTACTGATTCACTCAGCACATTTTTCTTTTCTTTTTTTTTCCCCCCCTTGGTTTTTCAAGACAAGGTTTCTCTGTGTAACTGTCCCGGCTGTCTTGGAACTTGCTTTGTAGACCAGCCTGGCCTCAAACTCACAGAGATCTGCCTGCCTCTGCCTCCCAAATCCTGAGATTAAAGGTATGTACCACCACCACCTGACAACACATTTTTGTTATGTCTTTAAAAAATATTACTACATATTACATAAAATAATAGGTTTATTACGATATTTTCATGTATTTAAAGTATATAATATACTTTGGTCATATTGACATCCCATGTTAATGGAGTTCTTAATTGCTATAAATAATAAAAAACCCTGAGTCAGATATAGAGGAAAATGCTGAGAGATCAGAGAGAAGGAGGAAGAAGCCATAGCCACACCTTACCTCCTTAGTATCTCAGCAGACAAGAGAGCGAATTCCTGTTTCTCCCTGCTTTATCCTCTCTCTGCCCAGCCATCTCACTTCCTGTCTGTCTGTACAGACCTCCTGACCTATATGGTTAGGTAGTGGCAAGTTCCGTCCTCTTTCTGATCTTCAGACAAGTTTTATTTGTACAAGCAAATTATCTCCCCACCCCCATTACCTTCTTGTTCCCAAATTCCTTTTCCACAAATCCTTTTCCACAAATCCTTTTCCTCCTCCCCACAGGACAGAAGAGAGCACCAGATCCCAATTTGGGTGGTTGGGTGCTTGTGAACCATCATGTGGTTGCTGGGAATTGAACTCAGGACTCCTGGAAGACCAGCTAGTGTTCTTAACCACTGAGCCATCTCTCCAGGCCCCCCTCTTACTCCTCCCAAACAGCCTGCCTGTCTGCCTGCCTGTCTCCTTCCCCTTCCTCTTTCCCTCCTTTGCCTCCCTCTGTCCCTCTGTCCCTCCCTCCCTCCCTCCTTTTCTTCCCTTCCTCCTTCCCTCATGCACATGGAGGTCAGAAGACAACTTGTGAGAGTCAGTTCTCTCCTTCTACCATGTGGGCCCTGGGGATTGAACTCAAGTTGTTGGGCTCTTTTGTGGCAAGCTCCTTTACCCACTAAGCCATCTCAGTGGTCCCTCTCCTGGCTTTTCCATGAACCCAGGTCCTCTTAGTTGTATAGTAAACACTTTACCCACAGAGTCATATCCCTAGCCCCACCAGTACAGGAGCATTCCTTGTATTCACAGAGCTTCGTCTTGTCAGACCTTTGTAAACAGACAATATCACCCATTATCTCCCATAGTATGCATATGTATGCATACCTCAGAGATAGTGCAAGTTTTGTTCCAGACAACCAAAGTAAAGCAAATATGGAGGTAAAAATGAGTCACATCCGGTTGTGTTTATGTTAGACTGTAATCTGTGTAGTGAGCAATAACACTGTGTCTAAAGAAACAACATCTAGAACTTAATTAAAAATACTTTACTGCTGAGCTGAGAGATGGCTCAGTTAGTAAAATGTGTGCACTCCAAGGATGAGGACCTGAGTTTGGAAAATGCTTGCACTCCAAGGATGAGGACCTGAGTTTGGAAAATGCTTGCACTCCAAGGATGAGGACCTGAGTTTGGAAAATGCTTGCACTCCAAGGATGAGGACCTGAGTTTGGAAAATGCTTGCACTCCAAGGATGAGGACCTGAGTTTGGATCTCTGGAGCCCATGTAAAAGCTGGGTGAGGTGTCATGGGACTGCAGCTCCTGTTGGGGAGCAAGAGACAGGTTGCTCCCTGAAACTCAGTGGCCAGTCAGTCTAGTCAGTAGATGAGCCCTAGGTTCACCTAGAGACCTTGTGTTAGAGAGCGATTGAGAAAGACACTTGATATCTACCCTCATCTCCATGCCCATGTATGCACATACACCCATAAACACACACACACACACACACTCAAGAAAACACACAAGAAATCCCCCCCACACTCACACATAATTATACATACACATTAGAAACCACACAATACACATAAGAAAACACACACACACATACATGAGAAAACACAAGAACACACACACACACACACAGAGAGAAACCACTTTTTATGCCCATACATTAAAAGCAACTCCCTATTAAGAGCTTTATTACAAAACCATGGTAACCCAGTCACAGCCTTAGATGCCACTTCTAACTCTGTCACCCTTCATCTTCCACAGCTGTGGCCACTTCCTCCATAGAAGAAGCCCCCTCAAAGCCATCTGTAAGGGATGTAATAATCTTCTTCCCAATGTTGCATCTTTACCTCCTCTTAATGGTTTTAAAGAGCATCCCACACTCTGTGACCCTTTTCCACGGAGCTTCTTAATTACTTTGCCCGTGTCCATGAGAGGGGCTGCTATTTATGGTAACTACAGCCTTATTAAAGTGTTTCTCACATCGTAAGGCTTGGGAGTTGCCTTACTCCTTAATCCCTGGGATGCAGATGTTGTGTTAGCATGCACAAGGACATCCGTGTCACAGTAGAACTCTGCCAGAGCTCTTGGGTGACCAGGTCAATTGTAAGATTTTAAGAATAACCTCATCGCTAAGCAACAGATTTCTACAGCGGCATTACAATATTCAGTTGTCCATGTTGTAGGCAGATGTGTTGTCTTCTGAGCTTTATTGTTTCATGTATGGAGCACAGGGAGACTACATTTCATATAATTCTCTTCTCAGCATTTATTTATTTGTGTATTTAATTTTTATGGAGGATGTGGGCATGTTCACACACACACACACACACACACATACACACACACGTGTGCACGCCACGTCTCATGTGTGGAGGTTGGATGATAACTCTCCTTCCACCATGTATGTTTCAGGGATTGAACTCAGGTCATCAGGCTTGGTGGCAGCTGCCTTTACTGACTGAGCCACCATCTTGGTGGTCTTGGTGATTTTTCTTATTATTTTTCTTCAATGTTTATGTTTTTAAATTTACCTCTCTCTTTCTTTCTCTCTCTCTCTCTCTCTCTGTGTTTGTGTGTGTGTGTGTGTGTGTGTGTGCGTGCGCGCGTGTGCTTGCAAATACAGGTCACAGAGCCCGGAAGAGAACATGGGATCCCAAAGAGCTAGAGTTACAGTTATAGCTAATTATGAGACTTGTTCTACCATGTGAGTGTTAGCAACCAAATTCAGGTCCTCTGTAAGAGCCCCAAGTGCTCTTAAATTACCATGCTATCTCTCCAGCCCCTGGAGGGCAATTCTTACATGCTGTGGGATTTGGCATATGGTACATGAGCATTTTCTTCAGTTTTGTGCTGATAGTTGTATTAGATCCTAACAAGAGAGTCAGTCTGTCCAGTGACATTTTAAATTCATTCTCTGACTTCTCACTACCAATGTCAGTCGTCACTGGCACCTTCTCCCACAGACAATGCTGCTTTGTCTACATATAAACTCTTTCTGGTTAGCTAGGTATCTTCTGGACAACTTGCTTCAGTATCTCTGCTTCCCCCTGCACTTTGATGCTTGGGAGGTGGCTTTTTTTTTTTTTTTTTTTTTTTTCTAACACCTCATGAGATAGCCATGCCGCCTTCAGAACAACCTTCATAGAAATGAACTCCGGTCTTGCTCAGGATTAGGCATGGCCGGAGAAACGTGTGGCTCCTCTGGCCTTCTATTGAGACCATTTCAACTTTTCCAGCTGGGCAGTGGTGGCACCCTCCTTTAATCCTAGCACTTGGAAGGTAGAGGCAGGAGGGTTGTTGTGAGTTTGAGGCCAGTCTGGTCTACAGAGTGATTTCCAGGACAGCCGGGGCTATACAGAGAAACCCTGTCTTGAAAAACCAAAAAACAAACAAAATAAAAAGAAAACATTCTTTTCTATATCGTGAGTCACATTTTTCTGGTCATGTGTGTGCTTGCAGGCAGAGCACACTTAATATCCTTTGGGAACTTTTTGTTGCCATTCACGATGTGGCTGTTAAGGGGAAAAACTCTGGCCTTCAACCTGTCTCAGCTTTTGACATGCCTTCCTTGTGAAGCTTGATTATGTCTAGCTTTGGTTTTAAAGTAAGGGATAGTGTGACTCTTCTGTCTGAAGAAATACTTACAGGCCATTGTTGGGTTATCAAATGACCTTATTTTGATACTCATGTCTCTAGAAATGGGAGATTTGGGCAGAAAGGGAAGAAAGTGGGGCACAGTCTGCTGGGGAGCAATCAGGACACATAGGACATTTATCGTCTTTGTTGCCGCATACAGGTGTGGTTCCTAGTGCCTTGAAAACAAAGCGGTGACATCAGGGAACACTGATCCCAAATCACCATGACAGACATCACTATGATGAGAAGTTTGAAGTAGAAAGTTTGAAGTATTGTGTGACAGAGATGTGAGGTTGAGGACAGGCTTCTGGGAAAATGGTACTGATAGACTTGCTTACTGAGTGTCACCACAAACCTTCAGTGTGTAGATGACACACTATTGTGGTGCCAGGTAGAGGAATAAGACTAGGTGTGATTGTCTGTCCCCTATATACTTTAAAGAAATAATTAAGTCAGTGTGAGAAACATCTAATGAGGAGGGGGGCATGGCTTCCAGAAGGCTGAAGAGAAGCAAACCATAACATGGAGTCTGAGATAGTCATCCATCCATCCATTCATCCATCCATCCATCCATCCATCCATCCATTTCTTTGTCCTCTTGGCAGATACTGAGAGCGTTGTCTATGGTTCAGGCACTGATCTGCCCTATGTATGGCATTACTTTAGAAAACTAGCCATGTCTGTTTTCCTGTGGGGCTTCCTTCTCAGAGTTAATGCATGAGGTTGGAAGTGGTCTTCTGAAAAGGGTAGGCAGAGGGCGATTGGAAGTGAGGAGCTGAAGCAGGGAGGAGCCAGGTTCCCCAAAGAACAGAGAGACACTATGTGGCTAGAGCCCAGGAGGCAGGAAAAAGTGAATCTTGTCTGGTATTCAGGAGCCTTGGTCACAATATGTGACGCAGGTGCCAGGCTTTGACAGTGTGCTGTTGTTGACATTCCTGTTCCCAAATGCAACACTTCCATCTTTTACCTCCTCTAGGGGGTGGGGAGCGGGGGTTGCTGGAATTGGCATCATCTGGGGGATGGAGCCTGATCATGCATATTTATCACAGATGGCAGTAGCCTTCCACTCCACTTGTAGTGGACCTAGAGTCCAGAACTTCTGTTTCTCTCTCACACTCTTTTCCTAAACACTGCAGCATATATTTATTTCATTTTTAAAAAATGCTTCAATTGCATTTACTGATTTATTGTGTGCTTGCACACACAGCCACTGCACACCTGTCAGAGGTCAGAGGAAGAATTTCAAGAGTTGGTTCTCTCATCCTACCATGTGGGTCCTGGGGGGGGGGTCAAACTCCAGTCTTTAGAGTTGCAGTCAAGCTCCTTTTCCTTCTGAGCCATCTCCCAGGCCCCAAGATTCATTATCTTTAACTTTCACAAGCCATTTTACAGATGGGAATACTCAGACAAGATTTACAGAGATAAGTAACTTAGTGGCAGGTCTTGCTGTATGCTCTTTTTAACCTGACAAGTGAGCCCTTCATATTCCCTCCCACCCCACCCCCACCCCTAAATCTTCCTCCTACAGTTGGTGCAGTGATGGGGATATAAGTGTCAACAGAGAAGAATCAAGCACTGTTCCAGGACAGTGGTCCCAGCAAGCCCTCCACATGTGCTCATTACTACACCAATGCACATTAATGATGTCATTTAACCCTCCAGGTGAGCCTGTGAACTTGTGCATCTTGGTGGCAGACAGGCTGTTGGGGGACAGTGAGCGAGATGGGGTTGAGGTACCTTTCAGCCCACTCAGCAGAGTTAAGATCTACTAGCTGTCTTTGGAGCCGGATGCTGTTCCTTGACCTTGTCCATTTCTCACCTTGAGACCACTGGGAACCTCGGACTCTTTGGTACAGTGTATGCACCACAACGCCTCCATGTGGGGGTTCTGGTGTAGTCTCCTCCTCCATGAACTTGCCCAGCGTAGTAGTCAGAGCTCAGTAGACATGCCTCCCCAATGGTATTTCCTCTCATTTACCCCTTATTCAATTTAGAGTTTTGCTAAGTGAATTTCTGTTAAGCAAGGGATATCTGTTCTCAGATTTCACTAACTGCTACTTTCGGGGCAAGGGGTTATTAGTGAGACTTCCTCATGCAGTGGGTGAGGGAGGGCCAGGGAAATGGAGGAGAGGGTCATTCCAGCTGCAAGGGTCAGACACCAACCGGGAAACAAAGAAACAACAATGAGAAAACCCAGGCCTTTGTCTTGTCTCTTTGTCGGGGACCAAAGTCATGCATGTGTATGTATGTGAGAGCCCCTCACGTGACCATGCCAGTACTTTAAAGCTGGTGCCTCTGAGCTCTGGTCTCAAAACAAAATAATTGCATGCAGACATCGCTTTTGATCACATTCTAACGCCGATTTACAGCTCGGCTTCCTGGTAACCCCGAAGAAAGCCCTAATCAGGGAGTGTGCAGCAAAGCTTAGAATTTTGAGTCTGTGGGAGTGGGTGTCTGCAAGCGCACATTTGCACAAGGGGCAGTGAGCTTGATTTACTCATTTTAGTTCCCCTTCCCCAAATTAAGTTCTCTTGTGGCCGTTGAGGTATTTTGCTCTGAATGGCTCTGTTGAGCACTGGAGGGAGAAGACAATTTTTTTGTGGTTTGCTGCAGGCTAGCAGTTTTTCCATTCTGTTCTTTTTACTGTGATCATGATCACTTCATTACCTAACCCTGACGGGCTTTCTTTAGGTTCCCGTCTGTTTTTAATAAGAAGCAGACGAAAAACAAAGTTTCGGTTGTGTTTGAAAGCTTCAACATTTCCCCCCCTGAAATAATAGGTTAAAGAATTTTATTTGTCTTTTGAGGTTCTGAGGTTTGCTCAGAAAATTCTCTCACCCGAGCCTCGGGGCTACAGGGAAGCCATTCTTAGAATATAGTAACGAAAGGCAGATTCCTAGGCTATGCCCTGCCACTGAATCTGTGGAAGCCAAGGGGAGGCTCAGGAACCCACACTTCAAGAAAGTATTCCAGGTGGTTCCTTGGAATAAGAAAAAAAAGTTCAAAGTTTGAGAAGAGAGTGCAGAAGGGGGAAAAATCCATCATCCAATATTTCTTTTTAATTATGACATAATTCAGATACCATCAAACTCATGTTTGAAAGCATACAATTACATGATTTTAGTATAGTTACAGGTTGTATAACCACCACTATCCAGGTCCAAATTCCCATCCTCCCCACAAAGAGTCCAATACCAAATAGCAGAGTATCCACCTCACCCTCTCCATGGCTGTAGGTAAACACTAATTACTTTCTGTCCCTTTGGATTTGCTGGTTCTGCACATCCCATATAAATATGGAACTTATGACCTTTCATGTCTAGCATCTTTCCCTTAGTGTATTGTTTTCAAGGTCTATCCATAATTGTAGCATTTCCACTTTGTTTGCATATTACTGGGCTTAGGGGGGGGGATGGCTAGAAATGGCAGCAGTGTGTGTGTGTGTGTGTGTGTGTGTGTGAATCAAGGACACTTCTCTAGAAGCTCAGGGGTCAGGAGAGAAGGGGGAACACAGTGCCTGGCCCAAAGTGTATGGAAACAACTAGTATGGGTGTGATGACAACATGTACTAATGCATAGTGTGATATGAGGGTTACTGTTCAAGTCAGCAGGGCCAGTCACTCACCCAGTACACATCAGGTCTGGGTCTCAGGTGAGAAATGACAGTCAAGGCTGGGAGAGGTAGCAATGGTACGTGGTAGGGAGAAAGACCCCCTACCATATGGAAAAAGGGCAGTGTTGGAGCTGAATATGGCTGTTTAAGTGGGCCACACGACTAATAGTTAATGGGAACAAGTTACCTAAACAGTAATACAGACATGCATGACATGGGCTCAGGGATAAAGAAAGGTCCAGGATACCTGTTGTACTTGGGCCAATTCTTATCTGCACTGACTGTATGTCAGAGTCACCTGAGGCCTTAAAAATACCAAAGTCAGGCCTGGAGAGATGGCCCAGTAGTTAGAGCAATTCTATCTGCCAAGGTATTTAAGTTTGTTTCCCAGCACCCATGTTGGGTGGCTCACAACAGCCTGTAACTTCGGCTTAAGAGGATACAACACCCTCTTCAGGTGTCTGCAGGAACTACCACTCCCCAACACATAAATCTTAAACAACAACAACAACAACAACAAAACCAAAACCAAACCAAAACAAAACAAAAACCAGTCTGCCCTTGTCTTGAGAGGCCCTGGCTTTGTTTTAATTCATTTCTTTTGGGATGAGCCAAGGCAGCAAGGTTCATTTCATTCACAACTCCCTAGTGATTCCCACAGTGAGCCAGAATTCAGACCCACTGACTCCAAGGGTAAATGAAAGAAAGACAGACATTAGCCTGCAGCCTCAGGCTGGAAAGGGACCACACAGGGTTGACCACATCAGTTATTGACAACTGGGGTATCTTTTCATGAAAACGGGTACCACTGAGTATTACTATAAGACAGGAAGCATCATTTGGGCTCTTAAAAAAGAAAAAAAAAAACTGGGTTGGTTGTTTGCCTTAGCTATGGAAGACATTGAGTTCAGACTATGGGGTTTGAACTTCAGAAAATTCTGGAGCAAACCACAGGTATATAGAACACAATTAGAGGTGGGCAGACACAGTATGTAGGAGAGGGGAGTTGGGGAAATGAGACAGAGACACAGAGACAATGAGAGGCATCCTTTCAGGGCTACTCCAGATAACCCTTCAACTTCGATGGAAATGGGGGTTCCTCATGTCTCTAGTGCCCTTGCCTGGTATGCATGGCTGCCCCAGCCAGCCATAATCAGGCAATGTCCCTGAATGTTTCTACTTCTTGGAGATCCCCAACTCATGCTGCTCCCCCAGGTTGTGGATCATTGAGAACTGTTTTAGCTGCAACACTTTCTTTGCTCAGATGCTTGTCCTGCACAGCTAGGACCCAGAACACTGAAAATATGTGGCCATGAGCAAGAAGCAAGAGTACCTGGGCAGACCCATGCACAGATATTCCTTTCCCCAGGAGTTATCCTTTCGAAACATTGTGGACATTGGTTCAGTTTTGTCTACACTGTTGGTGGACATCTGTTCGTCCATCACCCGCTGGGGGAAAACTTTGGCTTTAGTGATGGAGGAGGAGAGGGGAAGATGAACACTAGTTCTTCACTCCTGACTAGCAAAACACATGCATACAGAGGCACACTCTAATGCAGTTTCTCCCCAATTGCTGTTTACAATCAGAATTTCTGATAGGACCCAGTATACCCTGATTTCCTTGGGAGGGACATCTAAATCAATTTGAGGAAGGAGTTGTCTTGGCTCACAGTTTGAAAGGTCACAGTCCCCTATGGTGTGGGAGGCAAGGTTGAGATAGGTGCTACTAGCTCTTGTCTATGGTGGCAGGAGCCCGAGGCCCCTTGCTTACTTACATCTTGGTGGATCAGGAAACAGAGACACCAGCTGCAAGCTGCTGGTCTAGGCAACAACTTTAAGCCTCCCCATCCCCACCCCCCACAGTGATCCACATCTTCCAGTTAGATCCAGCTTCTAAAACCACCCCAACCTTCCCAAACAAATACCATCGGGGTGCATACCTGAGCCTAGGAGACATTTCACATTCAAACCACAGTAGGGAGGTAAGGGCTAAGGAATACAGATGGATGAGACTTCTAGCTAACATGGGCATTTGGGAGTTTAAGCATTCATTAAATAAAGAAAACTGAATGTCCTAAAGTGGGTACATCTGTGTGTATTGGGTCAGAAGGAGAGGGAGGAGGAAGGGGAGGAAGAGAAAGAGGAGGAAAAGGAGGAGGAGGAAGAACAAAAACTCTGAAAGGTTATACAATAGAAAGCCATTAGTTTTTGCCCCGGCTGGTAAGAGCTCAGGTGACTCTGTTCCTTTCTTCTCATTGATCTGTTTTCTATTTTTTTCCCTACAATGATTGTATAATTACTTGGGTTATTAAAAACACTTTACTGTGGTTCCAAAAAGAAAAAATAGTTGGTATCTAGAGGCCACAAGGAAAGGTTGTGTCTGTTCCTATTTATCCTAGGAAGGGAAGGGGAATATATCATGCTTTGGAGGGATTTTGCCTAACTCCAAATGGTTAAAATAGAAAAGTTAGGTGCCTTCTGGGGCTTATTTGGTTGTCTGGAAAGAATCAATTGCACACCTGAAGTTGAATTGATAGGAGAGATGGAGTCAGAACCAGAGTAGGCAAGCGAGCCAAAAAGGTGGAAGCAGAAGGAGATGTAGGATTGGTCTTGGAGTCTGTGAGGCACTGTCCCGGGGCAGTGAAACCCAAGGCTTCTCATGGCATGGGTTACAAAGGACTGAGCCTCAGGCAGGCCATATAAGGGAAGCTTGTCCAGCAGCCTGACAGATGTGTCCCTGAACTCACGTCTTAGGAAATGCTATAGTAAAATGACCTCACACGACAGTCAACCAAGCTGTTTGTTCTGGTATGATGTCATCTTAAATGTGACGGGAGAGTTCATCAGGAGGAATATGGAGAGAAAAAAGGAGCATCCGATCCAGTAAAGAGGCTAAGAAGTGTGTGGCCAGGCTGTGTGGGCAGGTGGGAGAGAATGGCGAGGTCCAGCCAGTGTAGACTGGGACAAGTAGGAGGTCCAGATTAAGGACAAAGGAACCTGAGGGAAGAGGACTGTGGTATTCAAGCTTGAGTCCATATAATGCATGTGTGCAAATTAGGAAAAGGTGCCCACTGAATGAATGCCTCTTGGCACTCAGGTATGGGTGAGTAAGATGTGATCTAGATTTTATTCCTATTGTTCCTATACCCAGTTGTCCTCCTTCAGTAGACAGCTTGCACACATGAGAGTGGAGATCCAAGGCGGGCAGTACAACCATAGCTTTCCTCATACAACCTCAGCTAGAAGCTAGGGTATGGGAATGGGATCTGGGAAGGGTCCAGGAAAAGACATAGCATGGCCACAGGACACAGGTGAGTGGGTGGATGCCCAAGGCAGAGTTAGAAGAACAATGATAAGCTAGAGCGTGAGGCAGGGAAACTGAGGCAGAATCCCATTTGTATGGATAGAGGAAGCATGGTAGGTACGCTTCTGCTTCAACAGCACCTCTCTGGCCACAGCATGTATTCCAGGTGCTTCTAGAATATTCTGTCTATACAGTCGGGTGTAACCAGGAGGGAGCTACAGCATGCATAAGGAGGCCTACATAAGCACTGGGGAGGACAGGGGGACTGGCAAGGGGCTGGATGACTAGGTCTAAGATCTCTTAGTGCTCAGCCATCCATTATGAAGGTGGCTGTTCTGGCTAGTCTTGTGTCAACTTGACATAAGCTAAAGTCATCTGAAAGGAGGGAACTTCAATTCAGAAAATGCCTCCATAAGATCAGGCCAGAGGCAAGCCTACAAGGCATTTTCTTAATTAGTGATTGATGGGAGAGGGTCCAGCTTGTTGTAGGTGGTGCCATTCTTGGACTGGTGGTCTTGGGTTCTATAAGAAAGCAGGTTGAGCAAGCCATGGAGAGCAAGCCAGTAAGCAGCATAGCTTCTGCATTAGCTCCTGCCTCCAGGTTCCTGCCATGCTTGAGTTCCTGTCCTGACTTTCTACAGTGATAGACTACAAAGCGGAAGTATAAGATCAATAAATAAACCATTTCCTCTCCAAGTTATATTGGTCATGGTGTTTCCTCAAAGCAATAGAAACACTGACCGAGACAGTGGCTTTCAAATCTGAGCATGTGTTAGAATCACTAAGAGGTTCCCAGGGCTCACCAATATCCTGCTCAGTTGATCTGGGGTTGTGGGACAGGACTTGTATCTGTCCCTTTATTCTGAAGAGGATACTCCTTATTTGAGCTTGTGATCCTCCTGCCTCCACATCCCAAGTGCTGGGATTTCAGGTGTATGCCACCATATCCAGCTTATGTAGTGGTTGGGGTAAAACCCATATGCTAGGCAAGCAAGCACTTACCAGCTGAGTTGTATCTCCGGGGACCAGAATGCTGGAGGTCCTATGTTCTCACTTTCAGTTTTATTCCCTTGAGATAGTCTCCCACTGAACCTGGACCTTGCCCGTGGGCTAAAACAAGCTTCTCCTGTCTCTGCCCCACACAAGACTGAGATTATAGGCATGTGTTTTGCTATGCTTAGGTTTTATGAGTGTGCTGGGATCTTCAGGCTCTGCATCAAGTGCTCTTATACACTCAATCATTTCCTAAACCCCTTGTAGTGTGTGTGTGTGTGTGTGTGTGTGTGTGTGTGTGTGTGTGTGTTGCCTGCACTAGCCACCTTCTTTTTTTGAGGCAGGGTTTCTCCTTGACCTGAGTTCACTGAGTAGGATAGGCTGGCTGGCCAGCAAGCTCCAGGGATCCACCTGTCTCTGTCTCCCCAGCCTTCATATTGCAAGTGAACCCCACCAAGTTCAGCATTTTTAAAGAAGTGGGTTCTATAGATCAAAGCCAGGTCTTTGTGCTTCTGTTGCAAGCCTTTTACTAACTGAGCCATGTCTTCCATCCTGAATATTGTATTTCTAACAGTACAATTCCCAGGTGGTGTGGATACTGTTGGAGCAGTGGCCATACTTAGAAACCCACTGTTCCAGCAGCATTTTCAAGGCCTTTAGAGCTTGGTCCCCATGTGTCTTTCTTGGATCTAGGGTCCAGCAACCGAGGGTGCCACCATACCCCCACAGAACACCTTTCCAGGCCTCTGTGGGTCTGCATTTCAACTCTTTTCCTGGCTGGCCATTCATTATATGCTTGTATCCCATTCTCCATTTTGTCTCAGTCTACTTATGTCCCCGAGGAAGGACCAAAGGGTGGCAAAGAGGGTGTATTGGTTACTTTCCTCGTTGCTGTAACCAAATACCTGACCAGAAGCAACTTAAGGAAGGGAGAAAGGAAGGAGGGAGAGAGGTAAGAAAGGAAGGAAGGAAGGAAAGAAGGAAGAAGTTATATTGGCACAGAGTTTAGGAATGGATACAGAGAACCTGGTGAAGCTGGCAGGAATAAACTGGCCATGTGGTCTCCAAGTGAGAAGGAAGCAGTCAGTGGCCTGGAAGTGGAGGATAAGGCTTTCAAACCTTAAGGCACAGCCACTTCCTTCCTTCAGCATGGCTCTGCTTGCTAAAGGGTCCACAACCTTCCAGAATAGCCCCACAAGATGGAAGTTTTTAAAACATGACTTCATGGGAGACACGTCATAGTCAATGCACCACAGAGGGCCTAGGGCGATCCCCGGACCTCTTGCTGCCCTGGTGCCTTGGTATCTTGGAAGCCAAGCCCGGGAATTCTGGAACCCTGCCTCTGGAGGTAAAAGGGACCCCCTGAAATCTCAGCTGAGTTCTAACTGAACCTAGTCTCTGACCGAGAGGAAGGAGTTCCTGTCCCACTTGGAGTCTCAGCTTCCCTCACTGTAGGCGGCCCCGGATGCTTCAACCCCAAAGATCCTTCCCGAGGACGATGGATCAGAAGAAAAGAGAGGGTTTGCTGAGGAGTAAGTGGGAGTAGAGATGACATCATTATGGTGAGCTGGGCTGGAAGTTTGGTGTGAGTCACACATGACAAGAGGGCAGGGAAAGGCTTCACTAGGGAGTCATGTGGTCATACTATGGGCCAGAAAGCTGTGGCTGGCAGGCCTGAGGATTCAGGGGTGACAGACTCTTCCATAGTGCCATTTAACCTCAGGTCCCAGGGGGTAGGGATGGAGCTTTTGGCTCTGAAGAACTGTGGGCCCTTATGGGGAATGGTCACACTGAAGTGATGACTTTGGCCCAGTGCCTTGTGGGTATCTTCATGCAAGCAAACCCTGCTGCAAATTGCCTACCTCACAAGCCTTTCCAGCCTCCTTGAACCAAGTTCTTGTGGCGGGGCTGTCTCATACATATGTCTCTAGTCTAGTTCCAGTGGCAGGGCTGTCTTATACATACGTCTCTAGCTTCTGCTTGCCTCTCAGCACATTGTAGCTGGAGACCAGGACTTGATGGCTTTTGTAGCCCATGAGCAGCCCAGGGTAGTCTAGTGATGGACACCCAGAGGGGATCTCCAAGAAGGAAACCATCCAGTGTCATCAAAGGGTAGAGCTTAGGGGTCTGGTGTCCCATCCTGTTCACTCCCTAATTGTCACTTTGACTTCTGTGGCTTTTGCTGGGTTCCTTTGGTGACTTTGCTGAGATATGGAACTTAACCACCCAGAAGGATTGGTGTCTGGGAGGCTTTGCTTATGTCTGTTTTACAGCTGGCTGCATACTCTTATCTCTTCTTCTCTAGAGAGGCTCCTTGTCCATCAGTTGGTAGCTGGTGTGTGTGTGTGTGTGTGTGTATGTGTGTGTGTTCCCTCATCTGGCAACTGGCAACTGGCAACTGTTATCTGTGTGAGGAGGCATGTGTAAGACCCTAGGCTATTTTGCTCTTTGTTTGGTGTTGTATGTGTATGTGTACGTGTGTGTATGTCTGCATGTGTATGTCTGTGTGTATGTTTAATGGCCAAGAACTTACCAGGTGCAGAGTAGAGTGGCTGTCCAACAAGCCCCTGGGGATTCACCTGTCTGTACCTCTACAACACTGAAATTACAAAGGTCACATCACTTCTTGACGTTTTCCTTTTGGGAATCAGGTTTGGGTTTTGCAGATCCAATTCAGGTCCTACCAACTAGGCTGTCTCTCCAGTTCTGGCAGCTGTTACTGTTGAGTCACCAGACTCCCTGACACAGAGTCACACTTACCAACACATCTATTGTTATTATCTTATTATAAATCTTCAAGGTGTCCTTGGGGTGTGCCAAAAGGGTCAGAACTCCAGGGAAATATTTGGCAGTTGTCCAGCTATCTATGGCCCCTGGGATGAGTAAGGGGCTCCTAGCCTAGCTCAACTGCAATCAGAGGCAGGCAAGGTCTCCTCAGCAGGGGCTATGGTCAGTCAGGGCTGGCTTGGGAGGTTATATGAGGGTACAGGAAATATCTGGAATCTATGGGAATGAGAATACAGGTCAGAGGTCACCTCAAATTAAAATGGAAAAAGTCCCCTGTGTGAGGGCAATCAAAGGAGGTGAGGACATGTGCTCTTCCGGGGGCCAGATGTTAGTGGTTAAAATTCCTGTGCGGCCAGCAGTAGGCCCAGGAGCAGCCCTTAGGGCCCCTCAGGGCGGGAGCACAGAGAACAAAAAGTGGCTCCTTAAGCCCTCCATGGCAGGGACCCCAGGATTTACTGAGCATAGAGGCCTAGCCCACCAAGTAAGGTCCCGGCAGGGGGGATGGGCAGTCTGGGTCTCAAGAACCCCAGAGTGAAACAGGATCCCGGGTGCCTGCTCCAGCCAGCTAGGACAGCTCATTAGCTGGAGGGCCAGATCCTCTAGATTTATAGGTTAGAGCCCTCACATCTGAGAGCCAGGGTCTTTTGATGTGAGCTCAGGTTAGGGCAGGGGATTCATCAAGGTTGATACTGACCAGGGCTTTGTCTCAGCCCCCAGCCGCCAGCCTTCCAGATCGATGGCCATGGAGGTGTGGAAGGCAAGGTTCTGCTGGAGTTCATCTAGGTACAGGAGCTTCCTGGGCAAGAGCTGGAAGAGGGTTAACAGTCCCTCCCCAGCCTTGACCCATCCCTAACCCTGTCGCCCCCCTCCTACCCTTGGACATGGCCCAGTGCTAGACCCTGTGAGAACAGGGCCAGCTGAAAGGTAGCACACACATAACTGGAAATAACTGACAAAATAATAGGGTGTGCGTTGAAGGCTTCAGCTTGCTCAGCCCAGGGATGTCCATTGGCTATGGGTTTTATTGTTTAGTTCTTGTTTCCTGACTGAAAAACAGAGGCAGTGTGTATGTATGTTTATGTGTATGTGTGTATGTTCATGTGTGTATTTCTTGACTTATGTTCTGTTTTGTGTGTGTGTGTGTGTGTGTGTGTGTGTGTGTGTGTTATGTGTGCCTGTGTGTTCACAGGTGTGAGTTCACACATACGGAAGTCAGAAGTCCCCCCGACAGTCCCACACAGTCTCACACAGCCTCCCGAAAGCCTCCCACAGTCCCCCACAGTCCCCCACAGCCCCCACAGCCCCCACAGCCCCCACAGCCCCCATAGCCCCCACAGCCCCCCACAGTCCCCCACAGTCCCATCAGTGTCTACTTGGTTTGGTGAGGCATGGTCTCTTGCTGAACTCTGAGCTTGCCAGTGCTAGCTGCTCCAGATAGCCAGATGGCCTGGGACTGCAGGTGGCTAACATGCCTGCCTGGTGTGTTGTTGATCTGAATTCTGGTCCTCACACTTGCACAGCATGTTTACCTACTGAGCCATCTCCCCATCCCTGTATTGTTCCCTTTTATGGTCACATTATATTGATAGCCAGGGGAGTGTCCTTCCCGAGGTTACCAACAATAAGACCAATGGGGAGGCAATTTAGGTCTCCCTCAGAGTATAAGGGTCCTTCCTACAGCACTGACATGACATACTGAGACCTTTGGAAGGCTCTCCAACCTCTGATTAGGAAAGTGTTCTCTCCAACAGCTCTGGAATATCTAAATAAACTTGGGAGCAGGAGCTGTGTAGGAACCAGGTACTATTGCTGCTATGCCCAGGGCCAGGCAGGCCCCAAACAGACAGATCTCATATGCTCTACCTCCACGGTTCTGGTACCAACACCTGTGCCTGACAGGCAGGTCTTCTCCACTCCACTGCCAGGACTTGACCTCAGCCTTTATCTGGGAGGCAGGGTGAAGAGAATGCTATAAGTAAGGATTCAGCCTTCTGCTCCCTCAAACCACTCACAGCCCCCATAGTCCCTCAGGTCCACAGCCTCCTATAGTCCCCCACAGCCCCCACAGTCCCCACAGTCCCACACAGCCCCCTAAAGCCCACCACAGCCTCCCATAGTGCCCTCACAGCCTCCCACAGTCCCCACAGTCCCACACAGCCTCCTAAAGCCTCCCACAGTCCCTCACAGCCCCCCACAGCCTCCCATAGTGGCCCACAGTCCCCACAGTCCCACACAGCCCCCTAAAGCCCACCACAGCCTCCCATAGTGCCCTCACAGCCTCCCACAGTCCCCACAGCCCCCACAGCCTCCCATAGTGTCCCCTTAGCCCCCCACAGCCTCCCATAGTGTCCCCTTAGCCCCCCAAGCCTCCCATAGTGCCCCCACAGTCCCCCAAAGCCCCCACAGCCTCCCAAGTCCCCCACAGCCTCCCACAGTCCCCACAGTCCCCACAGTCCCCACAGCCCCCACAGCCCCCACAGTCCCCACAGTCCCCACAGTCCCTCACAGTCCCCACAGCCCCCACAGTCCCCACAGCCCCCACAGTCCCCACAGTCCCCACAGTCCCCACAGCCCCCACAGCCCCCACAGTCCCCACAGTCCCCACAGTCCCTCACAGTCCCCACAGCCCCCACAGTCCCCACAGCCCCCACAGTCCCCCCACAGCCCCCACAGTCCCCACAGTCCCCACAGTCCCCACAGTCCCCACAGTCCCCACAGCCCCCACAGTCCCCCACAGCCCCCACAGTCCCCCACAGTCCCCACAGTCCCCACAGTCCCCACAGCCCCCACAGTCCCCCACAGCCCCCACAGTCCCCACAGTCCCCCACAGTCCCTCACAGTCCCCCACAGCCCCCACAGCCCCCACAGCCCCCACAGCCCCCACAGCCTCCCAAGTCCCCACAGCCCCCACAGTCCCCCACAGCCCCCCACAGCCCCCCACAGTCCCACACAGCCTCCTATGGCCTCCCAGGACACCCTGCCTTTTCTTGATCCTTTCCCAGGGACAAGGCTGGGGCCAGGAGTTTGAAACCAGAGCCAGGTCTCTGACTGTTTACTTGCTCTCTTCCTCTCCTGGTCTCAGTTTTCCCATATGATGAATACTGAGAATTTGAGGTCTTTGAGGGGCTAATGTCTCAAGGGGTTAATAGCTTAGAGGGGCCCCTTGAGGATGTAGAGGGCTGGCCCTTCTCTTTGGGGTGGGGGGAAAATCTCAGAGCTACCTCATAGTCTCTATTAGCTGCTTAGTCAGCTGTCCCCAGCTTTGGTCCCCTACAGCTGGACTGGGACCCCCGGGGCTTGGTAGTAGGTAGAAATGACACAGTAGGGCTGGCATAGGTTTAAGATTGAGATCCTGGGGCATCATGTTTTTGTTTTTGTTTGTTTTCTCTCTCTCCCTGTAGAAGGGACTTGTTCTAGGACAATTCTAAGCAACTCTTTTTCTCTTCTGGGCTTTGATAAAGAACTGGCCTCTCCAGAGAAGAGAAAAGAAGGGAGGGGAGGAGAGGAGAGGCCACAGAGTTGGGCCAGGAGAGACTAGAGCTGCTCCACCGAAACCAGGTCAGCCACTTGCCTTCCTGACTAGTATCCCAGCGAAACTGGCGAGCACACACCTGAGGCCATTTGCTCAGCGTCTGGGGTTTTATGATCAGAGCAGTCTGAGAGGAGGGACAGGATGAGTTCATCCCATCGCCCCCGCCCTGCCTCCCTCCTGTGGTCCATGCCAGGCCCTGAGGCCTCCACATTCTGGCCTTGGGGCACCAGATCCACTGGATGCAGGAGAGAGGTGTCTCCTCAGCTCAGAGCCAGTCCACCTTGGCCCCCAGAATGGGGAGAGGTTGCCCACAATGTGTCCTAATCAGGGCGAGCAGGGGATGTTGAGGCAGGCAGAAGGAGGGAGGTAATGGTTTTCTCCCCTCCTGCTCAGCACTGAGAATACAAGGCATTTTATTTCATAGACTTAACTTAGAGTCAGAAACGGGCCATAATGCAACTTCCACCTCATCTTGTTTTCTGGAAAGTTCTAGAAAGTCATTGACCAGGTGTGTTCCCAGACCTGGTTCCCAGATGGTAGCCTCCCCTTAACTTCTCCTTTCACAGGTCTCTCTCTTCATCTTCATAGGAAACTGGTGATGCTTAGTAGACTCTGAGAAAGCTATATGCACAGCCTGGTCCGGAAAGCCAGCCTTAGTTGTCACTGCTACCGCTGCTCCTGTGGGTGGTTCTGGGTGCAGGGACCCAGCTCTTTCCTCAGAAACTAATTCTGCCAGCCAGAGGTTTCACAGCCATTTCCCAGACCTTCTTGGGGCTACGCCACAGCTTCTGTCAGCTGCCCCGATATTGTCACCCTTGGCAGTGGTCCCTTAGCAAACCTTGACAGAGGCTTTCTGAGCTCCGAAGCCTTGGACAGTCGGGTAGGGGCAGAAGGCCCAGACTGGCTTCTGGGGTAAGGAGCAGACGGGCGTTGTAGGCAAAGGACCTGCAGAATACACTGGGAGGCATGGCCTTGGGACGGGCTGTGGCTCTAGTTGGATCAGGAGACTATGGGCAGTCTGGCTTCTGTAAATCTGCTTTCCCAGGTTGTTGCTTGTGCTGCAAAAATGAGCTGCACCCCATCCCCGCATCTCTGTCTTGTTTTGCACAACATTCTTATGCTAGAGAATTTCTCACATCTTCATTCTCTCCCAGTCAGGATGGAAGCCAGATTGTGCCTCCCAGAATGCTTAGCGAAGATCACAGGGACAAGACTCGACTGTTACTGTAAATGAAAAGGCATGCAGGGGTCATTAGAGAGTGGTATAATGACCTCTGACCCTTCAGAACAACAGTGACAGAGGCCTGCTGTAACCACATAGTAGAACAGTCAGTGATAGGGCAGCTCCTACCCTATAGATTCAGTGTTCTTGGCTTCACAACCTCCAAGTCAGCCTCAGGCCTCTGGAGGACTCTGAGCTTCCTAATGTCCTGGACCACTTAGCTAGAGTGGATTGTGTTGGGGCCTACCTTGAAGTTCTGCCATTCAAAAAACTCACTGGGCACAAAGAGATAGCAAAAGGAAGCCTAGCAATACAACAGGTTTTAGGACAGCTGTGGACTTGGGGGTGAAGCTCAGGGCAAAGTGCTCACCTGACTGCTCCATTACCCAGTATTCTGTCCCCAGTGTTGGGGGAGCATAAAGCAAGACTTCTTGTCTAACAGCCCTTCCAACTGCTCCTGCATTTATAAACCACACCCACATAAGCATCTCACTTGTTCCTTGGGTGACCCATATCTGAGCTGTTAGGGTGTCTTCCACGTCTCAGGTGACAATGGATCACATGGTAATTGAGTGGTACCGAAAAATGACTCCTTTTCACTCAAGGAGTGAAGAGGCAAAATGTTCCTCTGGGGGCTTTGGGGGTGGTTAGGGATGTCTGTGTTTTCAGTATTCTGCTTAGAGTTTCCTCCCCATTTTCTATTGTGTCACACACCAGGGGCTCCGAAATCCTTTGCTCTAGCAAGGACACCATTACAAGGTAGAGACAGACCATCGGCATAAAGCCAGAATTTCAGAACAGTATAAGGAGAGAATTAGTGACAGCAAAGACTCTTTTTCCTTTAAGCATTTTTTTTATTTTGTTTTATGTGTGTGAAGAAGGTTTGGTGCGCATGTTTGCCTGGTGCCCTTAGAGGCCAGAAGAAAGCAAATGGAGTTACAGGTGCTTAGGGGTTCCCATGTCTGTGCTTGGAATCAAACCCAGGTCCTCAGCAAAAAGCAGTCAGAACTTTAAAACACTCAACTGTGTTGGGGAATATTATTTTAAGATGTGTTACTTGTGTTTACACTCAGAACATTTGCTTTAATGACGTGAAAACGTATTGCATTCTTTTGTGCTGCATCTTTTTAACTCTGTGAAGCTGTGGTACTTTGTCTGTCTAAACCACCTGATTGGCCTAACAAAGAGCTGAACAGCCAATAGTGAGGCAGGAGAAAGGTTAGGCAGAGCTGGCAGGCAGAGAGAATAAATAGGAGGGGAAATCTGGGAAGAGAAGATCAAGGAACAAGAAGAGAGCAGACACCAGGTCCCAGTTATTTGGGAGCTGGCTTGGCAGGGATCCAAAGAGCAAAGAGCCAAAAGAGTAGTTTTTCTTCAATTCTGGATTGCCTGGCCCTTATCAACCACACCTTCTATTGCTGCTGCTGTAGCTTTAGTTGGCAAGGGCATTTTGCCTTTGTTCTTAGCCTGTTCGTTTTTATATCACTGTAGGGTAGGGCTTACTAAACACAGATTGAGCTGGAGAGGGACTTGGGTATGCCTTTTTCAGGGACTCCACAGCATCCAGATGAGAGGTTCATTTCTTCCTGAGCTGGCACGCTTTTTCACAGCGCCCTCTACTCTCTCTCTAGGGTAGAGCGCTGTGTGGGGTTTAGTAGTGAGAGGGGAGCATGGGGGTGGGGTCTCTACTTACACATGAGCCTTATCATTTTTTTTTGTCTCTGCTGAGCCTAATAGCCCAGTGATGGGGGAGCATGAGGCACCCAGGAACAGAAGAGTTTCCTCCTTTTCTTCCTTCTCTCTCCCTTCTTCCCCCTCCTCCTTCTCCCCCTCCTCCTCTTCCCCTCATTCTCCTTCTTTGTTTTTCTCTTCTCTTCCTCTCTCTTTGTATCCTCAACTTCTTTCCCACCAACTCCTCCATTGTGCTAGAACCCAGAGCCTTGCACATGACATGGCAGGGAGCTGCTCTACCTCTGAGAGGTATCTCAGTTGCTGTCACTGTCTCCTGGGCACCTTTCACCAGCCCCCTTTGAACTCACTCCTTTGCCCCTGCTGCAGAGATTCTGTCCAGCAGTGTCAGAACCCAGATGGCATCCATTCTGAATTTCCTTCCTCCCCAGCCCAGGAGGCTTTCTTGGTCATCATCATCACTACCATCATCTTCATCATCTTCTCTTCCTCCTCTTTGCCCCCCTGCCCCACCTGCTTGTTTCCTTTATTCTTGTGGCTCTTGTTCTTGGAAAGGTCACTATTGTCACTATAGTGAGATATTGGGAAAGAGGGGTTAGAAGTTACTAAACTGCCACTTTAACTGGAAGCTGCAAGGGTCCCTTCTCTTCAGGCTTGAGACGGGGGATTTCCCTCCAGCCCTGTTTTCTCAAACACCACTTTCCTTCCCTATCACTCTGGTACTTCCAACTTAACACTCAGACTGAGACTGTCTCCCAGTGGTTTCCCCCCATCTGAAGCTGGCACATGGTATGGACAACTAGCGCTATCTGGAAAGAGGGCCTGGGCTGTCCTAGATGGGAAAGAATTGGCCAATTTGTGGGTATTCCCAACATCCTGTAATCAGTGTGAGGACACAGGAAACAGAATAGGGTGAAAACCCAGAGAAGGGATGAATTAGGGGAGAGCAGGACAAGCCAGTTACAGTTCAGTCATGAAGGATGAGTAGCTGTTGGGCCAGTGAAGGACGATGGGAACAGAAAGGTCTTCTGAGTCCATGCTGGTGCCTTGTGCTAGGTAGACCTGTGCTAGCCAACCCGGACATATGGTGGAATGGCAGAGCACACACCTGTGCCCCAGCCGCTGAGTCAGCATGCCCCTAGCTAGAAAGAGGAGCAACCAGGGTAGGGTACAGCATGATGCTCAGAGGAGGCACAGTGGCCTGCCATCTACATTCTCCTGCTACTGTTGTTGCTTCCCAGTGCCAGTGGACATCACGGATGTGACCGAGGACCCTGAGATGGAGAGACCAGTCTGGGTCATCTGCTGGCCCAGAGGAATCACAAGGGGTCCTCAGAAGATTTGAGTAAGAGGGTCAGAAAGAGGCAAGAGTGGGATGCGGTGATGAAAACAGAGGTCAGAAAACAAGAGGTGTGTACATGCTGCTCTTGGGCTCTGGAGAGGAAGGGACGGACTAGAAGCCGCCTGGCAGCTGTATGAGGCTGGGAAAGAGCGGGAGTGGGCAGGATCGTAACCTTCCTGGCATCCTGTTTTCCTCTTTAAGGGACCCATTCTGGAACTTGTGACCTCCAGAAATGTGAGTCACTGATTCTGAGCTGTGATGTAAGGCTATGGCAGTTGGTTGTGGCAATCCTAAGAACAATATAGGAGCTGTGGGGTTTCCAAGGAGGGACTGGGGTACTGGAAACCTAGGTAGGGTGAGTGGGGTGTAAGAAAGAAGCCAGACAGGTAGACAGGTACTATGCCTTCCTAAATCAGAAACATCTGTCTCAGGCTGAAGGCTCCTGGTTCAGAAGGATCCCTGCTGTGGAAGACAGAATTAGAGGAGTTGACTGGGAACATAATGACAAGGGAGGGGTACTTCAGGGTCAGGGACAGAGCCTGGGAAAGCAGAGCCTGGAGACCTGAGACACACAAAAGGGCAAATTCCTCTCCTTTCCTGCCTCACCCAGCCATGGGGTCAAAGGCCCCAAAGGGCCACCCGAGATAAGTGAATGACTTAGTATAGACAATAAATTCTGGGAAGGTTCCTAAGGGCTCAGCTGGAAAAGAATAATTGGCTTCTTGTGTGCCCAGTGGCATGCCCCCACCCCACACCCCTACCTCTCTACCTGAAAGTATTCTAGCATGCTTAAAGCCTAAGGCCTTAGTCCCTATCACTTTCCTTTCTCACAGTATTGGGAAGGATGCTAACTCCCAGAAGTCACAGGACCCAAGGCATGGCCCTAGGGATTCATCTGATGCCAAGCTTTCAAAAATGGCTCCCTTTGGGGGTGCCCAAGCTAAAGATCTAGACATGAGTCGGAGGTCAGAATCCTGACTGGGGATGTGCAGCCAAGGGATTCTTTTCTTGTTTTTGTTTTTCCCCTGAGACAGGGTTTCTCTGTGTAGCCATGGCTGTCCTGGAACTCAGTCTGTAGACTAGGCTGGCCTCAAACTCTGAGCTCTGCCTGCCTCAGCGTCCTGAGTGCTGGGATTAAAGGCATGTTCCACCACTGCTTGGTTCAGCCAAGGAATTCTTGAGTTAAGATCTAGTCACTTGTGCAGAAAGATGCAAGCCTTAGCATTGGGGTTGTGAAGCACCCTTCACTGCCCTCCACCATGCTAGGAGCCCTGAAGTTCATTCTCTCACAGCCTCCTGTGCTCCACCCCTCTGCAGACACCCATTTCTTTCTTTTTTGTTTTGTTTTATTGAAACAGTTCTCTTCCTCCTCTTCCTTCTCCTCCTCCTTCTTCCTGGGTCTTCTGGCCACAGTAGAGGGTTATGATAATTGTAGATTAGAAGGAAAACATTACAGAGCCGAGTTAAGTATTAGATATCAGGTAGGTAAAACAGATATGTCCTTGATCCAACATTTCTGCTTTTATGTATACATGAAAAATAACATATGTACATGATTATTTATGATATAATATTTATAGCAGTGAACAATTTAAAAATCAGTATCCAGCAGTGTAGGCAACTAGCCAGGCCTTTCTTTGCTGAATACTGTGCACTCAGTAACTGGCTGGGACGTCTCTTACGATTTGGAATGAGCTTCAAGGTGTTAAATGAGAAAAAGGATGCAGAATAATGTGTGAGCATTCATGAATAATGTATGAGCATTCATGCAAAGGAATGTATGTCTGTACATATGTGTGCATGTAGGTGTACAAATTTGTTTTATGTATAAAATGTCCTGTGTGGTAGGTACAAAATATAAGACAGAGAGATTTCTTCTGGCAGGTTCATGGAGTGGACTTTTTGAATTTGACATTCTTTTAAAGCACTTCAAAATAATGAAAACAAATACCTAAGGGAATGAAGCACTTAGACTAGCTTCTGGCCTGTGATGACATGGAGTTAATCTTATTCCATTACTCCCGTCCCTCACACCCCTGCCTAAGACTGACTCAGTGCTTCCCTGTGCCCTCACTATATTGAGCCCAGCCCCCTATCCTGCTGTGTCATATTTGCCTATTTCCATGCTTGTCTGCCCTGCTGGACCACGCACAACTCCAGGGAAAGCTCTCTGCCTCTACCAGGCCCTTGACATGTAATGGGCATGGACCGCAAATGACTGATGGGTTCACTGAGATACATTTGGGAGAAGAATGAAGTCTGGTTCTTCTTTCCAGAAATCCGTGGGCTGATGGTGGGAGAAGCATGGTGGATATGAATGGGGGGAAGAAAGAAATAAAAAGGAAAAGAACACAACTGGTCCTGGGTATAGTAGAGGAGAAGGTTTATTGTAGTATGCGAGAGAGCGTAGCGAGAGGCAGGGACATCTGGGAGAGTCCAGAGTGGACATAACCCTGAGTCCTATGGGGAGATGGAGAAGGAAAGGGAGGGGGAGTGGGGAACCAGGTGCAGCAACCAGGAGGCCCAAAAGAGAGATGCAAAGACCAGGGAACCAAAGCGGTTGGATTATATAGGGAAGGCAGCTGAGGGAAGGGTATCCCAGCCCCAGGGATGGATACGTTTAGGGTAGGGATGGGGTGTGCCATCCAGGAGGGCACTGTGAGGATACAGGGACTGAGGGATACAGGGAGAACCTGGCAGCCAGTGTCCACTTTTTTAAAGTAGGTACCTCAGCCATTTGTCCAGTTTGAAAGCCAACAGTATGAACATTCCAGTGACAATAGGCTGATTTGACACAGGCAGTGAGACCCTGGAGTGCCGTGGGAAAGCTGCCTGATACGGCGTGAATCTGAAATCCCCACAGGCTCCTGTATTTGAACAGTTGGTTCCCAGCTGGTGATACTATGGAGGAGGCTGTGGACCCTATAGGTGGCAGGACCAGGCTGGAGGAAGTTGTTTGCCGAGCACTGCACTGTTTTTATTTATTATTTACTTGTTTTTATTGAGCTGTACATTTTCCCCCTACTCCTCTTTGCTCCTCTCCCCTTCCACCTTCCCCCACACCCTCACACTCCAAATTTACTCAGGAGATCTTGTCTCTCCCCTGCTACCTACGTGGATCCATGTATGTTACTCTTAGAGTTCTCTTTGTTACCTAGGTTTTCTGGGTTGTGGACTGTAGGCTGGTTATCCTTTGATTTATGTCTACTACACTTATGAGTGAGTATATATTATATTTGTCTCTCTGGGTCTGGGTTACCTTACTCAGGATATTTTTTTTTCTAGTTCTGTCCATTTGGAGGGCTGGAGTATTTATGGGTCATAGCCCAGTCTAAGTTCTGGTCCAAAGCTATGTTTCCTGATCCACCACAACGTGAAAAAGACGCTTCATGCTCCTGCTGCCACAGATCAGAGTTGCTTCCAGCATCATCCCCATAACAATGGCTGGTTTCTTCTTAAAACTGTGAGCTGAAATAATCTGCCCTCTCATACTCTTTTCTTTCCATTGACAGGGAAAGTAGTTAATACAGTATCCTAGAGCCAAGACAGAGTTGCAGCTAGAAGGTGGTGTTCAGGCCTCCCCAAAGGTAGCAGTTGGAAAGGATGAAGCATTAAGGTTGCGACAGAGAGGAGCCCACGTGGTAAGGCAGGGAAAATAGAAGGAACACAGACTTGAGCAGACAGGTACCTACTTGATTCATTCTTCCCTGAGGCAAATGGGAGGGGGCATGACCTTCCTTCTGAACCACAGACCTCAGCAGCAGAACCCTACTGGGAAATCTCAGTGGTACAGGAGCCTAAACCTCAGCTGCTGGGTCGACACACAAAGATGAAACTGGGCAGCCAGCTGGTCCCCCTGCATCTTTCTCTAGTCCAAAGACACTTCCAGCTAGTGCAGGGGAAAAAAAGATGCTCTTGTCCCACCCTGTTTTCTAAGGAAGGGAGCCCCAAGTTCATTGGTCTAGAACAGTGGTTCTTAACCCGTGAGTCATGAGTCCTTTGGGGACTGTGTTTCAGATATTCACATTACATACCAGATATTCACATTACAATTCATAACAGTAGCAAAATTACAGTCATGAAGTACCAATGAGATAATTTTAAGATTGGGGGTCACCACAGCATGAGAAACTGTATTAAAGGGTCACAGCTTTAGGAAGGTTGCACACCATTGTTCTGGGATAAATGGCTTGAGGGACTCCAGAAGATACTTGGTCTCTGTTATAAGAGAACAGAACAATCATGTTTGATATCTGGATGTGCTATTACCCTGCAGAGAAACTTAGTGATAAGTGTGTCTGGCTTAGCATTATCTCCTGATAAACATTATCTCCTGGATAAATTTCATGAAGCTTAGGAAATGTGGAGTATCAAAGAAAGGACTGTTATTATCTTTTAATTTCATTTCTTAAGACAGGGTTTTTCTGTATTGCTTTGGAACTTATCCTGGAACTCACTCTAGACCAGGCTGGCCTGGAACTCACAGAGATCTGCCTGCCTCTACTGGGATTAAAGTCAGAGGTTCCTGAGTACTATTGGTTTGGAGTTTTGTTTGTTTTACCCCATTGTGCTGGTAACTGAGCCGGTTTCCTGTTTCCTTAGGCCCATCCCCTGCTGCCCTTCACCAGAGCTAGCCAGCTAGAGAGGTAGGCACATGTCTCAGGGCTGGCCAATCAGAGAGCTCCATATCTCTAGTGGTAAGGACTGGTTCAGAGTTGGGCACTCACCTTCATGCTAGGCCAATCAGAGTCCTTTCCTGGTAGAAGTTATTTGCTGAGATCAGTTTGGTAAGAGCCTACTTGGGAAATAGAAGTAGATACTGAGTCCTGTTGATATTATTCTGGCCTCTGGATCCAGCACTATCTGAAGCCAGGTCATCTGTCAGCTCCCCCCCCCCCCCCGCCTCCAGTAGATCCGTTATCTTGATTTTCATCCTAAAAGGCTGAATTTATTAATTTGTTTATTATTTATTTTTATGTGCATTGGTGTTTTACCTGTGTAAGGGTGTCAGATCCCCTGGAACTGTAGTTAACAGACAGTTGTGAGCTGCCATGTGGGTGCTGGGAATTGAACCTGGGTTCTCTGGAAGAGTAGTGTGTGTGTGTATTTTTTTCTTTCTTTCTTTCTTTCTTTTTTTTTTTTTTTTTAAGACAGGGTTTCTCTATATTGCTTTAGACTCTGTCTGGAACTAGCTCTGTAGACCAGGCTGGCCTTGAGCTCATAGAGATCTGCCTGCCTCTGCCTCCCAAGTGCTGGGATCAAAGGTGTGCACCACCAACGCCCGGCTGAGTAGTCAATATTCTTAACCACTGAGCCATCTCTTCAGCCCCCAAGGCCGAATTTATTGTGTCCTTTAAAAGCAAAATGGAAATCTTTCATCATTTTCACTATCCCATGATTCTTATATTTTTGGTTGTGAGCCTAACCTTTAATGGCTGAGCCATCTCTCCACCCCTATCCCATGATTCTCTAAGGCTGAACTCTCAGTCTTTTCTCCCAAGAAGTCTGCCCAAACCACATATTATGTAGGATATGTATTTGGATTGCATTCTGTCATTCTGGTTTGTCTGTAAGATCATAATTAGAGGAAGAGGTAGAAGTTTCTGGACACTGTGGGTCCTTCCAAGTAGCAGAGGAGCTCCCGAAGTTAATAGTGTCTTATTAGTTGTGAAGGTCTGTATACTGGGGTCACTCTCAGGGCAGAGCAGTGTGGGAGGATATATGAAATGTGTGCATTTGTGTGCATGCATTTTCCTCAAACCAGAGATGACTTGCATGTCCATGTGTGTGGTGAGTGAGTGCAGGGGGACTGAGCAGAAAGACAAGCTCTTCAGGTAGCAGGACCAGTTCAGAGACAAGTTCCTGCATGGCTAGCAAGAGCTCTGGAGCTTAGTCAGGAGTGTGTGTGTGTGTGTGTGTGTGTGTGTGTGTGCTGCTGGACCCAGCAATGCCTTCTTCATGGAGTGGAAGATATAGTCTTGGATTGGAACCTCCTTTACAATTGTTTTCACAACTCAATTTTATTTCTGTACCTACTGAGACCTGGGTTTATTCATTCCTGACTCCCCAGCTTCTATATAGGCTAGTATGACTCCAGACATAGGAGTTAGCACTAGAGGGATAAATGAAGGAATAAATAGTAGGGGCTAGATGATGGGCTGGCTAGAGCATGCTCTCCTCTTCTGAGCATCCCAGAAAGGCATCCTTTCTACAGTCTAGAGGGCCAGTGTGTTCACTTGTGCTCTCTCTCTCTCTCTCTCTCTCTCTCTGCCTCTTCTGCCCCCACCTTATTCTCTTCTAGGTCTCAATTTGTACATGAAATCCCTAGGAAGCCTTCTCATGCACATGTCTAAAGAAGTGTCCCTCAAGGTGCTCACAGTTTTGTCCTGCTGTTTGTGAAACTGTTCATCCAGTTGCATCATAAAGACCAACATGCATGTTGGCTTTGCTTTTACCCATGGAGTCCTAGAACAAGGACCTCAGAGGTTATGTTTGGCTTTTCCCTCCATTTTACAGTCTCCATGGCTCATGGCTCAATGGAACACTATGTACAGGATGCACAATGTGTCCCACAGGTGGATTCTCTTTGCCATTAAGAGTTTCACTCACTGCCACTGACCAGCATCACAAAGGGAGATCAGGCTGCACATGCTAGCCTGGAAAAGATCAGCACTCTAAATTCAAAGTCACATCTGTACTGGATACTTACCACTTTCACATCAAAGTAAGGTTGCCCATGATGTTGGGGATCATGACACATTTATTTACGTTCATAGCTCAGCTTTACCTCTTCACCTACAGAGACCTGGGCTTAAGTTCCCAGCTGGCCCAGCTTTTATACAGGCTAGCACATGTCCAGACACAGGAGTTAATGCTAAAGGGATAAATGATGGAATTTATATTAGAGTCCACCCATGTAGTTTGGATTGCACTCCCTCGTCTTGGTTTGTCTATAAGATTAGAGTTGGGGGAAGAGGTAGAAGTTTCTGGATACTGTGGGTACTTCCAAATGGCAGAGAAGCTCTTGAATTTAGGAGTGTCCTGCTAGCTAGCAGGAAAGATCTGGATATTGGGATCACTCTTGGAGCACAGGCAGGGTGAGAGAACCTGTGTAGATGTGTGTGTTGCACACATGAGTACGTCCAGGGGCAGAGGAAGGATGAGAGAAAATGTGACTGCATGCGTGCATTCGTGTGTGTGTGTGTGTGTGTGTGTGTGTGCACGCACACACACAAGTGCATGAATGTTGAGATCCTTCCTGTGGGATCCCTCCTGGCCTTCTAGTCTTGAGGGAAGCTACCCATAGTCCACAGTGTGCAAAATCTATATGGTCCAGTGTGAGATTGCTCCTGAGCTCTGGTGGTCAGCAGATTATGTGTGTTAAATACACTTCGTATCATGATGTTTTCAACTTATAATGGACTTGTGGGGGGTGTAGCTGTCTAGTAACTCCAGAACAATCTCTACACTGTAGATCCTTGTTCCTTGTCTCATGAGTGGACCCAGGTTAGGTAGCGAGCCATCCATACCAAAGTGTGCTTGAGGGCTACTGGTAGGCTTTCTTTTCTAAACTCCAGTGTGTGCTGCTGCTAATTATTAAGACAGGAAAGACCAGGTTGGGGTGGGGACAGAAATGGAAAGTTCTATCTTATCGGTGCTAACCCTGAAAGCTTGATATATAGCCAAAGGGAGGTGACTTGCTGATGTGATCCTCTGTGGCTCAGTGGAGAAGTCAGAACAGAAGGCAGACGCGTAGGAGGCATCAACTAGGGCGGCTTTGAGAGGTGCAGTGAGATCATTTAGGTGGAGGAGACTGGAGGAGAACTGAAAGCCTGTCACCTGTCACCAAGTGTTGACCTAGAGACTGAGCCCAGAGAGGTGCCTGAGACATGGGAGGGAGGACAGAGAGTTACACAGAGACTGAGAGACGGAGAGAAAGAGAGAATGAGGAAGATGAAGAAAGGGGAGGAAGGAGGGGAACTTCACCCCCGAAAGCCCAAAGGACATTTCTGAAGCCCAGAGAACACTCATGTGAAAAGACTGCTAATCCAGTCAAATGCTGCCCACAAGTTGAAAAGGAAGCCACCTCAGCTCCAGCAACACCAGCATCTTTGGAGACCTTGACTAGGACATTTTAATGGAGTTCTGGGAGAGGAAGGTTAACTGTGGTGGGTATGGAGAGAATAGGAGTAAGGATGCGATCATCACCTGGTGCTCAGTCATGTTCCGTTTGGTGAGAGTGGTCCCAAAAGATAATAAACTGAAGATGTTCCATCACCTAGTATTTTACCATATCTATGCTTAGAGATGTTCAGATGCATGGATATGCTCCCCTGTGTTATAGTTGTCCACAGTACTTCCTATGGTAACATGCTATCCATGTGTGTAGCTTCAGAGCAATGGGTTACACCACCCCTTCCAATATACTATAGGTGTGTAATAGGATATACCATCTATGACAAAATCACCCAAAAGTACACTTTCCTGAAGGTATTCCATCATTAGTGACATACAATGACATGCAGACCTTGTGGAAGAAACTGCCATGGCACAGAGCCAAAAGTTCTAGAGAGCAAAGGACCCTTGGTGGAGGCCTCATTCCTTGTTTGTAAAGGGACGGGTGTTCCTAAAGCATGCATGCCCATGGGAGAGCTGCTGGACACAAGGGTAAACATGGCACAAGATTACTTCATGAGAGAGACACTGTTGGGGCGAGAGCAAAGCGTCCTGCTCACAGAGAGGCCACCTTCATACGGGAACTCAGGTCAGTTGGACAGATGTACATCCATTCACAGTTCTGAGGCTAGGAGAGCGAAAGGCTTCCTTGTAACACCTTGTACTTTTATTAACTGTAACTTCACATTAGCCAAGGGGTCATGACATTTGAGGAGAAAGAAAGTAGAGTGAAAATGGCAGACATGCACAGAGGGTGTAGGGCTGGACATCCTTGAGAAGACATGGTTGGTTGAGATGCAGTTGGTCAGCATGCTGTGTATTTCTTCCTACCCATAGCCCCTTGGTATGAGCATAGAGGAGGCAGATGGCAAGAGATAAGGCCCTTGGACAACCAGAGCTTGGGCCTGATTAATAGGATAGTTCTCTCTGTAGACACGTAGGGACCCTGTGCTTTCTGGCCCCACCGCACCAACACTTTCATTGTCCTTGCTAGTTTTGGATTCACTGACAGAGAAGTCTGTCTAGACACTGGCAGACCCTTAGCACATCCATCACTCTAGTGACAGCAGACTGAGGAACTAGAGGGGTGAGATCATATGCTCAGTCTTGGGGAGCAGCCTTCATCCACTTGCTGCCCTGAACTCCAGAGCTGAGGACACATTCCTGCTCTGTCATTCTCTCCACATCTCCCTGCAGAGGGACACGGAGTGAGCACTTCTACATGGCCCATAAGGAACACAGAGAGCTCTGTGGGAGTGGGGCTCTAGCTCCAACCCCAAACATGCTTGAAAAACAAGCGGACTCTCCCAGGAACAGCCCAGCCATAAAGATCTTCTGAGGAGGCGGTTTATTGGGGTGCGTGTGTAGGTCTATCTCCCTCATCAGGTGCCCACTCGCTTACAGAGAAAGGACTTGTTCATCTTCATCTTACTCATCCATCTATCCCTGCCCAACAGCTGGCCCCTTCCATAGCTTACTCATTCTTCCTGGAGCAAGCCTACCCGTGGTACCTCACACAGGTAGGTGCTTCATTAATTCTTGTTGAGTACACAAGCACATTGATACATCAAAGCAGGCATTCACTCAAGAAAGACAGCCTCACCTCCTCCATAACTAGGTTGTCACAGCTCAGTGACACAAGCAGTCCCCAGACCCAGAGCTCCTCATCACCAGCACAATAAAGTTCTGACCTCTGTGTAGCAAGACAGCTCAGGGCCTGCTGAGTCAGGAGGTCTGCTGTCCAGTCATGTGGGGAAGGGCTTGCTGCTTCCATGAAGCTGTCAGTTCTGGGGTGCATGGACAAGAGGTGGTAAAGTCTTCCCCACAAGTCTCTGATTATATGTAATATAAGTATACTTGTGTGTATGTGTGATTACCTATGTGCATGGGAACTCTTATGTATGTTTGCATGTATGCATGTGCACACATCCTGCTTTTCACCTGGTAAGTGCTCTTGCCTGAGGAGAGATCAGCTGCCTTACCCTATTCCTCTTTCTGCCCCTGGAAGATGTCTGAGAAGCGAATCATAGGGAACTCTCAATGGGTCATCCCTTATTTGCTTCTGTCAGGCCTGGAGTTTGGAGTAAGAGTCTAAGGCAGGCAAAGGTCCAGGAAGCAGACCAGGGCAGACAAGGTGTCAGGCTGCTGAGCAGAGGGAAACCCACAGTACCCTGGAGCTTAAGAGGCCCGTGGCCTGCCTGGAGCTGGCCAGAAAGGAGCTAGCTACCTAGAGGAGAGTGGGGTATTCATGCCCTGAAAGTGAGGGCTGGGAGAGGAACATGCCCTTGCCCAACAGAGCTGAGTCCAGAGAAAATAGCTCCTGAGGACTGGAGGACAAGCAAGGAGCCTATGAGCCTGGTGACTTCTTGATGACTGTGTAAGTCTCCTAGGTCAACCAGAACAGCCTGGGCCCTTGAACATCAGAACTGTATCTGCTCATAACCCTAGAGGATAGAGCCCATGCTGAAGTCATCCACGGGCAGTTTCTTCTGAGGCCACTCTTGTAGATGGCCATAGTCACTCTGTATCCCCAGGCGGCCTCTCCCAGGCTTGCATGGAGAACAGTCAAATGGAATTAAGGCCCCTATTGGTTTTATTTTAGCTTAACCACTTCTTTAAAGACCCTGATTTGAAAGATAGTCCCAATTCAAAGCTCTACAGGATACAGCATTCTGGGGAGGCACTGTTTAATAAATAGTGACTATGGGATCATTGTCCTAATAGTGACTGTGAGTTACAGAGTAGAGCACGCAATATTGAGCTGTCAACATTGTATGATCTCCTCCCGTGCACATGTGCTCATGCATGCACATGTGTGTCTATGTTCATATGAATACAGGTCCATATATGTGCCTGCATATGCATGTGTGTTCATACACACATAGGAATTTGTGTGTATACACACATTTGTGCGTGTCTGTGAGCATGTGAGCATGCTACATATTCATAGATGTTTGTTGTTTGCCCATTAGGTTGGTTTGCCTGATTTTCCCTGGAGCTGCAGAGGAGGATGGGCCAGGCTGAGAGCATTTTGTGGTTGAACTGAAGTAGCTGTTCAGGTCCATAGCAAGCTAGAGGCAGCACCAGAACACTTAGCCTATGTCCTCAGTGTCCTGGACTCCTCTGTCTATTATTCTGAGTTTTTCCATCAAGTGAAACTGCAGAAGTGTCATGGCCCAGATGTTACAGTCTCCAATAGTCACCCATCTTCTCTTCCTGTACCACATAGGAGGGAAAGAGGCGGCTCCGCAGGTGACATGATTCACTGCTGAGGTTCGTAGCTCACTGCAGTGTCTTAACTGCCATGACTCTCACTCAGTTATCAGGCTCTAACAAGTGGGCTGGTTTGCCCAAGGTCTCACACAGTCACTGGAAGTCTGGACTCCCTGGACACCTTACAGGCACCTAGAAACCTCCCCCAAGCTCCCTACCAGCAGGCCTCTCCAGCAAGGGCATATTAGGCCTAGACTTGGTGTTAACCCCTCCAGCCACCTCACCCTGGTTTTATCTCCTTTGAACTGGCCCTGCCTTGTTTCAGCAGGAGGAAGAAGTCTTGACTGAGGCCTTATTTGGGTTTTTAGTTGGAATGTTCCATCTGAATGTTTGTAAGGTGGTTCGATGCTCTCATGCCTGTCCATATAGCCATGGCAACATGGAAGCTCTTCTTTGTTTCTGGCCATGGCAGTGGAGGGAATGCCATAGGTGTTTCCTAGGCTGGGACCAGGGCCTGGAGAGCTCTTCTTGACTGCTGGGCTTCAGCAGGGATCTAGAGTGTCTCCAGAGTGTCTCTATCTGCAAACTTGGCTCTCCTCATGAGCTGGTGTCTCCATCCTGACCACAGTGGCCTGTGATTGGAGAGATGGCTATGTTGACCCAGCCTCCAGGATGGCCAGGTGTCCTGGGCTACTAAGGATGTCCTTTCTCAGCATCCAGGCCTAGTCTTGTCCAGCCTCCAGCATATGGTGACTAGGAGCTCTGCATGCTAGAGCTAGACAGTCTCTTTCAGAGCCCTCCTGTCCTCTCATTGGCAGTTCACTTGCTCCTGTCACTCTTGCCAGGAGTGTTTTTTTTTTTTTTTTTTTTTTTTTTTTTTTTAAGCCACAGCACCTGGGAGGAGGCAGATATGAAAATGCACCTGTATTTGATGAATGAATAAATGGGTCTCCAGACAATTCATGTCCTGTTCCCTGGAACTCCTGTGAGGTTATCTTCAAAAGACTTGTGATTCAGTTCCTGGGTGCAGGTGGTGGCGGGGGCTCCCATCTCTGTTTACTGGGAGCCCACGGGAGCCTGCAGGGACTAGAGGCACTTCAGGTCTGTGGGCCCGCTGCTCTGAGTCCTTAACAGTGAATTGACCTTGAGCCCTCCCTGCAGGAAACTGAAATCAACTGTTTTCCCTCAGACCAAGCCTGAGGTAACTCAGGTGTGGACCCAGTGGGGGCAGTGAGAGGCTCTGGCTGAGCCTGGCTGGCCTCCAGCAGGAGTGGCATGGGAATGTGGCCTTTGGCCCTTGAGGGCTGCCTAGCAGAGTAGGTGGGGCAACTATGGAGAGCCAAACCTCTGGGTGGCCTCTGACTGACACTTGTGGACAAACCCAGCCTTGGTGGCCCGGAGCCTTTCATCTTCCCTCTCCACCTGGGTTTTCAGTCCACACCTCTCATTGGTTAAGGGAGCCCTCAGGAAGCCCCCAGGACCCCCTCTGTCCTGTGAAGTTACCCACTAGAAGGGTGTGGTTCCCTACGAGTGTCCACTGCCCACTGTCCACTCCCAAATACAGTCACAATTGCTCTGGTTGGAAAGGTCACCTTTCGGTGGTCTCCAGTCCTTGCACCCAGCAATCTCCATGTGTCATTCTGTTGCATCCTAGGAAGAAGGTCGTCAGTTTCCTAGGGTGGAACCCATTGGGGACTGTAAATATGGGGGATGAGGGCCATGGCCGAGTCCATGAGAAGAGAGGCTGCTCTGGAAGTGGCAGCCCTGTTCTGCCGGAAATTCCTCGTCTGGCCTGGTCCTGTAGAGCCTGAGGGGACAGGAAACCTGCCTTTCCTGCCCCACACTCCCACCCTCTTGCCAGGGGAAAGGCGGGCACTGACCAGTTCTCACACAGTGCCCTGGGGTTGAATTCTAGAAAAACAAGCTGTTGGCCTATCCAACCCACAGCCACTCCTTCCCCTCTCTCTGGTACAGGGGAACATGGTAAGGAATCATAGCGAAACCGGATGGTGGTGGTGCACACCTTTAATCCCAGCACTCAGGAGGCAGAGGCAAGCGGATCTCTGTGAGTTTGAGACCAGCCTGGTCTATAAGAGCTAGTTCCAGGACAGGCTCCAAAGCCACAGAGAAACCCTGTCTCGAAAAACAAAAAACAAGCAAACAAACAAAAAAGGGATCATAGCCAGTCTTGGGTTTTGATCCTGCCTTGGCTGTTTTCCACATAACCCCAGTACCCTGCTATGTAACCCGGGGTCCTAATACCTGCCCTGATCATGTGGTCATGAGAACCCCAGAGAAGATTCAGGTGTAGCTCCTCTAATGGGAGGATTTCCTCAATTTGGGTACCCTAGCTTTGTACCATCCCTAGGAAACTTGGGCCCAGGTTGGACCCTGACCTCTGGTACCAGATATTGCGTGGTAAATAAGAATCTGGGAATCACTTACACTAAAAACAGAAGACCACCACAGGTTCCTGTCCCAAGGATGCCCCCCGGATACTCTCTGTCTCTGACCAGGAAGCAAGAGAGCGAGCTGGGGTCCCAGACCCCAGACCTAGTCCCCCCCAGGTCATGCCTGCACCTGCCCCTATGCCCCAATGGGCGTGGTCAGTGCAACAGGTCTGGGCGGGGCAGTACTGCACTACACTGACCCAACCCTGATTTGGGCCTGGGCTTGAGGGTCTCGCTCTCCTCTCCTGACCCTGTTCTTGCAGCTTTGTGTTGGTTTCAGCCCTGTGGGAGAGCACTGTCCTCCTTCCCTCCCTCCCCTGTCAGCCTTCATCCTAGGCAACAAAAATTTACTTGCTGCTCCTCCTCAGACTTCCTCTCACCCCAGCTAGTGACCACTGTCTAGGAGATTTGCAGTATTGATTCCATTGGCCAGTCAGCTCATGGCCATCAGTGAGGGTCTTGTGAACCATTCCCCACACTCTGACCTGGGCCTGGTTGACAATCACAGCATCCTGCCCTTTGAGGAGCTAGGCAGTGATGTCAGCGTTGTTACACCTTCCATATACTGCACGCCGAGTGCGCTGTACCCAATGGCTCAGTCACCACAGTCACACACAACCAGGTGAGTAGGTAGTATTTTCCTTTCCACTCACAGAAAAGGAAACTGAAAATCAGAGAGTGACCTTCCTGAGGTCACATGGCTGTTAAATGGCAGGTGAGTAACCTGGCCCTAAGGTTTATGAACTTTCTACTGCATAAAAAAGAAGGCACATCCGGAAAGATAAAGGAGAAGAGATGTGCCCTCAGGGACACAGACAGACGTAAGAGCACTTCTCTAAAAGTTATCAGATGTCACTGTCACAGTAGCTAGCACCTGGATCTTTGGAGACATCTTTCCTCTCTGTACCTTGAACTTAATATCTGGTTCCCATCTATTACAGCCTCTGCTCCCTGCTTCCTTTTGGGAGCTCTTCCTGTTTGCAGCCCTCCCTCCTTCCTCCATACTAGGGCAAAGTTAGGATAGGGGCTGGGACCCTTTGTAGACTCAGAGCTATAAGCTATGGCTCAGGATTCAACAAAACCATGCACTGGCGTCCAACTCAAGTCTGCAAACAGACAACGTGGATTCATAGTGTCACCAACATTTACTAGGGTGCTAAAACAGTTAACTTATTTAGCTTCCCCCCACTTCAGTTTTCTTACTTGACTTTATGGGTTATCTTAAGGATTATATGAAAGTCAAGCTTGACATATCATGCAATACTCAGTGAATCTTCATAGCATGGCATGGGGTGGTGATGGTTAATATGTCTCTAAGCCTGGTTGTTTTGAGTGGAATCACTTTCCTAGGTATTCCTGGGTCTTGTGTCTGTTCTGCAGTGAGGGCCTGAGTGTGGGGATAGGGGAGCAGGCAACATTCAGGGAGAGGAATCTTGGAGGGTCAGACAGCATCCTATGCCATTCCAGGGGCGAGAGAGGCAGCTCGACAGAAATGGCTGCCACGGGAGAGGTGCAAGAGCTGACACCAAAGGAATCCTCTTCTGGGAGGGAAATTCTTAACTGGTTTGACTGGATTCCTGGAGCTGCAAGGCTTGGGACTGTGACCTTCCTTATGCTGTGACCCTTTGATACAGTCCCTCCTGTTGTAGTGACCCCCCCCCACACACACACAACATTATCTCGTTGCTACATCATAATTTCCCTACTGTTACGAATCGTAATGTAAATATCTGATATGTGGGATATTTGATATATGACCCTCACCCCCAAAGGTCACAGCCCACAGGCTGAGAACCACTGGACCTGTGAAATACGGCCCTTCCTGGGGCCGGGGCTGTCTCAAGAATTTCAAAAGCAAACCCACCCTCTCTTTTTGACTGCAGAAGACAAGCAGATGAAGGAAGGTTTATGAACTGTCTGCTTTTGGACAGGGTGGAGATTTCCAGTTGGTAGCCTGTTGCGAAGGTGACTGGGCAACCCCAAACACATGCCCTTGTGGCTTTGCTGGCAACAGCAGGGAAGCAAATGACGTGCTATTAGAACAATCCAGATGATGAAGTCAGTGCAGCTTGATCCTCTTTATTTCAGTGACGATTTGCTAAAGCAGCTAGTCGTGTAACCAGCTGCATCTCTTGTGGCTGGTTTCCCCGAAGGAACTACTGTCAGACATGACTACAGGGAGGGGTCATTGTCATGGTCTCAAGTTGCCATATGTCACTGTCTCAGTTAGGGTTACTGTGGCTATGATGAAAGACCATGACTAAAAGCCAGGAGGAAAGGGTTTATTGGGCTTACACTTCCACATTGTAGCCGGTCCATCATCAAAGGAAGTCAGGACAGGAACTCAAACAGGGCAGGAACCTGGAGGCAGGAGCTGATGCAGAGGCCATGGAGGGGAGCTGCTTACTGTCTTGCTCCCCAGGGCTCACTCAGCCTGCCTTCTCAGAATTTGGGACCACCATCCCAGGGGTGGCACCACCCACAATGGGCTGAGCCCTCCCCCACCAATCATTAATTAAGAAAATGGCCTACAGGCTTGCCTACAGCCGCATTTTGCAGGCATTTTCTAGACTGAGGCTCCCTCCTTTCTGATGACTCTAGCCTGTAGCCAGTACAGTCTCCTTTTCCTTCTAGGTTGAAAGTTTTCCCAGGAAAGCCTGTTTGTACAGCAGACTGCATTTTTCAAAGATGGTCTCCACAGTGTAATCCATCTAATGCGTTCTCCCCCATGTTTCCTATTGAGTGGTGGACAGGATCACCTGTCTTTGTATGCTGGGGAGTTTTGTGACTACCTTGATGGATAGTAGTCATTGGAGAAATGATACTAGGACTTCCTAAGCTAGGTCAGAAGAATGCCACCAGCCCCCAAACTCTATTCCCTCCCTCTGGTTTGTGGAATCAGATGCCATGCTGTGGGGGAAGCCCAGGCTGCACAAGGAGGCCCCTGTGGGGGTTCTGGCTGATAGCATCTCTCTAGGCCCTGACTGGCCACCAGCACCATCCTCAGGGTGTGAATGAGAACATGAGGAGATGTGTTCAGCCCTTGGCAGCACCTAGCTGCAATTGCATGGGAGGCCCGGAGTGAGAACTCTCTGGCTATACTCTGATCCTGCATGAAGGGTTGGGATGATGCTAACTTGTTGACACCCTGAACAACAGTAGTTCACACTCCTTGCCTCTGTTATTGAAAACTGGAAGCCCACTCCTTGGAAGCTCTGAAAGTTCCTAATAATCTGTGTGATCCCCCCACTCACCATCCCCCCCAGGCTGGCCTCAAACTCACTTCCTATACAGCCAAGGGTGATCTTGAACTTCTGACCTTCCTGCTTCCCAAGTGCCAGGCACCAGGCAGGTGCCATCAATATCTGGTTTATTCAGTGCTAGGGCTCAAACCCAGGGTATGCCACATGCTCAGTGAACAGTCTACCAACTGATCTGCTTCTCAGCCCTTGAGTGACTCAGCCTCTCAGAGAAGATTTGAAATCAGGAATTCCAGTTGTCAGAAGCCATCAGCTACTCTAACATTTCCAAGATGGGCAGTTACGATGTAGGGGAAAGCTCCTGACTCCTCAGAGTCAAGCAGACACCGTCCCAACTCTGCCACCTTCTGGTACTGTGTCCTTGGATCAGTCACTTTATGCCTTTGTGCTTCAGGAGCCCAAGCTAGGAAACTGGACAATGTGGGTCCGCTTTGTAGAATTGGTGTGACACTGAGCATTCTTTATAACTAGTATCATTGTAAGTGAGGGTTTGAGACAACTTACAAAGATGACACATAGAAAGTGCCTTGTGTCAACAACAATAATGTCTTTGTCAGGTGTCCATTACTTTCCAGGCACTTCCAGGAGTCATTTGTACATGCTGAACTATTTGATGACCATAACGGTGAGTTAAACATCGTGGGGCTTGGCATAGCTCAGTAGGTAAAGACACATGCTGCCGAACCTGGAGACCCAAGTTTGATACTCAGGACCCACATAGTGAAATAAAAGAGCTGCAAGTTGACCTCTGTCTTTTACACAGGTGCTATGGATGGGGTGTGCATCCTTACATGCACACACGCACACACAAGACAGATAAATAAATTTAAATAAAAAACTACTTGTTATCTGCATTTTGCAGAGGGGGATACCCTGAGATACCGAATCACTTTCCCTGAATTACTCAATCAGCAAATGAAGAGATGGAATTTGAACCCAGGAAGTTTATTCATTGTACCGCACTGCCTCTGGGTAAACGTTTAACTCTGAATTATGGATGCTGATGGCATGAACACTCTGCCCGGCCCCTTCCTGAAGAGATGAAATGCATGAACCAACATGAATGGAATCAGCAGTTGCTAGCTCTGAAGAGGGTTGGAGAGAGAATAGGACGGAGGCCATGTTCAGTGGCCCAGGAGTGGTGGGCAGTGGAGCAGATCCAGGGAAGGGGACCTCTTAGGAAGAGGACTTCTTGCAGCATCAGGGCAGAAGCTCTCATCTGGAGACCTTGGGGGCTGAGTCATCTTGGAAAGAGGCAGCCATGTTAGTAGATACTTGACCCTGTTATTTTCCAGACCCCCTCCCCCCGTGAGTCATCTATCTGCCTTTACCCCTAACATGCTAATGACATGTGCAACCTCCCAGACAAGAACACATACACAGAGTGTTTGGAAAAACAAGGGTGGATGCTTTAGTTTTCTAGTTGGCAAAGGACTTCTCTTTTAAGCTTCTTTATATATATTTTTTAGCAGTTTTGGAGAGACATCTACTTATAAAGACTAAATTCCTTCCTTCTTTTTAAAAATATTTATTTGGGTGTATGTGCATACATGGGTACGTGTGTGCTGCTGTGTATGTGTGGGGGTCAGGGGACAACTTTTGGGACAAATCAAGTCTCAGGGCTTGAGGTAAGGTTGTCAGGCTTAGTGGCACGTACCTTTACCCTCTGGGCCATCTCTGGGGCCTTTCTTTCTCCTCCCAATATCTTTTATTCTTGAACAACATTTAGGTTTCCTTCATGACTTGGGGTTGGCCTCTACCTTTATTTCACACTGAGTTGCCAAATGACAAGGGATTTCAGAACTCTGCCCTGTCAAGGTGTGGCTCTTGTGCCTATGTGGGGCAGCTACTGAGATTTTTCAAGTCCTCTCTATTGGACTGCAGGGATGAGCAGTCTCATCCCTCTCTCAGGCTGGCAGCTGTCACCTGTCAGTGCTGTCAGGTTAAAGGAGTTTAAAAACACCCTGGTTTTTTGCCCTACTCCATGTGGTACTTACAGTACAGATGCCAGTATTTGTTAGAAGCATTTGCAGAAGTAGGGATTCCCAAGTTCAAGGTTGAGGGGTTTGGGTGGACTTTCTGACATCTGCAGGTTGCCCTTCCACTGGCTTCAGGGGCTCCGGATGGGAGAAGCATGGCTATTGGGTGACCTGTCAAGATCTTGCTTCCTTTGCTCCATTTTTCACATACCTGAGATTCTCTGCCTTCCTACTATTGGCATTTGTTGCCATCCCCAAAGCCTCAGGTGGTGCAAAGTTGTGATCCCAGCTCTTGGGAAGTGGAGACCAGAGGATCATGAATTCAAGGCCGCTGTGGATACAAGAGATCAGCCTCAAAACCACAAAAGTAGCTGCAGACATGGATCAGTGGTTAAGAGCATGCGTTGCTCATGCAGAGGACCTGGGTCCCAGTACCCACATGGTAGTTCACAGCCTCCCATAACTTTAGTTCCAGTAGATCTGATGCCCTCTTCTGACTTCTGTGTACACTAAGCATGCATGTAGTGTAGTACTCAAAGCAAAAACAAGCACTCCTCTACCTAAATCCCAACAACCTCATTACCAACTCAGGTCCTTTCCAGAACACTGTCATTACTGTCCCTTCAGTCTCCTGCCTCTGTCCATGTATTCTCTGAGCATCAGAAAACAAAGCAGCCAGCCAGTAGCTCTTACCTCTACCAAGGTTGAAATGGAGATCCTTTCTTCCCTATGACTGGAAACTGAATCCCTTTGCTTCTTTCTTGTGTATGATACCTCTCTAGTGCTGGAATTAAAGGTGTGAGCTCTGTTACACTTTTAGACTGATTCACTCTCATGTAGCCCTGGGTGGACTTGGACTCACAGAGATCCATCTGCCTCTGTCTCCTGAGTCCTGGGATTAAAGGTGTGTGCCACCACTGCCCGGCTTCTATGGCTGTCTAGTGTGGCTGGCTTTGCATTCTTATCTTCAGTGACTTTCTTAGATCACAACCTAGCACCACAGGGAGGCTTACACTGATAAGCATCTCCAAGTACTCCTAAGCACCTAGCACATGGCCGGGCTCTCAGTGGGGACAGCTAGACCACAAGCTAGAGCGAAGCTTCCAAGGGCTCAGAGTCTGACTATATGGCTGAGGTGGTAAGGCCAATACATAGGACCAGTTAAGGACACGGCCAGCATGACAAGGCATGGACTGTTCAGTGAGAGTTATGCTTCATTTTAAAACAAAATGCTAGTAGATTTGAGATGTGGCAAAGCCTCACCAGGCTCCCATAAGAGCAATATCGAGTGAAGAGACTGAGAAATGTAGCTGGAGGCATAAGGGATTGGCTGATGGAGAAGCCATAGGTCCCTGTAGAAGACTTGGAGATGGGCATGGGGTAGGGAGAAGAATTGGACAGAAGGCCTGCATGGGGAGGAGGCTTCCAGGGTCTGATTCCGGAGGGTGTGGACTCTTAGAGTAGGTCCTGGAAAAACAGCTGAAAGCCTAATAAGGGCAGGGTTGTTCTGTCACCTGGGAGTGGTAAATGACCACAAGCTGAACCCTCAGCATCCCAGGCCTATGGCAAAGATGGATCTCCGGCAGACACCCAGGCTCCTCAGGGGCTCTGACCTAAGGGTCCTGGAAACCATTGAAAAGAGCAATTAGCAAAGTAAAGGGTAAACAGAAACCGGAAGCCTTTCACTCAGTCACCTTGAAGTGGTTTCCAGCATATTAACTAGGAACACACACTCCCTTGTTGGCCTCACACACACAACAAGAAACAAAAGGAAGTTCCCATTGCAAATTTGCAAGAGGTGGGGAGTGTGCACACTTCAGTGACTGTATTCTCACCAAGCAAGCTGAGTGAACACAGACATGCTCCAGGAAATAGGGCTCCGAAGCGTGTGGGGACATTTTTCCTGCTGTTAATGCTGACACTGTTGAGACCAGAATCTGTGCATACCCCACACTTGTCTGCATTGCCCCAGCATGCCTGCTGTCCATGTTCTGAGGACTCCCAAAAAATCATGCCACACTGGTAGGGTTGGGTCCCAAGAACAATTACAACAGGAACAGTGTGGGACTCCGGTCTTTGGTCCAGAGGCCTGAGGAATTGGAGCAGGTTGCCTGTGCCAACCTTGCATGTAGCACAGTACATAGACACTGGCATCTGCAGTTAGTACGGCTACATAGCCAAGGTCACACAGCTGTTGGCGGCACAAATTCCTTGCAGTTTTTAGGCCTATTCAAAATGACATGGAGAGGAGTCTGGGCTGCAGGGTCGGAGGATGACAATGGTGATCTCTAGTTCTTCATATATAGAGACCTACAAGACATGAACATCTCTGGTCATCTGGTCAGTTGGCCCTTTGAACCACTTCCCTCTCTGGATCCCAACCTGGAAGGACTCTCAACCTAGGGTCTCTGCTTCCTCCCTACATCCCATTCACTCAGGCAGGCCCCTCCCCAGAAAGAAGTATCCATCCGTGCACAACTGTTTTGAGATGTAGGAATTCCAGGCCTGGGGAAAGTGACATGTATCTCAGAAGCAAAGCTGGAACTGACCTCCATGAATCTCACCATGTGATGGGACCAGTACTACAGGAACAGTACATCACCTGCCCTGCTCACTTGCTTTACAACACCCCTGGACCACGGGGATCAGAAGACTAGGGGAGGATCATCTGGATGCAGGGACTCAACTTCCTTTTCTACTGGGTACCCTCGACCAGGACATAAGCCAGGAGTTAAGAGACCAAGTGGGACAGTGACAGGAGGGGGGTGTATAGGAAGGAAGACAGAGACCCATGAGCATGGAATACTGGGACTGGTTCTTCCAGGAAGAAATGAACAAGACTATGTTGAGGTTGGAGGGGAGAGGGTTTAGGGCCCAGGGGTGGGGAGTGGTTATGGTGCCTCCTGAAGAGCTGAGACCATCTCTGGAGGTTAATGTTTCTCAAGTGAAGAGAGGAAATGGCATCCTTCTTCACAGAGATATCTGAGATGTGCAAGGAAACCCCCAAATACAAGATCACTGTAGCTTCCTCAGTGGACTTGAGAATACTTAATTAAAGATGGGCTTAATCCGTTTAAAGTTAGATATATCATGAGATCTAAAATGCAAAGTCTCCTTGCATTTTTCAGCTTACAGAGGCATGTTCTCTTTCAGTTGATCCAAGTAACTGCTTCAGAATGTGTCTCCCTCTACCCTAGCCCTGGAAGGGCTTTGGCAGCAACAGATGGAGGTCAGTGGCATTCTATGGAAGTCAATCAGGTTGTTCCAGTGGAGGCCAGAGACCAGGAAGGGAAAAGAATGGTCTGGGGACTGTTGTCACCCCAGGAAGATGTTAGCTAGTTTAAGACAGTGCTCTCAAACTTGGGTTCCCCTGAGAGTCTTCAGATATGCCCCTCCCTGTCAAGGATCCCAGACTAGTGGAATGAAACAGTAGTTTCTGGACACGACAGGACCCATGAGTTCATAGCAGCTGTGGTTACCTGCACGAGGCCTGCACAAAACTGAGCTAGTCAGTGTTATATGGAGTGGGGAGGGGTCCGAGAGCCCCCATGAATGATGCTGGTGGCTGGAGAGTTGGCTCAGCAGGTAAGGCTACTTGGTGCTCTTGCAGAGGACTGGGTTCAATTCCAAGTACACACATGGTAGCTTACAACCACCCATAACTCCAGTTCTAAAGTATCCAATGCCCTCTTTTCTCTCACCTCCAGAAGCACCAGGATACATGCAGCCAAAAATTCACATCCATAATAAACAAAATACATTAAAAAGTTTTTAAGTGATGATGCCAACTTGGGCCAAGGTAGAAGAGAACAGAGCCATGACATGACTTTGACAGAGTCTAGATATGTCATGATGTCACTAACTTGTTATGAGGACAATGCCCAGGTTACTGCTGACTGTGGGAAAGGAGTATAAACCTCAGGGGAGTTTATACATGTGTAGCAATGCCCACTGCAGTTCACAGGGGCAGGAAGCTGGTACCCAGGCCCTCCCAGAGGTGTTTGTGGGTGGTGAGAACTGGACCAGAGGACAAAATAGCTCTAGCCAATCTGGATACCAGCCTTCATGTATCAGCAAAGAGAGCTGTTGTTGCAGCTTCCATTGATGGTTCAAAAGGTTCTCAAAATGGTGGCGAATGCTGCACCAGGTGCCAAGCAACGGAGCAGTGTGGTGGGTAAGTAGAATTCTGAAAGGTTAAAAGGTATTTGGCCAGCAACAGGTGGCTAGGATATTGCCCACGAATGGAACTCCCTGCCTGTGATGGGCATGATGGGACAGAAAATAGTTGTTTACAGGCATGTCCTTTCTTCTCCTCAGCACAGAATACCCCAGGATCTGGAACCTTGTCCATCTTCAGGGTTGGGGAAAGAAGTAAGACCTTTAATAGCAAAGACAGTCATAAAAAGTCTTTTATTTTTATTTTATTTTATTTCATTTTGGCAGTGGAGATGGCACAGCTCTGTGAGTTAAATACTTGCAATACAAGTCAAAGCTCTGAGTGTTTGAGTCTTCAGCTTCCATGTAAACAAGCCAGGGTGTGGCAACTTGTGCCTGTAACCCCAGTGGTGGGAGGATAAGACAGAAGGATCTGGGGAGTGAGGGTGGGAGGTAAGGGTGGGTGTGGGGGCTCACTGGCCAGCCAGTCTAGCCACTCCAGTCTCAGAGGAAGATCCTGTCTCTAAATGACCTTAAACGAAATAACATATGGAGAGCAACAGAGGAGGGGAACTGGCATTGACCTCTGACCCCCACATACTCATGCAATTACATCTTCATCAATTCTCTCTCTCATTTTATTTTTGAGATAGACTATTCCATCATCCTAGAACTTGCCAATCTCTTGCTAAGTGACCAGCAAGCCCCAGGGGTCTGCCTGTGTCTGTATTATGAACACTGGGATTACAAGGCAGCATCTCCATGCCTGTCAGCAGCACCAAGCCTGGCCTTTGTCATGGACACTGAGGATACAACTCAGCCAGGTCCTCACGCATGCACACCACAGGCACAACACTTCACCAACAGAGTAATCTTCTCCCAGACACCACCCTCCATGGGACTGCATTCTTAATCAGCAGTTCTCAATCCAATCTGTAAGTTTCCCAAGACTGTCTCAGGGGATCCCAAGGCCAAAATGTCTCCATAATAACATGCCGTCTTCATTTGCCCTTCTCACTCTCACTGTCAGCTCATACACAGTTTCCCAGAGGCTATGTGACCTAATATGGCAAGGGATTAGAGGCAGAAGCGAACGTGAGAATCAGCTGCCTTCTGCTAATCCAGACACTAAAGGGAGATTTACAAAGACGGAAAATAATACTAGCTTTGTGATGAACGTGCTTGCTTTAGAAAACTGAGTTATTTTCTTCTCTGAGTGAGTGTGTATGTATGAGTGTGTGTGAGTGTGTGTGTGTGTGAGTGTGTGTGTGTGTGTGTGTGTGTGTGTGTGTAGAGGCCTGAGAGCAATCCCAGGAGTTATCCTCAGGAACATTGATTATCTCCTTTGAAACAGGCTCTCTCACCAGGACCTGGATCTCACAGATTAGGCTAGGCTGCCTGGCAGGGAGCCACAGGGCTCCTCCTGTCTCTATTTCTCTAGTGCTGGGATTACAAGCATGCATTCACCAGGCCCAGCATTTCTGTGTGTGTTCTGAGGATCAAACTCGGACCCCTAGCCTCGTACCAACTGAGTCATGCCTTATGCCCACCCCATCCCCCCATTTTCACAAAAAAAAATGTTTTACTGCTACGAAGTACCATATTTTAAATGAATTAGCAATTTTAAAGAAAATCAGTGCTGGTTCTTAACATAAAATAAATCTACAAACAGAAGCAACATTCATAACACATTGGGACATTTATAAGGCTGTAAGTGTGTGATATATATGAAGGGACGAAACCTTTAGCCTAGCTAGGGTCAGAGGTTTCCTGACGCTGGTCTTCATCTGAGGGGCTGACAGAAGCCTCCCAGTCAGAGGGCTTAGCGAGGGTTGGACAGGTTTGCAAGGTGAAAAGTGGCCAGAGAAAGCCTGTTGAAGCCAGTGCACTCGCGCGTGGATATTCCACCACACGGACACATGAGGGCGCTCTTACCAATCTGCAGATTTCTTGCAGTGATAGAAACAAGGTCGCTGGCAGGCGCGTTAAGTTTTATTTACTACAGTAGCAAAGGAAAAGATGTGTCTCTCGTCTACAGTGATGTAATTTTCAACTTCTCCATGTCCCATATATTATTAGTCAATTCCCTACAGGCCCATCTTTCTGGTCTGAGGGCCTTCATTTTTTAGTCCCAACTCAGGGGCCCGTCAGATGGTGTCTTGGAAGGCAGGCCACAAGGAACTTGGCAGTATTACCTGAAGTGGTTGCCGACACCTGAGCCTCTGAGCACTGATGAGGATGGAAAATTATGTGCAACCTTCTCTGAGAAATAGCCTAGATACCCGCTCCCAGGCATGCTGCTTTGTGAAATTTTGCTAAACTGTGTAGATGGTGATTTTATTTCTGTCCCAGCACTAGAGTCCCCAGTACCTGTGCCATCCCTAGCAAATAACCATACCTAGTGTTCAGTGGGAGGGTTAGTACAGGGTTGGCACCTGGGGACACTGGCCCAGCTTCTGTCCATGGCCTTTCCCATAATAACAAGCCATACTTTTGCCTCTTGGAGACACATCTTTTTACATTTTGAAGGAATTCTACATGGTCAGTGAGCTGTTATGGGAGTTAGATGGCACGAACCTGGTATAACTTTGTTAACGATGGCACTGCAGTCTGGGTACTTATGGAAGATAGTTCTTTCCTCTTTGGGGGGCTGGGGTAAATTAGGTTTGTAATAGGTATAGTCTGTTTTATGCCCTCTAGTTGTTTCAACCTTCCTAATACTGCCACCCTTTAATACAATCCCCCATGTTGTGGTGATCCCTGTGGTGGTTTGAATAGGAATGGCCTCCATAGACTCATGTGTTTGAATGCTTGGCCCATACAGAGAGGCACTGTTAGTAGGTGTGGCCTTGTTGGAGGAAGTGTGTCACTGTGCGGGCAGGCTTCGAGGTCTCAAATGTTCAGGTTATGCACAGAATGGCATACATTCTCTTTCTGCTGCCTGCAGATTAAGATGTGGAACTCTCAGCTCTTTTTCCAGAGCCCCATCTGCCTGCATGCTGCCATGTCCTGCCATGATAAGGGACTAAACCTCCGAACTGTAAACCGGCCCCAATGAAATGTTTTCCTTTATAAGAGTTGCTGTGGTCATGGTGTCTCTTCACAGCAACAGAAATCCTAACTGAGACAGACCCACAATCATTAAAGTATTTTGTTACTACTTCATAACTGTAATTGTGCTACTGTTATGAATCATAATGTAAAGATTTGATGTGTAGGATATACATAACCCTACAGGTTGAGAACCATTGCCTTAGAAAAACTTTCTCAGTGGATAGTGATGATGAATCTCTTTGTTTTTGTTTTTGGAACACACACCAGATGGAGGACATTAGGAGGCAGATTAAAAAAAAAAAAGCTAGACAAGAAATAATGAAAACATGGACTAGGTAATGAAATCAGAGAACAGGTGGATAAAAAAAGAGCAGGTAACAGAAACAGGTGGCAGATGGGCAAGAGGCCTCGGACTCTTATGGAGGAGGCCTGGCAATTCATTAGCCAGGAGGAGGGACCCGGCTTGGACAGGAACAGACGGGATAATCTCAGATGCATGGAGGACAGGAGGCACTGTCCTTCAAGATGTCAGCGCCACTCACAGCCTCCCTGTTACTCCTTTTCTGAAGGTGGCACCGGCCCTGTGACCAGTTGCCCCTGAGGACTGTTTGTGCCGCCTCAGTGTAGCCAACCCCTAGGTTTATTTTGCAAAGCAGGTGTGGTTTCTCTAATGCCCAGGCTCACGGGAGAGAGGGCACTGTCGTCAGTGCCTTTGAGAGGGGCATAGCCTTGCCATAAGCTCCAGCGCCAGGAGTGTCACACAAGAGCACAGACCCACCTGACCTGAAAGACCCAAACCAAGCTGCCTCCACCGGCAGCTAGTCAGACAGTAAATGAACAGTGAAGGAGACTAGGACCCCTTAGATTCTAGAGTCTAGAAGCTTCCAGCTTAAGATGACAGAGGCTCAGAGTCGGAAGCGTTGGCACTTCCCAGTTCTCAGAACCTGGAACACCTTTAGCCAGGTATGGAGCAGAGCACATGCGCTGGTCTTCCAGCCAGGGAGCGAAAGGCCTGTTGAGGCCAAGGGTCAAACTCAGGTCGCTCTGCCTTGTTCATTTTTTATTTTTCATTTTATTATGTCTGTCTATTTAGAGTGAGTTTATTAACTTATTTATTTATGAGCATACTTGTGGTGGTTAGAGGATAGCTAACTTATGGGAGTTCCAGTAAATATGGGTCCGGAGAGGAGGGTTCTCAGGACCATCTCTCCAGTCACCCACCTTGGTTTTGAGAGAGGGGTTTGTAAGTACATGGAACACACTTTGCTGGCTGAGTGATCTCCCCTTGTCTCCAAACAAACTGGGGTCTTTCCCTGTCGCTGGAGCCAGCTGCTTTCTTACCGCCACCAGGAGCTGTGACAGTGAGGTACAGTTTACAGGAAAAGCTACACTACCTCTGAGCCCAAACTGGAGAAGGGGATTCCTTTTCCTGAGATTCAGCACGGGAGATTGCCTGGCGCTCAGCTCCTGGAACTCCTCCACGTTCTAGATAAACCATTTGAAAGTCACTCTTTTGAGACCATTTTTTTTTAAAACCGTCTTTGTCTTATCCATAATGCTTGGGGCGGGGAGGGGAAGTCAGCGTGGAAGATGACAAAAACGTGCCTCAGAGTCTCCCTTTACACACCTTTCTTGGGCCAGCTCCTCTAACACCCTGCACCTGTCTGCAGCGCCTGTCTTTGGCCACGCCCACCCTGAGAATTTCAGCTGCTCCCTTCTTTACCAATCCCCCCACCCCCAGTCCATTTTAGATTTTTGTTCTTGTAGCCAGCCCCTCCTCTGAGTAGTGGCCCTTCACACTCCTATCCTTTGGCTGCACCCTTGCTGTAAAGTAGTGATTCTCAACCTGTGGGTCTCCACCCCCTTTGGGGTCGAACGACCCTTTCACAGAGGCACTGTAAGATCATGGAAAACACAGATATTCACATTATAATTCTCAACAGTAGCAAAATTACAGTTATGAAGTAGCATTGAAAATAATTTTGTGGTTGGGGTCCCCAAAACATTAGGAACTGTATTAAAGGGTGGCAGTAATAGGAAGGTTAAGAACCACTGAATTAAAGGCTATACCACCAGATAGAAGGTGATTGCTGTGGGTCTGGGCAGTTAGAGCGTCAAGGGTCTGAAGGTGATAAGAAGTAACAGGGGCGAAGACTCTATTTTAGGCTTATTGGTAACATTAACCAGGCAAGTACAGAACGGCCAGTTTAACTCTGCATACTTTTTCAACACATTCAAACCTATCCCGTGCAGACAAACATCACACCCTGTATGCTCTTGCCTCTACACAGGGGTTCAACCTCAAGCTGAACCTTATTGACTAAATAAGAGAGATAGTACAATTTCTGATCCCAGCCATGAAGGCTATTTAGAGACCAGAAGGGAGTCACTGGTCACAACCCAGGACTAAAGACCTCCACTGGTCACACCTACTCCATCAAGGCTGTACCTCCTAATAGTGCCATTCTCTGTGGGACTATGGGGGCCATTTTCTTCAAACCACCACAGAGACCCTGTCCCAAAAAACAAAAACAAGCAAGCAAGCAAGCAAACAAACAAACAAAAAAACACAAGTGAGACTTATTTTGAAAATAGTGGACTTAAATGATGAATGCAGTCTATAGTAAGAAAAAGACCAGTTTTCCCAGGCAAGGGGACTTGGACCAGTGGAGGTCTTTAGTCCTGGGTTGTGACCAGTGACTCCTTTCTGGTCTCTAAATAGACAACCTAACCTGCATATTTTGAGGTTGCATACCATTTTAGTTGCTTCTCTCATTGCTATGACCAAATGTGTAACAAGGAAAGAAAAAAAGGTTAATCTAGGCTCAAACTTGAGCCCATCCACTGTGACAAGGAAGTCAGGGCAGCAGATGCATGAGAGACAGCTGATCATATTACATCTAAAATTAGGAAGTAGTGTGTAGATGGGATTGGACACCTGCTCACAGAAAACAACACAGAGACTTATTATTAATTATAAAAGCCCAGCGTATAGCTTAGGCTTGTCCCACTAGCTCTTGTAACTTTAATTAACCCATTTCTAATCATCTACATGCTGTCATGTGGCTCTTTTACCTTTCCTCCTGTATGCCTTGCTCACAACTCCACCTCTTTTCTCCCCGGAAATTTCCCTGTTCCCACAAGTCCTTCCTAACCTCTTCCTGACTAGCTATCAGCCATTCAGTTCTTTCTTTTTTATTTATTTAGTTAGTTTTCTTATTTTACATATCGATCCCAGTTCCCTCTTCCTCCCTCCCTTCCTCCCTCCCACACCCCTACCACCCCCCTCCCATCCCACCCCACCCCCACTCCACAGGGAGGGTGATGCCTTCCAGGAGGGGTCAACAAAATCTGTCAAGTCATTTGGAATAGGGACTAGGCCCTCCCTCCTGCCTCTAGGTTAAGGGAGTGTCCCTCCATGGGGGATGTGCTCCCAGAGTCCTTTTGTGCACTGTCTGTTTGTTCCACTGTCAGAGGTCCCTTAGACTGCCCAGGCCTTCTAACTGAGACCCATGTTCAGGGGGTCTGAGTCAGTACAATACAGGATTCCCAGCTCTCAGTCTGGGGGCCCATTAGCTCCTCCTTGTTCAGGTCAGCTGTCTCCGTGGGTTTCTGTAGCCTGGTCTTGTCCTCCCTCTCTGCATCTGAATTCCAGTTTGGCTCAGTGGTTTGCTGTGGGTGTCTGCTTCTGTTTCCATCAGCTACTAGATGAGGACTCTATGATGGTAGATAAGTTAGTCATCAACCTCATTATCAGGGAAAGGCATTTATGGTAGCCTTTCCACTGTTGCTCAAATTGTTAGTTGGGGTCAGTCTTATAGGTTTTTGGACATTTCTTTAGAGTCAGTTTTCTCTTCAAACCTATAATGGCTCCCTCTTTTATGGTATCTCTCTTTCTCTCTTTTTTTTCTCTCTCGTCTATTCCTCCCCTGACTCAATCTTCCTAGTTCCACGTGCTTTCTTCTCCTCCCCTTCTCTTTCTCCTAGCCCTCTCTCCACTCACTGCCCCCCCCATTCTCAATATGCTCAAGAGATAGCCATTCACTTCTTTACTAAACCAATCTCAGTGACACATCTTCACGCAGTATAAAGGAATGTTCTGCAATAAGAGTGAGTAATGACTGCCCATTACTTTTTCCTACTTTAAAGAATAATTTTATTTTTATTATTGCTGTGTGTGTATGTAGTTATGTCTGCATGTTAATATATGCATGTGCATGAGAGTACCTGAGGAGGCCAGATGAGGATGTTGGATTCCCTGGAAGTGGAGTTACAGCTTGTGTGAGCAAGCTGCTGTAGATGTTGAGAACTAAACAGGTCCTCTGGAAGAGCAGGCAGAGTCCTTAACTGCTGAGCCATCTCTCCAGCCCTACTTTCTCCTGTTAATGCAATCTGAGAGCCTGTGGAATGGTGCTGCCACTAGGTCTTCCACTTCAATTAACCTAATCTAGAAACATATCACCCCACCCCACTCCACACTGCAGACGTGCCCAGAGGCTTGTCTCTTAGTAGGTTCGTTGATTACATTAACCATCACATCAGCCTTCATAGTTGTGTGGGCAAGTTCTCTTAAAGACACCTCTTTATATACACGCATCCTTTGGTTCTGTGTCATTGGAATATGCTGCGATTTCTCTCATCCTCCTACACAGTGGTGGCACTGCCATATCTGATCCAGACAGTGGATTCCACAGGTCAGTCATCAGGCAAAGGATGTGTGTAGTTCATCACTCTGGGGGATGGTTGCATTTCAAAGGAGAAAGGGGCAAGCCCAAATTTGTTTTCTATGCCTGAAATTGGCTAGAAAGTCTCTGCTTCTGATGATATAATATCCTTCCCACAAGCTGGAACAGGGGAGCATAGCCTGTGGAATTATGGGACTTGTCTCTGCTCCTTTATGGCCTCAGGACATGACCTCCTCTTAGATTCTTCAGCTGCTTTGAATTCCGGGGCTGTGTAGAGCAAAAATAGCACCTCCTAAGTGATCAGGACCAAGCCAGGGAGGCAAGCACTTGCCCTCTGGTCACAGACATGCAAAATTGATGGCAAGAGAACTGTGCATACCACAGGACTTCAGCTGTATGCTATACCCAGCTCCACAGTTGCAAAGCTCTGCCTCCATTCCAGGACCAGCTGAGGGAGGTGGACAGAGGATGCCTTATAGGTGCTTGAGAGACCAAGGCCTGCCACACATCAGGAGTTATGACAGCTGTCTATCTGAAACCTTCAACAGTAGGAGAAACTTCACCAGAGACACAGACTAAAGCAAGGACAAGACACTGGTTGGAACCCAGTATGCACAGCATGGATGCACTTGCCCTGGCCTGATAGCAAGATGAGAATCTCTCAAAATTTGAGGACATGTGATGGTCTAAATTGTAGAGCACATCAGACATATGTGAAGAGCTGGTTGATACCTAGATTTCTGGGTTCCACCTCAGAGTTTCTGAGCAATGAGTTCTGAAGTAGATAGGAAGCATGATCCTGTCTAGAAAGTTCCAGGGTGGGGTGGATTCTACTTTTATTACTATTTGTTGTGTTAAATACTATGACCACAGAAACTTACAGCAGAGTTTATTTGGTTTATGGTTCCAGAAGGATCGGAGTCCATCAGGGTAGGAAGGTATGGCAGCAAATGGCAGACATAGAGGCTGGAGCAGAAAGTTGAGAACTTACATTTCCAAACCCAAACATGACTGACCACAAACACTCAAAGCCCTCCCCCCAAGAGATATGCTTCCACCATCAAGGGTCCAGCTCCCAATGGTTACACAACCTCCCCAAATAGCACTGCCCACTGTAGACTAGGTCTTCAAATACCTGAACCTTTAGGGAACATTTTTTTTCATTCAAGGCACCACACTACTATCTGATGATCACACTGACTATAAGAAAAGCTACCCAAGGCCACTAATTTCCACCTTTTCCAGCTCAACTGGAGAGTTGTATATTAGCCAACCTGACCTCAAACAACTTAAACAGAGAAAAGTTTTGTCCCAGCTCATGTCTTCCGAGGTGTTACAGAATTGGACATACAGTATGGAGGAGAGGTAATGAGCCACATGGAAGAACACAGATTAATATAAAGTGGTTAATTTAAGTTATAAGAGTTAGTTGGGAACAAGCCTAAGCTAAGGCCAAGCTTTCATATCTAATTATGGAATTAAGTAGTCTCCATGTCATTACTTGGGAACTGGTGGTCCAAAGTCTGACTACAGCTTCCCATTAGACCCACCCTTCAATGTTCTGCTACCTCCCAATAACATCATAGCCTAGAGATCAAACCTTTAACACACAGACATTTTAACAAGCTTCTTAAAGAATACAGGTTCTTGGGTTCCTCTACCAACATGTAAGGCCAGTATACTCTACATGGGGGGCCAGCCAGCATCTATGCTTTAAAGTACTCTTCAGGATCCTTTTTGATTTGAGAAACACATCCTAGATGTGTGGTGGTTCTTCTTTTCTTAATATGTATGTTGGAGTGGTGTATGTATGTACATGGTCTTGTGTGTGAACCTGTGTGCAGTAGGTTGTATACATGTGTGAATGCACATGTGGAAGCCATGGATTAACATTGGGTATCTTCCTTGACCACTCTTCATTCTTGTTTTTGTATTTTCATTTTATGTATGAAAGGGTCACTATTGCTGCCATAAACATGGTGACCCAAAGCAAGTTGTGGAGGAAAGGGTTTATTCCCTACACTTCCATATTATAGTCCATCACTGAAGCAAGTCAGGACTGGAATCTGGAGGGAGGAGCTGATGCAGAAGCCATGAATGGGTGTTACTTACTGGTTTTCTCTTTCAGGTTTGCTCAGCCTGCTTCCTTATAGAACCCAGGGTCACCAGCCCAGGGATGATGTCACCTGCAATAGTCTGGCCCCTCCCCCATCAATCACTAACTAAAAAAAATACCCTATAGGCCTACCTACAGTCCCATTTTATGGGATTATTTTCTTCATTCTCTCAGATGACTTTAGCTTGTGACAAGTTGACAAAAAACTAGCCAGCACAGTGTTTGGCCTCTGTATGCATGTGTGCATGGGTGCCTGATATCCTCAGAGGTCAGAAGATGGCACTGGATTCTTGAGGACTAAAATCACACAGAGATGGTTGTGAACTGCCATCCTCTTCAAGAGCCAAATCTTTAGCTCCTTCTATCTCTCTCTTTCTCTTTTCTGGAGACAGGTATAGTGAGATATTTACTTGTCTGCATCTGTGGCACTGACCATGCCCATAGGGGACCTGGTAGCCTGCTCTTCTGTCCCTGTGTGCTCCCGGACCCCTTCCCCAGACCTAGTGCAGACAAAGTGAATATCTCACTGCAGACAGGGTCTCTCAGTAAACTTGGAGCTCATGGATTTCGCTAGGATGAACTGCAGGGATCCTCCTGTCTCTAGCTCATCAGTGCTGGGCTTATAGATATGGGTGCAATGCCATCTCCTTAAGAGGGTGCTGAGAAAGGATCTGAATTTGGGACCTCATGTTTACATAGACTCACTTTAATGACTGAGCTCTCTCCAGACCTAGCTATTAAAACATTGTATATGTTGTTATGTGTATTAAAATTGTATAATATTAAATCAGTGTAGTATATGCTGATATGAAAATATACATGCTAATTCGTAGGCAGACTTTTCTTCCCCACCCACCAGTTCCCAAATAATTGACACGGAGACTCAATATTAATTATAAATGCTCATAATCTACATTTGACTACATGGTGTTACCTCTCTTTCGTTGTTTACCCCTTGTTTCCTCTCCATGTCTCTTTGGCAATTCCTCTGACTCCACCCTTCTTCCCAGTGTCCCTAGTCTGATTCTCCCATCTAATCTTATCTTGCCCAGCTATTGGCCTGTCAGCTTCTTTATTTTATTTATTTATTTATTTATTTATTTATTTATTTTTGAGGCAGGGTTTCTCTGTATTGCTTTGGAGTCTGTCCCAAAACTTGCTCTGTGGACCAGGTTGGCCTTGAACTCACAGAGATCCGTCTGCCTCTGCCTCCCGAGTGCTGGGACTAATGGTGTGTACCATCATTGCCTGGCCAGTCACCTTCTTTATTAAACCAATTGCAGCAACATATATTCACACAGTGTAAGGGAATATTCCCTATTAAGATATATGTACATACATACACATATATATTGGTATGTATATGTTGCCTTTGTGTGCTTGACTGTGGGGTGGTTCATGCTCACAAAAGTACATGTTGTTGAGATCAGAGGACAACCTGTAGACTTGCTTGTCTTCTCTTTCTTATGTGTATTCTGTGAATTGAACTCAGGTTGTCAGATTTACACAGCAAGCACCTTTACCCACTGAACCATCTTGTTGGCCACTGGTTATTCATTTTTATAACATCATAGATCATTTAAAAATATTTTCAAGACAGGGTTTCTCTGTGTAGCCCTGGCTACACAGAGAACTAGCTTTGTAGACTAGGTTGGCCTCAAACTCATAGAGATCTACCTGCCTCTGTCTCCCTCATGTTGGCATTAAATGCAGCCATCATAGCTTAATATTTTAAAATAATAATTACTTGCCTTCCTTCTTTCTTAAAACTGCATATGAGCTCCCAAACAACTATGGCTAAGGAGTTCAAAGGCTTATAGAACTTACACAGTGACCTAATGTGGAGACCAACAAAGCTAAGAAAGATATGCTTGATATCCCAATTTTAATATAAAAATTAAGCTTTAGTGAGTAGTCATTCTTGTTCTAATGCTAGTAAGTCCTAGAAGATGTGTCACACTTGTAGAAGTAGTTAATCAACCATCAGGAAACTCCTCACTGTGGCAGAGCAGGTCACTTGTCACCAGTCTATGTGTCACACTTGCAGTCACACAACCTCTTTCACTAAAGCGAATTCAACAACGGTCTTGTTTAATATGTAAATAAACCCAGGCTGATTCCGAAGACTGTGTAGGATTGCCTCCACCCCCGTTATGCCACAAGTACTAAGTTGGGCAGATCTTTAATAACTATAAGGATCTTTAATAACTATAATTAAATTGTTGAGCTATAATCAAAGAATGTAATTTCAAAACAAAATTGTTGCGTTCACATTCCCAGCACTGTGCTGAAGGAAGATCGAAGAGAAAGCATCTTGTATTCTGGCCAGGGAAGAGAACTTGGTGATGAACCAAGGGAACCACAGCTTCATGCTTCATGCCCAAACACAGACCCAGAAGCCCTCGGAGGCTTCCTGCTGAGTTGGAACTGGACCTTTCCAAGGAGGGGCCGTGGGCTAAAGGAGTTACTTGGATTGAGTCCTTTCTTCTTGCCAAGTCCGAGGTTTGGGTGAGGCAATAAGGGGTGAGAACAAATCTCCCAGAGCCCCTCCAGCCCCAAGTCTCCTGGCCACCCTGAAGAACACTGTAAGCAAAGTCCTGATGCTGTGTTAAGCAACAATGAGTTCTTTTGTCCAGGGATCCTGTCTGCTAGGAGACAGTAACTGCCTTCCAGGGGCTTAGATAGGAAAGGCTGAGGTGCTGAGAATTTCAAACTTGCTGCTGCCTGCAGTTGGGGCCACTGTAGATCCAGGAGGACAGAGGTGATCTCATCATGGACCCAAATGCTAAGGACCGAGGAAGGAGAAGACAGATGTCTGTAAGCTGGCTGTGCTTAACATGTTCTGCTCCTCTCTCCACCCAGATCTAATGTCTGCTCTGCCAGTGACTCTCTGAAGTTTACACCAGGGGACATCCTTGCTAAGGGAGACCCCACAGGAGAGCAGACAGTGCAGTGAAGGAAAACTAAGATGGGATGTTTATCATTCCTTACCATGCTGAGCTAGGATCCCTTACCTATGGGGAACCTGGGATCTACCAGGTTCAGGCCAGTAGTTCCCAGCCACCACCCCTCCCAGTTGGTTTCCTGTTGTGGCTAGTCCTTAGGTGCCCCTCATGTGTTTTCCTGGAAGAAAACACAGACTGAATTTCAGATAATGAATAACTTTTTAGTATAACTATGTTTCACTTGTTACAGCTTAAGGATAACTTATAAGACATACCTTAGAATATCTATTTATTTACTATATGGAATACAAATTTAGCTTGGAATCTCATTTGTATTTTTATTTGCCAAATCTGGGAACCCTACCATAGTCCTCTTAATTCTACCCCTGGTCTGTAACAGTTCCTTCATTAAGCCTTTTCAGCAGAGCCTCTGATGGGCTTTTCCTTTTCATGTTGGTTCCAGCTCAGAGCCTTCCAGTTCCCACTGAGGCTCTTGGCATTACAGCAGCCTGCCCTGTCTCTCTGGGAACAGGCCTCTGCCAGCTGCCTGGGTCAGCCACATGTACGGTCTCTCCAAAACATAACACCTAGAGGTACCAAGGAGTTTCTCACCTAAATCAAGACAGACTGGTTCTCTGCATAGGGTGGAGCCTATGTTATGTTGCATCTGAGAAGAAGATGAACCTACCTTGACCTTCCCCATAGGCCCCAGTGAGTGGGCAGAAATAGACAGCAAAATATTCATTCTGTAGGCAGGCACATGGCTTCACCATGAGGCTGTTTTACATGCTGGGCTCTGGTATGCCCTGGTGGGTGGGTGGCTTTATCTGTTGAAGTTAAGCTTCTCAGTCAATAGCTGCAGATATACTTGTTGCACTCCCAAGTTTTTGGGGGAGGACTAGAGATAATCTGTATAAAACTTTTGGCACATAGAAGGCATTGTTTAAGTGGTTATGGTGGTCATTACAATTACATATGTACAGCTGTCTCTTTCAAAGACAAACCCCCTCGAGGCCAGGAAGACAGAAGTCTTTCCCATATATGACATTCTAGAATCTAGAATCCAGGGAGGTGCTCCTAAAGGTCATTTGAGTGGAGCTGAGAGCTGAGTTGACCATCTGACAAGGGTCACAGAATGAACAGAGGGAGTTATGTCTCCATGAGTTGAGCTACTGAGTAGGCAACTGATGATGAAGAGACCAACTCTGAGTCTCAGAGGTCCCGCCAGGACCCTGAAGCCTAAGGACACATTTCAGAAGACAAATATGATCATCTTAGTAGGTTTTGTGTGTGTGTGTGTGTGTGTGTGTTTTCAAGCTCTCCTCCCTGGCTTTCTCTGTGCCTAGCTTTTCTGGAACTTTAAATATACATGTCACCATTCATTGTGTGACCCAACATGGGAGTGGGTGGAAGGTAGGGAACTTCTAGGGCAGTGACCCTTCTTTCAGATGACGTTTCAGACCTGCACATGGCCTTCCATGGCCTTTTCTCCTTTGAAGCACTGGAATTGCTTCTCCAGTTGTTTTCCCTTAGGGCCATAGCTCTCATCAGCTTAGAGATGCCTTGGCCAGTAGCCCAGGGATTTTTGGAGGAACCCCAGGAGGAAAGGGGTTCTTGGGAAGCCTCGAGACACAGCTCAGACATCCTGACTCCCAGGATGTTTGACACCCTGGAGGGAAGAGGGTACCAAATGTGACATGAAGCCTGGATAACCTGTCAACTGCTGAGCAAATAGTGCAGACAGCTCTAGGGGTACAGCTTTTTGAGTCATCAGTCATGTTGAGACAGCCTTCCTGGTAACATGCTGCCTTTTGAGTTGCCTGTGCTTTGTAAGTGGAACCAATAAACTCACTGGTTCAGTCAGCTAGACTTGCTAGAATAGTTTCTTTGGTTTGTTTTTTGGTGTCCTGTTTGGGGTAAACAGATGTTTGAAAGGTCATACAACACCAAGGCACCTGCTGCCTGAAGTCTTTCTTGCTTTTTACTTAAGAAAGTTATTCTAGAAGCTGCTAAGTTCTCACATATCACACCCTCCTGTGTGGCCTCTACCTTTGGCAGAATTAATTATGGATTGTGTTTTCTTGGGTGTTGAAGATATATTATGTCATTAGTGGTTCACCTGCCAGACCCTTCAGGGACAGAGACTGTGTCTCCCCAGTGTTGAATGAAAGAAGTGGCTAGATAACTAAGTAACTGGTTTCCACTTTCTAGATGGAAAAAGCTAAAACATGCATAGTTTGGACCAGGACCCTCAACATTATGAGTGTGTATCAAAAACATAAAACATGCTTCAAATGGAATCTGTTAAGATCAAGGTGAGGCTAAAAATTTGCTCAGTTACTTCCATCTGCTTTTCTTGAAAGCGGGGAGAAGGGTATTTGAAGGAGAAGACAGAAAGCTTCTAGGGCAGTGGTTCTCAACCTGTGGGTTGCGACCCCTCTAGGGTCAAGTGACCATTTCACAGGGGTCACTTAGAAGCATTGGAAAATACAGATATTTACATTATGATTCACAAGAGTAGTAAAATTATAATCATGAAGTAGCAATAAAAATAATTTTATGGTTGCAGGGGGTATCAGCCCAACATGAGGAACTGTATTAAAGGATCGAAGCATTAGGAAGGTTGAGAATCACTACTATTTAAGGTCTGTGGTTGGAGAATTTGCTTTCTTAACAGGCATTGCCTTTGCCTGGTGATGTAAGTGAAAGAAACATGTAAGTCAGAGACCTTGGAGGAAACCCAGATTCTAAGGCTTGCAGCTGGGTAACCTTCAGCAACTGAATTTAGTACTCTGCCTGCTAGTCTCCTCATTTGCCAGAGGAACTGAATACTATAATGGCCACAGAATTTATCAATGGAGAGCACACACACAGGTAAAATCTGATAAGAGGAGTCCAGCTAAAAGTGTCTCCCACCTGCTCACTTTTCTGCCATGTTTCAAAGCAACACCAAGACTCTCACCAGAGGCTGGCACATATGTTGCCATTTGTCAGCATAAGCTATGTTTCTCTATAATGTACTTGTCTGTGGTACTCTGTTGTAGCAGTAGTCCTTTTGTGATTGGCTGATATATACCCATAGCAATGGGGAGGGGCATATGTTGTACTCAGTCCATCAATTCCATTGCTGATATTTTCTGGAAAAACTCTTAGCTACATCCAGAAATAATGGTGAACCAACTATTTGGATCTCCTGAGGTCAAGTGGACATGTTGAGTCAATTATGATAGGACTATGTGTCTGAGAAGCACACTTATTGTGGAGAGGGCAAGCAACAGATTTTCCTCCTTATAGTAAAAGCCTGACTCATAGTAGATCCCTCCTCACTGGAGTATGGTAACCATGGTAGGACACATCAAGTGTTTTTTAGATTCCTGGTTGGTTGTTTCCCAGAGATCCTGCTCCAGTCTGCTCAGAATGTGCGTTTAGGTGTAAGGTTGTGAATTGGAATGAGTTCTCTGGAGGATCAGAACCAATAGAATGCATGGATATATCTACAATACAAGGCAATGTATTAGATTGTGCAGGATAATCCAGCAATGACTGTCTGTGCTAGAGAGGTAGTTGGCCAATCCAAGAAGCTGGATTTCTCAGTGGTCCAAATCTGCTACTATAGACTTGGAAGTTTCCCTGAAAGCTGCTTGTGTTGAGTTCATATAGAAAGATTGGAGAAGCTGGGGTCTGATGCCTGGAGACAATGACAGTATTGATAACACTTTCATTCAGATAAGGGCTTGTATATACAAGCATACTGCCTCCTTCAGATTTCATCTAGGGTGCCAGCCTATTCGAAGGTTCTCTCTAGATTCACAGTGACCTCCCCCAACCCAGTCATTGTCCCGCACATCAATATTTTCTGGGATACCTCTGTAGACACATAGGTATATTTCACCATTCCTAGACTTCCTTTATCAAGTCAAGTTGACAACCAAGACCAGTGATTGTAGAGTAGGACCTAACAAACTTGCATTTCTTCCCTCTCTGAATATTTGGGTGGTGTGGGGAAAGAAAGAGAAACCTCAGTTTCATTAAAAAAATAGCTATAGAGCTTGACAGTTAATCTTGAGCATCAACTTTATCAGATTAAGAAATGCTAAGGAGATTAATAAAGCACACTTTTGGGGTGTGTCTGTGATTATGTTTCTAGAGATAGGTCATGAGGGTGCCAAGTCATAACAGGTTTAATCTCTTTCTTGATGTAGTGGTAATATGATGACATTATTGGGAAGTGTCAAAAGCTAGGATATTGGGCCTAGCTGGACTAAGTGGGTCACTGGAGGCATATGTCAGGGTCTGTATCTTACCTATGCAACTTCTCTACCTCCTGGCTTCCGTGGTGTAAACTGTTCTCTTCTGCCATGCCCTACCCCACCATGGCGATACCTGCAAAACTGTGAACCCAAATTAACAATTCATCCCTTTAAGTCATTTTCAGGTAATTTTGGTGACAGCAGCACAAAACTAAGGAATAAGAGAACTAACTTAAGAATCATTAGGCTTACCTAGCTCTGGAACAAGCAATGAAGGAATGTCATGATTTCAGAGGGTCCTTGAAACATGAATTAATAATAGTTTAACAAGCTAGGTTACTGCTGATTTGATGGTCTTAGGCTCTTCACTGCATAAGCTTCCTTGAACAGTTAGTCCATAGCAAAATCGGTAGTCACAAGACATGCAGAAGCCCAACAGGCCGATGGAAACCCATCCACCAACACGGGAGGGTGTGAAACTCACCACTGCCAATTATGCTTCCTAAGTCTTATAAAGTTTTTGTTTGGCATACATGACAGAGGTATGTCAAATGCTCTCGTAGGTCTTTTGGTTTCGCTACTTATATTTTTGAGGTTATTTAATAGATTTTATATAAGTCTATTGAATTTTTGTCTCCCACAGTGATCCTCTTAATATCTGGGAATGTTTGTCTTTCAAAATGCATTTTGTCTGACATCAGCTTCCTCTGGTTACTATTTGTTTACTATCCTCCCACTCTGATTTTTTCCCCTAGGAGTATTTCAGGTAAACAGAAGATTGTTGAGTTTAAAAAGAGAGAGAGAGGCTAAGTTAAAACTATATTACTTGAGACAGGCTGTCTTAGTCACTGTCCTTGCTGTGAAGAAACACCATGACCAAGGCAACTCTTATTAGAGAAAACATTTAATTGGGGGCTTGGGGACTTGATTACAGTTTCAGAGATTTAGTCCATTATCATCATGGCATGGAGCATGGTGGGAGCAATACATTACTCATGGTGCTGGAGAAGTAGCTGAGCTACATCCTGATGTACAGGCCAAGAGATGCAGTAGGGGGCAGAGACTGGGCCTGGCCTGGGATTTTGAAACTGCAAAGCCTACTCCCAGTGACACACTTCCTCCAAAAAGGCCAGACCTCCTAATCCTCCTCAAATAGTGCCACTCCCTGATGACTCAGCATTCACATATATTAACCCATAGGGGGCATTGCTTTTCAATTCACTATACAGGATCTCACTATGATTTGGCTGGTCTGGATCACACTTTGTAGATCAGGCTGGCCTCAAACTCATGCTGATCCCTGTTTCTGCCTCAGAAGTGCTGAGATTAAAGGTGTGCGCTACATTGCCCAACCAGTGTTTTAGTAGGAATCTTAAGAAATGACTGGCTCTGGGGGTTGGATAGATGGCTCAGACAGTAAAGCACTTTCCATATAAACGTGAGGCCTTAAGTTTGATGCCTAGCACCCATTTAAAAACCAGGTTTGGCAGTGTGCCAGAAACCTCAATGTTGGGGTTGTAGAGACAAGATCATCCCTGGAGCTCAGTGCCCAGGCATCTTAGCTGAATCCAGGTGAGCCCTGGATTCCAGTGAGAAATCCTGTCTCCAAAGACAAGGTACATGAATGCCTGAGGACAACACCTGAAGTCCACCTGTGGCCTCCACATCCATGTGCACACAAGCACCCACACACTAACATGCACATATACCAGCACACACACATACACCCCTACATATGCATACAAGGGAGGAAGAGCCAATGTGCTAGATGGATTTACCACCCACCTATCTCCTCCATATGAAAGGGAAGACAGACAAGTATACAATAAAGATTCTGTAAGTGATTAAGTTCCATAAGTAAATTAAGGAGGGTTATACTGGTTTGATTTTAGTTACCAGGATAAAAACCATGACCATAACCAACTTGGGAGAGGGTGCTGGTTTGAATGGGTATGGTCCCCAAAGCCTCATGGATTCGAATGCGTGGCAGAACTGTTTGGGAAGGACTAGGTATGACCTTGTTGGAGAAGGTGTGTCACTGAGGGTAGGCTTTGAGGTTTGAAAAGCCCATGACATACCAGTTAGTTCTCCTTCTGCCTTGTGCTTGGGATAATGACATAAGCTCCCAGCTACTGCTTCAGAACTGTGCCTGCTGCCATTATCCTGGCTGTGATGGTCATAAATTCACCCTTTGAAACTGTAAACCCTCAATAAACTTTCCTTACTGTAAGTTGGTCTTGGTATCTTACCACAGCAATAGAAAAATGACTAATGAAGGGATGAAATAGTTTGTTTGCCTTACAGGTTACAATCCATCTTCAAATGAAACCAAGGTAGTTACTCAAGGCATGAATTAAGGCAGGAACTGAAGCATAAACCATAGACCCCATGGCAGAGAGTAGTATTGTTTACTGGCTTGCCTCCCTGTGGCTTGCTCAACTATCTTTCTTATACATCCTAGGCCCACCTTTCCTGGGATGGTACTGGCTACAAGTGCTGGGCCCTCCGGTATCAATTAGCAATCAAGAAAATCCTTCACAGACATGACCAATGACCAATCAGATGGGGGCAATTTCTTAGTTAAGGTATCTTTTTCCCAAGTGTCATAAACCTGGCCTGCTGTAGGCAAGGTAGCTAGATGGGAAGGAATGAGGCAGAATACCATTCTCGGAGGATGAGGAGAGGAGGGGAATGGATCCCAGAGGGCTTGAGAGTCTGATAAGAAACTTATAACTGAATAAGGACATAGCATGGTCTGGATTTTCAAAACTTCACCACTCTGTAAATTGAATAACCTGCCCTAGATTGTCTGCAACACATACTCACACATACACGCATTTTTAAAAATGTCACCTTTGACCCAGCTTCTGCAAATGAAGAGACATCATGGAGATGATTTATGGTGCCTCTATAATTGAAAAAAATAGAGGCTATCGCTGTTGAAAAAAAAAAAGAATGGGAAAGGGGCAGCAAGTTTCTAGAAAGGAGATGACACAAAATAACTCCTCAGAACATTGTTATTAGGTCCTCATGACCCTGGGCAGTCATGATCCAGACACAATTGGGTCTTAAAGTTGGAGACTGTTAGAAGAGATGGCCACCATGCAGAGCCAGATAGGAATCCTGAAGGGAAAGTCAGAGCCTTCATTTCTAGGAATCAAAGGAGGTTTTTGACTTTGCTAACTTTTGGGGGGAATGAACAAATTTCCATGCCACAAGATCTAGTCTGGCCTAACCTGGCCTGGCCCACATCAGGATAAAAGTCAAGTCGTAATTCAAGGTTGGCCTTAGTCTAGGCATGGGGGGAGGGGGCTGGGCTTGCTCAGAATTGCAAGTAGTAGGGGGAGAATTGTACAGAATGTTTTCTCAACAATCTGCCCCAGACAGGGAGCAGCAAGGGCATGTGGCCTGATTTCTGGAAGAGGGAGGCAACAAGAGGCCTGTGATCTAACAGTAATGCTTGCCTTCCTGCTTGGGAAATGATATGGTGGTGGGAGCATGAGACCAAGAACGAAGAACAAAGAACTTTTTAACAAAATTTCCTGCCCTGAACAAGAGCAAAAGACTGGTGGTAGAAGATGGTGCCTTGAGTTAGACTGGAGATGGCAGTGGAGACGGAGAGACAGGGATTGATACTTGTCAAACATTCATTAGAGGCAAAGAGTGCCAGTGGTTATGGAAGTTGAGACTCCGAGGGCCTGAAGCATCCTTTGGCTTGAGCACTGGCCATATGAACCAATGAGGAAACAGGGCCATGTGCCCACATGCCAGACAGCACTGAGTACTGAGCTGACTTCTGCCTTGAATGAGAAAGCTTTATGAGATGTGGAATTGGTGGTCCATCTAGGGCAGTGGTTTTCATGTTATGGTGACCCCCGACCATGAAATTATTTCCTTGCTACTTTATAACACAATTTTGCCTCTGTTATGAATCGTAATAGGTATCTGATAGGTAGCACATCTATTATGTGATGGCCAAAGGCACTGGGACCCACAGGTTGAGAACCAGTTATCTAGGGGGTCACTCTGTGAGTTACTAGGGAAAACTGAGGTTCCTCTTGGGAGCTCTTACTCTCATTAATAACATAATATTGGAAGGGGGCTCAAAAAGTTTGAGAAGAAAAAGTACAGACAAAATGAAAACCCCAGTAGCCACCAGGGGGAGAGAAGACTGTGGAAAAGTCAGGCCTTTTAATTTAGCTTATGACATTAGAGAAACTGTGAGAACACCCAGAGTGTCAGGGAAAGCACACTTAGGAGGGTTGAGCCAGAGATCTGAGTTCAGAGGGTGGCGAGTTCTAGGTTCTTATGTCCCAGGGCAAAGACAGCACAGGGGACAGATGGTTAGAAGGAGAGCTAGTTTACTAAGGCAAGAATGGAAGTGGGGATACTGGAGAGATGGCTTAGTGGTTGAGAGAGCTGACTGCTCTTCTAGAGGACCCAGGTTCAGTCCCAGCACCTGCATGGCAGATTACGACTGTCTGTGGCTCCAGTTCCAGGAGACCTGAAACTCATGGCAAAACACCGATGCGCATAAGATAAAAATAAATTATATAGAAAAAAAGATGGAAGTGGGCTGAAGAAAGAGCCCTGAAGCATCTGTTCACGCTGTGTAGACTTTTACACAACCTTTCAGTTCCTGCCTCTTCCACTCGTGCTGCTCAGTGTTGACACTGTGCCAGTATGCTCAGGTACAGAAGGGTTCTAGTCTTCCTCTGAAGACTGATTTCACATGTTAATGTTTCAGTTCAGTCCCTATTCTTTGGCCACAAGAGCATCCTCACACCATCTGAAGATGGGGCCAGGTGGGATTCCAGAGAAAGAAGCCCTAGACACCAGGGCCGTCAGGCTGGAACTTCTGTTAGCTGGCCTGGCTTGGCCAGAGTACACTGGAGTGCTGCAGCATAGCTCATGGTGGACAGTGAGAGGGAGAGATACTACACAGGAATGTTTTGCAGCCAGGGGTCAGGGTATGAGGTTTACAGGAGGGATTAAAGAATGTGGGCTCTGGGCCAAGGCCTGCTTCATTTAATGTTTTGAGCAACAGCCTAATGGGTCTTTATCAGTGCCTGGGAATGTTCAAGGCCCTGGATTAGGCCCAAAGCATTCTGGGAAAAGCCTGCAGCTGGCTAGTTACACAGCTGTCAAAGCGCTCCGATTTCTCTCTCTCTCTCTCTCTCTCTCTTTTTTAAACCTAGGATACAGAAAGAAAACAGGGGCAACTATGGGACACTATGCTTGTCACATGAGGCAGGCATGCACACAACCCCTGACAATTTTATATCTCGGAGGCGTAGAGTCCTTGGTGGCATTTATCTCCAGAATGTGGTTTATATTGACATTGTGGGAACAAAGGAAGATACACACTGTGCTTTCTCAAAACTACCCAGAAATGTGCTTAAGCTTCTGAAAGGGGGCCAGGAAACTAACAAGATTCAGTTTTTGGTTACAGTGAAGAAGAAGAAGAAGAAGAAGAAGAAGAAGAAGAAGAAGAAGAAGAAGAAGAAGAAGAAGAAGAAGAAGAAGAAGAAGAAGAAAAAAGGCTGTTACATTTTTCAAGTCAACTATACCCCTGGGACAAACTTTTATTTACATCCTTCTTTTATATTAACTGGGAGTTAGCGGTGGATTCTTTACCGGGGCCTGAACCATGAAATAACCTTCTGAAAGGAAATGAAAAGAAAAATAAATGAATTCCCCCACCCTCCAAATGATAAACTCCAACAAAGCAAACAGAATCTAAAGGCCAAGTTTTAAATAAGCTCTGGGTTGAGAGAGTGGGAGCCATTTGACCTTGGCTTCTCAGCTTTGGACATAGCCATCCAACTGTGGGCAGCCATCAAGGCCAGATTGGTAAAGTGGGAAAGAGCCCGCCTAGAGCTTGGGGGAATAAAAGGGGAACTGGGAGAAGACAGGAGGACTGTAGAACCAGGGGAGGTTAGATGGCTGGAGGAATTTGGAATTACACAGTGGATGTACCACATCTCTTAACTACTACCATATGTGAGTCTGAATTGCATCCCATGCTGCCTTTTTTTTTTTTTAAAGCAAAACCCTATTATTGTATAATCAGAACCTTAAAGACCAGAGAGACATCAGGAGTTCAGCTGCCACCCCCCCCCCCCAATCTCAAGCACCATTGCAGGAACTCTAGCTCCCTGGTAGGAAGGGGTCCCTTTAAACAGATCTGCAAACCAGGTCAGGGCAGAGAATAGTCCCTGGCCCAAAAGAGGTTTCAGTGGGGGAGGTGTAAGGCCTGGGAATCTACTTCATCCTTCTGATCCTTAGCAAAGAAGCCAACAGCCTTGACTTGACTGCAAAGCGAAAGACACTGCATATCTTTGCTTTACCCATCTCTTCCTCAAGCCTTCCTCTTGTCATGAGTCATCAAACCCCTCGCAAAAGGGTGAGCTACATGCTTGGCTCCTATCCAGGTTACTCTAGAGCACATCTCTGGCCTCCATCCATCCCAGTCACCAATCACTACCTCCCTTGCTTCATATGGCTGTCCCCATCTGGTAGCATTTGGATGCTAAGGCTGAGATGCTAAGCCAAGGCTGCACACTTGCCTATTCCTGGTCTCTCAGCTTGTCTTTTCTGAAGCAATTTCCTCCTTCTGCATAGCAATTCTTTATAACCACATATATTAAACTTTTTTTACAGTGATAGCATATTTCATTTATTGTTTTATATCTGGATTTTTTTTCCTACTTAATGTATCTTAGTGCATCCAGTCTTGTCTTTCAGTAGATGGTTGCCTAGTATTCCATGCATAACCAGGATGGTTAATTTTGTTCCAGTTTGGCTGGACTACTAGATGCTTGGGTATTGTATTTGTTCAAGTACTATTATGGAAGTTCCTATGTAGGTTTTTCTGGATGGGATTTGTATTTAAGTTGGTCAGCTTTAAGGCTGTCTTTCATAATGTAGAGGTACTTCATTCAATCATTTTAAAGCCAGAATAGATCAAAAAGTTGCATTCCTTCATCCAAGAGAGAATTTTGCCAGCAGATAACCTGCAGGTCTGGAAGCAGCATTAGCAGGCTCATGGATATACAGCCATAATATCTTTGGTTTTGAAAAGCAACTTTTTCCTTAAGATCCAGCCCAGTGGCTACCCTATCAGATTCAGAGCTTGCCAAATATGAACAAGAGACCATTCCTTATAATACACGTATATAGGCACATATAAACTGTCATATACACATGTGTGTATGTAAATATGTATACATGAAATATAATACCATAATTTATTTGATTACGACTATATTAGTGGACACTTGAGGTTTCATCTTTCTGCTCTTCAGGACTACAATGAGGTAAGCTTGCAAACCTGACATCATGCATATGTCATGCCCATGTTCTTTTTGCTTCAGTATAAAGTTGTTAAGAAAGTCATTTACCCAAGCCATAGCCAGGCTTGTTTGGGTATGTCTTTCCATAAGTCTCATTTTGAAAGTCACTAGTCATTATCCTATCTACTTTTGGAAATGGCTAAAACTATACATTGGTTGTAGGAAGTGCAGAGAGGATGCGGAGTAACTGGAACTGAGTACCTGGCTCATGGGAGTGTTAAATGCTAGAACTTCTATGTAAAACAGTGGGTACCGTCTTAAAAACTGTCATGCATCTAGGTTACAAGCCAATCATCCAATTCCTAAGCATCTTCAAGATGGAGACAAAAGTCTATTAAGTCTACACAAAGAAGGTTATGCTACTATCCAAGTCAAGAAACTGGCAGCAACCAAAAGTCCATTAGCTGGTAAATAAACAAGCTGTGCTCTTGTCTATGTAGCAGGGTAGTGTTCAGCATTAAAAAGGAACAACCTATGAATTCCTGCAGTAACAAAGCTGAGCCTCAAATCAATTACAAGCAGCAAAAATGTAGAAAACACATGTAAACACTATGATTCTGAATAACAGTTTAGAAAATGCAAATTCATATACAGTAACAGGAAGTTTATTAGAGGTTGCCTAGGAACAACAATATTGTGTGTGTGTGTGTATGTGTGTGTTAGTATTAAGGGGGTCAAGGAAAATTTTCAAAGTGACAGATGTGTTAACTGTTAACTGTCTTGATTATAGTGGTCATTTCACAAGCATATACTTGGGTCAAACTCATCAGATTGTAAACTTTGTTTCATGTCAATTATGAATCGGCAAAATATAAATTCTTATTTTGAATGTGCAGAGGTAGATTTTGATGCTTTCTTTTTGTAGTCCTCCTAGAACAGTCTTAATCTGCTCCGTCTAAACAGGCCGGTCAAGTGTATTTCAAAGACAATGTCATATCCTAAGGCAAAAGAGAAGCATACTAATATTATTTGAAACTCAACACCACAGTTGCAAGCTTGTACTTGTGTGTGTCCCTAATCTTCACTCTGTCTTTCACCACAGTTTCCAGTGCCTTCTTCAAATGACCAGTTAAGCTCCTCTATGCAGAACTATCAGTTTTCCAGGCACACCAGCCTGTTACCATGAGACCAGTTGCAAAGTCTCTAGCATGGACTCCCATGCCAGCCTTTGAGGGCCAGTGTGCCTCTCTGTCTAGAGCCTAGCTCCCTTTGCCTGGACTAAGTGGGGAGGAAAAAGATGAGCGAGTATCAGAGCTCATAGAAAAATGCCAAGGGAGAGGCCAGGCACTCATCTTTGTGCAGCCTGAGCAGATTCCATTCACTGTGCCCTCACAGGCCCCTGGCAGCTGCCCCAGGCCTGGGATGCATACTGAGGCAGCCAGTGGGAAGCTCTTTTATGAAGAGGTTGGTCTCTTGTACTGTGAGTGCAGGTCAGAGGCCAGAAGAAGAGGGGTGCACTGAGGGAAGGAGGGATTGCTGCTGCACCCTACAAGCTAGGGAGGATTCAGCCTTCCTTCCTGGCTGTATACCAGACTCAGTCATTTTTTCGTATTCTCATATTAACTAGAACTCTGACACACAGGGCTGGGAACTCTCCGGAAGCAAAGTCTTGGGTGAACTTTGACATCTTCCATGTCATTTTCATAAACAACTACTCTAACTCCTCACTCCAGCCCACTCCTTATTTCTCCTGTACTCCTAGTCCCAACTGAAGCGTCATCTGGCTCCTTATGCTTACATCAGTAGATGAGACTATTTTCCAACTAGACCAAAAGAGATGGAACACATCTTACCAGCCCAGTAGGAACAGAGCTTCACATGATCTGCAATATTTATTATTTCTAAAAACTAAAGTCCAGATGTTTGGCAAGTCTGTATTTGTAGGATGACGAGAGAGATACTTAGAAGCCAAAATCTTTGAAAATAAAAAGGTCAACGATTCCAGGTTCTTTGGTTTCACTTGCTTAAGAGTCTCACACTGCTAATTTACAGGCTTGTCATAGGTAGAGGATCCAGGATCCTCCTGTCCCTGGAAGACTTGGACAGCTCATTAAACTTTGCTGTTTGTTTTAATTTTAGATACTCAGCAATAGCTGTAAATTGAATGTTGATGTTGGTGAGCTGTTTCATTCTTTAAGAATGTACTTAGAAGATTCCACCATTAAAAACAGCACTGGATAAAGTAGATTTACAAAAATCCCCAAATGGAGACTGTTTGGCATTCAACATCCTGTGAAGTATATTCAGGAGCTTCCTTTTTGAGTAGGACCAAATTCATCCTATCCAATTAAAAAATGCCTGGTACCCCCCACCTCACTGCCACCATTGTCTGGGCCAGAGGACATGGACTAGAGAGGCAGGGGATGGGGCAAGTTTCATATTCTTTAGAAATGACCTGGAAATGTTCCTATGTGTAATAAGGTTCCACCAGAGAGACAGAACCAGAAGTGGGACTACATATTAAGAGACGATTATAATGAACTGGCTAGCACTGGTGTGAGCCAGCGAGGCAAGTCTGAATCCTCAGGACATCTATCAGAAGAGGAGGATGGAAATGAATGTATGAGCTGAAGCCTTTGTTGCAGGAAGGGTGCTCTCCATTGGGGGAGCCTCTGCTTTCATGAAATTTCCACTGACAGATCCAGACCCACCCCAATAACCTAGAACAAGCAATCTCATTAAAAGCCAAGCATTATGAGCGTTAATCCCATCCATGTGTATCTAATGTTTGAATATGTGGAGAATGCTGTTCAGCCACTTGATGAGACCTTGTCACAACTGATTCACCCATGGCCTCTCAGAGGGCTTGTGGTCTCTGGGTGAGGATATAGCTGGGCACCTGAGGGATGAGTCCCTTAGGATGGTGAAGGGAAGAACCCTGATCCACATCACTCAGCATCACCTAGTTGTCTTGTGGACAGGACTTTACATCACACATAACTAGGAAGGTCACACCATCAGAGCAGGTGAGCTACTCAAAACTAGCTATTGACAAAAAGTGGGGGCCAGGTCAATAAGTAGCCAAGCTAGAGACAGTCGGCAAGGATGGAGAGAGGAAGAGGAAGGAAGAGGGCATGTCCTCAAAGCTCAGATTTGCAGGAAACTCTCGACCCTTCTAGCCACCTTCTTACTGCAGAGTTGGAAAACTGTAGCTTTGGGAGAGGCTAGAATCAACAGACTCAGGGGTCACTCTGTGGACAGAGGATAAGCTGGAGCTGCACCCAGGCCCAGACTTTTTGAGACTGTCTATATGGGGCTCCCACTGCCAATGGGACCCTCCTGCCCACTTGAGGAGCTGGGGATATTAAAGGCTTTCTGTTCCCCACTAGGTATTTGAACTTTAGGTCTCAACCTCAGAATTCCCTGAGAACAGAATAATTAGCCCCACATTGGATCATTAATCTGGAACTCAAGAAGACTTGAGGACTATGCTGTTAGAGCAATTCTATGCTCAGACTCTATTCTGTGTTCCCAGGCTATGTTGTTAGGCTGTTTCCCATTGTCATAACAAAGTGAGTGAATTTCCATTGTCATAACAAGTGTGTGTGTTGTGTGTTGATTTGTAAAGGGCACAGTTCTGGAGATCCAAGAGCATGATACCAGCCTTGCCTGGCTCTGGTGAGGGTCCATGACAGGAGCATGTCTTCAAGTGTAGGTTTGAGATCTTAATGCTTAAATTTTTAAGAGAAACACTGGGGCCTCTGGAACACACGCCTAAGCCTGGGTGGCTCTGAGGCTGCATCAACAGTGACCAGTCATAGCCATAACTAATCCAACTCCAAGCTCTACAGACATATCAACTACCTGTGGCTCTTGAAATCCCCTCATTAACAAACCCCTCTGGCAGCAGAGGCAGAAACAGCCAAGGTCATGTCATGTAAAAGTGTGAGAGACACCTTTTACATGGCCAATGATAGGACCAGGTGCCTAAGCCCAGCAGAGTCAAGCATTTGGAACTCTATAAAATAAATGTTATTACAAGTTTGGATGGTCCATTTTTCTGTCATTCAGGGCCAATGACCCCATTTTTGGATTGCCTATCCATCAGCAAATATTTATCAAGCTGGTCTTAGTGCTAGGTGGTTTGGTAAATAAAATGACATAAACATGTCCATTCCACCCAGAAGTTTACTCTAGGCAGGCAGTGAGAAGTTTACTCTAGGCAGGCAGTGAGACAGCTCATACACTCAGTAAAAGCAGCCTGGGTTGTTGATGACCAGCCATAGATGTGGTGTGTCTACACATGGAGTGCCACAGGAATGATGCCCATTATGAAGCACTATTTCTGCATCTGGAGAGGGCTTCTTAAATCTTTCCATTAAAATAAATGACATAGTATGGGAAGGGCTGGGGCTGCAGATACCTATCAGTGGATAGAATGCTCACAAAGTATGCATGAAGTCCTGAGTTTGATCCCCAATCCTAACTAACCCAGCACTCCATAAATCTTGGCATAGAGCACATGCCTGTATCTGGGAGGTGGAGGGGTGAGGATCAGAATTTCAATGCAATCCCTGATTAGACATTAAGTTCAAAGCTGCCCTGCCTACATGTGATTCTATCTCACACCTGTTCCTAGGTGATCATTAGAAAATGAGAGGAGGGGGTTGGCAAAGTAGATGATGGATGAAAAGACAATGGATGTACAGATGGGTGGAAAGACAAATGTATAGACATACAAGTCAGCCACAGTCTGTGTTTGGGATTTGACATGGCTATGTATCAATGCAGCACCTCATTCTCTTCTGTAATTTTTACTTTACGAGTTTTAAAAATTTAGGTGTATGTTTGAATAAGAATACCATCCTTCCCTGCCCCCACCCGAGGCTCATATACTTGAATGCTTAGTCACCAAGAAATGGAACCATTTGATAGAATTAAAAGGATTAGGAGGCGTGGCCTTGTTGGGGGAAGTGTGTCATTGGGGGTGGGCTTTGAGGTTTCAAAAGCCTGTGTCAAACCCAGTCTCTTTCTGCACATGGATCATGATGCATGATCAGCCACTTCTCCAAAACCATGCCTGCCTGCCACCATGCTTCTGCCATGATGATGATGGACTAAGTCTCTGAAACTGTAAGCAAGCCTGAAATGAAATGCTTTCTTTTATAAGAATTGCCTTGTTCATAGTGTCTCTTCCCAGCAATAGTATTGTGATTTAAGACTGTGTATCTGACTCTTGTAGCATGTTCATGTCAACAGTTATATACACAAACACATACATACATAAACATACAGAATTTTTTTTAAGAGACTAGCTAGATGGTCCAGCTGGTAAAATTGTGCCACAAGCCTGATGACCAGAGTTGAGTCCCCAGAAACTACAATGCAAGAGGACTACTAAAAGCTGTCCTCTGGCCTGCACACACTCATGTATCTCTCTCTCACACACACACATTTTTAATTAAAAAAAAAAAGAGTATGAAACTGTGTTTGTAGTATGAAGGAGAAAAGCTGACACTTAGAAAGTTTGAGCTTTAGATATCATACATTTAAAAAATATCTCATAACCAAATAAACTGGACATCTGTTCTGGTTTAAATCAATTCAGTTGGATTCTGAACTGCCCTGAGGATAGATGATAGATCTAGAATATTCACACATCTGCTTGTGGGTTTGATGCCTCCTGGGGTAACATAAATGGCTTATCCTGTTTCTTCCTCACTGGGAAGCAAGCTACCACAGGCTGTTCTAGTTTTTGTAGGTTTAGTAAAAGGGCTGAAATGGCAAGATCAAGGGACTAGCATGTTTCAAATGCTTTTTTAAAAATGTTGTTTGTTCCACATTGGTGGAAATAGCCAAACTCAGATTAAAGGGGTGGAAAACAAGACTCTTAATGTCGTGATGGGAATTGCAGAGGCTCATAAGGAAGAGAGACAAATTCAAGGAGGTGGGGGCATGGTTGGCCACAGGTATCAAAGGCAGCCACGAAACAAAGGTATCAGAGTAGGGTCTGTGGAGAAATGAGGAAGATGAGCAAGAAGACCTGAGAAGGTAGGGAAATGAGCCAATGGGCTTTATTAAGTCTTTCACTGTTACTTTACTTTTGGAATGTATGTATGGACTGAGATAAAATATGATTGTTAGATTGAAGAGGAGGAATTGACCAATGGGTTCCTTGGGGCATCAAGTAAAAAAAAAAGGTTGGGTATGGCAACTGTCAACCTTGAGAAGCTTTTAGGGTTAGAAGGCTTAGGTTTAACAGGGCAATGGTGACAGAAGGGGTAGATTGCAGGGAAAGGATAAAGGTAGGTACCAAGGAAAGATATTTTTTAAACAAGATTCTAGAGTACTGTGTTTGCCCAACATGCACAAAATCCTGGCTGTTGCACACATAGGAAAGTCAGAGACAGAAGGTAGAGACAAGAGGATCAGAAATTCAGGATCAGCCTAAGCTACATAGTGAGTTGTAGGCTAGTCTGAGATCCTGACTCAAAACAAAAACCAAAAACAGGAAACAATGAAAGAGGAAGAAAAAGGAGATTAGGGCACCAGACATTTACGTACATGCCGGCAAAACACTCAGACACATAAAATGAAATCCTAAAAATAAAAAAACCCAAAACCCAAACAAGCACTTTCTGCTCTTCCAGAGGCCAAGTTCAGTTCTCAGCAACCACATCAGGCAGCCTGTACCTCCAGTTCCAGGGGGATCTAATGTCCTCTTCCAGTTCCTCTAGCAGCCCACACATGCAGCATAAACTCACACAGACATTTTAGGAACCTCAGAAACTAACAAGTCTTGTGTTCCCTCTTGTTTGATTCTTCATACACTAGGATAGCTGGCCAGTGAGCTTCCAGGATTTATTCTGATTTCGACATTTGTCTGGCTACAACAGAGCTGGGTTTTAGAGAAAGGTAAAGCCATAGTGTCTGGCTTTCCATGGGTCCTGGAAATCAGAACTCAGGTCTTCTCGGCTGCCTAGCAAGCACTTTACCCCTGAGCCATCTCCTCATATCCAGTTCATACTCTTAACCAACATGTATATCTTCATTAGTCAACTTCTAGTGTTATTTACTGGCTTCCATTATGGTTTTATCCCTTCATCTGCTCCCTCATTCCTCATCCTCCCCCCAATAAGTTTTTTGAGGTTCTTTGAAATTAATATTCAGTGCTTAATTGATTATGACTATTATCTACAGCTGCACACTGTGGCACAGAGTTACAGTTGTTTTCAAGGTAGCCACAAGCCTTATACAAAATAAATAAATAAATAAACTCAGCCAAAAACTTGACTCAGTTAACCAGGATCCTAAGGTGTTAGAAGCAACTAACTATAGGGAGAATTTAAACCACCCAGTGTTGAAATCTGATTGGGAAATGAACCACCCAATTTATGTCAATAGCTTTCTCTGAGAAGGGGTGAGATTCAATAAGACTAGTGAAGACCTTCTAGAGATATGCAGCATCCCAAAGAAAGCTGAGGACCACTCTGGAATCAGAACCCGCAGAAAAGCATAGCTGGATTCTCACTTTAGACACCCTGCTTTTTGTTTTGTTTTGTTTTCTGGCCTGTTTTAATGTGCTTCACAATGTTTCTCTTCAAAGGAAACTATTATCTGTGAAAACCCAGCAGCTAAATGGTTTTTTCCACTTTTATCTTGCTGTCATTTTCCTTAATCCCTTGGCCTTCAGCAGAGTCCAGTGGTATTTCTTGGCTCCCTCCAAGTAGGCTTCAGAGGGGAGGGAGGAAGGGCAGAAATCCAATCCTTCCATCTTCTGTGAGCCCTCGATTATGGCCAGAGCCTGGAGGACCACGCCAGGAAGGTAACCACGCCCCTTCCCCACAGGCACCGCCCTTTCCCTACTGGCACGCCCCGGCCAGCCCAACAATGGAGCTGGGCGAACGTCACGTGAGCATCGCAGTCCTGTGATAAAGACGACGTGGCAAGAGACAGCGCCAGAGATCTCCGTGCCCGCTGTCTGCCACCCAGCCCCGTGTCGTTGATGGTGAACCACCGGGTTACCCTCAATCCATACAGCCCTGAGACCGCGAGCCGAGCCACGTTCACGCCGACCAAACAGCGCCGCAGAGAGTTGAACTTTTGATTGGGCGTGAACTGTGTCAATCTCCACATTTTCTCCAATCAGAAGGCAGAGACTGCAGCCTTCCCGCTCCTCATTGGTCTCGATGTGGCAGAAGGCGGAGGGAGAAACGCTGAGTCCAGGTCGCGCGAGAGCGGCGGCCGGCGCTCACAGCGCAGGCGCACAGGAGTTGGCAGGGACCCGGGCCGAAGGCGGGCTAGAAGACGCGTCGCTTGGCTTTGGACAGCGTCGCAGAGTCGTCTGGGTCCAACCGCTGGGCCGCCGAAAGCTTTTGTCAGGGGCCTGGGCGAGAACGAGGCCCTCGAGGTTCCCGATGGTGTCGATGACTTTCAAGCGGAGCCGCAGCGACCGGTTCTACAGCACCCGGTGCTGCGGCTGTTGCCATGTCCGCACCGGGACGATCATCCTGGGAACCTGGTACATGGTAAGGGGGCTGGCGGGCATGGCCGCGTCGCCCGGCCACTGCGCATGCGCAGCAAGTGGGCCTCGGGATGGGGGGCGGGGACGTGGAAGTTGGGGGGGGATAGGAGAGCTACTTTTCGGGGTGCTTTAACTGTGAACCCGGGTCGCGGACTTAGAGAGATGGGCGCACCAGGATTTTGGAGAGGGACAGGAATAGGATCGTTATTTGGGGTTCGGGAAGTCGCCACCCTCACCCCTTCCCCAAAGAGACAATTATGGTCGTCCTTGGTGTGCAGCCAGTTCGGACGTTGTTTTGTCCGAATGGAAAGAGAAATCAGTTGTAAGCTCCCGGCTCCCGGTGTCTCCTGGAGTTTTTGGTTAAGGCGTTTGGTCATGTAGCCAGAAAGGCGTCTGTTTTGAGTCTAGACGCTAGCCATGATTTGCACTGGGTCCGTTTTTCACCCGGATACACCCCTCTCCTTGCTCTTCGGGTGCTTTTTATCTCAAGCTCGCCTGGATTCGGAGGAGTTGTTTATTGAGAGCCTATTATGTCCCTCCTGACATTTTTTTGGGCTCCAGGATCTGTGTGATTTCTGTCAAAGCAGGTGGACGGTCCTGTTGATTCCTGGTTCGGTAGAAAGTCCTTCGTTATTATTGTTATTATTATTTTAACACTACAGTTCTCAGAATCTTTCTTTATTAAACATAATTGGCCTGCGATTTCCGAAACGTGTGATTCTTTTTAGCTACAAAAATTCCCTGGAGCTCTGAGAAACTTAACTATTTGGCTACTTGGATGACTTTCAGATTTCGTTGTGGTGTGTAGATGGGGAGTAACGTTAGCGATGCTGTGCAGTTTTCTGATAATTATATGAGGAGCAAAGGAGGGAGAGGTTTACTTCCGACCTCTCCCTCCTTTTCCTGCTATGCTGTTCCCCGCCCAGTATCTTGAAGTCATTAGTAACTATTTGGCGGAACACCAGATGAAAATCTTCAGGCAGATGGTTTCACAGCACACCCCAAGGGACTGTCAGACCTCCACATTATTGATGTTTTTCAGTCTTGTATCCTTAACGTGAATCACAAAAGAGCATCAAAAAAAAAAAAAAAAAAAAAAAAAAAAAAAAAACCACGAATGTGTTTTTTCATGTTTTTCGTATTTTTGCACTCAGAAAAGAGCTTACTGCTACTATAGAATTAATTATATGACATATTCTTTAAGAGACTGCCTATTGTGTGTGTTAACTGAGCTGTAGTCCTGGGCCTGGACTAGGTAATGAAGATAGCTGGATTGTAGATCTAGCTTCCTCTTGTTTGTTTTCCTTTGGCTGAGAGTGTGGGTTTTTAATTTCTTTTGTCCTTAACAGTCTTCCATTCTCCTGAATGATTAATTCATATCTTGCCCATCACCAAGTCTGACCTAATGCCCTCCCTGCCCAGAAAATGACCTTCCCTTGAACTCAGCTGAGAGAATAAGATGAGAGCCTGGGATTCTTGTCTACAGACTTCATATCCTTCCCGTTTCTTCTCTCATCCCCCCACTCACAGCTGAAGAGCTTCAGAATCTTCTGAAGAAAAGAATCACCCCCTTCAGCCATTCAGATATATTGGCAGCAATTCTCTACATACACTCTGTTAGGAGGGTTTTTTGGTTCGTGCATTTTGTTTATAAAAATGAACAGAGAACTCAAAATGCAGAGTGAACAACTGTTGTGAGGACTTCTAGTGTATGGTGTTTTGCCTACATGTTTGTCTGTGTATCACTTGTATGCACTGCCTATGGATGGCAAAAGGGGTTAGATTCTCCTGGGACTGGAGTTAAAGATAGTTGTTAGCTGTGTACATGTCGGTGTTGAACTCAGGTCCTCCAGAAAAGCAACTGGTTTTCTTAACCTCTGAGCTGCTTATCCAACATATATTTATTTATTAGACAAAATAGGAATCGAGAGGTTTAAATATGTAGCACCGTTGAAGCTCTTGGTGTGAAATGCCACCATCCTCCCCAGTTTTGAAAATAATGTTATTTTGTGTCCACTTTCAGGTTAGACTATTATATATAAACTGTTCAATTCAATTAATCTGTTTTAATTCATATACACGATTTATTGCCCATTTTCAGTGTAAAAGGCTCTTGACTGATATCCAGAAGGGTTAAATCACTCACTTTGTATGACTTCTCTATTCCCTCTACCCACTACATGAGAGATTCTAGTGCTGCTTGATTTGACAATGACGTCATCCCTCAATGTTGATGGTGTTAGAGAGCTTTGGAGCACAGCCAGGAAAGTGGAACTTACAGTCACAAGGGAGGAAGATGAGCTGCGATAACAGATTCTAATCAGATTAAGAGGAGGAAACAATATTTGTTTTGCTTGGATACTTCAAAAAATATACAAGCCTCAGTTCTGTAGCAGTGTAAAGACATACTTTCTGCGAGTTGGGGTGCACTTAGGAGATAGGAACGGTGTAATGTATAATGCCTCTAAGATGTCCTGATTGTGCATTCTGCTGCCGTATAAGCTCCAGTAAAATGGAGATACTAGATGATAACAGGTGGAATGTCCTTTCCTCCTTATTTCTCCCCTGCCACTATCTCCATCCTACTCACTATGTCATGAGCACTGCTCCTTGACTTCAGAGGGAAGTACCTCTCCATCTGTGAGGGAGAATATTGATGAGCTGAGTTGGGCTATCTGGAAGAAGGCCTGAATTTGTGATTATTCCTGTGTTGTTTGAAACTTGGGGGCTGAGCGACTGGCAATGACATCACTGATTTCTTGCTTTAGCTTCTGTGGGTTTTCTGTTAAGGCTAGCACAATCCTATATACCAAAGGATTAATTAATCTTAAGGAGCCAGGTATGGTGACAAGCTTGGGAGGTGCTATCTATCAGAAGAATTAGGAGTTCAAATCCAGCCTTGGTCACAAGCCAGCCTAGACTAAATAGGATGCTATTTCCAAAACCAAATCAAACCCTTAAGTTTTTTTTTTTGAGATGGCAGCCCTGGCTGCCCTGGATCTCACAGGGTGAGATTGGGTGTGTGCTACCACCACTGGGCCCAAACCTTTAAGTATTAATAGTTGGTATTGAGTAATTGAGTAATAAAACCAGGATCGGGTTATATGTACTAAAGGGGCCAAGCCTGAAGAATTGGCATTTGACATTTTGAAGTTGAAAGAAGTACATGTGGCCTAAGTAATAACACAATTTTAGAATGAGTTCAGGCTTAAATGACTACATTCCTCAAGTTCATTTCTTTGCCATTTATTAAAGAATTTGAAGCCAGGTTATTTTAAATAAATTCTTAGGAGATGTGAAATATGTATTGAATCATGAATGTGGCATTAAAAACCTGTAGCTTGAGATAATACTCATGATGCAAAGACATTTTAAGCTTGTGTAACAGAAGACTTTCTCATAGATGTTTTAGCTTTAAGTAATCTGTTGTTAGACAGAAGTGCAGACAGATTTCCTCATTCCTCTCCCTTTAGTCCTGGCTCCTTAAATATACCTGAGAGTTTGCATGCGTGTGCGTGCATGTGTTCATGTGCCCCCCCACTCCCAAATTGTTTGTGCTTTCTCTACCTGCTATTTCTTCCCTCTGAAGTGCTATTCTGCCTTTTACTTCACTTAAAAATTCTTTTCTAATTTACTCTCACTGTGTATTGTGTATGGGGGGGGTGAGAAGTGGGGGTCAGAGGACAGTTTTGGGGAACTTCTTCCACCTCAGTTAGTTCGGGAGACTGAACTCAGAATGTCAGGCCTGTGTTGCAAGTGTCTTTGCCCACGGGGCTAATTTGTGGGCCCATAGTTCTCGTTTTAAATTAATCTATTGAGGAAAAGCTTCTGATTTCCAAAAGTAGTGAACTAATACTAAAAAAAGTGTCTAGAAGCTAGCTTATTATTAATTACAACATTTGAGGTATTCAGTAGACATTTGTGGAATTTACCCATAAGTATTATGGGTAAATTAGTTGTAATTAAACATAATAAATGAAATCTTCTCTGAAGATGATCATTTTGATTTTTATCATTTGGCATTCTGTGTGTAGTTTTGTGTGCTGGTTTGCCTGAAGGGGCTCCTTGCCTAGGACACTCTTATTGAAGTGTCCTAAATCAGATACATTGTGTTAGTTACAGTCTCAGAAGATACTGGTTTGGAACAAAATATGTTGTAAGAAAACTGAGGTGTAATGATTTTTTTTTTTTTTTTTTTTTTTTTTTAAGGGGTCAGAATTGAAGAGATGGTTCAGTGGTTGAGTACTGGGTACTGGGTCCTTTTCCAGAGAACCCAGGTTCTATTCCCAGCACCCATATGGCTGCTCACAACTGTCTATAACTTGAGTTCCAGGAGATCTAGCATCTTCTGGCCTATGTGGGCACCAGGGCCACAAATGGTGCACACTCATATATATGAAATAAGTTATTAAAAATTGTTTAGTGATAGTCTTACCCAAAGTCCATCTTTGGATACTGATGTGAGATTTAGGTTTACTCTGTGTGTGTGTGTGTGTGTGTGTGTGTGTGTGTGTGTGTGTGTGGTCATGCATGTGTCACACTGAATGTGTGTTTATCAAAAGAATTCTTGTTCACTTTATCTGATTCAATTTCCTGCCGGATTGCTTTCTCCAGGCTAGCTGGACTGTGAACTTGTGGGTGATTCTCCTCTCTGTACATCCCATCTCACACACAATATCACACACAGATACATGCCCCTGGGTAGGCTTGCTTTATTTATTTACTTTTCTGGGTGCAGGTCACCTGGCTGGTCTGGAACGAGCTGTGTGACCAGGCTGACCTCAACTCACAGACATTTGCCTCATGCCTTCTGAGTGCTGGGATGACCTCCTGAGTGAGTGCTGGGATTAATGACATGGGCCACCATCACACCCGCTATATACAGCTCTCAATATGGGTTCCAGGGATGGAGTTTCCATTCTGCAGGATAGACTTTGGCTATAAATCAAGCCTGAGCAAATTCTTCAGAACTGAAATACTATTGAGTAATTTTCCTGATCATAGTTCAGTAGAACCAGAAACTGGTATAAGGAGGAATGGGAGAAGTCATGTCAGAACTGGGAAATGAAACTGCAGATCTCCAATGATGTGGACAAAGAAAAGATTAAAAGGATGAATTCTGAATTTCTTGAAACAAATGAAGGTAGCAGCAGTGTTTCAAACCCAGGGACTTGGGAAAATCGGTGAGGGAATTCATAGCTCCAGAAGTACCTACATCAAAAAGTAGAAGAGTTGCAAACAATAATATTTCTCAAGGAACTAGGGAAACAAGAATTAAACCCAACGCCAGTAGGAGGAGAGAAGAGATAAAAGATAAGAACAGAAATAAAAAATACTTTAAATTTCTGTAGCCCACGCTGGCCTTGGACTCACATGCTCCTCCCTTCTCAACCTTCCAAGTACTGTGATTATTGGCATGGGTCACTTTGCCTGGTGAGTTTTTAAAGTTTTTAAAGCCTTTAGCTAGACTGAGGGGGGGGTGAATTATAGATGAGAAAGGTAATGATAGAATTGATATTACAGTAATGTAGAGGTGTTTAAGAGACCTACAAAGAACTATGTGCCAATAAATTGGAAAACTTAGAGTTAGGTTTTCAAAGATGGCTTGTAAAGAGGAGAGAATACCAGAACAGAACAAGAAGTGTAATGAGATCAATAGTGAAGTTTCTCAGTAAAGATCTGATAATTTCACCAGTGGATTCTACAAAATATTTAAAGAGCCATTACTATATTTCAAAGTAGTTTACAAAAGTGGAGTACATAAAACAAAACAAAACAAAAAAACTCTTAAACAAAACACTTTAGGCTGGTATCTCTGATGAACAGACATTTGCAATAAAACACCGATAAATAGAATTCACATTATAAAGTAAATCATCTTCAAGTGGGATTTATTCTAAGGATTCAAGGATAGCTCAACCCATGTAAATTAATAAATTTGGTATATATATAGGATATAGGTGCATTTGTATATTTGATAAATTTATTACATGAATAAAGTAGGACTGGAGAGAAGACCCATTGGCTAAGAGTTCAATTCTCAGCACCCATGTTGTGATTCACAACTGTTTAACTCCAGTTCCAGGAGTCAGACACCCTGTTCTAGCCTCTTCCAGGTACCAGACATAAAATGCACTGACAGGCATGCAGGCAAAACATCTATAAATATAATACTGAAAAATACTTACTCTTAAAGTGGATGTGCAACACAATAAAAGTGATGTAATACTGATAGCTAGCACCATACCAAATAGCTCTTCTCTAAGATCAGAAACCAGATAATAGTGCCTCCTATTAACACTTTTGTCCAACGTGGTATTAAAAGTCTTAGCCAGAACAGTTTGAGAAGAGAAATGGATGAAGAGCTTATGGATGACACAATCACAGATAGGTAGAGAATCCTAAGCCTGAAAGGCAACTCAGGATTAATAAACTTGGAGTTGTAGAACAGTAAAACAACTTCAAAGATAATATGTTTTTATGCCAATAGTGAACTGTTTGAAAGAGAAATTAGGAAAGCACTTACCGTAGCTATAAAAACAAGAAAAACACCCCTAACCAGAAGGTGAGAGAATCTGCAGTAAAAATGAGGCATTGATGAGACTTTGAACAGGTCACAAACATGTAAAGATATCCTGTATCCATGAATCAGAATTAGTATTGTTAAGTCCTGTAACCATGAGTCAGAATTAGTATTGTTAGGTGTCATACTACAAAAGGATCTGTAAATGCAAGGCAGTACCTGTTATCTTTCCCTATATAGGTGAAAACAATTCCTAAAAGTTGAATGGAACCACTAGACTGTACCAAAGAAGTCTTGAGCAAAAAGGCCAAAGCTGGAAGTACCAACTCTCTACAGTTTCAGAATGTACAGCTGGCATAATGTGTTCTGCTTCAAAAATAGACGTGAGGACTAGTGGGTCAGACTAGAGAACCGGCAAATAACCCACACTCAACAGCCAAGTGATTTTCAACAGAGGTGCCAGAAATAGACATCTGGACAAGCACGTTCTCCTCGGTGAATAGTGCTGGGAAAACTGCTGTCCTCACTTGTAGAGGGATGAAACTAGACCTTCTGTCTCACATAGAAAAGGCAGCTTAAATATTACAGAACTCTTGAGTATAAAACTTGAAACTAAACCTTCTAGGAGAGAATGTGGGGAAGCACTGACGTTAGTGTGTGTCTTCCTTTGCTGTGATGAAACACCCTGATTGAAAGCAGCTTAAGGAGGAAAGCATTTGCTTTAGCTTTCACTTCCACTTATTAAGTCCATCATGAAGGGGAATTCAGGGCAGGGACCTAGAGGAACTAACACAAACGCTATGGAGGAGCTCTGCTTCCTCCTTGCTCAGCCTGCTTTCTAATGCCTATCAGGACCACCTGTCCAATGGTAGTACTGTCCCCAGTGAGCTGGGTGCTCCCATGTCAATTATTACTAATTAAAAAAATGAAAATAAACTACAGACTTGCCTGCAGGAAAATCTTACTAAGGCATTTTCTCAATTGAGAATGCCAAGTTGACCCAAAGAGAACACATACACGCACACAGCAACCAGGACAGTGTGGGCAAGATATTTTTGGGCAAGAATGTCAATGTATAGTAAACAAAAGCAGCGCGCACACACACACACACACACGTAGCTCGAACTCTAATTGGTATTAATAATAATAACACAGAGACAGATAACTAGGGTTAAAGCTGAAGATCAGAGAAGCAAAGTGACCAGCCACTAGAGTTCTCACCTCTACCAATGATCAGATGGAAAGGGCGATCCTGTCCTCAGATTGCATCTCCAGACTGCATCTGTCTCCACAAACATTAGACTGCACTGAGCTCCTGTCTCCTCCTGACTTATATTCCTCTCTAGTGCTGGGATTAAAGACATGGGATCCCAAGTGCTGGTCACCTTTGTGTGAGCTCTGTTTCTCTTAGATGGATTCAATCACTAACAGAGTTCCCTCTGCCTCCTGAGTCCTGGGATTAAAGGTGTGTGCCATCACTGCCTGGCTTATATGGCTAACAAGTGTGACTAGCTTTGCACTCTGGTCTTCAGGCAAGCTTTATTTGTTAGATCATAAACAAAATGTCACCACATTTCCCATTTTTTGTCTAAACTAAAAAAGGTTATAACTAATATATGAAAAACTATACAGTAAGTACAATAGCTATGTACAGTTTATACAGATAATAAGTACATCAGCAACGTTTAGTCCATTTGCACTTGACAAATTCAGAGAAAATACTCCATTATCTATCCTATCTTGATGAATCCAAAGTGTTGTACCTAATTCATTTTCTATTTCAATTTACACTATCAAATTATCTTTTAATTTCTATCAACCTTTTATACTTTATATCTCTTTAGTGAGTTTCTTTTCTGAGTCTGGTAAACAAGGAAAACTATACCTATTTAGTCTTCAACTCCCTCAGAGACCAGAGAAGGAAATAATATTAACTAATTAAGCAGGAAGTGTGAGCAAATGACTTCCAAAAAATGTGAGATACAACTATGCACACACATACATGTAAATGTATGTATTTAAGCCCCCTAAGTAGTTTCGGTGTTTCATTTCCTTCATTTGGTAGCTAGGTCTGCTTGTTTTTCTTGGCGTAGTTTTCTGTGCCATGTAAAGCTTTTTTACTAATTGTGTTGAGCAAACAAGAGTTTGCTGAATGGATTTCAAAGTGATTTCCCAACACAAGATACCATATCAGACTTAAAGCTAAAACATGGTGTGCTTTTCTACCAAATATTTGAAGGCTTGGCCTGATAGAAAGAAAAATACCTTTCTTGGGTGTTATCATTCATCCATCATTTAGGGTGGACAGGGGAGAGTAGTTTCAGGTATTGTTGCTAGAACACTCGGGAGTGTCTAATGTTGGGGACTTCCACAAGGAGGGGGAGGGCATATTCAGTGACTTTTGGTTATGGGGTTCATCTTATCTTCATACCTTACTGATTTCTATAGACTCTTTGCCAAGACTGTTTCTGACACTAGAGGCCGCATGTGCTGAGAGACTGCAGGGGCCACAGCCAGGGTGCTGCACAATGTGGAAATGCCATTTGTATCCCTGGTAGGCTAGGGAAATTGATGGTTTTTGTGGTGGATGTCAACAAGATGTTTGGCAAATAACCAAAGATATTCCTTAGCTCCTGTGTGTGTGTGTGTGTGTGAGAGAGAGAGAGAGAGAGAGAGAGACTTACATGGAGACTGTTGATTATTTCATGATGATCACATTTCAGAATGAAGACACCAGAGACAGTCTGTCAGATGTCAAAATCTAGAAAATCTTGGTAAGCAAGAATGAAGTAAGATGAAATTTAATTACAGATTCGTTGAAGGCTATGCCCAAGCCTCGGAATCTTAACTGCAGGTTTCAGGAAGCTTATCGGATTAAGTATGGAAAAACAACTAGGTGTGTTGTATGTTTACTCCTGTGTGACATGGCAAAAGCCAGTACAAAGCCAGTACAGTTGACTTTGGAATTTGTGAGCCATGTTGGGGAACTTGTCCATTACGCTGGAACTTATGCAAAGTGGAAATAGGCAGGTGGCTGAAACATGCTAGAAAAGTAGAGTGGTGGTTTGAGGACCTAAATGTTTAGTCCCCAGTGTTTGGAGGCTGCTGTGGGTATTACTGGAACACACTGACTCAGAAGGTAGAACTAAGACCAAATGCAGGGAGAGGGAGGGACATCATCGCTCCCTTAGGGAATCTTTTAAACTTGAACCAAGTGCATGGGGGTGCCTCTGAACGTGGAGTTTGTCACGGTGCCCTAATTTTACTTTCTGTACATTTTGTTCTGATCTGTTGGCATTAGCACAGTGTTAGGTATCTTTATATATGCTATGGCCTTTAACTGCTCTCACTGTGGTAATTGAACGTGTAACAGTGTCTAGAGTCTATGAAGATTGTTCCCTGACAACTGTTGTTTTTCTCAGGTGGTCAATCTATTGATGGCAATTTTGCTGACTGTGGAGGTGACTCATCCAAACTCCATGCCAGCTGTCAACATTCAGTATGAAGTCATTGGTAATTACTATTCATCTGAGAGAATGGCTGGTGAGTTTTTACTTTAAAAGATAGCACTGCCAAGTTTTATATATAAAACAATTGTAGTCTACATAGGAAAGTTGATGAAATTATGCTTCAGTTGTACTTCAGAAGGTTGAATAATTGCATAGTAAGTAACAAGTGTTATTTAAGTGACTTGTTGAGACAGGAAAGTACTTTGATGATTTTCCCCAAAGGTATTTGGTAGAGCATTTCTAGACAGAAGAAGTAATGAGTTTCTAGGTCTTGGAGAAATGTATGGTTGTATGTATGCCATGACTGTAGAGACCAGAGGCAGGGGAAATGGGAAATGAAACTGGTCTGAGATTTTTGAAGGCTTGCTGCCTCATAGCCAGGGTCAGAAATTTGTGTTAGCACAAATGGGCTATTACAGTTGAGTATAAAATACAACGTGGAAAAGACACCGCTATTAAAAAGAAACAGCCCTAGAACATTCACAGAAATTATCCTTTAAGCCATTTATTCCCTGGTAGCAGTTATTTCTTATTCCCAGTTCTTTAAAATATAGGTTTAAAACAATTCTGGTTGAATTTATATTATTAAAAGTTACATCATAAATTCAATACTTAAACAGAAAATTATGCCCCAGGGTTTGAAATACATTTCCTACATGATTAGTTGTTAAATTTCAGTTCAGAAAAATGTTCCCAGATGATGAATATGGTTATAATACTATAGATCTTAATTCCGGATTTAAATTTGTATTAGCTTTTAATATGAAGTTCTCAGCTTCTTTACATTTGTGACCCCCTGAGATCCAAGGATGAAGATTTATGTTTTTTTTTTTAAGACTCTTTTACTTGTGTTTTGCCTGCATGCATGCGTGTGTATCATGTGTGTGCAGTGTCTGCAGAGGCCAGAAGAAGGTGATGTGAACTGGAGTTTATAAGTTACCATGCATTTGCTGGGGACCAAACCCAGTTGCTCTTGAAGAGCTGTGAGCCTCTTAACTGCTGAGATGCTAGTCCTGGTCTCTGTCTTTTTCTTATCTTTCTTTCTTTCTTTTTTTTTTTTTTTTTTTTTTTTTTTTTGGGTCTTTATGGATAACTTAATTTTTCAGGAACCAAGACGAATTCAATGGCTGCATTACAGAATAGAATGAAATCAACTGATGGGCATTTATAATGCTTTTTTTGTTTTTTTTTTTTTTTTTTTTTTTTTTTTTTTAAAGCAAGAAGTCTTCTCATTCTTTTAAATAAATCCTTATGACATTGACTCAGAGTGGAGTGACAAGAAATAGCCTTTTAGCTTATTTTTCTGAAGTAGTTTGTTTTTATTTGAACTCCCTCCCCTGTCCCCAAATAATAATGAATAAAATTGTGGAGTCTTATTAGCACCCTCCTCCGTTTTTTGAGTCAGACTTGCTTTGTACCTTAATCCTCCAGTGGAGTGGGTCTTTTCATTCCTAACAATAGGAGAGTGGGTACTCTGAGATAAAACAGCCATTGATGTTAAATACTGATGGTGTTTATAATGTTCAGTGATAAGATTATATTTACAAATATCCAATATTGTGAATATTTAGTAGTTATTCTTCAATTTTGTTGCCCTTTAGTTTCTTCTTAAGCTTTATGTGTATGTATAGGAGCATGTGCATATGAGAGCAGATGCCTGGAAGACAGAGTTACGGTCAATAGTGAGTGGCATGACATGGGTGCTGGGAACTGTATTTGGGCCTCTGCAAAAGCAGCTAGCTGGGCCATCTCTCCATATACCCCTTCTCCCTTTAGTTTATTAGTGTCTGTGCAGGGTCATAGGATCATCTACAGGTTGTGAAGAAACTCACCCAGTTGAGTATGCTTTAATATTGTTTGGAATTATTTGGGTATGTTCTGAAGAAAATAAATGTGAGAGTAATGCAGATGAGTGTGGGGAGAGAAGAAAAACTGAAAGAAGCTACCGTGGGTTAAAGATTGAGATGCCAGGGTGGGATTAATAGAGAACCTTATATTATCAAAGTAAGAGCTACATCTGTAGTTGCTGTGTGTGGCTCATCTAGCTGTCTTTTAAGCAAACAGCAGTGACCCATACTTGTTACACAGCAGCTTTTCCTTTCAGTTAAGCCCTCATCTCACGAAGCCAGCTTGTGTGAATTCTTTCAGAGTTCTTTCATTGCTTCTGCCTGTGTTTCAGCTTGCCATGCTGGATTTTAATTGTCTCTTTGCACTCGGACATGTAGAGGCACCAGGGACATGTTTTCTACAGAATTAGGTAGTTCATGTTCCATCCTAAACAAAGTCAGTGAGTGGTTGCAGCAGTTTACATGGGAAGGCATGTGTAAATTTCTCAAGATTTCTTAATGCCAAGGCTTAGATTTTCTTCTCTTCTTGGCCTTAGATCTTTTGAGAGCCAATTTTGAAAGCAATTATAGTTAATTTAAACATTTACTTGTGAACATTTTAAAGCGTCATTTTATCACGAAAAGTTTAGTCTCTTTCATTGCATATGTTGCTTACTTAGATTTCTGTTTCTGTTTTCTTAGATAATGCCTGTGTTCTTTTTGCCGTCTCTGTTCTTATGTTTATCATCAGCTCAATGCTGGTATATGGAGCAATTTCTGTAAGTCTTCATATTTTCATCTTTCCTAATCTGACCTTTTGCAAGGGTAGTGATTTTACGAGCACACTAAATGTTTCTTTTCTTCTGCAGTATCAGGTGGGCTGGCTGATTCCGTTCTTCTGCTACCGGCTTTTTGACTTCGTTCTCAGCTGTCTGGTGGCCATCAGTTCTCTCACTTACTTGCCAAGAATCAAAGAATATCTGGATCAGTTAGTAAGTGTGTGTGCTATTTAAACTCTTCACTTCAGTATTTTAATTGCAATCCTGAGGCAACCTCAGGAACTGTATTTAACTCTCTGCTTTTTACAGTATTTTAAAATCACTTCCATGTTAAAACCTGGATGATCATTGTACCCATACCATTGGACATCCCAGTACTAAACATCTGTAAGAGAATGAATGAATGCCTGACCCTTTCCAGGACAGCGAGTGTGTCAGCAGCAAATCATGCCCTCTTGCCTGGCCTATAGACAGTGGCATGTCTCCTGTTTTACCCGTCAGATGTAGAGTTGAGACCAACATTAGATTCCTAGAAAAGTTACTTTCTTCATGGAAGACTAAATGGCCCTAGGAACTTGAGCAATCTCAGCTCCTCTGATTTACTGACCCAAGACAAGACTTGGGGTGACATACAAGTGGTTACATTTTGTCAAAACGTAAGGCCAAAAAGATGGAAAATTGTGTAAAGAGAATGTTAGCTCTATTTGGACTTTTTAGTTAGTTATCTTAGCTATTAAATGAGTAGACAGGAAGTGTTGGATGTCTGTTGATGATAAAGGGTGTTGTTAATTTCTGTCACTTAAATGAGTAGACAGGAAGTGTTGGATGTCTGTTGATGATAAAGGGTGTTGTTAATTTCTGTCACTTCTGACTTTGCTGCCTTTTGTCATGTTCTTAAAATACTCTTGAGATGATCAGAAGCACAAGTGCCATGGTGGTGCTGTCATTGTATATCTGTGTTTTAACAGCCTGATTTCCCCTACAAAGATGACCTCCTGGCCTTGGACTCCAGCTGCCTCCTGTTTATTGTTCTGGTGTTCTTTGCGGTATTCATCATTTTTAAGGTATGGAACCTGTGATTCACTCTTGGGGGCCCTGATGAGACTTCCTGGTAACCCTTTTCCCTGTCCTGTTCCCTTATGGGTCACAGGTGATATAGGATTGGTAGTAATGGTATCGTTTCTGGCACAACGGTAGAGAGGACTTCCTGGTAAGGGATGGGTCCCCTTATCTTGGGTCCACTGAGTGGTTGGCATTTTTATATTTTCAAAAGTGCTTCATGGTTTGTAGTGGAAATCCATAGAAACTCCCAACATTTGGAACACTGGAGTTTCCTCCACATTGTCTTGGTTAACAGTCCTAAATCTCTAGCTAGCGTCTCCGTGAGAAACTTGTGATGCTTAGATGAGAGCCAGTTGGGAGTGAGCCTGCTTGTACTGGATTCCTTCTCCACAAGCAGTGCAGAAGGGACGGAGGTGTTCCCTGCCCCAGAGCAGCCTGCTGAGTTCTGTTCTCCTTTTAGGCATACCTAATCAATTGTGTTTGGAACTGCTACAAATACATCAACAACAGAAATGTGCCAGAGATTGCCGTGTACCCCGCCTTTGAAGCGCCACCACAGGTTAACTACTGGTTCACACACCAAACTGTCAACTCACTCTCTCTTACACCTCCAGAAGTGAACATGGGGGCTAACTGTCCTGTACTGTGGTTTGTTTGGGTCATGAATAACTTGAACCCACGAATGTATAAGATTTAGCATTTCTCACTGGGAATCTTGTGCACACAGGGCTAGAGCTCTTTGCACTGTTGGGCTAGCTTGACTGTTAGGTTTATTTGTTATTGGTCCTCACAAGCACTGTTTCTGAACAGATAAGCTAGAGGAGGGGACGGGAGGGGTGGAAAGAGAGGAGGGAAGATGATTGTGGATGCTGAGCCCACCTCTCAGAACCCTCTTTGCTGCTCTGCTGTCTTCCCAGTTTTTTAGCACATAGGATAGGGATGGAGATAAAGATGAGAGAGACTGTCACTTGGAGGCTCTTAGGCTACAGTGAGCCTTCAGAAGGTTTGCCTATTATTCCAAAAGGAAGGATAAAATGTCATTGTCATTTGGGTACAGATTATCATGAAACTTGGGACACTGGCAGCTTCTTTTTTTTTTTTTGTTGTTGTTGTTTTGTTTATTTGTGTGTGTTTGAGACAGGGTGTCTCTGTGTAACAGCCCTGGCTGTTCTGGAACTCTTGTAGGCCAGGCTGACCTCAAACTCACAGAGATCTGCCTCCCCAGTGCTGGGACTAAAGGCATATGCCACCACACCCAGCTGGTCCTCAGCCTTGAAGTGCAGTTAGCACTGGAGCTTTATTGGTTATCAGTCAGGAAATCCTTTGTATTTTTAAAAATATACATGGGTTAGTGTGTTAGTCCATCTTCCAGGTTAGTCCATAGGAAGAATTCTAACTGCCTCCCTGCCCTTTATCCTTCCCTCCCTTTACCCATCACATCCCATCTATCTTCCTCCCTCCTTTCCTCCCTCCCTCCATCTATCCTATCCTATCCATCCATCCACCCACCCACCCATCCATCTCATTCATTCCTGCATCCTGTCTTGGTCACTGTCCTATTGCTGTGAAGAGATACCATAACTAAGGCAACTCTTATTTAAAAAAAGAAAGCATCTAATTGGGGCTTGTTTACAGTTTCAGAGGCTTAGTCTACTATCATCATGGGGAGTGTGGGGCATGGTGGCAGGTAGGTGTGATGCTAGAGAAGTAGCTGAGAGCAGAAAGAGAGAGAGACAGACTAGGCCTGGCATGGGTTTTTGAAACTTCAGAGCCTACTCCCAGTCAACAAAGCCATTTTTTCTGATTCTTGTAATCCTATAGAAGAGTTCCACTCCCTGGTGATTAAGCATTCAAATATATGAGCTTATGGGTTGGGAAATATTCTTATTCAAACCACCACACATCACATCCATCCACACACCTACCTACACATCCATCCAGTTTTATTGATCCTGATCTTGAGTGTGTCACTGAGTATGGAGTTGAGACTGTCTGTGTTCCCAGGAACTGTTGAGCTAACAATTCAGCTCTGCCTCAGGGTTGTGGGCTCCTACTTAGGACGTAGTCTGAAAGCTGGTGATTCTAGAAAAGAATATAAAGAGACATTGCCTGATGTAATTCTTTTCTCTCTTCAGTACGTTTTGCCAACCTATGAGATGGCCGTGAAGATGCCTGAGAAAGAGCCTCCACCTCCTTACCTGCCTGCTTGAGGACATCTGCCTTGTCAATAAACCCTATACCAGCTTCTTGTCTTGTTCATTTACGGAGAGCTGCAACGCAGGGCTCTTAGACTTGTTTGATCTAAAGTGCACTGTCCTGTCTGAGCATTTATTTTCAAACACTAAGGAGCTTTTGGACATGTATTAAAAACTTTTTGTTAAGTATCACATTCTAGAGACTTTTTGAAGACAATCTAGGTTAAGCAAGAACAAAGTGCCATTGTTAGCCTTTAACTGAGGGATAGGGAGGGGAAGGGTATTCTCCATATTTTCTTTTTTAACTTTGCACTTTCTTTGTATAATGGTTTGTATTTGGGATGTTTGATGCCCTGGATAGTTTCAGGAGAGTGAATACAGTGTTTAGGATGAATGAGTTGGGCATAATATCTGCAGTTTCCAGCTCTATGAAACAGGAAACATGAATAGCATTTTGACTTGTCCGTGGAAAAGGATGGTTGCATGCTTCTAATTTGTACATTTCCATCTTTGTGATAAAATGCTTTAATAAACCTCTCAAATTTTACCGATGTCATTCTTCTTAAACGTGCCTAACCTTTTCTGCTGTGGGGTATATGTTTGGCAGGAATATGTTTGGAGAAGTGCTGGTGGGTAGTGACCTCATTTAAAAATCTTTTACTTGTATTTGTTTTGTTACATAATGAGAAGTCCTGTACTGCCTTCTGGATAGAGGGGTGGTAGAGGAGTAAAGACGAGAGGAGATAGGGAGAGGGCGGTGGGGCCATGATCCCACTGTATAGGAGCTGTAGAAGTTTAAACAACAGCCTAGAATTTCAAGAAGAAGCCAGGACAGAACATTTTAAGATGTCCAGTTAAAGTCCCTTAGAATCCCTCAGTAGGCTCTCAAGAGTGTGCATGCTTGGGTTGTTGGGTGGTTCACTGCCCTCCCCCCCCCAGCCGCCCTTGGCCTCCAAGGATTGACTTGAGGGTGATTAGCCAAGTAATCTATTTCAGGTACTCCACTAGCTGGAGCATTGGGGTTGCAGTATGAGGTTCCTTTCAGGAGATTTGGAATCCAAAGTTTGAGAGAAAACAGGGCAAGCAAGCTGTAACTCTTACAGCTACTCTTAGTAAGTAGCCATGTGGTGCGAAGGAATGGAGTTAAGTGGGGAAGTGTGTAAAGTGTACACAGACTTTAGTTAGAAAAGGACAAGTCCTAACTCAGGCTTGCGTGGGTATGGCACTTCAGTGCTATTAGATGAAAGGTCTGTATGTACCTTGATTGGGGGTTTTTGGTAAGATCTGATGTAGTCCAGGCTGGCCTTAAACTCATTTAGCCAAGGTTATTGAACTGGCTACTCAGACATAGCTACTGCCAATGCACTATTAAAACATAGTAAATATAGAAATATCAGTTGCTTATAAGTTTTGTACCCTGCATAGCTGTGTGCTCTCCTTTGTATGATGGTAGGTGCCATACCAGCGAAAGTGTGACGATCTGTAGCACTGTGACTTGGGATCTATGGCATAACACAAAGTGACTTTCCCACAGCTCCTTTGAAGGCCTCACTATTTTGTAGCTAGCCTGAACTGCCCAAATACTGGCAAATGCCCCTCACCTGGGTTCCTTAGATCTTGGACCACCTTTGTACTTATGTTTTGGCTGAAATATGATTAACTATTCAGGCTGCTGGATAGGTGGGACTTTTGAGGAGAGAAAGGAACTCTGGGAGATTTGCCAGTAAGACACGTAATTCAGGCATTCGGTATTGAGAGGTAACAAATGAGCCATGTGGCAGAATGTAGATTAGTATAAACAGGTTAATTCAAGTTGTCAGAGCTAGTTGGGAACAAGCCTACGCTAAGACCAAGCTTTCATAGTTAATAAAAAGTCTCCATGCCATTATTCGAGAGTTGGCAGTCTAAGAAAGTCTGACAATAGTGTAAACTACAATAAGACAAGAATTACATACAAATCTCTGCTCTTGAGCATTGTAGTAAGGTTTGTCTCTGTTCTATTCAGTCCCTTCTAGAACTTTCTGCCCATATCTTGGCCTTTTTGCCTCAATTTCCTCTTGTCTGTAAATATGGCTCTCAGCTCTATAGGAGTCCCAAATGTTGGGTGGAACTCTTCCCCAAAACAACCTTCTTAGAGCCCTTTACACATTTGGAATAATGGAGGGGTTATCTGCTGTACTCATTAATTCATGTTTGTGTGCCCTTGTGCAATCATTTAAGCATGATGAATATGTACTTTGCTTAGCAGCAGGAGATGTAATGAAAAGGAAAATAAAAATCTTGGCTTAAAAAATATGTGTTAGCAATTCAGCTTTGGGGAAACACAGGCTGGAGATGGGGAGTAGGAGGTACAGTTTTAGGCGCCATTTTAAAAGCTGTCATTTAGAAAATGGTGTGTAAGACCTAAAACCAGGTGGTGTTGGTGCTCCTCTTTAATCGCAGCACTTGGAAGGTAGAGGCAGGAGGATCTCTGGAGTTCAAGGTCAATTTGGTGAGTTCCAGGATAGCAGGGCTACACAGAGAAACCCTGTCTCAAAAGTAAGAGGATGCATGTCGAAGGTAGGTAACCTGTAGGAGCATGTTTTCAGTGTCTAGAAAGATAACTAGGGGAGTGCAGGAAAGCTAAGCTTAGGAGGCACTGGACCAAATGTGACATTACTGTGATTCTCAGTAGACCAGGGCATTTCTAGGTCATCTTGAATAGATCAGAGCCATGAAGTGACTTTCCCAGACCTCTCTAAGTCTATTTCATCATCCGGGTGACAGTTCTAAAATCCTCAGAGTCATCAAAGTCAATGACAAATAAGTAGAGGGCCAGGGATGTGGTTTAGTAGAGTGCTTGCCTAGGATGCACAAAGCCCTGAGGTTGCTTCCCCAGCATTACGGAAAGAGGGAATAGTGGTACATTCCTACATTCTGGAGGTGGAGGCAAGAGGATCAGAAGTTCAAGGTCATCCTTAGCCACATAATGTGCTGAAAGTCACCATGGGCTACATGAGACACTGGGCTACAAGAGAGAGCAAGAGAGAAGACATAACATCCATACAGTGCCTTGCCCATAACCAGAAACCAGTAGCTCCTATAAGGCTGGCTGTGATGGGGACTCAGTGCACTACCGGGTGTCAGACCTCAGTGTGATTTTAAAGCTTCATTCTGCCACAGCAACTCCCTCAGAGGAATACAGTGTATAGTTCAGCACAAAGGCAGACACAGTGAGTACAGAGTGAAGGCAGTTAAGTATGCACTGTGCTATCTAAGACAAATCATCAGTAGCTAATTAGCAAGGGAGGTAAATCCAATAAAGTGGAGTTTCAAACCATTTCTAGCAAGTTAGGGAAACTATAAATTAGACATTAGGCATTATTGTCTCTGCTGTTTGGCACTCCCACTTCTGTTAAGCCTTTTTTTTTTTTTTTTTTTTAATGGACCTGCCCACTTTCAGCACCTGGGACCCAGCTCCTTTACAGCTCATGGCATCCTGCCCATGGGTTCTTAGCTGCAAACAATCCACACAAAAGTCTCACCCACTTTTGTATCCACAACACTTACTATAGTCAAAGCTGAGGGTGGAGGGAAGTAGATGATTAATAAAAACAATTGTCTCAGGGCTGGAGAGAGAGCTCAGTGGTTAAGAGCACTGACTATTCCAGAGGACCTGGGTTCAATTCCCAGCACCCACATGGCAGTTCACAACTGGGGACCCAACACTCTCATGAAGATACACATGCAGTCAAAACATCAATGCACATAAAATAAATCATTTAAAAAAAAAAACCCCAAAACAACTGTCTGTTGATAGGTGGCTTTCAAAGTAGTTTGGGAATGGCTGGCACATGCCTTTAATCTGAGCTATTGGGAGTCAGAGGCAGACTGATATCTTTGAATTTGAGGCCAGCCTGGTCCGCTATTACCAGGACAGCCAAGGCTACATAAAGAAGCCCTGTCTCAAAACAAAACAAAACAGCCAAAAGGCAGGCTGGAGAGATGGCTCAGTGATTGGGAGCACTGTTTGCTCTTCCAGAGGACCTGAGTTTAGTTCCCAACACCCACATGGCAGCTCACAACTGTCTATAACTGGAGTTCCAATTCCAGGGGATCAAACACCCTCCCACAGATACACATGCAGGCAAAATAATGCACACAGAAATAATGTAAATTATTTCAAAAATAGATGGGAATGTACCCGCACATATACTGCCCTGATATCTTATGTTCTCGGAACAGAGAATCAAAGTCCTTTCCATTGTTAGCTACACGTTTTTCTCTCCTCGTTTGAGGGAGCAGTGATCTTTTTACCATCTGTGACTCATAAGTCCACAGTCGTCACAGAAGTTAATCTGTTCTAAGTCTAAATGTTTCAGGGTGCCCTGTAGGGAAAGGATGCTGTGCCATTTTCAAGGATCCTTTTGCTTTAGAGCAGTAGTTCTCAACCTTCCTGATGCTGCAACCCTTAGCCAACCATAATGTTACTGTGTTGCTAACTCATAACTGTAATTTTGCTACTGTTATGGACCCGCATGTAAATATCTGATTTCAGTTCAGGATATCTGATACGAGGTCTTGGTGAAAGGATCATTCGACCTCCCTCCGCTAAGGGGTCTCAACCCACAGGTTGAGAACCACTGCTTTAAAAGACAAGCTTCTTACAAACTAGCCTGGGAACTGACCTAAAGACAAAGCTGCACCCTTGTTTTCTGAGGTTGCTTTGTTTTTCAGAAAAGTTATGATTTGGGTTTTGAGAAAGTAATTTAGATTCAAAATGAATGTTGCCAAATGATGTCCGATTCTAAGCCTGTGAAGGAGGCAGCTTGTGGGTAGAAGGGTGAATACAGGGTTTGGAGTCAGAGGACTTAAGTCAGTTCCTGTCTCACTAGGTCCTTCCCTCTGATGCTGCAAAGTGTATTTCAGAAGAAAGGCTTCAGTTCCTGCTTTTATAAAACCAGGAAGATGTAAATCCTCACCTATGTACTTCCCTTAGTTCCAAGGATCAACTGAGGTGACAGGAGGGCTGGCTGCCTACACATCCCTCTGCAAATATTATCTTGAGGTGTGCGAGAGAGCAAGCCAGGCTGGGGAATGGCCAAGAGGGAGAAGAAAAGTATTTGGCCTGGAAACCAAAGAAAGAATGATTTTGTTTCTCGTCTGTCAGAGAGGAGCTTTGAAATCATGCTGCCATCATTCATTTGATGGCTTCAGAAACATCATTTATATTCATGGCTGACTCATTAATTATGGCTTTAGTAAGTAACTCAGACTACAAGAAGTATCATCACAGATTCCTTCCATCCCTGGTCTTCTGTGCCTCTTAGTTTTAGTTTAGAAGTTATCTTTTGAAGAGAAGATGAATCATAAAAATGATTCAGGAGTCTGCTTAGTTATCCTTTGCAGCACTGCATTCCTTTCCCATCTGGTACTGTTTTTCCTTTGCTGAACAAAATTCCTTTGATGTGTTTTTACAGGTGATTCTGTGATGGGTTTATTTTTTTTAGTTTTTGGCTTTTGGCTTTTGTGTCTTGCTGTGTCTTTATTCTATATTTTCTAAAGCTATTTTTGCAGGGTATAAAAGATGATGCCTCTCTGTCTTCTTGCACACATTATTTCTAAAGAGAAATTTACAGATTTTTGTTCCACTCTGTATGGAACATCCCCCTTCCTCCTTGGGCAATTTCAAACATTTCAAAGCACTGATTTTGATCAATTTGTTTATGTTGTTCCTTAAGGTTGGCTTTGTGGTCTTAAATGTTTCCTGTGCCTGGAGTTCATTGAGGGCCTCAGATCTGTGTGCTTGTGGGTTTCATCATGTATGAACATTTTTTTAGCTGTTATTTCTTTAAATGTGTTTTCTGTTCTCCCTGATTCCTCTTTCAGGCATCCTGTCCAGCTGGAAAAATAAGGATATATTTTCCACAGGGTGACTGAAATCATTCTTAGGAGTTGGATTAAGCAGGAAATGTAGCTAGAAGATTTGACAACTTATTTAATACCAGAGGGGCCAGAGGATATCAAGGTTTGTGTCGTGCCTGAATGAATGGTCAGGGCAGTAGTGGTTACGGGGGAAGACTACCACAGAAGATCTAGAGCTCATTGTTGGATGGGTTAAACTGAAAGTGCTTTTCTGATTTTTAACTAGAGACTTCCAGACTCATAGATTTGGGAATTAGTAATAGAGGGGTGGTAGCTGAAGTCTACTAATAGATGACAGTTCTAATATACTCAGGGAAGTAGGGAGTGGGCTAGAAGGATGGTTCAGCAGCTGCGAGTGCATACTGCTCTTGCAGAGGACTAGAGTTTAGTTCTCAGCACCCCAGTGAAGGGTCACAATCTTCAGTAACTCTAGTTCAGAGGCTCTCATGCTCTCATTTTTCCTTGGTGGGTACTAGACACTCATGTGATGCCCATGTGCACTTGTACACATGTGTACGTGTGCACTCACACACACACACCACCCATATACATAAAATAAAAACAAAGAAATGTTAGCAAGGCATGGTGGCACATACCTTTAGTCTTAGCACTTGGGAGGCAGAGACAGTGCTATTTCTGTGAGCTCAAGGCCATCCTGATCAACATAGCTAGTTCTAGGCTAGCTAGGGCCACAGGGCCACATAGACTCTATCTCAAAAAAGATCTAAAAAGAATTTTTTTAAAATAAAAGCCACCCACAATTTAGTTTTAAACAGTTGCTCACAAGCATCTATAAATCAATTCATTATCTTTTTGTTACTTTACCCAGTAGGAGCCTGGTGGTGGCTGAGGAACCACACCTTGCTAGAGAAGGTCAAGGAAGGCTACTGTGTGGAGCTGATGCCCAGCATACAGCAGTCTGTTGTCAGCCAGTGAAAAGGAATACAGAAAAGCCTTTCTCTTAGAATACACCAGGCTGTTTCTTCTGCAAACAGTCTACTGTGCCTGTTGACCACCCTTGACACAGTGAATCTAAACACCAGCCAGGTCTGGGAACCTGTGTCTTTTGACATCTCAGTCCTATCACTGACCAAGAGCCTTCATGCAACAAGGTTCCCTTTCTGGAGATTGGGTAGTGACTAATTCAGGCTTTGTCCTTGTGTTCCTGGTGCCTATACATAAGAAAGTACCACATGATAAGATACAACACATGGGCTCATCTCTTCATCTACTACCCCCCCAACCCCACCACAGCTTTGAGACATCCTGCTGACTTTGAACTTGATACTTAGTAGAGGATGACATTTAAACTGGTCTTTCAGCCTCCATAAGTGTTGGGATTACATTGCCCTGCCTGGTTTATATGATGCTGGGGATCAAACCCAGGGCTTCATGAATGCTAAGCAAATACTCTACCAACAGAGTACATCCCCAGCTTCTTTTTCCTTTGCATGTGTGCGTGCGTGCGTGTGTGTGTGTGTGTGTGTGTGTGTGTGTGTATGTGTGTGTACATGTTTTATGTACATGTTCATGTGTGTAAGTAAAGCATGCATTTGTTATGTCATTGTGTATGGAGATCAAAGCACAACCTCTTGTGTGTTTCCTGACCATCAACCTTGTTTGAGACAGGCTTTCTTTATTGTCTGTGGATGTGTCCCACTAATTGGAATGCTGGAATTATAGATATGTGCTATTGACCCAGTTTTGTGTGAATTCTGGGCTTCAAAACTCAGGTCCTTACACTTGTGTGGTAAGAACTTCAGCCACTAGAGCCGTCTTCTCAGACTGACTCATATTATAAAGCCACGGATGCCCTCATGACACTTTCCCCTCATGACTTCCTTTAGACATAGTTAACTTCCCAAATGCTCTAACTTTAAATACTATCAATATAGGGCCTTGAGGATTAAGTTCCTAACTCTTTAACTTGAAGAGTATGCATTCGAATTTCAGTCGTGTGTTCATGTTACTGTGTGATCAGATTCCACATTTTTTTTTTTACAACACTGAAATTTTATACCCAATAAACAACTCTCACTGCCCACCTTCCCTGTCTCCCAGGAGCCACCATACTGCTGTTTCAATGCAAACAGGCTGTGACTACTTTAGATAAACCCATACAAACAGAATCGTTTCAAACTTGCATCCTTGTGACTGGCTTATTTCTCCTTGCAAAATGTCCTCAAGGTTCATCCATGTTGTCTGTACAACAGATGAGTACATCAGATCTCACTACAGATGGTTGTGAGCCACCACCTGGTTGCTGGGAATTAAACTCCAGACATCTGGAAGAGCAGTCAGTGTTTTTAACCTCTGAGCCATTTCTCCAGCCCCCAGAATTTCATTTTGAAGACTTACTAGTATTTATATATGTAGTGTGCTGGCTAGTTTTATGTCAACTTGACACAAGCCAGAGTCTTCAGAGAAGGGAGTGTCAATTGAGAAAATACAGACTGTAGGCAAGCCTGTAGGACATTTTCTTAATAGGTGAGTGAGTGATGGAAGGGCCCAGCCCATTGTGGGTGGGGCTACTCCTGAGCTTGTGTTCCTAGTTCTATAAAAGGAGGCTGACTCTTGTTGTAGGGTTTGCTGAAGGAGGCAGAGGCAGGAGGATTATGAGTTCGAGGCCAGCCTGGGCTACACATTTAAAAGAGCCAAGGGTGGTGGTGCACACCTTTAATACCAGCACTAGGGAGGCAGACACACACAGAGGCAGATCTCAGTGAGTTCAAGGCCAGCCTGGTCTGCAAAGCAAGTTCTAGGACAGCCAGAGCTGCTACACAGAGAAACTCTGTCTTGAAAAACAGAAAAAAAAAAAAAAGTATGTTGAGCAAAAAGCAAGCTAGTAAGCAGCCTGCACCCCCACCCCCACCCCACGGCTTCTGCATCAGCTCATGTCTCCAGATTCAAGTCCTGATTTCTATGATGAACAGGGATGTGGAAGTGCAAACCATAAATAAACCCTGTCTTCCCATGTTGTTTTGGTCATGGCATTTCATCGTTGCAATTGTAATCCTAACTAGTTCATGCAGATACATTTCTTCTGAGTATCCATTCACCCAGAGGGCACAAGACTGCCTTTATCTCTTGGCTGTGATATGATTGTTAGATTACAATGTAGGTGGATGGTAGAAGGGCAACAGTCAACGACAGAAAGACTGGACTGGATCGGTTGAGGCTCATTCATGCTAACTGCCATGTTTGAAGACCCAGCTCATCCCTCCTTCCCTGCTTTTGGAACCCTTCTTACTCACACAGGCCACTTTTCTAATCCACCACTTCCTCTTAGCAGAACATCATCTGTCTTCTCTCTCGAAGTGAGTTGAGGGTCCCTTGTTTCCAGCCCTGTGTGGCCTGCTGGTCACTGTTCCAGAGAGGAAGCGGTGTGTAGAAGACAGGTTGTTCTTCCAGCAAACCGGAGGCTCTCTGGGGAAGAGTATGTTTGATTTACTATTCCTGGCACTATAAGTTCAAATGTTTACGGATATATTGAAACTGGGATGAAAGCATCCTATTCATGTAATAGAATCGGTGAGACCTTGCCTGCCCGTCCCCCCCCCAAAAAAAAAAAACCCAGCAAAATTTGGCTTTCTTAGCTGGAGAAAGGTATGCTGTTTGAGACTCTAGTTCTCAGCCGGAAGTTAAGCTCACCTACAGCTGAGCGGGCACAGAACCTAGGGGTTTGGGTTTGTCAAATAGGACCCTGGGCACCCACCTGGCTAGCACAAGAGGGTGGAGCAGGCGTCCCCTCAACCACAGTAGGGTTTTACAAGGAGGCACCCAGCCGAGCCCACCGGCCTAGGCGTGCCGCTGGCCGCCTAGCCCCAGACATTCCGCTCCTGCCACTGGAATGCGCCGACACGGCTGCCTGTTGGCCTTCAGTGGCTCCTGGGTGGCATGGCTCTCCAGGGGGCGGGGCGGGGCGGAGCCTTATGAGCGGGACCTTTAAATTGACCACCGAAGTGCGGGACCCACGCCTGACTGCCCGACCTGGCGAGCCCGGCCACCTCGCTTACAGACCCCTACAGGTCGCCGAGCCCATCATGTTGGTCCCAGCCCCCGCGCGCCACCTCCCGGGACTTCTGCTGATGCTCTGGCCGCTGCTGCTGCTGCCGACCCCTGCCGCTCCGGGACGTTTGGCCCGCGCAAGCGTCCGCCGGCTGGGGACACGTGTCCCCGGGGGCAGTCCCGGGCATCTTCCTGCTCCAGCGACTCCTACGCGTGCACCTCATTCCGGAGCCCGCAGTGCAGGTGCAGTAGGGCGGACGGGGAACAGCTACACATGAGAGGGAGCCACAGCCCTGGCTGGAAGTGGGAAGAGGGGCATGGACCCCAGAAATGCCTCCAAGCGGGGTGCTGAAGGGTGGAATCCTTCTACCGGCAATCCCGCTTAGAAACTAAGGATCCGACAGCCAAGGGGCGAGGGTAGGGGTTGTGATGTAAGGTCATGCAAATGACCCTAATGGCATCTGACATCCCGAAAATTCAAACTTGCTTGCGAAGGGAGCATCACGCACCTGTAGGAGCTCCAGTCAGAAAGTAAGATGGGGGCTCCCGGCTCTACCGGGTCAGATCTCTTGGTCAGCGAGAGCAAACCCTTCTCGACACCCTGTTTGTAGCTATCTGGAAATCTCCATCTATTTTGCATTCACTGTGTGTGCCTTTCTCCCTATGGAAGAAAGGGTCTAGAAGAAACGCAAGATCTCGAAGAAGGGACAGCTTAGTGGAGGATGGGGGAGAGGGGTGGAGTGGGACTAGGAAGGAAAGCCAAACTATCATGTCCTGTAACCATATTGGTGTTTACTCGGTCCTGCCCACGACGGAGTAATTCTGCTTGTTGACTGCCGGCTCCAACCCATGCTCTGTGAGATCCCCTGAGACCCAGGCAGGTCTGGTCTTCAATGTACCTATTCCATTTTCTTCCTTGGCCACTGATTTTGCTTTGAGCAGAGCACACCTACAGAGCTCAGTAAAGCTGGTGGGCGTCCTTCATGACCCCCACAACATACACAGGGACCCAGAATGGGCATCAGATCCCCTAGGGAAACTGATTCCCTAAGAAGTCAAGCAAGGGCTCCTTCTGCTGCACAGCTCGCTAGGGCCTCCACACCACTTACACAAAGTTGTCTCTTCCTTCCCCGAAGATCCAGCTCCAGTCAGTCTGGCCTTGGCTGGAAAGAAGCGGTAGCAAATCTTTTTCCAGGTGGCCAGGCTCATCTGGCTGGTATTGCAGTCAGGACAAATTGCATGATCTGTCCCCACCTGTGACTTGCTGGATATGCCAGGAATTGGCTCAGGAAACCCTTATCATCCACGATTTGAAATCCCAGATTTAGAATGGCAAGAGCATTGCCACCAAGGCAGGGGCCAGCCGGGCTTCTGTGGGTTAAGTGGAACAGCTGGTTATTGCAGGCTGAGGTAGAGGGAGGAAGCCTTTTCTCTGGAAATGAACTTGACTTCTACTCTCCTCCTTGGGGGGATAGGATTGGGAGAAGGAGGCTAGATTTTTTTCACTCAGTGACCGTTGACCATGGTCCTTTACAGCTTGGCCTCCAAACTTGATTTTGGGTAGCAATCCCTTGATAAATGCCACATTCTACTCCTCCAGACCATGCTAGCAACCAGGAGTTGGTAAGCTTTTCTGTAAGCTTTTACTGCTGACAAGATGTCAATGATGGGCAAAATTGTGGAATCTCTCTCCCTCCCTCCTCTCTGTCTTATGTAGCCCAGGCTAGCTTCAAACTCATTATGTAGACAAGGATGTCCTTGAAGTTCTGCTGGGATTTTGGGCTACGGGCACACGTCTCCTTACCCTATTTATATGGTACTTGGATTGAGCCCAGGGCCAGGCAAACCTACTACCTGAGTTACACTCTCAGCCCCACTTTTTTTTTCTTCTTGAGAATCAAACTGCTGATATAATAAATAGGAGTGAGATTCAAAAACAATTCGTACCTTTGCTGAGGCTGCAGGGATGAGAAAAGAGCTTAGTGACCATGGAATTAGTCGTTGCCACCTTGGTCAACATTCCTATATTATTTTTCCTATCGCCTTCATAACAAATGGCCGTGAATGTAGTGGCTTACCCCAACACTAAGTATTATCTTACAGTTCTGTAGGTTGGAGGCTGATGCTGTTCTCCCTAGGCAAATATCAAGGTGTTGGCAGGGCTGCACGCCTGTCCTGTTGGGAGGGAGGTACCAGGGGGAAGTGCTTGCCAGCCTTGCTAATTTCTTAGAGGGTACTGTAGTCTTCTGCTTCTCTGTTCAAAATCGAGCAATAGCTTGAGCCCATCTCACATCTTGGTCTCTCTTTTTCAGTTAACCTCTTGCACTTTAGGGATCGATTCTATTGACTCCATCTGAAAAATCTTAAGGTAACCTCCCCATCAGCAGGCCTCCTGCTCACAGCTGTAGTCTCTTGCCATGTTCAGTAGCATTTGTGCCAGTCTGTGAAAAAAGACCAGAATGTATTCTGGGGGAGTTATTATTCTGCCTATTACACCTCAGAGCTTCCAACCCCGTCCCCCAGATGGAGGATTTAGTTCAGTAAAAGCAAATGGAGAAGAGCAGAATCAGGCATGTTGAGTGACAAGAACCCACTGGTTAGGAGGGACACCCACCGTGGTGTTAGAGTAAGTGTGGAGTTACAAGGTTTGCACCGTGGTGCTTTCTCCTTCCATTCCAACTGTGCAAAATATACAGACCTATGTCCAGGGAAGATTTTCAACACAGGTCCCCTTCCTTGCTCTTGATCCCTGGAAATCTTCAAGGAAATTGTGGAGCTCCTTAAAAAATGAGATCTGTAATTTCCATTGACTTAACCAAACACATGATGACATAGGCATCTTTTGGGTGATGACTCAAAGTCAGTATGCAAATGCCAGCTGGGCACATGAAATGATGTTGATTTTTGTGGTGGAAAACATTGCCTCATTGGGAACAGCTGCTATGTACTGGAAAGGCCTTGGAGCTCAGAGACTGAAGTCATGGAGTCCATGCTCACTCCACTACTTTTCAGGTTTTGCTTCTCACAAACCTCTACCAGATGTGTATGTTGAAACCTCTGCATGGCTGTAATCCCAGGCACTTGGGAGGCGGAGGCAGGAGGATTGTATGCTGAGGGTCATCCCTGGCTATGCAGTGAGTTAGAGGCCAACCTGGGTTACAGGAGAACTTCTCTCAAAGAAATGTGTGTGTGTGTGTGTGTGTGTGTGTGTGTGTGTGTGTGTGTGTGTGTGTTGGTTGGTTGAAAGTGGAGAATGGATTGAAAAAGAGATGTGTCAACTGGATTCTTTCCCTGTAGTGACAGTGGCCTGGATTTGGGCTGCTGAGAGAAGCTTGTGCAAATCAGGTTAGAGGAAGCAATAAAGACTAGGAAAGAGTATATGGCAATGAGCACATGTTGGGTTACTAGAGAGCACAAGATGCCTATGTGTAGAAATAATGTATGATCTTTGAAGGGTTCCTTTCTTCTATTGTGGCAGACGTGTAGGCAATGACAAGTAAAAAAATAATGCAGAGAGAAGTGGACAAGAGAGTTTGGGGAGAGGGTAAGAGAGGTACCAGATTATGACCTCCAATCCCTAAAACAAGATACACTTCCAAAGATGGAGGTGTGGTAGCTGTGTGTTAGACAAAGTCATACCCCATGTCTTAGGCAAGTGCAAGGCAGCACTAGGATTCCTTCAGTACCAGGAGTTACAAGACTTTCAGAAGAGAACTTTAAATAGTGGGATAAGTCTCCAAGCAAAATCTTGGGAAGACTCACATTTCCATGTGACTTCTCATTAGAGGATTCTGAAAGCCTGGGTGTTTTCAACTCTTAGAGTGAGGATGGCCTCCAGGAAGGAAGCAGGTAGTGGTACTGCTGGGCTTAGGAGATGCTACCAGGCCTGTTTTCCCAGAGTCCCAGAGTTCTCTGAGAGTGAGAACTGTCCCATTTATGACTGTGGTCTGATCCTGCCTACCATTTTATATTCCCCATACCCTTCTTTGCAGGTGTTTGCAAGAGCAGGCCTTTGGACTTGGTGTTTATCATTGATAGTTCTCGTAGCGTCCGGCCTCTGGAATTCTCCAAAGTGAAGACCTTTGTATCCCGTATCATTGACACTCTGGACATTGGGGCAGTTGATACGAGGGTGGCTGTGGTGAATTACGCCAGCACTGTGAAGATAGAGTTCCAGCTCAACACCTACTCAGACAAGCGGGCCCTGAAACAGGCTGTGGCGCGGATCACACCCTTGTCAACAGGCACTATGTCAGGGCTGGCTATCCAGACAGCAATGGAGGAAGCCTTCACCGTGGAGGCTGGAGCTCGGGGGCCCATGTCCAACATCCCCAAGGTAGCTATTATCGTGACAGATGGGAGGCCCCAGGACCAAGTGAATGAAGTGGCTGCTCAGGCCCGGGCATCTGGCATTGAGCTGTATGCTGTGGGTGTAGACAGGGCAGATATGCAGTCCCTCAAGATGATGGCTAGCAAGCCCCTGGAAGATCATGTGTTCTATGTGGAGACCTATGGAGTTATTGAAAAGCTCTCTGCTAGATTCCAGGAAACCTTTTGTGGTAAGTCTTAGCTTCCACATGTTATAGTTCATACATTATATGTATGTTATAGTTCATACATTATATACATGGAAACTGGTTTTTAAAGATTTATTTTTTTAAATTATGAGGATGTGCATGAGTATGGGTAGCCACTGGAGATATGGTTGTAAGCCACCCAAGATGGGCAATGGGAACCAAACTTGTGCTTTCTGCAAGAGATGTATGTGCTCTTAACTGTTGAGCCAATGTACCAGAGCCCTGGAACACTGTATTCATTTTTTGGGAGGGGGTGGAAATTTTATGGGAGAATTAAACACATGCAATGCTTTTTTTAAAAACCAACCTAAACACATGGTGTTGGTTTAGAAGTACAAGGCTGTACTATATGTAACTTGGTTTGCTCATAAAACTTTCATGTTTGCATTAGACATGTTAAGTTCTGGAAATAACCAGAATAAACAATCCTGCTGCTCCCAGATGGAGTCAGAAATAAAACCCAAACCCCAAACACCCAAACTCAAGACATCAGTCCCCTCTTTGCCACCATTAACATTCCTCTCTTCCAAATGTTTTCTTTAGCTTTACATCTCTAGATCTAACAGAGTCTCTCTTGTTCTGCTGCAGAAGCTGGAGAGGCATCTGCCCCTGGGAGGCCCGGTGGGCTGTGTCCCAATGTCACCATTCATGTGCATGTAATGAAAGCTTGTTACATTTCAGATTCTTCCTCTGCTTATTCTTTTGTGGAATAATTGGATTTGAGATGAGAAGGGTTGGGTTTTCTGGTTCACTTAGACACAAGAAACAGATTAAAAACCAATTATTCTGTTAATCTTCTGTTCTTTTCTGATGTATTTTGCATATGAACATGATAATTTTATTAGAGCTTTTTAGCATGAATTAATCAGATGCAATAATATGAATCTGTTCTGTCCTGGATTTTTTTTTTTAAATCAGGGTGTGTGTTGGGTCTGATGGTAATGCCTGTAACGCTAAGCACTGGAGAGGTGGAGTTCAAGATCAGCCTCAGTTATATCTTGAGTTTGAGGTCAGACTGTCCATGAGACCATGTCATTAAAAAGAAAAAGAAAACAAAAATCTATATCAAAAAAACTTTAGAAAAGTAGAATTATGATTTGTGGGAATCATATTTTTAAAAAATCATTTGAAATCGTCTGTGGACTTGTTGAATCGAGTGTGGGCACTGTTCCAATTTAGGAGAATTCCTCAGCATAGACACTTGGTGCCGCACAGATTCCATGTCTATTCATAGTGACTACCACATACAAAGTCAAAGCTCGCTCTTCCCAGCCTTCAGATACCGTTGTGGAGTTGGTGGAAAAGACAAACAAGTGAGCCAGTGACCACAGCTGCAAATATCAATGAGACATTATATCTAAATGAATGTGGAATCCAGGATCATCAGTTGGTTGGGAAATGGTAGATGAAATCTTGGCCTCATCACAGCCAGACCTGGCTGAGATTCTCTTGTCTTCCGTGTCCTGGGACACTGGGCTTTCACAAGACACTGTTGGCTATGATGGCAACTACTTGGCATTTATTAGGCTCTAGAAAGAAAGTGCCTTTTTTTCTTTTTCCCAGAAAACCCCCTCAAGCTGTGGGTGAGAGCGCTTCCATCAGGGCTCTGGTTTGTGGTTACGTTGGGTCTTAAAGTTAGCAACTAGGGGTGGGCTCCAAGGCTGTGAAGTAACAGTGGTGAGTGGCAATCTTTTTCTTCTCTTACAAAAGCCCTGCTTGTTCTGGGGGCGGGGCGATGGCCCCTGTGGAAATAAAAAAACTGAGGGGCAGCTTGTTGTAGTCACCGGGCTGGAAAGACCATTGCATGAAAAGGTACTCCTTGGGAAAATATTAGCCTTGTGCTATTGCCAAGGGCACTGGAGGCTGGGTTACCTGCTACAGGATTGTTAGTCTCCTCTCAGAGGCCTTGGTTTTGTAGAAATAACTACATTCATTGATTTGCCTTCTCAAACACATCACTGTGTGTGTGTGTGTGTGTGTGTGTGTGTGTGTGTGTGTGTGTGTGTGGTCATTCCAATGACAGAAAATTTTCCAGGAGTAAAAATGTGGAGATATGATTTAGCAGATATAATCTCATGCCTTTCTTTTTATCTCTTTGGATTTAAAATTTGAACTCATCATCTTTGAAGCTACTAAGAACCCAAGTAGATATCTGAGCTTTGGATATGTAATGGGCATGCAGAAGGAGATTGTTGGCTGGATGGCCTCCCACTATTTGCATGCTCAAGCACATCACTGCCCCAGTGTGAGTCAGTTCCAGGCTAATAGGCATGCTTGTGGTCCAGTTCCCTTTAGGCACAAAATGTGGGACTCTTGCAAACAAGGTTTCAGCTACATTGGGCCCACTAGCTCACAGCACTTTTGACAGTACATTATTATTCTCCTCAGCTCTTACAGTTGCAAGGTGAGAATCTGTTTCATGGGTACACAACTTGGCTAAATAAAACATCAAGTTGCCTCACCCCATGGAAATGTTTGTTTCCAGCAACTCCCAATTCAGAATTTCTTTTCTCTTTTGAAAGATGGTATATCAAGATCAATAATTCTAAATTTGCGTCATCTCAAATCAAATATTTAATAATTCAGAGGCAGAAAGCAGTGCCTCCCCTTCCCCTGCTTTAAATATTGAAGTCAAAAGGAGTCAGAAAGGAACCTGGAGGAAGTATCTTTTGGAATGGAAGGAATTGTCTAAAATGGTTCTTGGGTACAGATGTAAACAGTGCATGTTCTTTCTTTGCCTAGCTCTGGACCCGTGTGTGCTTGGCACACACCAGTGTCAGCATGTGTGCATCAGTGATGGTGACGGCAGCCACCACTGCGAGTGCAGCCAAGGGTACACCTTGAATGCAGACCGGAAAACATGTTCAGGTGAGGCATCCTTGGGGCACGGTGGCTGAACAGGAGCTATTGGGTGCCTCTTCTCTGGGGGGTGGACTTTTTCTTACGCGCTATCTTCAACCTCTTTTCTTCCGAGCTAGTGACTTCTGGTGGTTTTAGCGCTGTTTAGCAGCTTTTGGCCTAGTACAGGCCTTGCTACTATTCTTTAAAAAAAAAAAAAAAAACTTAAACTACACTGTGGTGGTGCATACTGTTGATCTCAGCACTTGGGAGACAGAGGCAGGTGGATCTCTGAGTTCAAGGCCAGCCTGGTCTACAGAGTGAGTTCTAGGACAGTCAGGGCTACACAGAGAAACCTTGTCTTGAAAAACCAAAACAAATAAATGAATGTGAATAAATAAATAAAATAAGATAAATTATGTGTGTGTCTGTGCATGGGTGTGTGTATGCAGGTACCCAAGGAGCCCAGAGGTGTTCCCCTGGAGCTGGAGTACAGGTGCTGAGCCACTCACTCACTTCCTGTGCTGTTAGGAATCACACTTAGATTCTCTGCAAAAGCAATATGTCCCCATAAACACTGAGCTGCCCCTTCAGCCCCTTCTTTTTCTAGAAATTAAAATTTTAGGTTAGAATACACATAGACCTTATCATGGCATCTTCACATGTATGTGTCAATTATACCTTGTTCTCATTTTCCCCTGCTGCTGTCTTCCTCAGTGGGCTCTTTCCCTTAGTGTGCTCCCTCCTCCTCCCAGTTTCCTTCTGCTTCCCTATTACATTTATTGCATTACTCTCTCTCTCTCTCTCTTTCTCACCTCCCTTAAGATCTCTTCTTTTCTCTCATGAACCCCTTTCTAGCTCAGTGACGTACAAACACCCACATCCGATTTTAGAAGATTTCTTAGATGAGAGAAAACATTCGGTATCTTTCTGAATCTTTTTTCCCTCTCGTTTAACTTAGGAATTTCCAGTTACACCCACTTTCCTGCAAAAGTCATGATTTCAGTTTTCTTTACATCTGTGTAAGTTCCCATTGTGCGTCTGTACCATGTTTTCTTTATGTATCCATCTGCCAATGAACATTTAGGTGGGCTCCATTTCCTGGCTTCTGAATAAAGTAGCTGTAAATATGGATGTGTAAGTCTTTGTGTGATAGTTCTTAAGGTCTATACTGTTGTTATTGTTCTTAAAACACTAATAAAAGGAATGGTGAAAAAGAAGGTATTCAAAACTCTTTAATTTTTTCCCTTTATTTTCCTTTATTTATTTATTTATTTATTTATTTTTGTTTTGAGACATAGTTTCTCTGTGCAGCCCTGGATGTCAAGGAACTCCCTCTGTAGACCAGGCTGGCCTTGAACTCACAGAGATCTGCCTACTTCTGACTCCGAAGTACTGGGATTAAAGGCATGCACTACCACCACCCTTTATTTTTTAAATGTATATGTTAACTTAAAAAATCTTTTTGAGTGTTACACAAACATAGAGATAGCCACAGGCACACATGTACCAATGTCCATGCAGTTTCTGCAGAGGCCAGAAGAGGACACTGGGTCCCCTGATACTGAGGTTATAGACAGCTGTGAGCTGCCATTGCATGCTAGGAATCAAACTTGGATATTTGGAAGCACAGCCAGTTTTCTTAGCCAGTGAACCGATTCTCCAGCCCCAGGATCCAATACTCTTGATACTTTGGGAGAGCTGACATTTTTCCTGGATTTTATTTCATTAGATATTAGCATTCCAATTCCTCCCTATGACAGTACACAATCTTGGGCACTAGAAGTAGAGAGAAACACTGAAAACCTTGCTCAGTGGTATCTAAACACCACACAGAGTCAATGAAGAATAGCGATTAGATTATTTTTCTCTTTAATCCTAGGAGAGCTTCTGTGAAGAAAATAGACATCATTTAGTTCAAACTTAATTTTATAGTTAAGAAAATTGAGTTTCAAAAAAGAGAAGAGGTATATGTATTTGTGGGTCTGTTGGTGAAGGGACAGGGCCAAAGAGTAGGATCAAAGTTCACCAGTCTCTATGCCCACTCCTCTGTGTGTGTGTGTGTGTGTGTGTGTGTGTGTGTGTGTGTGTGTGTGCGCGCGCGCATGTGTGTGTGTGATATTGTGACTGGTAAGGGTTTGTTTATCTCCTTTCCTTATGTCCACACTTGTCTTGATTATCTTTTGACAGCTATTGATAAGTGTGCCCTCAACACTCATAGATGTGAACAGATCTGTGTGAATGACAGAAATGGCTCATACCACTGTGAGTGCTACGAAGGTTACACCTTGAATCCAGACAAGGCAACTTGTGCAGGTGAGTGGACCCACCAGCCTACCTAGTGTTGAAGGGAAAGCCTACAGCTGGGAACTTGGTCAGTTTTCCACTTTTGACACCCTGGGGATTTTTTTGTTTCCTCTCTTCCTCTCTCCCTCCCTCCCTTCCTATTTTCTTTCTTTCCTTCCTTCATTCTTTTTTCTTTTGAGACAGAGTTTCTCCACATAGCCTTGGTTGTCCTGGAACTCTCTCTGTAGACCAGGTTGGTTTCAAACTCAGAGAGATCCATCTGTTTCTGCCTCCTGAGTATTGGGTGAGATTAAAGGCATGCAATACCTCTGCCCAGTTGGATTTTCTGTTTCTAAATTCTGTATGAAAAAAAAAGAAATGGGTGGGGGAGACAGAGACTCTATAATGGGGAACCTGGCAGATACTTTATGAAGCAACGAGAGATCTACATTTATGTCACTAGAGATGGCCTCATTTGTGGGGGGGTTTGCTCTGGCTGCTTGTTGGGTAAGGGCTGCAGAGTCACAAGTTACTGGGGAAACAGACTCCAGAGACCAGCCCGGGATACAGATGTAGTTTAATTCAGAAGTTTACTTGCACATATACATATATCATTCAATCAGCTTAAGGACACATCATGTTATTACCTAATAAGTCTGAATGGTGCAACCTGCATCACTTGAGGGTGCTCAAGAGGGACAGTGTGTCCTGGCAGTGTGTCTGTGGACAAAGAGCAGGAAGCAGGCAATGCCCTGGACTCGGTGCCATTCTGTAGGTTTCTGATGTGTTGGGATCCCATTATGTGTGTCTAGAATACCAGAGACTCAGGTATGCTCAAGCAGCTCCAGGAGCCGTTTGTGATTCTCATGTCCCCTGTCTTTTAGACTCCCTCCCTCCCTGACAGTCTCACGTTGGCATATTCTTGCTAAACATTTAGAACCACGAGGAAACCTCAGACAAACCAAAGGAAGAGTCTTAGTCCACCATGTTTTCCAGTTCCTCTCAAATGTGCTGAAGTCACAAAAACAAAAGTAGATTGATGAAATGTCTCAGAATATGGCAACTTCATGTCATGTGGGATCTTGGATTGGATCCTGCACCAGAAAATGAACATTAGGAGAAGAATTAGGAACATCTGAATATTTTTTTGAGTGGAGATTAAGAAATCATGCTGTATTGATGTTTTTGGTTATCATAGTAGACATCTAAATTGTTATCATTTGGGAATAGAGGAAATAAGTTTTTCCAAAGCCTGAACTTGCCTTAAAAGTGAAAGTTTACAAGTTAAAAAATAGATTAAAGCTGAATATGGTAGCTCATGGCTATCACCCCAGCACTTGGGTGGCAGAGGCAGGAAAATCAATGTAAATTTCCGGTCTGCTTGGGATGTATAGATGAGACTATGTCTCAATCTTCTCCCAATACAAATCTTTTCCCCTCTTTCTGGGTGTGGTTATCCATGCCTGCAATTCTAGCATTCAAGAGGCTGAAGATTTCACACCAGCCTTGGCTACATAGTAAGACCCTGTTTCAATAGAAAAAAATCAAATATGTATTTCTACTGTGAACCTGTCTTTCTGTATGTATTATCTACTTAAATAGCTACCTAGCTGTTGTCTATTCATCTATCTCTCATAGGGAAATACACTCACTAAAGAATTGGGTCTCAGACTCTCATTCCACTCTAAATTAGTTGGTCTCCTCGGGACTCTTGTATCTTATTTATGAAATGAATGTTAAAATAGAATTTCTTCTAATTCCCCTTTCCCCTGGATCTAGTGTAATTAGCTGCATAATTGGCTGGTTTATTTCTGGATTGGATTAAGTACAACAACCTAAAAGGAATGCATTAAGTATTAATGAGATGCTTGGGTTATAACACAACTCAACATTGATGATATTGAAAGAGCCGAGTATAACGTTGGAGAATAATTATCATGTGTGAAGGATTTTTATTAACTCTGCTAATTTCTAGTTAGAGCAAATAACACTGACAGCTTTGCCTAGCCTCCAGACAGTTTCCTTCTCATATATTTCTCGCTGTTTTTAAAAATGTTTCTATTTATGGGGAATAAAAGACTCTTTGAGTTTTAATTTTAAATTTTCACTCTTGGGCTTTTCATCTGACAGCTCAGGACAAATGTGCTTTGGGTACACATGGCTGCCAGCACATTTGTGTGAATGACAGAGCCGGGTCCCATCACTGTGAATGCTTTGAGGGCTACACTCTGAATGCAGATAAGAAAACATGTTCAGGTAAAGTCCATCCCACAATCCTTCCCTGCTTGACTCTTTCTATGGTGGCTAAATCAACCTGCAATTCACCAGGAGAGAAGGTTCTTGCGGGGAACATAAAGGGTTCAGACATCCGACCAGCTTACATGTTTAGACACATTGCCCAGGGAATTGGTGAGCTCACTGGCTTTTACAAACATAGATCATTTCAGAAAATTACTAGGAAATGGGTAGGGAGTGAGGGATATGAGAAAAGCTAATGAAATGTGAGGTCCCCATCCAGGAAAATATTTAGAAGCCTGTACACTGGGAACTTTTTAAGCAACTGGAGGAAGTCAGCTGGACAGTAATTATTTGGTGTGATAGGCTGAACTGATCTTTTTCCAGTTAAAACTTGGCTCAGGACTTTTCTGTAGTGTTGATCTTTAAGCTGGATTCTTTTTAGCAAAGGAGACTTTGTGAAGGGTTGACTTAGACCCACACAGGCCTTCCAAGGTGTTGGAAGCAGGGACATTCTTGACTGTTTCTGGCTAATCAATCTTCAGTGACTCAGAGCCTTGTGACTTGGCTAACGAGCTCCTGCTGGGACCATTAATCGTCATTAATTTGATTTAAGCTCACTGGTGGAACAGGGCAGCATTTGTAGACACTAAAGCTCTCCATTTGAAGAGCATTCCTTGCTCTCGAGTTGCTACTGAATTTGGTACATTAGTGTTTTTCAGATTTGCTCCATCTGCTTCTTCAGGGAACCAGATATGGTGGGATCTTGTCAAGATAAATGGAAGGGAATGGCACATCGCTGGATACCTTTATTGTTTTTCCTTCTCTCCTCTCCTCTCTTCCCCATCTCCATTCCCCTCTTCTCTCCTCTCCATTCCCCTTTCCTTTCATTTCCTCTCCTCTCCCCTCCCCTCCCATCCTCTCCCCTTCCCTCCTCTTTTCTTTCTTCTTTCTTTCTTTCTTTCCTTCTTTTTCTTCTTCTTTTTTTTGTGAGACAGTGTTTCCTGCAGCACAGGCTGGCCTGGAACTCTCTATGAAGCCCAATTAGCCTCAACTTGCAGTAGCTCTAAGTGCTGGAGTTACTGCATGTGTATGGGTACTACTATGTCTGGCTTTTCCTCTCTTTAAGAAATGAAATCAGGCCAGACATGGTTTCTAATCTCGGCCACTATAGAGACAGAAGGAGAGGGCTATGATCAGTATAGAAGACTGGGAACAAGTACAGTGCTTTGGTCCTTGTAATGGCAGAGAAAGAATCTGTGTCTCCCGGGAGCCTTTCTGGGTTCACTAAGCTGTTTTTCACTTATCTAGGCCATTGGACACAGGACCGGTGTGGTGCTTTCCTCTGTTTCCACTTAAGTTTGGGCAAGCTATCTTAATCCCCAAAATGCTATTTATGTGATAAATGAAAGCACTTCTGTATTTAATTGAATGTATCACCATTAATCTTATTAAGTTATTTATTTTTATTTTTCCCTATGAGAAAGGGAGAGAGAGAACATTAGTGTCCATTTCATCAGTGTTTTGGTTTTTTTGTCTCACATCATAAGGTATCAGTAGTTGGTCTTTTGGCAATATAGTTCCCCCCCCCCCCTGTGTAGTGTCAAACTTAGCTCCGCCTACAGTGATGTCTGTATTAGTGACTTGCCTCACTGCTGTGACAAAATACCTGACAAAAGTAATTTAAGGAAAGAGGGAGGGAGGGAGGGTTTATTCTGTTCACACTTGAGGGCACAGTCCATAATGGTAGTGAAGTCTCAGCAGCAGGAGCTTGAGGCAGCGGTCCCATTGGATCTGATAGTCAGGAAGCAGAGAGAGATGAAAGCTGGTGTTCAGGGAGCCTTCTTTTTATTTTAGTTCAGTTCTGGACCCTAACCCATGGTAATGGTGTCACCCATATCTATAGTGACCTCTCTTATCTCAGTGAACACAGTCTAGAACCCCCCTTCACAGACATGACCCCAGTGATTCTAGATTCAGTCAAGCTGCCTATTAAGATTAACCACCACAGGCTTCCTAGAAGATTTCTTTTGGTGACAATATAAATAGCATTGATAGATTCCAGAAATGCCTATGGTAAGCTCTGTACTACCATTAAGACTCAGTGCCATCTAGTGTAATAGGCAGGAGAGATGAGAAGTCCCCACAGACAGCTGCAGGAGAGCGAAGGGGTAGGAATGGCCAGATAACAGATCAGGCCAAGGGTGTGCCATGTGGGGAAGGAAGTTATTTCTTTTTCTCAGAACACAGGGCTCTGGGTGACTGTGAAGGTTTCATTCTCAGTGCTGGCTGGGGCCAACAAAGCTTTGTATTCCAGAAGTTTGTGTTTAGTGTTCTGTTTGACTAACGGATGAACATCTTCTCTCCTGCATGGTGTGGGCCAGTTCGAAACAAGTGTGCTCTGGGCACGCATGGCTGCCAGCACATCTGTGTGAGCGATGGGGCAGCATCCTACCACTGCGATTGTTTCCCTGGCTACACCTTGAATGATGACAAGAAGACATGTTCAGGTGAAGACTGGCCTTTTGACTAGATTTTGTTCAATGGGAAAATCTAGGAGGAAGCCACTTTAAAAAAAAAAAAAAAAGGTTTTATCCTGTCCAGTTACTGTCCTCTTCTGCTACATAGTCTGCTTTCTGTAATTTGACCCCATTCTCTTTCATTTTTCTTCGAATTAATGTCTCTAAATCTGTTTTCTGCTTTTGTGATAAAAATGCTTAACAGCAAATTTTCTATCCCAGCCATTTTCAAATGTACAGTTCTGTGTTAATGGTCACTATAGTTCATCCCCAGAGTCTTTTCAACTTTCCCATGTAAAGCTCTGCACTCATGGGACAGTGATTGATGCTTCCTGCTCCCCTGGGGACTTGCCAGTCTCCCCCACAATCTCAATGGGAACTTCATAGCCAGCCTTAGATCAATTTAGGGGAGCACTGCCACTTTAACAAACTTCCAGTATACCCAACACAGTGCGCATCTTTCCACTGGTTTACATCTGCTGTAATTTCTTTCAACAGTGTTTTGTAATTTTCAGTGTATAAGTCATATACTTGAAATATTCCTATGTATTTTATTCTTTTTATGTTATTGTGAATGAATCTCCCTCTCTCTCTGTCTGTCTCTCTGTCTCTATCAACTTTCAATTTTGCTATAGCCCTGCTCTATAATTTTCTAGGGGCTGTTTCAATAAGAATATCCCAATGAGCACGTGGCTTCACAGATCTCAGTGTCTATGAAGCACAAACACTGGACTGGTTGTTCTCTTACAATCTGTACAGAGATGATCAGGTGTGACTGATTTTGGCAGGTGCTTTCTGGCCAGAAATGGGCAGGAGGATCAGTAGTTCAAGCCAGCGTGGGCTGAGACTCTGCTTTAAAAATTAAACAGGGAGCGAGGCGGTGGTGGCCCATGCCTTTAATCACAGCACTTGGGAGGCAGAGGCAAGTGGATCTCTGTGAGTTTAAGACCAGCCTGGACTACAGAGCTAGTTCCAGGACAGCCTCCAAAGTCACAGAGAAGCACTGTCTTGAAAACAAAAACAAAAACCAACCAACCAAACAAGATGGCTGACTAAAAATGGAGATGTGGGTTCAGATCCCAGGTACCTACTAAAGAGCCAGGTGTGGGGGGTGCATGCCTGTAATCTCAGAATGCTGTGGGCTTGCTGGCCAATCAGTGAGCTCCAAGTTCACTGAGGGCATCTGTCTCAGAATATAAGGGGGCCAGTGATTAAAAAAAAAGTACACTGACCCCTGGCCTACACACACACACACACACACACCATACACATACATAGCAGATTATTTAGGTTGGCCATCAATATAGCTCTGAATTTTTAGCTCCAAAGTATGTAAGGGTAAAAATTAAACTTCTCAATTCAAATCATTCAATAGAATAGCAATCCTTAGCCAGGTTGTGGTGTCTCATGCCTTTAATCCCAGTACTTGGGAGGCAGAGGCAGGGGGATATCTGTGAGTTCAAGGCCAGCCTGGTCTACAGAGCAAGTGCCTGGACAGGCTCCAAAGTTACACATAGAAACCCTGTCTTGAAACCCCCCCCCCCACAAAACCCTAAAACCAACCAAACAAACAAACAAAAATAAACAAAAAAACATCAATCCTTTGTGGGAAATCAGGAGTTGCATAGTTTTAATCTTTGAAGTGTTTTTCTCATGTCCACTCTTTAAACAAAACAAAACAAAACCCAAAAACAATAGGACTGGAAGATTGTTCTATTTCTTTTCTTTTTCCTTCCTTCCTTCCTTCCTTCTTTCCTTCCTTCCTTCCTTCCTTCCTTCCTTCCTTCCTTCCTTCTTTCCTTTGTTTTTGTTTTGTTTTTATTTTTGTTGGGGACAGGGTTTCTCTGTGTAACCACTCGGATGTCCTGGAACTCACTCTGCAGACCAGGCTGACCTCCAACCCACAGAGATTGGCCCTCTGCTGCCTCATGAGTGCTGGGATTATAGGCGGTGCCACCAATGCCCTGTGACTCTCTTGTTTCTGTGTCTCTGGCTTCACCAACCACCTTTAAACAGCTTTATGTCATGGCTGATTTCTGACAATAACAAAAACAAGGAACTCGTTATAAGCATCACCCAGTTTAGGCAAATACAAACATTTCCCTAACATTTTTTAATAAAAGTTTCCTGTGAAGTTAACTTTAGCAAATATTTTCTCTTTTCTGTTTGCTCTTAGATGACTTTACCTCCTGAAAAATTCCTTCACATGAGTGGCAATGTTGAAGTGAATTATAGATTTCCTGATTTGCTATCATTCCTCTAAATTGCCTCTTGTGCTAGGTGTTCCACACCCCCAGCCCCCACTTCGCCTCAACCCCTGGTTAACTATAACATTTTGTGTATTGTCATTGTCTTCAGACATCGAGGAAGCAAGAAGCCTCATTTCCATAGAAGACGCCTGTGGCTGTGAAGCCACACTGGCTTTCCAGGAGAAGGTCAGCTCCCATCTCCAGAAGCTGAACACCAAACATATCCTTTGTGGAAGGTTTTCCTCTTCCCCCTTTTCCCCATCCTCCTCTTCTTTCTTTCTTTCCTTTTTTTTTTTCTTTTTTATTTTGAGGATCTCAAATAGTCATGGCTAGCCCCAAACTTGCTATGAAGATGAAGATGACCTGGAATGTCTGGTCCTGCTAGCTCCATCACTCAAGTGCTGGGATTATAGGTGTGTAGCACCATGTCTGGTTTTATGGGGGTTAAACTCAGGGCTTCCTGCAGGCTAAGAAAGAACTCTTACCAACTATGCTACAATCCAGGCCCTGTCTTCTTGTAAAATTTTATTCATAAATTTCAATTTCTGACGGACACGTTAATTGTGCTGCAAAAAACATGGTACCAGTGCCATGGCTATGACTTCTAGAAGCCAACCTAGATACTACAACTGAGCCAAACATTTTAGGGCATTCTTATAGCAATTATCTTATTCATTGCTGTAAGTTAAACATTGGTAATGCATTTGAGAAAAATATAGATCCTTTTCAATGGTACAATAGGTAATTTTTCCTCTTTCAACATTTAAATGTAAAAACTACACATTTCTTTCCCTAATGCTCTTCCTTCCTTCCTTCTTTTCTTTTCTTTTTCGTTTTTGTTTTTGTTTTTTTGTTTTTGTTTTTAGAGACAAGGTTTCTCATGTCACAAGTGTAACAGTAGTCTTGGCTGACCTGGAACTCACTCTGTAGACCAGGCTGGTCTTGAGCTCACAGAGATCTGCCTGCCTCTGCCTTCCAATTACTGACATGAAAGGCTTGTGCCACCACTGTACAGCTCCCTAGTGCTTTTTAATAGTAGTTTGTGCATCCAAGTGAGCTCTTAATAACAGAGTAACTAAGCTATGATCCCTTAAAGTAACTTTTTACTTTTTTAACTTAATTTTTATTTCATGTGCATTGGTGTTTTGCCTGCATGTGTGTCTGTGTTAGGATGCCAGATCATTTGGAACTGGAGTTACAGACAGTTATGAGCTTCCGTGTGGGTGCTAGGAATTGAACCTGGGTCTTCTGGAAGAGTAGCCAGTGTTCTTAACTGCTGAGCCATCCATCTCTCCAGCCCATTTTAAAATAAATTTTAGCTCAAAATCTTCCTATGTCCAGAAAAACAAACAAACAAACAAAAAATACCCAGAAGATCTATTGAATGTTGAACCCCAGACAACACATGGTTATGCAATTTGGTAAGCCAAGATGTCAAGAGTTAGTTTTCAAACTATAACATGACACTGTCTTGCAAATTTCGCTGTCAGTACTCCAAGCTCCAGTTCTGGAAGAGAGTTTTATCTCAGCATCACTCAGCTTTAACAACTATTTCTATATACCTCAGAGGGATGGAATTCAGATGGGGGTAGGCATGACCTGGGAGTCAGTCTTTGAAGGAGGGTACAGGCAGCATAGAGGAATCAGTTTCCAAGTCTTTCACACACTTAAGATGATGGTATTTGTAATTAGCTGGTCTTCGCTCTTCCAAAATTAGCATTGCCATTCTCCTCACTGCACATGGAAGATATCTTTCTCTTCCCTCTTCTGAATTCTATTTCCTAGAAATGTAAACTCTGCAGAAAGCCAAACAAAGGGACAGTTCAACAGTTCCTTTAATCAAGACTTTATAAGCACTACTCCCAACTGAGAGATATTGTTCCATTTCAATTTTGGACGAGAGAAAAAACAAAAACAAAAAAACCCCCAACAAACTGAAGATCTCTGTAGGAGTGTAATTTCATGATGAATTTTAGATTATGCTTTTGATGAGAAAATAATTTATCCACTTAGAGTGGGCCATAATTTTCTTTTGTGTTGAAGTGTTTGAAAGTGCTTATATTTTTTAATGTGTGAAAATAAGTCACTTTGGCCTTAACATGTAACCACTTGATACCATTTTGAAGAGGTTGCAAGTGAACTGAATATGGACAAGTACATCGTTAAACTGCTCAAAAATTCTTGCCTGGAAATGTGGAGTGCTTGGCACATGCAATACTTACTCTTTAATATACTTTATCTTCAACGTTCTTGCTAATAATCTGCCATTATAAATGCTTGACCGTTATTCAGGAAACAGTATGAGGGTTTCCTGGAGCATCAGTATAATTGCTCAAGGAAACAGATGCACAGACCCATATAAAGAACAAGCTTTGATGCTTCAAAACTATGACTGTGAAATAAGATGAAAAGTGAAAAGTTTAATGTTTTGTTATCTCCTGATTGAGCCATGTAAGTTATAGATGTTTATATTAATAAGATGATTATATTCATAAAACTTCATGTCTCTTTTCGCTTGGTCATATTTATAATACAAACCAGCCTTACTATCAAGAGTGCAGATTTTATGAAATATTAACATGTAAAAAGTTCAAATAATTAAACCAAGATGAATATATTTAGAATTGTTTAATACTTTTGTTTTTTTGCTGAAATATTATTGAAGGGATTATAATATGACAAGCAATATAAAACAATGAAGGGATTATAATAAGTGTATCTACAAATAATTTACAGAGATTAAGTGAATGTTACATCACACTTTTAATTAATTCATTAAGGTCATAGAAATGAACACTAAAAAGAACTGGATGAAAACTCGGGGGGGGGGTGAAATCCAGAATTCTATCATTTGGTTTTAACATGTAACTGACAAAATACTTATAAAACTAGTGTAACAAGCAACAAGATCTAATATGTCTTTTTAAAATGTTGGTAACAAGCCTAATTTTTTTTCACTCAAAGTATACCTAGTACATGTAGTTTTAATTGCAGTTTATAACATTTGGAAGAAAATAATTTTTTTAAACTTTGTACTACTTGATTTGTTTTGGTTTGTATTGTTTTTAATATAATAAATTTCCAGTCTTCTTACATTAATGTCATGGTTGATTTATTTATTTATTGGTGATTATTGTTATATTTTCTATATAACAAGAACTGAATTAGTAATTCTTGAGTATATAACAGTTGAGAAACAGAAAGACCAAAATGACGATACCCTTTCAATAATTTAATCTCACATTGTTGAAGCTTAAAATGTTAGTCAGTTCAGGGTAAACTGGGAAGGAAATTCCAAAATAAAATCAGTGAAAAATTTTATTACATATTTATGTGTGCGCTCCTTGAGTGTGTGTGTTTATAAATGTATGGGTACATTAGTGCCATGCATGAGAGATCCTGCCTTAGGAGAGGTATGGAGGATCCACAATGTGGATCTCTGATCTCCATATGTACGCCCCTGCCACATGATGAGGGAAGATGTATAACATATTAAGAAAAAATACAAAAATTGCTCCCTGGACAGAAAAAGCCCAACAGCTCAAATGTTAAATGAAAGGGTATGTTCTAGTGCAAAGATAGCTTTAATGACCCAAAGGTCATACATACATACTTCTTTTATAAGGGCCCTTGAGGTCTGAAGGTGATTCAGAGATTCTGTGCTGGCTGGTCTTACGTCAGAAAGCAGAGAACCTTAACTGAGAAAAAGCCTCCATAACATTGGGCTGTAAGGCATTGTCTTAATTGGTGATTCATAGGGAGGGCTATCTATAAGAAAGCGGTTGAGTAAGCCATGGGAAGAGAACCAGTATGCAGCAACCCTCCAAGGCCTCTATAACAGCTCCAGGTTTCTGCCCTGTTTGAGTTCCTCTCCTGACTTCCTTCAGTGATGAACAGCAAGGTGGAAGTGTAAGCGCAATAAACCCTTCCCTCCCAACTTGATTTTTGGTCATAGTGTTTTGTCGCAGCAATAGAAACCCTAAGCCAGATTCCAAAGCAAAATCAAACAGCACCTACTCCCCAACTGCTTGCTAGGGTTCTTCTGCAGTTCCCTTCCTCAAAGGAGAAGGCAGTCATCAAAATGCACATTTATTTTGCCATTTATTTGTTGGATGGCGCAGCCTATCAAATGCAACAAGCGACATTTCCTTTCAAAGTTATTAGGCCGGGGTGGGGGCTGGGGAATTAGATAGAAAACACCGACTTCTAAAGACATTTTGGGTAGGGGCTCCATCCTTCAGCTTATACTGACACCCGACGCGCGCCTGCCTGGGTGTCGCGTGGCGGTGTAGCATAGCGGCGCGGGTGACGAGGGCTAAAGCAGGGTGCTAACCGGGTCCCTCGCCAAGATGGTACAGACCCCACACCAGCGCGGAACCCACAGACCTCGCCACGTACAGACTCCACAGCTACCTCATCGCCCGCGCAGGCGCACGACAACCAGCGCCCGGCTGCAGGGCCACACCGGAAGTCCTCTAAGCGCCCCGGATGCGACTGGGTGGCGGCGGTTGCCAGGCGACACGGGAGCTTCTCAGAGCCACCGCTGCTCGCGAATGGAGGTGTGGAACCCGTTATATATTGCGGGCCTTGGTCGCTGAGGGTCGTCTTCTCCGAGTTCCCACGATGTTCTTCTATCTGAGCAAGAAAGTGAGTTTCTCCGAGGCCCGCCATCGCGCCGCCTCCGTTACCGCAGCCCGCCGGTGCCCGCGTCCTCCCGGGGCTGCAGGCGGGGCTGCAGGCGGCTCTCCCCATCACCTGCCTCCTCTAGCGGGGTTCTGGGCTCCGGTAGTCCTTGGCCGAGCTTTTCCTCAGGATTCGTTCACTTTCCTGTCCTGCCTAAACCCGTTTGAATGACAGGCCACCAGGGTCTTTCCTCGGCCACTTGTTGATCTAAAAGTTAGATGACCACAGGATGCCCGGCCAGAGGAAAGAACTTTTAAGTGTGTGGGTAGAGAGGGAGTAAGAGCAGTGATACGGATTTACATCGCAGCTCCTGCATTTATAGAGTCCATAAGGTGATCTTCCCCTCCCCTGCTTCCTTAGCAGTCACTCTCCTTCCTTTATGTGCACCTCTTTACCGAATACTAGAGCCATATTTTCATAATAGCTCATCCTCACCCCCACTCCCCCGTATGTTATTCTTTTCCCTCCCTCTCTTCATCCTCCTTTTTTGAGACAGGGTATATGAGACAGGCTGGCATACAACTTGAGATTCTCTTGCCTGCCTCAGTCTCTCAAGAGTTAGAATTGTCAGCATGGGCTACAATAGGCTCATGCAGGTTTCTTCTTGGAAGATGTTCTCAGCTCCTTGGTGAGAAGCAGCTACCAACACTGCGATTCTTGTTACAGATTGCTGTCCCCAATAATGTGAAGTTGAAATGCATTTCCTGGAACAAGGACCAAGGGTTCATAGCTTGTGGTGGTGAGGATGGATTGCTGAAAGTCTTGAGATTGGAGACACAGACAGGTAAGTGACTATTGCTAGTCCATGTATAAAACACTAGCCTTTTTTCCCTACCAGTTTCATATGTATGTATGTATGTATGTATGTATTTAAAATAGGGCATATCTATATAACTCTGACCAGCCCACTTTGTGGCATGTAGCCCAATCTGACCTTGAACTTGCAATTCTCCTGTGTTAGCCTATTGAATACTCAGTAGTAGTTTCTCCTGCTCTTTCCCTCATCAGGGACTTTCATGTTCCAAAGCTAATGACCTGGCCCCCTCTTCCAGTCAACTATTACTTCTTTTTTTTTTTTTTTTTTAAGGCAGGAGAAATCTGCAGCCTCTTTGTCAGAGTCTGTTTTCCGGGTTCTTCCACTTTAATGGCTGGAATTCCTGAGAACTTGCACGCAGGCTCTTCCTTTGCACTCCAGATTTGTCCTCTCATTCCCACAGCCTTAAATACCATGTATGGAGTGACCTTCGTTTGTCCCTGCGGCTCAGCAGTGAGACTCTAGACCTGGGCATCTCCACTGGAAAATGTGACAGGCATCTCAGATCTACTGTCTCTAAAAGGGAAGCGATCTTCTCCCAGATCCTTTCTCAGGTCTTGTCCATTTTAGCCAATACCGTACACTCATTTCATGCTGGACCCCAGTTTCATGCTGGACCCCAATCCCACTAACATTACCCTCATCACCTCTGCCAGCAGTCCTGCTGCTTCCGTCTCTCCGAAGTCTCATCTCTCCCTCCTTCCCTTTCGTTCTTCAGTATCTACAGCTCCAGCCCTCAACTGGCTGCTGTGGAAACCAGACTTTCACAGTCTAGTCAGCATCATTAAGCAAAAATAGCCAGGGCAAGATCACGCCGTTTCTACACTAAAACGTCTTCTAAGGGCTGGTGGCCTGGGATGGAGTTGCTCATGAGAGGGACACAGTATACACATCCAATAACTATTTGTTGAATTTAGCATGCAAGTGATCATGATATTCTGGGAATATAGTAAAAAGTAAACTCTAAAATCTTGTCTGTTTAGTCCCTTGTAAGTTTTTCCAGAACTTAATTTGTATCTATAGACATTTCTACTTATGATCTCTTAGGAAAGAGTTTTAGTAATGGTGGTTGCATATTTAATACATTGAGCTAATGGTCTTCTATGCACTTTGCTTTATTTTGCTAGAATAATGTCTTGCAAGGGAACTGTATGTTATTGCTTACATTTGTACCAGGAGAAAGATAGATGAGAATGAAGAATACTTAAGAAAAAAAATCACATAATATCTCACAGAGACACACCCTTCACTTCACATAACCCAAGATACGTTGAAATCTTGTACTCTTTTATTTTCATATACTTAATCATAGGCTTTTTTGTTTTTTTGTTTTAGATGACTCAAAATTGAGGGGTCTAGCAGCCCCTAGTAACCTTTCTATGAACCAGAATCTTGAAGGTCATAGTGGTAAGTCATTTAATTTTTTAATTTGTCATGTGTGAACAGCATTTACACATTTAGGTCATCATCTAGTTAATGTTAAAAATATATTTGGTAAGTCAAATACTATTATTTAGATAATAGTATTGAAAGTAATGATTTTTACTGAGCCATAATTCATGTGTTCTAGAATAATTCAACACTTTTACAGAAGTAAAATATTAGTTTATATGTTACAAAATTGTGTTATTTGTCTGTAGGTTTTTAAATATTTATTATCCTCTTAAGGATCTGTTTTGTGATTCCAAGGTAAAGGAGATTAAAAGGGTATAATACCTGAAAGACCTCAGCTGGGTTCCTAGAGTGAGAAAGACAATACGTGTTCAGGACACTTCTTTGAGAGTTGATGATCTTGAATGGACTGTACTAAATGATGCTTCATCATTGTTAATTTCTAAATTTGCAATCTGGGCTGTAAAGGGAACATCACTAGGATAGACACTAAAGTGTTTATGGATAAGAAAATGAACATAAAACATAGAGCAATGGTCCTCAAGCTTCCTAATGCTGTGACCCTTTAATACAGTTCTTCATGTGGTGATCCCCAACCATAGAATTATTTCATTGCTGCTTCAAAACTAATTTTGCTACTGTTATGAATTTTAATGTAAACATCTGATATGAAGTATATTTGATATGTGACCCATGTGAAAGGGTGTTTGACCCCTGAAGGGGTCCCCACCCACAGGGTGAGAGCTACTGACATAGATGCTGAAACTGTACTCAAGAGTGGAACAGAATGGGAAGTTGGGTGGAAGGAAAAGAGAAAATAAAGTATGGGGCATACCGACCAAGAGCAAACAAAATACCCCAGAGGACAACTTGGCATCCTTAGGGCATTGTTAAGCTTGGGGTCAGGCCAGTTTGGTAATCCTGCCTTTATCTGTTCCATGTCAGCTCTGTGGAAGCCCTGTTAGCTGGTTGTAAGATGGGCCTTTGAAGGTGTGAGACAGGCATACCATAGGAAAGAGTATTTTGCATTGTTGCAGATAGTAATATCAGTAACTTTACATCCTATGAACACTTTTTTGTATTTATAATTTAATTTTAATATTAAAGATTGTGCAGAAACTATATTGATTTTAATATCCTCTTGGTATTTATTGACAAAGACACAAGCCTGAAATGAATTATAATTATTTTAGAGTTTCTGAAATATTATTTTAATGTTCTAGGTGCTGTTCAAGTTGTAACATGGAATGAACAGTATCAGAAGTTGACTACCAGTGATCAAAATGGGCTTATCATTGTCTGGATGTTGTATAAAGGTATATTAGGAGAGCTGCTTAAATTATTTTACTGGTGTGTGTGTGTGTGTGTGTGTGTGCACTTGTGTGTGTATGCACATTTGTGTGTGTGTGTGAATGTATACTTGCATGTGTGTATGCACACGTGTGTGTATTCACATTTCTGTGTGTGTGTATGTGTATACTTGTGTGTGTATGCACACTTGTGTGTGGCTACCCTTGCAGGTCAGAAGAGGGTGTTAGATCTTCTGAGGCTGGAGTTACTGGCTGTTGTGAGCTGCTTGATGTGGGTGCTAGGGATTGAACTCTGGTCCTCTGCAAGAGCAGCAGGTACCCTTATCCACTGAGTCATCTTTCTAGCCTGTGAGAGCTGCTCTAGATTTTTTAATTACATTTTATATATTTATTGTTTGTGTATATGTGTCATTATGCACATGTGCCACACATGTGGGAGTTGGTTCTCTTTACCATGTGGGACCACAGGACTGAACTGAAGTTTGCCAGGCTTTACCTGCTGAGCCATCTTGCGGTTTCAGGAGGGCTGCTTTGATCTTTCATAAGTCAGAGTCTGAGTGCAGTGTTTGGATGGGGAAATAACATCTCTGAAACAGACCCGTAACCAGTAAGAAGACTTCATCCTGTTTCTTTGATCTGTGACTCTGAGTTAGGAAAATGAATCAGGTGACTATTGATGTTACCACAATGAACTGAGACACTTAGAATAGTTTCCATATGAAGTGAGCCCCCCCCCCATTTCCAATAGGAATTAATTCCTGTGTGCTCAGCTGGAGTTAGTATTAGATAAAAACACATTTATGAAGATGTCAAAGGCAAGCCTGCCTTTATTTTATTTCCTGTATTGAGCCACTTAGCTTCCTTTTCTTTTGTGGATTCAATTTATCTCATCTCTGATGAATGACTCACAGCTTCTGCTTCTTGTCTCAGAGAGAACTGGGACAGAGGGGCTGGTTAGGGGAGGGGAGAGGAAGAGAAGGATTAACTTAGATCCATCTCTATTACTGGAAAAACAACTCCATACATAATTCTTTTTGAGGCTAGGAAAGGCTTAGTTAAATATGTACAGTTATGAAAAGATTCAGGATGCCCCATGCACAAATTATTTTTTAAAGATTTATTTTTAATTATGTGTATGTGTGTGTGCACATAGGGTGGGAGTTTGTACACATGAGGATAGGTGCCTGAGGAAGCCAGAGGTGTCTGGTCCCTCAGGAGTTGGAGTCATAGATGGTTATGAACTACCTAGCATGGGAGCTGAGAACTTGGGTCCCCTAGAAAAGCAGCTGTACATGCTCTTAACTGCTGAGCTCTCTCTCCAGCCTCCCATTTATAAAATTCTTAATTACAAAAATATGTCTACTCAAACTTTATTAAGTTTTTGAGCCTCTCCCCCCCCTCTCTCTCTCTCTGTGTGTGTGTGTGTGTGTGTGCATTCAGGCACAACATGCTACAATGTATGTGCAGAGATGAAGGACAGCTTTTGAAAGTCAGGTCTCTCCTGCCATGTGAGTCCCAGTGATGGAGCTCTGGCAAGCACCCTTACCTGCTGAGCTATCTCTCTGCAGCCATGTTTAAAATTGCAAAAGCAGGCTTAGAGTTTTAACTAATAGTCTACATGCTCTAATGGAATATTCTTGTATTTTTAATCAAAATTAACTTAATGATTAATCTCAGAGAGCATATGAATACATGCAAAACTGTTATTGTTATGTTTTTTCCCTCAGTATCTGTAATGTATCACTTAGTAGGGAAAGCTGAGCTTTCAGAAAAATCAGCTATTTTAGCCCCGAAAAAGCAAATGAAATTTCATTTTCTTAATAACAAGAAGAGAGAAATTAAAATAAGACACTATGATAATCTGGAAGTAATTAGGAACAATACTCAATTAAACTTTTAATATTGTTTATGGTGGATTGAAGGCTTTAAAGTTAAATGCCTAGGTTATAGAAGCCTTTACAATAAATAACTTATCCAATGGTGCAGTTTTAGACAGGGTCTTGCTATAAGCAGCTCAACCTAGCCTCAAACTTTTGATCCTCTTGCCTCAGCCTCCCAAGTTCTCTGATTAACGGTATACACAACAATACCCAGAAAATATTATCAACCCTTAAGTACCAATTGATAAATGTGAAACAACTTCTTCTTCTTCTTCTTCTTCTTCTTCTTCTTCTTCTTCTTCTTCTTCTTCTTCTTCTTCTTCTTCTTCTTCTTCTTCTTCTTCTTCTTCTTCTTCTTCTTCTTCTTCTTCTTCTTCTTCTTCTTCTTCTTCTTCTTCTTCTTCTTTCTTCTCCTCCTCCTTCTTTCTTCTTTTTCTTCTTCCTTCTCCTCCTCCTCTTTCTTCCTTCGTCTCCTCCTCCTTCTCCTTCTTTCTTCTTTTTCTTCCTCCTCCTCCTCTTCTTTTGGTTTTTTAAGATAGGGTTTTTCTGTGTAACAGTCCTGGCTGTCCTGGAACTCATTCTGTAGACCAGGCTGGCCTTGCACTCCTGCTTTTGCCTCCCATATACAGAGAAATGTGCATTACACCTGGCTGGCTAATGTGCAAGCTTTGACTTGTAGTTTTGTAATTTGTGAACACAGGCTCTTGGTACGAGGAGATGATCAACAACCGCAATAAGTCAGTAGTTCGAAGTATGAGCTGGAACGCTGATGGCCAGAAGATCTGCATTGTGTATGAAGATGGTGCTGTGATAGTTGGCTCAGTAGATGGTAATTCAGTCACTGGACACTGGCCAGGGACCAGTATTTATTGATTACCTTTAAAGACCTAAGTTAGTTATCCTTCTGACTGAAGAATAGACACTAAAGAAGAAAAGACCTCTTCTAGAAATTGGTTCTAACCACTTACCTTTAAGTATTTCCAAGACAAATCTGTTGTTTCAGTTCTCTGCAGGGATATTGAAAATAGGTGAATTAATTTCTCAGCATAATTTTAAATATGGCCTTTATGTAATTGATCTTCATATCGATTAGGCTGTACAGAAATGTAGACTTTAATTTCAGAGGTATAAAATTACAAAAATCTGTATGTCCAGTTGAACAGAACATACTGTTGTCATGTTTTCTAGCTTTAAAATCCCTTTCTTTCAAATTATAGTACATGCATGACACTGGGCCTTCTGTGAGTCTGCATCTTGATTTTAATATAAAAAAAATTCTTACATAAATTGTTTTAAAATAATTTTCATTTGTTTATTTCTGTGTGTTTATTACAGATGTCCAATGTTACTAAGCCTCGAAAGCAGTAGTTATAGTCTAGGAATTAATGGTACAGCAGTGAGAAGCATCCCTGACCTAGATCAGAGGTGATCATGGGAAAACAGGCATCACTCACCAGTGATCAGTGCTACAACAGGGAACATACAGGAACATGTGGAAAAGCACCAAGTGCAGATGGGGGGAGGGATATCACAGAGAGCTTCCTGGAGGAGGAGATGCAGGCTGAAACATTGGCCACAGGTAGCTGAGTAGATTGTCTCAGGCTAAGGAATAGCTTTGGATGAGGGATGAGGAAAAAAAGGATTTCACATAAGGCACTGAAAGTAGAACTCTTGGAGACAAAGGAGTTCCTAAGGCCCATGGAAATAAAGACTATCAAGAAGGAGGGTGTGGTTCAGAAAGATGGGAAAAGTGTATAATAAGACCCATTGTCAGTTTGCTTCAGCAACAGTTAGTCATGGCCTCCATATAGGAAGCTTCAGTGGAGTTGGGGAGCAGAAGGTAGACAGGGACAACTTAAGGGTTGAGGGAACGGTTAGGAAGTGAACCCTGCAATACTCAGTAAATAAGTAAAAATGTGGTTGGGTGGGGTTGGTGGGAATGGGGCAGTACTAGAGAGAAGGTTTAGGGCCAAGGGAAGGGCTTTTGTCTTGTTTGTTTTTATTTCAGATGATTAGGAGTTTGATGCACATTTAAAAATTTGTAAGAAGGGTTGGAGAGAAGAGTTGAAAGGAAAAGAGACAAATGATAAGTTAGAGGGAGATCTTTGTAAAACTGGGAAGGGGTTGATCATAATAGGTCCAGATGGAAGGATTGGCTGTAGATGGGCTCCTCAGAGGAGCTGCTTTCTCTGTTATATTGGCATAGCAACAGGACCAGCTTGGGTTCTCTTAACTCTGGATGTTTGGGGATGCAAGCAGATGAAGAACTGCTTTTGAAGACCTTGTATTTTTTACTAGAGTAGATGGCTCATTTTGTAATTCTGTCTGTCTGAGAGTCTAGAAGAGATGGCAGAAAGTTTGGAACAGCTGCTATTTGAAAGGTCTCGGTGGTATTTAGCTTATAGAAGTGCCAATAAATATTAATTAACCAAGTAAATCAAATGGCTGCATGAATGCTTTGAGGAATATGAGAAATCTATAGGGAAATCAAGATTCCAAAGCAGGGTTGGAGGATCATGGCTCCTAGCTTGGAGTAACCATGGCTCTGTTTTGTTGTAGGGAATCGGATTTGGGGAAAAGACCTGAAGGGTATACAGCTATGCCATGTGACCTGGTCTGCAGATAGTAAAATCTTACTTTTTGGAATGGCAAATGGAGAAATCCACATTTATGATAATCAAGGAAATTTTATAGTAAGTATGTGTGTGTGTATTCACTATATTATTAGCATAATTTTATGTGATTATTTTGTATCATTTATATATGTATGCTGTTATGATAATTACAATAGTTTTTAGAATTTTTCTTCAGTTTAAATTTTAATCATTAAATAATTTGAAAAGGTAAAAGGTTTTCTTGGGGGGGTTCTGTGGTGCTTTGATTGGGAAAGGTCCCTGTAGATTCATCTTTTTGAATGCTTAGTCACCAGGGAGTGAAGCTTTTGGGGAAGGACTAGGAGGTGTGGCCTTGGCACTGGCCATGGGCTTCAGGGTTTCCAAAGCCCATGTGGGGCCGGTGCCTGGGGATCAGGATCTAAAGCACTTAGCTTCTGCTCTAAGAGTGTCATAGCTGTCTGCCTCTGCCCATGATGATCATGGACTAATCCTCTAAAACTTTAAGAAGTTTCCGAAGAAATGCTTTCTTTTATAATTCATTGGCCATGGTGTCCCTCCCTTCACAGCAACAGAACAGTAACTAGGGCAGGGGTAGTTACTGATGTTTTGAGAGAGGGTCTTATGTAGACAAGGCTGGGATTTGTTGCATAGCTGAAATTATGGATTCTCCTGCCTCTACCTCCTGAATTTTGGGTTTATAGGAGTGCACTCCACCATGCTCAGACTTTTGCAGGCATTAGATCCAACACAAGCAATCTTAAGTTTCATTCCTAACCCAAGCATAGTTCCTTTAAGATGACTTAATGTAGCAGAGTGTAGCTCTTAATCCTGATTTCCTGTTGCTGGATGGGACAAGATGACAGTGCATTGAAGCTAAAGGGTAATGAGTAGGATAACATGTTGTATAAGTTTTTTGTTTGTTTGTTTGTTTTTTAAATCTTCTGATGCCTGAATCAAAGTTTATATGCAGGATACCCAAGATATTTTTGTAGCAACCAGAATTTGTTTGTGAAAAGAATGAAGAATGATCACTTATTTACTACATAAAGCAAAAAAAAAAAAAAAAATCAATTTCTAGGAAGAAGATAAAATTGAGTAGCATGATGGTTAGTGTTGATTGTCAACCTGGCGTGATCTAGAGTCACCTGGGGGACAAAGCTCAGGGCATTGTGGAGAGGGATCATGGCGATTGAGGTTAGCCTCCGAGGGGCCTCTGAGGGATTGTTTGTTCATTAATGTGGGATGGACCATTCCCTGTGCTAGCTTCCATCCCTCTCTGTTACCTGCCTGTAGACTGTAGATGCTTCCCGAGTTCCTGCTGCCTTTCCTTCCCCACTGTGATGGACTGTACCCTTGAATCATGAGTGAAAAGGAGCCCCTTTCCATCAAGCTGCTCTGTCAGGGTGTTGTATCACAGCTGGAAAGGAAATAATGAGCTTGTGTAGCATCATTGGAGAAAGGTCTGTCTTTGAGAGGTTTAGCCATGATCCTTGCTTATAGGAAGAATTACATCTCACACTCCACTTGTTGGTGGAAGTAAACTTGCTAAATTTCTTCTTCCTTCCTTCCTTCCTTCCTTCCTTCCTTCCTTCCTTCCTTCCTTCCTCTCTCTCTTTCTCTCCCTCCCTCCCTTCTCTCCTTCCTCCTTCCTTCCCTCCCTTCCTCCTTTAATTTTTTTTAATACATGATCTCACTACATAGCCCAGGCTGGCTTTGAACTCATGATCTTCTGCTGTCATTTGATTTAAGTAGGGTTTTGATTTTTTGTTTTTTGTTTTGTTTTGAGATCAGTTCTCCTACAATATTGAGACTGACCTTGTACTTGCTATGTAGCCCAGGCTGGCATCAAACTTGAGATCTCCCTGCCTCAGTCTCCGGAGTGCTAGAAGAGCAAGCATACACTACCACACCCATCTCTGTGTGTTTTTGTCCTTATTTTATACACAGGGTGGGAAGTGGGAAAGGAAAGTCAGGTGAGTAGTTTATCTAGGTTTGGTGACCCAGTAAGGTCATGAAGCTTGCAACTGTAGCCAGATTTCAAGCCTTATTTTCATGGTTCTTCCTTCAGTACTTGTGATTAAGCCTAAGCCAACCACTTCTACCTAGATGAAAATGAAGCTGAATTGCTTGGTGAATGTCACCGGAGCCATCAGCATCGCTGGAATTCACTGGTACCATGGCACAGAAGGTTATGTGGAGCCCGATTGCCCCTGCCTGGCAATTTGTTTTGACAATGGGAGATGCCAAATAATGAGGCATGAGAATGACCAAAGTAAGTAATCTTTTCTTAAGTTGGAGAACTTTTAAAATATTAACAAAATTATCCTTAAGATTGCAAAGTTCTCTAGACTAAATTTTGATTACAGTTGCCACATTTGTCCTTTTAATTAATTAATTGATTGATTGATTGATTGATTTTTGACTAGACCCGATTTTGATTGATACCGGCATGTACGTGGTTGGTATCCAGTGGAACCACATTGGCAGTGTGCTAGCTGTGGCAGGCTCTCAGAAAGTAGTCACTCAGGACAAGGATGTCAACATTGTGCAGTTTTACACGCCGTTTGGAGAGGTAAATGTATTTCAGACTTACCATCTCATTTAAAGCAGGCGCAGCAGTAAGAGGGGGATGAGCACAAAGTACAACTCACTATGCTTCCTTCTAGGGACATTTGAGTCTCCAGATGTCAAGTATGCGTCTAAAAAGTATGTTATAAGTCTTCTTTGTATTCACTGTCTTATAATCTGTATGTTTAGAAACCTAAACATTTGATGTAGGAAATTTCCATGAAAAAGCTATTTAGGATATTTTCTTTGTGATCCAAATGAATATCTCTTTCTAATCATTGACTTGATTAGTATTTTAGTGTAATACACTTACTTTAGGTTTATATTTCTGGGTTTTAATATGATACTTTAAATGTCTTTGGATAATAAACGTAATATCTGCCTGTCCTTCCAAATTCCTGACAGTTTTAGTTTATTGCAAAGTGTTTTTTTTTTTTTTTAATTTTTATTTATTTATTTATTTTTGACAGGGTTTCTCTGTGCAGCCCTGGCTGTCCTGGAATTCTTTATGTAGACCAGGCTGGTTTCAAACAGAGATCCACCTACCTCTGCTTTCTGAATGCTAGGGTTAAAGGCATGCACCACTACATCTGGCATGATGTTTTATTTGTAAAAAAACCTATCTTAATAGTGAGTCACAAATGGTAGATATTAAAATGTAAGCATTGTTTTCATATTTATATATTATCCTTCTCAGTGATGTTGTTAATACATTTTATTTTTAAATTTTTTGGAGTAGCATTGTCACATTTGAGTAGTAATTTGTTCACTATAATACTTTATGTTTCATTTTCCCCCCAGCATCTGGGTACTTTGAAAGTCCCAGGGAAGCAGATGTGTTCACTGTCTTGGGAAGGAGGTGGACTGAAGATTGCTCTGGCTGTTGACTCCTTTATATATTTTGCAAATATTCGACCTGATTATAAGGTATTAAGAGCTTTATAAAACATTTTTTAAAAACTAGACCCGTTGCATCTTTTTAAGCAAGAAACAGTAGAAAAGGGGCCTTTGTGCATGACCTGCTTAAAATGAGTAAATAGCAACATTTCCTGAATGCTATGGATAGTGAAAATGGCTTTAAGGTGGGCTGGAGAGATGTCTCAGAGGTTAAGTGCACTGGCTGCTCTTCTAGAGGTCCTGAGTTCAATTCCCAGCAACCACATGGTGGCTCTCACCCATCTGTAATGAGATCTGGTGCCCTCTTATGGTCTGAAGGCATACATGAAGGCAGAATACTATGTACATAATAAATAAATAAATCTTAAAAACAAAACAAAACAAAAAACTGGCTTTAAACCGACTTTAAGAGTCAAGATCTCAGGTGGAAACAGGTGGCCACTCACAGTAGCAATCAGAGGGCTTATTGCAGGGTGTGACTGGGATGAAAGGGAACGGCAAAGGAGATAAAGCAGGCACCAGAGCCTAGTGGAACCAGATGGCATCTCCAGCCATTGGTTCAAGGATCAAGGCAGGGGAATCGTGTTCCCAGAATCCATGAGCCAGGCCATTGATGCCAGACAGGGATTGGGGAATAAACATTCCTCCTCTTCCTGTTGCTTCCTGATGCTCACCCTATAGGGATCTTACAGCAAGGGAGCCCACGTGACAGAATTCACAGAAGTCCCTCCAGGCTTGGAAAAGAATGGAAAAGGACAGAATGGATCAGCAGAGAGAGTGAGATAAATAATACACTATCTAAAACAGGCTTGGGACTGTTTATTTTTTAGTTAAAAATATAATGCAGTTTAGGCATAGCGGCTCATGCTTAATAATGTCATCTTGGGAGAATTTGAGGGCAACCTGGGTTATATAGTGAGATTCTTAAAAACCAAAAACAAAAAACCCCAAGGGTTCAGAGGTGGTGAGAATGAAGTTTGAGCATACCCATAAAGCCCTGGGGCTTGATCACAGTGCGGCTTAATATACAGCACAGCCCAGCACAGACAGGACAGCAGAGGGGAGAAGGGTCGAATCTTATGTATTTAATTTTTAAAAGTCAAAACACTTTGGAGAAGTAGCTGATTCTAGAACTAGGTTAGAGAAAATGTGAGATATTCATGGAGCATCTCGCAGTACTAGGCAATAAGGAGGTGCTCTGATGTGAATGGATGACTGCATGGCAGACAGTCCACTATAGCTTACAGTGGCCAGGGCTGGATTGTGGACCAGTGTTTGTAAGGAACAAAGAGAAACAATGTAGCAGCCAATTATTATTTTTATTATTATTTTATTTATTTATTTTTGAATAAAGTCAGTGGAAGGAAATCAGTTTTCCTTACAAAAGTATTCCAGGTTACATACTGCCTCTCTGAGAGGTGGAGTCTCCCTTCTTCTAGCTTAGAAAAGGAAAAAGAAGAGAACTTTTCAGTGACAAAGCCTGGCAAACCCCTCTGGACAAATGGTGAGGCCTAACGTCCTCAGTGATGTCATGTGGCGATCATAAACCCTTCATGTGACTCGAGAGGAGCAGTCCACTTCACTGTTGGCCTTCCTACAAACCAGTAACTATGTAAGCATGAGAAAAATACCAGACAGACCAAACTGAGGGACATTGATTTCTGACAAGATCATCAAATACAGGAGACCCGAGAAACCATCATAACCCAAGGGAGCCCAACGAGACATGACAGCGGAATATAATGTTGCTGCCCTGAGATTCTGGGATCTCAAAGGATGTTAGGGGAAAGCTAATGAGTATACAATCTAGTGATGCTGGGTTCTTAGCTGTGATAAATGTGTCACAGTTGTGTGCAATGCTAATAGCAGGCAAAATGGATGAGGGCGTTTGGGAGCTTTGTATCGTTATAACTTTGTCGTAAATCTAAAGTCTTTTAAAGTTGAAGTTGTTAGTAAGTGGTATGAGAAGTCTACATGACTGAACTTTTAATAGTAACATAAACATGGTGTTGACTATGAATATTCTATATGAGAACACATATGAATGTCCTAGAACATTGGTCAGAGGGAAAGCTGTGAATGTACACCTTTTCTCACTGGGGACTGCGATGTAGACATTCAATGAGTAGTTGTAGCTAAAAGATCTGTACATGAATATTATGCAGGAAGTTGGGGTGGGGGCTTCTGTGTTTTGTTTTCGGTAAACAATGTTGAAGTATTTGATTATAAAAATATTCTGTAAAATACATGGACTTGGAAAAGACAAAGTACCTACTTTTTGAGTTTTGTCTTGGAGAGCCGCCAGAATTCAAACTCTTGATAGCAGTTGATCACTTTCTGAGCCCATCCCCCAAAGCAGGAATTAACTATTGAAAATTCTTAGCACTGAAACTTAAGGTTTACAAATTAAGGAAAGGTAAATAAGCTAAGCTTATTTTTGTAGAACATTCTTTAAAATGCGTTTTATTATGACTTTTAGATTTTTTTTTATAATAAAGGATTTATTTTTTGGGTTCTGATACAGTATTAGTTCTAAAGTAAAAATAAAATAATGTGACTTTTCCCTCCCAAACTAAATAATTGATCTTCCTTTTGCTTTCCTCCCCACTTCTATTCCTTCCCTTTCTCCATTCCTAGTGGGGCTATTGTTCAAACACCGTGGTTTATGCATATACCAGACCTGATCGTCCTGAATACTGTGTCGTTTTTTGGGACACAAAAAATAATGAGAAATATGTTAAATATGTGAAGAGTCTCATTTCCATCACCACTTGTGGCGATTTCTGCATTTTGGCTACAAAAGCTGATGAAAATCACCCTCAGGTAGGGACCCCTTGATATCTTAAGATATAGATGTGTTAGCAGTAGGCACAGATGGGCTCTAGTTGATTGCCTTCTCAAGTTTGGGTACTGGCAAAGATAGAACATTGCCTTCCTTGACCACGTCTTCTGAACTTGTTTTTGAAAACTGGCTTCTTGTTTCTATATTCTCTGACTTTTTTTTTCCCAGCAAGGCATTGGTAGTTCATGCTAACAGCTTTCATACTGAAGATTTTGCCTTGGAAATATGTCACAAGTGAAAAACGAGTATCAGGATGTCTAGCAGAAATACTGATGAAATCACAAAACAGTTCGGGTAGCTTTTGACTTTGATAAATCTATTTTCAGTAGGAGATGAAGTGCCCTAAAAACTAAGTCTCATAACATAAAATAAAGAATATAAATGATGTGTTTTTGTGGAATATGCTAACAATTTGAGAATTTTCAAAAGCATGTGTTTGAAGAAGTCTATCAGTGTCTTTGGCTGAGTTATGATTTAAAAGTACAGAGATTTTGTTAAAGGTAATTATTTGGACAGCCCCATTTGCCTGTGCTTTCTCCTGAAACACACTAAAACAGTAGAACTAGTATTTTTCAAACAAGTCACAGGCACATAGAAACTGGAAAAGACAGGTAATGGCAGGCAAGTGTGGAGGTGGGAGAGTAAGTGGCCCAGGGAGATTGCTAGACCTAAGGATGGCATTGGTGGAGTGTGGCTAGAGGCAATTGGTATAGGATGCTGCAGAAGCCTAGGACTTGGGATGCCTGCTTGGGTAAAGACAATTTTGGAGTACCAGAGATGACGCAAGAAATAAAACCTCCCCAAACCACAAAAAAAGACATAGGAACAAGCAAGTTTCCTTCTTTTGGTAGAGCGCGTGGTCTTGATGCCATTTACCAAGAGTAAGGTTTCGTCTCTAAGTGAGACCAAAGTGAAAATAAGGGCTGGAGAGAGAAGGTTCAGTGGTTAAGAGCACTGGATATTATTCTCAACAACCTCAATTTGATTCTCAGCAACCACATGGTAGCTAACAGTTTGTAATTCCAGTTCTGGGGGATCCAATGCCCTCTTCTGGCCTCCCTGGGAACTGCACAATGTGATGCACAGACATACATGCAGGCAAAGTATCCATACATGTAAAATAAATAGTTAACTATGTATGCATGCACACATGGATGTAAAACAACACTTGATGAAAATAAAGGCCAGGAATTTGAAAGCAAGTAAGGAGGGACATTTGGAAAGATTTAGAGGGGAGGGAGAAATGGTATAATTACAATCATCTAAAAAAATAGTAAATACAAATCTAAAAAACGGTAACAGTCATATAGATATCTCTTTACGTTTATTTGTTTAGAGTGTGTTTGTACTCTTGGGCTGCATCACACTTGTGGAAATCAGTGGACCAGTTTCAGGAGTCTGTTCTCTCATTCCTCCACGTAGGTTTAAAGAGTGGGACTCAGGCCATCAGGCTGGGCAGCAAGCCCTTTCACTTGCTACCCCATCTTACAAGCTACAAAAGAATTTCTGTGCTGAAGTCTTCAGCATGGCTGATGGGGACAACCTGCTGAAAATCAGACAGGTGTTAGCATTGGCCTCCAAGCACTCCCTTCTTCGTCCTGCCAGGCTCTGCTGCTTGTTCCCAGAGCACAGGCGGCTGGCCTTCCAGCTTTGAGGTTACAGGCTGGGAGTCTTTCCTGGGCAGCCTCACTAGCTCAGGAGAGAGGACCACATACAGATTGAGAATCTCTTAAACAGGCCTGCCAGTCACCTCACAGTAACGCCATGGTTGGTGAGGTCCACTGATGGTGAAGTGTAACAAGTAGCCTTTTAGCATCCTACTCCTAAATATAGCAGATGGGAAGACAGCACAGATATTGGGGGTGATGTCCAATGTAGCAAGAGATGCTAAATATAAACACAAGCAGAGAAGAACTTGGGGGAAGCAAAGACTAGGAGTGGGACAGTTCAGGTCATGGGCTTTTGCTCTTTTTGCTTTGTGAGACAGGATCTCTCTATGTAGCCCTGGCTGTCCTGGAACTCAATATGCAGACCAGGCTGGCCTTGAACTCACAGAGATCCTCCTGCTTCTGCCTCCTGAGTGCTGGGATTAAAGGCACATGCCACCATGCCCAGCCCTCTTTACTTATTTATTTAGTCATCTGTTTGTTTGTTTGCAAGTGTGTCTGCTTGTCTGTGCAGCACATGAGTGCAGGTGTCCACAGAGTCCAGAAGAGGTGTCTGAACCCCTGGAACTGGAGTTATGGAGCTGGGAATTGAACCCTGGTCCTCCGCAAGAGGAATAAATTCTGCTAACCCATCTAGCCATCGCTGTGGCCCAGGGAGAACAATTCAAAATCACCATTGTCTCATAAGAACAGTCATTGCACAGTTCAGAGACTTCCACCCACAAAATAAGAAAAGGATAGCATAGAGAAGGAGTTTGCCAAGATGGTTGGAAAACAAAGCAAAAGAAATACCAGAGGAGCAAACAGACAAGGACATGGAAAATAGTGAGAATGCCATGAATGCTTAACATTCGAATAATAGCACTGGAAGAGTGAACAGGCAAAATGGAGTATGGGGGCTCGGGGATTGTCCAGTGGGTTAAGACTTGCTGTCCAAGTGTGAGGGCTGGAGGCTGGATCCCTGACACCCACATAAAAGCTGGGAGTCTTGGTAGTGTACCTGTAGTCCCCTCACTGGGGAGGCCGAGACAGGAAGTCCCTGAGGCAAGTTGGCTGGCTTGACTAGCGAAATCAATCAGTCTTGACTTCAGCAAGAGATCCTGCCCTGTAAATAAAGTACAGCATGATGAGGAAGCCAACTTCTTCTCTTAACATGCATGTGCACAAACATTCACTCCCACATGTGAGCACACATGCATATCCACACCCCACATGGAGGTTTTTCGATTAGAAATAATCTAGTTCAGTGACTAAAAATGTTTCCACATCAAGGAATGTCGTGAATTCTAGAGCAATAGGGATTAAACTGACACAACAGACCACAACGTAACACAGCGTAACATAGCTGTAAAACAACACCCCTAACCCCAATCCTACTTCGTTTCAAGAGAAAAGCAGATTTCACAAGATGAAAAGTCAGGCTGGCATTCAGCTAGTTAACAGCAAAGCTTTGGAGAATTGCCCTCAAAATTTTGAGGAAAAATGATTCCCTGTCTAAGATTTCTCATCATAAGCAAACTACTAATGAGAGAATGGAATACTAAAGTATTTAGATGTGCAAGGTCACCAAAATTTTCCTCCCAAACTTATTTATCTTAGAGAGTTATTTCAATGTAAAGGAAACTGAAATGAGGAATAAACCAAGAGGAGAAAAACCAGAAGTCCATCCCTTGAGGTGAAGAGTGTCCCAGCTGACCATTGAATGGTACACCCAAGGGCTCCAGGGAGAGGACAGGCTCTGAGGGAAAGCCAGGTGGATCAGTCACTACATTGCCTCATGTCAGATCCCTCCGGAGAAGATATGCTTAATTGCTGGCGGCATAACTGGAGATTCAAGTTAGCAATAAATACTTAGAAAGCTAAGTGTAGAGAGAAAAACTAAACAAACCCCAAACTCATTTATCTTCACAAGGACAGTGAAGTATGCCCAAAGGGGAAGTTACCGTGTGGTGGAGGTGGTGGAGGTGGTGGAGGTGGTGGAGGTGGTGGAGGTGGTGGAGGTGGTGGAGGTGGTGGAGGTGGTGGAGGGGCTAGCTGTGAGAGCCTGTGTGGGGTGAAAATGATGTGATTGCTGGCTTTGACAGTCCAGAAACTCCCATCCCAAATGTTCAGTCTTGAATTCGGATCTGAAATCTGAAGATGTTATGTTCAAGTCAGAAAGCTGTGATCATTGACCTATGGGGCAAGGGAATGGGAAAGTGGACAGAGAGAGCTGAATGTGTTTGTTCTGCACTGGGGAAACAATAATTAATGCACTAATGAAATGAAGCAAAGCAAGAGGGAGCATTGGGAACGCATTACCTAGAAGCTGTGTGTTGTGGTCCCGCCTGTAATTCTAATGTAGGAGGCTGTGGCAGACTCAGCAGAAGCTCACCAGGGGTTCAAGGTCAGCATGAGTTACAATGTGAAATCTTGTCTTAAACCACTCCTGGGACCCCCTAAATAAAGAACCAACCAGCAGCTAACAAAGACCTTACCCTCAGAGTTGTGACACAAGTAGTGGAAGGATACATTAGAGCAGTGGCTCGTGACCCTCTTAGGGTCACACATCAGATGTCCTGCATGTCAGATATTTACATTATGATTCATAACAGTAGCAAAATTACAGTTATGAAGTAACAATGAAACTGATTTTATGGTTGGAGTCACCACAGCATGAAGAACTGTGTTAAAGGATCGCAGCATTAGGAAGGTTGAAAACCATTCCTGTGATTATTTGATTCTGGAAACTTATAAACTGGCATGACTGCTAAACAGGAAAGTTAAGAGCACATTTTTGTGTTATGCTAAGGCTGCAGACAAGCCTATCTTAAGTAGTAAAATTGTTGCCTGTTATCACTTAGTTTATGTTTATAAAATTAAACAAGTTTTGAGACATCGATAGAAATATATTTATATGTTATATATAAACAGCACAGAACTGATATGAAATTATTGAGCTGATTAGGAAAACATTTAAGTAGAACAGTATTGTTAGCCCATGATGCAGTAGCTAACAGTTAAGATGAAATTACCAACTTAGAACAGTATAATGTAAAATGTACATTGTGTTCTTCCGAATATCAGTCATGATGATTGTTTGGATATAAGCTATTGCTCCTGAATTAATTGCATTTTTTTTGAATTTCTCATACTATCTGTACATTGCTTCAAAGGAGGAGAATGAAATGGAGACATTTGGTGCAACGGTAACCAATTACTTCAGCTTCTGTATGGCTAGATGGATGGTGAGGGTGAGAATGAGTGGTGTTGCCATAGTATCAGGAGGTTTAGGTGGATAAATGGTGGAAGCAGCTTGTCTACTTGTGTGTCTTAAATGTCTCCTAAAACTGTAGTGGTCTGTTATAGTGAGAGTCAGACTCAGTTCTAATTCGTGGTTTAGACGATCTTTCTTTTTGCCTGCTCTTCTTTGTACAGAACAATTTTAGTTATCAGTTAACTCCCAGGTAGTGATACTTGAAAAGATAAGCATGATGCATAAAGCATATGTGCTTTATTGTTCACAAGCAAGAACTTGGGTACTCTTGCAAGGGCTCTGATACTTTTTCTCTTAATTGTTCACAGTTTGTGCTAGTTCTTTGCAACTCTATTGGCACACCCTTGGACCCTAAATATATTGATCTTGGTAAGTAAATGTTAGTATTTACTTCCTTTCTGATCAGCTTTTGTTTGTGACACTAATTTTAAAGAAATCCTAAAGGGCTGGAGGTATGACTCATTGTGTCGGAGGATTTGCTGTTAAAGCAAGAAGATCTGAGTTCAAATCCCCAACCACTGACACAGTCTGGGCATGAACAAATGCTTATAACCCCAGCATTGCAGGATGAGATAGGTTCACAATTCCTGATCACTCACACAATCTGGGCATGACCACACATGCTTGTAACCTCAGCGTTGCAGGATTGAGAAAGATGGATCCCAGGAACTCACCATCTAGACAGCCTATCTGGTTCACTGAAAGGTCCTGTCTCAAAAGATAAGGTGGATAATGATAGAGGGAGACACCCCATATTCTTTATTGGCCTCTGTATGACACACACGAATGTGTACACCCACACACAAACGTGTGCATGTGTCACATACCTTCCTATCCATACTGGTGGTATTAATTAGAATGGCAGTCTTTCAAATAAGAGTGACTATCCCTGTGATTGCCATGAGGAGGAGGAGGAGTTGGAGCTTATTCTCACGGCAGATCTCTCAGCACTTCCCTTCTTTCTGGAAGCACAATGAGTAATACAGTAACTCATAAGGCTCTTGTGTCCAAAGTCCACAGTCATTCCATATTGCTATCATTTGTCTACGAGGAAAATATAATTGTATAGGAATTGGTGTGCAATGCGAGATTAGTATGTAATAAGTAGGGTTATAGAAAGAATTTTGCTCTTAAACCAATTTTACTATTAATAAACTGCTTGTAAATACTTCTGTGCCATAAAAACACTTTAGCTGCTTATAAAGTAGGCTTGATTTTTCCAGAGCTTTCTAATGAAACCAGTCTATTGATAAAGTCTTAAAAAAATTCCCCATTTCTTGTTTGTGAGGACATTTGTTACTTTAGTTTTACCCTTCCCTCTATCCAATAGATATGAAAGTAGTAACTCTCTGCATAATTTCATCTTATCCTAAGAAATTTATTAAAAACCATTCAAATATTTATTTGCCATTTCAACTTGCAAAATTAATGTTTCTTTTGTAAAATGTACTGCCATATATTGGAAATGGTATGACAAAAATAATTCAGTCCAAAAAATTGAAAATCCATCCAATTGTTGATGAACTTGAGAACTAGTCTTTTAATTTTAGATTAGGTATCAGGTCCTAAAAAGCATGTAAGTGGGCAGGAGAGATAGCAGCTAAGTGGTTAAAAGCACTTGCTGCTCTTTCAGAGGGCCCTGGTTAGATTCCCAGCACCCACATGGTCATTTATAACCATTTGTAACTTCAGTTCTAGGGAATCTAGTGCCACTTTCTGACTTTACTGGACACCAGCCATGGATGTGGTATACACATATACATGCAGGCAAGTCATTCATGCACATAAAATAAGATTTGAACATTCTTTTAAAAAATCCCAAAAAACAAAAACAAAACAAAACAAAATAAACAAAAAACAGCTGGGCAGTCGTGGTGCACGCCTTTATTCCCAGCATTCAGGAGGAAGAGGCAGGTGGATCTCTATAAGTTTGAGGCCAGCCTGGTCTACAAAGCAAGTTCTGGGACAGCCAGAGCTGTTACACAGAGAAACCCTGTCTGAAAAAACAAAACAAAACAAAACAAAAAATTGTGTTTATGTCGCCTGAATGTTTGCATTTTGCTGAGGTCTTTGGGTAAAACAAGCAAATGTGAAAGATACATATTGACCTCATGTTTAGGTTTTGGTAACTCACTGTGATATAATGAAACATTTAACTTCTTGTCTACATGCATTGTTACATATGTATGTTTATATACACATATGCATATTTATATGCAAGCATGTTAACTTCCCTGTTAATAAAAGACATTATCGCTGTTAAATAAGGATCAGGATAAACAAATAGGCCGAATAGATGTTTATTCAGGGAGAAATAACTTACAACCTAGACAGATGAACACTAGGAAATTCAACCCAATCCTCTCCTGTCCGAGTCACGCCAGCAAGAGAGCTTTTCCTGGCTCTCCCTCCGACTTCCTTCCACAGGTCACTTCCGCCCATGGCTCCACCCCAATGGGCGTGGTCAGTGCCACAGAAGGACTATCACTACAAGACATAGCTATGATTATTACAAATTTGTTAAGTGAATATGTTTGTTATTAAGAGAAGTATTGCATTCTTTAGTGTGTGTATGTGTTATGTGTGTGTGCACACATGTGCACATGTACCATGACATGCGTATAGAGACCAGAGGACAACTTTCAGACATTTTTTTCTCCCACTGTTTGGGTCTTGGGGACTGAACTCAGTTGGGCTCAATAGCAAGAGTCCTTACCCACTGAGCCATCTCCCCAAACCAAAGTATTATGTCTTTAAGGTGTAAATTCTGCTAATCTTGAGATTGTATTTTTTTTTCAATATTAAAAGTTTCAACATAGAACCATTTGTTACAGGATTAAACTTAAAGTAATTTTCATGCTAGGTAGACCATGCTAGGTTTTAAAAACAAAATTAAATGTACATCCTTCCTCTTTGTAAATGGTAAGTATTTGAGAGCATGGCTATTTGTATTTTTGAGGCTCAAAACCTTTTGGCTTACAGTCTGACTGGATGAAACTTTAACAGTTTGTTCATTGGCCCACACCACACAGCTGCAAAGAATTTTGTTTCATATATATCCTCCCCAATTCCCTCTTAATGTCTCTACGAAATTCCCGTGAAAGTAGAAAACCTTAACAGTTACAGTGAGTTGGGACAGGTACTCACCTGAACTGTATTATTTTGATTGTGCTCTTCATCTTCCCACTTGACAGTTTCAGAAGAAACCTACAGAAACTTGGCATATGCAGTCTGGTTGGTAGGTTCTATTGTGTTCAGTATGAAAGTGCAGGCGTCCTCTCCCATAGAGCTCTCATAATCGATTTTGTAAGTGTCTTTCAAAGTACTTCTCACCCTGCCCTATGTTTGCCATTTTATTTTCCTTCTTAAAGGTCCATGCCTAATTAATTCCTGTATCCCCAACCCCTAACAGTGTGCTTGCCTGAGTAACATATCTTGAGTGCATGGACAGTGTTTGTGTTATGTAAATTGAAAGTGATTATTTAGCAAACCACCAAAAATATACTGCTTCAGACACTGTAATAGTCCCTAGGGAAAATGATTAAAGAAATGATGATTTCTTTTATGGGCTGTATAAAAATACATACTGTTTGGTTCATCAGTTGGGCAACAGCTCACTGCTTCTGTGCTGTGTACCATGTGCCAGATAATGTGCTGGTGACTGGGATAAATGGATGTGGGTGCAGAAGGATGTCATGTAATAAATAGCTATAAGTGCCAGTCATGGTGGTGCACACCTTTAATCCCAGCACTCGGAAGGCAGAAGCAGGTGGATCTCTGTGAGTTCAAGGCCAGCCTGGTCTACAGAGCTAGTTCCTAGACAGCCTGGGCTAAACAGAGAAACCCTGTCTTGAAAAACTGAAAAAGACAGACAGAGAGAGGAGAGACAGAGAGAGAGAAAGAGAGAGAGGAAGGAAGGGACCAAGAGAGGGAGGGAAGGAGAAGAGAGGGGAGAGGAGAGAAGAGAGGAGTGAGCTGTATGTATTTCTTCAGGTGGCATTTTAAGGAGAGAGGATAGCATTGAGAGAAGGCTGGAGGCACAGAGTGAGCAGGGAGGACCAGCCTGCTGTGGGGCAGTCATTTTGGTAGTTTTTAAAGGATGGTTTCCATGTATTCGGTAGAAAGTTAATTGGATGAAACCTTTCAGTTTACCAGCTCTTTACAATGCTAAGAAATGACTAAGTGGCAAAGTGGGGGAACAATTTTAGGTGCAGGAATTTATTCAGCCCTCAGCATTAAAATATTACAAGCAGGTTTTCCTTATGTGTGAATTCCTAAATTGTTTCAAATTATTTTACATCCTGGCTTGGCTAATAATGACTGCCTATTAGTGTAAAGGCTCAGCTGATGGAATCATGACTTCTTAAAAGTTTCCCCCAGTAATCTCTCTACACATTTTGAAATTTGTTGCACGTGTATGTGGGTGTTGCATATGTGCTTCTGTTTATGCATACTCATGTGTGTTGCACACATCTATATATGCATGTTGAGGTTTGAAGTTGAAGTTGGGAGTCTTCCTTGATATAACTCTACTTTTATTCATTGAGACCAAGCCCCTTGCTAAACTTGGAGTGTGCCAGTATTGACTAGTCTAGCTAGCAACTTGCCCCAGGGAATCATCTCTGCCTCCAGAATTCTGGGACTACAGGTGGCTAGCATGCCTGCCTGCCCTTTGTTAATATGTGTTCTGGGGATATAAACTTTTCCTCATGCTTATCTGGGTGCTTAGCTTGTTAAGCCATCTCTCTAGCACTGGTACTTTGAGTTGTTTTTATCTTTAGATTCACTCAAAAGGGGATTGTTTTTAGCTGGATAGTGTCCACCCCTCTAAAAATTCTATTTCTCAAAAATTGATCTTTGGGGCTGGAGAGCTGGCTCAACAGTTAAGGACACTGGATGCTCTTCTAGAGGACTTGGGCTTAGTTCCCATCACTTACCCTGTAGCTCATAATCATCTGTAATTACTTTCCAGGGGATCTTACACCCTCTTTTGGTCTCTAGTGGCACCAGACATACATGCAGGCAAAACACCCATACATATAAAATAAGTTAAAAAAATAAACAAATTTGGCCTTCATTCTCTTCTTAATAAAATACTTTAATTAAGCTCTTGAGAACTTCATACAATGTATTTTGATCATATTTAGCCTCCCACCCTCCCCTAATGACTGCTAGGTATACCTCCTAGCTCTCACTTCCTCCCAGTGCCTTTTGTTTTTGTTTTATTTTTTTTAATAACCCACTAAGTCTAATTTGTGCTGTCCATATACTCATGGGTGTGAAGCTTTCCACTGTGGTGTGGTTGACCTACCACATTCTTTAAGACAATTGACCTTCTTTCCACACAAGCCTTCAGCTTTCGGTAGCCTCTCCTGCTCCACACTAGATGTTGACTGCCTTGATCCTGAGCAGGTCTTGTGCAGGCTCCCACACCTGCTGAGAGTTCATACCCAGATGACACTGTTTTACTGTGGTCCTCTTCTGACCTCAGGCTCTTAAAGTCTTTCTGCCCCCTTCTCTGATGGTCCTTGAATCTTGGTGCTGGGATGATATTGGTATCCCATTTATGGCTGGGTTGGGGATGGTATCGATATTCCGTTTGTGGCTGAGCACTCCATGAACATGTTTTCTGTACTTTGATCAGTTATGAATTTCTCCCCACTGCACAAAGAAACTTCTCTGATGAAGACTGAGAACTGTTCTAGTTTATGAGTATGAAGATAAGTATCCTGTGGGTATGAATTTAGAGGCCAATTTGATATTTTGTTCATTTAGCAGGATAATAGCATTAGGCCTATCTGCTGCAAGTCTCCCTAACCAGATTTGTAGTACCAGGCATGTGTGGATTAGGCATGAAATCCAATCAGGCAGTAGCCCATTGCCCTTTTAACATTTGTGACTCTATTATGTCCTGGGCATATCTAGCCATGCTGATCATTGTTGTATTTCACAGGGTTGACAGCCAGGTAAAACTTCTAGTCCCATGAAAGCTTGCAAGAGTGGTGGTGGTGGGGAGAGAGACTTCATGGTCAGTACCATTTGATTTCTTTCACGACTTGTGACCAAACTCTGTGATGATTAAATTGTGATGGTCAACCTCATCTTTATTTTCTTGTAAACTTAGCTGGGGTTTAATTAATATTTAAACAAAAATACCAGAATTTATGTAGATGGCATTGTGTTCCCAGGTGAATTTACTGAGAGTACTACTATATTAATTGAAAATATGTTTCAGATATAGATTACATTTGTTCTGAGTAATGATTGGAGTGGTTGGTTATATTATAAAAATCCATATAGAAATTAAAAATAAAAATAATAGCCACCATGCCTAATGTGTCATAAGATTAATTGAGGGGTATTCTGCTTCAGTGATTCAGAGCCCGAATTTAGGAGCAATAGCATACTTGGGTCTGTGTTCCAACTGCCCTCTTCCTAACTATAGAACACAGGCAAGTTATAACTGTCTCATACCCGTTTCTGTGTCTGCTAAATAATAACAATGTTGGCCTTATGCAGTGGTTGTGAGTTAATATGTATAATGTGTTTAGAAGGGTGCCTGGCATGTATTTAAAATACACTGGTGGCACACATCTTTAATCCTAGCACTTGGAAGGCAGAGGCAGATGGATCTCTGAATCTGAGGCCACTCTGGTTTACAGAACGAGTTCCAAGACAGCCAGGGCTACACAAAGAAACCCTGTCTTGAAAAACCAAACCAAACCAAAACAAAGATGATTAAGCACCTACTCTGTTCTAGACATTGTTGTGCTTTATTGTCTTTTTGAATCCTTAAAGCAGCTCTTCAGGGCTGCTATTGTTATTTTTAGTTGACAACTAGAAAACTGAGGCTTGGAGAAAGGAAAACATTTATAACATCACAGTTATGAAGTGTTTGCAGTTTGAATCCAAGAAGCCTGACTTGTCCTTTGAACCAGTAATATTTTAATCCTGAATTTATGAGGATAGCAATAAATTCTTATTTATGAAGTACCAATAATAAACAACACAAAGGAGGGGAAAGTGTGATCAAAATAAAATATATGGGGAAAAAAAGAACAGGGAATGTAACATAATTGTAATTAAACATTGGCTGAGAAAATGCTTTTATGTGCTTAGGAAGTTTTTTTTTTTTTTTCATACCAGGAAGCAGTAAAGGTTTGTGAACCTCAAATCAGTAAGAGCATAGTAATTATCAGAATTGAAATGTTTTTGGTGGAATTTACCAAGCATGTATTAGAATTTAGTAAAAAAGGAGTCAGTGAGAACACAGGAGGCTAAAGTTCCTTTCACCAAGTCTTGCTTTTCACTCAAAGCAGGGAAAGCTTCGTGCTCCCTCTAGAGGTCCTTAATAATATATGCTTTGTTTTAAATAGAAAAGCCTTTATGGCCGGGAATTTAAAAAAAAAAAAAGAAATCTGATGCAATTATATTGGTATTCTTAGTGTATAAAACTTTTGAATTGAAGTTCTCAAGCTGTGAATCCACTCAGTTTACACCTTCAGTTTCTAAGTGCCCTGCTGCCCAAAATGCCCTTGTTTGGGCTGTGACAGAAGCTCCATATGCAGTGTTCTTGCTAACACTTCTCTTTTATTGCTTTGCATTATAAATAGAAAAAGGTTATACTGTTTTGATTATTCACGAGTTTAGAAAACAAGAAGTAATACCCCTTTATGAAGGAGTACTTTCACTTATATTCTGTTTGAAATGCATGTTTTATTTTTATTGTTTTGTGTGTTGTGAGCTTAGGTGATTATTTTACTGCTTAGCCCCTAGTTTTAAATCCAACTGTGGATTTAAACTGGATGAGGCCCTCCACTTTATAAAAGCACACCTAATAGGCATTCAGTTAGATGCTGCTTATGGGATGGGCAAATGATATAAACAAGTATTTGCCTAGGAGCTAGGAACTCAGGAGATTTTTTTTTTTTTTAAAAACTGAGTGAAGTAGAAATACAAGACAAATGAGATCAAGAAAAAAGGAGAAATCTTTAAATCCAGCCATAGTTGGTAGTTGGGGGTGGGTTGGCTTTAATTGTCTGTTCATCAGATGGACATCTGAGTTGTTTCTATCTGTTGGCTGTCATCAAGAGTGCTGTTTTGCACAGTTGAGTATAAAGTGGTGACTGTGTGTTTTTTTAGTTTCTCTTGGGCATGGAACTAGGAGAACTAGGTAATGTGTAAGTCTATAGTTAAAATTTGGAGGAACTTTGAATTTTTTTTAGAGTATTTTACACTTTCATTTTTTCTCTATACCTTTATCAATTCTTGTTTGACTTTCTAAAATTCTGGTTACTCTAGTAAGGATAACATGATGTGAGGTAATAGTTTTGATTTTCTGTTTTTTTGGTGGTTAATGATTTTGGTCATCTTTTAGTGGTTATTTATATATCTTATTGGAAAAGCATTTACTTAGATTCTTTGTCTTTTTTTAGTTTTTCTTTTATTGTGATTTTTGGACAATTTCATATGTATGTATATAAATATTAATTCCTTATCAAATATATGATATATAAGTATTTTCTCTTAACGTTTTCTTGATATCACATGAAACAGGAATGTCCTTAATTTTTATTTTGTCTAATTCACTGCTTTGTTTTTTGTTACATATTTTTGGTGTCATGCCTAAGGCACTGACCATTGCCCAATCCTGGCTTGTAAAAGTTTACTCCTGGGGCTAGAGTGGTTAAGAGCACTGGCTGCTCTTCTGGAGAATCTGGGTTCAATTCACAGCAGCTCACAACTGTCTGTAACGCCAAAATATCTGACACCCTCCCACAGACATATGTGTGGGAAAAATATGAATGCAGATGAAATAAAAATAAACAAGTCATTAAAATTGTACCCCCCCCCTTTTTTTACCATTATGATACAGAGGTTGAATCTATGACTTCTCACGTGCTAAGCAAGCAAATGGTCTTTCATCAGCCTGTAGCAACAGCTCATACGCCTAAGTAGTCTCTAAAATGGTCTGGAGGTTTTAGCTCTTGGTCTATTATGTGGCAGATCCATTTTACTTAGTATTTTTGTAAGATCCTAATAACGTCAGATTAGGATTTGAGGGACTATGTGCATATTTGGAGACTGTGGGTTTGTTGTTGCTAAAATGAGGAGCTGGATGTTGAAATGCTTCCAGGCACATTCTGAGTAACTGTAGCCTCACTGTCTTAATGTCCTTTTGAATAGTACCACTGTTTGTTGCGATGACCAAAACCCATGTGATAGCAGCTTCAAAAGAAGCATTTTATACCTGGCAGTATCGTGTGGCCAAGAAGCTCACAGCGTTGGAAATTAATCAGATCACACGGTCAAGAAAGGAAGGGAGAGAAAGGTATGTCTCTTGATATATATTTTTAGTAACTCAACCATATGGAAGCCTGACATAGCTAATTATCCATTGCTATTCTTGAATGCATGTTGCCTAGATTAATAGACACACTTTTAATTAATTTGAATATCTTTTAAATGGATCTGTTTAAATCTACCAAAGTAAAAGAAAGTCGGCATGAGATAAACAAAACAAATACCCTTATTGGTAAAGACTAGGTATCTGTGGGGATAATTTTGGACAGGAAATGGCTATATGACCTATCCAACATAATAATATTAAACTGAAATTATTTAGTTAAGATCTGAGTGTCTAACTGAAGCTTCATTTCCATAGGTTAGTGGTTTGGGTCTTTCTAGGATGTGGTCCTAGTATCAATCACCATGGGAGATGCAGGTCCTTAGACACAGGCATAGAAGAGGGCTTTAGGTGGGGTGAACTGGGCATATGGCTTCTTTCCCTGGCCCTATCTCACAGCTTGACACTTTGCCACTTTGTTGGGAATGCATAACTGGGATGTTCACAGTGGGACAGGACTTTTTGACAGATCACTTATATAACTGGTAAATATTTGATGGATAGTTTCTGCTTTTATGAGATTAAGCTGTATCAAGAATTTTTTAAACAATAAGGGTTTCTCTACTAAATAATAACGCTCATTGTTGTTGTGCCATTCTTAATTACAAAAATCATGAAATTATGTAATCCTCACTTTCTTCAAAATTCTGATTTTTTAAACAGGATTTATCATGTTGATGATGTTCCTTCGGGATCTGTGGATGGGGTGTTTGATTATAGTAAAGCCATTCAAGTAGGTGGTTTCATTTCTGTCAGTAAGTGTTAGTGCATGTGGATAAGGAAACATTATAATTTTAGTAGAGGCTTGAACAAGAATGTTTTTAGTAAATAGGACAGGCATTATTTTAACAATTCCTTAAACACCACCACACCTGCATGGTGGTTAGGGATCTGAACCCAGGTCCTAGTGCTTGTGTAGCAAGTACTTTACCTACTAAGCTATCTTCACAGCCCCAAACTCTTAATGTTTCCACTAAGTTTATGACTTTGTGTTGGGCTCATTTATAGTTATCTTGGGCCACCCATGTGGCTTGTGGGCCACAGGCTGGATCTGTCTGTTAGTTGTGTTGACTATAGATGTTGCAAACTTTTACATAATTTTTTCACTATAGAGGGAGTTTCTCCAAGCTTTTGCACTTATCTCTTCCCCGGCCTAGAGAACTGTCAGTTCCTGGTAGGTCTCCAGATAGAATAGTCTACTTCTGTGATTGGTTTGTTAGTGAATACACACACACACACACACACACACACACACACACACACACACACACACACACACAGTATAACCTGTGGAGACTGGCTTTTCTTGCTGGGCACAATGCCCCTCATATGGATGCACCCATGTGGTTGCAGGGCTCTCCTGATTAACCCTCTGGTGGCATTTGCTGGCCTCTCTGATCTCAGTTTATCTTTAAGAGCTAAGCTTGGGCTTTAGCCTATATAGTATAAGTCAGAATCTTCTCTCTATGTGCTTTTATAACTCATTTGTATCTCTTAACAGACTATAATTGGATGTTTGGTTCATGGTCTTTGGAAGTTGATTTTTAAGTAACCCTTTGGGGCTCAAGAGTATAAACCAAGGCTGTGGTGTCACATGCCTTTAATCCCAGCACTTGGGAGGCAGAGACAGGTCTATCTCTCTGAGTTCGAGGCCAGCCTGGTCTACTGTGCAAGTTCCAAGACAGGCTCCAATGCTACACAGAGAAACCCTGTCTCAGGAAAAAAAAATGTGGAGTGTATTTAGTACTTCAGTGATTGACACATAGTAGGTACTGTAAATAAGATTGTTAACAAATGTTTTATTATATATTTTTAGTTATTGCATACTAGTTTGAACCTCCTTTGTCATTCAATAAATATTACATAAAATGATTAATTTTAGGGTACAAGGGATCCAATTTGTGCCATCACTGCATCTGATAAGACATTGATTGTGGTAAGCTGAAATAAACTCATTTATGAATAATAATTGTTTAAATTATAGAACCAGGGTAAAGCAAGAGTTTTGGATTTAGTTATCCTGTTGTGGATGTCCTAAGTTTTCCTAAGTGTAGTAGAAGAAGTGAGAATATTTTAAGGCTTGTGCATGTATTAGTAATCATTTGCAAAAATGTTAACTATTTATAAAGCAGTAGGGTAATAGAACACGCACATGGAGTTGGCCCTGGGTTGAATGCCCACGAAGAGTCGGTAGGTGCAAAAGAGACTGTATGGAGAGCGGTGGATGTAGGATTGATTTCCTGTATATAGCTCAGGATTTTTATACTGGTTCTAGCTGAACCATCTTCATAAAACTTAGAATGAAGTGTGTTTTCCAGCCAGCAAAGTGGAAGCATTCCTGGCAATACTTTACTAAATTTTAAAAATAGGAGCAATGGCATAATGTTTTTCCTTGAGCTCAGACATTAGAAAATATTCACTTCTGAAGTAATTGTGTGGTACAGCAGTGTATTTGAGTTGCATCAGCAGAGGCTTAACTGTTTCTGGTTCAGTTCTCTGGCAGTCAGCTCATTGTGTGGGGAAAGCTGTAAAGAACCTTGTGTCCTATGGCTTTCCCACCTTTCTGTTAGGCCCTGCTTTTGAGAATCATGCTGAGGAAGCCTTGCTCTCTGGCTAAAAGGCAGGAGGTAAAGATGAGCTATGTAGACCCTCTTCTCTTGCCCATGGCCCCACATGGCCCAGGTGCAGGAGAGTTTAAAAGCCAGTCATAGTCACATAGTCACCCCCCCCCCCAGGCCTGCTGCATTTGCTGACCATGTGCACACTGTCACGCCTGTTCAGGAAATTCATGTCTGTGTCAGTTTTTAAGTAATACTCAAGGAATTATTGCTTTTAGGTTATATTCCCTCTTGTTGAAAGTCAGTGATAATAGTGTAAAGTCTGTGGCATGGAGGGCCATCTCACACCAGGACTTTCCATTTCATATATGTAGAATTTAATTGAATGGATACTTGTTAGTCTTTAATTTGCTCCTGAAAGAGTACAAGCAGCCTTAGATGTTTCTTTCTTGTCAGATAAGAATTTGTGTATTACTAATGATCTCTGGTCCTGACTTCTTTCATGATTATCCTGTGAGGAAAAATTAGACCACCAAAGCTGCCATTAAAGGACTTACATTAGGTGATAAACATGCACTTAGTAGCAGAACTGGGAACTTGCTAGGACAGTGTCACTTTGGTTTTAAAACTATGGACACCTTGAAGCTCTTATGGTAAATATGCTGTGGTAACCAAAAGCTATTTTCTTAGGGGCGTGAGTCTGGCATCATCCAGAGGTATAGCTTTCCTAACGTTGCTTTGATTCAAAAATATTCGCTGGATTGCCGAGCCTGCCAGTTATCTTTGAACTGCAACTCTAGGTAAGCTCAAGGCTGCTCCTTTAGGGTGTGTGGCCTGAGGCTCCTCCTCTGGGGTGTGGCTTATGTTGGGATGGTTGGGTTTATGCAATAAATGTGCTGACAGGTACCTTTATTATGAACTTATTGAGTATAGTTTTATTTTACTGTATTTTATTTAAATGGGAATCCTGGTACTCTTTTTTTTTTTTTTTTTTTTTTTTTTTTTTTAATTCTTGCAGCTTAACACGTACTATTTCATGTTTTGATACTAGCTGGTTTTGGATATGTTTTCCTTACAAGGTAGCAACATGAAGAATAGTTTCTATTTTCTGTTAAATTTGTTTTATAAAGTTTTAAAGTCAGTTCTACCATGCTCCAGGTTTCTGATAAAGGGGTCTTGAAGAACAGTAGTAAGCAATTTGACTTCATGACCACTGATAGTATTTTACAATTTTTCTGTTCCCAATCGATGACTCCTAGTCGTCTTGCTATCGTCGACATCGCTGGAGTCTTGACTTTCTTTGACTTGGATACTCGGGTGACAGACAGTACAGGGCAGCAAGTAGTCGGCGAATTGTTAAAACTGGAGCGAAAAGATGTCTGGGATATGAAATGGGCCAAGGATAATCCTGACTTGTTTGCAATGATGGAGAAGACCAGAATGTATGTCTTCAGAAACTTGGATCCTGAGGTACAAGCAAGAAATGAATGCTAACAAGCCATAGAGAATGAGCCAATTCTAAACCTGGACATGAGAAATTTATTGACATTACTGTATAAGTTGGTGAAAATAAATGTAGACATTTCTGCGGCATTTAAAAATATTTGTTTCATAGTGGGAATAATATCTCTGAAATATCTTTACTTTCTCTAAAAGGCACTTCCTAGGTACTCCTAGCTGAACATGGAGGCATATGTGTGTGATCTCAGTACCTGAGAGGTTGAGGGAGGAGAACCATAATGTTTGTGACCAACCTGGGCTGTCTAGGAAGTTCCAAGCCAACTTGGACCAAGTAGTGAGACCCTGCCTGAAACCAAAACCGAGCCCATCAACATGGAATCATGGCCATTCAATAATCTTGTTTTCTCTCCCTCTTATCAAAATTCAAAGAAAAGTAAAGAAAATCACCAGATTTATTTGCCATAATTTCTAGAAGTAATCTAAATATTTTCTTGTACTTATGTAACTAGTTTATACTTACCTTATGTTTCTTTTGCTCTCTTCAGGCCATCCAGTAATCCATACACTTTCTGTACACAGCTACCTTCACATGCATTGTGGTCACTTTCCTGCTGTTCATTTTCTGGTCTTTTCTATTTATAAACCACATCTGCTAGTGGTTTATAAAACATAATAAAACATTTTCAAAATAGAATTTAAGCATGAGTTAAGAGAGCAAGAGAGGTACGTAAAAAGGAAGACATCCCAGAGAGTGTGGGTACAGGCTTCTCTAGGACGGAGTCACTCCAGCTAACTTCTGTGTTCTGGATTCTCCTACATGTTTTGAGGGAGGGAGGAGCCAGCCTTGCCACTCCATAGTTGCCTGATGCTTGTGTTATCTATCACCCCTTCAGCCTCTTGACTAATTTGTGAGATGTAGGTTAAATCTGATAGTGTAATTACTCAGTCTAGTTAAATAGGTTTGTTCAGTCATCACTGTGTGGAAGTGTACTAAGATTGAATAGCTGAGTAAGTCAGGAAGCCTGTTGTGTTACACATGCTATGAGGCTTCTGTCTGTGCTGAGCGAGGCCCCAGGGTTTCTAGATACAGTAATGCATACCAAAGCTTGGATGCCTGTTTGACTAAAAAAATATACCTCGCTTACTGCCTACATGAGTGTGCCCTGCTTTGCAGCTCGTTTGTGTGACACACTGCGCTCAGTTGTGATGTGGGTAAATTGCTAGTGTATTTTGGAAAATAAAATTGGTTGATATAATTTGGCCCAGTTAGCTTTATCTGTCACCCTGACACAGCCTAAAGCTAACCCCAGATGAGAGTCTCAGTTGAGGGGATGTCTAGATCACATCGCCCCGAGTATGACTCCATCTGTGGAGGAATATCTTAATTGTTAGTTGACAGAGAAGGGCCCAGCCCACTCTGGTTGGCACTATTCCCCGATAGTGGATTCAGGGATGTATAAGAACGTTGCTGCAAGGGATCCGCAAGCGGTGTTCCACCGCGGTTTCTGCTTCCAGCTCCTGTTGAGTTCCTGCCCTGGCTTTCCTTAGTGGTGGACTGTGGCCTAGAAGTGTAATCTTTCTTTCTAAGTTGCTTTTGATCACGGTGTTTATTATAGCAACAGAAAGGAAAGCAGAGCATAATACAAGCAGAAGTTGAGTTTTATGGAGATTAATTGCCCCCAACTTTTGCAATTACTTCTATGCCAACATTTATAAACTATTGTGAAAACTCTTTGCTTCTGCCCTTCATCTTTCCGATTCTCCCTTTCTCTGCATTTAAAGAATTTATCAAAGCAATAATTTTATAATCTCAATTATGTCTTTCTACCTCATTATCTGTTCTTTTACACAGATAAACAGAACTGACTTCTTAAGGTAGCCCGCAGTGAAAAATTACAAAAATGCTTTACATTTTTATACTTTATTTTTCCAAGGTGGTACTATATTTTTTAATCCATAGATTACCTTTGATGACTTCACCTTCTAACCATTTGCTTTGTTGTAGTATCTAGTTAAAATTATTTCTAGTGATAATCAGGCTTATACAGGTATATTTGGCCTATATGATAGTATCAAAATAATCAAAACATAGAAAGACCCTATGAGAAATGTCTCACTACATATTCTTTTTAAATTAAGTTCTGTTGTGATTGTGTGTGTGCATGGATGTGGTAGTGTTTCCTGAGACAGGGTCGTCTTGAATAACAAAGGCCTGCCTCTTGCTCTGTAACCCTCTAGTTTACCTCCTATGTGCTGGGATTACAGGTACACACTGCCATGCCTGGCCCTGTTAGGTAAGCTCTTTACTCATGAAAACATATTACCTACCATATGTAACAAATCTCCTATTTAAAGACAATTTAAAGGTTTTATAAACTTTTCTCATATGATTTGATTTTTTAACTAACAACTTGTGCTTATTCAAAGAGAAGATATTTGAAACCCTATTCGGTACATCTACTGAGTATATGAGCCTCGATCTTAGGCATATTGAACCCAAACTATGAATTTTTGCCTTTTGTTTTTACCATTTTGGTATCTTTTAGAAATCATAATTGTGCAATAGATAAAAATATAATTATGTATATATACATATATTTCAAAAAATGTAATTTTGATGATTTCCATTGCTAGAAACTATTATCTTGTTTCTTCCATAGTATTCTTGGAGGTAGTAAGTAGGTTAGCAATTTATTTTGTCTTATGTAATATTATATTTATTGTTTTCTGCTAAGGATGTAGGGCAGACACTTTACCTTATAATATGTATATCCTACACTTTTTCTCCTATAACTATCTATAAGATAAGAGATATACATGTAACATACATATATTTACATGTTGGCACATACAATCTTATGTAGGAAGTATATCAGGTACAAAGAGGGCAGGGTCTTTGTAGGATTTGTATGGAAGATGTACTTAATTAGATCCAAATACAATGTTTATCATATTTACCAGGAGTTCAATTCATAACGTAGTCAGGTAAGTAAGCATCCTATTCTGTAGAGAAATGTATAGAAGTATAAAGGTGAAATACGGTACTAGCCAGGAATTCTGTGGCCTGTATACAGCAGAATGTTAACTGTTTAGGTGATGGGCATATGGCATTACTGACACTATTTTTTTTCCTTAATTGAAAGTTTTGACAGTACAGTTTAAAATTAGGATTCCTCGGGGAGTGTTGTGTATGATGAGAATGTAACACTCACTTTTGTCTTTAAAGGAACCCATTCAGACCTCTGGATATATTTGCAACTTTGAAGATTTGGAAATTAAATCTGTTCTCTTGGATGAGATTCTAAAGGTAACTAACAACAGAATTGTCCCTGGGGGAAATGGAGCTGAGAGAAAGCTGGGGTCCCTTTCTGCCATTGTGTGCACCTCTGTGTAGGAAGCCTGATTGCCCATAGTGAACTCCATTTGTCCGTTTTCCAAATAACTCTTAAGATCCAAGCATGGGGACCTGTTTGTCTTTTGTTTTGCTCACAATGTGATACTAGTTTATTTTATTATTATTATTATTATTTAATTGTAGGGAAGAAATGAACTTTGCAGGTATCCTTTTGAATTCCTTTCTTTCATCTTCACTTGCAGAATCCAGAACACCCTAGCAAGGACTATATAATGAACTTTGAGATCCGGTCCCTGCGAGATAGTCGAGCATTAATTGAGAAGGTTGGAATTGAAGATGCATCTCAATTCATAGAAGACAATCCACACCCCCGACTTTGGTATTTAAAAAAAAATCTCAATACTCCCCGAAGTCAGTATGCTTTTAAAGTCCCAATTCTGTCACCCTGTGTTCTCACACTAGCCTCCTGATGGGAACTGGAATCATTTCTGTTCTTCTCTTTTATCATGATATATGAAACATGTTTGCATGTGCTAACAATCATTTTTACCAGAGCACACCAGATTTTGTTTTAAACCATGCTTCACTCAATTGAATTCTGATACAAGACTTGCTTATTAGTCATATGCAGTAGGTTTTCTGTTTCTTTTTAAAACCAAGGCGCCTATTGGCTGAGGCCGCCCTGCAGAAGTTGGACTTGTACACTGCACAGCAAGCGTTCGTGCGCTGCAAGGATTACCAAGGCATCAAGTTTGTGAAGCGCCTGGGCAATCTGCAGAGTGAGTCAATGAAGCAGGCTGAGATTATTGCCTACTTTGGCAGGTTTGAAGAGGCTGAAAGAATGTATCTGGATATGGACAGAAGGTAAATTAATGAAGGCAGCCATCCCCAAGGAGTTTTCAGTCCAAAGTGTTTTACAAACAGAGAATATAAAGTAGACTAAATATATTTGTACCTATTCTTTTAGAAAATAATTTTCATTTTGGAATACAACTGGGCATTTCACATGCCTCATTAATTTATATTTTATAATTTTCCTGCATTAATTTTTTATTTTTATTTGTGTGTGTGTGTGTGTGTGTGTGGTGTGCAGTGTGCATATGTTTGCACATGTGTGCTTTTGTGGAGGTGAATGTTGAATGTCTTCCACTTCCATTTTCCACCTCATTGAGATGGGGTATCTCACAGAACCTGGAGCCTGACATTTTGGCTACATAAGTTGGCCAGCAAGTCCCCAGGGGCTGTCTCTGTGTGCTCAGTGCTGGGGTCACAGAGGCAATGGCCATGTCAGACTTTCGTGCAGAGGCTAAGGATCTGAATTCAGGTCTTCATGTTGTGTGTGCTACATGTTTTTTACTCTCTGAGCCATTTCTCGGTCCCTTTTTCTGTTTAAGTATGTGTTCATGACTATGGAGATGTTGTTCCTTTACTAAAGTGGATAGGTCTTTAGAGACTGGAGACTTTGTTGTTGTTGTATTTTGAGACAGAGTTTCTCTGTGTAGCTTTGGAGCCTGTCCTGGAACTCACTCTGTAGGCCAGGCTGGCCTTGAACTCACAGAGATTTGCCTACTTTTGCCTCCTGAGTGCTGGGATTAAAGGCATGTGCCACCAACACCCAGCAAGACTGGAGACTTTTATTATTTGGGTTTTGGTGGTTTAGGCCATTTAATTTTCTTCTCTCAGGAATCATAAAATAAAAATCAAAAAGGAGATTGCCTTATGGCTTATATTTAGTTTTCCTTTATAGAATGTATGAACTTCATTTCAGTAGTGAGCGTGTAATCTAATTTTTACTAATTGGTATTTATACTCCCAGGAGATCCCTAATACCTCTTAACCCTTTGAACAAATATAAAACCAAGCATTTATACTATATGCCTGATTGTGTCTAAGAAATCAATGAAAAGATGCAATTATTATTTACATAATTAGTTTGCTTGGTAAGTTAGAAATCTAGAAAAAGAAGACTAGAAACAGTTTTTTACTCTGGTGTCTCTTCTGTGTATATTGCTGTGACAAAAGTACCTCAGACTGGGTAATTTGGAAAGGACAGACAGTTGTTTCTCACAGTTCTGGAAGCTGGGGAGTCCAAGGCTAGGGTCTAGCATATGTGATGTCTGGTAGGAACCAGTCTGTGCTTCCAGGATGGTGCCTTGAATTTTCATGTGGTGAAAATCAGAAGGGCAAAGGAGGATGTCAGCTGGTTTTATGAAGGCTTTTATCACACACACACACACATACACACACACACACACACACACACACACACACACACACTCACAGGGAGAGAGAGAGAGAGAGAGAGAGAGAGAGAGAGAGAAAGAGAGAGATACCCTTCCTGAAACATACACTGGCTTGATGCTACCACAATTGGGATTAAGTTTCAACATGAGGTTTTTGAGAGTATATGCCTTCAAACCATGGCTTCTGCTCTCTGCCAGTGGCCTCTGGCCAGGTTGTTCTCAAAAACATGTCTAGCACAGAGCAGGCAACTGACAAACTTTGTAGCGTGGATTAATGAATGGATGAGTGAATGAATGAATGAGTGAATTCTTTTTTTTTTTTTTGTAGAGATCTCGCTATTGGTCTGAGGCTGAAACTGGGGGATTGGTTCAGAGTACTGCAGCTCCTGAAAACTGGCTCTGGGGATGCAGATGACAGTCTTCTCGAACAAGCCCATAATGCCATTGGAGATTACTTTGCCGATCGACAAAAGTGGTGTGTGAGCTACCTGAAGTGCCCGATACATTCTTTCATGCTTAGGATTAATCTGTTACCCAGAGGAGCTCCCCAGGAGTAGTGCATCTGAGTGAAGGCCCTTTTCCTAAGCCTGAGATTCAAATGGCTCTGTGATGCAGTTGCCCTCCGGATGCACAATGGAGAGCAAGCCATCCTTGGGCTGAGATGAGCACGGTATAATTTTGCCATCTGTACACAGGAATGCTGTACCTAGCCTCAGAGATCATCCCACTGTTCTGAGATCACAACCTAGGCTATTATACCTGATTTGTTTGTGTACATAGTTTTGAAAAAGTATATTTGCTTGTTTTGTTATAGATTATCTTCAGAGCACATTTCTTTATTCTTAAGTTTTCATTGGGGTCAACATGCTTCTTTGTGTCAGAGATGCAGGTACTTCTATGATGTTGTAAGTTAGAACAGCGTAGGAGCTTTCAAAGGATATCACAAGCAGAATATACTGCTTTGTCTTTAGATCTTAAGAAATGTATGCTTTAAAGTATTGTGTAGCTGAAGATGATGACCTAATACAGACACTAGTAATCCCAAGGAGAAAGTATTGTGGGGAAAATTCTTGTTTTCTGGAGATTCACACAAATGTTTCCTTTTCATCCACAGGCTGAATGCTGTACAATATTATGTAAAAGGCAGGAATCAGGAGCGCCTAGCCGAATGCTATTATATGCTAGAAGATTATGAGGGCTTAGAGAATCTTGCCAATTCACTTCCAGAAAACCACAAGTTGCTTCCGGTAGGTATTCCAATTTTTAGTTTTTTGGTGTTGGATTCTTCATATAATTACTTGTAGACTTTGGAGTTGATTGTTGGATGCTATTAATGTCTGTATTTTATTTATTTAGTGTATAACCCAGTATCTGTAGAGTTAGCCACCCTCATCCACAGGGTCATACACATATAGGTTGTGGAGTTACATTCTAAAATCTGTGTGCTAATTAATAGACAAGTATAGAGTCCTAGCAGTTCAGGTTTCTTTTGAAGGGCAGCTGGTTCCCCCATCATGATGGTTCTATTTGCCTTTACTTACAACCCTATGTGTTTTCTTAAGTAGTTGAGAAACTGAAATATCTTAGAACCCCAGGTATGGAGAACAGTAGAAATTATGTCATCTCTGGTGAAGCAGAAAAAAAGATCACCATATAGGAGCCAGAAGAATAAATTACCAAGTCCTCAGCACTTGTAACTGGCCCAGTAATGAATTCAGTGAAGCCATGCTCTGAGGTCAGGGGCTATCATGACATGTGATATCATGACATGTGAAGTGCACAGGCTTAAGTGGGAAATGTTCACTATGACATGCACTGACTGAATGGTCACAGCATCCACACAGTACACATGTTCAGGGGACACAGAGGCTGGGAAATAATGCTAGAGTATTGAGAGACAGGTTTCTTGTAGGTCACAGAATTTTAAACAACTCTATTTTTTGTGCTTTTTAAATGTTTGAAAAATTAGAATGTATTTATAAGAAATATCAAGGCATTCTTTTAAAAAAATACAGTTGGATTCAAAGTATGTATTTATATATCTAAAATTATTTTTTCTTACATGTGTGGGTTTTTTTTTTCAAGACGGTTTACTCTGTATTGCTTTGGAAGCTGTCCTGGAACTTCCTTTGTAGACCAGGCTGGCCTTGAACTCACAGAGATCCGCCTGTCTCTGCCTCCTGAGTACTGGAATTAAAGGCGGGTGCCACCAACACCCAGCATGTGTGAATGTTTTGCCTGCATGTGATGTCTGTACCACATGCACATGGTGCTCTCTGAGGCCGGAAGAGAGTAGATCCCCTGGACTGGAGTTAAAGATGGTTGTGAGCCTCCAGGTGGGTCCTGAAAATCAAAATGTGGATCAGCTGGGAGAGCAACCAGTGCTCTTAATTACAGAGCCATCTTCCTAGCACCCCTCCCCCAAAGTACTTTTGAAGTGATGGCTGGGGTGAGAAAAACTCTTCATGAAAGAAACAAAAAGATGGCAGTAAGGTTTTTAGCGGTGGCAGATGCCTCAGCCTCCCACCACCTTCTGAGGAAGCTGTTTTGGGTTTGGCTTGTAAAACTGATGAAGGGGGCATTTTGTATTTTTCCTTTTTGCTAGGATTCAAACTTGACACTTGGCCATTAAACTGTCTTCCACCCCAGCCTGCATTTGTGTCTGTCTGTCTGTCTGTCTGCTGTCTGTCTGTCTATCTATCTATCTATCTATCTATCTATCTATCTATCTATCTATCGAGAGGAATTTTGCTTTGTTGTCTAGGGCATCAATCAGCTCATGGACCCAACTGATCCTCATATGATCCTCAACCTCATATGTAACTGCAGTTAGAGACGTGGACCCAGAAGTGGCATGAGACACTCCTTAGATTAGATTTGATGTGTCTCATGTATCCCAGGATGCCTTGAACTTACTATGTGGCCAGGGTGATTTTTGATGCTGTTGCCTCTAACCTCTGAGAGCTGGGATTGCACCACCATGCAATCTTTTTTTTTACCACTACCCAGTAGGATGTATACTTTCAGTTTTCCTTTTTTCTTTCTTTTCTGAGACTGTTTCACTGTATAGTTCAGGCTGGTCTTGAACTTACGACAGTGTTCCTGGCCTCAGGCTGCTTATCTAAAAGAAAGCAAGGCAGTGTCACAGACGTGAGGCAGTGAAGCGCTAGTTCTGTGGAAGTTGTCACTAGGGTACCCATCCTGACCTGTAACCTCTGCCCCAGTCTGAAAGGTTACACATCACTACCACTGATGTAGTATCCAGGTATTCCCACCAGCTTCTTGTTCATGTATCCCCGTGGGGTTTTGGTAAATTAAAATCGAAGTGATTTACCAGGTCTGTGAAATCTGGTAATACAATAGTGTTTGGTGCTTACAGGAAATAGCACAGATGTTTGTGAGAGTTGGAATGTGTGAACAAGCTGTGAGTGCATTCTTGAAGTGTAACCAACCAAAGGCAGCGGTGGACACCTGCGTACACCTCAACCAAGTAAGCTGCTGTTCAGGAGCTTGTCCTTTCAGGGGTGAGAATCACTGAAATGGTCTCTGGTGTAAGATGGAAGGCAGGCGTGGGTTTGGGGAAAGAAGTGTAATTCGTGGGCATTTGTACTTAACCTCTTGTGCCACCACAAGGGGTGACCTGCTCACAACCTAGCCAACCAGGGACACAGAACAGACCTGTGCTTTCAAGTGTTTGCCTGGAAATAATTTCATAATTTTCTGCATTTTGTTAGGGTTGGGTTTTGTTTCCAGGAAAGGACCAGAATAATGGTCATTCGTTGCTTAAGGAAAGAATTGAGTTACTTGATCAATATTTATGTTGGCAAGTCTATTTCCTTTCTCTTTTATAGAAAACATGTATTTGATATTTAAAAGAATCCTGAAATTTAACTAAAATTAAAGTGCAGAATTATTACAGAAATGGTTGGCTACCAGTATATTTCTGTAAGCATTTTCCTGATGTGTTTTTATAGAGATCTCTTGCCATAGACATAATTTGTAATGTTAAATCTAATAGGATATTCTCTTAAATGGAACTGTATATTTATTTTACAATAAATTAAAAAATGGATTTTTTCTGGCTTATAATATGTGCAAAAAGAGAACTGTAAGGTTAATGTTGTTATAAATTTCAACACTTTTATTTTCAAGTGTATTTTCCCAAGAAATCCATCTGGGATGGTTCAATCATTTTGACATGTTTGCATGTATAACTTGATTGCTCTGATTTTAAATGATTTTTAGAATGTGTAAAGTACTGTTAGCATTTATACAAACTTCAGAGCTTATTGTGGGATGGAAGTAATTTCAATATTTGGGTGACTGTATGGTCTAATTTTTTTTCCTAGTGGAACAAAGCCGTTGAGTTGGCTAAAAGTCACAGCATGAAGGAAATTGGATCTCTGTTAGCTAGGTATGCATCCCATTTACTGGAGAAGAACAAGACTCTGGACGCCATTGAACTCTATAGGAAAGCTGGCTATTTTTTTGATGCAGCTAAACTGATGTATAAGGTAATACACAGCCCCAAAGTCTATAAATCTCAGTGGACTTCTATGCAGTTAGAATAGCCATTCAAGTGGACTTCTATGCAGTTATCCACCAGTACACCTGAGAGACCCAGAACAGAATTGGAACTAGAACAATTAGCTTAAAAAAAAAAAAAAAAAAAAAAAAAAGCATTCTCTGTTTCTTTTGTAAACCATTGTTGTCATAGTGAAACCCCTTTAACTGCAAGTCTGTATATTGCTGCTGTCTATTCATAAGGGTAATTGTGGATGCTGGAAACTTGTTAGTTCATAAACAAATTGTGCATTTGGTATAGAAGCTAACCAAGAATTTCAGAACTTCCTGGGATTGCCAAGAACTAATTCTTTTAACTGGAATTAAATCCTATTGATAAGAAAGTATACATGTTGTAAAATGTATACATTTTAAAACAATGTATTCCTTTAATATCCATAATACAGTATTAATATACATAATTTTTACACTCCATTATCATCTTTTCTTGCTTGACCTAATAAAAGGAAAAAATTTCCTCAAAATCACTTAAATAAACTTAAACTTCTGAAGGACACACCACTTATCCACTTAATCCTTTCTGATTTAGTTATTTAATAGATGTTATTTTTAAGATTGTTAGTTTCTGTTCAAGTGACTGAGGAAGAGACAATGGCTTTTAAAATCTAAGACATAATTACATTTATATTCCATGCTGCCACTCTCCCTCCTCTTTTAGAGAATCAAATGTCAGTTAATTTTGGAAATGATTTTATTTGTACAAATATACACCAAGAAGTATCTTCCCCAATATTTTGGAAATGTTTAAAGATTGCAGATGAAGAGGCAAAGAAAAGGACAAAGCCTTTGCGTGTGAAGAAGCTGTATGTACTGTCAGCCTTGCTCATCGAGCAGCATCATGAACAGATGAAAAACGCCCAGCGTGGGAAAGTTAAAGGGAAGAATTCAGAGGTAACGGAGAACAGTCAGCTAATTCAAATAGCAGACAACTGGATGCATTAAGTACTTATGTTAAAGTTGTTTTTTAATCAGAGAATTAAAAAAAAACTTTATTAGTATTTTTTTGTAAATCTATTTTTTTCTGTAAATGAGTCTCATTGCATCAGTTAAATTTCACATTGGCTTAAAGTTTGATCAGGTCTATTTTAAAGTTTGATTTTAATGTAGAAAGTTGTGGGTTACAATGGAGAACTTAAATCTGGGAGGCCAGGAAAGATGATGGAATCTCTTATGTAGCTGTGCTGATGCCTTAGTTTCAGACCTGTTGCATTATGTGGGGTGAGACTGTGTGTGTTTGGGCTGACTCCATGCACTGGCTCTTCTCCCAGGCCACTTCCGCTTTGGCTGGCTTGCTGGAAGAGGAAGTTCTCTCTACAACTAGTCGGTTCACAGACAATGCTTGGAGAGGAGCTGAGGCCTACCACTTTTTCATTCTTGCCCAGCGGCAGCTTTACGAGGGATATGTTGACACCGCATTGAAGACAGGTGGGCATGTCTCATAACATGTGGAGGACACCTGAAACTTAAAAGTGAATAGAAGAGCTAGCTTCTTTATTGGTCTTCATACTAATTTTACTCTTTCCCCTATACTTTTAGCTATTTGTGTCAAGATTATGTATATGCAATTTATTTTGTGAATTCCTCTTTTTGAAGTTTTCCCACTTAAAAAAAAAACATAGTGCACAGTGTTCAGAGAAATATGAAATGCCTTAGGTAATAAACAACAAATGTGTAGTATTCATGTCTTCTGTTCAAAGCCAGACACACTTAACCGCGCAGCCCACAGGCTTTTAGATAGACTGTGCTTGTGTCAGGAGGAACTCTCACCACTTTTCACAACGTATGGGAAACTCAAACAGGCCTGCTTTTGTGTGCCTTAACTATGCTTAAAGGTATTTTCCTGTCATGCACATTTCTAGAGTATTTATCTTTTTATATAAAGTGACTCTTGGTTAGCAATTTCAACCAAAATAGAGCAGTACACAAAGACAAAATAATGACAGTCCATTGTGAACATTTGCGTAAACTTTTTTTTCTCTCTTTAGTTGGAGAAATCACATTTATTCAGTTAGGCTTTTTTGTTCTGGTGTGTGCATGCTGTGTGTGACAATGGCCCATGTGTTGAGGTCAGAGGACAACTTTGAGAGTTGGTTTTCTCCTTCCACCTTGTGGATACAGAGGCTCCAACTCAGGTCTCCAGGCTTGATGACAGGCATCATTTGAGTGAACTTTCTGTGAGATATTTTTTTTCCACTTTAGAGCTTAACTTTCCTCCTCAGGAGTATGTTAGGATTCTTTCCCTCATTGTTAAACTTAGATCTATGACAGTTTTAGCAGCTGCATCACAGTCCATGGTTTTTATGTATTGTCATTTACAGATTATTTACATAGAGTATGATGTATATTTCTTCTGGATTAACAATATCTGAGGACTTAGATTTTTTTTTCTATTTATTAACTCCAACGAGTATAGTTTGAGATTTTGCTATAAACCAAAGCATATGACTGACTGATACACGACTGCAGTTCAAACATCTGCCACTATTTACCCCACCACTTGGCCTTTTCATCCTGTTTTATTGTATGTAAGCAGAGATGAGCCTGTCTTCCTCCTAGAGAGGGTCACATAGTTGATCACGTGATCATTTCCTAAAAGGGAGGTAGGTTTACTTAGAGAGCCTGGGTTCTTTGGCCTCTGTAAGCAGCAGCTGTGAGAGGTTGGGAGGGGGTAGTTGATAGTGGTGTCCACAGGCTCCTCAGTCTGTTCCTTTGTTCTTTTTAACACAGCAGAACAATGCTTTATCTTAAAACCATTTATTTAAAAATGGGGCTGGAGAGATGGCTCAGCAGTTAGGAGCACCTACTACTCTGTCACAAGGATCAGAGTTCTCACCCAGCCAGCACCCATGTTGGGTAGTTCATAAATGCTTTGTAACTCCAGCTCTACGATATCCAACTGAGTCTTCTGGCCTTCTCAGGCATACACCCCCACATACCTGTTTACACTCACACACACATAATAAAAATAAATATATGTTAATCCCAGCACTCGGGAGGCAGAGGCAGGTGGATCTCTGTGAGTTTGAGGCCAGCCTGGTCTACAGAGCTAGTCCTAGGGCAGGTTCCAAAGCAATACAGAGAAACCTTGTGTCGAAAATCCAAAATAAATAAATAATTTAAAAATATGTGTTTTTCCCCTCACAAATTGTACATTCTAGCTGTGTGTGTGTGTGTGTTGAGATAGTATTTGCAGTCCTCTTGTTTCTGCCTACCAAGTGCTGTAATTAGCTGCATGACTACCACCATGCTTCAGGCAGACATATTCTTAATTCCTCCCTAGTACAGCCTGCCCTCTTCTTACCTATAATTTATTATTGTTGTTGTTATTGTATCTGTGTGATTATGTGCCACTTGTGTGCAGGAGCCAACAGAGGCCAATGGAGAGCATCAGATCCCCCTGGAGCTGCAGTTATAGGTGGTGATGAACATTCAAGATGGTTGGGTCTGGGAACCAGACTCAGGGCCTCTGGAAAAAGCTTCAAGGCTTTAACCCTTGGGCCATGTCTCCAGCTCCCACTTGCTTTTGTATTTGCCCATCCAGATAACTCATATTCTTTTTGAGGATGAGGGATTTTCAATGCAGTCTCATTGGATTTTTAATTACGACTACATTAATTTACCAACTTGGAATCAATAATATGTTAATAATGAGTTTTCTAATTCAGAAACTTCAACTTTTCTTTCTTTCTTCCCCCCTCCCTTTTTTTGGGGGGGGGTATGAGTGTTCTAGCTGCATGAAGACTTGCATTTCAGAAGTTCAAATCAGATCCCCATTGTAGATGATTGTGAGCTACCATGTGGATGAACCTGGGTCCTCTGGAAGAGCAGCCAGTGCTCTTAACCACTGAGCCATCTCTCCAGCCCTCAGAAACTTCAACTTTTAAAAACCATTGCTGATTCTGTGTTTTTTTTTTTTTTTCTAAAGAGCTTTAGTTTTACTTCTGGTATGCTGCAAATGTCTCTTTTGGAGTTTATCTCTATTTTTAGTCATTAGTAATAGGACTGTAGAAAAGTTTTCCAGTTGACTGTTATTTGTATAAAGAAAATAATTTTATTAACTTACTTATAACAAATTATTTAATTTCAATTAGCGTGACAGAAGTTATGCAGCTTAAATATTTTGCACAGTTGTGCCACTTCTAGACTTAAGCCAATAGAGAAGCAGCTTCTGAGGTCCTTCACTGATTGATGGGAGAGATCCATATATTTCACCTTTTTGTGTTTCAGTGTAAAATGATAAGAAATAGTATGTACCTGGTAACTATTGCCTGTGAAACTGCTGTGTCCAAGGTGAAATTGGAGGGTGTTGTTTATTATAACTCAATGAATGTTTTAAAATAAAATTTTTCCATCAACTTCTTGTCAACGTTTGACCTAAGAACCAACCAGTGGGCTCTAAAGCTAAGACGCAATGGAGGTATTGTTACATTTGTTTTGTTAAATTATACTATCAGAAGGCCTTTTTTTTTTTTTTTTTAATTTGAGGATCTAGAGAGGAGACCCATAGAAATTGATGACAGATTTGATGCTTATGCTGCATTGTATTTTAATGAAGATCTATCTCTAGTGTAGAAGGGTTATGATAAGATGTGACAGCTGTCGAAATGTCAAAAAGAGTGAAGCTCTTTACACTCAAGAGCCCTGTTCTCTCAGTAGGACAAAGAACACAGAGAACCTCATGCTGCATTGTTTCTTCGTGGTGAGCAGAAATAGGTCTTCTTGAGAATTACAGCTAACTGGGCATTGTTGGTACATGCCTTTAATCCCAGTACTCAGAGGCAGAAGCAGAGGCAGGTGGATCTCTTGTGAGTCTGAGGCCAGCCTGGTCTAGAGAGCAAGTTCCAGGACAGCTTTCAAAGCAATACAGAGAAACCCTGTCTCCAAAAAACCAACCAACAAACAAACAACAAAACCAAACAACAAACAAATAAAAAAAAAAACCCAAAAATACAACCACAAGAAACCAAAGACAAACAAACAAACAAAAACAACCAAACAACAACAAAAAAGAGAATTACAGCTAAAGTAGTATTAATTCACCTTGTCTGGAATGCCACAGAAATTATCGGATCAAATAGGACAAAAGCTACACATTTCAACATGAAAACTGTTGGGTCTGGAAGTAAGCATGGCCTTGGGAGTCATTTCACTCTTAGGACCTGAGGTTATGTACTTTGCTTCTTCCTGCAAGTGTGCCCACCCCTCAGCATTTTGTTTTCTTATTTTTTACGTATGTTAAAGCTCACGTAGGTTAAGGTAGAACAGCGTGCATGGGTCCGGTCCCACACATGTTCATACTGTACTTTGCTTTGCCGATGCTAATTGCCCCATCTCTTCTAGCTCTTCATCTGAGAGACTATGAAGACATCATTCCCTCAGTTGAGATCTATTCGTTGCTAGCACTCTGTGCTTGTGCAAGCAGAGCTTTTGGTACCTGTTCCAAAGCTTTTATTAAACTGGAATCGTTGGAGACGCTCAGTGCAGAACAAAAGCAGCAGTATGAAGACCTGGCTCTGGAAATCTTCACCAAACACACGCCAAAAGACAACAGGAAGTCAGAGTTGAACAGCCTTCTTGAAGGGTAGGTACATCGTAAGTAGATGCCACTTCCTGATTAGAAGCTTGGATATAATAAAGCACTGAATTTTGAAGGAGTTTATGTTAATATTAAAGTCAATTTTATTTATCCAGTTGTTAAGATGATGCGTGAGGGTGATGGTGGGGGCACAACAAACATGCCAGGCAGAACTTAAATGAGAAGTTTTATTAGAAAGGGGAAGGTGAGGGGAAGGAAAGAGAACAGAGGTAAAGACATACAGACACGCACGCCCCCCCCCCCCCACACACACACACGACAGAAGAGAAGAGGGAGACAGGAAAAGTCCTGCCTGCCCCAGAGGAACAGCAGGAAAGGGGATCAGGAAAGAGAGTGGAATTGGGCAGGGTCTTTCTTTTAAAGGGGGGTCCTTTGCACCTGGGCTGACCAGGAATCTGCCTGAGTGCATTCTGGCAGGTGACAGAGGCAGGCCAGCATAATGCCTGAATCCTTACAGTAGTAATGCTGTATTTTTTTCATTTAAAGATGTTTTTATTTAAAATATTTTGAGATGAAAGTATTTTAAGTTTGTCTTTGAAGTTATTTATTCTTCAGTATTTAAAGTATTTAGAAAGTTAGACTAATCATGTATTTTAAAGTTTAATTGTTTTCTCTTTTGTTTTTACAGTGGAGAAGGAAAACTGCCAACGTGCATTGCTACTGGAAGCCCAATCATTGAGTATCAGTTCTGGGTGTGCAAAGTGTGCAAGCACTACGTTCTTGCTCAGGAAATCAGTAACTATAACTTCTGTCCTTTATGCCACAGTTCAGTAGAATAAAGGAAAGAACTATGGCAATTGTAAAATACATGAAGCATTTATACTTATCTGCACCTATCTATGAAATAATGCTTGATTTCCTTAGGTTCATCATGAAAATCAACTTCTTCATCCTGTAGTTTTATTTTTGTATAAAATCTATTTAAAAAAATATAATGAGGGCTGGAACGTAGCTCAGTGGTAGAGGGCTTTCAAGCATGCATAAGACCCGGGTCCATTGTCAGTACTGGAAGAAAAGAAAAAAAAGACAATTTTCATACATCACTGTATGAGGTAATTTGATTAATTTTCACCTAAGACTTACAGATGTGAACTTTTTCTGTATTTCTGTCCATTTATCATTTTATATAGCTTATAGTTTGTGACGAGTTACCACAGAAATACTCTCCACCAGGAATATTTTTCTTATATTGTCAAGGTTACTAGTTAATCAGCGAACCCCAGAAGGGGCAGGTGGGAATGGTGGAGTGGGGTCGGAGGGGTGAAGGGAGGGGCGTCGGAGGGGTGAAGGGAGGGGCAAATCTGAAGCAGGAAGTTGATACAGCCTGCATTTCAAGGAAATTAGGTTAACTGTTGTATGAAATGAGCTTTTTTTCTATTTGAGGATTAAACTCTTCTATACTTTATTTTTTATAAATGAGGAGATGGCATTTTAAGACTTTATTATTTGAAGTTTAAAAAAAAAAACCATTTTATCCTCATTCAAGAGGAAGCATCTGGCACCTCTTTTCCTTGTAATAAACACGATTAACTGACTTTGTGTAATGCTGTTGTTCCTTATCATTAAACTTAGCCCTAGTCATGCTATGCTGGAGGCCTAGGTGCTGAAATGTGGAACCAACAGGTAAGGCCATGCAGGTACACAGTGAGTCTGAGCAAGCTTTGCTGACTTGCTGTCATTCACCATACAAAGTCCATTATATTTTGCTAAACTATACTTTAAAATCACCTTTCTGTATTTTTAGAGTTCTGATCTTAGTTTTTTTTTTTTTATATAAGATTTTAGTTGCAATAAACATGAAAACAATAAATTCTGAAGGAAAAAAATGACATTTAACCCATGTTTCCCTTCTCTATAGTGTATAAATGTGGTACTTGCACTGTCTTTGTTTAGATATTTTGGTGGGACACACACCCACACCCACCCACACACACACACACACATACACACACACACCATTTGTTATCACATGGGAGAAAAACCTAAAGTCCTTTTAGGAAAATGTCCAGTGACTGCAGTTGGCAGAAAATTGTGGATATTGGTCTGGTTGAAACTGCACAAAGGTCACATTTAGAAACAAGAAAAAATTGTTACAAAGTAACAGTATTAACTTTGACAGAGCTCCAAACTCTCATTCTGGGTATCCATAATGAAAACAGCAATATTATGTTGCCCTCTACTGTCTATTTCTGTAATTACTTATCAGTGTTTTTAAGAAAGTATTTTAAGTATAAATTTAACATGTTCATAATATGAATTTTCACAAATATGTAAGAATGGAGATGAGAAAGTAAAAATAGCCTTAATCTTAGGAAAAAAACTGTTCACTTATATTTTCGTTGAATTTCAGAAAAGAGGTGAAACTGAAGAAATGTGTATATTACAAACAGGTGTTTCATGGCAAGAACTGTTTGCTCTTAGGCTATTTCTCTAAAATTAAAAATACATCAAAAGACTAAGCTTATTTAAGCACTTTCTTATATGGTACACATTAAATTTGTGGTTGGTAAAATTTAGAGAAATCTGGGCCTGGGCAGATAGAATTCAGATTCTCAAAGTTGTGTTCAAATTCACCAAGAGACTCATTCGGATGCAAAAGCAAAGAGTCTTTTATTATTTAATGAGTTAATTTCTGTCCCTCTGACATGGTAGGCGGGATCGAAAAGGCCCCAGGGAACTGAAAGGCCAGGAATTTATTAGGTGTGCAAGGGGAGTGTCTAGAGGTATGCAGCAGTCTCAGGATTGGTGCACTTCTGGACTTGGGTAACCTGCCCTGTTTTGATTGGTTAATTGATTCCTATGGCCTATAGGACCTCCCAGGGAGGTTGCTATGCTCTATATGTCACTCTATTACCAGGTTTACCATGATTGGTTCCTTGCCATGTGGAGGGTATCCCACCTCTTAGCGACTGGGTAGATGGGCAAGGTCAGGAAGCTCAGCACATTTTGCTGAGTCAGAGACCTACCTCTTGTTGGGTCTTTTCTGCAGCCTGTTATGGCTGCTAAAGCAAAGAGCTGGGTGAGGGTCTGGTGTCTTCACTCAGCACCCACATAAAAACAGGCATTAGTAGCCTGCCTATAAGCCCAGCAGCTGGGAGGTTCAGATGGGATCTCCTTGGCAAGCTGGTTAGTTGGACTAGCAGAATTGCTAGCAAGCAGTGGGGTTAGCTAGATTGCAGAATTACTAGTAGGCACAAGACCCTGTTTCAATAAAATGTGGAACAGCTGAGGAAGATACTCATCAGCCTCTAGTCTCATCCCCATGAATATGTGCACAGATGTGAAAAAAAGACACACAGACATTTGCATGCACACAGACTAGTATAGACATGTTAAAAAAAAAAGAAAGAAAGAAAGAAAGAAAAGAAAAAGAGAAAAGAGCAGAAGTTAAAAAGGTGAGATGTGCCACGCAACAGGTAAGAACAAGAGAGTCTGTATGGTCTTACTGATAATAGTGACTATAGTGACTAATATAAAGGGTCTTAATTTTTCAAATGCTTTTCTATGTGAATTGAGAAGTGTTTCCCCCTTTTATTCTGCTAATGTGGTATGTTACACTGATTAATTCTCATGTATTGAGTTATCCTTGTATTTTAGGAGTAATTCCCATTTAGTTACAGTATATAATTCTTCAATATGTTGCTACATTTGATACAGTAGTCTTTTTTTTTTTTTTAACGTTTTCTATTAATGTAAGTTGGAAAGATGGTAAGCCATTAAAGGCTAGGCTCACAACCAAAATGCCACGCTTTGCATTAATGTCAGTCACAACAGATATTGATTGGTCTGTAGTTTTCTTCTAGTGTCGTTCTCAACATGTGTGTCAGAACCCCTTTCTGTACAACAACCGTATCACAGGGGTCACCTTAAGACTATCTTGCATATCAGATATTTCCATGACAATTCATAACAGCAGCAAAATTACAGTTATGACATAGCACCAAAAATAATTTTATGGTTGGGGGTCATCATATGAGGAACTGTACTAAAGGGTTGCAGCATTAGGAAGGTTGAGAACCAGTGCTCTTGTGTCTGCCAAGTGTTGATATTGGCAATATTTGTTTTACTGAGTAATGCAAGCTTTGTTCTTTCCTGTTGTTTTGAGAGTTTAAGGGCTGGTGTTGACTCTTCCTTAAATACTTTCAATCACTGGGGTAGCCATCAGATCTAAATGCCAGCCTCTGCCAGCTAGAGGTCTGTTGGCATTTTCTAGTTCTTCATGAGTCAGTATTGGTTTCTAGTTACTTTCCCATCCATCCTTTACAGAAACAAACAGACAAACAAAAAATAAAACAAACAAAAAACTAATGCTCTCACCTACATGATACTAACAACCATCATCTAACTTAAAAAGACTGTGTTGCCGGGTGGTGGTGGCACATGCTTTTAATTCCAGCACTAGGGAGGCAGAGGCAGGCAGATTTCTGAGTTTGAAGTCAGCCAGGGCTATACAAAGAAACTCTGTCTTGAAAAACAAACAAATAAGCAAACAAACAAAAAAGCCCCCTCCAAACAAACAAAACTAATGACTATTTTCTTGTAAAGTACTGAGGACAAAAGCTTTGTTCACTGTAACCATCCCAGTTTTAAAATCTGTGTGCCACACTATAGATTTAACATATACTGTTTCAGCAGGAAGTTCTACATTAAAGATGACAACTACTTTCCAAGTTGATGTCTTTCTTCTCTGACCTTTGTTTTTGTAGCTAATTCTATCAAATGCCTCATGATATTTATTCTCTATCACTATAACAATGCTAGTCTGAGTCACTGATAAATTCATTCGATTTGGTTTTGGGGGCTAGGAAGCCCACGAATGTATAGGTTTTCTTGCCTTATCATAATATGGCAAAAGACATAGAAAGAACAGGTGTGCAGCAGTCTGCCTTCTAAATGGAGTGGCATTAGTCCATTCACTAGGGTGGAGCCAACCTGTAGTAGGTCCCACGTGGCACATTGTTAATTAAGGGTTCTACTCATGAGCTAGGGGAGAGAGGTACAGGTACACTACAGCACTGCCTTTTTATGCATTGGAAACTGCTCTGCTTAGATAATTACATTCTTTTATTTTTGGAACTTAATGTTTTAAATATTTAGCTTTAAATTCACCCAGAATCAGCACATAAGCACCATAAGTTCTTCTAAAAAACAAACGATCCTCTCTCCAACAACAACAACAACAAAAAAAAAAAAACTGACTTCGGGGCCAATCTCCTTCCCTTCCCCGAATCAGGCTCCTCAAATCTATCTGTCTGTCTGTCTGTCTGTCTGTCTGTCTGTCTGTCTGTCTGTCTATCTATCTATCTATCTATCTATCTATCTATCTATCATCTATCTATCATCTATCTATCTATCTATCTATCTATCTATCTATCTATCTATCTATCTATCTATCTATCTATCTATCTATCTATCTATCTATCATCTATAATATCTTCTATCTGTATCCATTCACCCATCCATCGAAGCATCTATGTATTTGTATACACACATCAAATTTTCATTCTCAGGATTTCCTCACCAGCTTCGCTATCGCGATATTACGGGTCCTCAAGCAGGACAAACGTCCTCATTCCCTAGCGGCGCGCTTCCGTTAGCTAATGAAGTAAGTCCCGTGCGCTCCGAGCGGCTGTGGTTCCGCTTCCAGCCAAGCGAGACGGTCATGTCCGGGCCGCCGGGCCAAGAGAGCAGTGAGAGGCCGGCCGCCCTGGCGCTGGCTCAGGCTCGCTTCGCCAGGGGCGAGTTTGCCGAGGCGCAGGCGCTGTACTCGGCCTTCATTGGCCAGTGCGCGAGTCGCGGGCGGTGAGTATCGCGAGACCGGGTGGTCCGCGTCCGGACGCGGCCCTCGGAGCCCCGGGCGGGAGCAGGCTCGCCCGTGTCCCCGGCGGCCGGAAGCCACGTCGCTGCGCCTGGGACGGGGCCCGCCTGCGCCGGCCGCCCTCCTTGGGACAGCCACGGATTCCTAGTGAGACATCCTGTGGCTTCCCAAGATTCCTTCTGTCGAATATCCAGCCGTCCGTGGCAGTCTTATTGGCCAGTAAAGCTAGTTATTTAGGTGCTTGGGTTTGAGCAGTTTACCAAAGGTGCACATCTGACCCCCGTCTCTCCTTAAGCCCACCCTGATCTAAGTCTTGAGAAAACGGGGTTGTATTTCAAGTTAACATATTTTGTAGCTGCTGAATCGAGCCAGGTGTCTGTGCTAGCTAGTCTGTTTACTAACAATTTGACATCTAGGGGGTCTTAATTTGGTTCCTGTTCTCTGCCAGTTAAAGAATTTAAAGGCAGTAAAAGTGTTGAGCCAGGGCAGGTAGCAGCAGTGAAAACCTCAAGAATAGCTAATGAAGGAAATGACAGCTAGCAACCGAAGGGTTTTCTAGGGGTGAGGAAACAGCCGGCAGAGTGGAGGGGGACTTCAGGAATCCCCAGATCCAGTCTAATGAGGGCTTTAAGGGACCGAGGGTTGGTCACTTTGAACATACGTGGCTGATAGGCTTTGGCCTAACACGTCCTGACCCAGCTTTGAACTGGTGTAGAAGAAGAGATCCATCAGCAGGGGCCCTACTAGTGGGAAAAAAGCCCCATCAGGCCTCCTTTTTTAGGCTGCCAGGTTTGCAGAAGCATAAGAAAGAAGCCAGCCAGCTTGTCCTGGCCCTGATCCATGTACCTGTCAGAGAAGTCTCAACTCCCAGTCTCTGTATTGGTTGTGAATTGGTGGTTAAATCTGGAGACTTGATCCGACTCAGATAGGAGAGCTTTTCTTTCTACAGGTTCACACTCTCACTGTGAGCACTTGAAGTCTGGTTTCACTCTGTGATGTTAGCAGGTTCCATAACTTCTCTGTTGATGCCTGGATAAATAGCGTTAGTTATTAAGCTTAGCCTTTGCTGTTCTTGTGGGTGGTGTGGAGTGAACACAGATAAATTGGCTGGGTAATTTTCTTGACGATTATGTGACCTGCAGCATCTTCCTTCTTTCTCTTGAAAGATTCTTTTTTTTTGGTTTTGAGACAGGTGTAGGTAGTTCTGGTTGTTCTGGAACCCTCTGCACACTAGGCTTGTCTTGAATTCAGAGATCCATCTGTCTCTGTCTCCCAAAGTGCTGGGATTAAAGGCGTGTGCCACTATGCTTGGCTTGTCCTGGAAGATTTTTTAAAAATAGAATGCAAGCATATTTTTTTGTATGAGATCTAATACTAAAGGCTACATACTTATTTGTTTCTAAGATTCATGTGGAATTAAGCCAGAAAGCTAAAATTGCTTTTTAATTTTAGCACTATAGTAACATGAAGTTTCTTTATTAAATATATAGTATTTTTATTAATCCTTTGAGAATTTCATACAACGTATTTTGATAATCTTCACTTCCACACTACTCATCTTAACTCCACTCAGCTCTACCCACACTTCATCATCCCCCTCCCTTTTTTTGTAATCACCAAGTCCTATTTTGTGCTGCCTATATACTCATGGGCTATCAAGGAGTCTGGTCAACCTACTAGGGGCCATATCCTTAAAACTAATTGATCCTTCCTCCGTCCCTCCCCCTTTCCCTCCCCCCTTTCCTCTCCCTCCTCCCCTCCCTTTTCCCCTCCTTCCCTCCTTCTTCCTCTCCCTTCCCCTCCCTCCCTCCCTTTTCCTTCTCTCCCTCCTCCCCTCCCTCCCTCAGATTTCCTTAACTGTCTGTAGCTCCTCTGGGGTAGGGACTATGAGCCCCACTTCTTCAGTGCTGGAGGGTTAACTGGCTTGATCGCGGGCAGACAACCACAGCTCGTCTGAGTGGGTCCTGAGTACAGTGGCCCTGCGATGCTCAGAAATCACTGTTTCACTGTTCCTCTCTCAACCCCAGGCTGGTCCACTTTTTCTGCCTTTTCTTCCCCATCCCCTGAGCTTTGGGGGAAGGGAAGGGGGAGGGGTGTTGATGTAGGGGAGTATCCCATTGACACTTTGTTAATAGAAGTGTCTGCTGAGGTCCTGTCTCATCACCACCACCACTCCCTATAAGAAAAAGAAAGGCTGGCAGGCATAGCAGACCTTGTTTCTATTCTTGTATGAGGCTGGGACAGGCTTACTCAGGCAGTTTCAGAAACAGGTATGTGGACACTACTTTGGATTGTTATTCCCTCTTTGCACACCTCAGCCCAAGAACTTGTGTCCACCACAGTGAGTTGATTCTGTTTTGCACAGGCTGAAAACCCACCTGGTGTAGTTGTAGCAGCTCAGTGTACCCACATTCTAGTGTCAGCATTACTGTATTGCTGGTGCCTTTTCTCTGGCCACTCTCTCATCTGTAAAATGAGCCTTCAGTTTCCTTTGAGTTTAGAGAACTTGATGTTTATCAGTTCAACTTGTACCCTTTACTATGTCTTTGGAAATTTAAACTAATCTTTTTAAAACATTGGGTGGCTGAATAATTTTGAAATAGTGTTTGCAGTCTTTGATTGCTTTTCATTCTGATTTGTCTCTTTTTGTTAATATCCAAGGTCAGCTTTAGTCATAATTTAATTTTTTAAGTATGTATTTTGTCCAACGTTAGCAAATGCTAAAATTCCATATTTAGATTTGGTAGTTTGGTTTAAATGCAATACAAAAAATACTAACATTGGTCTCAGTGGGTCTTTACCTATACAAGCCTAATGACTTGAGTTCAAACCCTGGAATGCCTGTGAAGCTGCAGTGTGCCCCTACAGACACACTGTGGCATGTGTTCTCCCACAATACACACATGCAATAAATGCAAATTCCCCAAAGAAATACCTTCTTTACAAAAATCAGTATCATTACAATGAAAGTCATGCTCAGTATTAGCCTATCTCTTTTAAAAAAAAGATTTCTTGTAAGTCTGTGTGGGTGTTTTGTTTACATGTGTGTCTGTGTACCAGGTATGTGCAATACCCACAGAGGCCAGGAGAGGTCATGAGATTCTCTGCACTGCACTGGAGTTAGAGTTAAAGTTGTGAACCACCATGTGGGTGCTGGGAATTGAACCTGGGTCCTCTGGAGGAGCAACAAGTGCTCTTAACTGTTGAGCCATCTCTTGAGGCCCTGCCCACATGTCTTTAAGATTGCAAACAGAATGTCTGCTTTCATGAAAGGTAGGATTTCAGAATTTGCTGTAAGGAAATCTAACATTCTGATTATCGGAGGATGAGAATTTATGACAAAGTGTTGAAACCTCAAATGAATCATGAAATTTTACTGAAGTACAGAGGGAGCATTTTCTTTCTGTAGTCTGGGGTCCTACCAGATAGAGGACACACAGCCTTGTGTTCTTTAGCCTTTAACTGTGGTGTTAGTGGTCTTCAGAGGCGTCCTTGGGTCCATCTTTCTCAGTCAGCTGACTGAGGACTGCTTTGTACCACTGGGTATAACAGAAGTTGGGTTGAACATGTCTGGTTGAAATTTGACAATGACTTTGGGGAAAAGGAGAAAGGGAGGAAGGAAGGAAGGAAAAAAGGAAGGAAGGAAGGAAGACAGAAATATCCCTGGCTTGGAGCAGTGAAGATAACTTGTCAGTGGTGGTGAGAGTGGGAGGCATTGAACTGGTGGCTGCTCCAGCTGCTGGGTGTCAGGAGTCTCACAGGAAGGGCAGATCTGTGGAATATTCCACCGATGGTTAACCACTGCTTAACCAGTGTTTCTTTATTGGCAGAAAGTGATTTCAGATGTCATTGTTTGAAGACCACCTACATTTTAGGGTAAATTAAAAGTGATTGTGACACTTTTGTAGCGCCCTGGTACCTGGGCGGGCTTCCCTTGATCAGCATGCGTTTATTCCCTCTAGTGTGGGCTCTGAAAATGTTCAGCAAATCATTTTAGTATTGAGCAAAACATGTTGGCAAAGAACAGGGGCTTTGAAGACTCTAACACCCACGGACTTCAAATCCACATTGTGCCATAGCCCAGTGGAAGTTGCTGATGGCCTAAACAGAGATTGCCGTTTTTCAAGTGCATTTTCTTTCTTCAGCTTGGCATTTAAGCTTCCACATAGTGTGTTGTAGGCTATGGAGTTAGACAGAGCCCCAAAGAGTGTGGAAGTGAGGAAGGAGAATTTAACGATGTGCTTTTATTGTGAACTTTTTGTTTAAAGCAAATGCAGCCCCGAGGATTTGGCCACTGCATATAACAACAGGGGGCAAACCAAGTACTTCAGTGTTGATTTTTATGAAGCCATGGATGACTACACATCGGCTATAGAAACCCTGCCCAACTTTGAAGTTCCGTATTACAACAGAGGCTTGATACGATACAGGCTGGGTAAGGTTTTTTTTTTTTTTTTTTTTCCTCTAATTTTTTGCTTTTCTCGTGGACTGTATTCCATTGCTTCAGAGTGATCAACTGTTGTGAAGGTATCGAGTTTGACAATTAGCTGAAATTTAGGATTAGAGCTAAGGAACAAGAGAAGTGTTCCTTAGTGGCTTTTGTTTGTTTGTTTGTTTGTTTTTTGGAAGACATTTCCTAGGCGTTTTAGACCACAGCGGAACACTGCTGTGGGAATCGAACTGGACACAGGAGCGAGGGTGACCCCATTACTCTGTGCCTGCACATTTCCAACTCAAAATGAGGGCAATGCTGATGGGCGCCTGTGGCACTTTCTAGTTGAAAAGGCAGGGACAGTTGAAAGGGAAGTTTTTAAAAGCCTGGATTAAAGGTGCTTTGGACACTGTTTCCCATTGAAAAGAAAAAAGAAAAAAATCTATTTCTCAGTTTTCCTGCAGCTATGTAAAATGGGAGATGTAGTTTTGTTGAAATTTTATGATGATTTATATGCTGGCCACCTATTAAATCTGATAAAAACCATCACTGATTTTCTCTGGTTTTTATGTTTTATATTGTTGGAGATTGAACCGGGTCTCCTGTGTGTTAGACAAGTGCTAATGTTGCTGGGCACCGTTCCTTGTCCTCATCGCCAATTTCAGATGGCTTGTTCCGCAAGGGCACACGTTATTATGGTGGACCATCTTGATCAGTGACAGAAGATGCTTCCTTTTGCAGGCAATTTGAAAACTCATAAATGTGAAAACATGTACAGCCAAACTTCACTGTGCAGTTGTGGAAATACTCAACTTTTTTCTTTTTGTCTCTGGGATTCTGCTATAGGGTATTTTGACGAAGCATTGGAAGATTTCAGGAAGGCATTAGACCTAAATCCTGGATTTCAAGATGCTGTGTTGAGCTTAAAGCAGACTATTTTAGACAAAGAAGAAAAACAAAGAAGACATGCTGAGAAAGGCTACTGAAGCATACGAGTTACTGAAATTTTAACTCAAGATCCTTGAGCCTCATCTAATTGACTCTAAGATATGCACGGAACTATTTTGATTATATGTGAGAGACTGCATTTTAGAAGTGAAAGTAAAATAATATGTTTAATCAAAGTTATTCATTTCAAGAGAGACTGTTGGATAGATCTTTTAATAGAGTAAATAAATACTATTAATGTACATTATTACAGCAAAATATTTAAATGAACATATATTATTTTTAAATAAAGGTTTTATTTTTGCCACATATTTTTATTCCTATTTTTCACACTCAGGGAAAGGTTGCTGGTAAAATATAATCCAGACATAAACTCCTCATGTAGGTTCACTAGTGAATGTATGACATTTGCTTTTTCTGTATACTTAAAACCAAAACCTTCTACGTCAAAGTCTGAGGCAGGAGGATTGCTGTGAGTTGGAGGCCAGTCTAGGCTATCGGGACTCTCAGACAATAAAATAAGACAAAACCCAGACAGATTTTTTTGCTAACCCACTTGAGAATGAGATACTGATGTCACAGTACTTTACGCCTAAACAGTTCCGCTTGCATCTTCCTAAGGACAATTCTCCACAGCCACACGCCATTGTAACACCTAGTAAAAATAATGCTATAACATGCGCCATATCCAGGCCATGTTCACATTTCCCCTGTGTCTTCAGATAATTGCATCATGTTCTCATGTCTTTCCCCCTGGGGTGATCCCCTGCTCATTTTCTCCTCACAGCAGTGAGTTTGAGAACTCACTTTACATGTGGTAATGGACTGAGACCCAGGACCCCTGGGCTTAAAAGTAAGCACCTACCTTATGGGCCAGCAGTTGGGAACAATTCATCCTACATTAAATCATTAGAGAGATGGGTGAAGGTCTGATTGTTGAATAGAATTTCTGTCTCTGGATGGTGACTATAGTGATTGACAACAGCAGTATCGCTCAAATACTTAGTACAGCCAAATACTGCTCAAAGTTTTTATGAAATGAGTCAAATGGACAAGGAGGTGACAAAGTGACAAAGGCACACATTAACACAAAGCTTAAAAATTCTGTTTTGGGTCTTGCCAACAAACAACGGCTCTCACGAACCGGGAAGAACTAACTGAGAGGAAGCAAGCCAAAGCCAGCATGTCCTGTCCCATCTACAGTTTTGTTTTTATTGTTGTGGTTTGGCATTCCAAGACACAGACCCTCAAATTGAGGTTTCCCAAACTGGATTATTGCTGCTGTGGGAAAGCTGTTCTGGGTGGAAATTGCCCCCATTGGAGAGAGACAAAGCTCGATTGTCTGGCATCCGAAGCCCTGCAGAATTCCATGGCTTCAGATGCTGTCATTCTCAACACCCTTAACTGGATTTATTTCTTTTTCTTTTCTTTTCTTTGTTTTTTTTTTTTTTTTTTTTTTTTTTTTGAAGTGATCTCATGCAGCAGAGGAAGTAATTGCCCTGTTTGTAATTCGTAAATACTAACTGGCAAAATTCATGGAGAATTTGTGCTGCAGGTGAATGAGTATGAATAGGAAATTAAGTCTGATCACTATAAATGAAAAGCTGCTCTAGTCTTGGAATCACTCATATTCCCCAAAATGATTTATCTCTGTAGGGAAGGGCATTATGAGGTTGCATGTAAACAGAAAGCTCCCTTTTAAAAAAGCCTTTTTGAAAGAAAGAAAAAAGCAATCTGTCTTGACCTTAGGATAGCTAAACACAATTCCACCCAGAGAATCAAGTAATACTTAAACAATTTTATTTTCTCTTGGCTCATGCTCTTTCTTTTTTACTCAAGACTGGAATCAGATGTAGTATGAAAAAGAAAACTTGTTAAAACATTTTCATTTGCTCTGCTAGATTTTATTACTCAAAGTTTTCTTCATTTCTCAGAAAAACAAAATCACTGACGTTTGGATCAACTCTCGCCTCCACTGAGTTTCCCTTGTCTTTTACTGAACAGAACTAAATAGCATGTTTACCACGTTTTATCTCCTCCAGAACTAGGCTTCTCACAGCTGTGGCCCGTTTCTCATTGGCTGAATGATCCTTTGAGTACTTAAGTGTTGTTTATCCTCATCATTGTTCCAGTTTCCCTACATCTGCTAGAAAAGTGCCCAAACCTTGCTACCCGGCATCCCCACTTCTCAAAAACAGAAACAAAAACAAAACAAAACAAAAGAACAAAACACAAAGAACCTGCAGTTCATTATAAAAGTTGTTTTACAAAGGATAGCAAAACGGAATAAGTAGATTTAAATTACTTTCAATTTTAGAAAATTATTTATAACACTGGTTGAGAAACACGGAGCTGTTTTTCTCTTCCAAGGTTGGAAGTGAGTGAGTGAAGTCCATTGGACAACAGCAAACTACAGTGAATGATCAAGCTAAAGTCCCCAGTCAGCCCTCAGTCACGACCTGATGACTTGCTGTCACTCAGGGCTAACCTGTTCACTATACTTCACTAAAACTCAAAGTCTTTATCTGCTGAGTCTAGACTCCTTAAAAATTTAGCTTGAAGTTTCACATAGTTAAATTTTTCTCTTAATGACTTCAGTTTGTCAACCAAAATGCTTCTGAGTGAAAGCTATTAACAATGAAGAAAAAGTTTACATTTAATTGGAAATTTGTACATTCTATTTTTGTCCTACTCTATTTTATTGCACCTATTTTCCTTTTTTCTTTTTTTGGTGTTTTGTTCTGTTTTTCAAGACTGTGTGTGTGTGTGTGTGTGTGTGTGTGTGTGTGTGCGCGCGTGTGTAGTTCTGGAACTTCTTTTGTAGACCTCATTGGACTCAAACTCAGAGATCTGTCTTCCAAGTGCTGGAACTAAAGGTGTACACTACCATGCCAAGCTTACTTAACTCCACCAATAAAAAAATAAATCAATGACAAGTGTCTATAACAATGTAAACAATCACTTTACATATAAACTTATAGAATCATATGTTTCCTTTTTTTCCTGAAGTATTATGAAACAGTTTTATTGTTATACAATTTACATATTTAACCAGTCCATTTGAACTTTTGGCTAGGAGGTTTTAATTATATTCAGAGTTTCTGCACTAGTTTTTAAAAACCTATTTTCAGGCTTTGGGGTTGGGGTTATCTATCCCATAGTTTTCCCTTCAAAGTCAATGCAGAAAAACCTTTAGTTGAATTACAGACTAACCATAACAGGCTTCAAGCAGCACATACATACATAAGCCGGACCAAAAGTGCAGCCTCTCCTGGCTTTCTCTAATTGTACCACATGGTCTAAGCCTTTATGATAGTCTCTGGCTAGAAGCTTGAGTAGAAGGAATGGGTTACACCTGCCTGGAACAATAATGTTAGATTTACTTGGGTTGTTTGAGTTAACAAATGATTGTTTTGAAAAATTGTTAGGGCTGGAATGATGTCTTAGATGTTAAGAACATTCGATGCTCTTTCAGAGGACCCTGGCTTAATTCCTAGAATCCACATGGTGGCTCACAACCATTTATAACTCCAGTTTCATGGGATCCAGTGCCGCTGCCTGGCCTCCTTTGGCTCTTCATGCATGTGGTGCGTAGGCATATACACAGACAAAATACCTATACACATAAAATAATAACATTAGATCAGTTGTTGAGATATATGGTTCGAGAACCTGTGAACAGAACTTTGAACTGCTGTGTGCACCTTGTACAATTTTAATGTCTATATAGGTAGATTTTAGTGTTTTCTATATTTCTAATAAAAGTGCCAGTTAATCAGGGAAATGGCATTCTAGTTTGAAATGGCCGTAGAACAAAGATAGGAGAGAGTTTTACAACATTTCTTAGCCAGGGTTAGGGAACCTAAAAAAAAAAAAAAAAAAAAAAAAAGACTCTTCTCGCAGTGATGGTAAAGGAGGATGTTACAGTTATTCTTTTCTTTTTTCTGTGTAATATTTCCTTAGTATCATTAAAAAAACAACTCATGCTTTTTAAAATGATAGGAAAGTAAAAAACACAAAACCAAGGGTCAAAGACAAGTGATAGAAACCTGTAAGTGAAAAACCAGAAGGTAGGGCCCAGGAATATGCAGATGGCAATAAACTGAGAAAAGAGCCGTGTCCTGTGATAGTGATGCCAGTGTGTGCGCATACAGCCCAGGGGTGGACACCATCTTGGTTTCCACAGAGGCTGGAGCTGAGTCCGAGACAGTCAGGGACTTCCCAAGTCCATGCAGAAATCTGGAACACAGTGTCAATCAATTTTTATTCTGGAACTGGCATCAACTCAAAGTGGATATGTAGATTTTTTCCCAATTAAGAAAATAAATTGCTCATAAAATGTTTTAGTGCCGTCAAGGTGAATAGTTACATTTATTTTTGCTTTTTATAACGGAGCGTTATTGCAAGGCTTGAATTGCTTGTGGCTCATTTTCACTCCTGATTGAAAACAGACACAGGAGATGGTGAAAAGCAGATTAATATTAAGAGCAAACTCCACTTGGAAACTTGAAAGCCACTGCTGCCAATATGTAGATTTGTGTCTTATGTTAAAAGACATCCAACACTTAGAAAGATGAGTGCATGCTCTCTGGGATTCACAGGCAGCCCAGCCGGACAGACACACCCAGGGACTATTGCATTCTGTTGATTGAGACCCAGGCTGGCTGAGCCATGAATTGTGTGGTTTTGTCCAGAGGGCATGCAAATGAATCGTTTGGTAGGCAAGATAACCCCAAAGGTCCCAGTCTTACTGCCTTCCAGAGCACCAAGCAGTTTTGCATCTAAGAGGGCAATGTGAGTTCTTCATCTGGATCTTCCCTGCATTGCCTGTGAATCCGTGCTTACTCTCAGCACCTCAGGGATCTTTCCTTGATGCCACGATTTCATTCTGTATTCTTATAGGAGTCATATTTAACTTAAAAATTTTAATATTTGACAGTACTATTACAAATTAACACCTTGGATAGAACTTCTCCTTTTGTAATCCTATTATTTCTAGCAAGAACAATGGTGAAAAGGGTCCCAAAGGATCTCTTTTGCTGTTGTCACTTGCATAGAGGTTTTAACTGTGTGCTGGCTGGTTTGATTGTGCACCAGCTGAAGCAATGTACAGGGGGAGCCTTTACCTTAAGACACTCAGAAAAGTAGCCCAACTATAGAAGAGTATCTGTGAAATGCAATGCTTACCCACGGTTTCCACTCTCACTTTCTTTATGTTGTATACATCATTAAGCAGTTTGAGTTATTTTAATATCATGGTCATGTTTACACAGAGGAATATAAATCACCCTAAAAGATTTCTTCTATTTTGTTGAGAAGTCCATGCAGGGTAGTAACAATTGAACATTATAGCAACTGTATATGAAAACCAAGATGCTGCCTACACATGCCCTTTACCAGGCAATAGCTTTTAATCAGCATAATTAGCCTTCAAAATACCTCTGTTCCTGCTGGCCACGTCTTCAGAGAATGCCTTTGGTTACATTTGGGTATGGTGGTGCATGCCTGTGACCCCAGCATTTGGGAGATGGGTCTGGAGTTGAAGGTCATCCTTGGCTACATAGCAAGTTCAAGGCTAGCCTGGACTGCACAAAAACCTCTCAAAACCAGAATTACTTTTGGTTCTGTCGGTGTCTTAGTGTCTATTCTTTTTAGACAGTATTGGATGATTCGTACCAAGCATGCTCTGAAAGTGTTCTCCTGAACATATTTCCACTTGATGAAAAGCTCTTTGGAGGATTACTGAATGGATGAGGCACACACTTCCCTTGGCCCAAACTGATGTTTGGATCGTGCTCTATGGCCAATGGAATACTTCTGTGGAATTCCATACCTGACTCCCATCCCATTAACCTTCCATGGACCCAGGTCCCAGCAGTTTTCATCTCAGTGGTGGTAGCTCCATGCCAAAATCCATCCCAGGACTGTGTAGTGCAAGTGTCCTGCTTTGCCCTTACCCAAAGTACGTTTCCACATGGCCCTAGAGTGGATTCCTCCGTGTGTGACGATTGCATCCCAATTAAGCAGACCTTGCAAAGGCTAGCACTGCAGAGCCTTGCCTTCCCTGTCCCTCTGGGGACCCCAACTCCCTAGCTTTGCCCTGGCCTATCTGCCACCACCTGCTTAAAAGCACAAATCTTGCTCACCCCTCCATGCCTTTATATTCTGTCTACATATACCATGAGTTATTTGTTTTATCTTTGTGTCTGCCAGGTGAATTATGGGGGCAGCAATCTGTGTCTGTTTTGTTTGATGCTATACCTGCAGCCTGTAGGACTGCCATGGGTCTCAGCTGTGTGGAGTGGATTAAGGAGCCCATTTTCATAATCTGCTGATGCACCCACTTTTTAGGTTTTGTAGATTAATCCCTGGCTAATATGGATGGGATGGTCTACTGCTTGGCCCTTCTCAATTGACCTTGGAAATTGGGCCTAATCTACAGTGAAGTATTTGTTTTGCTAAAACAATTGACTCTTGTGGTTTAATTTAGAAAAAGAAAGCCCCAGAGATGGTTAATTTTAGTAGTGATTTTGTGTTAGTACAACTTCATAACAGGTGCCTGTGTGATGGGTTGAACTGTATTATTGTTAATGATAGGATGAAGGCTTAACTATGGATTCCTTGCATGTGGCCTTATTTGGGAATGGAGACAGTACATATCTAAGTAGTTCAGACAGTATAGATGGAGAAGTTAGGTCCCTAAGCCAATGACTGATGTACTTATGTAACACTACCCCATATAACTCATGTTTTTAGAATAAGAAAGACATTTGGACAAAGATCAAGGAAGGATACTTGTGAGGCTTTTGCAAATTATGGTTCACAAGCCAAGAGTTCTATGGGGCTTTGAGAAACTGAAAGAGGCAAGGAGAAGCCTTTCCCGGAGGTCTTGGGAGGATCTGGGTCCTGCCTACACCTTGACTTTGTACTTCTAATCTCCAAACTGTGAGAGTACACGACATTACTTTGTCACAGCAAATGTTGGGAAAACATGATGGCATCCAATAAGTATGAGTTCAGTTTTCAAGGGACAGGATTTTGGCACAAGGGCCTTTTTGTTCTTGTACTCACAGATGTAGTCCTGTTGAAGAGAAGGTGTTGCCTTTTGTTGGAGCAATCTTATAAACAAAAGGTTTCCAAGATAGGGGAGGAGAGCAGGAGAGAGGGGCCGAGATTCTTTCTTTGATCATGACCTTGACTGAGGAACCTATGACTAAGCATTGTACAAAACATGCTGGTTTGCTCTGGCTGCCAGCTGAGACACTCACAACCACCCTGTGTGTGGTTTCGAGACACTCCAGTCTTGGAGAGTGGAGGCCCTTCTGACTCGAGATTGGAAGAGTGGGAGTCACCTCAGGCTGCCAAAAACAAAGCATTATTAGCAAGCCAGGTGACAAAATATCCAAGTTGGCTGCCAGGCTAGACTGGGAGCTGTCAGTCTGGGGCACGCAGAACAGTAATTATTTCCTTCACAGAGACCAGCTGCCAGCAGGCTCACTGGAGTTGGACCAGCCTCTTGAACTGGGAAGTGCTTGCATGTGGTACCCCAGCCTCCATCTGTCACTCCAGCGTGCTAATGGTCACTTCTCTCCCCTTGGTCTTCTCATCCCTCACTGCCTGCTTTTCTTAGTGTTCTGCCCAAAGAATACCGTCTTTCTCCTTAAATCTTTGCTTGTCCTTCAAGAACCAACCCAACAATTACTATCACGGCCATCCCCACCCCTGCTCCCGGCTCACTCCTCATTTTCCTATTCCAGCTGCTCTAACAGTCTAACCAGCAGTCTTCGGCTACTGAGCATGTGCACAGAGAGTAGCCGTGGCATGGCCTGGGCCCCACTTTCGGAGGTGGATGTATAGCTGGGTGGCAGAGTTTGTGTTTAGCATGTGTGGGCCTCTGAGAATGAAAAGGATGGAGAGAGGGAGGAAGGAGAGGGAGGAATGGAAGGAAGGTAGCAAGGACAGTGAAGGAATGCAGTTTCTAAAGAGGCTGCAGCTTACCGTAATTTGCGCTGGATTCACTGCATCCATAGATGGCTTTGATAGGAAACTAAAGGCTAGGCCGGCTTCTTTGCGGCCTTGCTACTCTGTGCCTTGTGTCCAGATCAGCAGTTTCAGTGACACCTAGAAACTTCAGAGAGGTAAAGATGAGTTAGATTTAGATCCCACCTCAAAGCAGCTGAATTCGGCTTCCTAGAGTGTGGGCCCAGCTAAACAAGCTCTGTGAAGTCTCGGATCCAATTAGCATCTGATCATGCCATTCCATATTTATCTCTCCTGAGAGATGGGGCCTGAGCTCAGGAGACAAGGTGGTTGTGTCTGGGCGCTGACCATCTTCTTTTAGATTCATTTATTTCTGATATATGCAGTGTTCTGCCTGCATATATGCCTGCCTGCCAGAAGAGGGCATCGGATCCCACCATAGGTGGTTGCGAGCCACCATGTGGTTGCTGGGAATTGAACTCAGGACCTCTGGAAAACCAGCTAGTGTTCTTAACCACTGAGTTATCTCTCCAGCCCAACTTCTAAGCATGGGAAGAGAGCTATCCCAGGATCACCTGTGAGTTTCTCCTCCTCCACCCCTCTCTGAACAAGAATGTGGGTGCTGGGAAGGAGAGGTGGGCAGCTGGAAGAGTACTTCTCTTACTGTGTCTCTGGTTGAGTCTTGAGGGGTGGTGTGCTCCCACTCTTAAATCAGAGGTCATCTTTACCACATAATTTTCTTATCTTGTCCCAGCCTGACTTGATCCAGAACTCTGATTCCAATAGTTTTTTTTTTTTTTTTTTTTTTTTTTGGTGGGTTTCTTTCCTGGAAAAAAAGTCATTTTTATTTGCTATTAAAATAAGCAATGCTGGCTCACTTGCCTTTTCTGGATCAATAAGTCCTTCATCTGGGCAGTGGCCGAGCTGGCTCCTCAGCCTGCAGTATCACAGAGAAGGAATCTCAGACATGACTAATGTATAGTCCTCCTCGACTTCCTACCCGTGAGCTCTCATAAATCGCTGCTATGTTCCATCAGCCTCAATTACCCACCACAGCTGAGTCCCAGGCTGGAGAGCAGCCTGTCCCTGCCCAAGTGCTCTTCCTTCTCCGGCCGTCTGCTAGCTTTCTGATTGCCAGACTAATTCCTTTTGAATTGCTTAATGGGTGCACAGTTTTCACTGGGGAGTCTCAGGATGCTGGAGCTGGAAGGAATTGAGGAAATCATCTGCTTATTTATTTTGTAGGTAGACAGGTGGGGGAGGAAGTTCCGAGTTAAAGGTTATGCTGTTGGTTGACAATAGACCGAACACAGCATTGAGCCATTTAGCAGTAATGACTTTCACTGACCGGAGGTCCTCAGTTTACACTGCTTCCATTAATCTCGAAACCAAACCTTAGTCCACCCAAGGATCCATTTCTTCTATGAGGACCATTCTTCAGGGTAAGGGCTCATGGCAGATGTACTGGAATTTTTCTATTACCAGGACCAAAGTATTCATCATAGACAACTTAAGGGAGGAAAGGTTTCTTTTGGTTCACAGTTCAGTGGGTTGTGGCTTCGCCATTTACTCCCACATCCAATTTTATTGTGGCATGTTGGTCACCAACAGGAGCACGTGGCTTGCCTTGTTCTACTTCATTTCACAGTTTCAAGAGTTAAACAGGAGGGAAGAAAACAGGAAGATGAGTGAACCAGATTTGAGGGGAACCAACTCTTCCTACTTCTGCTTTGGGATGAATTTAGCAGCAAGGTTCAAAAACTCAGGCTGAACTCAAGGCATAAGGAATGCACATTATAGGGAAATGGGTTGCTTCATGAGCAGGCTTAGATAACAGAGAGTAGGAGTATTCATCTATAGTCTTGCTAGGCTCAGCAGTTCTGGCTGGGGTTCTGAAGGCCTTTGAACCACTTGGACAGGCAGATCCAGGAGCAGGACTGTGTTGAAGGCTGCAGCTTAGAGAGATGGGTTTGCTCGCCCAACAACACAGCCTCAGAGCTGGGGCAGGCATGGCCCAGTGAGTTTGGAAGTGTGGTGGGGGACACACTGCCCTTCTCCCTCTACTTAGGCAAGGAGAAGAAGAGCTGCTAGTCCTTGGCAACTTTTAGACAAATGATTCACAAATCCCATCTCATCAACCCTCCTTTTAAGGAAGGTCTCTCACTAAACCACCCCTTAGCGTGTAAACTGTTCAGCTCTCTGCTTGATGTTACAATTATTTTTTTTCCAAATCCTGACACTTAGCTAGGTCCTCAACAGGAGAGAATCCAGCATCTTGACATTTTTAGGGCCCAGGAGAGATTTAGGCAGCCAGGGTTCTTCACTCCCAAGGAAAGTAGGCCCCTGACTCCCTTACAGCTAGCCAATCCCGGATGCTCAGCTAGGTTAACGAGATGGACCACCCATTTTTACAGGGAGAAACATGGCTCTTCTGAGACATTGCATGGGCCAGGAAAGAGTGTGGGCCCAGCTGAGGGCTGCGTCCATTACAACATGATCAGGAATGGGGGCCAGCTTGGTAACTGGGCTCTAGGGGAACATTCTTACGACCTCCTTCAAGCCTTGCTCTGAGACCTGGCCAGCGAGGGCTCCAAATGTAAGCTACATGTAAGCCATCAGCTCGTCTAAGTCATACGGTTTTGTATGAACTCTCAGAGTTGAGATAAACCCTGATCCCTGAGGTGAACATGGATGTCACTGAAAAATAGTCACAGGGAAACTTTACAAGCATTATGAAATAGGGCAGAAATATATTCCTAAGAAGATTGGCAGGTCTGTGAGAAAGGGTTATGAACTACAGACTAGGGCTAAGAGCTCACACAGAGAGAAGAGAGTTCCCTGGTAGCTCATAGGACTAGGATGGTACCCTCAGGGCTGGGTTGGCCTCTGAATTCTTTGGTCCCTTCTGGGGCTGGGCTGACTCAGTCAGGGCTATGCTGGTTCTTCACTTCTAGAATGGTTCTCTCTGAGCTCCCTTTCTCAGGGCCCTGGTAGTCCTCTTAGGGTTGGGATCATCCTCTCTGGCCAGGGCTAGTTTCCTCAGGGCTGGACTGACTCCCTTAGTATTCCCCTGATGCCCTAAGGCCTAGAGAAATTCCCATCAGGCCTGGGCCAATCTCCTTGGGTGGGGGCCTCTAGGGCAGTCTTCTCTACTTAATGACTCCAGATGGAATTACAGTGCTTCCAACGTTTCTTTCTTACCAGTAGGTCAGTTAGTACCACAATAGTTACATGGTGTCCCTGAGTCAATCACTTCATTTTGTTAAACAAATTCTGAGCCAGTAGGGGCTCAAGGACTTCTGTGGGGCTAGATGGCTGAGAGATTTTTTTTCCCAACTAGGGAAGGCCAAGGGCCACGAAGCAGAACTCTGCTGACAAGAAAGTGGCAGTTGGTTGGTGGTAGCGCTGTGTGGGGTGTGCAGGTGGGGATGGGATGTCTGCTTGATTAAATATGTTTATTACTTTTGGGAGATATTTGTGCCTTCATGGAATGGCTTATAATTCAGTTCCCCATGGATGGACCTCACAAAGGTCAGGGAGGACCTCACTGTGACCAGGGAGATGGCCAGACTGGACTGTAGTTTTGTTTTTGTTTTTTCCACTAGGGAGGAAAATGATGGAGTTTCTGGTTAGCAGGGAGTTCAAGCAATAGACTCGCTTTAGAGTTCCCACCAAGGACCGGCACTTCTGGTTTGTGGGCACATAACCCCTATTGTCCCTGGAACCCACACTGGAAGATCTAGAAAAACAGCTCCCTGGCTTAAGTTTAAGGTGAGCTCAGGGTAGGGGCATGGTAGAGGTAGGAAGATGAGGGCATCTGCACACATGAACCTTCATCCAGAAGGCTAATTAGACTCATTCAGTGTTCATAAAATGCCTGAAAATTAGCATAGCCAGACACTAGACAAGTCTGATGGGCGAGAGCCAGACATTTTTGGCCAGATAGCCTTCAGGACTCACCCAGCTCAGCATACAAGGTCTCAGGCAAGTGTTCCTGGGGCAGAGGGAACAGACAGGGTCAAGCAAGACAAAGCTGATCCCCAGAGAGTTGCTGATGGTTCTCCGCAGGAAGGACAGACAGGGGTGTCATCTGGCCAGCACTCAGGGTTGCTTTTAGTGTTACAGGGTTGGGGTGTGGATGCCTCTCAGTCCTGTGTTCTCCAAGGACAGAGACATGCACAGTATGAGCAGGAATTAACTAGACAAAGCAAGCACTCCAAAGGGGAACTAAGTGGGTCCCCAAGGCCAGCCACAACTTAATGGGATTTGGTTTTAGATTTAAAAAGAACTTATCAAAATCAATTTGAGGTAGGTGGACTATTTATGGGGTAAGACCTCCCCTCTGTCCCAAATTAAGATGGACCGAGTTTCCCCTTTAGGATATTTCTTTCTGTAATTTCTGCCAAAGGGAAAAAGGTATCAAAACCACAATACTAGTTTTTACTCTAATGTTGTCAGGCCTTCTGAGGATGTAGACCCTTGGTGCTTACATTGAGGGTAAAGCCTGTATGTACCTTCAAGGATGCTTAAGCACAAGAGACATTCTGACCCTCAGGAGACTGGCCAAGGGCAGGTGAGGGTGTAGCCAGTGACTGCTCTGCCTCCCCGGTTCATGGCATCCATGATCCATGATCATGGATACTTGTCAACAGGATGAATAGTTCTTTATATAGAAGTGTGTGTGTGTTGTGTATGTGTGTGTGTTGTGTGTATTTTGTGTGTGTTCTTTGTGTGTGTGTGTGTGTGTGTGTGTGTGTGTGTGTGTGTGTGCATATGGTGCACGGGTAAGGGTGAGAAGACAACCCTCCTTCCAGCATGTGGGTTCTGAGAATCAAACAGAGGTCCTCAGGCATGATGGCAAGTGTCTTTACCTACTGATCCATCTTGCCAGCAGGGTCTTTAGACAGTGCACAGCCACCGTGGGAGGCCAGAGGGGGATGGCAGACCCTCCAGAAGAGACACAGGGTCACTGATAACACCTGTGACATCAGGGTTGATGGCAGGGGAGTGGGCCAGGGCTGCCTCATAGGTGGGAGGTGGGTGTGGCAGATAGAGGAATAATGGCCTCCAGAGGGCAGGCTGCATCAGGTTGTCTTTCAAGTTTCTGACTCCCTCTTCTCTTCCCCAGCTCAGCTGGCAGGGATTTGCCCTGGGGACCCTGGACTGTGGAATTTCACAAAAGTCTTTTATCATTAAGTAGGGACAGGCTTCATTCTATTGAGCACTGGGGTTAACTTCATCCCTCAGTTCTTCATCCTCGGCTCCTTAGGGGACCCATTAGAAAAGGCAGGGCCCGATCCCCATTACCCCTTAAGAACTTCACTTGGGCTCTTTGGATAGCCAGCAGTGGGCACTTTCATACTAATCTTCATTGACCTGGGAGAGCAGGGTCTCTTGAAGGCCTCCAGCCAGGCAGAGGGCTAAAAGTGCAGGGGCAGCAAGGAGACCACGTGGCACAGAGTGAATGCATAGGCAAGGAGGACAGGCGGGGCAGTCAATTCAGCTACGCCCGCTGGGCAATGCTGGGCAATGCTGGGCATGCGTACACTCCTGTGGGGCTGTAGGCTATGTCCCATGCAGGTATCCGTTGCCAGCACTTAGCTCTAGGGGGGTATCCACAGTTGTTTGGGGGCAACCACCATTGGTGGCACTGAGAGACAGGTACAAGCTGTAAGTGACTGGGTGTGTTGCCCATGTGTTGAAGTTTTGCTAGTGCTACCAAGGAACTAAATTGCCAATTTCACTCAAATCAGTTAAAAATATAAAAATGTCTAATCCAGGGGCTGAGGAGATGACTCAGTCCAAAAAAAAAAAAAAAAGCTTATTAGGCAGCTAGGAGTTGCTGGGCACTCCAAACCCCAGTATCCAGGTAAAAGCTGGGTGGTATATAACCACAGCACTGGGGACTGTTGTGGAGCCAGGCAGGTCCAAGCTCCCTGGCCAGCCAGTCCAGCCAAATGGGCAAGTTCCAGGTTCAGGGTATTAAAGCAATCAAGGACTGGCACTGACTTCTGCTTTTTACATGCATGTGTTTGCACATACACATGCAACACGTTTCTTTATGCGCATATGCGTGTACACATGGACATGTACCCAGGCATGCACCACACACAGACACTTCTAATTCAGTTGCTAGAAATTGTTAACGTGTGTTTGGAACAACAAATTCACATTTAAAGTTCGTGCAATGGCAATAGTGGAGCTTGTGCGATCTGAATCAAATATTTTTGATGAAAGCGTCGTGCTCACTGTAAGTGTTAAATAAATACCAGATTGTGAAGGCTCTGTTAGAAAAGAAGAATGCAAACCATCTCTAACATTTTTATATTGATTATGTGTTGAAATGATAATATTTTGGATACATCGGATCAAATAAAATCATATTAAACTGGATGTCACTGGCTCCCGTCAGTTTCTAGTTCTGTGGTTTGGACAGTTTCCCCCCCAAACTTTCTAGGCTTCCATTTTACCTTATCTGCAGTTACTGAGGGGAAAGACCCTCCAGGGTCATCATAGAGGGTGTGGCTGAAGATGAGGATTTTTGGAGGGCGGAGGTCTCCAGCCACACAGTAAGGCTAGCCTTGGAAGGGTCAGAGCCCCAAGGCAGACAGGAAGCATTGCTCAGGAAGGACCTAGAAGATGTTGTCTGGATTAGCATTTGTGAGAAACCCCTATAGTCTAAGAAGCTGACTCTGCCCTGCCAGGTAGACTCCTACCAAAAGGCATGGCTTGGCACTTTCTGGAAAGTCTCCTGGGTGAGTGTTCCTCACCTGGATGCCTCCTGGTTTCCTGTACCTGGACTTCAGGCTCTACTCTGGGCGAGGCTTGGGAGGAGAGAGCAGAGGGAGAGCTGGTCTTTCCTCTTCAGGTGATTCTAGTCTTTTCTAGTTAGCTGAAGAGGTTGGAATGAGGCTATGGGGGACAGGAGCTTCTAGGAGGGGCTTATAGTTGTGCTTGAGTGGAGGTGTGTGCATTCGTGCACTGTGTGTGTATGTGTGCATGCGTGAGAAAGAGAGAGGGTGGGTGTCTGTTCCCCCCTCCTACTCCCTCTCCTGCTCTCTCTGCACGATCAGATCCCCGAAACTCAGGACTGGGGAAGGGCCGAGGACTTCTCTGCCCTTTGTCTCCTTTGGTTGCTACCACTACATACCTGCTGCTGTCTTAGATCCATTATGATGTTTCTTTGGAGCACCTGCTGTGAGGAAGGTCCCATTCATGGTGTTTAGAACATATCATCATATCTTCAGATTATCCAAGAAGGGGCAAAGAGCACATAGACGAATAGTGAGCTGTTCAAGGCCACAGAGCCAGGAAGGGCGGAGACTGGATTTGAATCTCTTCTGTCTGACAGTAAGAATCAGGGACTTGAAAGTTGCTAACTGAGTCTCAGAGCTGCAGATGCCTTGGAAGTGGGGTTCTAACCCCATCTACTGTATAGCCATTTTCCTGGGTGTGTGTTCTCACTGTGGGACTCAGAAACTCAGATTTGGGTGGAATTATTTCTTTGGTCTGTTTTTCATTCCCTAAATAGACCCTTGTCATGTCTCCCTGGGAAAGGAACACAAACACTACATCCTACCTCCTTTAATTCAGGGTTAGGGAGCATGAGTCCAGGATGGGCTGGGGTTTGTTTTAGGGTACCGGGGCACAGCCTAAGGCTCTGGTGGACACTGAGTTCTTGTCCCTTCCCTTATTCGTGAGCCTGGAGACCGTGTTCCTTTTTCATGCAAGGTGTGTGTGTGTGTAAAATTACTTAGGTACATATCTGTGTACCATGTGCTAGCAGTGTCCATGGAGACCAAAGGAAGGCACTGGATTCTTCTAGAATTGGTGTTTCAGACTGTTGTGAGCCACCATGAGGGTGCTGGGAATTGAACATGGGTTCTCTACCGGATCATTTCTCCAACCTTGCAAATTGTGTTCTTGAAATAGTCTATGCATGTGTCTGGATATTCCTAAAGGGGAGGAGACCTTGATATCCCCCTATAGTCTGGGGAGACCAGAAGGTGTGTAACTCATGGCTGAAAGTGGCTGAAGGTGACTATTGTTTCACAGACCTGCCTGCTGGCCTATGGTTGCCATTTCCCAGGTGACCACTAGGTGTCGCCATCACACCATGAGTGGGCCTCTCTTAGCTGGCCTCTAAGAGATGCGTGTGGCCAGGGACAGGTGTGTGTACCCTAGTCCAGGCTTTCTTCTGAAGGCAGTGGGTCCATCTGATTGGGTCACAGCTGCTGTTGCTGCTTATAACTGGGACTTTAGACAGTATGTTTTTCCATGGAGATTCTCAAGGCTTACCCACTGGATGTCGAGCCTTATCTTTGTACCCTGCAGTGTCTAGGCTCAGCACCGTGAGGGCCAGTAACTGTGGCCTTACTTGAGGCTTCTATAAATCTCCAAGGCTGTGAGATCTTTATATGGCTGAAACCTTTGGGACAATCAGTTGCTTGTCTCCCATACCTCACAGATATGGGTCTGGCCTCTTGACCTGCTGGTACATTGGGAGGAAGGTGGAAAGGGGCCACATGCTGCCCATCCACAGATAGGTTACTGCAGATGCCAGGGGACTGATATATTATTTTTGAAATTAAATTACAACATTTCTTTTCTCCAAGTTCTCCTATATCACCTACCCCACATGCTTGCCTTCAAATTCATGAACATACATTCATTGTTACCTAATGTATAATGCATATGTACATATGCATATACATATATTTCTAAGTATAACATATTCAGCCCATATGATGTTACTTGTATGTGTTTTCAGGGCTTGGCATTTGACAATGGACAGCCAATTGGTGTGCTTTCCTCTGAAAAAGACCCCCTCGGGGAGTAGTATTTTAAAGTGGTTCATCTGTTCAGTTCATCCTGTTGTAGACACTCTTATAGAAGTCAAAACCACATCCCTGGGTCTGTACATATTGAAGTCCTGACTCCCCTTCCCAGAGTGGGACTTGATTTGGAACTAAAATCCTTGTAGATATAGGTAAGAGAGTGTCAGCCATTTTACATAGAGAAGACCATTGATCAAATGGCAGCTGTCCCTATACAAGGGACAACCCCAGGGAATGCTAGGTGAAGACTAAGCCAGACTAGGTGCTCCCAAAGAGGGCTCTGGGTCACCAGCAGTCAGAAAGGCTGGGAGACATTGGGGACACCTTGCCTGTTATCCTTCCAGGTGCCAGGCTGAGGCTGTTTAGGGCACTTGGCTTTTGGCTCCCTCCATATGAGCCTGGCAAATGGGCTTGGTGCCCAACTCTGAGGAGGTGTTTCAGCTAACTGGTCCTCCTTCCCTCCCGGACCTAAGATGTGATGGGCCAGTTCTTTGTCTCCTTATTTGGCTCTCTGGCTGAACAATTCCTCTTTATTTCCCATTCTTCTGGACCTCATACTCTCTGCCCCACCCTTCACCAGACTGGGATAGAATCCACACTTTCAGAAATTTGAGTTTCACCAGCCAGCAAGCAATCTGACCAAAATGTTTTACACTCAAGGGTGAGTGACTAATACACAAGATGGCATCGTTCCAGGGGAGTTACCCCCTTGACTCTCCCAAGGGGAGCTTACCTGCTCAAAAAGGTGTTTATTGATATCAACTTTTTGTTGTATGAATAGTAATTTTGTGATGTGGACATTTATCTCCTTAGTAATCTGTTAGGCATCTCAGCACATCTTCCATATGAGGGCTGGAGCCCTAGATGCTTGTGTCTGGGCTGGACTAGAGGCCCAGAGCAGTTCAGGTTTGTTTGCGGGTGAGGGCCTTTTGTGCAGGCCTACCCTACCCCCCAACCAGTAGAGTTTAAGCTAGGCTTCCCACTGCTCCTCTTAGGGAGCTCTGTGCAGTCCTCAGCCTTCCCTGGCTCCACCAGGCTCCACACTGGCCTTGCAAAAGGGTGACTTGCTGGGACTGTTTTTTTTTTTTTCCAGCCTTTCTGACCAGACAGGTTGCCCCCAGGGATGGATGGTGCTGGCTGCCAGGCCCAGTTGGCCTCCTGGGAACAGTGCTGGCTGAATGTGATGGTGCCCAGAAAGAATTGGCATGGGGCAGGGCACATGTCTGGTTCTAATGAGCCATGGCCTGTGACCTTTAGCTGTGGAGAGGCACTAAGGGGGCTATAGAGCGGTATGGGACGAGGTAGATATAGAAAGGCGGGGCTGTCATCTAAACAAGATGCCTGGACTTTATCCAGGGGCCTTGAGGAAAGGGATGCCAGTGCTGGGGCTCCGGCACCAAGAGCAGGGAAGACTGTTTGTTGGTGAAATGGATAAGAGTGGGTTGAGCATGAGGGCAGACTGGATGGAGACTGCCCAGCCAGTCTCCTCGAGGCTCAGTAGGTCCCTCTACAAGTCCTGACATGCCTGAGCCTGCTTGACTCACAGAGTAATGAATGTATGGTTTGCTTCCAGTATCCCTCTAGTACTCTGGGTCATAAGCCTGTGTCTTTTTCCAGGTGGCCCTGAACCAATCTGGTTGGGTAGGAGCAGCAGTGACCATGCCATGGGTGTGGGAGGAAGAAAGCTGGAGCTTGTTGGGGGAATCCCAGAGATGCTTCCTGGAGAATGTGAAGTCTGGATGGGGTAACCTGGGTAGAGGGCGGCTGCTCTAGCATCCCTCTGGAGTTCTAACAGCAGTGGGATGTTGCACAAGCTGCCTTTTTCTCCTCATCATAGCCATTCGTGGTTTCTTGCTTCCAAAGCTCCATAGATGTTCTTTGGCTCTCCACGTTCTACGCTTCACCTTTGTTTTGCTCACAGGGGTCAGGGGGAGGTCTCTGTTCCTGTAATTCTCCCTGCCAATGCTAGCTTAGGGTTCTGAAACCCACTGTCGTATCCTGTTGCCCTCTACCTGCCCTTCACAACGCACAGTTTAATCCCATGCCTCCTTAACCTATCATCCCCAGATCTCCTCTGCTTGCTGATCAACAGACTGACGGAGCGAGCCTACAGCTTGCAGCAGACTACACTATAGCCTACAAGGTGTCTGGGGACAGGCAAGGTTCAGAGTGAGGTTCATACTGGCCACTTGAGGAGTTAGAGTGTCTGCTGAGTCCTTGGCTGGTTATTCCAGTGTCCCCAAGGTAATTAACCTTGCCAGGGACTGGGCAGGGACAGGATGCCTGTTTCCCAAGAATAGCCAGCCCATCCATCTTTCGTGGGTCTATTCCTGTCGTTTCTTGAGGCATTAGCCACTCAGGCTGTTGTGGAGGCCTTATTTGGAGAGCCTGGCTTCCTGCTATGAAGCTTTGGTTGAGACAGCCGGGGCCTGCTGGTCCAGGGACAATGCCATCAGAAACAAATCCTCATTCTGCTTCACCACAAGCACTGGGAATTGAACTATGCACGGAAATACGATTCATAAATTGATGGACGTTGTTTTCACTGTCCCCAGGCTTTAATTTCCAGAAACAAAATGTCAGTGTTATGGCTGAAGTCGTTTTAGTTTTAGGAAACACATCATAACCCAGAGCTGTTTATGCATAGTTCATATATTATATGACAAGAGTGGGTTTGAGAGCGATGAAGGGTCACAGCACTGTGGTTACATTGAAACGGGAAGATCTGAGTGTGGGATCCATCCCCTCTATTGTTTATATTGCAAACCCTGCCCTCATGCTCCCTCCTAGAAAAACAGAAGGGAGAAATGTTTCCCCTGGAAGCTGGGGCTATGGGCAACTAGCTGCCAGGATACTCAGGGTCTGCCATGTGGACCTCCCTCCCCTCCGTGTGTGTGTGTGTGTGTGTGTGTGTGTGTGTGTGTGTGCACATGCGGAGATGTAAATGAATGCCCGTGACATCTTTGTGGACAGTGAGAGGCAAAACCAGCTGAGACGGAAGAAACAGGCTCAGATTCTGTTCGTCCCTTGTAGCCAGTGATACTTCCTGTCTCAGACTCCTTATCTGTGAATCATCAGAGGCCCCTGGAGCACTTCCTGGTCTGTGTGGGGTAAAGGAGACTCCAGGTGGGCTGGATTCTGAGCTGAGGTCTTGGTTCAAATGGCACATGGGTTCTGGGGTCACTCAGGTCCTGGTGGCTTGCTTCCCTCCTTTGCTACTTTCTGGTTGTGGAGATATTGCTAGTGTGTACGGCACTGGGTGGGTTCCTGGCCAAGATGCTGGAGAATAGCTCCTTCAGGGATTTTACAATCGTGTTTACGAGAGAACAGGAGTCCGATCCCATCTCTTGATGTGATGCTCCAAAATTAAAAGTAATGCTTTCCCTTGTTTACTTTCAGTTGTGTGTGCGGCTTCACCGGATGTACTTCATAGGGAGGGGAAAGCAACACATCAGAAATGTCCTGTCAGGTCCTTCTGGCCTGGGGTCGGGTAGCGGGGCAGGATCTGGGCCTGGGTCCAGCATGCTTTGCTGGGGATGGAGGTCTCCCTGTACGGGTGGGGTTCACTTTTCCCAGATGCTGGGCCCTTGTACTGTCCACACTAGAATCTACTCTTAAACCTCAGTGGGGCTTCGCTAAAAGGAGTCACAACTGGAGAAGGTGAAGAGTGATTCACAGGCCATGTGACTTAGAGCTTGCTCCTACTTAGCAGAACCTGGAGGCTGATTTCCCTCAGGGAGCTTTGATTGTGTGTGGGAAGCTGCAGGGAGCCACACTGGGTCCAGAAGATACAGAAGCTTTATCAAGTTTATTTTGCCAGCTTCACTGCAGCACAGGGGACTTAGCTCTGCAGACACTGGAGAGGAGACCTCACTGTGGTAAGAAGATCCCACATGACCCCTTGGCAGGTGTTGTGGGTGGACTTGGGTGATACACCATGATTCCTTCCAGAGTCTCTTTCAATGCCCTAGACCCATGCCATGAGCTTTGCAGAGGGAAGGGTAAAGACAACTCAATTATTCTTTCTGAGAGTCTTCCCTGCTAACCACATGTTAGAAGATCCTACCTAAAGCCCTTTCATCCCCAGACATACTGATTTGAGATAGGAACAGAGGAAGGGGACTCCGAAGCCATGAGAGGCCATGATGGCGAACCTCACACACAGTGAGGGTGTAAATTCTCTACCCTAGGCAGAGTAGCATCTCTGAGCTACTTCCTGGGCAGATACAGTTCACTTTGAGAATGGAACACGGACCATCCTTTCAGCCAAACTTGCTTGTTTGTCTGTGGGTCACTATGAGTGGCACTTTGAAACTCATGGTTATATGATGCCAACCTGCTTTGCCATGTGCCACTGGGCACTCAAACATACCTCTCCCAAAGAGTGCAGACATTGAAGCAATGGAGAACACTCATGTTCTCTGTGGGGAGGTCAGTCTATGGTAGGCTTTTTGGGCTCACTGTTGATTTGAGGGAATCTGGCTTTTTTTTCTAGAGAAGCATGGAGCATTCATATTTTATTATCACAATTATATCTTTCCAGGATATGGGATTCTGGACCCAAGTCACTGGGAAGCAGTTGGTTGGCATTAGGAGACAAATATTCTGCAAATGTTTTCCCAAATGTTATTGAACCCAATGTCCCCACCCCCCACACTGGCTAGAACCTGAGTATCAGTGCTTCCAATACCTCACTAACATTTTTGGTATGTGATATTAACTTAAAAATTATTATTCATATATATATATATATTTTTTGTGTGTGTGTGTGTGTGTGTGTGTGTGTGTGTGTGTGCCTGCACATGCTATGGCGTGTGTTTGGAGGTGAAAGGATGGCTTAGTGGGGTCAGATCATTCTCTCCACCTTCATGTGCTTCCAGAAATTAAACTCATGTTTCCAGGTCTGTGTATCAGGTATCTTTACCCTCAGAGCCATCTCACTATCCTTGTTTTGTTTTTTGAGACAAGGTATTGCTTGCCTTGAACTTACTATGTAGCTCAGGCTATTTTTTAATTCATGGGGATTCTCCTGCCTCAGATTCCTAAACGCTGGGATTGCAAGTGTGTGTTTCCACATCTAATTCCTCACTACTCATTCTTTGCTATCTTGTAGTTCTGGGGACTGAACACAGGGTCTTCCACATGTTAGCCAAGTAGTAGAATACTGCTAAGCTGCACTTGTAATCCTCTTCATTTTTCATTTTGTAACAGGGTCTCATAAAGTTGCCCAGGCTAGCCTTGAACTCATTCTGCTGCCCAGATGTCTCAAACTTGCATCCCTGTCCCATGGCAACCTCTGGAGCAGCCGGAATCCTAGGACTCAAAGCCAGACGAGACTCTCTTGGTCATCTTTAAGGCTCTCTTGGGGTTCAAGGGCAGAAGATGGCACGATGACCTTGTGTTAACATGGAGCATGGCTTGAGCACTCAGTGGTGATGTAAGCCTCTGCTCTCCTGGAGCTGTTCTCATGGGAGCAGGGAAAGATATCAGGGATGTTGGGGGCACATCTGTGTTCCGTGAAGGCTGACCCCGAGTGTCTTGTGCAGCAAGCTCTACAAGGACAGTTTGTAGTGAGACCGGATCAGGTAGATGCAAGTCACTGGAACCTGTTCAGGGGCCACAGGTGAACTGAATTGGGACACTCACTCTCCTCCGTATGATTGTTTTAACTGGGGTCTGTGGGTATCGGAATGTCTGCAACAGGGGGCTGCTGTGAGCTGGAAGAGCCAGTTTTTAAAAAGTTAATATGAAGCGAGAAGACGGATGAAGAAAGGACACCCCCCTTCATTTTTTCTTAATTGGTAGTTTGAAAAGAGGGGAAAAAAAATCACCCTTTGAAATGTTGCCAACAGTGAACACTGAGAAGTCTAGAGAGTTCAGAAGTAAGAGCCCTACTCTGGTTTCAGAAAAGGTTCTCAACGATCCTTTCTCATCATTCAGCAGGAACACATAGCCTCAACATTTCTCCAGAATTTGATTCTGTTCTCTATTTCGAGGGGGCGGGGGATGCTGTGAACACTCTGGGCCTGGTTTCCCTGGCCATGGCAATTTCTCAAGGAAACCAATGCATTGAGTTAGATTTTCAGGCTGCCTTCAGAGAGGCCGTGTGTCCCCATGCCACGAGGGAACTGCCCATAGTGTGGGCTTCTGGGCTGGGGTCTAGGAGGAACTGCATATAAATTGGATCCAAATATAATTGATATTTAAATTTCTCCCTGGAAATTTAAACTTTGATAGTTTATATCTCCCCTTAATAGCATATTAAATCATTTTATAAGCTTTAACAACTGTTTAATCTTTTCATTGTTGAAAAATGAGGTAATTGATCTAAACCATGTTGGAATATGCCAGGAAAAACTTGTTTAATATGCCACCCTCACCATGTATTCTGGGCACCCCGGGGGGCCATATGTGTTTAGGGTGACCCATCTCTTCTGTAGTGGAGTCTCGAATGGAGCCTGAATTGTGGACTACTGGGGGAGGCAGGGTGGAGACAGGAGTTTGGGACTTGGCCCTTAGGCTAAGGGTACTGTCGCCATCTAGGGTTTTGGCTCCTAACTGGGCACTGTTGAAAGCAAGCTCTTCTGGCTGGTAGTAAGTTCTATGATTTCTCATTCTTGGGCTAAGTTGTTTGTGTACCATTTCTGTCCACAGTGCTCATGGCTGGGAAAGAGAGCAAGAGTGAGTGAGCCTAGCGAGAGAGTGAGGGAATGAGAAGGAGGGAGCTTTGTTGTTCCAGAAAAACAAGTATGCCTTCTCTTTGGGAATGACAGCAGAGAATATCTTCTAAATGAAGTATGTTTCCCTTCAGAGATTACAGCATGGTTGATCAAAGTCCCCTGGAAATAGCTTCTGGCAGCTCTGAGGTTTTCTGTAACTCTTATTGTGCTCACGCAGGGCGGTCCTGTCCCCAGAGCAGCAGTGAACTAGCTTGGGAAGCTGGAGGATCCAGGGGTAGGAACAGCTAGGTGTCCCATGTGTCCGAGACAGCTTTGCAACCATGGTGGTGTTATGTGGGCTTGAGAGAACTGGGAACAGTTTCATTTCTCTGGAGCAAGTTGATTGTGGTTCATAGGCTGGTATCCTCTGTCCAAGTAACGCAATCCAGGCATCTTCTAAACTTAAACAAGACTTTGGCAATCCTGGTGAAATGGATTGTCGTCAGCTACGTGTCCTGATGTCCTCTGTAGACTTGAGGAATTCTTGGACCCCAGGCCCTGATCCCTTTCTGGTTTAAGTTTAGTGAAAGTCTAGGCAGTCTCACTGTCTACCTGGCATCAGGGACAGACCTCTTCCTGTTAATTATTTCAAAGTTAAACTGTCTCCTTCCAAGCCCTATATACAGCCCTACACATTTGTATACATTTTATATGGTCTATTTCCATTATAAATTGCCCATAAATTAAATACAGATTTTCTCTGAACATCTTGAGAAAAGGGAACAATTTGTGTGATGCATATTTCTAGTATTAGAGGTGACGTGAATTACAAAGGGGAAGGGGAGGGTGGTTCCGTACACCGACTGCCCAACATGGAGGTCATGCGTCTGGGTGAAGGCAACTTGAGTTGTGTGTGAACGGACGTGAGGCATGCTTTCTCTCTGTCCTTAATGTTGGGAGCTGCACATCATGATTTAACAAAGGATGGAGACTGATTGATGTAGACAGTCTGGAGTGGAGCCCAAGAAGGACAAAAAGGATAGGGAGGGACATGAGTGCATCCTTGCTCTGGAGATGGCTGTGCTGGTCTCTAGGATTGTGGTGGAGGGCTGTCTTCATTATGAGGTCACAACACTGTCAGTGTTGTGAATAATAAAATAGTAGGAACTTCAGGGGAGAAGTTCAAGCCTACCCCAATGCATTCGTGTGTCACTGTGAATGAACTGTGTCACTGTGAATGCCTGAATTGAAACCTGTTGCATTTGTGTCCTGGCTTTGCTCCCTCTAGGACTTCCTGCTCCTTCTGCTCCTTGTGCTTGCCTTGTTCTTTCCTTAGGCATCTGCATGGCATCCTAGCTTCTGCTCTTAGATCTTTATTCAATTTGACGATACTCTCTTGACATGCTAATCAGGTATCCTATGTGCCCCGTCTCTTCCCTGATTTGTTTGCTTTTAAATTTATTATATGTTCTGTAGTATCATTACAAACACTTAGCAACACAGGCTTCATGAGGCAGGAATGTTTTTGTTTGTCTCACTCTCTATCCTGTTCTAATGCATGGCATCTACATGATGCTCAGTTAAATCTGTTGAGTGAATACATGAATGAATGCCCATGGGGGTGTATGCAGAGGCCATCAGTTACATATTGCAGAAGACAAACATGTTGCAAAAACTTTCTTTAAGTTGGGCTCAGTGGTGCCTCGGGCACGGTGGTGGTGCCAGCACTCAGGAGACAGAGGCAAGTGGCTCTCTGTGGGTTCAAGGCCAGTCTGGTCTATGTAGCAAGTTCTAGGCCAGTTGTAACTGTATTGTGAGACCGAGTATCAAAAACCCAAACAGAAACAGACATCAAACAACAGAAGGACTTTATGACAATAGCTTGAGCCAATAACAAGAGTGACCAAAGATAAAACAACAAAACCATCAACAAAAACAATTTTTAAAGAAATAAAAAGTTTTTTTACTTGAAATTGACATTCTTATTTTTATTAATTTTTAAATTATATTTCTTCTTATTCTTTTTGTTTTTTCAAGGTAGGGTTTCTCTATGTAGCTTTGGAGCCTGTCATGGAACTTACTCTGTAGACCAGGCTGGCCTTGAACTCACAGAGATCTCCCTGCCTTTGCCTCCTGAGTGCTGGGATTAAAGGTGTTCGCCACCACTGACCAGCATTATTTTTCTTCTTTTCTCTATCTTATTTTTATTATTTCCCTTTTGGGACAATACTACCAGGGTGAGGAGGTGTGGATGCTGAGGGACCGGGTGATGGGTAGGATTGGCGTGCACAATGTAAACTTCCCAAAGAATAATAATAAAAAAAAGATAAAAACTTAAAAAAATCAGCTAAAGAATGTCAGGGAAGTAGGTGGCCTGGGGGAAAGGTTTGAAATAAGGAAGGGTACCATCTTGTCAAGGGGGGCCATTGAGCCTTGGGGAACAAAGAGTTTTAGTATCACACCCATTCTCCTCCTCTCTGTGGTTCTGTTTAAAGTCATAAAATGTTCTGATTTGGGCTCTCTTAAAATTCAGTGCCCAGGCCAGGAAGATGGCTCATTGGGTAAAGGTGCTTGTTGCAAAGCCTGATGACCTGAGTTCAGTCCCTGGGATTCAAGGAGAGAACCCACCTGAACAAATTGTCTTATGACCTCCATGGTGCACTTGAATGTAGGAGCGTGCACACTCACTCACACTTGCACACACACCCACATGCACACATACACACACACACACACACACACACACACACACACACACACACACAAGTAAATAAAATTAAAAAGTTAAATAATGTAATCCAGTGCTCTTGGTGGTTAGAATACATACAGCTCTCAGTGGGGGCAGGGAGATAGCACATTTCTCACCTAGAAATGAGTCTCCAGGACACTGTGACTAATACTGATGTGGGGCAGCCCCTGCACCTCTGGCCCTGAGGGTCCCCACCCTGTGATCTCCAGGTACTCCTTCTCAGATTCTGTTGGTTGTTTTCCCCAGGGACCCACAGTGCTCAGATTTTAGCTTGTCTACACTGGAGGCCCTCATTCATTTTTCTCCCGACACAGGTAGCCATTTCTCCTTCCACTCTGTCCTCCAGTCTGTGCTGGTGGAAGGGCAGGGGCCTCATCACTCCCCAGGTGTTGCACCGTGTGTTTGCTATTCCATCCTTTTAGCTCTATTCACACCGTTACAGGGAGGGCACTTGAAAGTCACCTGCAAACCCACCTTCATGTTGGTAAGGATGCCCATGCCAGGCCGCTGTGGGTTAAGAGCCTTTGGGATGAATGGCACAGCTCCTAGTCTGGCTTTACTGGGGAGCTCAGGGAAACTGTCATCCTGGACCAGTTACTCTCATGTAGAGCTGGGGCTTTGAGGCTATTGGTGGACAAAGCATTGGATGCTGGACTCTGGTACATAGGGAAAGCCTGAGCTTCCTCTGTCATCACCTTGCTTTGGGGTGAGCAGGGAGTCAGGATTTATGTAGGACTTGGGTCTTGAGCATGGACACTGTGGTCTTTCTGTTGCTAGGACACAGAGTGCAGTCTAGCTGAGCGACCTTGGACTAGCCAGCTGACCTCTTTTTCCTGCAGCTTTCTTGTCTAAAACACAATGATTAGACCCCCTCTTAGGACATCTTTTGCCCTTCTCCAGAAGACATTTTACTCTCATTACATAGCTTCCTGTGCTGTTTGATATTTTAAATTTTATGTAGCAATCACTTTGAGACAGCTCAGTTGGTAGAGTGTTTGTCACACAAGCATGAAGACCTGAGTCAGATCTAACCCAGGTTAAAAAAAAAAAAAAAAAAAAAAAAAAAAAAAAAAAAGGCTGGGCACCGCAGCATGCATATGTAGTTCATAGTTCCAGTGCTGATGGGGTAGAGCCTGGAGCTCACTAGCTAGCTAGCTTAGCCTGATCAGCAAGCCCCAGGACCTAGTGAGAGAAAACAAGGGTCTCTGTCTCGGGAAACAATACAGGTGGTACCCAAGGAATAATGCCAGAGGTTAATTTCTGATCTCCACACAGGTGATAGATTTACAGGTCTGCATTTCAACACACACACACACACACACACACACACACACACACACACACATGCTCAGATGCTCACATATGCTCTCACTCATGCATGCACACACTCACACTCACACATACATGCATACTTAGACTTAGATACACACACGTGCATATATGTGTATGCACACACACAGATGACATAATTGAGAAAAGTTTACAAAAGGCTATGCTCCATCCAGTGCCTATGCCTCCTGCTGGGGATGGTGATAGAAAGTACATGGTATTGGGGTTCTGTGTCTGTGCCCAAGCCCTCCTTGTACCCAGTGTGTGCAGAGGAGAGCCTGCTTGTCTGAGCTGGAGCTTGAAGGACACATCCAGCGAAGTTGTGCTTTGCCAGGCTGGAGGTGGTAGGAGGCTCAGGGGGGATGGATGAGATCTTCCCCACTTGGGCTTTATAAATGGTTCAATGGGGTTCATTAGATCTGGGTGGGGAGTAGGAGAGTAATTTTTATTGACAATTTACACAGAGCTTTTGTTCAAGACCCCACCCATTGCCAGCTGGATAGCAGGCTGCTCACTGCTCCCAAGGCCAAGCTCTGGTCTGGAGCAGCCCAGACTGTGTGAGTTTACACCCAGCAGTGGGGTGCTCACTGTAACTTGGGACCTGGGCACAGTGCCCCCAGACACCACAGGGAGCCCTACTCCCAGAAGCCCCAAGAAGAAAAGAAATTCTAGCACCCTGTCTCTCTCTGCTCCCATGAGGACTTGGAATTCAGTTATGTGAGGCTGATGCACTCTGTCTTTGAAGGAAGCTCATGGTTTTGGGGCCTGCTTTGGATTTTATTAGGGAAAAACAAAGCTCCAAGAGGGAATTGCTTGTCAGAGCTGGGGCTGAGACCAGGCCTCTTCCCTTACTGTCTGTTGCTGCTTTAAACCAAGGTCAGGAGGTGTCAGGTTTGGGAGACCCTGGTTTTAGAAATGTACTTCTCTGTCCCCTAGGAGTGCTGTGGTTGTGGGGGAAGGGGTCTTCTCCCCACACACTGTATATGGGCTATCAGTGATCTCTGTAGCCTCTGAATTGCTTGCAGCCTCCTCTGTAGCACTGAGCCACCCTGGTGTTAATGAGATGCCCTGTTCTGTCCTCTGCGATGGTGCCTGGCATTGCTCTGGGGGTGCTGGAGAGCTCAGCACTTGTGGCCTCATCTTCAGTGTGCTATGTGTCCTAGCCTGCTGTAACCAAACATCACAGGCAAGACAATGATAAACGATAGATCATTGGCTAATGGTCTGGAGACTGGAAGTTCAAGGTCAAGTATCACATTTGGGATGGCCTTCTTGCTGGATTTATGGAAGCAGACGTATGGTAAGACTCTCTCTCTCTCTCTCTCTCTCTCTCTCTCTCTCGTGTGTGTGTGTGTGTGTGTGTGTGTGTGTGTGTGAGAGAGAGAGAGAGAGAGAGAGAGAGAGAGAGAGAACCCAAACCCAGAGATAATACTCTCATCAAAGCCCTCTTCAGATACAAACTCTCTCCTGAGACAGTTCCACTAATCAATCCCTCATAAGGGCGGAGTCCTCATGACTTAATCCCCCCCATGAAGACCCCACTTCTCAACACAGTTGTGCTGGGGACTCAGTTTCCTACCCACAAGCTTTGGAGGGTCATGTGGGGATACATCCCCAGAGCAGAGAATGCATCCTGTCTTCTCACACATTTTACAGATGTCAGTTGCAGCCGAAAGGAGGGTGCTGGGTCTGAGGCTCCTGCCTGGATTTCCTGGGCACCAGAGGGCTGAACTTACACTTCAGAGTGCCTAGTGTCCTACAACAGGCTTGAAGAAGCCTGTGCTACTGACTGTACAACCTTGACAAAAGTCCCAGGAACCCCTGTTTCCCTTGGAGCCCTGAGGTAACAGAGCAGAGCAAGTCAGAGAAGCCTTGCTAAACTCTCTGGCCCCTCCCATGCTGTTGGTTTATTGACTAGACCCCTTTGGACCATCAACACTTTCTTGGAATTCTTGATCAGTTTTGAAAACAGGAGCCACACTCTTATACTTTTCATGGGCTTCCCCCATTTGGGTAGCTGGTCCAGACTTCTATCTGACTGGGAACAAATGAGGAGGACACAGTCAAGCTAATCTCATGATGATAAAGAAGCTGATGGCTGAGAGGAGACCAGATGGCTTCAGCAGCCAGAGCCTGTACTCTCAGGAAAGCTTCACTAGACAGCCCCCAGGCCCTGCTTTCTGTGGTTTCTCTCCATTTCTTTATCTAGACTCTCCACTCAGGGGACAGTTTTGTGATACTGATCCTTACAGCGACCAGGACATGCCCAGTCAGTCAACAAGTTACTGCAGAGATCCCAGCAGTTTGATAAAACATTGATTTGTTTGCTCACATCTCCTCTGCATCTGAGGGAGAGGGGATGAGAGAGCAGGTGTTATCTGTCAGATCACTAAGAGTTCTTAGCGATGGAGGCTTAGCGATGGAGGCCACAGTGTCTGGACCATACTGTCTGCTTTGATGCTACCTACAGTAAGAGAGGAGAACAAAGGAAGAACTTGAGAGCTCTTTAATGCTATAACATATGACTTCTGTTTGCCGACTCTAGTTGGAACTGGCTCTTACGGACCTATTTAACTAGAAGGGTTGATGGAGGATGTCCTTGTGTATATATGTTTCTCTTATTGGCTGATGAATAAGCAGTGTTTGTCCAATAGCCAGTAGAGTCAGGAAGATAGGTGGGGCTAGGAGACAAGGAAAATGCTGGGGAGAGAGGCAGAGAGGAGCAGCTAAGAGATGGCATGTAGAGACTAGGAAGATAGGATGTGCCAGGCGTTTTCCGGTAAGAATAGGCCATGTAGAAATACATAGATTAGCAGTTATGGGTTAATAATTAAGACAGAGATAGCCCTAGCCATCATTCAACAATAATTAATATAAGTCTTTGTGTGTTTATTTGGGGCTGAAGAGGCTGTGGGACCTGGCAGAAAAGAAACTCCAGTTACAAAGGGTCTCAGTGGGTCTTCTATCCCAGGAGGAAGAGAAGCAGCAGATATTGTTGAGCATGAAATACCTAAGCTGTGTGCCCTAGATGTTTAAAGGTGAGTAAGTGGAGAGATGTGGAGTGCCCACACACGCTTTCAGCTAGGGAGGGGCTATTTATTTTGACTTTTGAGTATTGCAGGTTTTACTCATGAGCCACCGAAAGCAAAGCCCCCAGGCGGGACCCCAATTTCCCTCTAGGCAGGGAAAACTCTTTTTACTCCCTGCCCCATACCTAGGGCCAATGACCTTCCCAGAGTGGGTAGGAGATCTGCTGGAGTGGAGTGCAGCCTTAGGGCGGTGCAGACAAGGGCGGAGCTTAGTCTATGAGGGTATGCAGTGGTGGCTGACATTGAGTTTTGTGAATTTAAAAACAGGGTAATTAGTGTGGATTTTATGCACACCACTTGGTTGTGAGCAACGTTACATTTGTTTTTATGAGTCATGCCTACCTTGGTCCCCAGCCATCCAGAAATGTTTCTTCACTCTGCCCTCTCTATTCCTATTGCATTGTCTCTCCTTTCTGCAGAATTAGGAGAGGAATGTTCACCTTCTCCCATTTTTCCTTGTCTGGATCATAAGGTTGGCTCAGTACCCGATATTACAGGACCCACGAGACAAGCCCTGACTCCTATAACAAGGGTAGATCTTGTTCTCCTTTCCCCAGTTTCTGGAGCCTTGTCCTTTGGACTCAAGCCTCTGGAATTGCGGGTCACTTGCTTGGAGTGCCTGCCTGCCTGCCTGCTCCACTCTAGCCACCAGCCTGCCTCAGTGCAGCCAGTGAATCTGTAAGTTACATCATCTTGTCCACATTTACATGGCCAAAGTCTACTGCAGACAAAACACCAATAAAAGCCAGGACCTGGGAAACAGGGCCACAGAGCAGGGAAACAGGGCTATTCTCATGATCCAAAATTTGTGTGTGTGTCTCTCTCTTTTTTCTGGCAAGAGAGAAAACAAAATAAGTCTAAAAATAATGTACAGTCCACATTTGATGGCTGTAGAATGTGTACAGCCTTCAGCTGTTCCAACAGATTATTCACCATCTATTTGAGCACTAGCTAGACGCTTACACCACGTCTCCTTATAGTGACTCACCCCACCTGGGGCTCTGCCTGGAGTCTGCTGGCCTGGCCCTCTGAAAGGTTCCACACCTGAGCCTATCTATATGGGCTGTATGTTAACTGTCCCAAGAATGACCTACCTTTTAACTCAGTTCCATTGATGGGCTCTGAAAGTGGGACATTGCTAAGTTTGTTCCTTCTTGGGAATAATCTAGAATAGTCACAACCTGTCTAGGGCTCTGGCACTCTGGGCAAATCTGGCTTGTGTGTGGTTTCATCCAGGAAGAATCTCCTATTATTGCATCTCTTAGGTTCGCAATTGGAGAGCACTTGTCTTATGCTTCGGCCCTACCCTTCATTCCTTACTTTCAGTCCTCCTGGGTAGCGGGTTTTACCCTCCTGTTTTCCTGAAGGTTGGCTGAATTGATGAGAAGCACTCTGTCCAGGCAGTCAGGGGTCTGCTACCAACCCATCCAGGGGTTCTTGCTGGCTTTCTTCTCTCCTTATCACTTGCTTTCATTTTTCTCTTTGCAAACTGCATATAAGAATTCCCAGTAGGGACTTCCTTTACACATATCACTCCATCTATAAATAGAGAAATCACTCTTTTAAGATTTCCTCTTTTATTGAAAATAGTCTTTTATCACACATTATAATATGATTATAGTTTCCCCTCCCTATTCTTTCTAGTTCCTCCCAACATCCCCCACCTTCCAGGTTCATTCCCTTTGTATCTCTCATTAGGAAAGAACAAGTTTCTACGAAATAACAACCAACCATGGCAAAATAAAATATAACAAGATAAAGCAAAAAACACCACGTTGAAGTTGGAGAGGATGATGTCTTAGTTTCATTTCCTGTTGCTATCATAAGCCACTTTGAGAAGAACACCTCGAAGGAGACAGGTTTTTTTGGCTCATGATTCTAGGTTATAATCCATCACTGTGGGTAAGACAATAACACGGCAGGAACTTGAGGATGTAGTCACACTACATCCACAGTCACAGGCGAAGGGCAGATAATCAACACATACATTGTTTGTTATTAATGCTCAACTCACTTTCTCCACTCCATATATAGTCTAGGATATCCTGCCTAGGGAATGGTGCCACCTATAGTGGTTGTATTGTCCAAAATCAATTAAACCTCATCAAGGTATTCCCCATTCCAAGACATGCCTGATCTCTGCACATTGTGTGTAGTTAAAAATACAAAGTAACCTTCCTAGGTGGATCAGGGAAAACATTGATGATGCCTACTTGACTCTGTAAGCCACTCTATCAGGACTTCTTAAAGTACTTACAAGCATAGCTCTAAGAAAGTGACAACTGTTAGATCATACAGATCTCAAAAAAAAAAAAAAAAACCCATCAACAACAAAACAAAATAAAAAACCAGCATGAAAACAAGAAGGTGACATAATGTTCATTCATAAGATGTAAGAAGCAAGCAGAAGGATGGATGAGTCTTCATGGACTCATGGACTCATGGAACATCCTCTTTCTTCTGGGCCATACTATGCACTGTTTGTTGACCACTTGGCTGCTTGCATTCCCTGACTTTCCTTGATAGCCATGAAGTTTATTCAGGCCTACAGGGGTGCATCTTCTTTTGGTCACCCTGCCACTGACCTGAGGTAACCATGGGAACCAGGAGAGCTTTGGCTACACACACACACACACACACACACACACACACACACACACACACAAGAAAAAAACAAAACAAAACAAAACAAATAAACAAACAAAAAACCATTCTGAAAGAGAGTTAGCAAGGACTTCTACCTCTCTGTAGAGATCTCTAAGCCTCCACCACAGGAATGGCCAAGTAGGGGAGATGGAAGAGGATCAAAGAGGAGATGCCAGCAGCTGATACCCAGGAAGGCGTGGTAGTTCTCTGCATGTTCTAGGCTTATTGGGCAGTGGCTGTTGTCTGATCAGTTCATAGTAGCCAACTAATAGGCATTTGTAGAGATAATCGAAGCATTGGTGGGGGAAAATAGGAAAACAGATGCCCATACAATGGAAGACAATTGCCAAATGGCAGAAATTTACAAATCCTGGTTATTGACAATTTTGGCTAGATGTCCCCTCGTTTCTGATGCACAGGGCTGATGTGCTACTCTGGGAAGGGCTCAGACAAGAATGTCTTTCTGTCCTCACCTCCTTTTGTGACCCTATCATGTACCCCTCTCCAACTTGGCATAGAGGTCTCAGACTCTAGAAATGGCAGATGTCCCACTTTTGTTCTGATGGGTTCCCCGGCAAAACAACTTTCTTTGTTTCAGGAAAGCTACCTTCTTCCTGCCCAATGAGCCTGCTGGGGATCAGTCTGGGGAAATCTCCACTGTTAATGGTGTGGAGATCGATTGGACAAAGATGTGTGCATCCTGGGAGGCCCAGCCTGGAATGCTTCACTTGAAGGCACCAATTGCAGGTGCCCCCTGCGGGTGGCCTAGTTTCCTCAGTGGGTCAGTGCTGTGGAGCCTGCCTTGTGGGGTTCACAGTGAGAGTGTGTTTCTATTTCTAGGTTGGGGAGGGAGACCAGGTATTTTTAGCTTGACTTTTCCTGGATGAAGATAGAGTTACAGCTAAGTGGGTTACTTTTTATTTTTTTTATTTTTTTTTATGTTTTTGAGGATGGGGAATAGATGAAATTCACACTTGGTTCACAGAAAGGATTCCATAAAAACACCGAGACTCTTATGTGTGTGATGTGGAGGGTTATCTGTTTAGTGTCTGGTGGACTTACAAGCACTTAGGTCTTGGAAGGACCTTGGAGCTACTCCCTTTCATCCTTGTCTGCCACAGTCATTGCTAGTTTTATCTTTGTCAGATGTCCATCAATTGCTAGGTTCTGACTTGAAATCACAACTTCTGAGCTAGCTAGTTCTTTGCTCAGAAATATCTAACTTGAAATAGGTAGGTATGGTATTATGATACCCCAAGAATCTCCTGTGAGCTTGCACTGTCCCAGGTCCTGATGTCCCAGGGGATTCTTCCAGGACCTACAAGCAACTGAGGTCCTTCCTAGTGCCCCTATCCTCAGCCGTACCTGGTCCTTCATGATGCTGTGAGACAGGATACTTCGGATCCTTTCTCAGTGAGGGTCACCACATATATTAAGTAAAGAAGAGTCTGCTATTGGTGTTGTCTTGACAGAGGCAGGGTCTTCTGGGGAAGGTCAAGTAGATTTGGACTTCTGCTGGCAGTTATGAGTCTCTCTGTAGTCCCTAGAGTGTTGGGTTTCACAGGAGCCATGTGTCCCCCACAATATACTGCCAGCCTCTGGAATGGACATTCATTTGAAGCCAGTATTCCAAAGAATCAGCTAGGCAATGGATATAAAAGCAGCCAAGATTGTATGTGCACTGAGTAGTAGAAGAATATGGGAGGGAAAGGGAGAGAGGTAAGCGTTTATGAAGCCCCCATCCAGGCTGAGCTCTTTTATGTAGTGTCTCATTTGATTCTCATCTAACCACATAGGCTATGGAATTTTTCTTTTACTGGTAAGGTTTCTAGTCCTAGCAAAGTCTTCGCAAAGTCCTAGCAAAGACTTTTGGCCCAGAGGACTTTGGATTGGCATCAAGAGACTGCCAGTCTCCTGAGCTATGTTCTTTGTTGCTGGACCAGCTGAACATTGCATTGGACACGTCTTCTGCTCTCTGATCTTCATTTCCCACTTGAAAAATGAGGTATTGAACTCCATGCCTTCTAGAGCATTCTTTGGTGACTTTCACCCTAAGGCGTTCCTACAAGTGATTATACCTGGGCGATAATCAGGGAAGCAGCAGCATCCCCTCAACCCTTTGGACAGCAGTGTATTCTAGAATTTACTGGTTTGTGTGTGTGGGAACAGTGACTGGGTTTGGCCTTTTGTGCTTTCAGCATGTGTGTGCTTTCCAATCAGAAAATACACCCTGTTGACACAGTGCCCCCTGAGCAAGGTTACTTTCAGGGATGCCCTATGGGTTTCCCCTTCAATGCTCATACTGGGTCTCCTGGGTTTACAGTATGAGACATAGACTAAACTCTAGAGAGCCCTAACAGAGCCCATTTTATCAACCACACTACATGTCCAGGACAGTCACTGAACTGACTGAGAGTATACTAGGCTGCACATCTGGGGTGAGGGATCCTGGCAGACCAGAGACCCATTGCTCCACGGGAAAGGTGGATGATGACCTCTGGTGCATTGATGGGAAAAGATGTCTGAGGGTACTTTGGTGGGGAAATGTGTCTTGGTTCTGGGCTCTGCAGATTTCTGCCTTTTCTGTCTGAAAAATGTCACCTTTTAGGATGGAGATTGTCAACTATTTGGTCCCAACCCTTCACAGAGTTAATTCCTCACTCAATAGTCAATCCCAGAGGGAAATTTCTGGGGCCCTTAAGGGACTTTATACCTTCTGTGTGTGTCTGAGGGCTTTGACTTCATGACATATGTCTGTAGAATAGACATATTCATGGTGCATAGGTGCCAGCTTCAAACTCCACCACACTGCATTGTCTCTGTGGGCTCAGACTGTCCCCAGCAAACAGATGTGCCATGATGAGCAGGTGCCATTGCTTTCACTCTGTGTCTACACTGGGGACAAGAAGGACATTACTTTTTAGCATAAATAAATGTTATTTTTTAAATGATGATAGATCCCAAGAGAAAATGTGTGTGTGTGTGTGTGTGTGTGTGTGTGTGTGTGTGTGTGTGTGTGAGAGAGAGAGAGAGAGAGAGAGAGAGAGAGAGAGAGAGAGAGAGAGAGAAACATAAACAGGCTATGTTGTCATCTATACCTTTGGTCACACATGTGTGCCCATCACTCCTGAGCCAAGTGTGAGGCTTCCATTTGGATTTTGACTGAAAATGTTGCCTGTCACCACATCTGTCATGTGTGATCTTCTGTGGGAGATGGGACTGAGCACAAAGAGCTCTGTGTGTGGGGGCATATGCTGCTTCAGGACATCTTTCCTGGACTCCAGCCAGTTCAGAATTGACGGGAAAGGCCTTTGGAAAGGCTCTCACCCATTGGCTATCCAATATGTCTAAAAGGGCACAGTTTGATGAATGTTTAGTAAATCAAGACCACGTGGCAGCTCCCCTTTGAGAAGCTCCCACTTGAAGCAATTGGAGGGTGGGAAGCAACATTGGCAATCAGCCCTGATGCATCTCTTAACTTCTATTTTCTCCTTGCTCTTCATCTCTCGCATCACAGGGAGGCAGACAGTTCAGTTTTACTGTGATTCCCTGTCTTGCAGGGCAAGAACGTCTCTTTCTATCACCTGGAAGTAGAGTTACCCCTAGAGTGAGAGATAGAAAATTCAATCTCATGAGGACCGGGTCATAGGTCAGAGAAGAAACAATCATATTAAAAAAATCTTTTTTACATTTATTTATTTACTGTACATGTGTGGGTATGGGTATGCCATGGCATGCGTGTGTGGAAGGCATAGTACACACAACTTGCAAGAGTTTCTGTGGTGTGGGTTTTGGAGATGAATTCAGGTCTTCAGCCTTGGTAGCAAGTGCCATTATCCACTGAGCCATCTTTTAGCCCCACCCAGGACCGTCTTTAATACTTGCAGTGACTCAGGTGATGTGAGCCTTGGGATGAGCTCCTGAAGCAGCAGAGAAGCAGGAAGATAAAGTTCAGCTTTCCTACCTACCTGCTCAGTCCACCAGGGGAGGCTCCTGAGCCTGAGCCACCTACTTCCAACATGGGATCCACTTTATGGAACAGTCTGGGATGTGATCCAATGTTGGATCAAGTCTAGTTCAAAGAACATTGATATTAAGTAACAAGAAGAAAACAAAACTAAGGGAATTCTGGGAGTGGGAGAAATAGGTGTGTGTGTGTGTGTGTGTGTGTGTGTGTGTGTGTGTAAGAGAGAGAGAGAGAGATAGAGAGAGAGACAGACAGACAAAGTCTCTATATTTAACCCTGGCAGTCCTGCAACTTACTATGTCCAGGCTGGCCTTGAACTCAGAGATCCTCCTGCTTCTGCATTCTGTATTCTGGGATTAAAGTCATGGGCTAATACACCCATAATCTTTACTATTAATTGATGAAAGAAAATACAGTGCACTGTCAGAGGAATTAGCTTATTAAGGCATGAAAGAACTATATAATCTTGGTTTTAGAGGTTGGCATGCATATGAGTCAGGAAGTATATGACTCAAAGCATATGACTTGGTACCTGGGGCACCAAGACTATATTTTAACCCCATGGCATGGTTATTTTCTTCATTGGGTAAGAAGGCTGCAATGTTGTAAAGGGCCCCTTTCTATGTCTGTCCACATCACAGTGACCCTTGGAATCTAGTACTTATGTGGGGGCCATAGATGTTAACATACAGATCTTGCCTTTTCAGTTGCCTGGGAGCTCAGTCAAACTTGAGAGTGCAGAGCTAGCATCATGAACTTGTGAACGCGTCTGGCTTTTCTACACTGTACCCAGTTATCTAATAAAGGAAGTGGACAAACAAGGGAAGTACTCCAGACTGCTGGGTTTGAGTTTGAACCCTGAAATTTTCTTGCCATTGAGCATTATTGCATTTCTTCTTCTCCCTAGGCACACCTTCCCTATCAGTTGGCAAAAATACCCCCACCCCATGCCTGCTTAGCCATGACAAGTTCCTTTGTATCATCTCCCCAGCTTGCTTTTCCTGTTTTAGCTTAAGCAGAAAAGGAGCTAAACATGTTTCTTCTCTGAGAAGGCAGATTTGAGCTGGTTATAGGCTCACCTTTGCAGAGGACTTCACTTAGTCCCTGTTTCAGAGGTCCAGCATCTTTCTGTTTGTCTATATTAGTTACTTTTCTGTTGCTGTGATAAAACACCCCAACCAAAGGCAATTTGAAGAAGAGAGGGTTTATTTTGGCTTACAGTGAAAGGGAGAGTCCATCATGGCAGGAGCAGGAAGCTAGAAGTACACATCTTCAAATGCAAGTACAAAGCAGACAATAAGAAACTGAGACACACAAAGCTTTAAACTCCCAAACTTGTTCCAGGCAAGCGCCTCTGTGAGGGACATAAAAAGTTAATATTCCTTCAGATTTGAGTCTGGCAGGACATAGTGGAAGTCTCTTTCCTAGATTCCTTAGCCAATGTCTCATTGCATCATTAGTTTAGACTTGGTCCCATCTCTGTCTCCAACTGGTAGTTTTCATCATAGTCAGGAGACTGAGTTATGATGATATAATTGGTTTAGACTTGCAATATAGGCACCAGTTTTGAGTACCAAGTGAAGCCCCACCATCACTCAGGGTCAAAAATAGGGGAAGAGCCAATTAGGCTCAGTCATTGCCAGGTGGCAGGAGCCACAAATGTGTCAACTGCTGACCTTTGGTATCAAATAGGTTGCCTAGTGCCTGTAACTCATGGTTGTCCTCATGTTTGCTAGCTGTCATTATGGACACTGTAACTGTGATGAGGTGGTTAAAACTTGGCTAGTATCTAAAAAACAATGACTACTACAGAATATCAAAAGCCACTGCTGGAGATGGGCATGTATGAAAACTCAAGTGGTTTAAGAAAATGAGTGTTCTTAGAACCTTTGGACAACTAATGAGTTGGGTTGTTAACACCAACAGAGGCTGTATCAATGTGTTAATGAACTCACCATGTATTCTACAGGGAAACAAGATAAGGGATTTCCTAGGATGATGTCTGTAACTTCTCCAAATGGTTCAAAAGGGCTCACTGTATGGAAGAGTTAATGGAAAACTTAGAAATGAGATTGAGGGTTAGAAGAAAGCCAGCATCCAGTTACAAACAACCATGTTATCTACTTGAGTTTATTGACATCCAAGAATGCATCTTCTGTGGAAGCTGAGGGTCCACTCTTCTTCCTGTCAAAGCAAAGCAGCCCTCCTTGTCACATAGAGATTGAATGGACTGCCATTTTTCCATTCCCAACATTCATCTCCCCCCCCCCCCCACTTCAGCATTCATCTGGGGGAATTCCTCCTTGCCCAGCCTTAGTTCATGTAGCTGGTGGCTCCCTGGATGCCCCCAGAGTGAACATGTGAAGGAATGGTTGGCATGCTTATTCCACTTCCCTGGCCACAGGAACTGGTTTTAGATGGGCAAATGGCCCCGAGTAAGGGAATTAGAAACAACTGGGACTGTCTATTGGAGACAATAGGATCCTAGGCTGGTAGACTGTTAACTAGGAGCCACCAGTGACTACATTGCTGTTTCAGAGAGTGCCTTCAAGAGTGAGGACAGCACAGAATCTGGTAGGACCAGTGAGAAATACAGTTCTGATCATGGCATTTTTTTTTAGTCCTTTAAACAAGGCTTTACCTGAATACAGACCTAGGATTTTCAGTTGATTGCAATAATTTTTGTGTGAGGTAGTGGTTTTCCCTTCCTCTTCTTCTACCACCTCCTCCCCCTTCTTGTCTACCTCTTCTCTGCTACACTCAGGGACTTCTGGAAGACTTCATAGACCAAATAATGCTGCTGCATGGGCTATCCAAATTTACTCTAGTTGCATCTTAGAATGAGTTGTTGGTAACTAAGAGATGACAATTATTAAGAGAATATCTTTGTAAAAGCAAGAACATGTTTGTGCTGGGCTCTCTGAAAGAGCTGCTAAGAAAAATGTGGTCTTTCTTTTTGAAAATTAAGGACAAATCCTGAAGTGTTATGACAACAAAACAGGATCAGGAATCACTTAGAACACAACTCTGGACACACCTGTGAGGGACGGAATAGGTCTGGCTGGCCTCCAGACATGCCTGTGGGAGATTATCTTGAAGTTAAATGAAGTAGAGGGATACACCCATTGTGGGTGGGACTATTCCTTAGGCTGGTCCTGGTCCTACATGAGGCAGGGAAGGGAAAAAGCTAGCTTTCTGCTTTCTGCTTGTGAATATGCTATCATATGATCAGCTGCTTCAAGCTTCTGCCATTTTGGTCCCCTGCCATGATGGACCCTTGAACCATGAGCCAGAGTAAACATTTTCTCCTTTAAGCTTCTTTTGTCAGAGTGTCTTTTCACAGCAACACAAGAGACTAAGACAGGTATAGAAATTAAAGTGGAGAGGAGGAGAAAATCACTATCAATCAGAAAGCCATGAAAGTAGACCTGGCTAGGATGCACTTGGAGATGTTGAGGTCTCCTAAAGACTCAGTTTGGAGGAGGTCATTCTTAGCCAGCTATTGAACTCTGTGAGGAATGAGGAGAACATCCAGGAGGTTGGTAGATGGCAGTCATAGGTGGGAGTGAAAAAGGGCAGTGTTGCTTGAAGATATGTATCTAAGAGAGCTAGGATTAACACAAATGAGATGAGGTATGTATCTAAAGAGCTGATGAGACCAAAGATGATGCCAGCAACACCTTCTGATCCTCTCAGCTTTGTCTTCAGGAGGCAGCAGGTGGAGCACTGTTCTTGGGACTGGGGAACTATGTTCCCAGATGATCACAGCCCTGGGACTAGACACACTTTTTGGATAACAAGTCTCGCCAAGTGTGGTCAGCCCTTTGAGCATTTGCCATGGATACGCTGTTCTCAGCACCTGCCTGACATCTCTTCTATGCTTGAGCCAAAAGCCGGGCCCCCAGAAGTCTCTGCACAATGTTACTACATGTTTGATGTCCCTGAAAAAAGAGGGAACACATAATCATGATTTAAAAATAAACAGCAGAAGACAAAGTATTTTGGTTCTTGGCTCTACCCACTGCTGGTGAAGTCATCCCTTCGAGTGGGCTCTGGCCACAGTGCACTTGGAGGCCGTTGAGGTTTGGCAGTCATCGGCCTTGGTCTGCAGAGGGCTGGGCCTGCTTACAGATGACAACCTCCATCTGCTACAATTATGATAAAGCCGGGACAAGACCTTGAGCTGGCAATGCCTCCACTCTGGGCTTTCCCCTCGATGGCCTGACTGCTCCTGTCTTTCTGTCCTTTTGGCCTTTTTAGAATAGTACAGAGCTTTGCTGCCATTAGCCAGGGAGACATGTCAATGGATTTGCCATAGAATATGGGCCCAACCTATTCCAGGTGCTTGGCCACCATAAGGTTTATTCAAACAAATGAAAGATGGCAGAGGACCAGCTCTCAATCCTAAGACTAAGCCTGTGGATATATTTCCTCTTTCAAAGGCAGAGGCTTTAGGAGGGGTGGGGATTACCATACAAGTGGCTTCAAGCATGGCTCAGTGAGAGTTTTGGGTCAAAGGGAAGAGGCTGAGATTGGGAAAAGTATGGATGCCAGAGGTACAGAGTCACTAGAAGACATCTAATCAATGTCTGATGTTCCTCAGAGTAGCTCATTACTCCTGAAGGAAGGCAACATTGTACACAGGTCTGATTTAATGATTATCACAAGAAGTCTTCCATAAAATATCTGTCTTATGAAAACACTACTAAGACTTAAAGCCAAATGACAAACTTGGAGTGAATTTTTGCAACCTTAGTGACAGAATTAAAGTACATAAAACCTTTGTAAGATAAAAGGAGAGAGAAATGGGCTGGAAGATGCCTCAGTGATAAAGAGCACTCACTGCTCTTGCAGAGGACCTAGGTTCAATTCCCAGCCCTCCCATGGTGGCTCACAGCCATCCATGAACTCCAGTTCAAGGGAAGCTGACACCCTTTTCTGATGGGGTACTCATACACAGACAAAACACCCATATGCAGAAAATAATAATAAATAAATCCCCCTTCTTTTCTTTTTTTTAAAGGAGGGAGAAAACCAACCCACACAGATTGATGGACAAATAAACTGAATAATTTTTAGAAAGAAAATAAGAGAAAACCAAAGTTTCCTGAAACATAGAAAAAGATATACATATTACTAATTATGAAAAGATGCAATTGAAAAGTGAAGAATTGTATTTTACCTATTGGTGAAGGTGAACTGATTGGGCTGAAGGTAAAGTAACTGTTATTAGGATGGTCTTGAGGGAGATTCTTTGTTAATCAGGCGGTAGAAGCTGTTTATGGGAAATCGGACCTGAAGTATCAGAATACAGAATGCCACAAAACTTTGACCTGGCACATCTGTTCTTAAGAATTCATCCCGAGAAGGAAACTGATCAGTGAGTAAAATTGGAAGTGATTTTTTAAATAATGAAAATGAAGAAAGCCCTTAATGTTCCTTATGAATGGATTTGGCTACCTAATTTATGGGGCATACTATAAAGGATAACTAGGCAGTCATTAAAAATGATAAAATATATCTTCTAATCGATTGGAAAGAAGAGATCTATATGATATCCTTCTGAGAACCCCAAGCAAATCTACCTACACCCCACAATTGCTCTTTTCTAGGTTCTTCTTGCCCCACTATGAGCTCCTCCCCCACTCAGGATGTTGTGTCCAGGCAAGTGGTCAGCCAGTAGCATTTAAAGGAAGTAAACCTCTACAGTGTGTTCTCAGAGACCCAGAGAGAGTAGAGCCTGGAAAATTCAAGCTTTAATGCAGAAGATGCAGGCCTGACTTCAGGGAATGACTCTGTTCCTTATTGTGGAGCAAGCACACTCATTCCATGTTTTTCTTCTAGTGATTTTGGGAATCTTGTTCTGCTTGCCAGTGTTTGTTGTCTTGACCCAAACTAGAGTCATGTGACAAGAGGAACTTCAGTCGAGAAATCTTTAAGAATAGATACAATATTGCCAGGCATAACAATGAGAATTTTAAAACACTGTTAGGCTTAATCCTAAGCAAACATCAGAAGGTATATTATAGACCTGTAAGCACTTTCTAGCAAGAATAATTTTAATATGTAAATGCGGGCAGAGAAGTCAGAGCAATGGGAACAGCAGGTACAAGGGTCCTGAGGCACTCAGGAGTGAACTGTTTGGAGAAATAGCCTAGGACTTGGTGTTGTTGGAGTACAATTAAGAAAGCAAGAAAAATGGTACCAAGGGGATCAGATCCTAGGTATCCCAGTTCCATGAGATTGAAATTTTTACTGAAAAGCAGAATTTTAAACAGGGTGTTGCTGCCTAAGGGGGGTTGTTTTGTTTGCTTGGTTGATTGATTTTACATTCTGATGTAATTGTAAGAGAGATTGTTACTTTATTTTCTATTTGATACTTGTGTATGGAAATACAATTGATAGCACGTGCTGACCTTGTATCTATTGGCCTAATTATGAGTTTCTTAGCTTACTGCTTGTTACTTCAAGTAGTTTTCTTGTTCAAGTTTTGACAATTGAATAATCATGTCATCAATGAAAGGATAGCATTTGACTTCTGTCATGGGTAGTTTTTATGACGACTTAGCACAAGAGAACATCATCTGAGAGAAGGCGAACTCAAGAAAATGCCTCCATAGGTTTGGGCTATGGGTGAGCCTATAGGGCATTTTCTTAATTATCAAGTTCCAGCCCATTGTGGGGCTGGTGGTCCAGGGTTCTATGAGAAAGGAGGCTGGACAGGCCACAGGGAACAAATCAGCAAGCAGCAGTCCTGTTGAGTTGTTGTCTGGACTTCCTTCAGTGATGGACTACGATATGGAAGTGTAAGCAGAATAAACTCTTGTCTCCCTAACTTGCTTTTGGTCATGCTGTTTCATAATAGTAATAGTAACCCTAACTAGGAGTTGACACTAGTGTAGTGGGACATTTCTGTGACAGATCTGACTGTGTTTTGGGAGGACTGTGGAAGAACTTTGGAACTTTGGGCAAGAAAAGACATTGAGTGTTGAGAGCTCAGTGAGCTATTCTGTAGGAGCCTGGAAGATAATGGGGTTGATGAAAGTCTGGCCTGTGAAGTTTCAGATTGGAGCAAAGACTTTATCAGGGCATTTGTTTGAAGATTTTGTGGAATCCAGACAGCTGGAGCTGAAGACTCAGCTGAGATTTATAGACCCTAGGAGCAGCAGGCCTGGGGTGGTACCACCCACAGTGACTTGGGCTCTCCCCATTAATCGTTAACTAAGAAAATTAAATATAGTCTTGCCTACAAACAAATCTTATGGAGGCATTAACAAGGGACCAGAACCACTAAAGTAAAATCTCTTGTTTTGCTGGGACAATGGATGCTGGTCATCTGGGGCTGAAGAACCTGTAATGACCAGCACTATCAAGGTGAAATTTTCAGAGAAATGTTTCCTCAGAGTTAACACACAGAAGCTGTGTACTCGAGGCGACCAAGATTGTACCTCATGCTGGCAGCTAAACTTGGTCACATGTATGAGTCACCCAGATGGTGCTGGTTTTGAGGACTTGAAGGAGTTATTGAGAACAGCTGATATTTGGCACCTGGAGAGGTCAGGAGAAGCCATTGGTGAAGGCTCATCCTCAGTAGCAGAGAGCAACACATTTTGGAGATGATAGCACCATAGGGCGGCATCAATAATAGCAGCAGCTGTGGAGTGTAGCCTGTCTGAGCTTAAAAGATAGCTGTGTGTGCAGAGGGCAGAGCTGGAGAGGTGACCCAAGCCCCTTGGAAGAGCTCAAAAGATGGCGAGTGAATTCCAGATAATGGGCATTGAGTTATTTACATTGTTGGAGTTTGGTTTAGCTTTGTTCAGATTGGGACTGTGCCTTGTCTCTTTCTTTCTTGAAGTAAGAAAGTACTTTTTATTTTATCTTATTTGATATGAGCCTACAGTTGAGAGACTTTAACCTTGAGAGAATCTGAATAGTTTCAAAGAGACAACTTTTAAAGTGTTTGAATTTGTAAGGCCGTGGGACTTCAGTTTGTAAAATGTTTTATGTTGTCTCTATTGATGTGTAATCTTGAGGATGAACAAGAAAGGAACAGTGGCTTAACAGTGTTAACAATTTGTGTGTAAAGTTGACAAGGGGTCAGCCGTACTGGCTAGTTTTATGTCATCTTCACAAGCTAGAGTCATCTGAGAGGAGAGAACCTCAATTGAGAAAAAACTCCCAGAATAACCAGTAGCAGGCATTTTCTTAATTTGTGATTGATGGTTGAGGGCCCAGCCCATGGTGGGTGGGGCCATCCCTGGGCTGCTGGTCCTGGTTTCTATAAGAAAGCAGGCTGAACAAGCCATGAGGAACAAGCCAGTAAGCAACACCCCTCCATGGCCTCAGCATTAGCTCCTGCCTCTAGGTACCTGCCCTGTTTGAGTTCCTGTCCTGATGTCCTTTGGTGATGAACAGTAAATAAATCCTTTCCTCCTCATCATGACAATAATAGTACAATTTATTCCTCTCTAGGTTTTATGACTTTCTTTTTCTTCTTGAGCTGATGAGGAATTTTAAAGGATTTATTATTTTATGTGTGTGTGTGTGCGTGCGCGTGCGAGCGCGTGTGTATGTGTGTGTGTGTGTGTGTGTGTGTGTGTAAGGTTGTGTAATATAAGTGCAAGAGGGCTCATAACCCACAGGTTATTGGATTCCCTGGAGTTATATAGACAGCTGGGAGCTGCCTGACATGGGTGCTAGGAACTGAACTTAGGTCCCCTGGAACACTGTCAAGCATTCTCAACCTTTGGGCCAGCTCTCCAGAAGTGTTGTGTTTGGAGTCTCCATAAAGCAGGGTGGCAACTGTAGGTTTGTTTCTTCTGCAGCCACCCCTGCCCCTTAGTCAAGTTCATCGGTTCCTTCTATTTCCCTAGGGCATATTGTATGTGTGTGTGCATGCGCATGCGAGTACATGCGTGTGTAAAACTCCAAAGAGGTCTTGCATTTTGAAAACTGCATTTCTTTATTTGTGGAAACTACCACATGGGTTTTCATTTTTGTTTTGTCCTCATGATGAATTTGGTTTCCAAATAGTTAATCAGTCTTCTATTCCTGTATCACAACCCCATTGGTTTATGATGAATGATCCTTCTTACATATGGATGGATTGTATTTGGTAATATTTCACTTGTGTCCACAGAGAAATGTTCCTAATATTTTTCAGGGTTGGTATATCTGAGCGTGTAGGATTCATTAAAGGATTTGGTAAATAATCCAATAATATGATTGATGGTATTTATTGATACATATTGGATTGAGTTTGGGGCATTTCTTTCAGGGAATATAATTTGGTAAATATAACTCCTTTGGTAAATATGGGGTAATTAGGATATTTTTCTGTTTTACTTTGTGTTATAATAAGTTGAGATTCTCAAAGAAATTATCTATCTCATCTATGTGGCCAAATTTATAAAGATACCATTGTGCACGATATCCCAGATTGCCCGTGTGTTCTGTGTTTAGAATTTGTTGGATTTAACATTTCCTCTGACTGATGAATGTATTTCCTCTTCTGTCTCTTGTATTCTGGCCACCATTATGTCAATATCATTTTGGAACTTTTGTATCTGTGCTGGATTTTGTTTTACTAGTCTTACCACTAACTCAGTGGTGCCGGTGCAGTTTTCAACTCTGTAGCCTTGTCTCTTCATTAATCTTTCTGTTAAGTTAGGATTTCATGTTTTAAGATCTTTTCATCCCCATTTATGGATAGAGCTGAGGTTATTACCTTCTTATCTCTGTCATATTCCAGGTCTGAAGTCAGTGTAGACTCCAGCTCTTTTATGATAAGTGTTTGCATAGATGGTTTCCTTTTCCTTTTACACTCAACCTCTTATTGATTTTTACTGTTTGACAATTTCATGCATGTGCATAATATATTTTTATATTTATGTCTCATCCTGTATACTTGTAGCTGAGTTGTAGGCTTTTTTGTTTTATGTTTATTCTGATCATATTGGTATGTTAATGTTTTAAATATGTTTTTACTATGTGCCTGTGGAGGTCAGAAGTCAATTTTTATAAATTGTTTTCCTCTGTTCACTATAAGCCTTCTAGAGATCTAATTTAGGTTGACAGCCTTGGTGGCAAGTGTCTTTATATACTGAGCCATCTCACTAGCCATGTAATAGTCTTAAATAAAAATGCATTAACTTATTCATTTTTTGTGAATATGTATGTATGTGCATATGTGCAGGTACAGGTGAGCCACAGCACATGTGTGGAGGTCAGAGAACAATTTATGGGAGTTGATTCTCTCCTGCTATGTGGGTCTTTGGAATCCAACTCAAGTAATTGGGGTTGGTGGCAAGTGCCTGTACTGGATAAGCTATCTTGCTGGTCCTGTATTGGTCTTTTGATTGTAGAGTTTGGTACATTCCCATCTGATGAGTTATTGGCTAAAACTGTCATTTTTAGGCTTACCATTTTCCCGTGTGTGTGTGTGTGTGTGTGTGTGTGTGTGTGTGTGTGTGAGAGAGAGAGAGAGAGAGAGAGAGACATCTGTTTATGTTCTTTCTTTCTTTTATTGTTTTCCTTAATTTGGGTGAGTGAAATGTTTTCTAGGATTGCATCTTTTCTGTCAGATTGCTAGCTGTGTGCTTTAGGTTACTGTCTTAGTGTTTGCTGTGGGGAGAACAATGAGAATTTTAACTATTTCTGTCCTAGGATAGTTCTTTTCCAGCTTTCCAGATAGAACAGGATTAGTAGGTGTCTTTCAGGGGCAATGGGCAGGAAGTTTTCTTTTAATGGCACCACAAAATGTGACTGGACTTGAACTGGTCTTGAACTGTGGCTGGGAAATCTACTTGCTATAGCAGACGGTTATTCTATGATAAAAACATCAGCCTGTCAGATAAACAGATGCTGTCTGGCTGTGAAAGTGAGAGAAATTACTTGCTAGATATATGTTAAACATACAGGAAACAGAGGTTAAAAACTCCTGCACTGTAGGGTATAGGAATAAGTCTGACTACTTATACACAGGCAGTTTTGTTATTTATTTTTGGTGTCAATCTTTTCTTTATTCTTTGATAATGCTTCTAAAAACCATAACATACTCTATTCAGATAAGTTTAAAAATGCATGCTTAGTAAAAATTAAGTACTACTTAGATTTTTGTCTCCAAGAAAGTTAATGATTAATGTAGAAGTTGAAAAAAGCTTTCATTAAACCCATGGACATGTAGAAAGTAGGGGCATAAGTCTGTAGAAAAAACATGGATATCTTATAATATTTGTGGTCATTTAGTCAGACCCAGACAGACAAATAGCAAATGCTTTCTCTCGTGTGTCTGGATTCTATGTACATAATATACATATGTTCTTCCTCATATGCAGAACCTAATTCAAGTGCACACACACATACAAGCACATGTACACACACATATGCATGTGTACGTGAGCACATACGTGCTTACACACCACACACACACACACACACACACACACACACACACACACACACACGACAAAAGCAAAAGCAAAGGGTTTTTTGGAGGGAGAAAGGACCAGCAGGATTTGGAAAGAGAAGGCAAGGAAGATAATGGGAACATGAGCAAAGTACCATGACATCCATGTATGAGGATGCCATGAAGAAATTAATTATTTTGTAGGTTTTGAAAAAAATAAAAAAGCTGGTACACGTTAAAAAATTGTTGTTATTTTAAGTCCACACCCAAAGATAATTTAGAATAGTTGCATAAGGAGGATTTACAAATTGCTTTATGACTAAGTTAGATCAAGTGGCTCCTTTCCTATGTTAATTTTATTCATTTTCTAGTCCAAATTACCCTGGGCATGGATGAGAAAAGATGATAATAGTGAACATGTTGGCTCCTCCAGTATAAAAATAACTTCTTGAATACTTAACATGAGAACAGGATTAAATCAGTGTCATAGACACTTCAAAAATGGACAACCCACTAAAATAATTTTAATATTGGTTTGGTTTTTCATCTAGCTTAATCAAAGTAATCATAGCAATGTATTGGTATATTCATTCTACCAAAGGTAAAGCCACCACGACAAATTCTGGTTAAGAAACTGAACATTGAGAAATTTCCCTCTCTCTTTTTGATAATAGAAATATATAAGTTTTGGTAGAACACAGTGTTATAGAACAAATAATTTCCCTACTAAATTAAGATGTTTATAGACTAGGAATGTACTTGGAGTTGGTTGGTTGTATGCATAATTAATAACTGTTCCCAAACAAGCTGGGTTTTCAAAAATATCAATTGAATTGGAAGTTGTAGTAAAAATTAAGTAATTTTTATATAGCCAGAGACCAAACTACAAAAATCTGTGTCAAAAGTCATTTCAGGAACAAAATAATACTCCACCGTGGTTCTACACACGCTCTTCTGCTGCTGCTGTCATCAGCTAGACTCTCAGCAGTCTTCAGACTTTAAAGAAAGACTTTGTGCATCAAATGTCCTAGAAAAGTGACTGACCTTTTGTGTAAACAAATCCTCCAGCTTTTGGATCCCTTTGAGCAAAAGCACCTGGAAATATTTAATCAGAACTAAGTGATGAGCTCAACCTGAGATGTTGGTTTTTGAGTCTTTTAGGGAATGGTGGTTATGCAGGAGAAAGCTTGCAAGCAGGAAGACTGAGAATTATCTTAAAAAAGAATGAGAGGCTAGAGAAATTAAACAAGAGCATAAAAGCTATGCCATGACTAATGTGTCAATTATGCAGGATTTTTTGCAGTATGCAAATTGACAGGAAGAGGCTTAATACAGTGCTTATATGGCCATTGGATAAATTTATCTTCTCTGTTGCAGTGGAATGGGTTTATGATTCAGGGCAGCTAAAATTGGTGAACCATTCAAAAACTCATTAATGCAGATTTTTGACACATTTTGTCAAGAAAATAAAATCACGTTGAGGCAAAAGGAAAGTATCTCTGAGAATATCTGAAGTGAAATATTTACTCATTTCAACATGAAAGATAATTAAAATGGACAGTATTCTCAAGCTGACTGAAGTTTCTCCAAGTTTACCAGCTATCTCAGCACCAGGAGGTGGAATGTTTTCCTAATTAAAAAGTCGTGGTCCACAAAGGAGGATTGATTGGAAGAGTGAATGATTTCAAATTTATTAATAACATGTGACCCTGAAAAAAATTTCAGGCTCTTTTATGGGAAAATCTTAAATGATGAGTTTGAAACGCCTGCATTCCTCAAAAAAATTCAGTGGTATCATGTTAGAGTGTGTGTTGGATGCTTTTATGTCACCCTGACCCAAGCTAGAGTCATTGGAGAGGAGGGAACCTCAATTAAGAAAATATTTCCTTAAGATTGGGCTGTGTGCAAGCCTGTAGGGCATTTTCTTAATCAGTGATTGATGGAGAATCCAAGACATAGGTGGTGCCATCCCTGGGCCAGTGGTCCTGATTCTATGAGAAGTCAGGTTAAGCAAGACTTTGCATCAGCTCCTGCTTCCAAGTCCCTGCCCTGTCTGAGTTCCTGTCATGATTTCCTTCAGTGATTCATGTACACTCATAAGGAATCTTAAATTAAATCTTGTTATTTTTAATGTATTTTTGTGTGTTGTGTAAGTATTTATTAGCGTGGGCATATGCAGAGTGTACACATGTGTGTATGTGTGTGTTTATGAAGGGCATATGGTGATGGTGGGTATCTTTCTTTGATTGTTTTTCATCTTTATCTTTTGAGACTGGGTCTCCTTGAACCTGAATCCCATTGATTTGGCTCACTGGCTCAACAGTGAGCTTCAGGGATGTTGAAACTTGCCTCACCTTACCTTCCCCAGTGTTGGGGTTATAGGTACATCTCATGACGTTGTTCATGGGTGTCAGGATCTAAATTTAGATCTTCATGCTTTGACAGCAGGCTCTTTATTGATTGAGCCATCTCCCCAACTCCCCTAGGAGACTCTTAATAAAACCAATAGAAGGCAAGTTGGTTGGATGTATTTTCTAGAAAGGTCCTAGACCAGAATCAGATCTGGCTTCTTCTCTCTCCAAGCTTCCTGTCCAATAGTAAAAGACATGAATAGATGTCTACAGTATAAAAAGAATTTGACATGGAAAGACCTGTCCACACAGCATGTCTTAGAGCCTGAGAAAGGGTGATGGCTGTCCTGAGTGATAACTGACTCATTCCCCTGGAGAACTGTGATTGGCCTTGGTGGCTTGTGACTTGGCTAATGCTGAAGATGTCTGTGAGCTTGGCATCACTCATTCTGTTCAGCTTCATATCTAAGAGCCATCTAAAGAGCCTGAGGGAAGAACAAGCTGTGGAGAATAAGCCACCATGTCAGCTAAACCAGCTGTACCCGTGGCAGCCATGGGGCTCCAAGTAATCTCAGGATGAGGGATCTTAGCCAGAGCTGGAAGAAGGCAATGAACCAATGACCCAATGGCTGGAACATTTTCAAGAGTCTATTTTTGTTTCAGATAAAACCAGAAACAATGATCCACTTGGGGAGCCAAGCTCCTAGAGATTGATGGTGAAGTATGTGAGGCTCTGAGCTCACCAATATATTTCCCTGCAAGGCAAAGTCTATGCAATGTGGAGTGGGCAAGGGGAATCTAGTTCAGGGCCATATGAGGTCAGGCCTTTGTCCTCAAAATGCCCACCAGCATCTCCATCCATTACCTTCCCATGTCTGGTCTGTCTTCTCTGAGCCTCACCAAGCACTCAGCTGATGCCTGGTCTTAGAGTGGACAGAGAGCAAAGGCAGGAGAAGACAGAGGTTGTGGACTCAGGACTGGAGAAAACCCAAGGGAGAAGGAAGTCCAGGGTCTGTTACTGAGTTAGGAAGTTCTCCTGGCTTCTGCAGTGATTTCCTCATTCTTCATTTTGCTAATGTCTATTATGCCATCTCAGCTAGCTTTGGACTGACACAGTAAGCCACAAAGATAGATCAAGTATAATTTTGCCATGGAGATGGATAGAGTCACCCAGGGAGGCCCAGGGATGGTGCAAGGGAGGAAGGATGTGCTAAGGCCACTTGAGTAGGTTGGTGCTTTGCAACTGCTCTTTGGAGGAGTGGATTTGATGGTTAGTTTTATGTGTCAACTTGATATAGGCCATGGTGACTAGATATCTGGTCAAATATCATTCTAGATACTTCTGTGAATGTTTTTTTTTTTTTTTTAAGGTGATGAGGTAGACATTTAATTCAGTAGGCTTCAAGTAGAATATGCTGGATAATGTAGGTGGGCCAAATTCTATATGCTGGAGGCCTTAACAACAAAGACCAGCTTCCTTAAAGCAAGATGGGATTTTACAGTAGATGGCCTTTTAACTCGAGTTGAGACTCATCCCTCAGTCTCCAGCTGCTGGTGTACCCTGTAGATTTCAAACAGAACAAATATCTACTGCTAGTTCAGTGTTCTCAACCTATAGGTCTGGATTCAAATGACCCTTTCAACAGAGGTTGTCTCAGATAATTGGAAAACAAGATATTTACCTTATGCATACTAACAAGAACTAATTTCCAGTTATGAAGTAGCAAAGAAAATAATTTTATGTTTGGGCATCACCATAATATGAGGAACAGTATAAAAGGGTCACAACATTAGGAAGGTTGAGAAACACTGCTCTAGTTGAATCTCCCTTTCCTCCCTGTCTCTCTCTGAAGAATCGTGACTGCCATAGACATCAATGAATGAGAATACCTTGGCACAGTCATTTGTTTGCTTGTGTGAATTCCTGAACTACCTCTGAACAAAGAGCATCCTGAAATGTGGGATTCCTTTAGCTACCTTGGAATTAATGAAAGATTAACAGAGGTCCACTTTTAAGAGGCTACTGGGTAGTATGTGGTTGTCACAAGTGGATTCTTTTCCCCAGGAAGGTGTTGGATGTGGTGGAAGGAAGATTGAAAAAAATTTGTGCATATGAAAAAAAAAAAAAGAACTATTGGAAATCCTAGAAACGGGATGAGTCACTTGTGGGTTCCATGGAGAAAACCCAACAGGAAAACTGATGTCAGACAAACTAGTAACAGGTAACATTACTTGGAGATCTCAGGATGCCATAGCTTTTAAAATAATGACACCCAAAGTACCTGAGGGGTTACATCAACTCATTTTGGTTTCTTACTGTTCTAAATCATATAATGTTATCTTTTAAATTATGTAATGTTAAAGCAGCTTTGTGTTATTGACCAAATAACTGAGTTGCTAGTTCTCCAGTAGATAAAAACATAATAGAAAGTGAGGAGATTTATTCATTCTTTGCTCCACCGAGTCTACAAGTATAAGGGAATTGATGGTAACCTCTGAGCATCTTCTGTTGTCATCCTTCCGGACCCCATAAGAGTGAGAGTGAATGTGATTTTCCTTGGTCTCATTCCTTCCATCTATTCTTGTTGAAATTCAACATGAATGGTGTTCGATATGAATGGAAGTTTTGTATGAAACGGTCCTAGCTGCTTGGTGTATGTGTAGATTTTTCTGTTTTTCATCTAGCTTCTGACTCAGCATTTGACAACACAGGGACCACCAGAGAACACACCATTGAAGAGTGGTTGGTTATGTATACAGGGTATGATTAGAACTAGTTGTGATGGACTTATTGTCAATAGAAAACAGAGAAAAATTTTTGTTGGTGTTTATGGGTGTGGATTTATGTATGTGTTAGTGTACATGTATGTTTGCATAAATATGCACATGCATGGAGAGGCCAGAGATCAACCTCAGGTTTCATCCCTCAGGAACCTTGATCTTGGTTTTTGAGAAAGGATCTCTCATTGGCTTGGAAGTTGTGAGATAGAATAGCCTGGATGGCCAGCAACCCTAGGGATTCACCTATCTTTGCCTCCCAAGTGCTGAGATCATAAGCAAATGTCAGGTCAGTACACTTAGCTTTTCTTTGGATTCTGGGTATTGAACTCAGGTCCTCATGCATATACAGCAAGCCCTTGCCCCCTGAGCTATCTCCCCAGCCCCAGAAATCTGGAATACTGACAGCGCATTGCTTAGAGGCAAAGTGTTTTAAAAAAAAATCACTTGAAGTTGCACGAAAGGAAGTACCTACAGAAGTCATAGGGTTTGACATTTTGGCCACCTCTGAAGGATGTCACCACTGTAGGATTCCCAGGGAACATGTAGAGGGTGGGATGGCTGCTTCTGTTTGCTCTGGAAAGGAAGACATGGGTTATTTCAATGGCGAATCATGGTAGAGGACTGGAAGGCTTCTGCAATTACAGCTAAAAGTATCAAAAATGATACCTACAAAGCTGTACAGAATAGCATGGTGTTTCACAGCTATACCAGATCTCATGTGAGAGCAAGCACTTTGCTCATGAAAAGCCTGGAATCACAGAATTGGAGTGGGAGCATTTGGGTGGATTGAGCTGAAATATAGTGTCTTGATCCAACTGCAGAATTTCTCTATCCTATTGTGTTCTTTCTTTTTTTAATTTTATTTTTTTGTAGTAGCCTTCTCCAGTACAGTTTGATGTAACTCTCTTCCAACTGATCAAAGACCTCAAGAGATGGTGTTAAATTCTTTTAGGATATTTTTTTTCCCATTTCTCATTGCCTGCCATTGTCTCAAGAGCAGTGTAAATAAGATCCTAGTATGCCCAAAGGGATGATGATGAGATGTCTAAAGCAGTTGGAATGAATTATCAAGATGCAGGTCCTCACAGAGGTTCTCTGGAGCTGTTGGCTTGAGCAGTTGGTGGGTGTGCTAGCTTTTTCCTTTCCATTTGTCTTCACCTGCACTCCATGAAACTGAGTGGTCAGAACTTCCTCGGTACCCTGCAGATAAAGGATTCCAGAGGCCTGAAAAGGATAAGAGCCTTAGAGCCTCCTCTCTTTCTCCCTGCCCCAACTGGTGATCTGGTATAATACCAGCATTTTTACTTAAGCATTTTTTTTAGAGAGAAAAATTACCCTTGCCAGTGGTGAGGGGTAGACCTGGGCTTCCAGTCCATGACCCTTCCCCCCTTATATAATGTTTCTACGGCCCTGCTGGGAGTTGTCTTGCATTGTTGATTGGTATGTGACATGTGCCTGATACAAGTTAGCTTCCATTCTTTGATGCAGGTTTATCTGGAGAAGACAACAAAGAATAATAGCATCATATGAAGGCTATCTATTTCCTGCAGGCATGGAGCAACCTTTTATCTTCTAGAGGGAGCCGTGACTATACATGGCTAGTGGCCTTACTAACTATAACCAGCCTTTGGCAGGAGAATGAGGCTTGAACTTCCTTCAGCTTAGGAATTGATGGGTTTGGTGATGCTTTGGCTCTGATTCTTGGGCCCTGACTCCTGAAAAGGGTCTACATTAGGTGTGGAGAAAATGGTTGTTGAGGGATACCGTGGGAGCAGATGCCTTGGTTTTTAGTCATGACCCATAATCCACATGTAAGTGAAAGAGGAAATAGAGGTAGAGACAGAGGGAAGGAGGGAGAGTGAGAGAGAAGGAAAGTGGAGAGAGGAATAATGGAAAGGAACATGAGGGGGAATTACAGTATGTATGGAGGGGTGGGGATAAGAGGAGAAAGGTCATCATGCAATGTCCTTCCAAGTTAGTTAGGACAAAGACAAAGCAAATCTCTTCCCCATCCTACCAAGTGGGGTATCTAATCATTTCTGTGTTATAACATTTTGAGTTACATAATGAGTAAAAGCAGATAAAGATCCAGCCAGACAACAGCAAAACCATGGACATGATGCTCATAAAAGCCCTTAGCCAGTCTCAGGGCTTGGCTGCCAACCTGCTCTGGGGTGATAGGGGTGGACAGAGCCAGGCCTGAGGAAGCCTCCAAGAGCCTGGAGGAGGCAGTTTGGGGAAACAGAAAGGAAGGCCAGCCATGGCCGCCAAGAACAGCAGGTTGCAACGCTTAATGTCCACACTCATGCCAGTGTGCTTAGGGACTGTTGTTATTTTTATGAGAAAAATGCAGAAAGGATAATCTGTCTATTTATGTCTGTCTGGAAACATGCAATTACTGAAGGGTTGTTCTGGGGCCAGCATCCAGTCATGCCTCTTCCTATCCCATGATGTCTTTGGGAGGTTGGGCTCAGTGACCTAGCTCAGTTCTGTATAGGAGCCTGACAAGGGCTGTCAGCACCAGTGGGGTTGAAAGACAGACAGAGGACTAAGATCTTTAGGTCAAATACTTTTATTTAGTTTTTGGCACGTGATAATGTTAGGATACTTTCATTGAATCTGTTATTGCTGTGAAATGCAAAACCATCCATGATCTGTCATCTATCCATCTATCACCATTGACCATCCATCTACCCACTATCCACCATCCATCCATTCATCTCCCCATCCATCCTCTCTTTCTTTGAATAAGCATGTTACACTAAACACATTTCTGGGCTCCACAGACAAAGATAAACGAGACAAAGTCTTTCTAGTTGACAAACTGAAGGTATGAGTAATGGTAGAAATTCCAGCCATGAAACGCAGTGACACATCACAGGGGCCCATGAATCTCTGTACAGGTACAGAGTGAAAAAAAAGGGGCAAGAAGCCTAAGGTAGCTTTGGAGACTAAGTGATCCTTGATCTGTATTCGAAAAGCTGGTGGTTTTAATTATTTATTTTGGCAAAGACAAGTTCTGTCTCATCTCCAGGATCCCAGAAGATACCTAGGGTGGCTCTTCCTGTTCTAGTCCAGGCTTTCACAGCAGGGTACCACAGCAACTGTAGTATTCCTCTGTTCACAGATTCTATTGATCTTCTATGAGCTACTAATTCCCTGAACTGTACATTCACTCCTTCTATCCCCTATGGTTCTATGTTGGTCATGCCATGATGTCTTCCACGCAGTCCTTGGGGCTTCTGATCTTTTGCTTTTGACTAGGTGGGTCTGTCTGCTTCATTTGCCTCTCCTACCCTTCCATACTGTTCTTGGAGGGCACGTTGTCCTGTGGGGCACAGTGTGCAGAGGTGTTGGGTAGGAAGACCACTTGAGTACATCAGCATAGCAGCATGTATGTGCCAAGGTGGGGTCTTCTTGGTGTGGGAAGGTGGCGGTGTTTTGGAAAGGTATAATGTTGGTATAGGTTTGTTAATTGGCAAAAATAGGTGGTAGGTATGTCAACACCTCATTTCACCCCAGGCCTGAGATTCTTTGCCCCATCACAGGAAGAACAGCTGGGCAAGGTCATGAAAGACCCCACCTTCCTCATCCCAGGATTGTAAATCTTGTACTTCTGTATTTTCCCCAGGCTTTGGAGGAATTTCTTTTTCATGGTTTCACTCCATGAAATAGGTTTGAATGGGGGGGTGTTTTATAATGGATTGAGCTAATTCTTTGATAGCATGGGACTGTGCTGTGGGGGGAAGGGCATGAGTTGGCTAAGGAGGCTAATTGGTTCTGCAGATGGGGCCAGCTGGGCTTTGACCATCAGCCCTAAGCCAGACTTCTTCCAGCTAACCACAGCCTAATCCACAGGCTGGCAGGGGCTGTGTGTTCCTCAGAGCTGTGGATTGTGATGTCATCCTGTACAGACACTGTGACTGGGGCTCCATGGATGTGCCTGTTGCTGTGTTGGCATTGAGGGCTTGTGGAATGGAGCCACAGGGCTGAGAGATACCAGGACAGGTTTGCTTGTTGAGTAAGTAGGGTTGCAAGCCCTCCCCTATCTGGGACATCTGGAATATGATGAGGTTGGACTATATGCTCTTAAGGCTTTTTGCAGATCCATGCTTATTAGATGGTAGACTTATGGAAAGTGGATGGTTCACGTGGAGATGCCAGGGGTAAAGCAGATGGTGTTACAGAATGGAGATAGATGGGCCCCAGGCATTTCCCACTCTGTCTAGCCATTTGGAAATGTAGTGTTGTCAGGTGGCCCAAAGGCTCAGAGGTTGAGGCAATTAGGCTGTGTGTTACAGGGCCAGGGAAAGGAGATACTTAAAGACCCACCACAAACAGTCTTAGAAGCTGGGCTATATCATCTATCCACACCTCAGTTTTTTTGTTTTTGTTTTTTTGTTTTTTCGAGACAGGGGTTCTCTGTATAGCCCTGGCTGTCCTGGAACTAGCTCTGTAGACCAGGCTGACTCAAACTCAGAGATCACCTGTCTCTGTACCCCCTACCCCAGTGCTGGGATTAAAGGCCTGTACCACCACCAGGTTAGTCCCTTTCTTACATTTACTGCGTGTTCAGTTTTGGGCCTGTAGTGTAGAGTAGGCTAAGGGTCTATACAGAGAAATGTCTTACACACCTACTGTTTCCAGGTGGTTTAGGAGTTCAGGTACAGTGCTCTCAGAAGACTGATGAACCATGGAGTGCCTCAGTGGGTAAAAATCTTAAAAATCTTCTTGGAGGTATCAGGTAGAATTTGGCAAAGCAACCACAGAATGATCTAAGGGAGATGATTGGGTTCTGAGATTTTTCTTGCTGGCACAGTTAAAACAAAACAAAGCAAAAAACTGGAAACTGCTTTGCACATTTTTATTTGTGGATTTGAGTTTGCTAAAGAAATCATTTTGGACAAAGGCCCTCGATGGTTATCTGCTAGAGCCTTGAGTGGGGACACACTGTAGTTGAGGTTCTAGCTGCCCATGCCAGCTCAGGAACTCAGATACTCTAGTCTTTGGGGTCTGGGGTGGGCAGTTTGGCTCCAATCCACCATGGAGAGAGGGAAGTCAAGACCTGGAGTTGGGAATGAGAGTGAGCCAAGACTGCACTGCAGATTGAAGGCCAAGCTGGGGTGGAATTTAAACATCTGGAGTTTTTGTGTTCCGTAGTATAGAATGCCTCTCTGCTCCCCACAAAACCAGTGTCAAAGATTAAATCCAGAGCTAGGTAAGGGCTTTACCATTGGGCTGCATCTAGAGTGCATGCTAGGCAAGGACTCTACCATTGGTCTGCATCCATAGCCCTGTGCTTCTTCGGCTTTTTAAAAAAATACACTTTATTATTTATTTGTATTTATTTATGTGTGTGCATGTACACATCATTGAGTATACGGGGAGGTCAGAGGACAATCTGTAGAGTTGGTTTTCTTCTTTTACCCAGGTTTTGGGCAACGAGTATTTGTAACCTCTCAGTCATCTCTATGGCCCTTCTTTTCCTTTTAGTCATCACTTCTAGTTTTTCTGTCCCAAACTGTCACTCCATGCCATACTCCTGTGCACTCGTGTGTCATCTGGTTCCTGGACTCCTCCTGCCCCCATCTTCTTCTTAGATGTATGTTGCTCTCAGGGTACCTCACTCACTACTGTGCTGCTCCAGGCCTCTGAAACCTACCCTTTCCTGAGGACTTGCTTACCTTACCACCAACTTACGAATCTCCCCTTCTGGGGCCTATGGACTTAAGGGAAGGTCTTGGCTCCAAAGTATCTTGGTGTTCCAGAATACATCAATGTCTAGAGAATGTGTTCAATACACTAGTGAAAGCAACTGCTCTGGCCATGTATATTCTGGCCACATCATTTATGCTCCTGCCCTCCCTACAAGAACTGGGGCTGAAGTAACATTTCCAACTGGAGCATGATCCCAGGCTCCTTTGCATCCTTTGGCAATCAGAGATCCTAAACTTTTGGCAGAGATCCTAAACTCCTCTTTCCAAGTGAGGCCTGCAGGGTGTCAGTGTATGTAAAGTTTTGGGTAAGCGAGTGGAGGGTCCACAGACACCAGATGTCCCCTTGACTCAGGATCTACATATACACACTGGAGATAGATTAATTTACTGTCTTGCAGCATCTCTTGGGGACTGAGAGAAATGTCAGGGTGGGGGCTGATTTGGGGGCCTCCTGACAGGTTTTGGTCAATAGCAGGGGATCTTCACCTTTTGGTGTATGAGTCTTTTATTAATAGTTTTATAATCTTTATTTACCATTATTATTTTTGGCACTGGAGGTCAAGGCAATGGTCTAGTGACTGGTAGGCCAGCACTGTTCCACTAAGTTGTAGTGCCAGCCCACACTCTCTTGTCTATAGGCAGTAGTTACTGAGCATTAGCAAGGGGCCAGAGCCTTGATCAGTGTTTGTTTGTATTTGTATGTTTTAATCTTCACAAGAATTTTTGTGGTAGGTGCTGCTATTGTTCCCACGGAAGCCCAGGGTTAAAGAGGAAGTCTGGTGCTGACTTTGTATATTTATACACACACATACATATGTATATATGTATACTCATATATGAATATATGTACACATATATGTGTATATATACACATATGCACACATGTATACATGTATTTATATATGTACACATACATATATGTATGTATGTACACATACACACATATGCTAGAATTTGAACTCAGGGTTTTTAACATGCTAGGCAAATTCTCTACCACTAAGTTGAGCTGAAGCCCTGACTGAGTTTTAAACATCATGTGCATCATCTCTCAGTGGCTTTCTCCTCTGCTAAGATTATGATAACCCTAATTGGTCTCCTAGGGGCTCAGAGAAAAATCTCTGTCTCTTTGTCCATCTGTCTCTGTCTTTGTCTCTCTCTCACTTACAAACACACTTTGGATGGATGCAGAAGGTATATGTAGAAGTCTGGAATGATGATCTCTGCTTTGCACTGGTCTGAGGGCTTCACTAAATTCACACTCCTAACTGGCGAGTAAATACTGGAATGAAGGGCACTCTCCCACATCCTTGAACCCATAAAGTAGGATCTTAGCATCTAGTGTTGGATTATTCCTACTTGGGGATATTCAGAAGCCCATCATTTTACTTCACCAGGGAAGAGAATTACAATATTACTATAGGTTAAGCACCCCTAATATGAAAAATCCAAAGATTGGAAAGTTCCCTAGCCTGGATATTGCTGGGTATCAACGTGATGTTATGAGTGGAAAATTCCACCCCTGACTTCATGGGACAGGTTGCTGCCTAAACATCAATATGCTAGAAATATCGCATAAGTGCTGGAGAGATGGCTTCCAGATAAGAGTTCTTGCTGCTCTCCCAGAGGACTTGAGTTTGGTTCTCAGCACCTATGTGGGAAGAGTTTTAAGTACATGTAACTTCAACTCCAGGTAGTCCAATGACCTTTTCTGGCCTCCACGGACACCTGCATGTATGTGGCACTCACACCTGCACACCTACCTTCCTACATATAGAAACAAACATTGTTTAAAATATTGCGTAAGATTACCTTTGGTGCATACAAAACATTAATTTTGTGTTTAAGCTTAGAATCTTTCCCACTAGGCCTGGTTCTTTATATGGGTGGTGGGGACCTGAGTTCAAATCTTCATGCTTGAGCTGTAATCACTTTACTGGCTGAGCATTCTCTCTCCAGTACACCCCCAGTCTATGTTTTTTTTTTTGTCAGTATCTTTATTTTTATTACAACAGCTCCAGGGGCTCACTTAGTTCTCCTTTGGGCACAAGAGAGAGCTGGTGTTTAGTACTAACTTCACCATTTCTGAGATGCTGTCCCAGCTTCTTGTTCTGTTAAATGGGCATCAGGCAGCCACCTCCCATGAAGGTTTTGTTTTTCCCTGTCAGTGGCAGATATGTGAGTGGGAAGGTATAGAATAAAACCCTTCTGTTCCCTGGGAAGGACTGAGGAAGTACAACCCATGTCCAACTTGCTGCTCCAAGGAGAAGGGTGCTTGTTCTCGGGTCACAGGGGTATCATGAGGCACTGGCTGGAAGCAGTGTTCAAAAGCCCACATTTTGTCAAAGAGAAAAAAAAAGTTGGACGTAGCCCCGGTTTGCCTAATAACTCTTCTGATCCCCAGATTGTTATTAATTATGTATTGTTTTTTCCTTTAGGGAAGGAGAGACGCAGAAGGTGCCAGTGCCCTGTCATGGGCAGGCAGAGATTTATGTCCCTCTCAGTGTTTTGGGTTTCCTCCTGTCCCCATGAATCCTCTGGGAGGAGCAAGGGGCCCACCAAGCTACCCACAGCAGGAAGGCTTGGAGAGGAGGGAAGTGAGGCCTTCAGCTCAGGGCTGGGTGCAGGGAAAGCGGTTCAAAGCTTCCTTTCCATGTCTGTGAACTCTCTTCTGCATCCTGCTGTGGGGCTCTTAGCACCCACCGCTGTGTCCTTGGTGACTCACTCACTCCAAACCTTCCCCCTGGAAACTCTGGATAGAGCAAATTCCAGGGCCACATTCAACTTTGTTTCCAGTGGTAAAACATTTGGTGTTTGTCTCATGCTTCCTTCTAATCCCTGGCTCCTTTGTGAAAACTGCCTTTTTTCTGTCCGTGGGGGATGGGAATGAGGACCAGTTTCTCCTTTTCTGTGAGGGCTGTCAAGAACAGAAAGACCAGGCATTCTTCCAGGGCCTGTGTCTTAGTTTCCTTGATAGCCCAGTGCTTAGTAGGGCAAACCAGGATCTTATCCCTTGTCCCAGGGGTACTTGCAACTTCTATGCATCCTCTTTGGTTCACTTAACCTGGGATGAGTTTCAGGGCTGGAACCAAAACTGCCCCTTCAAATTCCCCCCTGCTGGGAGCCCTCCTTCCCAACCATTATCTCTCACTTCCCTGACCTTAGCAGCTGGGAAAGTCTTTGTCACTGATCCTCTAGGTGCCAGGAGTGGCTCTCACAATCTGAAGGTAATCTGGGGGGTGGGGTTGGTTTCTATTGCAGACTCTCCATGAGCCTGGGGACCCTTGAAAACAGGCTCAGTATGGATTGACTCTTCTCTCTTAAATTCCTTGCCTTTGAAGTGTTAAGGTAGGGGTCTTGGGAGAGAGGATGATGTGAAGTCAAGGATGAAGATGGGAATACATGGTCCCCTAATGATGGGTAGGGAGGTGGATGCCTACTTTCTTGGTCACTTGGACAGGTGGAAAGTTCTTTCTTCAGCTAAGGTGTCTCACCCCAGAAAACTTCTGGTGACTCTGAGATTCCAGACAAATGCTGCCCCTTGCTGTATCCAAGCTGGAGCTCAGACTGGGGCAGTGGGAACCATCTCTCTTGGGAGTCTGAGAGGGGCACGGCTTGGGCTTAAAGGCTTCTTATAAGCCTGGTCTCTTGTGGACCAGATGCAGGCAGTGATTACCCTAGGATGGTTCCCATGCAGCCTGAGCATGCTGTTCCTGGGAGAGCTCTCTTCCCATTCCTCTTGAGGCCTTTCTGGATGCAGGATGTGAAGGGTCAAGAGCTAACTCATAGGTACCACCTTCCATGTCTACTGCCTTCATTTCTATGATTTTCTTGCGAGGTTGCAGGCATGCTGGCTCAGGGCAGGCAGGTCGCTGATTCCAGGTCACAGAGGTGGTGTGAGATTTGAGGCAGCTCTTCTCTATGGAGTCCTGGCCCAAGGTTAATTTTTTTCCTGCTTTCAACAATGCTCTTTGTCTACTCTAGTCACCCAACTTCTAGAGTGATGAATCTGTTGATGTTAGAATCTGAGACATATACTGAAGGTAGGTAGACTTATCTGAAGCTGTTCTCAGTGTTTCTCCATTGAACACACACACACACACACACACACACACACACACACACACACACACACACACACACACACACAGTCCCTCCATCCCTCTTCTCTCCCCTTCCTCCCTCTCTTTCCCTTCCTCCTTCCTTCCTGTCTATCTGTGGCACAAAGTATGCTTTGCTTTTATGTTGCTCATCCCTCTGGATTCTGATATCATATTTGCTCTTCTGTTATTACTTTATCAGGTGCAAAGTTCAGAAGTTAGCCAGGCTTTTGAAAGTACCCTAGATCATGTGTGGCAAGAGTCAGATTCCTCACCCTTATGGTCTCAATACTCAGTGTGGGTCAGGGCGACATCTAGGTGACCTCTCTACTTTGCGGGGAGGGCACATCAAAGGGCTTGGCAGCTAAAAGCTCACACCCTCCCAGGTGCTGTCTGTCTTAGGTCAATCTGTCCTCCCTAAGTGCCCCCCCTTTGTCAGGAAGCTCCTATTAATATGTTCCATTTCTTGTATCAAGCAACTGTCTTGCAAATAGCGTTGTTGGTAATTCATGGGATGGGCTGTTATTTTTGGAGCGGGAATCTACAGAGACAGGCTTAAAAGTGAACACTTTTCCCCCTCCCTTTTCAACTTTTCTCATGTTATTGCAGAAATTACAGAAAAATATTTGGCTCGTCAGGTCTGACAATATATATGGCTGATTCCCTGTCATTGTGCTAATCCTTGAAAAATAAACCTTTTGGCATCTTTCAGCTTTCAGTTTTTACTTGGGTGGGAGGGGACATGGGCTCCCCTGTGCATCGAGAGGCATGAATTTTTTTTTTCTTTTCTGCCTAGGGTTGTACTTAGGAGGGTACAGGCCGATTCACTGGCACTGGATTGGGTCAGCATTAAATGTTACTGTGTATTGGTAACAACAGAAGGTTGGGGTTGTGTCAAAATTGTACACAGCCCTCCAAGCCTGGGACACTGAGACAGGGGATAACGTTGAAGACTCGAATTAAGAGCTGACATTGTGTGTGTGTGGGGGGGGCAAGCAAAAAATGAGAATGTGGTTACTAATTAAATTAATAATATACCTTAATCAATTTGAGCAGAAAGAAAGGAGGCTGGCTTGTTGTAACAGCCAAGATGTAAAGAATGCGGTGGTGATGGGAGTTGTTCAGTGGCTGCAGACCACTCTATATGATGCTGGAATCTTGAGCCAGTTTCACACGCTGTCTTCCTTTGAAGCTGTGGGATATGGAGAGCTATGACCATATCCATTCTTATATGGGAGAAAATGGAAGCCCAGGAAGGGAAAATGGCTTGACCCAAGCCACAGAGGGACTTGGAGGTCAAGCAGAGAAAGAAGCAAGACCATGTGGTTTGGGAGTGATTGTCTTTCTTCTCTACATCCTTAATTACTATTGTTCCACACAGCAGTTGATCTTTCATCTTCTCCAGGTCCCCATGTCCCCAGCAGCCACCAGCCAGCAGCAGTAGACCTCCGTATCCTGATACCCTGAACTCTTCCAGCAGACATGGCTTTTCCAGGATCCCCTCTCAGACAGCAGGTGCCCTTCTACTACCAAAGCCTGGACCATCTCCAGCCACCCCTGGACTTGGTGGGAGCTTGGCTCTTTGAAGTCTACAGCTCAGTGTTCTCCCAGTGCAGCCCGGAAACATAAGTCTCATTTCCTGGCTCCGGGCTGTGTCTCTTTGAAGGCAAAATTGCTCCTTCTCTCCCTGCGAATCATCTGAACCAAAGCTACATTTCAGTTTATTGACTTGGCTTAACCAGAAAACCACAGGTAGGGAAAACACAAGTGGAGTAACCCCGAGTTCTTTCCTTTGGGAAAGTGGCAAAGGAAAACTGGCCTTTCTGCAGCTGCCCTTCTGCCATGAAGGTATCGCCAGGTCTAGAAACTGACCCTGACTTTCCTTGGAGCCATTTGTGGCTGACAAAATTGTGAGAGCTTTCTTTCTATTGGTCGTAACATTCCTTAGAATTTACAGCCTGTGATGCTCCCCAGGGAGCCATTCCCTTGCAGGATTTCCACATGTGACCTACATGTTGTCCAGGGGAGTGAAGCCAAGAGGAGGCAAGGATGGGCACATTGTTTTTTCTCTCACACTATCGGCGGGCTTGTGTAGGCTCAGCACAGCATGTTCTCAGGCCCTGGGACTTTAAAACTTCACTTCAATTTAGTTAGACATCTTCCTTCCTTCCTTCCTTCCTTCCTTCCTTCCTTCCTTCCTTCCTTCCTTTCTTTCCTTTTTTACCCCATGGCATGGTCAGAATTTATGGAGCTAGAAGGAAGCATCAAGAACAGTTATGTGCTTTAATCTAGCTGTTATTTATCTATAAAGTCTTTCTTTCCCTTCTGCCTTCTATAAATCATTCACCCATCTGTCCATCAATCCATCCGTCCATCCATCCATCCATCCCCATTTTCTAGCATGTTCACTAGCATGAGTATATTCTAGTTCACAGACTACATGTACTGAATAATTACTTAAACTCCTTTAAAATATATGACTCTCCTTTTCTTTTCAGCTCTTTTTCCCTAGAGTGTATATATGAGCCCAGAAGAGAGCCAACCGTGTTTTCTTTTGTCACTGTGAATTCTGTTTTTATAGCCCAGCTGATTACTTATAACTCAGCACTTGGATTTTTGTACTTTGTAATTCTCAGCATGGCTGTCGGCCATGGTGACTCCCTTGTCCTTGATGACTATCAGTTCCCACGCACCATTCAAGCTTCAGTGTTGACATCCCATCTGTGACATCTGGGCTACCCCATCCTCTCTTATGGTTCTGTACCATATGGTTATGTGGTACCAAGTGTCTGGAACTCCCTCATCCACCCTATTCATGGGATGTGCTCCTGTCCTTCCTTCAGAGACCATTGTGGATGCTTACTCCTCCATGAAGTATTCCTGGGAGCCTCAGGAAATGCTTGAGTCACGCCTGTGCTTTCATAGTCCTCGTCACACTGTGGTCTGTTACCTGTATTGTCTATAAGCATGGGAGGTTGGCCTTGGTCACCTTCCTTAATCCTGTCAAGGATGAGTCTGTATAAACTAAAAGCAAGTAGGTTCTGTTGCTGAGAGAGAAGAGGATGGCTTTCAATGAAAAGTTTGCACATATATTCAAAACACGCTCTCTGTGGCACGTTGCTTTGGGTGGTGAGTTGACCTGGTGAGGGTACTGAATGTGAGTGCATGTCAAGGGAATGTGAGTGTATGTGAGCTTTGGGAATATTTCTCCCATTAATTAGTCTTTAAGGGATTTGTTGCCAGGGAATTGAAGCTGTGGCTAGAAGGAAGTATGGCTACTTCTAAATTGTATGTAACCATTTTTCTTTAGTCTTTAAACTCTCTGTGTGTGTAGCTATGTGGGTGTATATGTGGGTGTGGGTACATGTGTACATGTATATGGGGATCAGAGTTAATCTTAGCTTTGTCTCTTGGGAGCTGTCATCTGTGCAGTTGGACGGGAGCTATCAACTATTTTTTTTTTTTAAAGAGAATTTTTCATTAGGACCTGAGGCTTGCTGATTAGATTGTGCCAGCTGCCCACTGGCACATCTGTGTAATTGTTCCCAGTTCTGGAGATTACAGGTGAGCATCACCATGCTTGGCTTTTACACAGGTGCTGGGGTTAAATTCAGGCCCTCATGCTTATATGGCAAGTACTTTACCAAGTGAACCACCTCCTCACTCTGTGTCTGCTAATTTAAATAAACAGTAAAAAGGCACCAAGTGAGGAATCTTAAAGGGCTTTGGTGATAAAAGGCAAAGACATGCCAAAGAAAAACCTTTGGCTTACCAGATTTCTTTATTCTGAGGGAATATTTTACTTTTTATTAAATCATATCCATGTACAATGATTACAAAACAAGAGGAGGAATCCAGATCATGTCTCCAGCCAGGGACCCGCTTTCCCACACCTGCACCATAACCACTTTCCCAAAGGATCCAAGGAAACTCCAAGCTGTAGCTCTGCCGGTTCCCTCACCATCCCAAATAGAAAATGCTGGACCCTCATCCTCAGTTCTTATCCAGTCATGGTCACTACCCAGAGAAGGACCACACCCATTGGCTTTGTCACTCCAATACATTACCCACATATACATATTCGATTTTGAAGGAGTCCAGTGAATTGGCAAGGTACAGTGGCAATAATGCAGGTAGGCATAACAAAGGGAGGTCTCTTGAAGCCTGAGAAGTCCAGAGCTGTGAACAAAAGCAGTGCCATGGGGGACCACAATGAGAACCAGGGAGGGCCACCAAACAATGGCTGCAGCTGTGTCTGGCCTGTGTGTGAGGCTTGGGAGGAGCTGCCTGGGGAGGGCAGGGTCTGTTGGTAAAGTTCCCTAAGAGTTACATCTTGATTGTATGTCTAGTGCTAATACCTTCCATTGGCCAAAACAAATGGGAAGCACAAGGACAAAGGGAGCCATCTATATAGCTCCAGGTCAGCCGCCAGGACACAGGGCACGGGAAGGAGCCAGTGCAGCATACAGTATGGACCCTCTGCATCCGTGAGCATCCACCTGGTTCCCTTGCATGTCAACATCAGCATGATGTCTGCAGATGAGTGGACTCACCCCTCAGTGCCTTTTGTGTCCAATAGAAGCCCTTGTGGGCTGGTTTGCTCTGTTCCCAAATGAGTTTTCCTTAGGGGTCTTGGAATGGGAGTCTTGTATAGACTGGTAGAAGCTGGTCATTCCCAAGAGGCCAAGTGGCCTGGTCAGATGAGCAAGGCCCATAGAAACTTCTCTCTATGCCTCACCTTCCCTTAGAGATCTAGCCAGGGGCTTCATCCTTACCAGCCAGGGTGCAGGTAAGGTGGACATGGAGGCTTGGCCAGAGACATGGAGACAAGGGAACTCTGCTCAACCAAATACTAGCATACTCAAGAGCCTACAGTGGTAACTGAGTTGTGGGAAGGTGAGCTGCTGTCAGTTTGCTTGCTATTGGGACTAAAAGTACTGTAGTTGGGTGATTACTTACCAAAAATATATGATTCGGGGCTGGGTGAAGCTGAGCATGGCTCTCAGCTCCCATGCAAGTTGCTTAACCTCTTGAACCCTCAGTTTCTACAACATTAAAATAGGAAATAATCCTGATGTGGAGAGCTATGGTAGGTGCCAATCACGGCCCAGCATGTAGGTCTATATTATGAGGTGGTCATTTGAGCAGGCCTGTTTGCCCAACCTGTGCTTACTTTGGTCTGTGGTTTCTGAAACATCTTTGTCTTTAGCTCTTTTCAGGTGGATAACCCAAGGAGAGAGCAAGACTACACATGTTATGACAGTACTTAGGCATACAAATTGGCTTTTTTTGTTGTTCTTTTTGTTTTACTTTTCCACAAGGTACACTTGCTAGAAAAGAGTTATGAAACATTAGATGCTCAGTTTATAATCCCAAGGACAAGAAAAAGCTTTTCTGTCAGCTAAAAAGAAATAAATAGATGGATGCTGTTTCTGGGAGGAGGGTTGTTGTACAGTGGTCCAGGAGGAGACAATGAGTCAGAAGTGCTGAGAGCTAGGCCAGACTGTCCCCTCAGCCCACCTCCTGTGAGTCAGCACTGACCACGAGGCCTGGTGGGCAGCAAGCCCAGCAAGATGCTGATCCACATGGAACAGTCCTCAGGGAACTGCAGCTGCTCTGTCCTGTCACCCCATCTAGGGACATGAGAGAGTGTGTTCCAATGTCACTATTGTCAGGGTTGACATAATCCACGAGAGGGTGTGTTCCAATGTCACCATTGTCAGGGTTGACACGGTCTCTTCCATCCTTTTCTGGAGAGTATTGCTTTTAGATCAGACTTTCGGCTTCACTGTCTAATTTTAACCATACTCCACAGCCACCACAAGCCCCCCCCCCTTATTTTAGAATCTTTGAGGACCTGTTAGTGGAGGTATTTTGTCTGGCAAAGTTGGGGATGAAGGAAATGTCCTATTTTAAGGGCTTCATTGCATGTACATTCTAGTTACCCAGAGGAATGAATCCAGATCGCAGAAAATCAGGAGTCACAAAGCAGGGTGCCTAAGAAACAAGAGGAAGCAGGCCCCTGGGGTTGCTCAATATCTGGGCAATCTTGATGAGAGGATGTCTTTCCCAGAATGCACTGCAAGGTGGTTAGGAGCAAGCAGACCAGTCAGACTCCATCCCTTCCTAGATGTGTGCCTTGGATATTGAGATAGACCTCTTTGATCCAGCAAAATAAGGAAGGCAGACACCTAGCAAGCTCATGGGATGCTACATGGATTAAGATGGATTATGTGAAAGCATACTATGATAACAGGCTAAAAATAATAAACATAGGATGTCACATAGTTAGATAAGGAGAGTGAACCATTTACTTGAGGTCACATGTCATTTCCAGAGCCAGGATCCAAGTGTGAGTTAGACTTTCTTTCTGTTGTTCCATGTGGCCTTGGATTTAGTTGTTTGTAACAGAGTCATTTGCAGAAATGGTTAATTAGTTGAGTACTTTACTCAGGTTGTGTGACTATATTTTACTTTTGTCTATGTTGTGTACATGTGCATGCATGGCTGCATACCTGTAATGTGTATGTGCCTATGTATGGAAATCAGAGGTCTTTCTCTGATGCTGTACCCCTTTTTTGAGACAGGAGATGTTATGGGACCTGGAACTCAATGATTAGCTAGGATGGCTAGCCAGGAAACCCTAGAGATGGGATTACAGGTGTGTACCACCATACCTGGATTTTTACATGAATGATAAGAATCAAACTCGGGACTCCATGCATGTGTCATGCACTTCCCTTATCTTAGGAGAAGACACGGTAGCTATTGGAGAAGCTGGGCCCAGTGGCAGACAGGACACACCTGTGGTCCTGACCAGCACATGGTAGGTTTAGAGACAATCCTACAAAAGTGTCAGCCTGGAGTAGTAGAGCTGAGGGCAGGCTGGGTAATTCACTCAGCATCAAATGGAAAGATGAGTGGGTTTTCTAAGTGCCATAGGGTGGGTACTTCTCTCTCTCTCTCTCTCTCTCTCTCTCTCTCTCTCTCTCTCTATGTCTTAGCTCCTTGATTTCCTATATATACCACTCCAGTATAGAACCAGTAGCCTTTCCATTACAACTTACTGTGTGGTGTTGGATTTTGGTTTTTGTTGAAGGTTAGGAGCTGACTTCTGTCCTGTTGGTTGGGGATATTTATGGGTTAGGAAGGTGGTTCAGTCAATAGCTTCCTGCCTGGCTATAAAGAGTACTCTCTGTGGAACTGAGCACTGGCTGAGGTCTGGGTTATTTCAGATCACAGATTCCAGATAGTCAAAACATGGAACTTTAGATTGTGATCCTTTCCTTGGACCTCGAGAGAAAGAGGGAACTGAATAAGGTGTTTTTCACTCTAGAGACATTCCATTTCAAATATGACATCTTTGCATGGTCATGAGAATGAGGCTTTATGTAATGAAAGAAGAGAATGTGATGGTTGATCTTCATTGTCAGCTCAACTGGATTCAGAGTTACCTGGGAGACACACCTCTGAGTATATCCGTGAAGGCAGTTTGAAAGGGGTTTAATTGTGGAGCAATGGCCCACCCTGAATGTAGGCAGCACTATTCCATGGGCTGGGAGACTGAACTGCATAAAAGAAGGAAAAAAAAAAGAGGAGTCCAGGTAAGTACCAGAATTCATTCCTGCTTCCTAACTGTGGATATAATGTGACAGTGACCTCATGTTTTTTTCCTGCCTTCAAATAGTGAGCCAACGTGAGTCCTTCCTGCCTTATGCTTTTACCAGTTGTTTAATCACACATCAACAAGAAACTAATACAGAGATCCACTGACCCAGAGGATATAGAGGAGAGAGGCTGGTCCACAGCACCTTGTAGGAAGTTCTGTAGAGCCAGAGCTAGCACCAGTTTACATGGTGTTGCTTCTTTTGATTTATTCAGCCTTTCCATTCTCTTCAATTGCTTCATTGCAAGTATGTAAGTGGACAGATTCACAAATGAACTGACACACAGGTGGGCTTTCAGGGAGACATTGGTTGGAATCAGGCAGAGTGATTAATCTGGCAGTAGTAGATGAAGATCCTCACAGTCCATTGTCACATTGGTTTACTTAGGTTCTATGTATAGGTGTCTTAGTCACTGTTTTATAACTGTGAAGAGATATCATGATCATGGAGATGCTTATAAAAGGAAACATTTAATTGGGGCTTGCTTTGCAGTTTCCAAGGTTCAGCCCATCATTATCATGGCTGGAAGCCTGGCGGTACACAGGCAGACATGGTGTTGGGAATGTAGTTCTACATTTAGAGCCACAGGCAACAGCAGGAGAGACTCTGGGCTTGCAAAGGGATATTTTAAACTTTAAAGTCACCCCTAGTGACTTACCTCCTCCAACAAGGCCACACCTTTTAATCCTTCCCAAACAGTTCTTCTTCCTGAGGACCCTACATTCAAATCTATAAGCCCATGGAGACCATTCTCATTCAAACCATCACAATAAGCCAGCAGGATGCAGAGCTATCTTGGTCAGAAGAGAAGGGTAGTTGATCTGTGTTTCAGTAGCATCCCTATCACTAGCAAGGGGAAGGCAGGTTGGAGCATGTGAGGTAGGATGCAGTCTGAATTACCCTGTGCATTCTAGGTGCTAATGGCTTTCATTGAGCATGGAGCTTTGCCAAGCTTGCCTACACTATTATCAGGGAGAGATATTATCAATTCTCCAGTAAGCCATGCCCTTGTTTCCAGTGGCAGGAGCATTGCCAAGATCAATGCCAACACTGACGAGGATCCTGGCCTCCATAACAGTGAGGCTTGTCAGGCTTCTCCATAGCACCCTGCCCTATCTGGATCCATAGCTTGGTCTGCAGGATCAGATCACTGTACTCTGTGATGAAACAGTGTCTTTGTAGATACCAGGAGGTACTGGGTGATGCAGAGCTTAGCAAGATAAGCTTAGCATGAAGCAAAGACAGGTCTATTTTATCTGAGATAGGGTTTAAACACCTGGAGTCCAGCTCTCTCTCCCATCAAACTCATCCTGACCTGTATGTCCATCTGGTAGACATGCATTAAGGCTGGTTTGATATGAGGCCAAGCAGGGGCTCTTATGGCGTGAGAAGAGGCCCATGCATTTGGTCTGATGGGCCAGACTTAAGGAGAACAGAAGTGTTCATGGAATTTTACTTTGTGATTTATTGGATGGGGCCAGAAGCTTGAGGCTTCTGGTCCCATGGCACCAGTCAGGAAGCAGACAGAGATGAATGCTGGTGTTCAGCTGGCTCTCACTTTCTCATCCTGCCCTGGGCCTCAGGCCAAGGAATGGTACTATCCATCGTTAGAGCAGGTCTTTGCACCTCAGTTACCCATTTCAGGAACTCCCTGCTGACATGACAGAGGTTTGTCTCCTGGGTGACTCTAATGTCTGTCAAGTTTGTAATATTAACCACCACAGATGACTTTCCAGCCTCTGCAGGATGACTGAACCTTGTGCCTCCTGTTGCCTGTTGTAATGTATAATCAAAGCCTATGCAGCACGGGGCATGGGTGGGTCAGAGATGCTGTTTCTGTCTATGACATCCCAGCCATTTCTGTCTACTTTGACTGAAGGCTGGTATAAGCGCTGCATGAATAAATGTGGAAGTGACTTGCCTGTTTACAGTTGTGGTCTCTAGCAGGATTACATGAGTCTGTCTTCTGCTTGTGTTCTGTACCTGCCAGGAGTCCATATCTTTAGGGGTTATCTAACTATCAGAACAGCTAAGAAACTCTTGAGATGGTACTTTTTGTATCATTAATGAAGTTTTGTTATCAGTCAATAAATGAGTTCATCTAATGGATACCCATTGGTATCAACCACGTGTCTGTCATTCATTGTTTTGCGATTCAGTAGATGCATCCCTGTTCTCACAGAGCCTGCATCCCAATGGAAATACAGATGCTGCATGGATCTATGCATGTCTGCTGACTGATTTATCTCTGTGTAATGTGTTAATTTAGAAAATATTTAAAGCTCTATTGTCCTCATAACCTTTGAAGTACCAGGTAATTGCTTCAGTTTAGAGAGAGCGATTATCCAAATCCTAAATCATGAGGCATCTTCAGGGAAACCCTTTTCGTATGCAGAAATGCCAGACCCTCCCTTAACATCTGTGATTCATCCCGTTTGTTTCATGTGAAGCAGGGATTCCTGCGGAAGATTGCAAGATGGTTAGATTTGGCACCAATTGATGTACATGTTAGGGCTAAAACCTCAATACCGCAGGGCCATAGCAGGGAAAACCATTAGCATATTCATGATCTCCTGTTCTTCTATTTATAGGTCTATTGTCAAAGCTAATGATTTTTTAGCTTTCTTGAAGCCTTCTAACTTATTGTGGGTTCCTGCTGTAAAAGAATGTGTGAAATTCAAACACATCCTTGTGGTACTTAGATATTAATATCTTCAGAAATGATAGGCATCCTTTTTTATTCTGATACAGGGTTTCTCTGTGTAGGTCTGGGTATCTCGGAACTTGCTCTGCAGAACAGGCTGGCTTCAAACTCAGAGATCTGCCTGCTTTTGCCTCCAGAGTGCTGGGATTAAAGATGTGCACCACCATGCCTGTCTTAAGAAACGGGAGGCATTCTTTTTTTCAATTAATTTTTATTTAAATTAAAAACAGTCTTATTTTACATACCAATCCCAGTTCCCTCTCCTTCCCATCCTCCCATCCCTCCAATCCCCCCCCCCCAATCCCATATCACTCCCATCCACTCTCCAAGGAGGTGAGACCTTCCATGGGGGATCATCAAAGTCTTTTACTTCATTTTGGGTCAGGACCTAAACCCTCCCCTGTGTGTCTAGGCTGCAAGAGTAGCCCTCTATAGGCATTTTCTAAAACCATCAGAAGATGGTGAGGAAAAGAACCCCAGACTCTTCACCCACCCATTTTTCTTCCTGACTTTCAGAGTTTCTGGCATTGTCCCTTAATCATGAACTTTTTTTGCTATTCATGTGTGGCCTGGGTAAACTTCTTTACATGAGTAGTCATCATTTCTTTCTTTTTTTAATCACTGGGTAGTAAAGAGTGGGTGAAGTCATTGAAATTTCACCCATTAAGTTGGTGTTGTGCCAGGTGTTGGTGGTGCACACCTTTAATCCCAGCACTCGTGAGGCAGAGGCAGGCAGAGCTCTGTGAGTTCAAGACCAGCCTAGGCTACAAGAGCTAGTTCCAGGACAGCCTCCCAAGCCACAGAGAAACCCCATCTCAAAGCAAAACAAAACAACAACAAAAAACAAAAACAAAAACAAAACAAAACAAAAAACCAAGTTGGTGTTGCCTGTTGGCCAGTGTGAGCTGGGGGTTGAGAGATGCTTAGGGCTAGGGTAGCACTAAGGCATCCAAGGATCGCTAGCCTCATGATGCTATTCAGTGCTTTGTTTGAGCTGTGAAATGCTGTCCATGACTATATGTATCAGCAATCTTCCCTTGTACGGTATCTTCTCTTTCTTACCTAGTATTTACTGATTTTGTGTTTCTAAGCCCACCCAGGTCCTGGGGAGGATTGCACAACACTTAGTGTAAGCTCTCCTACCTTTTGGCTTGAAGATTTAAGGAAATCTACAGCATTTTGTAGCTGAAGCATTTGGAGTAAAACTATTTCCAGGCTCAGAGGGAACATTAGCAACATTTGGGAATGCTTTTTGTTAAGATCCCCCTCCCCCTCAATGAAGCTGGATTATAACTGTGAAGAGTGTGTGAAAGTCTGGGGTCTTGTGGACTTGGCTTTGCCTGTATGATTGTGAATGGGAATATAGTTCCTAGTCAATAAAATGCTGATGTTCATACAAGTTGATGTTTACAGAGCATCGGAGCCATAAGATATATAGGGAAGAAGTTCTTTGCCCGGGGTTGTGGAGAAGATGGTCACAGGATGATCAAGACCTCTTGAGGAGGCTCTTAAGGGGGTGTGGAATACGAAGGAGCTCCATGTTCAACAGAGGAGGGACACTTTTATGGTAGAAGGAGAGGGATGCCTAGTGAAGCTCTGTAGTGCAGTGAAGATGATGGAGAGGAGAAGACAGCAAAAGGAGCAGAAGCTCAGCAGAGTGGGATGAAACTGAGGTCAAAGATTTACCAATGAATAGACAGGTAATTTGTTATGGCAGTGGAAGGCCTGTGGGCTTTTCCTTTTTGTATGTAGGTTTTAATAGAATAACATGTTGGATAACTCTTAAGATCTACTTCTGTGTGACTTAGTTCTCTTCATAGACACGGAGCACAAAGGACTCAGGAGTCTGTTGGCCCAACATCAGGGAGACACCTGGACACTTGGCTTGAGCTCACATTCTATTGAGCCACCTCTGTTGAGTTTCTAAGACCACACCAGTATGTAAATGGTTTTCTTCCATATGTGACTTTGGTTCAGCTCTCCAAAGGTTGAGAGAATCAAGCTAAGCAGTACTGTGCATAGAATGTGTTCAGAGTTATTTACAGGTAACATTTATGTCTCTGTTGTTTCCTATCCTGTGTGGTGATGATGTGTCATGAAACGGTGGCTGTTGGCCCATTTAGTGTGCATATGTTTTCTTCATATTTGCTACATCTTAAAGTATACTTCTGGAGTAACTTACAAAATACATCTACCCTTATCTAGAGCTTCTCTAGGCTCTTGCACTTCTTTCCTAGCGAGAAAGGGAGAAAGGATGGGTAGGTGGTTAAATCTCTAGAGAGACAAACAGATGGACAGACAGATATAATATTTTCTGCAGACTGGCAGAAGAACCTCTTAAACATCAGATTCTTGAAGCATTTTCTGAGCCTCCCCAGTATAGTCTAGAGCTAGGGCTACCTGGCTGGATCTAGCCTTTATAGGCTGCTGGGTGTGGAACTCAAGTCAGTGGCTGCCAGCTCCTATATATAAAATCTCTGCAGACACATAATCATTTACACTCACATATCCATAGCAGTCACATTATTGAGCAATTGCCCTCAAGTACAAGATTTATCTCATGGATTCTGGGCTCACATCTGAGTCCCTCTGTCTGGTTTGAGCTCTGTGTGGAGCAGGTGGGGCCTCAGCCTTGGGGTTGAAGCTGGCTGCAAGTTGGATTTAGTCTGGGTCAGTGCTGAGCTACAGTTTGGCAAAATCAAAATTGTTCATAGCCTTGTTTGTGAAAGTAGCTGGGTGGGACTTTTATGTCTTAATCCATTTGTAAATAGGCACGTAGGGGAAGGTATCTATTTTCTTTACAATATGATCAGAAATCTGGTGGAAAGTTTACCAGAGTGGGAGTCCAGACTGCTGGGCTCTTGTCCCATGGTCATCCACTTGCTAAGTGACCTTGGATGAGTCTCTCAGAATATTTTAGTTTCTCATCTTCAGGATGAAGTAGTTAGACCAGATGAGTTCTGAGGTCCCCTCCAACTTTGGGGTATGGCAACACTTAAAATATCCTTCCATTTCTGCTGCACCCTGCCCTGCTGGGGTCTGAGGACTCCTGGTGGGTGGTAATTAGACAATCCTTGTGTCAAACATGCTCTCATTCCCTGACCACACATTAGAAAATGTGTCCCACTTTTGGAATGGTGAAAATACACTGAGAAGTCACTATGAGTGTAAAGGAACAGCATCGATTTCTCTAGGAGAGGGAAGGGACAATGGCAAGTTTTCCTGCTTTGAAGGAGTAGGGAACAAACTAACAGGCAGCAAAAGGACAAAGAGGAGAGTAAAGAAATTGACAGAGGAGCCGAAGGAACTGACACACCCCATCAGCACAGCACATGACAGAAGACAGAGAAGGGCATTTTCCCAGAGGATCATTGAATTCAAACACTTTCTTTGCCTTGCAGCTGTAGATTTTCTTTGAGGTTATTGTCTTGAAATTCACAGTTTTCTCCCAGTAGTAGTATTTACCATCTGTTGGTTCTTATATGGTTCTTAATGAACCAGGATCATTATAGTTCTGTATTAAGTTGACCCATGTTTCAGTCTGGCTCTCTTAGGGTTTATAAAGAAAAACACTTAGTAGGGTAGTTTACAGTTCAGAGGCTAAGTCTGTTATCATCGTGGTGGGACATGGTGGTGTGCAGACAGACATGGTATTGGAGAGATAGCTGAGAGTTCTACATCTAACATAGGCAACAGGAAGTGATTTGAGACACTGGGTATGGCTTGAGCATATATGAGACCTCAAAGCCCACCTCCACAGTGACACACCTCCTCCAACAAGACTGTACCTACTTCAACAAAGCCATACCTCCCAATAGTGCCATTCCCTTTGGGGACCATTTTCTTTCAGAGCACTACACTGGCCATGGGAGATCTTTTACAAATGCTGGACAAGTAGTCATGGCCATGGTCTTTGGATGACTATCAAAACTTCTGTTGGCATTTGGTAAAGGGGAATATTAAAACATGCCACTTTGCTTTACAATGAAGAAACTGGTAGATGCTACCTTGGTGAAGTGACCAAGTTAAGTCCTGTTGTTGTGACAAGCCCAATATGATATGATCAAGAAGACATGTGGCATTTTTCTTTAAGACTGATTACCTCAGTCTAATTGTCAGGAAAACACTGGGCAAGACCAAGCTGAAGAAAGGATGCTTTATGAGGCACCCACCCATCTAAGACTTCTTGAAATTGTCAAGGTCACTGAGTAAAAAAGGATGATTTGACAAACCAAATCACAGACCACAGGAGCCTATGGCACCATCAACAGCTAGGGTGACCAGCAGTGTTCAGTTTATTTAGGACTGAAGGCTTTTTCTGGATCTATGATTGTGGTGTGGAGAGATAGCTCAGTGGCTAAGAGCACTTGTGGTGGACTTGAGTTCAGGTCCTCCATGCCTATGTAAAAAGCTAGATGTGGCCATGTATACCTAGAACTCTAGTGCTGGGGTGTGGGAACAGAGGCAGTGACCTTCTGGCTGTCAGCTTCGCTTCAGATTGAGTGAGAGGCCTTGTTTCAAGGGACTAAGATGGAGAGCAATAGAGGACACCAGATGACCCTCTCTAGCCTCCACACACATGCACACAGGTGCCCCGTCCCATGTGGACACTCATGTATACACCTGTCTTTGTGCACACAATAAGTAAAACAGGCTTCATGGGCAAGTTGGAGTGGTTATTTGTAACTGATCTGGCTCTGAGAGCGCTATGACGAAAGGGCCTGCAGGGACATTTGCTGTCCCTGACTCCCCCTGGGGCTTGTTAATCAGCAGAGAAAAGGCTGAAAAGCACAATAGTAAAGGGTCTTTTGAGCCAAAATGGGGTTCCTGAAGGAAATGCCTGGAAGCAAACAGATGGAGTCTCAGTCTAATCTCTTCTCCATTCAGTATCAGCCATGGAGCCAGGCAAGGTTGATTCCAGGGAGGGTGTGTCCTCTCATAAGGAGGTTGAGCTGGGCTCTGTATGATTCAGAACCCAGATGCCATGGGCCTCAACCCATTACCTCCACCCAAACACTGCTGAATCAACAGCCTGATGAGACTGTATTAGGTACAGGAACAGAGTGGTGTGTGGCAGTTTTCAGTGAGACCTAGAGGAAGGACAGATGTTGCAGCCCGCTTACAAGCCCTGCTTTTCCCCTTGCTCTTGCTGCTGGTTCTTCAGTAAGGACCTGTGCAGGGAAAAATCTCCTCAGTGGCTTCACTGATCCCTGCCTGTCTCTGGCCCTGACTCCATTGTGGCTGAGTCCCACCTCCAGATTCAGTCATTCACTTACTGAGTGGCTGGAGCTCCTCGGGAAATGGAGAATTTAACTCTAGGTACCGGCGTGGATATAGACAGAACTCTGTTTAGATTCCAAGGATCATGGGAAGAATATGGTACCTCTAGGCCCCCAGTGGCATTTGTGGTGCCGTTGTGTCTAATACAAGCAAGGTAAAGGTCCACAATATTAGAGTGGCTTGAACTTCTTGTACCCTGTCCAATATGGTACACTTTCCTTCTGAGGTCTGTGATGTAGAGACCTGAGGTGTGTGCACTGAGTGATGCATGGAAGAAGTCACAGGCTCCTACGCTGATGCAGAGGGCCAGTCTGCTGGGTAAGAAGATGCGGCTCTCAGCTCTGTCTGGATGGGCTTGGGCTGGATGCTGGCGAAAGCTCAGGAAATAGCAGACAAGTGTCTGCCTCAGGGAAGCAGTACCCCTAAGCAAAGCCACAAGTATTTTGGCAGGATGATTTTATGAGCAGGGAATATCCTGAAGAAGCTCCAGACTGTTCATTCAGCCAGAAGAAAAACACTAAACATAATAGAAATGAGCCCTTACTTCAAGCGGGAGCGTTCCTTTATATCTGTAGCAGTTAGGGCACTGTTGACCCATTTGCTATATGAGATGCCTGAGGCTGGGAGACAGGAGGGTCTGGGTAGAGGAACATAGCTAAATGAGGGTTCTTCCTCTGCCCTTCCCAGGGCAAAAGTAATCCTGGTCTCACTGGTGTCAACAAGTGACATGGGAAACTGATGCTCCTGTAGAGAAGCTCTTGGAGATAAGAGGGTACAAAGTGAAGGAGGAAGAGAATGAGAGGAAGAAGAGGGAAGAAGGGAGGAAGAAGTCAGGGGCCTCAGTGAAGATGCTCTGACGTCAGCTCACGGGGAATCAGCTATTTCCCCATATCTCTGATTATCTGGAAGAATCTAGATACTCAGTATCTGTGAGTGAGTATGTCAATGATAGATTATGTTTGACTGTGCATTAGGAAGAAAGGAAGGAAAAGGAAGGAAGGAAGCCAGGGGAGAAGGAAGGGTGGGATAGAGGAGAGAAAGGAAAGCAAAGAGAATGAAGGAAGGAAAGGGAGAGGAGGAAAGAAGGAAGAGAACAAGTGGCCCAAGGAAATGATAATTTTCTCAGTTAAGTGAGACATCAAGAGTTCTCCCCACCCTCTTCATAACATCACTGGTATTCTAGCATGGCTTTAATCCTCAGGAGCTCTTCTTGTCAGGAGTGGCAGCTTCTGCTAGGGTCCATCCACACTTCGGAGTCAAAAGAAGCAGGAAGAGGGGGAGGAGGAAGAGAAGGAGAGGGAGGAGGAGGACAGGGAGGAGTTCTCTGTGAGGAAAGCAAACATGTCCACATATCACAGAGCATCCCAGGGGCCGGGGCACTTCTCCACAGCATACAGGAGGCTGGAAGGTGGTTTCTGTTGGAGCTCTCCCTGTACAGATCAGCCAGAACTTGTAATTCTGTCTGGATAACCTTCCAGATCATTTAAGGTTCTCCCTCAGAGTGCCTAACTTCTAGTTCTTATGTGAACCACAATCATACTTCACCTGTGGCCTTGACATTAATCAGATCCACTTTGTGTTTGTGATGACCACGCCCCTGCTTCAACTCCATGCTCTTCATCTGACCTGGGTATTCCCTTGGCTTTTCTGGTATCATCCAACTGTGACCTTTGGTCACTCATCCATCTTCGAGGTTGTGCCTCATGAGGTTTGGGGGTCTCTCTGCTGTGCCAGCTCTGTCCTAGCCTAATGTATGCTGTCTTGGGCTCCCTGGAGTACTGGCTCTGGGGCTATCAGGACAAAGGAACTAGGCAGCCCCTGAAGTTTGTGTGCAGAATGCAGAGAATTCAGACATTCTTGCTCGATGGAACAAACAAGCCACCCAGGGGACAGAGGGCAGAACATAACAGGAGACCACGGAAAACCAGATGTGCCCCAAAGGGCTGGAAAGGACGGTTCCTCCTCCTGGGAGAGCAGCAGCAAGGGAGAAGACATTAATTTAAAACTGAAGACCAGTATGTTTTTGCTTATTGAAAAAGATGAAGACGGCTTTGTCCTTGGAAGTCACTGATGGCTTAGAGTGTGCCAACTCATCCCTACCAAGAGAGGAGAATGCTCTAGAATGCCACTTCTCTGTTCTTTGCTGGCCGAGCTCTTATCCTTGCCACAAGGCCCAATCATCTATGCTGTTGAAGCAGGCAAAATAAATGTCTATTTTTTTTTCTTTTCTGGAGCACTTCAGAAAGTAATATCAGATTTTATTTATCATTGATATGTCCTCTCTAGACCTCTTCAGGCCCAGTGCATATCCCCCCCCCCCCCGTGTGTGTGTGTGTGTGTGTGTGTGTGTGTGTGTTGGCATAGATGGAGTATTGCTATATAGTCCTTACTGGTCTAGAAATTGCTTCATAGACCAAACTGGCCTCAGACTTACAACAGTGCTCCTTGAGTTCTGGGGTTGTAGGTCTGTGCCCCCACACCTGGCTCTGAGCTATGGCCTTTCTCTCCTGTATCCCTGGGGACTCATGAGGGCATGGGATAGAAAAGCTAGCAGTTACTTGAGCTTTGCTCCATCTCCAGGCTCCAGGGTACTTGCTAGCTAGTGTCGCCCCTCACCACTTTCACTCCTTGTTAAGGGCCACAGGATTTACTATAACCACTGCTGAAGATCTGAGTGGCCAACAGCCTCTGTCCCCAGCAGAGCCATCAGTAGATGTCCTTGTGGGGAGGGCATGTACCCAGTGGGCGGCCAGATGATCCTACAAGCTCAGTGATGCTTTACCCAGCCCAGTAACCCACCATGCACGGCTCCCGATTGTCCTCTGTGTGACCCTGGTGCGGCATTTAGTGTGTCCTATAGAATAATATTGAGGGAACGAACAAATCAGTGGCAGAACCTTCTGAGATTTGCCTAATTGCGACTCAAATTGTTCCCATATTGGAAATTACATGGCTAAGATGCCTTTTGGGGAACCGAATATTAGGAGCCCGGGAAGGTCAGCCAACAATGAGTTGTTGGAGTTTTTCCTCCATGAACTCTTACCGAGACATTTTTCCTACAATGAGACATGGATAGGTTGACTCAAAACAGATTTCACAATCACTTTATCCAATTTTGGACGGCTTAATTCGGCAATTCGCATAACCCTCTTTAATCAGCCTCACGTTTGGGGTTGCTATGGCCTCGGGCTTTTTGATGGTCAGATGTCATTCAGTGTGGCACCCCTGGGTGGGGAGGCCACTGTCAGTCCCTGTGTGGCTCTGTGAGCTCTAGCTTATGCTTGGGACTCTTAGGGAATCTTCCTGTACAGTGAAGGCTCCAGGAAGGCAAGAGATCTATAATTTTGTCCTCAGCATACAGATGTCTCATGGCCTGAGTAGGGCTAAGCTTGAGTGAAGGAAATTATCAGACCATGATTGTTGCAGTTTTGTTACCGATGTAGGGTTTTGAGGTCTTATGACTCTGATGGCAAACAAAAATAGATTGGCTATGTGCCAAGTTCAGTATCCTCAGGGCGCTTCCTTCCTTCTCTCTTTATAGCATTTGGGGCTCAGGGGAACAGATCCTATAATTAGAGAAGCAAGACCAGTTGGTGGCCTCTACATTATACCTTCTCAAGGACAGGAACAAGGATTTTCTTTGAGGAAGACTTCTATTAGGCACTTGAACTTTTGCAGGCCCTTAGCTGTTGATTATCTCAAGGACTTATACCACACACCCTGTGAGGAGTCTAGGAAAGGAATACTCCCATGTTACCGATTGGGTATCCGAATCCATGTGAGCTTAAGTGTTCAAGGTGGTTCAGGAGTGCATGGCAGAACGAAGATAGCACTGGCTCCCAGTTTAGGAGTGCCTTGTATTTTCTTTGTGTTAAGGAATCTGTCTTTCATCCATTAGATAAAATGCCATACTAAAATACTGTGAGGCCATATTTAGTCTGAAGTATGAAGCATTGACACTAGGGTGAGTGACATCATCTATGGAATGTCCCAAAAAATATCACCACCAGACTCAACTTGTGTGTTCTTATGAACTTTCTCAATTACTCTCTGCATGATTGTCATTTCATTCTTTGCTTCAAGGTCTTATCTCCTGGTGAGGCCAAGCAGCATCAGCAATGGAACTAGGTGTATTTAGGTCCCTGATGGGAGGAGAGAAGGATTGTCATTCATGCAACAGGCACCAGCACAGGGGCTGTGATTAGCAGGTAGCAGGTTGTTTGCTTTCAGGAGAAACAAAATCAGGGTTGCCTGGATAGTGGAAGGGGTGTGTGCACGTATGTAACATGTGTAAGCTATGTATGCAATGTGCATAGTGTGAGTTAGGTATGCATTTATGCATTTATGTGTAGTATGTATCATGTATATGGTTTATGTGGTGTTTATACTGTGCATTTCACATGTGGCTTAGAATAATATTTTATAAGATATGTGGCATGCACACGATATGAGTAAATGGCATGCTATATGTTACATGTATTTGGAATATATTTGTCAGCAATATGTGTGTCATGTGATGGGAGTGTATTACTTGTGGTCATGTATACATGCATGCATAGTGTGAGTATGGTGAGTATATATATGTATGATGTATATGCAGAATATGTTTATATGTTGTATGTGTTTGTTGATATGTGTCTTAGTTAGGGTTTCTATTGCTATGAAGAGATATCATGACCATGGCAACTCTTATAAAGGAAAACATTTCATTGGGGTGTCTTACAGCCCAGAGGTTTAGTCAACTGTCATCATGGCAGGGCATGATGGTGTGCAAGCAAACACGGTGCTGGAGAAGGATCTGAGAGTTTTGCATCTTGATCCACCAGCAGCAGGAAGTAAACTGAAACACTGGGCATGGCTTGAGTATATATGAGACCTCAAAGCCCACCCCCAACAGTGACACACTTCCTTCAATAAGACCATACCAACTCCAATAAAGCCACACCTCCTATAGTGCCGTTCCCTGTGAGCTTATGGGGCCAATACATCCAGACTACCACAATATTTGTGTGTATTCCATGTGTGTGCATGATGTACATTGTGCATGTGATGTTATATATGGAGTTTTTCAGGCATGCACTGTACATATGGTATGTGTATTTACCTATAGCATGAGTGCATATACAGTACATATGTGTAAAATATGTAGGTTTATGCATAACACATATATTTGTATATTTTATATTTATATGTGGTCCATATGTGTGTTTATGCAAAGTGTATATGGAATGTGTTTGTATATACTATGTATATGATATATATGTATGATATATATATACATATATATATGGAGTATTTATCTTATGTGTGTATGAGATAGAGGGGGACAGAGGGAGAAAAGGGGGGAGGAGATAGTTAAGGACAGTGGTAAAGACAGTTCTTTGGGGTTGTAGTACCTAAAGAGGCACTAGAGCCTAAAAGTGGGGCTTATCTACAGGGCTCATTTGGAAGGTGAGATGATGGGCAAGGAGATGGTGGGCAAGGAGGACAAAGGGCAGGGGGTCTCCTAACACCAAGGGCACCTCAGGGTCTCTGCTGACATTGAGTTGCTGTTGCCCAGACCAGGCCTTCTGTGGGTGCTCATCTCGTTCAGGCAGGAGAGCTGGGTTTCCCAGTGAGTCCTTTCCCTGCAAATGCTGTGTTCCTCCTCAGACAGCAGTCCTACCCCAAACATCTGCTGCAGAAGGGAAGTGAGAGAACACGTTGACAGATGTGAGCATGAAGCTTGGAGAATTAGACCTCATGGGTGGAGAGAATGGGGTAATCATAATAAAACAATAATGGTGTTATCTATATATGACACATATCAGCTTATACAAATTATCTATTTCTCTCTCTCTGCATATGAATATGTAGGCGAGAAGCTACTGCCTAATGCAGCCTCTACTGCAGGACTGTCTTCTGGACAGTGTGTCTCAGGCTCTTCAACACATGGACCTGAATCTCCCAAGCAGAGCCTGTCTGCAGGGTTCATGGACATTCCCCTACAACAGCCTGGCATGGACTTCTACATTTATCCTCCACTCAACCTCAAGATGTCTCACGTACCCTTGGGAAGAGATTTTATTAATTTGCTTGTCTATTTAGTTAAAATCCAGCACCCAGGCTATGAACAGAATCAAATTATCTACACTCCTTTACTTGCCCTTCCTTCCTGTTCCCTACTTTGATTAGATATTAAATTATATTAGTGTTTTTTTTCTCAAATGAAATTAAAAGAGCTAATTTTGGAAATGAATTGTTTATATCAAAGTTAACTTGGCAACAACAACAACAACAACAAATCCTATAATGTGGCTTTTGAGATCTGCTTTTTGCCCAGAAAACTGTCTGGTTTTACTCTAGTTTATAGCTAGCCAAGGAATCACACAGTGCATCAGAGTCCTCTGTGTGGTCACTGAGGTGGCCCTGGGGACTGCTGTCATTTGTCCCAGGCTTGTTGGCCTGGCAGCACTGTGCTAGCTTACTTATGTTACCTTTCTCTTTAAGCTGGGTTTGTCTGTGCAGGATAGGAAGAAGGGAGCCTATGGAAGGCTCTGTAAGCAAAGAACAGCAGACTTGTGTAATCAAGAACAACTGGAAGTTGGCTGGCTGGTAGAGGTGCACAATCAGGACTATGGAGGAGATATGGATGGTGCTGGCTAGATCCTAGAAGGCCTTGCTAAGAAATTGATACTTCCTCCTCTAGGTAACCAGGTATGATGGAATATTGAAATGAAGGCAGAAGGTTGCTGGGTAAGCATTAAACACTGTGCCTTCTTATTGCAGGGGCATCTGGGATTATGAATTAATTGAACACCCTAAAGGTTTGACCAGGCATCTCTGCTCCAGTGCACACCCAAGTCCTGGCAACTTCCCAATTCTCACCTATTTTCTATACTCAAAACACGTGCAGCTGCATCCCCAGCACTGTCTCTTGCCAGTCCCACAGGCTCACCTTACACATCTCAGAGAATGTCATTCTTCCCCAAACCTGCTCTATATCAGTCTTAGCTTCTTTTATTTGTATTTACTATGTGTGTGAGTGTGTGCATACACAGTACATGTGAAAAGATCAGAGGACAACTTGTGAGAGTCAGTCATTGCACCTTATCATGTGGGTCCCACAGATTGAACTCTGGTCACCAGACTTGGTGGCAAGTGCCTTCACCCACTGAGCCATCTCACAGATCTTAGTCCTAGTTCAACAAATGGTCCCTCTAGTTATCCAGCTAATTCTCCAGGAAGCTGACGCATCGTCCTCCTTGTCCCTCTCTTGCTCATCCACATGCACACTCACCATCAATTCCACCTGGAAATATTTTTCAGGCTTGTCCCCTTGTCCCTGTGGTTTCTTATCCAAGTCAGCTGTCTCTTGAACTTCTGTGCCAGGTCTCATTTCATTCTCCTTGGTTTTACACTGGAGGAAACTGGATGGTGTACCTTCCTTGTCTGCCTCCCCAGCCCTTGGTGGTTTCCCCTTTGCAATGAGGTCAGATATACACTGCTCACAATAGCCTATGACCTCCAGCTGCCACACTGGGGCTCTTTTCTGCTATATCCCCCCGCAGCCATTCTCTTTGAACCAACATTTTGCAAGGCTCAATGACTTCCTTCTGGGTTCCTTCTGTCTTCAAGGATTTTATTCAGACAGCTCTCTCCCTCCTATTCCCAAACTCCTTGTAGCACAGACAGGCTACATAGTATTTCTGCAGAGCAGTTTATCCTCTTACAGAGGTCTTCTCTTCCCCTTCCATGTTTTGTAATTCTTCCATGTCTCTTTGTTGGATGCCTGCCTGCCCCACCAGACTGTGAGCTCCCTGAGGGAAAGGATTTGCTCTCCTTGTCCTCCAGTATGTGCACAGAGCCTGGATTTATGCCCAGCACAAAGAGCTCTTGACTAAACACCAAATGATTGAGTGAATGAGTGATGGTCCATTATTGTTCTGTGCTCAGGTTCTCTTCAGTCATCTCCCAGAATCTTGCGGGCAGGGAAAAGAGCCAGCTGAGGGTTGAAGAAGTTAGGTAGCTCCAGGACAAGTGACCACAAATCAGTTGTCCTTGTTCAACAGGAGTAGGTTTGGTCTGTAGTCCATGTAAGTCTCTGAAGACCCCTCTGGTGTCCTGTGATGTGAACAACATGCAGAGGCACCTGCCACAATCCCTTTTCACCCACAGCTCAGCCACTGGGTTACTTAATGACTCAGAGGTTGCATGGCTGGGGATTTGCTTGCCACACTTTAGAAAGAAGTAGTGTATCCAGGGCAAACCTGTTTCCAAATAGCAGCCTCCATCTTTTGATTAGGAAAGGCAGGCCACAGGAGGCTGATCTGAGCCTTTAGAGGTGCTGGCCTGCCAACCATATTGTCGTTTTCTCTTAGAATGTATAATTCTATCACTGTCAAATCAGTGCAAACAGGAAAAAACAAAACAAAACAAAAAAAAACAAAAACAAAACAAACAAACAAACAAAAAACAGTGGCAGCAATAATGTGGACTCTAAACCACTCCCATCTGTTTCAACAGACTTGATTCTGTTTCATAGTTGCCAGCAAACATCCCCAGATTGCCCCATATGTTGCACATGTGCTTCCAAGCAGCAGCTACCGTGTACCTCTCCTTCTAGGAATTGCTGCCCCTCTTGTTGAGATCCTCATGTCCCAGGTTCCTGTCATCCTCCCTTCTGACTCTGCTGTCTGCTTTGTGGGTCCCCAAAGTCTCCTCTTGGTCACCCTCACAGTCAGGCTCCTCCAATAGGGACTGTGGTCTTTGCTGGCCATAGTGATGTTCAGGGTCTCTCACAGCCCCAAACCGAAGACTGATCTGCATCCCTTTTAGCTTACCAGCTTGTCTCCAAGAAGATAAAATTATAGTTGTGAATCCAAAGAGGACAGCTGGGGGGGGGTTAGCCCAGAACATATTGAGGATCTCCTTTTTGCTGAAGTACAGAAACCTTATATTACAATCTCTATTGTTGAGTCTTGCCTCAGGAAGAATTCTTTCCTTGAAGGCTGTTCAGTTATGAGTTAGATTTCTGGGAAATTTGCCCTGAACATGTCTGATTCTGACATAGATCTAAGCAGCGACCCCTGCTATTGATCACTATGTTCCAAGAAGGGCTGAACTTAGGGGTCCTGGACACTAAAGATGATATCCATGATATGGGCTGACAAATTGACCCTGACCACTTCTGTCTAAGGGAAGATGCTGTGGGGATGGGGTGAACTTCAATTCCTGGGTAAAGCTTCCTGGGTTTGGCTTGCACTGCTAGAATCATGTTCAGGAATGGGATTCCATGTTCTTTGTTTTTTTCCTTTGCAAATTGGTGTTTTTCATTTTAGCATGCCTGGTCTACCTTTCTAATTTTTCACCTGGCATGCAACATGTAGGAATATTCCAAAGTACAGGTTGGAATGCTCCCCCCCCCCCGCCCCAGGAATACAGATGGATTCCAAGGAGACGTCATGGATTTTTGTTTTAAGTAGATTACAGCTTGAGAGTCTTCCAAGTTGTCTCTGGAACTTCAGCTATAAACATCTCTGAACAAGACACATACAGCCTCAGTGTCTGTAGGAGAGCCCAAGGCTGGAGTCATGACTGGCTGGCAGTTTGGGGCTTGTGGGAGTTTTGAGATCTGACTCTGCTGAGCCAAGCAAGCTGAGATTCTGTAGCTGGTTTGATGGGCAGATGGTTTGGCAATGACAAGGTGTGGCAATTCTGCCTGAGAGTGAATCACCTGCTGCAAGTTGGCACTGGGTCCTCAAGGCCCTTCCATGAGCTGGAAGCACCTTTGCTTGGCTCACTTTCTTTGGCAAAGCTGATGCATATGGAATGTTCCCTTCAGCGTTAAGGCTGTTATCTTGTTAGGAAAAGGCCAAGGGCTTTCTCTGGGTTTCTAGCCCATGCAGGAGAGTTCTCCAAGGCATCGTTCCCATGTTGCTGAAATCATGCTGGGCTGTGGCTAATATTCAATTCATCATGCATGATGTTCTTTCCTTGATTCCAGACACTGAACAAGATGATGGAGAGGCACAAGTGCTTAGGACAAGATTCCTACTCATGGGACCATCTTGGTCAGTACAAGGTGGTCATACAGAAAAGCTGTTCTGGAAACATATGATCCACTCGGGGTCAAATTCCCAACAACAGATATTTCAGTGAAGGTATTGGATCGACTTGTACAAATGTACAAACACATCCCTCCCCAGTGTTTTGCCTTTTACTGCATGGGGTCCTGTATGTCAGAATCTTAGTATGGGAGTTCATGCCAGGGAATAGATGGAGCAGGGAGGTTAGGTGAACATCTGCTCTGCCTGAGATCATTTGCCTTATCTTGGGCAAGGCAGAAACTTCTGAAGGAGGCAGTGCCATTGAGGAGAGGCTAAATGAGAGCCACTAGATGTCAGGATGCAGATGGCGAGGAAGGGATGGCTCAGTTTCTACTTGAGATGATTGGGTAGAAGGTGGGAACGGAGGCAGCTCATAAACTGGTGGATGGGGGAGACATGGTGACACAAGGGACACTGAGACCACAGAAGAGAAGGTAGGTGAAGGACTCTAGATGTGGTGGTTTGGACAGTGATGGCTCCACAGCATGACCTATGTTCTTAACACTTAATCTGGCCTGTGGGTTCATCTCTTTGGTTCACTTTGCCCCTGGATATAACCTAAGTCATTTAATGAGTCTGGTATCAGGGAAAGGACTTGTATATTACAATAGGCTAGGCCCACATTTTCTCCTGGAGTGGACTGGAACCATAGGCTCTTAGTGAAAATAAGAATTATCAATAACACTTTTCTAATTTCTCATACACGGCATCCCTGAGACCTGTTGATTGACATTGAGGTATGGGTTAGGATTACTTACAAAGTTCCCAGTTGATTTTGGTGCATATTCTGTCTAGGGACTACCAAGTTGAGCCAAGCTTCCATTTTACAACTGAACAAATGGGGCCCCGAGGAGAGTAAGGATCTTGGCCCAGGCCCTCTGCTGGTGGTGTGGTTTGGCTCAGCATCCCAGGAGTAAGGCTATCAACTAGACTTTCCTACCAGACTAAAACACCAGACATTCGCAGCTCTGTATCATACCTGTACTTCTTCTCAGGAGTGTGTGTCTCCCATCACAGGTGATTGTGACTGAATCAGCTCTTCTTGTGGCCTCTGGAAGATGTTTGTGTCTAACTGGCATGTAGACAGCTACTCTTGCCATGCTTCAAAACTTTGTGTTCTTCTCTGAGAACATCACAAAGATAGTCTTTTCTGATGTGGCCCCAATCATCTAGAGTCCCCAGACAGTACTGTCTTGCCTGGCCTGTTCTTTCCTGCTCTGAGTTTAGCATGATCTGATTCTAAAAGATTGGACCACCAGTGTCCAGCTAGGATTTGCCAAGGATGGGAGGGCAGAGCTGTTGGAACAGTGATGTTGAATTTCAGGTGACACTCAGGAGGTTTTGAGCATGGTTCAGACTTTGTGATTTTCTCAAAGGAATTTCCTACCTAGAATCTGTACTCTACCTGCCCTGATTACCCAAATTAGCCTCCAGCTCAAGTTCATTTAGTAGGTCCCTGAGGGAGGGACAAGCAAATGATGTCTACATGTCATACTCATGTCTTTAACTTTCCTTTCCTTATAGGGAATGGAGTATAATACAGTCTCGTGCCACACAGCATTTCAATCAACAGACCACATATACCAAGTGATCTAATAATTGGTTATTCAATATCAAATAGTCAGCCATGAAAACATATACATACAAGTAACATTATACATAATGGCTGGCATGACAGGTATTTATACATTTAGGCATATATATGCATATATATATATATATATAATGTTGTGTGTGTGAGAGAGAGAAAGAAGAGAGAGAGAGAGAGAGAACAAGGAAAAAGAGGTCACAATTTTGAAAGACAGCAAGGAGCATAGGTGGATGGTACATGGAGGGGTTAAGGGAGGAAAGGGACATGGGGAGAATGCAACTATATTGTACTCTCAAAAGATGAAAAACAAAACAATCAAAAGTCTTATAGTGCCTAGTGATATCATAGATGTCTTAGTTTCTGTCAGGACACATATGCTGTTTATACAATGTTGAAATTGTTCAGGGGTGGAGTTCTCAGCATCTCATCGCATGTCAAAGACCAAAGTATCCTGTAAGTGACATGATTCTGTGGAAAAGCCCTGATGAAATATCTTTGAATGGGCAAAGAATATGAATACACGAGGAGGAAAATAGTTCTGGGTACAGGGGTCCCTACATAGTGGGAGAGGCTATGTCCGATAGTATGACTCCCAAGCATTCTTCTTGAAGGGATGTGTTAGCAGTGAGTTTGCACTGGGCAGAAGACTCCATACCAGGACCTAAATCTGGCTACAGCACCAGGAGCAGTAGAAATGCAGTATATAAACTTGTGAAATCTTTGGAGAGTTTAACCCTGGCATGGCTTCCCTGATGTGGAAGAGTCCATCATGCATTTTATCTGGGGAATGGAGAAGGAATTTGGGAGGCTCTTACATGGAAGATTCCAAGTGGTAAAACTTGTCTTTCATCAAGTGAGAGATAAGATACAGTGAAAATAAAAAAGGTGGCCAGCCAAGGTATGAAGATAGGACACAGAAAATAGAAACTTTCCCCAGTCATGCAGGGGAGAGCCAAGAGCTTTTTAGAAATGTCTGCATTGTGTATTTGTGGACGGTGTCTGGGAATAGTGATAAAATATTTACAAACCTCTACCACATATGACAGTACAGTTTGGGATGTTCTTCAGAAGTTTTGTCCCAAGCTGATGGTGCTACTTAAGAGGTGCCTAGATCATAAGGGCACAGACCTCATCAGTGGGCTATCAGGAAGAGGTATCTGAAAACCCGACTTTGAGGGATATTTTTTCTTGGACTAGCTCTCTCCCCATTCTCTGCCCTTGTACTCTTTGATGTAATTGATCTAAAGAATGAAAACCCAGCAGGAAATGCTGAGAGATCAGAGAGTAGGAGCAAGCCAAAGCCACCTTTACCTTTAGCTTCTCATCAGAAAAGAGAGTGAGTTCCTGTTTCTCACTGCTTATATCCTCTCTCTACTGGGCCATCTCAGTTTCTGTCTGTCTGTACAGACCTCCAGACTTCTATGGTTAGCTAGTGGCAGGCTCTGCCCTCTGATCTTCAGACAGACTTTATTTTTACAAGCAAGGTATGACAACACCCTGAGGAAAGAAGTTCTGCTGTGTCTCATTCTTCCTTACCAGGATAGTCTGTCTCAACACAAGTGCACAGTGATGCAACCATGGAGAGTCTGGAAGCCATTCTTCCCCTAAATTGTTTATTTAGACATTTTTTGATCCAATGACAGCCGGGTTACACATACAGTTTGAATAGATCGGTGCCCATATGAAAAACAAACAAAAAAACTTGGTCTCAAATTTTATAGAGCAGATGCCTTTATGTGCATTTATGTTACATAGTGCCTTTGGCAATTAGTCAGAATTTAAGATGCAATTTCACTGTTGTCTTCAGAACTGGTCATAGCCAATCAATTGACAATGTGGATGAAGTTAGAGTTAGGAGCTTTATAGCGACAGAATGGAGCCATTTGGAGACGTGATGGAAGAGTGATGATTAAGACAGAACACTTAAAAATGTTGAAGTATAGCATGCACAAAAATATGCACACCATGAGTGTATGGCATAATGAATTTTTACAAGTGGAATACTTCTGTTGAATACTCAGATGAAGAAGACTGACACTTAAAAGCCCTTCATAGTGCCCCCCCAGTTCCTGAAAGTTACTAAATCTCCTCTAATGAATCCAATATCTTGCTTTCAATATCAACTTTTTGTGCCAATTTTTGAAGTTACATGTGCTTTCCCAATGACTGCCTCTGCTCTTTGTGTTGTCATTGTTGCATTGCATTTGTCTGTGATATTTCTCGTATGTGTTTCTGAATGGATCGTTTTAGTGCTTTTCTGTGTTTGTCACAATATATTCCTTCCACTGTTGGCGAGCCTCTGAGTGGTGCATTAGTCAGGGTTTCCTGCAGGAACAGAACTAATAGATGAATATAGCTTACAAGGGGCAGGGGGGTATTACATTGGCTTACATGGCACTGACTGGGTAGCCCAGCCACAGCTGTCTGCATGCTGAAGAGGCCGAGAACTGGGTAGCTCCGTGGTGAGGCTGGATGCCTCAGCTGTCCTAGTCAGGTACTGAAGTCCTGAAAGATTCTTGAAGAGCTGCTGGTCTTCAGTCTATATTAGAAAGCTGAAGAAGCTGGGTTCTAATGTCAGTGAAGTATGAAGAGCTGCAGCATTGGCAGCAGCAGGGTAGATGCATTCACTAGGAAGGTGAAGATGTAGGCAGGTAAAAAGCATTCCATCTAAGACCTGTTTTCTTCTTCCTTCCTTCCTTCCTTCCTTCCTTCCTTCCTTCCTTCCTTCCTTCCTTCCTTTTTATTTTTTTGAGACAGGGTTTCTTTGTGTAGCTTTATAGATCAGGCTGTCCTTGAACTCAGAGATCCACCTGCATCTGCCTCTGAGAGCTGGGATCAAAGGTTTGCACCACCACTGCCCTACTAGATCTCTTTGTATCGTGATGGCCATAGGAAAGTGCTACTTACATTATGGGAGATTCTTCCCACCAGTTAACGTGTCCCACAAATACCTTCATAGACTTACCTAGAACTGTATCTCTCAGTTGGTTCCAGATGCAGTCAAGTTGATAATTAAAATTAACAATCACTGGCACTTTACTGTTTCTGGTTCCCATGAAAGGGCAAAATATCCAAGATAGCATTGCTGTCCTCTCTCTCTCTTCCTTTAAATTATTTTTTTCTGATATAAAAGCATGCATATATAGACAAACTTAAGCCTACTGTACTTTATGGGTTCTTGAAAGAATCCTGAGTTTGCTTTAGGGTCAATATCACCAGTTTCTGTGAATCAGCAGCTACCTGTCCCTATATTATAGTGTAGAAGATGAGATCTTGCCAGCATAGAAGCTGACTGCTTTTGAGCACACCCTTGCACAGGCAACATTTAAACTTTTCATGGTAAGAGTTTCTCAATGAAGGAAGTGGTGTATTTATTTAACTTCTTGTCCAAAATTCTTATTCTAAATCAATACAAGCCCTTCATGGTCTGGTTACTTTGAGTAACATTAAGAGAAATCATTTAAATTAAAAAAATTTCTTAATAAATGGTGATGATAGGGCCTAGTATCTTCCATTCCCATGGGATTCACCACTGTGCAGTTTGCATATTGCATTGGTTTACAACTTCCTTTAGAGATTTATTTAGTTCAGGTTTGCTGAGGGGAGAGACAGGCTTGACCAAGAGATACCAGCAGACACACATCAGCAGTCACCATTTTCCTGGAGGAGCAGGGAAGCAGCAAGTCCCACAGAGAATGTGTCTTGGGCAAGGCAGCATCTCCTTTGGTGGAGAAGATATCCTATCACTTGCTTAAGTAGCAGGATTTATTCAAAATGTCAGTTTGTGGTTGAACAATGGTTAGTGTGTTCCTCAGTTGTTCCCTTCTTTGCTTCCTTCTTTCCATCCATCCTCTATAAAACTATATTGTGTCTTCTACTAATACCACCCCTATTTCCGTGACACTACCCATGGCTCAGACTTTATTACTAACACTGCTTTCCTTTTTCAAACTATATATCAAGATGAAGTTCCCACACTCAGAGGTATTTAGTAACTGTGCTGTGCAGCCGTCACTTCTGTCTAGTTATAAAGCATGTCTACCTCTCTAAAGTGAATGTTCTCAACCCATAGGTCATGACCCCTCTGGGCAGGGTCATATATCAGATTTCTTGCATATCAGATATTTATATTATGATTCATAAAAGTGTTATGAAATAACAATAAAAATGATTTTATGGTTGGGGGTCACTCTATTAAAGTGTCACAGTATTGGGAAGGTTAAGAACCACTGTTCTAAAGTAAATCTCCCTCTTCACCATTAAGGGTTCAATGTTGTTTCCTTTAAAATTCATTTGCCAAGGTCTTAGCTCTAAGATTCTCAAAACATGAACATTTTTTGGAAATAGGGTCTGGCAAACGTGTCTAGTAAAGATGAGTCCTTAGGCAGATCCTAAATTAATATGACTGATGACTTTATAAAAATGAGAAACTTGCATTCAAAGCCATACATGCAAGGGAAGGAAGTGGGAGAATGAAGAAAGAGTTGGGGCAATGTAGCAGAATGCAGCAAATGCAAAAGTCCAAGGAAGAAGTGTTGAATGGATTTTCCTTCTTAGTTTCAGAAGGACTCGTCTGTCCCAGACCTTTACCTTACACTTCCAGCCTCCAGTTGATAAGACAATGAACTACTGTTGTTTAAGCAACTTAGTTTCTATTGCTTTGTTTTGGTAGTGCTGAGAAACCAAGATTCCTTTAAGGAAGCGTTCCCTCCTAAGACTTCCACCCCACAGTAGTTTTTCATGAACTTGACTAGAGCTGGGGTACCTGGTTCATGGTCAAGCATCTTGATATATGATGCTGTTGTGAAGGGGTTTTGTTCAGTTCTATTAAGCCTCTATATTGGTAGGTTGAACAAATGTATTACTTACCATTGTGGTTGAGGCTCATCCAATAAATCCAAGTTTTAAGACCTTAAGAGAGACTTGCCAGCACTCATCATTATGAGAACTACTTAAAAAATAATTGCTGTGGTTGGAATTAGCTGTTCAGGAATATAATCCCAGTTTCTCTAGAGGTTAAGCAGGAGGATTTCAAGTTCAAGGCCAGCTTGACTATAGAGTGAATTCCAGGCTTATCTGGCAACATGGTGAGTACCTTTTGTAAGGATGTAGTTTTGTGGGGGAATGCTTACCTAGCATGCCTAAGGGCTTAGGTTCAATTCCGAGCAGTGTGTGTGTGTGTGTGTGTGTGTGTGTGTGTGTGTGTGTGTGTGTATACATTCTTTATAAAACATGGGCTAATATGCCCAAATCCCTCCTGTGCTTTGAAAACAGCAATCTATCAATCTGTATTTTGCCTCTACAGATTTTTTTCTGGATATTTTACATAAAGGGAATCCTAATATGTGACCCTTTGTGCCTTGCTTCTTTCACATAGTATAATGTTCCTATATTCATTTACATTATACCATGTATCAGTGCTGTTGCTTTTCTATGGATGATTAATACTCCATTGCATATTCATACTGAGATATATATCTAAATCTGTGTGTGTGTGTGTGTGTGTGTGTGTGTGTGTGTTCACCATTGGTTAACATTCTGGCTGTTTCCATGGCTATGACCATGCATCTCCATACACTTGTTTGAGTTTCCATGGTCACTTCTTTAGGATACCAAGAAGTGGAATTATAGAGCCATTTATTCATTTTTCATTTAGTGAGAGACATCTTACTATAGCCTAGGCTTGCCTGAAACTTGTATGTAGCTCATGATGCCCTCAAATTCACTGCAATTCTCTTGCTTCAGTCACCCTCGAGCTAGTATTACAGACTTAAGCTACTATGGCTGACTCACATAGCAATTCTAGTTAACTTTCTGTGGAACTGCCAAACTGTCTTCCATAACAGACGAACCATTTTATAGTTCCATCAACAGGATTTGGGGTTCCAATTTCCCCACATCCTCAACATGTTGTTTTCTGCTTTTTAATTATAGCCATCCTAGTGGTTGGGAAGTGGTTCCTCACTATGGTTTTGATTTGTATTTCTCTAATGACTAATAATGCTGAACATCTTTTAATGTGCTCTTGGCTGTTTTTTTTTTTTTTTTTTTTTTTAAGAGAAATGTCTACACAAGTCCTTTGGCCATTGCTATTTGAATTTCTTGTCTTTTTGACCCTTCTCACACATATGATTTATGAATATTTACACTGAGTTTGTAGGTTGGCCTTTTATTTTCTAGGTAATATCCTTGGAAGTATCAAGAAGTTAATTTTATTTTTTTCATTTGTTGGTGTTCTATGAGAATACCTAAAAGTCTATGGCCAAACCCAGGCTTATGAAGATTTATCCTGTGTGTTTAAAGGGTTTATGGACTTAGCCCTTCTATTACATTTTTTTAAATTTTTTATTTGTGTGTGTGTGTGTGTGTGTGTTGTGTATCTGTCTGTCTGTCTCTCTCTGTGTTGTGTCTCTCTATCTCCCTCTCTCTCTTTGTGTTGTGTGTATCTTGGTGTGTGCATGTGCTGGTAGAAGACAAATGATCAACAGATTTCTCAGGAGCTGGCATTACGGGCACTAGTGAGCTATATAATGTGGGTGCTAGGAACCAAACTCAGGCCCTGTTCAAGAACAGCAAGCAGCTAATCTGTCTTTCCAGCCCATTTTCACAAGCCTGGTAATGATGCAGCATGAGGCTTCCAAGTTTACTATTTTCCCCTCCATTTAAGGCTATCTCTGGTTGTTTGTAGCTCCTTGGAGTTCTGCCTGAATTTGAGGGTTTACTTTTAACTTAAAAGTATAATTTTGTTTTATTGTTGTTGTATGTGGTGTGTGTGTGTGTGTGTGTGTGTGTGTGTGTGTGTGTGTTTGTATGTGTGGAGGCCAGAGACCCACTTCGGTTGCCTTCCTCAATTGTTCTTTACCCTATTATCTGAGACAGGACTTTACACCGAACCTGGAACTTACAGACAGGTTTTCTCACTGAACCTGGAGTTTGTCATTTTTGGCTAGACTGGTGAACTAGTGAGATCCTGGGATCTAGTTGTCTTTACCAGTGGATTACAGATGTGCATTGTCATGCCTGGATTTTATTTGGCTGTTAGATCCCAACTCAGGTCTCATGCTTGCTTAGCAAGCACTTTACCCTCTGTAGTACTGGTTTCTATCATTAAGCAAAAAGGCCTGTTAGGGTTCTTACTGGCAGCGCATTGAATGTATAGATTGCTCTGGATAATATCGGCATCTGAGCAGTGTCAAACCATGCTATCCATGCACGAGGAATCTATCTTGGTCTTTAAATTTTAGTTCCTTTCAGCAATGTTCTGTGATTTTGTGTGTGTGTGTGTGTGTGTGTGTATGAAAATTTTACTAAATTGGTTATTGGTTATTTTGTTCTTTTGGATAGTGCTGAAAACTATTGTCTCAAGTTACTTTTCAGCTTTCATTGCTGGTATGTAAAAGCATACTTGATTTTTATATGTTGAACTTTTATTCTACAACTTTGTTCAATTTGTTTACTGATATAGTGGCTTTTTGTAAGATCATTGATATTTTTCTCTATTATTTAAGATGGGATTATGTATGAATAAGGATGATTTTTCTTTCATTTCAATCAGATGCCTTTTATTTCCTTTCTTCCCAGTCACTCTAGGCACAGAGATTCAGTACAGTGCTAATGAGCAGTAGTGAAGGAAGATATCCTTGTTTGTTTTTGATTTCAAGCTTATGGCTTGTTGTTCACCATTGACTATGATGTGAACAATAATGCTCTATGATCGTGAGGCTGTCCTCTGTCCTCTGTCCTTCCATTTCTTGACTCCTTGATGGTTTTTATTTTTATTTATTTTCATGAAAGGGTGTTGGATTTTGTCAAGTGCTTTTTGTGCATCTGTTGAGGTGACAATGTGGTCTTGATTCTTTGCTTTATTAATATAGTACATTACATTTACTGACTTTCTCATGTTGACCTATTCTTTCATCCCTTCTGTAAATTGCATTTGCTAATTAGTAATTTCCAATTGTCAATCAATACAATGTTCTATTATGTTTGATTTTCTAGTGTTTTGTCTAGTATTTTTGCTTCTAAATTTATAAGAGATATTTGCCTGTCAGTTCCTTTTCTTGTAATCTCTCTCTGTCTCTGGCTTTCATGTGAAGAAAATGAGAGCCTCATAAAATGACTTAAGCAGCAGTATTTTCTCCTGTTTGGGAGATGTTTAAGCAGCATTTAAACTTCTACTTTAAATGTCTGACAAATTGACCAGTGAAGTCTTAGGGCCAGGGAAATTGTTTTGATGAATGATTTTAATTCTGTTTGTTTTAGGCTCATTTAGGTTTTGTTTTATGTTTTTTCTTGAGTAAGTTTTAGTAGTTTGTGTGCTCCTAGGAATGTCTCCTGTTTATTCAAGGTATTTAATTTGTTAGTACACAGCACACTCCCAGTCAGTCTTTTGTAGTTTGTTAACCTCTGTAGCCATGTTCTCACTTTCACTTCTAATTGTATCTTTATAAACTCAGTCTAATTAGAAGTCTGTCAATTTTAGTACTATGCTCAAAGAGCCAAGTTTTGCTTCCATTGATTCTTGCTACTGTTTTATATTTTCTCTCTGTTCTCATCTTTAGTGCTTCCTCCCATCTGCCAGCTTTGGATTTAGTTTTCTCTTCTTTTCCTGGATCCTTAATATGTAAAATTCAACTACTCATCTAAAAATATAGCTTAACTAACACATATTTAATATGTATTTTAAATAGGTGTTGGGTGCTGTAAGTGTCCTGCAAGTGCAGTATTCCCTGTAGTCCAGCCACTTTGATATGTGTTCTGCTCTTGAGTATGTGTTAATCTCTTGAGTATTTTATAATTTCTCTTGTGATTTCCTCTTTGGCTCAGTAATTGTTTAAGAGTGTATTTTTTAACTTTGATAAATCAAGGAATTTCTACTTTTCCTTCTCTTATCGATAACTTCATTTTAGTATGGGAAGGAATTTGTATAAGTTCATTTTTTTAAAAAATCATTGAGGCTGTTTTTGTGACCCAAATGTAATTTGTCTTGGAGAATGTCCCATGAGACTTGAGAAGAGCATGCACTGACTCTGTTCATTTCACATATTTTGGAGCTTTGGTGTTTGGTCCATGCGTGTTTATATGTTAATTCTTCTATGAACTGGTACTTTTACTAAAATGTACTATCCACCTTGGTTGGCCTCATTTGACTTTCTCATTAATTTATATTTTGGTTACCCTGAGAATGTAAGTAACTGTGGAGATTGATCATCCTTCTCTCTTCTCATTCCTTCCTCCATTGGACCCTGTTCATAGGAGACATCTGGAAGTATTGGGCAGAGAAATGGGAACTTATGGATATTTTGTTTGCTCTGTTATCATGTCTGCCTGGGCACAGGTTCCTTTCAGTGACATGGTACTTCATGAAGGAATCCTTTGCCCTTGCTTCCTATGGTGCTGCAGGCGCTATAAAGGGATTTTACCCTTATTCTCTTGTTTTTTTTACCAAAGAGTATTTTTTTTTCCAGAAAAAGTTTGACTAAGATGGTGGGTGGTAGACTCTGGCTAGGTTTGAGGCCTTGCTCTTCCAGAGTGATCCCAGCAACCATTATGCTGGTGTTGTGTCTTTGCCAGTGAGTTTGTTTAATGAACAAAGAGCATAATGACTTTAATTAGGTCTTAGTGTAAATAATGAACAAAATTACAGAGCAGGCCCTTTTGTCACTCTCATGGAATTTACGTCTGTTTTGAAAAGTCAACACCCACTTTTAGCCACTCCTGCCTTCCCTTCTTAGTCAACATAGCAACCCCATTAATCAATGGGGTTGACTTCTACTGCCAAGGTAGACAATCTGAACTGCTCTTTCCCACCCTTTCTCGCCTCTATAGTCCATCTGGGATTTAGTCTCAGATTGAATGCTCACTCCCAAGGGTCTCTGAGAACAGTGGGCAGAAGTGACTATAGGGTAGCAATGTCAGGCATATGTTCTTTTGCAATGGGGGGAAAAGCAAGAAACAGATATACACACACATACACATGCTTGGAAAGCCTTCACTGTCTTATTTCAGAGTTATAATACACACACACACACACACACACACACAAGCACACACGCACACACATGTTTAATATTCTGATCTCACAGTTCAATCATACCATGTACTGAGTATCTGAGTATTTCAGATATTATGCTGATCACAGAGTTCTTAAAGGCTAGGAGAAGTCATCGAAGATCAAGCCAAACTTTCCTTGGCAAAACTAAGGAGTATACAAGCAAGAAACTAATAGTCAAGTAAGGTTTAACTTGAATGGTGGGCCCTGCTCTGCCAGTGGCTGTAACATAGTCTTTGGGCACTTGAACAGCAGTGCAGAGTAGGTTCTGCGTGAATTAGGGTTGAAGTTATTCTCTGGATTGCCAGGTCTTCTCTGTATTCTAATAGTTATGAACACAGTTTCTGTGGTTTGTAAAACTTTCCTCTGCCCAATACAGTTCTCATCCACTATTGTCAACATCTCATTTTCTATTCCAGAATCTCTATTTCAAAGGATGTTAAGTGAGCCTGTCTCCCAGTCTCCAAGCTCATGGCACAAGGATATTGGGAAAGGTATACACTCTGTCTTTGATCAGCTTGATTTCAGATTTCCATCTCAGTTTGTAAGAGATGTTTATTACAGTGAGGGCCTGTGTCTATTTGTGGGCACCCTAGGCATTGGATAGTGATGACTATGCCTCTCTTCCTTGAGTGAATCCTTTACTAGCTCTACCGAGAGAGTTATCATTTCACCGGGCCCCGCCATCATGGCTTTTCTTACCAAGGTCTCTGTGTACCCTCTGCCCATCTGTCTCAAGTCTGGCTATGTGAGTGGAGCTGGCTTAGCTCTGTTCTCTGGCATGGCCTGTCCCCACTGAAGCTGTGCTTTGAAGGGGCTGGAGTTGCCTGACAGAGGGGCAGTCCGTACCCAGCATGCTCAGAAGCTGGCAGAGCCAAGGCTATTCTGGGCCCCACTATGTGCTGCAGCCTGGCGGTCATCATGATCTCCCAGTTATTTATTGTCATAACATTAATCATGCTGAACTCACTTGGCATTAATGAGGACGTAATGTGTACTTGGAAGGGAATTTTTATTGTAGTGCAGCATTAACTAACTGGCCTATTATTTAAAGTGTTACCAGACCTGGTATGTACAAATGGTTTACTTTGCAGTTTCCAAGTGTTGAAACTTTGTATGGTTTGTGTCAAGAAAATATGAATATAGAACACAAAAGAGGCAGGGGCTGAAATAATATCAGGCTGTCCCCTGGCTGGCATGGAGACAGAGCACACTCAAGGAGGGGCGCCCACTGACAGCCTGGGCAGCTTACCATTGCCTTGGGGCCTCTGCTGGGCCAATACCTATGTCTAGTCTGGATGTTGGGCTGAGGTGGCATTGAGGGGCTTCCCAGTCACCACTGTGGGGATAAAGAGAAACAGAATAATGGGATTTCCAAGTGGTGAAATGCTACAGCCCCTGTTGAAGGTCCTGTGTTCTCCAGATTCTTCTGTTATTATCCTGTGGCTGTTATAGCCCTGTCCTCTGCTGGCGCCCATCTGTAGGAACCCACTGTCCTCCACCATGTTGTATCACAGGCCACACTGCACACCCTCACAAAATCTTCATGCCCCGAGCTGCCCAGGCTTCCTGGACTTTGCCTTCATTTATTCCCTTGTTTGGCTACTACTCATTAATCTTCTGAGATTCATCTCAGGCAACTCATGCTTTCTGAAGTGCTCCCTATTCCCTCTCCAAATTGTACAGTTGGAGTTCTTGTCTCTGTGGAACCCTGTCAAGGGCTGTCTATATAAGCTAGCACACAGGAGAAACAACTCATATGAACAAGGTAACCCTTGTCAGTATAGTATGGTAGGTAAGCCAGACTGCATCCATGTTGTTTAGTTAATTAATGGGATTTTAGTGTAAAACCAAACTGCCTTTGAGACAAAGTGCTAAGCTATGCAATGCTTACAGCTGGGGAGGAGAAGATAATGGACCATTACAAATTCAGAAGAGGAGTAATATTGGTTTGCACTGGTCTCTGGAGAAGGGATGAGAGTTTGAAGCACTTGTGAGAATGATGAGGGGCACATAGGGTACAGGAGGTGCTTAGTAATACTGCTACTCTGTCCCAGTCAACTGGTCAGTGATGGGAGATATCATTCTGTATATGTTTCTCATACTGGTTAATAATAAAGCACTGTTGGCCAATAGGAAAGGAAGATAGGAGGGACTAGGAGACAAGGAGGAAATAGGAAGGAGGAAGGAGGAGTCAAGATGGAGAGTCTGGAGAAAGCAGTATGCCGCCGGCTCCCCGGTAAGAGAAATAAATAGATCAGCAGAAATGGGTTAATAATTAAGGCAGAGCTAGCCAATAAGAAACAAGTAACCGGGCCAACAGCATTGTATCAAATACAGAGTCTCTGTGTATTATTTGGGGCTGGCGCGGTGGCAGGACAATACCAGGCGGCGGGAGGAAAAACCCATACTCCTTACAGATGGCGCCCAACGTGGCTAATAAGAACTTCCACTTAAAATTTAGCAAAACACTTCCAGTGTACCTTTTTTGATCATCAAAGCATTACTACAGATAGACAAGGAATATTATACTTTTGTGTGTTTGGGGGCAATGCAACAGGAGGCATGCATGGAGGCTCAGGCTGGCTTGTTGACCCCTGGCTACCTGGAGGCGAAAGGAGACTTCTGATACCATTTAGGGATGGATTGTCAGTGGAGGTTCTGGGTTAAAGATGATTTGAGAATGCAAGAGTTGTATTAGCCTCTATTTCCGTGCTAGCTCTTGGTCCAGGCTAGTTTTCTAAATGGAAAGAATTCTTATTTCAGTCATTCCATCAAAAAGTAAGAGAGAATAAGGACCCAGATAACATCAGCCTATATTCTTTCCTGTGTCTGTGCAAAGCATCCTTCAGAAGGAGACAGGTTCCTGTGCTACATCACTTGCCCTGGTGCACACACAGTAGCTATTGAAACACTCACCTTTAGTCAGAGTATGGGGATTATTCATTGGAATAGAATATCCTGTAGTTAAATATGTATATATGTATGTGATATAAATGGAAATGAGGATTTTAGAGACAAATTCACATCATATAAAGGATTCACAATGTCTATGTTCTTCAAGTTTGTTCACAGACTAAGCATGTATGGTTAACTAAGACTAATTGGCAATAGTAACTATGTGATCTAAGCACAACTGATCTGAAGGCAGAAGGAAAGGAAATAAAAATGTGCTAAGTTACTATGGCATACTTATCTTTGCCTTAATGAACCACACCCATAGGCAATTGGGGGCTTCTCCATGGTGGTTGTTCTGTCAGTCGTTGAGTGAATTTACATATAATAAATATGACCCTAGATCTTCCACATGAGCCTTTGCATTTTTCCTTTTGATTTTGACTGACTCTGGACCTACTGTTCTCATAAGCAAAGGCACAAACCTCATTGTTTCCCTAGTTCAGCCATGAGGATTCCTAGGCACCAGCCAAGCCTGAAAGACTTAGAATTGGGTGGGGTGGGGATATGGCAGTCTGTTCTTGGGCAGATGGCTCTTGGGTTGGCGGGAGGTACAGATGTAATGCCAGTAAGGTCTGTCCCCGTGGAAAAAGGACTTCTGGAATTGGTTTGAACTGGAGAAAATGGGCTGGGTCTCTCAAAGAACCTTCCAGGAGTTTGAGTAAAGGTCAAAGCATCATCAAATTAGGGGCTGGAACAAGGACCTAGTCCTTTTGAGTTTTCCCAGGAAATCAAGGTTAAGGACTTGTGAGGTAGAGTAATTTTAGTGGTTATGTGGTTGAAACAAACAAGCCCCCAGATCTTGGTGGCTTAATATAGTGCAAAGTTTATTTCTCACACACACAAAGTCCAGTGTGATGTTCCTGGTGACTCTCCAGGTGTCATTAGACATGTTCACTTAGAGATGTTGGCTCCTCTGTCTGTGGTTTTGCCTTTCCCCGGGGCTGTGGATGCTCCATTGGATTTCTGTATCTGGCTGACAGATGGGGCAAAGAAAACCCTCCACATGGAAGGTTTTAATGGACCAGGATGAGAAGTAGAGCACAGGACTGATGCCCACATTCCATAGGCCAGAGCTCAGACACATGGCCACACCTAACTGCATATGGCTGGGCCATATGTTCTCTGTGCCCAAGAGGGAAAGGAAATGCGCTGTATTCCACAAGTCTCTGCCATGCCTGGCACCGTTTCTAAATAGTTATAAATCCTATTTATAAGTTCTTACCATATGCTGGCTACTATGCCAGTCTCTGTACATATATTTCTATCCTGGTGAGAGACAGAGATGAAGTGCTTACCTAGACCCATTGGATCATAGGCTTCAGATAGAATGGCCTTCCTTACCCTTTGATGAGGGCCAGGGGCTTCATACACAGTCCAATCTGCCTCTCATTGACTCAAGCACTTGGCTTCATCAACCTGAAGTTGGATGGTTTTTCAGTATTTGGATACTTATAGACTGCTAATAGCTGAATTGTGATTAGGGATCTTGTATAATTAACTTTAAAACACTACTGCTGTATCAACCCTTAATCAAGACCTCTCTTGATTTCCAGTTAGGTCAATGAGGTCTTGAAGTCTCTCCTTAAAAGACCACTGGCCTGGCTGCTGTTACCAGAAGATCACAAACCAGAAGACCACAAACCATTGTCTTCTGAAGTCTTTTTGTTTACTGTTTCTCTTCTCCATGTTTCTCTGCTCACTTCCCACTCCTAATTTCCCTTTATTTTCTTCCTAACTGACATTGTGGACACGGTCTGCTGATAAATGAGAAGAGTTCACCCAAGCGGACACTATGTTTATAATTGATAATTTACATCCCAGCCTTAGTAAGATCCTTCCACTGCTTGACCTGTGGTCAGTGTGTTCTCTGCATGCTTGGCATGATTGTGTGGAATGGGGAAAGCAAACGTCTTCAGTGGGTGAGATAGTAATGAAACCTGCTCTCCATGTGAAAGACATGCAGATACCATGTGAGGGGTGCACATAGCCATTGCCTGTAAGTAGTGGTATCTTTTACCACATTGATGGAAACTGCCCAGGAGTTTGGAGCATGCATTATTGGTATGTCAGGTGATTTTCCCCAGTTAACCTCTGTCAATCCTTGTTGATGCCCAGCCTCTTACCCTGCCTTCAACCTTGCCTTTATAATACCTCCTAATTATGATAGAGCCAGGGCACAGATACACAGCGATGCATTTAATCTCTATTTGTATGTTAGTTTTGGTAAGTTGGGATTCTTCTTATGACCTCAGTTACTCAAACTGCAGGGCCAGAAGATCAGGAAAAATGTTATTTGAAGTTGCACTGAGCTCTGTATCCATGAACCTTAATTTTGTTCAATAATCTATGTAGCTTTCTTTTTGCACAGAGGGATAGCATGGGAAAGCATTGTTCTTCCAGCAAGATCTTCTATGCTTAAAGATCAGATGAGATGCTGTATATTAAGCATCTAAAGTGGCAGCCGACTTATGGATACTGACAGAGCTTATGCTTGCTGTACCACTCACCCCAGAGTTAGGCATGGTCATCTGGGTCTCTGTTAAAGTTGATCCTCAGCTTATACAACAAAACCTCATGAAGGAGATGGTTGATTGGGCTGGTGAGATAGGAGATGAGCTCTGGCATCTGGAGCCACCTATTGTTAAATATGAGTTTGGGAAGAAAAAATAAAATATTATTTCTGTAACTAGCACTGGCTTTGCCCTTTAGGAATCAACCAGAGAAACCCCAACCAGGCCATCATGAGGGCAGGCTCTCTGTGCAGAAACACATGCAAATGTGTTTGTCATTATGCTTTCCTTCCATGCCAATAATCCATATCTTTTTCTCTTTCCTTTGTTGCATTTTTTTCCCTGTGGCCAGAAGCCAGACAAAACATACTGTCTCATAAGCTCCAACAGCCAATTCTGCCTTCCCAAGCTGAATGGGGGCTGCCTCCCCTGGCTCTAGCAGTTCAGGTGCTTTGTGAAGTCAATTTGGGACTCATGCTTAGTTTATGAAGTCTCTTGGCCAGCAGTGACCTCCACTTATCCCTGCACCCAATATATAATGACCCAGGCCCAGGGTGTTCTCAAGTGCCAATGTTAAGCCTGTGAAAGCAGGGCAGGGAGATTGAAGGATGGGGAAGACCTAGGGTGCAAGTTATTGGTTTTCTGAGAGTAGATGTGTGGGGTTCATTTCATTTAACTTAACTTAATTCTCCATGGAAGGAGAATCCCTACTTCTTCCCTGTAAAATATTTGGTCTCCAAATATCTGATACCTCCTCACCTCTGGGTTCTGGCACAAACCAGTACCTCTTCAAGGAGTATAGATTCTCTAGCATGGTACAAACACCAACCTAATGCCATGCCTTTGCTGAACACCCCACTAAGACAGAAAGGTCTGTCCTTTCATTTTAGACTCAACTCTAGACACATGTCATCACTTTTTGCTGATTATTCAAACTGTGAGTGACCTCTGGTTACATCTTCTTTTCCATCTCCTCATTGCAATGTTGTTTAGTATCACTTTGCCTTGTGTACAAGTTTTTGCCTTACAGGACCTGGAAGCAACCTCAACTAAAGAATGAATGGGTGGAAAAATGTGGTACATTTACACAATGGAGTACTACTCAGCTGGTGGTCGGGGGGCAGGGGAAAGAAACAGTGGAATCTTGAAATTCAAAGGCAAATAGATGGAACTAGAAGAAACCATCCTGAGTGAGGTAACCCAGTCACAAAAGGAGCAATGTGGTATGTATTCACTCATATATGGATATTAGACATGAAGCAAAGGATCACCAACTATAATTCTCACTACCAGAGGAGCTAGGAAACAAGGAGGACCCTAAGAAAGACATACATGGTCCCCTGGAGAAGGGGAAAGACACAAGATCTCCTGAGCAAACTGGCAGCATGGGGGGAGGAGAGGGGGAATTGGGAAAAGGGAAGGGGAGGGGAGATGAGGACATAAGGAAGCAGGAAGATTGAGTCGGGGGAAGAGTAGAGGAGAGCAAGAAAAGAGACATCATAATAGAGGGAACCATTATAGGTTTAAAGAGGAATCGGGCACTAGGGAAATGTCTAGAGATCTACAAGGATGAACCCAACAATCTAAGCACTAGTGGAGAGGCTACCTTAAATACCCTTCCCTGATAATGAGATTGATGGCTACCTTATGTACCATCTTAGAGCCTTTATCCAGTAGCTGATAGAAGCAGAAGCAGACACCCACAGCTAAACACTGAGCTGAAATCCTGGAATCCAGTTGTAGAGAGGGAGGAGTGATGGGCAAAGGGGTCAAGACCAGGCTGGAGAAATCCACGGAATCAGCTGACCTGAACAAGAGGGAACATGGACCCCAGACTGAGATCTGGGAAACCAGCATAGGACCAATCCAGACCTCCTTCCTGAATGTGGGTGCCAGTTAGGAGGCCTGGGCAGTCTATGGGGCCTCTGCTAGTGGATCAGTATTTATCCCTAGTGTGTGGTTGAATGTTGGTAGCCTATTCCACATAGAGGGATACTCTCTCAGCCTAGACACATAGGGGAGGGCCTAGGCCCTCCCCCAAATGATGTGACAGACTTTGAAGGCCTCACCCTCTGTGGGAAGCAGAAAGGGGATGGGTTAGGGGATCAGTGGGAGGGGGCAGGGGAGGATGGGAGGGAGAGGGAACTGGGATTGACATGTAAAACAAGATTGTTTTTAATTTAAATTTAAAAATTAAAGAAAAACCCAATTACTGGCTTATTGAAGGATCTGTGTGCATTGAAATTTACTTTTGCAATGGCTTATACATTTTCTATACTACTTTGCAGGGTTGTAAGTTCAGAAGAGATGCTGTATCTGATGGGTTTAAGGTTGTAGCTGGCTTAGGGATGGTAATAGAACTTGTACTTGCCATTTTATTCTGTAAAGGATCTGAAATGTCCTTTTTATCTAAGGTAATGGCTCTCTTAACACCACCCAGCCCAGGCGTCAAGAGTTTCAGTCTTATTTTGTGATTTTATTTATTCCTAACTGATTAATTAGAAGCGCTGGTCAGCCTCAAACTTAACAGTGCTTCTACTCCCAGAGATCAATGTCCAACTTTCTCCTGGGTTCCAGTGACCTTGAACAGAAGCATGTCCATGTGTGTATATGCATGGGCCATTAAGATGATTGGCATGTGGTGATGGATAGAAGAGACCCTGTTGAGTTAAAGTATCTTTTTCTCTTCATCTGAGCATCCAACCCCAGGCCAGTAGGCATTTTCTGTTCCTCTTGCAACCTGGGAAGCCAGGAAGAGCTCTGGACCTGCTTTCCCTTTGGCATCTTCTCAACACATCATTTTTTTTTTCTCCAACTTTCTTCCTTGTGGCTCATATAACAAAGAGGCAGGTTAGTAAGTCTGATGTCAGAGCAGAAATTGAACATGTTTGTCATTCTTGAAAACTGTATGTGTATTCATTTTCGGGGGGGGGTGGTATCTGGACAAAATGTTTCAAGCCGAGGCGCTTAGAATAACAGTAACTCATTGTCCTGTGGTTATGGAGGTTAGAAGTCCAAAATCAGGGTGTAGGCCAGTTTATATTCCCCTTAGTTTTAGGATAGGCTATCATTTACCCTCTAATAGTTCTTTGACTTTATAGCATGGTTCCAGTGTTCACAGGTTGGTCTTATTTATACCGACTCCAGTCATGTTAGATTAGGAGCATACCTTACTCTAGTATGACCTCATCTTAAGTAACTATATCTGCAATACCTATTTCCAAATAAGGTTACATTCTGAGGAATTGCTAGTTCATCATATGCCTTGGGGACAGGTTCATACAACTTAACATATAATGACCATAACAATTTACAAACTTTACAAGTGATAGAGATTTTCTATTTCCTTGATTTGGAGATTGGACACAGCATTTATAAACATCTCAATCCCCAAATACAGAGCACCCCTACCTATCTCTCAGTCTCTGTGATGATGGAGGCTTGTGTTTGCATCAGTAGAGCTGGCTCTTGTACCTTGAAGTAAACAGTAAGAGGGGAACAGGTTGAACGACATGAGGTGTTCAACACTGTTTGCTTAGCACTTAGGGCTGCAGCCACAATCCTGAAACAATAGGCAAATCTTACCCTTCTTCCCACAATGCACTCGTCTTAAAATGTTCTGTTAGAGTAGAAAGAATACCTTCTTTATCTTGGGGTCAGAAAAATAGGCATGTTAAAGTAACAGTACTGGTAGAGATAAGGTGTAGTGTTGAGGTCTGAAGAAGAAGCCAATACAGCTGAAGCTGAAGCGGTGTTTTTTATCCATGAAGCTCTCCTTTTCAAGGGCACCTGGAAGGGTACGTCTTATCATTAACTTTATCCTTGTGCAGCCATGTGGGCTATTCCAGCATCTCAAAATGTAGTGGCCACCGTGTGTGCCATATGCCTATGGTAGAACAAAGTTCCAACTTAGGGAAACATCTACCAAAGCAGTGGCTGCTGTGTTCTCTTATAGCATAGGATGGCAAGGAGGCAGTCAGGGATTCCACAATTGGTGTCAAGTTGCTTTTGTCCTTCATGCATTGCATTTCTCTTCTACGTCAGGTATTTTGTTTTCTAAGGTCTTTTCTTAGAAACAGGAAGTCAGGTCTGTCTCTTTATAGTCTTGTACAAAGCAGTGTTGCATGCCTTGCACTGTAGAGCTCTGCCTCTTAGTTTGAAGTACTCTTTAGGGATGAGCTGCATGTTGTGTTCATAGCTGCTGGTACCTGCAAAACCTCATTTCATGCTGGCTCCTTTGGTAGACTCATCAAGGTCTTAACAGTCCCATTGCTGGGGTATGGTAGGCAACAGAGATGGGGGATTGGGGCTTTCCAAGCTCTTTGTTGCTGAGATGAGACCAATAGAGCATCAGATGCTAAACATGAAATCTGAGGATCTGATATTTTCTAGGTTTTCTCTTATGTCCCCCTGTTTTGGAAAGGGTATGCTTTCTGTGTGCTGTTGTATGTTGGAAGCATGTAGCTAGGTTTTTGTTCAACATGTGCTCACAATTAAGAGGCTGTCTTGAGTCTTGGAAGGAGCTTTGCAGTTTCGAAGTTTATTGGGATGATTAAGACTATGGGTATTTTGGCAGTTAGAATGTATGGATTTTGACATGGCCATAAGTCCATGGAAACTGGGAATGGAATGTTGTGTCTTGAATGCAGAATGTCTCCAGTAGGCTGACATGTTTGAACAGTAGGTCAATAGCTGCTGGTGCCTCATGAAAAGGTGGGGAAGCATTAGCGGTAGAGCCTTGCTGGGGGGAAATAGGTCGCTGAGGGTAGACTTGTTGTTTTAAGCTCAGGCCACTTCCTGTCTACTCATGTTTCTTGACTCTAGACACAATGTGAATAGCTTTATCCTCCTGCTCATGTGTCTCTCCTACAACCTTAGACTGAATCTCAATGAACTTTATAAACCGTTCTTTGCTCTTAAGAAGAAAGATGATGATTTAGACTGAACTGAATTGCCTCATCACCAAATTTATCTTTTTGTAGATCCCTCACAAGTGGCGCTCAGAGTTGGAGCCTTGGAGGGGTGGCTGCTGTTCTGATGGGATTCAATGTACCTATGATAAAAGGCAACAGAGACCCTTGTTTCTTGTGTTTGCTCTCTGCCACAGGAGGACACAGTGAGAATGCAGCCATCTCTAAACCCAGGAGAGGACTTTCACAGCATACCAAGCACACAGGTACCCTGACCTCAAACTTCCAGCCTCCAGAATCATCGAAAGTAAATCCAATGTTTAAGCTCTCTGGTCTATGGTAGAGTTCTTTAGAATGAGCTGAGACAGAAGTTGTTTTCTAAGGTTACAAGCTTGGATGAAGAACCACTTCACACTACATTTTAAGACATGTATCAATTTAGCTTATTTTCTCAAATATTTATTGAGTACTCATCATGTGTGAGACTGTCTCTCCCACATTCTCTTCCTTTTCATCTCTTCTGTTCGAATGTTTTGGTGCTTTCTCTGTCCACCTTACACCTCACTGCCACCATCACCATGCTGTTTTAATTGCTATAAATTTGTGTCCCAGAATAGCCTTGTCCTTCTAGTGGTACCTGAAAGAGGCCTGGTTATGGTGCCTGCCTAGTACTGCATGGTTTCTGATGACTAAGAAGAAAGGACAGCATTCCAAGTTCTCATTGAATTAGGAGGGTCTTGAAGCCTATGAAGAGCTTCCATCATCAGCCCCTGCAAAGCTGGGTTGAAATATCCCATCTCTGCAATGATCTACACTGCCCTTTAACAAGTGCTTTGTAGTTAGCATTGATCAGATTCTCTTGAACATTTGTGAGAAGGAAAAATTATGTTTAATTGTTCTACTATATGTCCTACTATGTGCACCCTTGGGTTAACTCATACCCATGGAGCTAGCATAGCCTTGGAACCCTTTGTGGATCCATTTCTGAGGGAATGTAAACTGGCTTGATGTTATTGATGGCCTAGCAGAGTATTTCCACTTCACTGGAGCCAGTAGGCAAAGAACAGGTTAGTTTGGAAGAATTAAGGAATTATGTTTGCTTTTCAAGGCTCAAAAGCCAGAAGGTCCCAAATGATACCTTCTAAGGTGCAGAATCTAATGGACAGTTTCTACTTATTTGTTTAATTGACATGAAGGAAGGTAAACCTTTTTCTGTCTTTTTATTTGATCCTAGTATAGCTGTCCATGCCAGTCAAGTTTTCCCCTGCTTGTGAACTGTAGAGCCTTCAGATTAGAGTGGCTATTCACAGAAGTGCTGGGGACTCAGTCAGACATATCAGGTGTGGCATCAGCTTTCTGTGACTTGGTGTGCATTATTTACATGTGTCTATGGGTAAGACCTTTAGGTCTGGAGTCAAATTGCCCCTTCTCTGATGGTGAAAATGATACCTGTTCCGAAAGGGACAATCATGGAAAGATTCCGCCCCCCCCCAGGAGAAAGTCTTTCCCAGCCCTTCTCCTTTTTGTCTGCCCCATGAAGCCCATGTGTGACCCTGGGGCCTGGTTGTTTTGCCTTGTTTGGGTCTCTTCAGGTCTCTGGGAATGACTCAGGATCCCCGATCTCCGTCAGTCCTGGAGCAAGGCCAAGCTCATGCCTTCTTTTCTGCTGTCTTCATTAATACTGGGCTCGTGTCCCAGCATTCCTGAGAAATTGATAGAGACAGAACATCAATTGTAGTTTAGCTCTACAATGGGGAAACTGATGGTGACAGGATGGGGGATTTTTTTGCCAGGGAAGTCGCTGGGCCTTTTCCTGGAGTGGTCCGAGTCAAGGCTCTCTGGGCTTTTGTGAGGTCATCGAATGGGATACAAGACAAGAGCAACAAGCCGCTAATCTGCTAATTGTGGCCTGGCTAAGTGATATTACATTTTTGCTTGGCTTTCTTGGACTTGATGAATGACCATGTATATGCAAGAGAACAAACCAAGGCACCCTCTCTCAGGCCAAGAGGATGCTGCAATGCTGAAGTTAAAATCCATTGTTCCAGGTAGAGGCCAGGTTGAACAGCTGTGGTCAGACCTGGATCTCTGCTCTAGGGGAGGGCACAGCATTGGGGAGGGAGAGGGTATAGGTGATGTTGGTCCTGGGTAGCTTTATGTAATGACTGCCATAGTCTTTTACTGGTTTCCCATAATGTTGAGAGAAAACGCCACTACCTTTTCCCATTCAGGTATTTTTGAGTCTCCAGATGATTTTGAAATCATGTGAGCTGGTGGGTTTTGAGGGTCAGTTCCAGGCTGGGAACACAATGGCATTTTTATATGGATAAGGGTTTCCCAGGCAACTTAATAAGATTCTATTTCAAAATAAGAAGTAATGAAAGGATTGAGGATATAGCTAAGTGGCATAATACTAGCACCATGCAGAAAACCCTGAGTTCAAGGACCTAGCATTCTTAGGTTCAGTGTCCCTAGCACCAGAAAATAGTAAACTGGGTGGGAATAAAGGCACCAGTGAAAATAGATTGGAGAAATGAGGCAGAAAGAGAGGGTTGGATACCTTGGTTGATAGGCACAGACACTCTAAGGCCAGGATAACTCATGCTGAATTGCAGTTGTGGGCAGTTTGAGACATAAAACATTTCTTCCTACAGGGTATAGTCTTGTGTGAGTGTGTGTAATAAGGCCAGAAAGGGGGGTGGGTGGGTTCATGTGTGGCTTTTGTGTGGTGAAAAGAAACAATTATAACACATTGAGGAAAGAATAAGACCTGCTAAGAATAATGATGCCACAAGTGGCTGAGCTTTCCTTGATGTGGAAACATGGGAGAGGCCAGATATATGATAGACTTAGATTTACAAAATAAGAGACTCCCATTGGTCCCTGGTTTCAAATCCTTGTGTACTTCAATGAGATGAATGTGTATGGAAGATGTATGCCCATTATTTCCTGTCTGTACTGAGCTCCAAATATGAGTGTGTGACCAGGGAGCTGGCTGACTCACTGGGTAAACGAACTGGCTTCACAAACATGGATTAGAGTTTGAACTTCCAGAATTCAGGTAAAGCCGGGCATGGTAGTACATGTATGTAATCCCATGACTCTTACTGTGAAATGGGAGATATGGGCCAATCATTCTGGTGCACAAAGATACAAGCCACAGAATAGACACCCTTTCTAAAAAACATGAGGTGGGAGGTAAGGACTGACATGTAGGGTTGTCCTTAAAATGTATCTACTGTGCCTACATGTACACTCATAAATATATACACATGTAGGTGCACACATACTATATACATTCACACAATGTGGATGTTGGATGAACAAAGGAAACAAAAATGACAAAACTGTGAAATAGGCTTGTGTAGAAGGAGCCATCTAAGTCTTTGGAACTATACTGGATAAAACTGAGCTCCATGTGTGGGTGCAAAGGGAACAGTTTGGGTGTCCTAAGGATTTAAATCCTTGTATAAGCAGGGATTGTGTCACAGAGATCACTCCTCAAGCTCCTCCTACTGGAGCTGGGCTCAAAAGGACTAAATTACTGACCCAGGGGATGAGGCTAGCACCAGGCAGAAAGGCTAGGCAGAAATCAGGGCTTATGTACGATGCATCTTTTTGGGGATTTCAGGTTAGAAACAAAGGATTGGGAAACCCACATCGACTGATTTCTCTACATCTATCTGTGAAGTATGCTCCCTGATCTTAAGCTATTCATTGCCCCATAGGAAAGTAAGATGTCATATAGGATAGAATGATGATGAGCTGAACTTTGGCAACCCAAGGAAGGGTATCCTTTCTGGTCTTGTGAGTACCATCTGATATGTCTGCAGGTAGCTCCTCCTGAGCAAGATGGCAGAGCCTAAGGTTTCTCTTCACGTAGTAAAATGCATCATTGAACTTTAAGGAATGTGTGCTGGAGAAGACAGCAATGAATCTTAGAGGTTTCTTCTTTCCCTAGCCAGGTATCTTTGTTTTTATGTCCCCTAGTCTTACTCCATTTTATCAATGATTCCTATTTTACCCATACTTCATATTATCCTTTAAAATTATATTTTATGGCAACTAGATATCATAGAGAGGTAAGTGTACTTTTTTGCCTTCCACTTGTAAAATCATTAGTTTTTTTTTTCTAAATCTAAATTCAAATAAATCCTCTATGTTTTGTCTTAAGGAGTCATTCTTTACTTTTCTATGGAGAGTATTTATTCTTTTTTTTTTTTTTAAGAAAAAAAATGCCCCTGCTAGTAGAATAACCTGAATGAACTGGAACATTCCTTCCCAATCTATTCTCACTGAGGCAACCTCGGAGCTAATAGGTTTTAATCAGACCTCTCGTTCTTCCTTGGAAATCTTCTTTTAGAATTTCTCCTAACCCAGCCAGGTCTTTGGGGTCTTCATCCTTTCTCGAAGCCAGCATCAGAGAAGTTCTCTAGAAAGATGGTCCAGGAACAACTATAGTGAAGCATATTTGTCTTTTCTTTCTACAAAAGGTCACAGGAAAACTTTCTAAGGATGAACATTAAGGCAAGACATTGTTCTTGGCTCTGGACCAGGAGTTTTGGTGAGGGCAATAGTAGCAACAGCCTCAGCTATAGCAAGGGTGTGTCTCTATTTTCCCACCCCATCAATGAATACCTTCCTTTTCCTGGGCCAGGGGAGCATTTCTCTTCCTTAGGCTAGCCCTACACAGGGAAAGGTGTTCTATACTTCCCTTCTGCCTATTGAGTGAGTTTCAATGATTTGGCAAGGCTGACTTGGCATTAGAATCATTTTAGCAACTTTAACTTATTTTATTAATATCCCACACCATAAATAGTCTCTAACCTTCTTTCTCTAGGCCATGCTACTTTATTGCTGAACAGTCCTTTCTTCATTCTACTACTTTCCATTTAAGGGTCAACTAAGTTATTAGCTCTAATTGGAAGTCATCTTTGGCCTACATTGAGGAAGATGGCACTTCTGAGTCCTGGTCTAGCTACATTCTATTGAAATAAAATTTAGCCTTGCTTGTGTTTTTCATTAGACTACATAACCCTTGAAGTGAGGCATGTCATTCAACCTATCCAATGCAGCATCTAGTAGAGTGGGCACTCAGAAAAAAAATGTGTTGTTTGTGGGCAGGAAAGATATGGGGAGAAAAGGTATGGAGTGGAGAGAAAGGGAAAGGGAGGAAAGGAGAGAGGGAAAGAGAGGAAGGAAGGGGTAAAGAGAGGGAGAGAGAGGGAATTTGAGTCAGTGTCCATTCTATTGATTTGGGGGGAGCTATAGGAAGGAAGACATGAGTGTGATGTTGAACTTTTATTGGGTTCACTGCCACCCTCCACATCATGCGAGGGTTCTAATCCAAGGCTCAGGCTCCCTGAGCTCTTCAGACAATGGGAGGACTTAGAGTCTCCATACTGGTATTCTTGGCTCCATTTGCCATAGGTTGGCAAGAACGTCACTAAATGGTCCTCTCCCATAAACTGGCTATGTTGGCTTAGATCACCAGCTCTCCCCTTAACACGCCCTACAATTTCTATCTCCCTCCTTTTGGTCATGCCATCTTCCCTGCATGGAATCACTACTTCTGCCCTTATGGCACTCTTTTCTTTCTTTTCATTTCTTTCTTTCTTTCTTTTTTTTTTTTTTTTTTTTTTTTTTTTTTTGGACCACGGACCCTATTTCTGGGAATCCACTTCCCTAGCCCTCTTGCCCACATCTTTCTCTGAATTCTTATGGTTTAAATTCTGATCCTCAGTAATTCTCCTTGACACCTACAATTTGTCATTGACTAATGTCTCACTAAATAACCCATCTTCTCCAAAGATTTGGTAAGTGAATTGGTGACTGAAGACCCAAAGATGGTCATCTTCATTCTTCACCCTGGTGTCTGTCAGCTGAGGGACATTTGGACTCATTCCTTCTTAGACTGGCAGCCATGGCAGGCTGCTTCAGCCAAACTCAACTCTGAGCTGTATATTGGATAGAGATGCTTGCTAACCAGAAGTAAAGATGACAGATATTGTTTACATGGGTGATTTCAGGGAACATCTAGCCAACAATACATCCTTTCCTTATGATGAGACCATTCATGAATGTATCCTTTTACAGAGGACCTTTGTGACGGAGAAGGGATAGCCAGAATAGAGGCCAACTGCTCCATCCTAGGGGACCATTGCTGGGGAGAATGCCAGCAAAGAAGGAATAGGATAGGAAGGTGCCAAAGAAGGGACAACTTACTCAACTCTGACCACTTTACATCTGTATGGACCAATTCAGCTACCCAGAGGAGATCTAGGTCTTCCCCCACCTCTTCTAAGGAAATGGGGACCATCCATTCCAACCTGGAGAGGCTACTACAAATGAAGTGTTTCTTTTGAAAGGTCCCCTGGAGCTGTCCCTAAAAGATCAAGATGCAGAAAATAGTTTAATGAGGACACCAGCCTGCAGGTGTACCTGTTCCAATTCTGCAGACAAAGACACTAACCTGACAGCTCAGAGAGGAAGAACCCATTAAGCCTCTTTTGGGACACATCATTCCTGAAGGACAGACAGAAGCAACTCACTGAAGCAGGAGCCATATGGCAAAGGCATTCTGGGGACTCTTATCCACTACCCTGGCCTGCTAGCCTACCCCATGACAGACTCTCTAGTGTCCAAAGACCCACTAGCTGCTCATCAGTAAAGTGGGACATCAGGAATCACTGGTGGGTGATGAGAAAGCAACTATGACATGGAAGTTGGGAAGAACAGGTTAGAAATCATCACAGTTGTTGCATGAAGACTTATGCATTGTCAGAGTCAGGTCCACACTTAGGAACTATGATATTAGGAACTATGATATCTCTAGTGAGGAACATATTAAATATTATATGATGACCCTATGTGTGTATGCATATGCATAAATATAAACTCCACATTCATTCACATGACTAAGACAAAAGTTTCCTGAAACAATGCAGGATGCATTCTGAACACAATACTCTATCCTTCCATTTAAAGATGCTTATGAGGGGCTGGGAACATAGCTAGTTGGTAAATTGCTTGCCATGCAAGCATGAGGCCCTGAGTTTGATTCCCACCACTCATGTACAAAGCTAGTTGTAGTAGTGTGTGCTTGTAATCTCAGCACTGGAAAGGCAGAGATGGCCAGATCCTTGGGGCTTGCTGGCCATCCAGCTTAGCCTAATCAGTGAGCACCAGGGCCCAGTAAGAGACCCTGTCTCAAAAAGCAAGGTGGGTGGCTGCTAAGGATGACAACCATGGTCTGCAGATGTGCTTATATAGATGTGTACATACACACCACCTTCCCCACAGCTGTCATGATGGAGCTAGGCTGCTCGCCTTGTTTATAACTCTTTGAGAGCTGAAGCTCCTCAGAGAAGTAAGGGACACCAAGAGAAGGGACAGGGTGGGGGGTGGGGGTACCAGAGCTTGGCAAGGAGCTGAGGTCAAAGCTAAGACCTGATCAGTGACACCTGTGAAGGGCCACTGGCATGGCAAAATTCTCTTGCACTCCCAAAGATAAATAAGTGACAGAAAGGGACAGCAATAAAAGGCACAGGAATGATGCTATTAAAAACACCAGAGAGGAAGGTCCCAGACATGGAGTGATGCCTCCTGGGAAATTGTGGTGGACAGAGATCACCCAGGCAATAGCCACCAATTGTTTCATGCTTTGTTGGGCCATTTCTTCCCACTTCCTTCCCATGCAGAGTTAAGTACGGAGACTCAGCTTTCCCTCCTAGCCTGTTCTCTCTAGCCCTGGAGTGGGGGAGTGGTTAGGGGATAGGAGGGACACATATCCTAGAGAGGGACTGCTGAGGCCTGTGGAGAGGGGCCTGGCCATTTGGCTCAGGAAGGAGCAGTCATAGTCAATTTGGGGTCAGCCAGGTAGGGGTCCTCTTTGGATCCTTTAGCTAACATGTTTATTATGCTTGGTGTTATGGATTTGGAGCCCAAAGAAACAGCCATCTCCTTGACCATTCTGTTGCTGTGCACACTGCACACATGCTTCTAGCTTCCTCCTCCTCCTCCTCCTCCTGTGAGTGAGCCCTTGAGGGATGGTTTTCATAACCCTGCCTTGTTCTGGCATGAGAGTCAGAGGCAGGATGGAGTGAAGTCAGAACTGCTGGCTTCAAAGGTGTGCTCTGCAGATGGTATGGGTATGTTGGACATCATAGAATCTCTCTGGGGTGGAGATGGGATTCATTGTTTCTTAGTGTTGGGATACTTGTAGCCAGTGATGTTGGGATATGGCTGGTTGCCTCTAAACCTGTGGCTTTCTGTTATTAAATGCCCCTGCTTTTCTCTACAGAGTCCCCATGTCCTTTGTGCACTGGATAATGCCATCCCCCAGTGCAGTGGTAGTTCCTTCTGGACCTGGGACCCTAGCTGAGGCCCAACCATTGCCCTTGCAGCTTCATGCTGCTCTTCAGCCTGGCAGGTACTTGCTAGCACCATGAATAACATTTGCTTGTGTAAGCCCAGAGAATTCTTTTGTTAGGGCCATGGCTGTTTTATGTGATATTCCTCTTTTCCACTCTACAGATAACATCCAGAGGAGTTGCCATATTTGAGCTGACCACTAACTACCCACACACAATGCTCTATTCCAGCAAACTGTTTACAGGCCAAGACTTGATTCAGTCGAGTTAGGCAGCAGTGCCTTCCTAGTCCTGTCTCTTTCTCCAAAGACCACTGAAGCTGGTTCCATGAAAGATCAAGGGACCACTTTCCTACTCCATAGAGTGCTCTCTTTTTCTTTTATATGATGGGCTTGGGGTGGGAATCCTAGCCTAGGGCTTGCCCTCTGAAACTCCGAGATAGACTCAGGCATTGATGCCTCTTGGAGAGTTCCTTTACTCTGAAGAAGGACTCGAGGGCTTGAGTCTTGAGGATTTCTCTCTTTTTCAGGGTTGAGAGCTAGGTGGAAACTTTATGGAAGAGGTTGGCATGGTGACTCTTGCAGGTGTAGATGTCACTGCAGCAGGAAGGAACAAGATGATTTTGGGCTGTGGCTGGTCCACCAGGGGAAAGGCCGCTGTCCAATGGATGACTGACACATGGCTTCAGCTACCCTTGGTCTTGCTTTGGGGTACCGAGGGAGCCACAGGGCAGGCTCTTGCTGTGTGTTTGAGTTGATGACTGATGGGCTGGTGTTGGGGTCTTGACATAGGCCTGGCACAAACAGAAACATCTTTTCACTTGGGGTAGGGAGAGTGCCCACTGGAGGGCACTGCAGCACTGCCTTGCGTGTCTCTGGCAGCCCCTCTACCCTATAGAGCCTCATGATCAGCTAAGGGGGACAGAGACCAGCCACTTTCTGCTTGTTGTTCCCTGTGCAATTAAACCCTGTGGGCCTGGACCCTCCAGCAGTAGGCTTGAACTTGCGCTTTGAATCTCATGTGCATCCTAGGCTTTTACTCGCATAGGCATACATAGATCCATGTGTTCACTACCGCACACATTGGTAACAACCATCTCCTAGTGTTGTGTATACTCACATGCTCTTGATAAGTCCCATGACCCTGGCCCCTGCTTCACTCACTCCCATTCATGCGCACCCTCCCTGTGCTTGGGCAAAGCATGCTGTAATGTGACCGCTTCGGCCATGTGCATTCCACATGCAGGCGGCCTAGCACAGCTGTTTGTGTGGAGGGGCTGATGTAATATCAAGAAATTTTGGGTTATATTTAAAATGACACCTGTAAAAATAAGCTTCAATTTGTAATTTAAATGCTGTAATACTCAATTATGTGAATGGACAGGAAGTGTCCCGTGGCTTTGGAGAACAACATTCTTGTGTGCTGCCACCTTGCAATGTCTTGGGAACCCCGAGGTAGGGAGGAGTCCAGCTTCCTTCCTGAGTGGTCCTCCAGGGGGTTGGAGATGAGTGCTCAGTGCTTTTCACAGCTTAAGCTGGTGCTCAGTTGTTGGCTGTTTTCCATATGTCTGCTGTATCTGCCTCCCAGTTTTTTCTAGCCTCTTGGGGTGTCTGTGCAGGCAACAAAAAGTAGTGTCCACCCTGCAGGTGAGAAGGTGCTACAAGACCATCTGTTTCCCTCCCTCCCCCCTCTCTCCCGTGTGTGTGTGTGTGTATGTGTGTGTGTGTGTGTGTGTGTGTGTGTGTGTGCCATATGGAGACCCAAAGAAGACCTCAGATATCTTTCTATTACTGCATGCTGTAATTTCTCAAGACAAGCTTTTGCACCAAACCTGGGGCATGCTGTTTTAGCTTGCCTGGCCAGCCAACAACAGTCTCTGGGGATCTGCCTGTCTCAGGTTCTCATGGTGCTAAGGGTTATAAATACATGTGCAACGATGCCTAGCTTTGGATGTAGATGTGAGGGATGGAGCTAAAGTCCTCATACCTATGTAGCAAATCTTCTTCCCAGGATAAGGCATCTCTCCAGATCTATGCACAGTCCCCGCCCCCCCAGAATGCATCTCTGCCCTGAGTTCCTTAGGCCTTTCTACCCTGAGCTATATACTTCTGTCACCTCAAACAGCATTCTACAATCTTCCAGCTCCCCCTTCCCTGCCTGATTAACCTCTTGTATACATCACATCTTCCCCAGCTTACAAAGCACATGCCAGAGTTTCAAACTCTCAAGACCCTTAACTTTGTATCCCATAGCTCCCCACTTCCTCACCACTCAGCACAAACAACACAGGTCACCAAAAGCACACTGATAAAGTCACAGCCCAAGGAGCTCCTTAGCTAAGGCTCACAGTGCCCAAACATAACCCTGAAAAAGGCCACAGCTTACAACTTGGGCTGCAAGCCCATGGAACATAACATCCGATGAGCACTTTATGACAGACACACCCAAGACTAAGTACTGCTCTTCCAGAGTCCGGCCCTTTTCTCTCAGTCTATCTGGGTGACTATGACTCCCCAGCAGACAGCACAAGAAAACAGGCCACTGGTGTTGATTTCCCTGGTGTCTTTGCCCACACTTTTCTCCACTGTGTCAGTACCAAGCCTTATTCCTTCTGCCCTTAAATGTCTCTTTGATCGGATCATCTCTGGTTCCCCATACCAGCACAAGTCAGGGTCCTTGCTATTCTTCCCCAGTCTTCTTGCCTCTGGTTCATTGTCTTTTCCACAAAGGAAGAGGGTGCAATGAACTTTCCATGATAGTACTAACAAATGTCCTACAACTGCACTGTCAAATGCCACAGCCACCAGCCACATGTGAATAGCTAGCACTTGAATGTAGCCCATGCCACCAAAGAACAGCAACTATGTATGTATGTATGTATGCATGTATGTATGTATGTACATATGTATTGAGACAGGGTCTCTCTATGCAGCCCTGGTTGACCTAGAACATTTGTTTAGATCAAGCTGGCCTTGAACTCAGAGATCTGTTTGCCTCTGCTTCCAGAGTGTTGGAATTAAAGCATGGGCATGGGGTACCATATCTGGTTCTATTCATTTATTTTTTTGGTGTGTATGTGTATATATGGGTGAACAGGAGTGTGTGTGTGTGTGTGTGTGTGTGTGTGTGTACATATGGAGGCCAGAGGACAGTGTTTTTCAGTTACTGTCCACCCTATTTTTGAAACAGAGTGTCTACTTGGTCTAGAGCTCACCCATTAGGCTGTGTTAGCTGGCAGATGAGCTCAGGGATCCATTGTTTCTTCATCCCCTGCACTGAAATGAAAGTGTGCCACCATGCCCAGCTTTTTTTTTTTTAACATGAATGCTGGAGATACGAACTCAGGTCCTCATGCTTGCATTGCAAAAACGCATTACTGACTGAGTTATTTCCCCAGCTGCAGGAGTACTATCTTAATGTAATTTAAATAGATCCATGTAGCTGTCTGCTGTCACATGGAACACTTGCAAATTTAACCTCTGTAGTACCATCTGTGGGGCCCTGACCTGTCTGCAGAATCAGCACACAGCTGGACCTCTCTGTGTTCCTAGTATGTCCAAATCACCTCAGCTGGGCAGCAACTCTGATGTTGCCTGTTGCTGGGACCCACGCTGATTCTTCTGCCTGGAAGGCCTCCCTCCTATCCACAGATGTGTTCTTTCCTGACCTGCAGGACTCTACAGGCCACTCTCATCCTGTGTACCTCTGCTCATCCAGGCTGTCCCCTAGGCCTAGCTCTGTGTTCACAGTGCCTTCTGGAGTTTTCACTATCCTGCAGTCCAGCCTGCTAGTCTTATTCCCCTACCCCACCCCCCAGAGAATCTCCCGTGGTAAGAACTACTCTTTTTGTGATGATGCTTTTGTGCCTACCTCAGCATCCTGGACACAGTATGTACTCACAGAGAAGAGGTTTTCTGGACCACTGAGTAGAAAGACCTTGTGGGCCAGACCCTAGCCGAGGCAGCTTCAGTGTGTCCAGGGAAGCTGGGTTGAAATGAATGGAGGGTAGACTTATTATTATTATTAGCATTTCTTTTCTGATTTCTCACTTTGAAAGAAAGAGGCCATGCCTTTAGAATGACAGTCCACTACTTCTTCATTTACTGCTCCCCTTTCCTGCCCTTATCTTGGCCCTGAAGGCTAAGTTACCATGTTTGGACCAGAAGAGGGTACAGTGTGTGTTTTATGGCAGTATCTCTGAATGTTTGCAGGTGCCTGGAATATGGGCCTCTTGTGTGTGGCTTGGGTTTGGCTAATCCAGGAGCTCCACTCACCCATTCTCTAAGGCTTGGGCAGGACTAAACATGACCCCTCTTCTATAGGAGGAGTTAATATGAGTCACATTGACTGAATACCATCCATGCATCATGTGATTTGCTGAAGGCTTTACAGTTACCTGTGTAGTCTTCATTGCAAATGTCAGGGTGGTATGTATCACTATTTCCATTCTGTAGACATGGATGTTAGCTCAGAGAAGTAGGTCACTTTCCCAAGCTCATTCAGGCTTTGTAGAACCAGAATTATAAGCAAGTGCCTTTTCTTTAGAGGACAACCCACGAAGCCATAAGACATACTAGGTGTGCAGTAGTGAGTGTTTGCTGACTGCCTTCACAAGTCCTCACCCTACAGAGCATCACTTCTGGGAAATAGGGGATAAGGAGATAAGGATGCTTTAGCCATTGTGGTGGTTTGAATAAGAATGCCCCCCCCCCATAGACTCATGTATTTGAATGCTCAGTCACTGGGAAGTAGCACTATTTAGAAAGATTAGATGTCTTTCTGAGTGGGTGTGACCTTGTTGGGGAAGTGTGTCACTGGGCTGGGCTTTGAGGTCACCAGGTACAGTCTCTCTCTTCTCAGCTACTTCTCCAGTACCTGCCTGAGTCCTACCATGCTCTCTGCCATGCAAGGATGTCTCTTCACAGTGATAGAATGGTGACTACAACAGCCATGTCACAGATGAAAAAACGCAAGTGCAGAAGCAAGCGGCTTTCTGTATGATTTCCAATTTGAAAGCAATGGGTCACCTACAACAGAGTCTGTCTAGGAAAATCAGTGGCAGTGGCTGGAGGTCACCTCTACATTGGCAGGGCTCCTTTCTGCCCACCTCCTCATGTCTTTTCATAGTATACTAAGTGAGATAAATATGTTTTAGACCTTGCCTTTTGGATTTCTGCCCCCCCCCCCAATTCACACCATACTGGGCATTTCTAGAGGTTGGTTATTCTTGGAATCAGTGCCTGTGAGAATGGGCTTTTGTTTAGATTTCTTCTCTCCCTGGGGATGGGGGCGGGTGGGGGAGTGGAAGCCAGCAGGTCAGTGCCCCTCCCCCAAGCTCTGCAGACAATGCCTGAAGCTGAGAGGACAATTGTCTCCCTTGGGATGTGGACAGGAGGAGAATGCATTCTTGCTGAGGACTTTGGGAGTCTTGCAGCAGTTGGTTTGCTTCTGACTTGAAAGAGTGATTCTGGAAACTTTTTTCCAGACTACTTGGGGCAGATGTACAGTTTAAGATGTTTCTTTCTTGTGACTTAGATATTTATATACCACCATATAACAGAGACTGGGGACAACAGGAGAGGATCCTTTGCTGCTTTTGTATGTGTGCATTTAAGGTATGTGTATGTGTGTGTGGTATGTGTGTGTATGTGATGCACATGTGTGCATGTGGTGTGTGTGTACATATGGGTACATAAGGGGTGTGTTTATGTGCACTTGGTGTGCATGTGTTTTTTTGTGTGTGTATGTGTGTGTGTGTGTGTGTGTGTGTGTGTGTGTGTGTGTGTGTATGTGTATGACCATAGAGCTTGCGAGGGTTTTTAATCATAAGGATCCTTACCATATGGAAAAAAGCAAAAAGTCTCATTCCCAGACATTTTCCTTGAGAGCGAATGTGCCTTATCAATAGTTGTATCATCAGTCCCCAGCCAAAGGCCTGACACATAGAAGCCATCTTGAAATAATTATTGAGTTAATTCCTGTCAAATTAACTGAGTTGTTACATACTATAAATGCATGAAACTGAGGTGTGCAGTTCAGTGGATTGCAAGCATAGACACAGTGTACACAGAGTTCTATCAAGGTGGGAGCATGGTCGGTCCTCATGTAGGAGAGCTCCCAGGGCCTCTTCCCTCTGGTTCTTCATCCTCTGCAGGGAAGCTGGAACCCACAGCCCACAGTCCTGAACACAACCCTCAGATTCTTTTTGCCTTGCCTGCCCTGAAGTTCATACAAAATAGACTAAAGGGTGTGAACTCTGTTTTCCTCTGTTCTTTTAGTTTAGCATGATTTTGAGACTTGTTTATGTTGTATATATATCAAGCAATTCACTGCTCCTCATTTCTCATGGTATTCTACTGTCCTATAGATTTCAGTTTGTGTTTTGCTTTGTTTCTCTGTTGCTGTGACAAAACACTGATCAAAAGCAATTGGGGCGAGGGAAGAATTTATTTGACTCACAGATCACAGCCCATCATCAAGGGGGTTCAGGGCAGGGTCTTAAAGCAGGAACCTAGTGGCAGGAACTGAAGCAGAGGCTGTGGAGGGATGCTGCTTATGGCTTGCTTGTCCTGTTTGCTCAACTCCCCTTTTTCTACAGCCATGGACCACCTGCCTAGGGCTCCCTGACATCAATTGTCAATTAAGAAAATGCCCCACAGGTGTGTTTGCAGTCTGGCTGATGGAGACAATTCGTCAGATGAGATTCCCTCTTTCCAGTTACGTCTAGGTGTCTGTCGAGTTGACAAACTCTAACCAGAATGATTTATCTGTTTTCTCTATGATTGATTTTGGGTTGTTTGTACCGAGGAACTTCCACAGTGTTTGGGGGGAGTATTCACACCCAAGTCTTTCTGTGGACACGAGTTTCTTTTAGGTAAATTACTAAAGAGTAAAATTATGGAGTAGTAAGGTAGACACATGTTTAAGAGTGTATGCCTTTGTAAGAAGTTCATAAACACTTTCCCAAAGCGGGTGTATTATCTTCTGAGTAGACCATCATCATAGGAAGAGCACAGCCGGTGCCCTTCCAGCATTTGACATTGGTATTTTAATCAATGTGAACCATTCTAGTTGGTGTGTAACTATAAACCATTGCTGTTTCAGTTTCAATTATCTATTTATGGTGATCTGCTAACCAGCCACTTAGGTTTCTTCTTCATGAGAACAATCAATTTAAACTCTTTCCTGATTCGTTTTGTATTTAAAATAATGACTTTAAAAGTTTTTTAAAACTCCATTTTAATCTATTTGCATGTGTGTGCATATATCCCCCTACCCCATCCATCCCCTTTTCTGTGGATGTGTGAGCTTGTACCCTGACATTACTGTGGAGGCCAGAGGGCTACTTGTGAGAGTTGGCTCTCTTCTTCCAACATGTGGGTCTTGGGGATTGAATTCAGGTCATCTAACTTGGCAGCAGCAAATGCCTTTACCCACTGAGCCATCTCCATGGCCCCAAAACAAACCTCTGAGAATTTGTTAGATATATGCATTATGCATATTTTCTCTGGCCTACCTTCCTTTGTGTGTTTATATCTTTTGATGAGAACAAATTCAGTATATTTATTTTTTTATGGCTTGTACCTTTTGTGCTCTTCCTAAGAAATCTGTGCCCATCCCCAATCCTTACTCACTCACTTATTTACTTGCTTAAATAATTCTCTCTCCACCTCTCTGCCACCCCCCACACTTTCTGATGACTTAGCACTTTCATTTATGTTTGTCAGAATTAATCTCAAGAGAATTTTTGCATAAGATATGAGGTTCAGATGAAAGTTCCTGCTTTTGATGGGTGGGTGACTCCTGTAGTCAAATATTTACTGTTACTCTGCACCCAGTACAGGGAGCAGGCTGGTCACCCTCCTCTTCTAATGGCAGCATGAAGCACAAGTGTCCAGGCAGCCTCTGTTTGGGGAGGATAATTTCTCCACCTGGGAGCCTTGGCATTCGAAATTCGATAAGTAAGGAGTTGTCATAATGGGGTCATGTGTGGCTCCCAGGGAAAGTTGCTGGAATTCAGGGGAGTTCCTTTCCTCTGAGGTCAGAGAAAGCTCTCCGGAGGAGGAAGTTCTTGAGATGGGATTAGAAGAGTGAAAAGGAATTTGGAATGCTAGATTTAGGAAAGGAACTCAAATAAAAGCCACATTGTGTCCAGATCCCTAGTAAGAGAAAAGGGGTGAGGTGTATGTGCATACATGCTTGCCTGCATGCATGCATGCGTGTTGTGTATGAGCATAGTATGTATATTTTATACACAAATAAGTATATTTGCTTATATACATATCTATATGTAAAATGTATATACACACATATATAAAATCTATGTTTTTGTAGATATGTAATTGAGAACCAAACCATGCCTGTATCCATGCAAACTGCATGTCAATGCTAGTGCCTGCCTTAGTGTCTTTATCTCTGTCCATATCATTGTCTGTGTTTATAGTCCTGTGTCTCTGCCATGCTGGTATCTGTGGCCACATTCATGTTAATATCCATGTCCTTGTCCACGTCAGTGTCAGCATTCATATATGTGTCTGTGCCTCCACAAAACTCTAGGTTTAGGAGTAATTGACAGACTGATACTTTCATGGCACTTAATGGTATATTATAGCACGGATTCTAATAAGTCTTAATAATAAAAACCAGGCCTCAGATATCAGGGTAAATACTGAAAGATCAGAGAAGTAAAGGAGCAGCCACAAGAGAGACCTCTTACCTCTACTGAATCCTCAGACCAAAGAGGTGATCCTGTCCCTATGAATCCTCAGACTGAATGCAAAGAGCTCCTGTCTCCTCCTGCCTTATATTCCTCTCTCTGCCCAGCCATATCACTTCCTGTCTCTTCCTCCCTAGTACTGGTATTAAAGTCCGGTAACTCCTAAGAACTGGGTTTAAAGTTGTGAGCCACTGCTGCCTGATGTCTATGGCTAACTAGTGTGGCTAGCTCCAAACTCTCATCTTCAGGCAAGCTTTGTTTGTTAGATCACAAACAAAATATCACACAGCATATTACATGTACTTAAAGAGAGTCTGACAGAGATTGATTCTTCCAAACTTTTAGCAGATTTGCTAGCACTTTTCTTGTCTAAACTGGGGTTTCACTGCTCAGCATGGGACAGGATATTAGAAATCACCTGGGCCATGCTGATCACCATCCAGCATGGAGATGGTACTCAGAGGAGAGTTGGTCACTACCAGACATGGTGGGGACACATGGCTTGCTTTGCTGTTCTGGGACCCTAGCTCTCTCTGAGTATGCCTTTTATTCTCTTACAGGCTGAGAGCTGTCTGTATTTCAGCATTTGTGAGCCTTTGCAATGAATGCCCCTCAATGCTTTACTATTTATAGGTCCTTTGGAATTAGAAGTCAACAGAATATCAGCTCTTACTTATCTCCCTATATGGATTTGGAATTATTGATCTACCAAAGCCTACTTCTTCTCTCCTAATGATTTAGGACTGCCTGAAGATGTGGTGGGGAGTGTTTTAGTGATTGACACCCCCACACCATCACCTGCCCACTTGAACCATTCTTTCATTTTTTTTTTTTTAACATCCTAACAACAGCTTCCCCTTTCTCCCCCGTCCCTCCATCTACTTCCTCTCTACCCGACCCCCAACACATCTCTTCTGATTCTGTTCAGGAAAGGGCAAGCCTCCCACTGGGACCATTCTTAGCATGCAACCAAATTTGCTGCTTAAGTTCTGTCTCTATAGGGAGACTTAATGTGGGCTCCGAGGATTCGAACTCAGCTCCTCATGCTTGCACAGCAAGAACTCTTACCTACTGAGGCATCAACCCAGCCTTCTGGTTTTTCTGCTTAAGAACCCATCTATAGCTGGGCATTGGTAGTGCATGCCTTTAATCCCAGCACTCAAGAGGCAGAGGCTGGCGGATCTCTGTGAGTTCAAGGCCAGCCTGATCTACAGATCGAGTTTCAGGACAGCCAGGGCTACACCGAGAAACCTTGTCTTGAAAAACCAAAAACCAAGCCAAGCCAAGCCAAGCCAAGCCAAGCCAAGCCAAGCCAAACCAAACCAAACCAAACCAAACCAAAAAAAAAAAAAAAACCCATCTACCTTCCCCCAAACCCTCAATCTGTGCTCTGGCATTTCCATGGATCCTGCCGAGAGCTAGTGGAGGCAGCTTCCATGTCCAAATCTGGCATGGGCATTGCACTTGCAGGGAAGGTGGGGTCACTTGTGTATTTATTCCCATGAGTCTGATGGGGGGTGAGAGTTGGTCCCAGAGAGACAGAGGACAGGGTTTGTTAATTTGAGCCTTTGGGGCGCAGCAGGGGTGGAGTCTTCTGGCTTGTCTCTTGGGTTTTCATTCACATACTCCTAAATTCTAAAGTGTATATCCCAAGAGATTCCTGAGCGTGACCCTTTTGCTACATCACTGGCAGCAGTTGCTGCTGATCGGGTTGGAAATGTAGCTGTGGGAGTCTCTTCCCCTGGAGGGGAAGACCCACACGAGCACACTGCTCTTCTGGGAGCATGAGTGTCCCTTGGAATCAGAACCCCTCTGTTTATTTTCTTAGAGTCTTAGTGATGGGTTTCTGCTGACTTATAGGGAAGCTATGTGTCCTGTGGAGGAGGCAATGAGTAGCTGTTTTTTTAATCCAAATTTGGAGAAGTATCCATGGCCCCCTGAGTGCTCCTTGGGGCACAACGAGAGCTCAGCTCCTATCTGTTGCTGGAGGCTCAGTTCTGGGAAGGACCTGAGACAACAGAGAGAGCCCTTAGCTTGCAGTCTAGTTAATCTGGCTCTGGTGCCCACCACAGCCATGACCAGCTAGCTCACTTAAAGTCAGACTGGATCATTTCTGTTGATGTGATCCTGCTTCTCAGGGACTTTTAATAATTCAAACCACAATCCTGGAATTCTAGCCCGGGTTACTTGTCCTAGAAATTTCTCCTTGATTATCTCTGCCTAATTTAGTTTAATTTAATAGTCATATCATGCCTTTGTTGTGCACCAGTTTTTGGTTCTCTCCCTAGTCTTGCCTCTAGTAATGTCTCCCATTTGTTTCCACAGCTGGCCTCTTCTTTTTTGTGATGGGTTAGAATTGTCTCTCCAGGGTAGTTAGTTGGGGACTGTGGGGAGGGTGCCATACTTACACTGTCTGGATTCCTTGGGCACTTAGCATCCACCCAATTGGAGCTTAGAGAATGGTTGCAAGGGCCAGTCTCTCTATAAGAGTTTCTTGTGCCTTTAGGCAGAGCCACCCACAGCTTTGTGTCCCCAGAATTCTCTGTGTAGATCTCTCTCTCTCTCAATGCACATTCACAATGAGACACTTGCTTGTTTATATATTTCCTTTTAGCAACTAAGGAGTCATCTGGGGCTAGGAGCTGTGTTATAGTCATTTCAGCATCCATATTCAAAGAACTGATAGTTTGAACCATGCTGTACTGGTAAATGGAACTACTGACATGCTATTTCAGTTGGGATCTCTTAGGCTAACATATCATTCTGAGTCCAGCTAACAGTGTTGCCAGATAGATGCCACTGGTGTGACAGAATGAAATCACAGGATTTTCTCTGTTGCCTGTGTGGTCCAGTCACACTCTGCTCCTATAGGAAGCATGGGAGAGTTGTTCTGGGTGGATGGAAACAAATGTGCCCACCAAGAGCTGCCTTGTAGGTCTTCCAGGTGACCATGTCTGGTTGACTGGACCTGGAACCCTGACATAGGAGATAGATGTATAGGTAATCAGTTTGGTATATAACACACAATAGGTACTTGATGAATGTGGGTTCATCTTGGGGAAACAAAGGACAACACATAGGTCTTGTCACTTAAGGGTTATGTCTTAGAATTTATGCATGCTGTGAGGCCTGTGTAGAAGCATAGTAGTTAGCACAACTCGCCATAGAAGGCTAATGTCTCCATTCCCTCTCTTCTCTTTCATCTCTGGGATTTGAAGGAATATTGCCTCTTATTATCATTTGAATCTAAAATGTGCCCCTAAAGATAGTTCTATTAAGAGGAGGTAGAAGTTTTAAAAGGTAGGGCTTAGTGGGAGATTTTATGCATTACACGAATGCCCTTTGCAGAGGATATTGGGACTTGCCCATTTCTCTTTCACACACCTTTGCTTTGAAGTGAATGATTTTGTTACCTACTCCTACCATGATGTGCATCCTTGCCACAGATCCCACAGCAACCAGGCCAACCGATCATGGATGGAAGCCTACAGAACAGTGAGACTTTCATCTTTTAAGGTTAAATCTATCAGGCATTTTGTTAGAGTAATGGAATGATCGTGGACACACCCCCTGTCCAGGCCATATGCTCTCAGGAGCTGAATACAAATCTGTTTTCTGAGCTCTGCATGCAGTGTCTGGGCCAGGGCAGTGTCTTTGGTTGGAGCTGTCATGCTCGGGGATAGCAGGCATGGGGCTTTCCAGAATGAAGACCACAGCGGTTTATTATCACTATCTAGGACACAGTTTGAAAGCCTCCCTTTCAAAATTCCATCTGAGTTGGGAATCCCCAGCTTGGCCCACCTGGGAGAGGGCTGGATGGAGATGAGAAGTGGGCGATGGAGGGGGCAGCCATTTGCAAGCTCTAGGCAGATGGAACTTCCAGTCATCCTGAAGAACTTCTGAGTTCTGCACACAGCAGAGCAAGTGGCCTGGGTCTCATCCACATGGCTAACAAGGAGCTTCCTAACTTTTAAAGTCCTCTTGACCCCTGGCCAGCTGTAGTCTATTCCCCAGATCCCTGCGTTTATTCTGGGCTTCCTTAGACTATGCCTCCCATCAGCTTTCCAGCAGCTCTCCCAACATTTGAAATGAACAGTGAAGTAAGTTGATATCCACTGAAGCTCAGGGCTCAATCATGTTTAGCTGACACACAGTGGGACCAGTGCTGCTGGGATTCCCAGGAGGGGAGAGCTCAGATCCGGGGCATGGAATCTGATGGACGATTGTTATTGCAACATGTATGTAGTTGAATGACATCATCCTATTGAGATGGGAATTTTTTTTTGTCAGTCTTTTAACACAAGTTTATGTTTTTCAGACCTTCAAACTGCAGGTCATTTTTTACATTTGCTATTGAGAGCAGATGTGACTGATCCCTATCGGGTTCTACTGAAAAAATAGCGGGGTTGCAGAGGGTCAAATACAGCGTGCCATTCAATCTCTATTATTATTTCCTCCACTCAGTGGTCTCTGCGGGAAGCCTATGCATGGTAACAGTGGACTTCATAAGATTCTCAAGCTTGCAAGTCCCAGGCCCTTGCTGATTCTAGGCTCAGCAGCCTGACATGAGAAGCAAAAGATTCAAGCCTTGGCTTCCCAACTTGTATGATGGCAATGTGGGCAGAATGGTCTGTACTCTTGGATTTGGACAGGCCTGGATGTGGAATTGTATCTTTGGGAATGGTGTATACCCCTCCAGTGATTCAGGGGGGAGGGGAGAAAGTCTGAGAGAGCTGCCATCATAGCAGAGGATGCTCATCTTGCCCTTGCCCTGGCACCTGGTAGGTTGAGCTGGAATGAAGGGTAGATTTGGGGTCTTCTGTAGGAAAACTGTGAGGGATGTTCTCTGTTCACACCCATCATTGGGCTCATGTGATGACTCTTGAGGGAAGCTCTATATTCATAGGTCACATGTATAGGAAAATTTCCAGCTTAGGCTTGGATATATTTTTCAATATCTCTAACTCAGATTCTCTTAGTTTTGCAAGTGTTTCAGGGAAAGGGTGGGGCTCTTAGAACAGTTTCCGTCTAAGATCCCATTTGGTCTTTGTGGTTGCACTGGACCCTGTGAGACGTAGAGTCAAAGACTTTTATGCAGCGTTGGTGGGGAGATAGGACAGAAGATGACCCACAGACAGACTACAGTTTCCACACAGAGAGATCACCCTTGTTTCTGAGAACTCAGAAGTCATGTTCTTTATTGATGTGACAGAGCAAACAGGAGCAAACCGGGGTACAGCTGGAGTACTTGTGGAAGTCTAAGAATGGCCTTTTGAGTCAGAAAACTCTCATTCCTTGGGATAGGCTCCAGCAGAATCAAATTTTAGCCATCAGGACCTTTGTATTAACATGGGAATTAATGCATTCACTTATCTTTCTGTATATTGAGTAACCATCTATCCATTGAGCATCTATTCATCCTCCCATCTGATTGCCCCAACCATCTATCATCCAACTGTCCACCACTCAATTCAACAATGCTGTCATCCATCCATATCCATCCCATCCCATCCATCCATCCATCCATCTGTCCATATATCTATCCATACATCTATGCATCCATCCATGCATGCATGTATCCATCCTTTGTGGAGCAATGGGGCATCTTTTCTTAACATCTTTTCTTTATAGACATAAAGATGGACAAGCCGGTCTTCTTTTTGAATTTATAGACTTACTGAAGAGTACAAGTGTGTGTGATATAGGCAAAAATTGGGATGGAAATGGAGTGCCACAACAAGGCAGGCAGAAAGAGGGAAGTGAGGTTGAAAGGAGACACATGAAATGTACCAAAATGTAGATCTAGTGTTCAAGAGCACTGCTTTGGCTCCCTGGGCTTTTGCCGCATCACTCCCAGTTGTATTGACAGGGTAAATCTGGATCTTGGGTCCAGTTGGAGAGTGTAAGGGTTGAGGTGTGTGTATGTGTATACATAACATATTAGAAACTTAAGAAGCACTTAAAATGAGTTTTTTGGAGAAGAGTTATGAAATCTCATTAAAGAAGGCTGCATTAATTGGTACATTTACTTAAAAATTATATATATAGATACACACATATATTTTCATGTATAAATAAATAAATATATAAATTAGAGTAATATGTATATTCTAAATATATATAACACACACATAAATATATGTATATATTTATAAATTATATATGTAGAATATATGTTATAGATAGATATAACATATATATATATATATTATGTCAAACTATGCTTCTCATGACATGCTTCCCAATATATATTCCTGGGAACTTGGTGCGCAGTGGCTGCTCAAAAGCCTCGCTGGCTAAGTGAGGCTAACTCGACAGGGAACCTCACTGAGTCTTTGGGAATGTCTGCATTGGTGGTAAAGGAAAACACTGGAATTGTAGTTTTATAGAACTTGGTCTGCTGCAGTAGGTACCACAGTTGCTCACCTCCCTTCTGAATCTTTTGTCTCTATAGCTAAAACTGAGGCAGTTAAAGCCATTTCTAGCTGAAACCAGAACTGCTTGGCCTCCATATCATTCAATTTTCTTGCTCTGTGAGGACAAGCCAGGCATAAGAGAAACTTCTGGGCAGGAAAGTGCTTTGAGGAACTGTTAGGACCAGCCCATTGTGCTTATCCCGGGGGCAGGGTGGGCAGCATGGGAGTCACAAAGGGTTAGGTATCTTGGCAGAAAGTAGGTTCTTCATTTTTCAGGGAGTACCTTCCCCAGATTCCTCAGGTTGGCTTCACTTTAAAGAGGAACTAGAAGCTTTTAGTGCAAGGATCTGAGTAGAGAATGGCCAAGGGGACTCCTTCCTCATGGCAAGCAGCATTAATAAAGGCATCTCTTTCTGTCTTCGATGTCAAATACCAGGCTAGGGTTGGCTAATGGCTGGAGCAGTGGAGCCAGTTAATCTTCCGAGTCCATATTTTTTACTGGCACTGTGGGAGCCGTCCTGGGCTTTTATTTCCAACAGTGGGATATGAGGGTCTGCCTCCTATGGTATATCCAGAGAATAATTCTCCTTCCCTTTGATGTTCTTTGGACATCTTGAGACACTTAGGGGTGCATTCTCAGGGACGGTTGGAGAGCTGGGTTGCACGGCCTTCATTATGCTATTAAAATAGATCCAGTGGCAAAAGACTGAGTTTCTCATAAGCAGAGATCTGCCTTGCTGAGGGGAGTTAAGACTCAGTCAGTGCCTCTCACCCTGACTTCTTGAACCAAGGACTATGTTTTATGGCTATACAGGCAGGGGTAAGCCATTTTCCTGCTGATATAATTGTACAGTTGAAGGTTAACATTGAATTGCTTTTCTTGACATTTGGAAAATCATATTTTGAAGAGATGTGGCTTAGATGTGAAAAAACAAAGACAAATCCACTGTCTGTTCATAAACTTGAAGTCCATTTTAAAGGCTCTGCTCTTTGTTTGGGGATGTTAGTGGCAATCACCTCAAATGCCACTTCCTTTCCTAATCTTCATTTGTGGAGGCAGTCAGCAAGACCAGGCTTAGGTTATTTTCCTAAAGGGGTGGTTCAAGAATACTGTTCCTGAGTCGGGTGGTGGTGCATGCCTTTGATACCAGCAGTCAGGAGGCAGAGGCAGGTGGATCTTTGTGAGTTCAAGGCCTGTCTGGTCTACAAAGCTACATAGAGAAACCCTTTCTTAACCACCCCTGCAAGAAAAAACAAATGCTGTTATTTTCCTCAGAGGCCTTGATGGTTCCTTACACCACCTTCAAAAGAAAGTCCATCTGTGTGTGCTGGGAACCCTTCCATCTAGCAGCCTTGCTGTGGCCCTCCCTAAAATACCTGGTCTTTTTAGCCCCCGCCCTCCTGTCTATATTCAGCTTCTCTTGTCTCCTAGCATCTCTCCTTTGTCATCCCTGGCTTCCCCTAGCTCATGTCATCAGCTCAGAATAAATCATATCTATTTTAAAAATGGCCTCTATTGTTTAATTTCTATTGTTGTACATACACACACACACACACACACACACACACACACACACACCCTATAAATTTATAAATTCAACATGTTGCATTCATTTAATGTTGTGCATGTGCATATATATGTTTAAACCTGACCACTTAGGACTGTATCACCTATCAGGGGACCAGTCTCTGGGGCAGACTGACTCTCCTCTCAGTAGTCATTAAGTGCTTGTAGGTCTTCATCTAGTGGTGGGGTCCTGTGAGATTTTTCCTCAGCCATATGAGCATACCCACTGTCATTTCTCAAGTCTTGATTAGGCAGACATGGTTGGAATTTTTATGGGTTCACCATCTCTGTCATATACTGAAGACACTATGTCATAGGGGAGGCCCTGACCCTCTAACACTCACAACTTTCCCCACCCTATTTTCTGTGGTGTTTCCTGAGCCTTTAGCATACAGCTTGTTGTATTCTAGAGTTGTCATTTGGGGTTGGACATTTCACAGTCTAACAAGCCTCCTCTGGTCATCTCAGTCCCGAATGCTTTCTCTTGGCTCTTCTCTGTGTCATGCTGACATGTCAGAGTGACAAGCAGTTTAATAGATAGAGTCACCTGGACCTGGATTTGAGGCTTGACTGTGTTGTGAGCTAGCTGTGAAACTGGGGAATTCGCTTGAATTCTCTTGACTCTCTGGCTCTTTGTTCATTCAATGGGGTATGCATTGCATCTCACAGGTAGGCAGTGAGAGTTCAACAGGTAAGTTAGATTCAAAATGATCAGCCCAACAGCTGATGCTTGAAAGTTGCATCAAGAATATTATTTTCTTTTATACCTTGTGCTATTTCCCATACTCAGAAGCTGTTTGTGTATGAGGACTCGATATATCTCTGTCCAGAGGACCCAAGCTATTGAAGGGTGGAGCTCATATACCATGGCACTTCACACAGGATGGGATCTGTAAATACTTTTCTGCTCCTTTGTGCAAGTGAAGGATTGAGGAGATGGAAGTCTGGGAGCCCTTCCCACCACAGCTGTGATCATAGTGATTAATCTGGTGCCACCCAGGACTGTGTGGCTAACTTTGTACCTCTTTCCTGAGTGGCAGGAAGAGACCTCAGAGCACCAAAGGAGTATGAATGGCAATGAAGCTGACTCTAAAACTTGTATCACCATGGAGATTCCGGCAGGACTCTAGTCACTGAGGAGTTTAACTGGAAGTCTCCTGTGGTGGTTTGAATAGGCATGGCCTTCTTAGGCTCATGTGTTTGAATGCTTGGTCATAGGGAGAGACACTATTAGGAGGTGTGACCTGTTGGAGTATGTGTGTCACTGAGGGTGGACTTTGAGGTCTCAGAAGTTCAAGTCTGGCCTGGGTATCTCAGTCTGCCTTCCTGATGGCTGCTAATCTGGATGTAGAACTCTCAGCTACTTCTCTAATACCATCCATGTCTGCCTGCACACTGCCATGCTCCCCACTAAACCTGTGAACTGTAAGCCAGCCCCAATTAAATCTCTTCTTTTATAAGAATTGCCATGGTCATGGTGTCTCATCATAGCAATAGAGCACTCAATAAGACACCCTCTGACTGGTCTACGAGCCTTTCTGCCACCCCAAAGCAAAGCTCATAAAGACCTCTGCGAAACTTCAGGGGAGTCTTGGGCTTCTTTGCAGAGACAGGAACTAGGGGCGTTTACTGAGGTGAGGAAAGATGACACTAATAGCAGGGGAGCATGAGGTCAAAATCACCACCCTGGGAGGTGGCTGGGCTGAGGCACTGGGGTAGACACTGGAGACAACAGCTGGTGGGTAGAAGTGCAAGGAACTAGTCCACCCTGGGGATAATGGATCTTGTCTTTATGCATGACAGCCTGGGCAGTCCCTCACAAGGGATCACCCTCTGTTGGAAGGACTTGCTCCCCATAGATCCCTCACACAAGAAATTTCACTCTCATATTCTTCTCTGAGACTTTTCTCACACATAGACGACCTGCCCTTATCTGAAGCTCTCTGCAGTCAACTGGGCTTCAGAGGCAGGTAGCCTGCCTTAGCTCTCCTCTCTGCCACTCTCTCACAAAAGGACAGTTGTGGAGAATTGACTGTGTCTCTGTCAGGGTTGTTATGGAATAATCTTTTTGTATGTTGTGAAGATGTACCTTAGCCAAATCACCTTATGATTGGTTTAATAAAAGAGCCGACTGTCTGGTTGCTAGGCAGGAGGTATAGGTAGGACAGCCAGACACAGGATGCTGGGAAGGAGAAGGAGGAGAAGGAGGAGGAAGAGGAGGAGAAGGAGGAGGAGGAAAAGAAGAGTGGAGACTCAGGAGTCATAAAATAATGCAGAGAGAAGCAAGGTGAATGTGCCATATTGAAAGAAGGTACCACCATGTAGTGGAGGGTAGATAAGAAATAGAGATTAATTTAAAATGTAAGAGTTAGCTAGTAACAAACCTGAGCTATTGGCCGAACATTTGTAATTAATGAGTCTCTGATGGTTATTTGGGAGCAGCTGCCGGGACACAGAAAAGGCAGCCTACACGTGGTCTCTTGTTGATTCACTTGACTCCTTCCTTCACTCTTCAGAATAAACCTTGGAGACAGGCAGTGTTTTGAAACTAAGGATGATGACACTGAAAAGTTTGCCTCAGGTCATGAGAGCTGCCATAGGAGGAATGTCTGAACATCTGCTATAAAAACTATTGCATTTATAACACTCTGACACTTATTATAGTAGCTACCATAATCCTACCCATAATTCCTACCATTACTACAAGTGCTTCAAGTACTAAGTAGACAACAGCTACTATAGTTGCTACTCTGGCTATTACTACAACTGTTTCTACTACAACAATTACAACTACACCTGTTATCACAGAACAATGACTGCAACACAGTCACCTCCCTCTGGTTCATCCTCCACATTTTGTGTCATTCATTTTTGTGCCAGTACAGCATGGTTGGGACCATAGGCTCTGGAATAGGGTTGCTTCTTCACATCTGGACTCTGTCAGTGTCTATCTGTGTAATATTGGGCAGGTCACTTACTCTTTCCATGCCTCAGTTTCCTAACTTGTAAACTGTTGGAAAGGTTTCACAAGTTACTCTACAGAAATGGCTGGCATCCAGTCGGATCATACAGGAAATACAGTCTATTTCTCCTTCCTTCCTTCTTTCCTTCCTTCCTTCCTTCCTTCCTTCCTTCCTTCCTTCCACCCTCCCTCCCTCTCTCTCTCCCTCCCTTCCCCCTCCCTCTCTCCCTCCCTCCCTCCCACCCACCCTCCCTCCCTCCCTCCCACCCACCCTCCCTCCCTTCCTTCCACCCTCCCTCCCTCCCTCCCTTCCTTCCTTCCACTCTCCCTCCCTTCCCCCTCCCTCTCTCCCTCCCTCCCTCCCTCCGTCCCTCCCTCCCTTCCTTCCTCAGTGCCATCTCACCTTACTCTCAGTTCATCTTACTCCAGGAGAAGGCTCAAGCGTGGAATAAAGATAAGAGATTTGTGGGAACACAGAAGTATGAGGACCAGAAACAACCTTCATGGCTGGTTATCTTGGAGAATTCAGAGCCATTTTTGGGAAGCTCTAGAACAAGAGGGCTAGACTTGTCATAAGGGATCACCTGAAGAGACACTTGGTTCTTCAGGACAGCGGAGAGAGGCATCAGTGGGAAGATCTGCTAGATGGGGATCCATCTTGGCCCTGTGCAGCAGAGAACCCCAGGGAGGAATAAGGCCATGCTCTAGGCAGGGCTTTGCAAGGACCATCTTCACTAAAATCATCTTTTGGTGTGTGTTTTGTCTGAGTCACTGTTGTGAGAGACCCGAGGGCTCTGATCTTAGACAGAGTGAGTTCTACATCCTAGCTCTCCTATTACAGCATGTGACAGGTAGTCTTCATTTGACCCCCAGCTTCCTCATCTAGAACATGGGCAGACTAGCACACACTTCCTGGGGTTTTTTGAAGATTAAATTGTATGCTATTTGTAAAGGTATCATGCACAGCTGATCATAAGTAGAGGCATATTTTTCTCTGATGCAGGTTCCCAAGGTGTGGTTCTCAAGCCCCAGCACCACATAGGAACTTGTTAAACATGAAAATATTTGGGCTCGACCTATAGGAGCTACTGATTATGATTTTACTGATTGTAAAATCTGGGGTGGGGCAGGAGCCTTCTCTTCCAAGCGTTCCCAGGTTTTTTAGAAGCATACTCTCACTAATGGAACCCAGGCCCAGCCAGCTTGGAAACAATTGTTGCTTTGCTCAAAGCCTGAGACATGGTAGGTGCTAAGTACCTGGGCTCCCCTTCTTGCCTCCTATCTGGACAAGGTAAGACCCAGTGGCTTCCTCGAAGAGGTTAATGCTACTGCAGACCTCCTGGAGGTGAAAAGGCCTTGTTCCCCTCGAGGATAGACACATTATAACGGCTTCATTTGATTAAAAGGGGATGTTGATCATTAGTTATGACCCAAATTTCTTCTCTTCCCGGCAATCACTCAAACTGTTCCCAGATGCGCAGGAGAACTGTTGGGTACCTGCAAATACAACATCCCTTTATAACAAGGATGCCCATGCTAATGGGGACTTTCAGACACTGGCTGGGGACCTTCCTACCCCATCTGGCCTGTTCTGGGTTTGATGGAGTGAATGATTGAAGGGAAACATATGCATTCCAGATTGGCACTGGGTTTAGAGAGGCAGCCTGCTTCCACAGGCTGCCAGAGGGCGGTGGGGGAGCGCCTCAATGATTTGTTGTTCCCATGGGACTAGTTATTGACTTTTAGAGGCAAGCAGCCCGCCCCAATTTCAGTTAGCACAGTTGTTCATTACTGCATAATTAAGAGGAAAAGGGGGAGGTCTTGGTGGGGAACAAGGGGAAGGGGAGGCCAAATGTAAATAGATTGAATATTTTTGTTGAAGGAGCCCAGGGCAACAGTGGCCAAGGTCAAATGTTCAGCTCTTAGAAATAGTGGGCAGGCTCAGTGGCCACTGGAAGAGAAACAATCGAAGACCAGACTTAACTGAGTTTAGATGATTCTAGGAGATTACCACCAAGTTGCTCTAAGATGAGTTTAGTTTAGGAGGTAATGACCTTTGCTCCAGAATTCTTAGGTTTTAGGCAAAGAATCTGTATCTACAGATGTGTGGGTGGGGCCTCTCAATGTTGTGATGGGAGTTAGGGAAAGCTCCTGACTCAAGCATGTAGATGGCATGCCATGAACTTTGGTTAGTTCAGCCTGAGAAAGGAACCTGAAAGGTGGTCAGGACATGGGTATAGTTGAGGATTTAGGGGCTTGTATCTGGGTATCTTTTGGGTGATGTGGGAACTGGAGGCTAGATTCAGGGGACCTAAGCTCACCCACAAAGCTAAGGCTGCCACTGTATTTGAGGCTGCCACACTGTATTTTTGCACTAGGAGCTACTGTGTCCAGTGTCCACTGTGACATTTGCAGCCAAAGCAGTGTCAGACCCCTGAATTTAGGTGAGAGCATGGCACTTGCCTGGGCTCAATGGAAGGGATGGTGAAGGGTGAGCAGGTGCTAGATGGGAATTTGAGCCAAATGGAGAGATGGTATAGGGCAAAGAAAGGCTTCATTTCTGTAAGCTTCTTTTTGTGTAATACCAGGAAGGCCTCAGATTGCTTATTTGAGTGTGAAGTCCTGGCCCAAGTCATGATCCCTAGTTTTTAACCCGGCCTAATGTTTGGCAGTTACTGTGGACACCAATCTTGCCATGCTGGGTTGTCAATCCCATCCAGTCTTACAGAGATGTATGAATGAATGCTCAGAACTCCAATAGTGTAGGAAGTAGAATTGCTGTATGCTTTCTCCTTGATCTCAATGCTTTCCCCCTCCCTTGGCTCCGCAGGTGGGAAGCATATTTAGGTTGAAGATACCAGGTAGGACTGTGGCTATGACCCTATAGTTGGTGTTTGCCAGGTCACCGGCTTCCTGGGAAAAACCTCCAGGGAGGAGATACCTTTAAAACATCTGCAATTGGGGCTGATATAAACTTCTGGATGGGTTTCCTTCCCAAACACTCTTCTTCATCTTCTGTAATAGATTCTGGAAGGGAAGTGAGAGTCTGGGGGTGGAGGGGCAGCTGAGTTTCTGCCTATTACTGTTAGGATGGATTGCCACATGCACTAACTGGAAAAATCATGCCAGTTTGTTTGTTCTCCCACAGTTTTGGAAGTCAAAAGTCCAAAACCCTTTCATTTGGGTGAATATGAAAATACCATCAAGCTACCTTCATTTCAGAGGCTTCTTGGGTTTGTTGGTCCTTGGAGGGTACTGAGATTCATTGCCTCATCTCTTTCTTTATTGTTACAATACCAATGGAGGGATGCATTTTTCTCCCATTGCACTTCTCTGACATTGACTCTCTTGCCTTATCTCCCATGTTTAATGATTCAGGGGATGATGTTGGGACCAATTAGGTAGTAAGGATACCCTTGTTCTATTTTAAGGGAAGCTGGCTAGCAATCTCAGTTCCTTCTGCCACCTTAATTTCCCTTGGCGTCTAATGTCATGTAGCCACAGGTTCCAGGCATCCAGATGTGAACATCTTTGGGAAACCCTTGTCCTTCCTGCCACAGACATTAGCTTGCAAAGAGCCCAGATTGCTACCAGCTGTGGTAACAGTGACTTCATTTGTGAAGATGGGTTCCTGGGAAGCCAGAATACCCGAGGTATTCTTCTGTCCCTCTATCATTGCAGGTGTTCTTGACAAGATGTCCCTTTCATAGATCATGGCTGTTTTTCTACTGTGGAAACTTCCGTGTGCTTTGTGACCACTCCTGGAAATCAAACTTCCCATGGAGTCCTTTTATTCAGCCATTACCATTCTCTTGCGTGTGTGTGTGTGTGTGTGTGTGTGTGTGTGTGTGTGTGTGTTAGTGTGTTAGTGTGTTAGCGCTTCTTCTACTACATAAAAGTTTAACAACCCTCAAGATGTCAGCAAGTTCCAAGACTATGATACACTCACCGGAGGTTTCTTCTCAATTCCTTATTGTCTAAGAGATGTCATGGAAGTCTTCCCAAATTTTGGACTTCTCTTCACACTGAGTTTCTTTTGTAGTCTGTTTCTTTGGTAAGAAAGTCATTTTTTAGTGTTCATTTATATTTTTCTTCTGTATAGCTCAGTTTTCAGGACTTCCATAGGAGTTTCAGTATGCTGTCTAGTCATTTGTCTTTCTTCCTTCCTTCCTTCCTTCCTTCCTTCCTTCCTTCCTTCCTTCCTTCCTTTCTTTCTTTTTTTAACCACTTGTTAAAACAAAGATTTTGGTCTGAGATTTATTTACTTATTTTTTTGAGTGTTTTGTATGTGAGTACTGATTTTTTTTTTTTTTTAGAATTCTATACATGAGTACTCTATCCATATTACTTCCCACCCCTTCCTCTCACCTGACCAACTCCTCCAGTTCGTGTCTCCACCGCTTTCCTTCTCAAATTCATGACTTCTTCTTGAATTACTTGATTTCCTGAAGTCAATAGCCTTGAGTGTCCACAAAACACAGGAGAGCTTCTACAGCATAGAGATTGGTAATGCTCCTGAAAGGGACACCCAGAATGGCTGAGTGAACCATACCCCCAATTCTGAAACCAGGCAACTCAAGGCTCATGGTTTCCCAGAAACCATTCTGCTGCAAAAGGCATGAGAGCTATACGTGTCTGTAGGTATAAAAATAAGTATTTGGGATGCAGTTACAAATTCTACTGTTTTAATAATAAACACATGATCTATCTATCATCTATTTACTTGTCTGTCAGTCTCACCCAATAGTAATATGATATAATCTACATATATAATTTAGAATTTTGCAGCAGTCACATTAAAAGGGAAAAAAAGAAGGCCAGAAATGTAGCTCAGTGGTAGAGTGTTTGCATTGCATGCATGAGCTTCAGCACTGGGGATAAAAGGAAAAAAAAAACCACACACACATAAAATTAATTTTATGATATAGTTTATTTGACTCTGGTATATTGAGAATATTATCATATCAATATATAATCCACATAGACACATTAATGAAGCGCTTTACTCTGCATGCAAAAGCCCATGCGTATTTTACACTTAAAACATTTCTGTGTTTCTATGCAGATGCTGAATTTTCATTGGCAAACTTGATCTGTATTTAGAGTTCATAAAATTGAGTGTTGAAAAAACAGATTCACACGTCTAAATTGTTCCAACCGTACTTAGATGTTTTCCAATAGCTTGACTGAAGTAGGAGTTTTTCATTTTAAACTCACTAAATTAGAATAAAGGGGGAGGGCTCACCTCAGTTGCTGTAGTCAGGGTCCCAGTGTTCTCGGGCCACATGTGGCTAGTGGCCATTGCAATGGGCAGTGGAGAGTAAGAATGTCACTTTCCAGGCCCCCAGAAGGAAACTTGTGACCCAGGGCTGGCAGTACAAGGGAGCAATGGCATTGCCTTTGGCTGCAGCTCCTGCAGTAGTAATTTGGAGTCTGCATGTTGCTGGTCACAAGTCCAAGTGAGTCTAGGAGGCCAGAACCTTACTCCTGGGGCTTCCATTCTCTTTGGCTCAATCATGCAATCATACCTTCAGTCATCTGAACCAAGTGCTCAACTGGTCCAAGAATTCTGGGTGAGCAGCTGAGTTTCCTGTAACCCTGAAAGCAGACAGGCAAGAGGTGTATAAATAGGCAAAGATCATTCTGCTTATTTACAATTGCACAGGAGAACTGGAGGTAATGGGCAGAGACAGCGAGTGTGTGTGTGTGTGTGTGTGTGTGTGTGTGTGTGTGTGTGTTGGGGGGGAGTGAGATAGAAAGTTCAACAATATGGCCAGGGAGGCATCTCTGAGGCTAGGTCACTGGAATTGACACTGACAGTAAGTCATTTGTCTGAAGACATGAGCAAGCCAGTGGAGTGAATGTTTCTGAGGGTCAGACACAGGCCTTGGGGTGTTTGAATGTGGCTTAAAAAATTGTATTTAAATTAAAAACAATTTTATTTTACATACCAACTCTAATTCCCTTCCCATCTTGTCCTCCCATTCTCTCTACCATACCCCCAATCCACCCCCCCATTCTCACCTCAGGGAGGGTGAGGTCTCCCATGGGGGATCATCAAAGCCTATCAAATATTTGGGATAGGATCTTGGCCCTTTCCTGTGTATCTATCTGGGCTAAGAGAGTATTCCTCTCAAAGCCCATTCATGCACTAGGGATAAATATAGCCCCACAGACTGCCCAGTCCTCCTAACTGACATCCATGTTCAGGGGGCCTGGTTCAGTCCTATGCTGGTTCCCCAGATGTCTGACTGGGGTCCATGAGCTTCCATTTGCTCAGGTCAGATGTTTCTGGGTGTTTCCCCAGTATGGCTTTGATCCCTTTGCTCATCCCTGCTCCCTCTCTACAATGGATTCCAGGAGTTTGACTCAGTGCTTAGCTGTGAATCTCTGCTTCTGATTCCATCAGCTACTGGATGAAGGCTCTATGATGACATTTAAGGTACTCCTCAATCTCATTATAAGGGAAGGGCTTTTAAGGCAGCCTCTCCACTGTTGCTTAGATTCAGAGTAGTGGTCACCCTTGTGGATGCCTGGAGATTTCCCTAGTGCCAGATTTCTCATTAAGCCCATAATGGCTCCCTCATTAAGGTATCTAATTCCTTGTTCTCCTTCTCTGTTCTTCACCCAAATGGATCTTCTTGATTCCTCATGTTCTCCTCCCTATCTCCCTCTCCTCTCTTCTTTCTCCTACCTCCCTCCTCTCAATTGACTCTGGAGATCACAACCCCAGAGAAGCTAGGAAACAAGGAGGACCCTAAGAGAGATATACATGGACTCCCCAAGAAGGGGAAAGGGACAAGATCTATTGAATGTGGCTCTACCTGCAAACCATTTAATAGTATTTATCTGCAGGGGAATCCAATGTCTCCAGTCACTAGTCCACTCACCTCTTATCTCACAAGAAACAGAATGGAATGGTGTTATACCCTCAGGTTCCAGATTTGGATAGTCTGGTCTCTCTTCAAACTCTATCTAGTCTACCCACTGGTCGGTGGCCTGTAACAGTTAGTTAGCCTTAAAGTTCCTGTTTCCACATGTGTAAAGTGGGGATAACATTTATCTAAGGGATTCTGTGAAGATTAACTTTGTTAGTACATGGAAGACAGCTGGCAGGTTCAAGGCACACAATTGCTAGCTCCTGTCATGGTTTGTATCAGCATGTTCTAAGAGTGAGCTTCAGCAGCCCAGGCCAGTGTGGAGCACTCACAGTTCTAGGATGGATACAGATTATAACAGAAAGTCAAAGTTAGATCACAGTTTGGCTAGAGATCCCAACAGAGGTATTCAAGCTATACTTTCTCTCCCAGATGACACTGATGTCATCTGAGAGGGGGCATTTAGGGAGGCTTAAAGGAAGAGCCTAGCACTCAGGCAAATCTGTCATGCTCAAGTTGACTCATGTAACAGGGAATGGAGCCTCCGTGGGAAGGTAGACCAGTACTCATTGATCTGGAGCAGTGGTTCTCAACCTTCCTAATACTTTGGCCTTTAATACAGTTCCTCATCTTATGGTGACCTCCAACCATAAGATCATTTTTGCTACTTTATTGCTACTGAGTGGTGTTTCAGTTCCTGCAGACCACTAGAAATACGTATTTTCTGATGGATGATCATGAACCACAAATTGAGAATTGCTGGTTTAGTGGTTACCCTTCATTTCTGAGTCTTACTTATTGACACATTGTCATGGCAACAGTGGAGGTGCAGTAAATGTTGTCAGCACTAGCTAATGTGGAATGATTGGTTTGGTTTAACATTTATCAAAACTCTGCCTCTGGACTCTCTCTCAGGTCCTGGCTCTTTGCTAAGCTTCATGTCTCTGTGTGTCCTGTTCAGAGAACAAGGTGAGTTACAAAAAATTTCCCTTAGGTCTAGAAAAGCAGTGATTTATTTTTTTCCCTTCTTAGAATGTTGATTCAGGGAGAAATACTTTTTTGGGATCTGGGGAACTTGCAACTCTTCCTTTGTCTATATGAGGGTCTAGTGAGGTGGGGAGCGGGGAAGGGCTGTGAAGATCATGCCATCATTATTTTATTTTGAAAACTCTAATCAAGGCCCTCCAGTGTTCAGCATTTCCAGTTGAGTATTAGGAATGCTTCAGAGATTGGGGCTGGGGCTGTTGAAGAGCTTTTTCCAAGACCCTAATTGTGAGTGCATGTGACACTCAGGGCTTTCATTGGGCTCCCAGCCAGCTATGCGACTAGGAGAGAAGGCTCAATGCCAGCTTCCAGCTCCCCCAGTCTCTACACTCAGAACAAGATGGATGTGAGCCCACACAGTCTCAGAAACAGAAATGCTTGTCCCAGGAGCAGAGGAGAGACCCCACTTCATCTATGCCTGAATGTTCATTTGTAAAACTCATGTTTATCAAATACTGCTATGGTCTGAATGTGTCCCCTCCTGCTCAAAATTCCTATGTTGAAATTCTGAGTGAAGGGGACTCTGGGAAGTGACTGGGTTATGAGAATGGAACTCTCCTGAATTGGATTAGTGCCATTATCAAAGAAGAGCCAGAGAAACTCCTTGCCATTTTCCTAGGTGATGTCAGGAAAAACAAACAAACAAACAAACAAACAAAAAAACAGCTGGCTGTGGAGGAGCAGACACACTGCAGAACCTTAAGCTAAGACTTCAGGCTTTCAGTACCATTATGAATGAATGAATGTATGTATGTATGTATGTATGTATGCATGTATATATGTATGTATGTACATATACATACATACAACATATATATATATATATATATATATATATATATATATATATAATAAACCACCCAGTCTACAGTGTTTTGTTACAGTAGCTCCAGCCCACTGACCAATTCTCTAACTTCTAGGCACTGCTTTGGAGCCCAGCAGTGAGAAACATACAACAAATAAAACTTCTTGTCCATCACGGGCCTCGTGTTTCAGCTGGTAGAATGAATAGGGTGATAAGGGAAGTGTGTAGTGCATCCAGTGTTGATAGGAGCTATGGAAAAAGATGGTGATAGGAGACTGTTGGGGTGTATGTAGGTTTAACTTTAAGTAGGATGGCTAGACATAGACCACCAAAACAGTTAATGCTTGCATAAATACTCAAATGGGGAAGTGCAGGGGTTCATAAAAATCTGGAGGAGAAAGGGAAGAGAGAGTGCCTGTGTGTTTACTGAATTGGATAGGAGTGAGTGAAGTGTGGCTAAAGGAGCCTGGACAAGAAAGGGGTTCAGAGAGGAGAGGTGGGGTCGGGGACAGGTAGGCCATAGCTAGGGAAGGATGTTAGCTTGGAATAAATGAAGTGAAAGAACTTGGAGGTGGTGCTTTCAACAGAGAGTTATTTGCTGAGGTTGGATCTGGCCTACATTTTGAAAAGTCACATTGTAAGCAGGAAGTCTAGTCAACATTTGTAATAAGGAAGCTCAAATGTAAGATTCTGAAAATAACATCTGAAAACTTTTGCACTAGATGTGTTGTAGGCTGTAGATAGAGAGGAGCAATACCATGCTTCCTACTCAGGGATCTCCCAAAGAGATAAAACCAGTAGCTTGATGGCGTGCGCACACGCATGTGTGCGCATGTACACACACACACACACACACACACACATACACACACACACAGTCCTATACAGTTCCTAATACACAGAAGCACTGTCTTAATCTGTTGGAGATGCTGTAACAAAATTCCATAGACCAGGCAGCTCATTAACATCAGACATTTATTTCTCATACTTTTGGGCCCTGGAGGTATTGGTCAAAGCCTAGGACTATGTTTAATCCATGACTTTATCACACTAGCCACCACAGTTTGTCAGCTAGAAGTATGCCTTGCTGTTGACTGAGGAGACAGCTCTGACAACATAGGTGGGTCTGGTGAGAGGTGAGGAGATTGGTTTGGGACAGGCTAATTTGAGTTGTTGATCAGGCCTTGAAGTGGTGGTTGGTTGTACACATCTTGAGTTACAGTGAAGAGGGCTGGGCAGGGAAGAGCTGTGTGGAAGCCAGCAATGTAACATTTAAAGCTGTGAAGAGGGTTGAGATCAGCAGGGGCAAGGCATATAAGGAAATGTTAGGAAGTCAATGCCTGGTAGCTGTCCACTGTCCCAGCACTGGGGAGAAGTGCACTGCTTTGGCCTCTCTGCCACCACATTGAACTGGATCAGATAGACAGCCACTGGAGGAACTGAGTTGGTCCTGAAGTACTTGAGGAGTTGAGCGGGGAATCTCTAAGAATATGTATTATAAGGATTTCAGGGGTTCTCAGATGTGTTTTCGTTCACTCAACACCCTCTTTCTGGGTTGAGACTGTTTCCTGTTAGGTGTTACACACCACACACACATACCACTACCACCACCACCAGGTATTGTTTGGTGCGACAGAACCAGAAACACAAGAGAGAAGAATATGGCCAATGCATAGGAGAGGGGTAGGAGAGTGCATGGGAGAGGGTTGGGCTAGGCATGGGTTGCATGAGAGTGGGCTGGGAGAGTGGACCACAGAAGCAGGGCAGTTTGCTTTGTTGCCTTCTGGTCAGAACCATTCTTTGTAGTTGTCTTCTAAACTTCCATCGGCTCCTCTGTCCACCTCTTATGATGGACTAGCTTCTGGAACTGTGCTCTCTCTAGCCAGGCCTCCATAAATGCCTGCCTGCTGACCTCTTGACTGCCGTGCCCCTATTTGTTTACCTCTGTTGTCCTGCTTCAGCCCCAGGACCACTCCTTGTTGTTTTTCCTTCTTTACATTGGAGATTAAACCCTTCTCTCTCTCTAATGTCAGAGCTAAACTCCTGCCATGAACTCCAGCATAATTAGTAGGGATAAGTCTTAGTGTGGAGGAACTGGGCAAGTTCTGTTGATATCAAGTTTCCAGGAATTTATGAGATGTACTGTGGGTAGAGGTGGGGGGGAGGCTAGGGCCTGGCTGGCAGAGACTTTTGATACTCGGTCCCTCATGGCCAGCATTGCCCCATCAGCTTTAACTAGCACCTCTGCTTTTCCTGCTCAAAGCTCTGGGCTAACTCTGCAATGATGGCAAAGCTTGGAGCTTTGTCACCACATTCAAGGGTCCCCCCACCGTGGCAGGGCCCCAGTGCTACACGACCCAGGCATTTTCACCCCCAAGTGCTTGTGCCTGCTCTTCTGGTCTGCACTGTAATCTTGCTCACATTTCAAGCGTAATTTCATACATCTGGCCCTGATTCCTGTATCCCAAGTGCTCTGGATAGAGTCTGAAATGCCAAGATTTCCTCCCAAGCCCATTCTTAGCAGGCCCCAAGTAGGCCCCAAACCAGAGGGCCCCTGTGCACTTTCTAGGTTAGATGCTTCTTGCTCACCAGAGCATATGGTAGTCTATTTGGGGGAAGTCATGTCAAGTTCTCTTAGCTGGAGAACACTGAGAAGGGGAAGAGGGCCCTAGTCAGAAACCCAGACTTAAGTGCTGTGTGTGAGAGACCACAAGTCCAGGGCTATGGAAAGGCAGAGACCAGAGCTAGGGTGTGAGAAAACCTGCTGGCTCATACAGTACTGATCTTTGTTTTCTGTGTGAAGTCATATCTGGCTTTTCCTGTTGTACATTAGCATGTGGACCCTTGTGTTTGTCCCCTAGAAAATAGGTTATACATGGACATAGAAACTGGAGAGCAGGGACCTGGGAAAACCTAGGAAGAAGATGTGTCATTGGCAATGAGGTCCTGACCTAGACCCCAAAAGTTTCCTGTTGCCAAAGGATCTCATTAGGCCCTTTGTAGAGAAGGACACCTGCTGTGCCTTGACTGGGGTATCAGTTTCAGAGATGCTCACAGGTGACCTTGAACTCAAGCTCAGGTGGAGTTTTCCAGGCAAAATCTCTGAGGATTCGGTACTATGCTTTCAGCATCTATGCTGATGTCAACATCTTCTCCCAGTCAGTACTCTAGCCACAGGAAATCACAGAACCCTTGGTGTCAGTGTGCTCTCCTGCCATGCTCTTCTGTGACAGTATGGCAAAGCAAGTAGCAGACACAGGCCACACTGTGTCTCAGATGATAGCAGCATACTCTGAGATAGATATTTCCTGAGAGGAATGGACTCAGAAATAGCAAAAGATCATAGAGCTAACTTCATTGGCAACAGCTGAAGTAGTGGTCCATCAGAATCACAGATAAGTATGTTCTTCCAAAGCTATGATTTGGATAGAGCTTTATGGGCTATGAGAGTTTCTATCCATACAGCCAGTGGGGGTCACCAAAAAGGGAGATAATCTTATTTTCATGAAATGAAAAGTTTTAATTACTTAATTTAATGTTCAGGCTTCCGAAGTGCTTGAAAATGTTGGTTTAGAGTTACTGAATATTGCTTACTTGCATTATTTGCACATTAGCAAAACAGCACATTATGTCATTTCTGAGACTTTGGGGTGAAGTTTGAATTCTGTTCTAACTTTAGAGGGATACTGATGTCTTTTGGAAATATAAGCATAGAGCAATGGATATGCTGGTTGGCATGACTCGGTCTGTTCAGTACACACTCCCATTTTCTTCTCCCATCTCACCAGTATTAGTAAAGTGTCTTTCACCTCCCTTACCAGGTGGTGGTTCACTTGTTGGGGAACATAAAAATAAGGGTTGCTTGTTCTTCATAAGGCAAATTTGGCTCGTGTGTTAATGATTGTGAAGGGCTTTCTGTCAGCCATCCAGTCCCTCTCATCTGTGGTTTTACTTTTCATGCTTGCAAGTTACCTGTGGTCCATTAAAAGGAACATTCCAATAATAAACCAGTTATTTTTCAAATCACATGCTTTTCTGAGTAAGACAATAAAATTTTACTGAGTTGTATGTCCAGGACAAAAATCAGTGCCTCTGTCCGGTTATCAGATTGACTGGCATTGTTTTATAATGCATGTAGTCAAGCAACCCTTGTTGTACTTAATAATGGCTGTGAGTAGTGATACATCACTATGTTTTATATATATATATATATATGTAATATATACATATTACATATTTATAATAGTACTAATGCATCATCACAATTGTCCTATTATTGTTATTAGTCTCTTGTAGTGTCCAATTTGTAAATTAAACATAGGCATGCAAATTCAAGAAAAAACATTCTATACATGGGCTTGTCCACTGGGTGTGTTGAATGTACATTCTACAGATAATGGAAGACTGCTGTCCTTGGTTCTTATTGCCTAGAATGGAGACACACTGAGGGCTCATCACTAGTCTTATTCCCTGAACTGAGACTCAGTCCTCTTGAACCAAAGTGCAAGTACAGAATCCTCTCCCCAGGATACAGCTTCAATTTCTTCCTCTACTTGGCCTGAGAGGTATTTCTTTTTCTGCAGAATTACTTCTATGGCCAAGTTTCTTCAGACAGAAAGGTTACAATGCCTGCTGGGCATTCACCTGAAGATGCCAAGTAAGCAGTTTAAAATTGGTATATCTATTTTGGCAGATATATGGTTTGAAGACATCTAGGGCATTTGTTCTCAACCTGTGGGTCGCAATCCCCTTGGGGGTTAAACAGCTTTTCACAGGGGTTATAGAACATCAGGAAAACACAGCTTCCGCTTGAAGCTGCCTTACCTCACTGGCCACTCTGAGCTAGCAGTCTTTGGATGAAGCATGATACTCTTCCTTGGTTCTCCTAAAGACGATCCACATAAGGAAGCCCAGTAGCATTGTGAGACCAACAAAATGATCCTACCTTTCCTGTGGTGGCTTCAGGCAATCATCCAGCCATGCAAGTATCCTGTGGGCATGGAAGGGATGATAATGGTTGATTTTTCAGACCACCACTTTTTCTATGCAAAGAGATGGTGCTTTATGGTTTATTACTTTTTTCAACTTGAGATCTGAAAATCTGCAGGGCTTAGAGAAGAATTTTAGTTCTAATCCTATGGATCTTTGTGCAGGGGGCAAAACTATTACACCTGCATTCCCAAGGGGCTATTTCTTAAAGCCCAGGAACAGGAGAGGGAGTCCTTATGAAAGCTATTATCCCTTAGCTTGGCCTCCCTGGCAAGGACAACCATCTATGGATGGATAAGTGCTTGGGGTGGTGTCTTCAATAGCCTAGCCATTCCAAAACCTTCCAGTCTCCTGCTGAGGCAGATAGCCATCCTGGAGTAAGATAGACTTGCATTGCTTTGGAGCAAAGAAACTTTGAGAAGGGGATGCTTGCTCAGTGCTGCTTCCATGATGAACAGAACACTGACACTCACTGGAAGCTGGCAGAAGACTCTACAGGCTAGTGGCAGCAGCTGGCATTGTGGTTCCAATGACTGGCCTTGGGTGCCAGTTTTGAGAAGAAAGAATTTAAATAAAACAGTCTGCCAGTAAGAGAATGTGGTCCTTCACAAGTAGAAAGCTCCCCTCCCTGTAGAAGTTTTCATTGCTCAATTGTCATGGAAGATATATCATGGCCTTGTCCTTAGGCAACTACTTTAAAGAAGCCAAAAGTGAGAGAGAGAGAGAGAGAGAGAGAGAGAGAGAGAGAGAGAGAGAGTAGAAGCTGTCTGGTCAGATGGATGTTTACATCTTGTGGTGTGAACAAGATTTGTGATCACAAATTCTTAAACTATTTTCTTGGCTACCAGGCACCTACATTTCCTGTCAGCCAGGGCACTAAAGAGAATTCTTCACCTCTGTTTTGTTTAGAATTCCTTTCTTCTCTCTCAGACTTTCCAAACAGGTGGTAGGTTTCCATGTTCTTCTCTTGGGGAGTTCCAGCTCAGTTCACTAGCATGCTGGGTTGACAGATGGTGACAGATGATAGACAGGTAACAGATGATCATGAACTGGCCACTGACTAGGGGAATTGGTGTGGGTCTGCTTCCTGTGATTCTTGATCTGTGTCTAGTATACTATAGGCATACATAATGCTTAGTTTGGTGGGATGAACCATAGAAGCTCAGTGAAAAAGAATGCAGTGTCCCTCTGAGCTATCCGACATTGTAAGGGGCCTTTGAGGTAAATTAGTCAATGTTCACTGGTCACAAAGACCCCTATTAGGGTATTTAACAGCGCAGGTACTGAAGGCAAATGATGTAAAGCAAGGAAGAGAGCCCAGAGGCCACTAAGATGATAAAATGAGAGAAAATCAGAACCATGTCTGGTACTTGTAAGTGCTAGCAGATTTGGTTGAGGAAGTAAAATATGGACTGGCTGTAGGGGACAGACTGGATATAAGTGTGGCCTCATTTTCCCCCACTGTACACTGACAGGTTGCTGAGCTTTTCTGCCTCTCACACTCAGTGAGACTTCTTGTCCCACATGTTGGGTGTTATAGAGATTCCTGCCCAGTTCAGCAGCCTCCTTGCCCCAAATAAACACTCAGAGACTTATATTAATTATAATACTGTTGGCCAATGGCTTGGGCTTCTTATTGGCTAGCTCTGTCTTAATTATGAACCCTAACTACTAATCTATGTGTTTCTACATGGTTTTATCTCACCAGAGAATGCCTGACTCATGTCCTCTCTTCCGGGGCTCACATGATGACTCCTCTCTGCTTACACCTCCCAGAATTCTCTTCATATGGAAGCACTGCCTATCCTTCCTGCCTGGCCACTAGCCACACAGTGCTTTATTCATTAGTCAATAAGAGAAACATATGTATAGAAGACATCCCCATCATTTGGATGCAGAGGTTAATGTGAGCAAATGAATATTTGGGAGAGTTTGTTGTATATTTGGGGGTTCATGTAGAAATGCTCTCCTTTTGATTGTTATATATACAATTCTGACTGGGCTGCCCACTGGCTGTCTGACTCTAACATATCACCCAAAGGCTTATGAATTAAATATAACCCAGTTGCCAGTTGATGGGCTTTGAGAAGTGATCAGATCAGGATGACTATAGCTTCCTCAGTGGATTAGTCACTGATGAATTAGTGATTTGATACCATTATTGGGAGTTGTCTAAGAGGTAGGTGCTAGTTAAAGGAAGTAAACCACCAAAGCAATACCCTGAGTATGATAACCTGTATTCGCCTTTTTATCTCTGACTCTTCTTACACTACCATGCTCCCTATAATCCTCCCTCCCCATTGGAATGATCTGCCTTTCCACGATCCAGAAATAGCAAAGCAGAATGAATAAGGGCTGAAACCTGGGAAATTATGAACCCAAATAAACCTTCACTCTTTGCAAGTTATATTGGCTATTTTGTAACATTGATGAGACCTGACTAACAAAACATTGAATTGTGAGTCTTATTCCTTGGGTTTCTGGGCAGTTTCTGCTGTTTCTTTGCCCCTTCTCTGTTCATCCTTACCTCCCTTACTTCCACATTTCTTCCAATAGCTATGATTAATTATTTGCTACTACTTGTCCAGTGTCACATTCAGGGGAAAGCTGGGGTAGGGGTGGGAGGACAGAACACACTGCTTTCATCATGAAGCAGAGTCAGGAGGGAGAAGGTAGTAGCTGGATCAAATATCTGTTCCTCACATGCAGCCAGTGGACTCTGATGCTGGTGTTTTGACACCTGTCAGCTGGCTTTAATTCCAACAATTACTTGTCAGAGTAGTGAGATTCATTTGGATAAATCAGAACCAGCCGAATCTGAATTCTATTTCACTTAACAATGGAGGTTGCTCATTTTTGGCCTCTTTCTCAGCTTTCTGTCCACAGAAGCAGCCTATCCAAGTATAAATGAAGCCCATGTCATTCCCTTCCTCTCCAGATAATGGTTGTTTCATCTCTTAGGAGGAACCAACACATTAGGCTAGAACAGGGTTTGTGTTGGTGTGGCTAGAGGTCTAGTTCTCTCCTTGGCACTTCCAAGAGCAGGCACTCTCTTTTCTCAGCTTCAGAATGAAAGGCATTGGGGAGGTGATGGATTATGCACATCTCCTCCCCACTCTACCAAGGAACAGCTTTGTGAATGGATCTCATAAGATAATATTCTTGGAGATTTTAAAGGAGGGATTGAGAGAGGTCAATGGGCTTAAATCCCAGCAGCAGAAGAGATTAGGTCAGGTTTGTACCATAAAACCATTGAGGTCCTGACTGTCAACTAGAGCATCCTTCTGGATCCAGGTACCAGCAGAGCAGTCCTTATCAGACCAACCCACTTAGTGAAAATGCAAATGGGACCCTATTTCTTTTATTATTATTATTTTTGTCCATTTTACATACCCACCACAGTGGCCCCTCCATTCCCTCCTCCTGCTCCTCCACCTATCCCCAACCCCCCATCCACTCCTCAGAAAGAGTCAGGACACTCCATGGGGATTTGACAAGGCCTGGCACATTAACTTGAGGCAGGACCAAGACCTTCCCCATGCATCAAGGCTGAGCAAGGCAGTGCACCATAGGGAATTGGCTCCAAAAAGCCAGCTCATGTACCAGGGATAGATCCTGGTCCCACTGCCAGGGGAACCCTACTTCTTGTGTATCACTGAGGCCACAGAGATAGGTGGACCTTGGTTCCAATGTGAAGAAATCCTTCTGGCAAGACAGGTTGGTAACAAAATGGGTCTTTCATGTGGGAGATTATTTGTTAGAGTGGAAGTAGGACCATGCAGATAGCAGGACAGGGGAAATGTACTTCTCTGGTACAGAGTAGTCTTGGAAAACATCCTGCCGTACAAAAAGGAGGAGCTATGTGAAGGAAGGAAGGGCAGCAGTAAAGGATAGAGGTGTCCAACTTTGGAGTTTTGCTTTGACACAGAGATTTGCTGGGACGTGGAACTCTTGGTGCTGACCATGAGACACTTATGACACTTATTGATAGGTTACCCACTCCAGAGCTACTGGAAAGGCCACACTTTGATTGTTAGAAAGTCTTGGGTTTGAATCCCGGCTCCACTACTTGAAATCTATATGAACTTTTAGAAGAAAAACGAGTTTTCAAATGTGGCAGAATGTACTGAATACAGAGTATGGTAAAGAAAAATCTGGGAGGAGGTCATATGAAAACAGAAAGGCCAGATCATAAAAAAATTAGCCCCTCCATGGCAGTGGTTAATCACTGGATTTTAGAGGACATGTTAGGCCATCTGGTTCTTGCCTCGGAGAGGTTCTTCTGGAGGTAGGGCAAAGCAGATTAGAATCTGTAGGGGTTGGAAAGGGCAAGGGTAATGGGATGTGGAAGTAGAGACTTAGACTGTGAAAGAAAACAGGAAAGCAGAATAGAGAATCCACCAAGGACATCAGCAAGTTCAAGGTTTAGCTGGGGGTTCCTGGAGGAAAGGAGAATCAAAAATTTCTGTCCTAAACTTGGTGTAGTCATATTCCTGGCTGGATGAGAGGTTGTATGTTTTCAAACAGATTGGAGACTGTATGTACAAAAATGACTTCATGGATTCCTGGGGATATGTTTTGGGTCCTCATACTTTATCCCTTTACTTTCTTCCTTGGCTTTGTTCTGACTGTGCTTTGCCATTGTGTCATCTCCATGGTGATGGACCAATGGTATCCTAAACACATGATCTCACCTAGTAATTATGTAAAAGAGGGAGGTCCAAAAGGATCTCTGGGGACTGAAGAGTCTCCTTGGGATGGGAAGTCTGCCAGATGCTTGTGAAGTGGGCCACTTGGGAGAAGATGGGCCAGCCCTGAAGTGACAGCCGCCTCTGCTCCCTGAAATCACCAAGGACTTTCTGCAGATAACAGTGGCTGGAAGATGTTGTGAAAGAGAGCTGAATAAATTGACCAGCCTCATGTCATAGCATTCCTTTATATGTAAATGGTCCAAGACAAAAGATAAGCTTGATAAATCATTTGCACTAAATATAATGGGATTATTATTCTTAATAACAAATGAAATTTAAAATAAAAAATTCTCACTGAAGAAAAAGAAAATGTTAGAAAATGTGACAGACATAGTTATTAAATTTACAATGGAAAAGAGATTCATTCATAATTTCAGTCATTCATCAATTCATGCTTTCAATGAATGTATTAGGTTGTAACAGGTACTGTTCGTTACAAAAGTGATACAGAAAATTCTTACTGCCTATGAAGGAGTTCCAGTGCTTCAATGTTTTTAATTTTTATTCTTTTTAATCTTTTTTCTTCTCCTCTTCCTCCTTCTCCTACTTCTTGTGTCTTACAGTTTTTGTTTTTGTCTTTCATTTTGCAGGGGAATTAAACCTAGGTCCTCTACCACTGAACTATACTGTCTAGCTGCAGCATTTTCTCTCACCATGGATAATGGATTTCTTCCTTTCCTCTCTGAGGATGTGCTAACAATTTTTAGCATGCTTCCATGCAGGCTTTGTCATGTGGCTTTATGTCCTGTCAGATGCCATAGGTAATTACAGGGTTGGGAAGGGTATGACAGTGATAACTCAGACACCCCTGCTTTCCCCATGGTTTGCATTCATATCTTACTTGTTTAATTTCTACCTTAATGAATGTTTCTGGATTTTTGAACCGTTCTGAACCAAGAGAGCATATGCTTCATAATTTCCAAAGCTGATTTCAAGTGTTCTCACATTCTATGATTTTCTTAAAGCCCATGACCTCCCTCTCTGCAATGTTAGTTCATCACATGTGGTCATGTCTGGATGGGGATGCTGTCACTTACATTCTCAAATGCCTCTATCCAGAGGACATACAGGACCTGTTAGAACACATCCTGACAGCTAAGTTCTTCCCCCCCTTTAATGGATAGTGATTTTGAAAAATTTTTTGAAAAAAAATTCATTGTCCCAAGAGGGGAATATGACATTTGTGTAGCTGTTTTTATGCTTCACAGAAAGTTTGAAAGAATGTTAGTACACTTTGCAATGTTTTCTTCTTATAATTGTTAAGCTTTTAAAAATTATTATTTCTCTATTAACAAGTGGAATATTTTGCCATTATATTTTTTAAGTAGTAGACAATAAACTCTTATTCTTATTACCAATAATTTTTTCTCTTGGGGATAGTTTTTTCTTAGATTTTGTTTTTATTAGTTATAATAATTACATTTTATCTCTGTCCTTTAAAAATATCATATTTTGGAGGCTGGAAATGATGATGCATGCCTTTAATCCTAGCACTCAGAAGGCAGAGGCCAGCAGATCTCTGAGTTTGAGGTAAGAGTGAGTTTCAGGACAGCCAGGCTACACAGAGAAACCCTGTCTCTACAACCAAAAGCAATCAGTCTGTCCATCCATCCATCCATCCATCCATCCACCCATCCATCCATCCATCCATCCATCCATGATCCATCCACCTGTGAGCTGCCTCAGTGGGCGTTTGCCATACAAACCTAGCAACCTGGGTTTGATACCTGGAACTCACATAAAAGTGAAAATGGGGAGCTGGAAAGATGGCTCAGTGGCTGAAAGCATTTGGTCTTGCAGACACCTGTGTTCAGGTTTTAGCACCCATATATCAACTTAGAACAACCTGTAATTCCAGTTCCAACGGATTTGATACCTTCTTATGGCCTCTGTGGGAACTAGGCATGTGTACACTACACACATATATGTGTAGTCCACATACATACATGCAAGCAAAGCTCTCATGCATACAAAACAAATACTTTTTAAGAGGTGGAAGGAGAAAATTGACTTCATAAAGTTGACCTTTGACCTCTGCAAGTGTATCATGGCATATACATGCTACCCCAACCCCAGATACACAAACAACAATAGTAAATATGAAAACTAATATAATATTTTATTTTATGTCACTGACTAGAAGCGGAGCTTTATTTGGGACAGTGACAGAAGTCTTACCTCATGGGCTTGCTCCTGCCTTGAATGGACATGCACCTGTTGTTTTACTACCACTGGTATGTTCATTACAGATGTTAAGACCTGTCTTCTAGTTTGATACATTTTTTATTTTTTAAGTCACAGAATCGTTACATTAAAATATCCCTAGGCTCTATTAAGATGAGCTTAGAGTGTTTTTTTTTTCTAGTTGGTATATGGATGTAGAATACTGACTACTCCACAGTTGCCATAGCAGTGTAGGGGTAAGTACCATTTAACAGGTAAATTATTCATTTTTAGATCTCCTGAAAATGACTGAATTAAAATTGACTTCTTTGTATGTGAACTCTCTCTCTCACACACACACATGTCCATCACTAGGTATTCCACATGTATTTATTCCAGTGGTATATTATCTTTGCCACATTTTATCATAAGATTATGTCAGCTTTACAGATGAGTTGATAAGCTTTTTGTATCTTTCTATGCTTTAGAACCATCCAGAACAACGCACCCATACTCAGAACCATCTGTAGAGATGATTTTTCCACAATGTTTCATTTCTTTCATGGTTAATAGTCTGTTCAGAGAACAGCCTTTTAAGTCAGTCCTGTGAACTCTTACTTTCCCAAAAAATGGTCTATTTCAGCAAGTAGTGTATAGAATAAATAGAATCAGGCGTGTTCAGCCTTTATCATTGTGACAAAATGTCATCATCTACAAAGTAGATACTCAAAAATCATACCCATGCAACCAGGTTCAAACAAACAAACAAACAAACAAACTGTGGAAAGAAAAACCCTAATAGTTTTAAAGTAATTTTAGAACAGTTATCCTTAGCTGTGTACAGTCTGTAGGCCATGTGCTATGTAGTTCCCCTCCTGACTAGTTTATGGAATGGGCACATGCCAGTTTTCTTTGTGTTTCTGAGAGTAAATTGCCTCATATAATATAAATAATTTAGGTGAAGAAGGGATTCTTTAGTTCATACTTGAGAGGCACCATGCATGATCCTGTGTCTCTGTGCTTTGGGCAAAACACTGTGATAACCATGGTAACAAGAAGGTGTGGCCACGGAGCTTCCTTACCTCACTGTACAAAAGAAATGACCCAAGAGAATGAAGAAGTGACCAGGGATGGGGGCTAGGAGGGGAGGGGATACCCTCATGGACATACCTGTAGTAATAACTAACTTCTTCACTTCAATCAGGGAAGTCTTAACTCTCAAAGTTTTCAGACTCTTTAGACTGGACCCCTGGCTGGGAACTAATATCTCAAGGCATAGGCTTTTTTGCCTCCTCTAGCCAAAGTACAGGGCCTCATTATACTGAGATATTCTTGGGTAGCTGAGACAGGTTAGACATTTCAAAAGACAATAAGAGATCTTCTAGGGATCCAAAAAAAAAAAAAAAAAAAAAAAAAAAAAAAAGACTGCATGGAGAATTAAAAAAAAGCCATGGCTCTCACGGCACATTCTTTAAGTTCTGAACTTCTGATCATGAACATCTAAATTCTAGCCCTAAAGGGCTGGCAGCTGTTTAGACCCCTTGGCCCAGGTTTTAAAGTACTAGTTCTAAGCAGACTTCAATAGAAGGTTCTATTTTCATCTGGGAAATCACTTTTAGACATCTTGACATTCTTGTGGCCAAGGCCACATGTACTAGAAGTACTCTGATACATTCCTAACCCCATTACTTACTTCCTGGTGTTCCCTGCGAAGGCAACCTTCTCCCTTTAGGTGAGTATAACCCTTCAGGCTTTGGGGAACTCTTTCCCGGTACATTACTAACACTGTTGGTGTGCATTCAACCACATAACACAAAGCAGGAATACTGTTACTATGTCAGAACACAGGAGAATAATATTGTTATAAAACCAACTCTTGTTCACATCCAAGACAACAAATCTTGTTTGACAACTCTACAAAGTTTTCAATACGCTGTAAAATTTTATGCACAGATGAGATGTGTTTCCTGTCTTCAGCATGAACTAGTAGAGCTTGAAAGAAGTGCAATTCTAGTTTATGGTTAGCTCTCTTTCTCCATTTGGGTACCACTTTGCATATCCTGTTATGGTTTCAGATGGAAATGGGCCTCACAGGTATGTGTGGAATATTTGGTCCCCAACTACTGGTGCTTTGTTGGGAGGTTGTCAGAACTTTTGGAGGTGGGGCTAGCTAGGGAAAGTTATACCTGGTTGCTAGTCTTTTCCCACTCTGCTTTTTGGCTACCATGTAGCAAAGAGCCTCCCCTACATATACTTCCACATACTTGGCTCAAGTACACAAAGACAAGCAACAATTACTGACACTCTGAAGCTGTGAACCAAAATACATCTTCCCCCCTTTAAGTTATATTAGATATTCTGTCACAGTTATGGAAAAACTAACTAATAGACCTCAACAGGAAGAGATGGAAAATGAAGTTTGGATATGGGAAAGGTATACATGTAGATTTGTTCAGCAATTGGCAAAGAGAGATAAGCCATTAGTCTAGGGATCTGACCTTTGCAGGCAGGTCAAGTTCTGGTAGTTGTTATTGTTACTCTGGTGCTGCAGTTAAATCACTGGGAGGAGTCTACTCTTGGCACTTGGACTCCTCACCAGAAAGGGAGTTTGGAAAGCTTCCCATACTCATCCATAAATGGTTGCCCCTACACATTAAAGGGTGTGAGAAGATAGTGACAAATTTAAGATAGTTGTATCAGGTTGGACACTTTCATGTTTCTCAGAAGAGTTAACCATGGCAAATGAGCTTGACTTCCACAGGAAGTTGATCTTCTCATTTAGTACATAAACTCTGCTTCCAGAGTTTGGAAGTCTTGCATTTACATCCCTTCTCCTAGACTGATATTGTCAAGACTCAATACTGTGGATTAAAATTCTCAAGCAGCCTAGATGTGGGAAACAGATACAATTGCATGACAGAACCAGGAATGAAATCCGACCATGGAGCTGTCTCTGGCTAGAGTGACTCTCCAGGCTCCACTGTCCTTCAAAGGCTAGCTTAGGTTTAAGTCTCTTCAGAGCTGCCTCTGATTATCTGAGTCCCCTTTGTCCTTAGCCCGTTGTTTCATGCAGGACCCCTGGATCGCATTCAAGAAATATACTAGGAAATGTCATGGTGATGATAGAATATTGAACCAAGATTTAGCAGTTTTGAAAGCAGCCTGGCTCTCTATTAGAGAGTTGGAGGTTTGGAGCTGGTTTGCATTATGGAAATGCTCCTCCATTTAGCTTCTCTTTATAGTCTATTACATGGCTCTGGGATAGTGGTTCTCAACCTCCCTGAAGCTGTGGCTCTTGACCCCCCAACCAAAAAATTACTTTCATTGCAACTTCATAACTGTAATTTTGATACTGTTATAAATTGTAAGTATTTGATGTGCAGGATATCAGATGTGCAGCCCCTGTGAAAAGGTTATTTAGCCCTCCAATCCACAGATTGAGTACTGCTGCTTTAAATAAAAGACTTCTGGTATCATCCGAGGGAAGTTCCTTCTGGATTCTTAGAGGTACCTGTGGGTACACAGATAGTTTATTGAGGTAGTGCTCCAGATAGGCAGTCAGAGTCCACATCTCCCCCACTTACATTCAGTGTGGCAAGTGTGGGTCAGAGTTTCACAAAGAATTTGCTTTGTGTTTGTACAGGTTGCTCAGGGTTAACAAACCTGTATCCCTCAATGTTATATGATCAAAACAACGTAAGCAGAAGCTCAGCCATTGCCACTATAGGCTCTAGTACATCCCTTCCTATTACAGCATCTTGCAGTACACATCTGATGAATGGGTATGAGGCTTGTCAACCTAAGACTGTTGTGTTCCAATGTTCTGCACCTCACATTTGGAGTGGCAGTGGAAGGATACATACTGGATGTGTTGGTGCCCTAGGACTGTCAGTGCAAACACTGCAGATGGGATGGTTTAGAGTAGATGCATTTTTCATTGGAGAGGCTTTAAGTTCAAGTTGAAGGGTCACTCCAAGGCTTTTCTCCTTGACTTGAGAATGGTTGTCATCTCATTCCCTGCCCTCCAAGTTACCCTTTTAAAGACCTGGTCTCCCAAATACTATTCTATCGATTCTTCTCTCTCTCTCTCTCTCTCTCTCTCTCTCTCTCTCTCTCTCTCTCGTTTTTGTTTGTTTTTGTTTTTGTTTTGTGGTTTCTGTGTCTCATGTCTAGATGTACATACTAATATGCACTCATGCGCGCGCACGCACACACACACACACACACACACACACACACACTTCCATGCATGCACAGTGAGTATGGCTTCTCTCTCAATGTCCTGAATGTGGTCAAAGAAGTTTAAAGACTCAGTTATAAATTAGATCATTCCCACAAGAGCAGAACTGGTTTCTGGTGAAAACTGAACCAAGACCCCACTGCCTCTTAGGATCCAGCTCTGCTCTACAGCCCAGAGAAGAATGCATTTGTTCTCAGCCAATGGTGTTTTCCATCCAGTTCAAGTTGGCTCTGGCCATCCTAGAACAATATAATGCCAAGTTCACCCCATCCCATTCACCTACCTACCTGGACCTTTGTGTCTTTGAGGGCAGCAATAATGTATCTGTGCATCCAGAACAACATACTGACTTTAAATGTTTTACTTAGGGACACAGTCTTTGTCATGGAGTAGGCTACAGTACACAGCACACTAGAGATGTGTGCATAGCCCTTTGAAGACCTCTGGCATCTGGAGCATTCCATGATGGCAGAGCCAGGGGCAGGGCAGGATGCCTCTCGCTGGCCAGAAAGAGGGCACACAGTTCCTCATATGGAGCCTGTATTGCCAGGAAGAGTGGTTTAATGTGGCCAAATATGTGTGCAGCTGGGCTTAGAACTTTGTCCAAGAGACTGGAGATCCAAAATATCATTTGAGTTATTAGTTCTTTTGTTTTTTTTTTTTTTTGGTAAAAAAAAACAACTTTTTTTTGGTAAAACTGTTTCAGGTTTAATTAATTGTAAATATCTTTATGTCTTATTTATATGAAAAGTGCACATTTGGTAGAAAGCTAATTAAATCTCTGCATATTAAAATGTCAAAGTTGTGAGGTCTCCTAGAGATTGTCTAGTCTGATTTCCTCTACTAGATGTATCAGAATTTAGAGTCTAGAAAGTAGAGATGATTAACTTGGAATCACCCAGTGAAGTCACTGATGGGACTTAAATCACCAAAACCTGCCTATAGTGGAGGGGTAAGCACTCTGCACATAGCTGGCGTGGACCTCAGATTGTTTCATGAGTAAGCCATGGGGGCTGACTGAGGAATCTTGCCTAATTGGCAACAGTCAGAGACTAGGGACTATCTGGGCAAATGCATCTCAAGCAGGTCTTTGGTACAGCTGTTATCATAACATATCTGCATCATGTTGTTCTGCATGTGTAAGCCTCTGCTGTTACACATGACTATGCTGTAAGGGTTAGCTCCACTTTATAGGTACTATGAGGGTGGATGGTACCTATCTCCGGAGAGGATTCCTGATGAAGGCATGAGCTCAGGTCTGTTCCCTCTCTTCCACACTCTCTTACCTTCTGCCATGCTTTGATACAGAAAGAAGGACTTCATCAGATGTGACTCCTTGACCTTGGGACCCCCTCCCCAGCTTTCAGAAACATTGAGCCTTTTGTCTTTGTATCAAGATGGAACACCAAGAAGGCTTTTCATAGATAAAGGCCTTGTGATCTTGAACTTCCTAGCTATAACTGTGAGAGATTAAATTACCCAGCCAGTGTGTGAAACAGCATAAACTAGATGAAGACACTGTCTACCCTTGAGATGTGTAAGGCCAGCTCCATGCAGGGACTGATGTATATAGCTGATTTCCCTTCATCACTCTTCCATCTGTAGCATGCTTTGGTTTTCTCCTCTCTCCTAGTGGTTTATACTCTTGGTGCTGCCGGCAATTGCACACCTAAGTGTCTCTGCTCACTGATGTTGACTTTAGTGCATAAGGAATATCAGATTACCAGAGCAAAATGATGCTGCGTCAGAGCTTTAGTGTCTTAGCCATCCACCTCATAATGTCATCTCATACCTTGGTGCAAGAGACCCTATGTTGCTATTTCTACCTCCCTAATCTCAGTCCTTTCCAATGTTAGTCCCAGTTCTTTGCCCATTGGAGGCCAAAGTGTGATTCTAGGGCCTTTTCCTTTCTAATCCCCTCTTGTTTCTTATGACCAACTCTGAGTAGCTGCTTCAATCTTGACCACCAAAGTCACTTTCTTCCTTCCTCTATCCTTCCTTCCTTCCTTCTTCTGGTTTAGAGTCCTTCCTTTGCTCTTAAGGCAGAACCCTCTGTTGTCTCTGGAAGGTAATAATTTTATCTGTTCTTATCATAACTGCTTGTCAACCCTTTAACCTTAGAAAGGGACTTAGGACCAGAGATAGCCAGTAATGTCGCCATCCATCTAGTGAGTCATCGGAAACATCTCCCAATAGCTTATTCCTCTAGGATGTTTCAGGGCTCTGTTTTCCTTGTGACACTGAGGGGGCATTTAGTGTGTGAGAGTGAGAAAGGAGAAAGCAAGGGTGTTGAAAGATGGCAGCCAGCATGGTGTCTGCTGACTGAGTGTGGCCACTTGTCCTTGTTGATTTGGGTCAGCTATCTTTGGGGTCTGCCAAGCAAAAAAATCTTGGATGGCAATAAATAGAGCAATTTAACTCTAACCAGAGTCCCAGGACTGGGAAGTCCTGGGAGGAATTGTGGATCCAAGGAGCTCCTGGCATGCCTGGGGCATGGTAACATGCTCCTTCCTTCTGAGAAGGGCTGATTCAGTTGTGCTGAGCAGCTGGGGAGCTTTGCCTCAGATACCTCCTGCAGCTCTAATGCTCTGGCTGGCCCAGCTTGGCTGCCTTTTGTCTGATTGGCCCAGGGAAGCCCTGGCTGAATGGCCTGTGGGTCCCTCGATGCAGGAGGTGAGAACTCCTTGTCCTGAGCCTGGCTTGCCCTTGCCTCACTGGGGCCAGCTTTTGATTGGGAGGTCCCAGGAGCTTGGATCTGTAAGCTGAAGTTGTTGGGTTGCTTTCAGTTCTTCATGCTTGTTAGTTCTGTGAAAGAGGCATAGGCAGACACTGTGGTGAGGCAAGGTGGCTCCTGCTGGGGCACAAAGGGAGTAAGTAGCTGCAGGGTGCTGCTGTTTTTCCTGGTAGTGGCTGGGTCCTGGATTTTATGGCCTGATAGAATGGGAAGACCCAAGAGTAGAGGATGGCCACTGGGAGTGGGGACAGTTTGTTCCCCTCAAGCCCCCTGTTCATCAACTTTCGCTTGCTTATTACTGTCCTTGTTACAAACCATCAGTTCCCCTGGCTGTTCCTTGCAGTGCATTCTACCTTGTTGCTTTTGCTTAGGCCATTCCTTTGTCTCTTTCTTTGTCTGCATGGCTCATTCCCTTGTTTTCTTATAGTATCTTCTCAGATTTTCCCTCCTTAATGAGAGCTGTTATAGCCACCCTGTTTAATTCTTTAACTATTTATTACAGTACACTGATTTCCCTTACCCTCCTATCCCATAGTACTGATTCCCCTGTAGCATCCTATGGAAGTTATTGGTTGTTTCCCCCCCCCTTTGGTATTGGATGAATTCTATTCATCTATTATGATGATTTTCTTATGTCATTCTCCTCTCACTAGGATGCATAGTCTCTAAGCATAAGGATCTTTGCTGCCTTCACTTTTAGAAGAGGGTCATGTATATAATAAGTGCTCAGATAGCAAATGAACAGAAAGGAGCTCTTTGTGCAATACACATGGGACATAGGCCTGTGTTATTGGCTAGTTGGTTTGGTAGCCCAAAAAGTGACACTCAACATGCTTAACATCTGGTGCTGTTGTGAGCTGAACTACATGAATTTCAGGAAGTGAAAACATGTTGCAAAGTATCATGCTTTTTCTGGGTCATGCCTCATAGATGAAGTGCTTTGAGTTCAAAATGCAGAAGGCAAGAATGGTAGAGTGTGGTGGGTATTATACACACTTCTCAAATGGTCCTTGTAGTGATGACCACTCACAGGCTTACTCAGCACTTCTTCCTGCAGCATCTTTGACCTTTGATCTCATCACCCTGTTGAGGTTTGGCTTTTCCCTTCTCAGACTCCTGGTATCTAAAGCTTCCCAACTGGTCTAGAATGTGTGTAGTCTGCCCAAGTTGTGAACACAGGCTCAGCATTGTTAAGTGCTTCCAAATAGCCCTGCTTATCTTGCAGGAGGCCCTAGAGGCTGAGGTTGATCTCATTTTTATAATCAAGGAGGACTTTACAGTGATTAAAGGATGGTTTCCTGTTGACATATTGATACCAGCAGCTTCCAAGTAAGAGAGGAGCTGACAGGCCGTGCCCTGGGAGAATGGAAGGTGTGGCCAGGGTAGCATCTGGGGTGGTCTGCATTCAGTGTGTAGCTCTATTCCAAGAGTATTCCAAGCTGCTCTCTGAAGTGTGTGCACTCTTTTGGGGGGATGGTCCACTGTTGTGGGGAACTTGGGGCAGAGGTGGTAGGGGGCAGGATTGATTGTGCATGGAGATAGTGGGTGACCTGTGGTTATTTTCCAGTTGTTGCCAGAATTTGGAAGAACTAACAGACCCAGGAGGGAGAGAGAAAGCTCCCTTTCACATGTGAACACCACAGGACACCACAGGCCTATATACTTCAGGGTGGCCTCCTTCTTTTTGAAATGTGGTGAGGGCCCATGGGAAGCTAGAGCTCAGCTGAAAGCCAAACACTCTGAGAAAGAAATGGTACTGTAGGAATATATGTTTAGATGCAAATGATAAATACATAATATCGTAAGCAAAGAAGGAGGCTTATTTTTAGATTCAAGAGCCAGGGAAGAGGCCTTGCTAAAATGACATCATCAGACCTCTGTCCACTGAAGTTCTTGGCTTTGCCTCCCACTTGTTTCTGGCTTTATTCTGTGGACTGCTCTGTCCTAGGGCTGAGGAAATGGTTGCTGACAGCCTTGGACTCATGTGCATCTCACTTGACACAAACCCTGAGTACAAAGAGACTTCTGTGTCCCAAGCCTATGCAGAGAAGACATAACACTGGTGCTATGTTGGCCATTTGTCAAAGCCAGTCTTCTTAGCTAGTAGGTGGGCCAGGGAGATATGTTGGTGGCACTTCTACAGATAGATCTCTGTGACCATGTGATCAAGATCACATGCAACTAGAACCAGAACATGCCACCCACTGCCCCTTCACTGGGGATTCATCTTTCATTCTATTTAACTCTCTTCAAGACTGAGAGTTACCAGCTTTGGGTTAGAATGAAAATGTAAAATTTTATAAGAAGAAATGCAACTGTTTTCTTTTTACATTTCTAGAGCTATTGCATTTGTTGGAAGGAAGCAGTAAGAAGTTGCTATAATTCTGTTGCTGTCATGCATGCCCTCTCCCATTTTATTTTTTAGATAGGTCTGTGTCTAACCACCATCTAGTACCCATTCCACCATAGAAAACTGTGTTCCATGGTCAATAATGTTTCACTCTTATTCTCTGGTATTTATATCAGGGCTTCATAGAACCACACATGTGAGGTCTCCTTGGCATCTGGATCTGATTAGAAGACATGATCTTGATATCAAGCTGGTGCTAAAATGGGGTAAGACCTTAGGATCTGGGGGAGGACAAGGGCATTTCACAGGTTGACAAGATGTGAATGCATGCTACATGATAGATTCTGTTTTGAATAGATGCCATAACAATGACTTTAGCTTACATGTTTGTTTTGTAATGTGGCTATGCTACTTGGGTTTTAGTTGTTAACTTGCCACATCCTAGACTCACTTGGGAAGAGAGGCTCCATGAGGAATTATCTGGATCACAATGGCCAGTGGGCCTATGTGTAAGGGACTGCCTTGATTGTCAATTGAAGACCTAGCTCGCTGTGAATGGTGTCATTCCCTAGGCAGGGACTAGTATAAGACAGGAGAAGGATAGCTGATAGTAAGCAGGCAAGGATGCATTCATTCTTTCTTGCTCTTGGCTGTGGTTATAGTAGGACTAGCTGCCTGAGTTCCTGCTAGGATTTCCCTACCAGTGATGGATGATAACCTGGGTCTGGAAGCCAAATAAACCCTTTCTTCTGTGAGATGCTTTTTTTGTGTATTGCTTATATGTTCATGGTTTCAGAGCTAACCATTTTGTATTGTATTACCAGGTTTTTTTTTTTGGGGGGGTGGCATCTCTGGGAAAGGCTAACTTTCCCTTTCTCGGCAGTTATTAGCTGTCTATAGTTCTTTGTGTAGGATTTGGACCTCATGTGATTTCCCCATTCTCAGTTAGTATTTCTATTAGTGTTTTTACTATTTAGGTCTTGTTTAGGTAGCCATATTGTTGAGGTATCATGGGTGTAGCTTCCCTGTTATTTCTTGGAGATACAATCTCACAACAGATGTCCTTGTTCTCTGGCTCTTACAATCTTTCCTTTCCATCTTCCATGATGTTCCCTGAGCCTTAGGTGCAAGAGTTGTGTTGAATGTACATTTGTTGGGTCTGAGTTCCTCGTTGATCTCTGTACTGTGACCAGATGTGGTTTTCTATAGTAATCTTCACTTGCTGCAAAGAGGAGCTTCTTTGATGTAGGGGGAGAGTCCTGCTTTACCCGTGTATCTAAGGCTAAGTTTTAGAACACAGTTAGAGATTATGTTGCACTAGTCTCTGAATTGCGTTTTGTCAGCTGTCTGTCACAGCAAGAGAAATGAACTTAGGGCAGTGACTTTCTCAGTCCATTTTAAAGAAGAACCTGTGCCCCCTCATCTTTGACCTAGGAGAGACTTAGTACCTGCTTCAAACACAGACCATGGTGAGACCATATGTAGAGCTCTAAGGACAGGTCACAAAAAGTGGTGTAGCTTTCATCCAGCTTGTCCTTGCTCTCTCTCTCTCCCTCTCTTTCTCTCTCTCTCTTAGGTAAGAGAGCACTCTCATTGTGTCAAAAAGAGTACAATGAGTAGTGCCAAATAGTCACCCATGAATACACACATACAATTAATATTATATATACCGAACAATTTAGGAGCACACACACACATACACACACACAGGCAATAACAATCAGTTTAAAAAAAAAAAAGAGAGACCCTGAATTTGAAGGAAAGCAGGGAGGGGTACATAGGAGGGTTTGAAAGGAGGAAAGGAATAAATGATATAATAATACTATAATCTCAAAAATAAAAAGTACTGAAAATAAATTTAGAAACAAATGAAGTTACATGCTTCTGGAAGGACCAGTCTCCACATTTCCTGCACCTGGTCTAAAAGCACTTTTTTTTTTTTGGTCCATGTGAAAGATAGACCAGTTTTCTGGAAAAAGAACAGTCCCTTTGTACCATGACCTGGGACTGTCGGCTTTCCCTCTCATACACTGTACTTGCTGGGATAACCATCTGGTTGCTGGTTTCTTTTAGAATGTGGCCTCTCTGAAGGAAAGGGCTCTCTTGGGTTAATCTAATCCCTGCTTTTGTCAGTCTCAAGTCTGTCATTCAGTTGGAACTTGGAAAAGGCAGGAAAGAATTTCTTGTTCCCTCATGAGGCTGCATTCCATGCATGCTTCCTGCTTGCTAAGAAAGTTTGTGGAGACCTGATCATCTGTTAGTGTGTCAGTTTAGTATGGGCTCTGGAGCCAGCTGCTATGAATGAAGTACATGTATGGAGCCACCTCCATAGCTTTGTGCAGCTCCACTTTCTAGTGGAAGGACACCCTAGGGAGGCTCTTTGGGGGATGGAGGGGCAGTAGCTGAGTGGTTCCAGTGGCAGCAGCCTTGGGGTCCTTGGAAGCAGTAAACCAAGCTTTTTCTTAGCATAGGCTTCTTCCAGCCACTGCCTGAGCACAGTGGGGAATGGAATAGGGGCTGGTCATTTCTGCTCTGCATTCCACCTCTTGCAGGCATTTCTTCTCTCTGTCAGGCTCCTGAGAATGTCTTGGATATGTACTTTAGGTATGAGGCTTTTCTGAGCCATCTCAGTTGATTCTGCCTCTTCTCTTGCAGATTATAGATGCAGTCTGAAGGCCCCTGATTCTACTACTCCCCCCTTTACCTTTCATGGTTATTGTCACAATACTTCTGTCCTTCTTTTAATATGTATTGATGTCACCATCCAGTATCCTGATGGATATACTCTATGACCTTAGATAAGCTTCCTGCTCAGTCCCTGCCACAGAGCCCTTATCTATGAAGTGGTCATAGTAACAATAGTGATTTCATGTTCTCAAAATGAGAAGCCAATCAAATAGTATATATGAAGTGTTTGCTATAGTTCTTGGTACATAGTGTTACAGCAGCCATCTATGATACCCAGCACTGCTAACCCACATAGACATCTCTGAGCACCCAGCATCCAGGAGAAGATGTGGAACACAGCAGGTACAAATAGACATCTCTTAGAGCATGGCATCTCTGAGCACCTGGCATTCAGGAGAAGATGTGGAACACAGCAGGTGCTCAGGTAAAGATCAATTGAAGGTGGAAGTCCATGGGGCCAGACAAGTCTTCATGGTTGGATTTACAAAGGCAACTGCATTTGAGCCATTCTCTGAGGATGAGTCTGCTTCTAGAGTCCCATGTCACTCAGATAAATACTCCATTGAGCTCTTCTGGGAAGAAGATATATACCTGAGAGGCTAGCCAAAGGATCCCTTTGCTGGGCATGCCAATCAGTGAGTGGGATTTCTAGATCTGGAAGCTGTTTTATCCTATGGCAGGGAGAAGTAGGGAATAGGAGAATCCTAGTCTTTCTTTGTGAGAGGAGGCCCCATATCCTTCTTCATCCTTGAAGAAGCCAGTTTCCTGGCACCACTGTGATATACTGGGCCAGGCCAGCAGCCAATCTTAAGGGATACAGCCAAGTGCATAGGGATCAAGATGGCACATGATCTCTACCCAGAATCCTTCTCTGCCTAGAAAGTAACTATTATCTCAGAAAGTGACTATTAGCTCAGACTTGAAGGGTATGATGGAGGGGGGGATGTGAGACCAAGAGATACCTTCTTGTTAGTGAGATAGTACGTAGTATACTATCTGCAATCACTCTTGTGGCTTAGTATTTCAGAGGCCAGACATTGGCCCTGATGGTAATCTATGAGCCATTGGGAGGTCAACGTGCATGTACCCAGCCTTGGGCAGAAAAAGCCACAGACCTAAGTGGCTTCAATTAGATGTCCTTGGACAGTTCATTTATGAGGTGTGCATTTGGAAATAACCTTTGTTGAATATAGATGCTGCAAAAACCATTTTTGCCTGGGACTCTTTTCCTGGCACAATGGGTCAGAGTTTTCCCAAGCTGACCTTATGGCTGAGAGAAAGCTGTTTTTCTCTCTAGTTTCCTTGGACCTCACTGCTGAGTCTTAGTAAACCAGCCACTTGGTGGCAACAGAGCCATCATCAACTCTCAGACCCTTCCTGTATGGCCAGAACTTCACAGACACAGCTGCATGCTACTAGGAGGCATACCTGAGAGTACCACTTTATAACTGAGGAGTAGGCTGAGGCTTAAAGACAAAGTAACTTTCAGAGGCCAAAGAGCTAAGAGAGCAAGGGATTGTCAGCACCCGTGTCTAGATCTCAGCATACAGTGCCTCCAAATAGATTGTCTCTTCATCTGCTCAGAGGATGAAGAAAGCACAAGTTGGGAGAGGACCTGTTAGCCATTCCAAGCAATGGGCTTCTTGTAGGTTCTCCCTCCCCACAACTTGAAATGTTCTAGTACAGAAGTTACAATATCCACATGAAATTGTCAGTCTACTGTGGCTTGGTGTAGTTGTCTTGTGGGAACAAAGATGACTAGTTTGACTTTATTGTCCCCTTCTGGGATGTGGTGTGAGGGACTGTTAGAGTAGAATCCTAGCAGCCAGTGAGTTGTATGCACACTGAGTTGCCATCTGTGTACCTGTGAAGTTCTGTACTTGGTTCTGTACTTCTGTGTTTGAGGGTACATGAAAATTGCAAATAAGAAAGCACCATTCTAGAGATAAGGGTAAACACTTTGATACTTTCCTATGTATAACCTAGAATTGAACAAAAAGTCGGTGAGTTCATATTGAGGTGCCAGGTTTCCAACTATTAGAGATCAGGTTATACCTGAGCAAGAAGGTAAGGTTAGGGTGGTTTAATGTATAGGATATTAACATTGGTGACATTTCTGTGAATTTGTGACTGGTTCATATACATTCATATAGATACAAGTAGAAATGTATGGAAATGTATAGATGAGCAGGTTGAGACACAGGTCACCTGAAAGAGCCTTGAAGCAAGGACTCCTAACTAACAATAAATACACTGTATTGGAAAGGAATTCATAGGCTGCTTCTTGGGGGGTGGGGGGTGAGGCCAAGAGTCAAGACACACATAAGGTAAGCCTGTAGCATTTTCTTGAATCAAATAAGACAGTATAATAAATAATAAAGCCCGTAGTTAGCAAGGGTAAATACTTCAGAGGATGGTGCACTGAAATGTAGGCGTGCCCCTTGGCTAAAGCTTAAATAATTGAAATAAGAACATAAACAATGTAGTGGTGGATTATAAGTCAAAGTATAAAATGAACATCCAGGAGATGATACTAATCCAAGCCAATGACTGGTAGATAGAAAGACAGTTGGGGAAGACAGACACATCTTCTGAATGGAATAATTCCAAATAATTTTTGTAAATACTCTGCCCTTGAGGGGTAGAGGATGTAACCACTCATCCTCAAGTAACTTCATGCTGGAGAAACCCAACAGGTATGATTGTAGCCAGGTGCTCATGGTCCATAATGGTTTTGTTAGACCTTTATTATAATGTGGTAAGAGTGATGTATTAGTTGTGCAGTCTCTTTCCCAAAATTCAAAAACAAATAAGAGAACATTTTAAGAAACACCTGATCTTTACTCATCAAAACTGTAATGATCATCAGAAACAAGGGAATTTCTATCACTGAAAAAGTCGCATATAGAGAAATTATAGCTAAACTCAATGTATTGTAGAGGGGTTCCTGGGACAAACATGTCACTATGGGGAAGGTAAGTAAAGCAGTATCATAAATAAGAGTAATAGAAACCATTGGTGTGTTGATTATAATGACTATACTGTAATAATGTCAGATGTTCATAACAAGAAACTTTGTAAATATATATAGAGCTCTGTGCCTTATATAAATCTATAACTGTTTAAAATTTATGTCAAAATTAACATTCCAGCAAGGAGACTGAAGAAAAAATTAAAAAGCTTTATTGATTCCCACTTTCTGTTTGTCTCTGTCTGTAGAGTGTGTGCATGTGCACATGTGTACATGGACATGTGTGTTTGTGTGCTGGATGCCAGAGATAGATATTAGGAATCGGCCCCTGCCACTCTCCACCTTATAATGTAAAAGATATATTTTTATTTATGAGCATGTGTCTATGTCTGTGTGTTTCCCACATGTGTGCAGTTGTCTGCAGAGGCCACAAGAGGGCATCAGCTCCCTTGGAACAGATAGGAATGCTGAAAGCTGAGCTTGCATCCCCTGGGAAAATGCTGTGTTTCTGATCATTAGGGCATCTCTTCAATAATGACCATCCGATTTTTCCAGACAGTGTCTCTTACAGATTGGCTAGACTGGCTGAGCAGCAGGTTCTGGGCATCTTCTTGTCCCTGTGTCACCCTTACTGGGGTTACCGATGTGTAGCATTATGCCAGCACTTTTACATGAGTGCTGGGATGTGAATTCAGGTCCTCATGCCTGTAAACTAGGCAGTTTGATGATAGAACCACCTCTGCACCCTTTTTTATCACTTAATTATTGTTTATTTATTTATTCTTTGGCAGTTTCATACTGAATGCAATATGTTTAGATCATATTCAACTGCTGCCCATCCTCTGAACATCCCCCATAATTTCATGTTTTACAAGATTTTTTTCCTTTTATTGCAAGGAACTTGCATTTTTGTCATTATTGAGAGCAAGAACATATCTGAATGGTCTCCAGCGAGTCTCTTGGAGAAGCTGACAGGTGACGATTGAAACTTGCTGAGATGACTGGTTTGCCCTGGTCTAGCTTACCCCATCTTCTAACCCCCTTTCCCCTCTTGGAAAATGCTAATAGAGTATCTACTTTTAGCCAAGCTAGGCCAAACCAATTTAGATGTCCAACAGTGCTACCCACTTGGACTGATTAGCTCCTACTAGAGCTCACCTTGGGACATCTCCCTCCCTTTTAACACTACTACCTTGGAGGCCAAGCCTCTGGCAGCTGAATATCTTTGGAACAAACCATAGCAGCAAGTATGCAGATAGTTTTTTTTTTAACAATGCCACAAGAATTATTACCTCTATGGAGATGCCTCACATGGATAAGAAAGCTTGCAGGCCAACCATGAGGATCTGAGTCCAAATCACGCAAAATCCATGAAAAATGTTAGTCATGACCATGAACATGATAACACCTAGTGCTGTAGGGTAGGGTGGAGACAGATGCATAGCTGGCTGCCAGCCTAGTTTCAGGTTCAGTAAGAGACCCTGCCTCAAGACAGTAAGAGAGTGACAGAGTGGGACACCCAATATCTTCCTCTGGCCTCTGTGAGTGTATATGCATGTACACACACACACACACACACACACACACACACACACCCCTGGGTCCAGTAGTGCAACCTGAGAGGCTGAGGCAGAAGAATCATGACTTCAAGACTTTCCTGTATCACAGAGTAAGTTCAAGAAGTTCAAGGTTTGCTTGAAAGCTTAGTAAGAAATGTATGTATGTATGTATGTATGTATGTATGTATGTATGTATGTATGTATATAAAGAGTATTATGATATCACTGGAGCATATCAGAAGAGCCTCTGACCAGCCCTGGCAGGGATAGAAAATTCCTTCTGCAGGAAATTACAGCTAAGAACTCAAGTGAAACTCTTCTGGCTAAATGATGCCAGGTAGACTTGGGAACTTTTCCCCTCAGGAGAAAGAATTGATGAACAGTTGGGTCCTGGGCTTGAGGGAAACAAGAAGTTACAAAGGATTTAAATCAAGGGTTAAGCACAGTTTTCAGTAGCAGGCCCTAGGTTAGAACCCAACAAGAGGCTTATGTGAAGCAGGACCAATCCAAGAGCTCTCGCTCCTCCTCCTCCCTTCCCTTCTTCCTTCCTTTGTCTCAGAACAAGACTGAACTAACATGAGTGGCTCCATCTGGAGCCAGAGAGCTGCAGGGCCCTGAGCCATAAGCCTGGCCTTTGTCATAAGCTCCTTGGCAGGGTCCTATGGTAGAACTGCTTGTCCTACCTCAGCTGGGGTGAATGGAGATGGTGCTGAACTGCCAGCCGAGGCTCTCAGCACTCCCCTCCACAGGACTGAGTAAGTGAGAATAAACAGTGAACTTTTAGTCCAGCCCTGAGGGGCTTTGGTCTTGACTGGCCAAGGCCATTCCTGGGCAGTCTCCTCCACTTTTGCTAGCCAGATTTGCTATGTTTGTGCAAAAAGAGGTTGAGCTCATTGAAGATCCGGTGTGAATACTCTGACCTTGACTCTGTAGAATGTTCTAGAAGCATTGTGCCAGATTGTTGTGTATATTCTCAAGCAACCATAGAAATCCAAGGGATGTAGGGAGTCAAAGCTCAATGGGTCTTTGGGAACAAGCCAACTAATCTCATTCTATGAGGATTCTCAGTAGAGATACCTGTTAGAAAGAATTAGGCTTAAAGCTGGTTAGAGGTGGGGAGGTCTCGTTAAAGGGGGTGGATCTTTCTCTCTCCAAATGTTCATGTATGATAGTAGTGGTAGGATAAGTATAGATGAACCTTGTGTTTGAACAGCCACATGACTGCAAGCCATAGCTTACCTAAACCCATTTCCCAGCTCCTGCCCAGATACCTCTGCCTAGGAGACTTTCTGCTACATGGGCACATGTGTTTCCATCATTAGACATCTTGACGGGGGGTGGGGGGTTGGGGGGGTGGATTTCCACTTTCTTGAACCTAAACAATGCCTTTTAGTTGGAGGGAGAAACAGATGAAATCAGGCAAACCTGGAATTTAATTCCACTTCTGGTAGAAAGACCCTCCAGTCCAAGCTGTCTCTCATCTATAAATCTTATTTTTCTATTCTAAAAATGTAGGGCTAATTATGCCACCATCTCTGGCTTCTTGTGGGGATTCTGGGAAATGAAGAGTGTAAAGGACTGGCTCTTCATGTGTCTACATCTCCAGAGACTCAGCTGGCCTCCTCTTCTGAGAAGTCAGGCTGAATTCAGATGTGCATTGTGGCACTCCCTTTTTCTGCTTCCCTCCCACATAAGGAAGTACCAGTCCATTCTTATTAAATACACAGGATGGCAAAACAAGTGTATTGCTCTTTTGGAACTGCCATAGCAAAGGGCCAGAGGCTGGGTGGCTTAAACAACAGAAATTTATTGTCTCATATTTCCAGAGTCCAGAATTCTGAGAGCAAGAGGTTGGCAAAACTGTTTTCTCCTGGGGCCTTTCTTTTTGGCTCATGGATGGCTGCCTCCTTCTCATGTCCTCACATGGTCTTTGCTCCATGCCTATCAGTGTCCCAATCTTTTCTCCTTACACACCAGTCAGTCACATTGAATCAGATCCTGCCTGTCTGACCTCATTGCACCATAATAACCCTGTTGTTGGTGCACAAGATTTGAGATACTTGGAGTTAGGGCTTCAATATATGAATTTTGGAAGACACAGTTTGCCCCATAGCAAAGTGTTAGCAGGAATCATCCATGGGGAAAGTAATTTGGTTGCAGCGATAAGCTGGACCCGATTTTTTTTTTTTTTTTGTTTTGTTTTTTGTTTTTGGTTGTTCTTATTGAGCTGCCTGGTGGTCTTGTCCTGAGGCCCAGCTGGATGGATGCTTCCCACCCCGGGCTTGGGCAGCTGTTGGAGTGCTTGGCAGTGTGTGGGCAGCCCTGTCTTGCCTGCTGAGTGGCTGCAAAGTGCACTCCATCACTGACACCTTGAAACGTTTTATAGGGTAATTCCTGCTTGTCAGCAGCTGCATTTCTTAATCGGTGGCTCATTCATTTCTCTGAAGGCTCCTGACACTTCTGACCAGCTCCAGTGGGTTTCGTGTGGGCAATGCCTAGCCATGTGCTCTCCAATCCAAGTGTGCTCATACCCTGGGAGCAAGCCAGAATTCCTGAGTCCTTCCATTATTCTTAGCCTGGAAATGGTGGGAGCGGGTGTTTCAAACCCAGACTTGGGGCTTTCGCAAACATAGTTTGGCCTTCCTGCCTACCTATTTTTACTGCCTTCATATTTGGAAAGGGAAAATTCCCAGACATGGGCCTGGGAAGCTGGCTGCTCTTGGGTCATCCCCTAGATGTAGCTTTTTGCCCCTGCTCTGGAAGAGGAGGCATTGCTTGATTCCTCTGTGATGAGCTTCCTCAGTTAGGCATCAGGCAGCCACTCTCTTACCCAGCGCAGAGGCTGGTGGACAGTTCTGGCTTGTAGCAGTCACTGCTCTAATACTTGTGGTATCTTTTGAGCAGAGAAGCCGGAGCCATTGATACAGTCACCCTGGGAGGTGGTGGTGGTGATGGTGGTGTGAGGGTCCTGTCCTGCTTTGATTGCAATACCACCTCCTGGTGGTATTAATATGCATTAATATGGGCCTTGCAGACTAACAGGCTGTTAACTGCCAACTTCATCAGAATCTGTATCTAATGAAGAGCAATGATCAGCTTCATGGGGAGCAGGACCATGCTGTGTGTCCATCAGGCTGTGCTTCAAACGTTTAAAGATGGCTCCTTTCCTTAGCCACATATACAGGGGATGTGTGTTGTTTAAAAAAAAAAAAAAAAAAAAGCAGCTCCACACAGAAAGATGCCATGGAGGGTTTTTTTTTTTTTTTTAATTAAATTAAGGGAAAAGGATCATAAAAAGTGGACAGGGGAGGGGGAGACCAGTGCCTCCAGGGACAGGAGCAGCAGGAAAGAGGAAGGAGAGGCAGAGAGAGAGAGAGAGAACAAGAAAGAAAGAAAGAGGGGATGAGAGGTGGGTAGGACCCCTTTAAAAGGGAACGTATTGAATAGGCACTGGTGGTGCTCTTAGTCCAGCAACGAGGGGGTATCTTGTCAGAACTCCAAAGGCAGGCCAATACAAATGCCTAAATAATAACAACAATGTGAATCTATGGAACAGTCCCTGCTGGCATGTGTATTTTCTGAGTGCAAATCTAGTGTGGTAGTTAGTATAATTATCAGTTTGACACAGCTAGAATTACCTGGAAAGAGTTTCAGTGAGAGATTTGTCTACATTGGGTTGAATTGGCCTATAGATGTGTCTGTGGGAAATTGTCTTAATTAAGAGATGTGGGGTAGCCCAACCTACTGTGGGTGGCACCATTCTCTATGCAAGGGTCCTGGTCCATATAACAGTATAGAAGTCTAGCTGAACACAGGCAATTGAGCATGCATCATTCTTCTCTGTTCTTGACTGTGGATATGATGTCACCTGCTGTTTGAGAGTCCTGCCTTGACTTCTCCACAGTGATTGAAACCTGGAATTGTAAGCTGAAATAAATCTCCTTCTCCCTTGGTTGCTTTTTTGTCAGGGTATTTTATCAAGGCAGCAGAAATGAAGCTAAATCCCCTGCAAACCTCACCTACCCTAAGTGGTACTTAGTTGATGTTATTTGTGGGTAGGGACAGAGCTACATTTACCTTTTTCAATCTAAGGAGATAGCTTGGTGGCAGTGGGTGTTTGGATGAAGACTAACCTAGGCCAAGAGAATTACTGTGCTCCTCATCCATCAGCAAGAGTGCTTAGGTGTGAGCAAGGAGACTGTCCAAGTATCTGTTTGGCTTTTTTTTTCTTTTTTCACAAATCTGTTGTGTTCAGATAGACACATTTAAGTAGAACTAGTTTGTGTTCAGTATTTTCTGCTGTCCTCAGTGGTCCCCTATCTTGCCATGGCCCAGGCTTAGTCTGGTCACTGCCCAAACTGCAGCATATGAGTCTGTCCTCTGGGCACCAGTTACCTCACTTGTGACTTCCTTGAGCCTTCACTGAAGGATGCAACTAATGTCACAAAAGCATTTACCTCACCTTTCCTGATCTTCAATTGGATGGAGTTTTCACTCAGAGGTGGGCAAGCCAGTAAGGTTGGTGAGAATAGGTGCTTTATCCAGATAGCACCTCTGAGGTTGACTAACAGAGCTCCTGGAGGAAGTAGATTGCTCTGGAGATCAGGGCTCTATCTTCTCCCCTAGTACCTCTAAGGACAGAGGGAATAAGACTCCCCACCCTTCTTCTTGAATGCAACTTGGAATTATCTTGCTATTTTAGGTACTTTCCTACAAATGAATAATTACGAGCTGGGGAGCCAAGCATTCTTGTCTGCCACTCCTCCATGTTTGGTCTTTTTCCCACAGCTTTCTTCTCTATATCATGCCCTTCTCCCTCCCTCCTTCCCCTGATACTCCTCTCTAGGCAGACTGTGCCTGCTAGACAATGGCCCTGGCCATGCCTGGTAATGGTCTCCCTTGCAATTTGGGCCTCATTCTTTACAGAGCATGAAGAAAATAGCTTGGAGCCAGAGAGGTTATGGACCACAGAAAGCAGTGAGGTGGGCATGGCACACCAGAAGAAAACCCAAAGTCCTTTGATGGGAAAGAGGCTTGAATCAAGAGGGACTGTCCTTCCTCTGCGCTTTGGCTGAGTGGCTATCATGTACTGAATATCAGAAGAACACAACGAGCCTTCACAAAGCCAGCAGGCTTGGCTCCAGGCATAGCCAGATCAACTGTCCATGAAGTGTCATGTCACCAAGGAGACTTGGTGACCAGGGAGGAATGCCAGCCATGAATAACTTGTTTCCTTCTTCCATGGGAACTTCTGTCTTGTTAGCCACTGTGATGGGAAGATTTGGGTTAGAGATGGAAGGAATTGGATAATTTGGGGGAGATTTGCGTGGAATGGGACCCAGGGTTGGCTTATGGGTGACAGGACCCAGTTTATTTGGTCCCTTTATTCCTCAGAGAGTTCTCTCCTTCCCATGGAAATCAGAGCTGAGTGGGGTCAGGGATGTGACCAGTAGAAGTAAAGAGGAGGGTTGAAATGTTTGTGAGTCCCATCACACAGGCTGTGCTTGTCACCATTAGATGAGCTCAAAATAACTGCATACCATCTTTTTTTGTTTGGTTTCCATTTTGTTGAACTCTGAGTGAATTTTATATTGTCACAGAAAATAAGGGCACATAAAAAATAAGGTCTTTAGTTATACTTCATAACCTGATAGATTCTCCTAACATTTACCAGGTGAGGACCACACTACCCACGTTTGAATGTAGCACTTATAGGCAGGGGAAATCTCTGGGGAAATTTAGCTGATGGAGGGGAGGAGTAACTCTCTCTCATGGACACGGGATTGACCTAGAACTGTGTCCTTGGCACCCCTCAGGCTAAAGAATGTATGAAACAGAATCTGTATAAAAGAAAAATAGGGAATGTGATTGGAAGAAAGGGAGGGTTGGATATAGGAGCCAAATGCTCTGAGATGGGAAGAGGCCACAGCATGGCAACCAAAACCTTCTCATGAGTGTTTGTAAGAAATGCCCCTGAGGCCCCTGAGGACCAAGGAATGTTGGAGACAGTGATACTCAACAGCCAAGGCAGGGGCATAGACCTTGATGGTGGCAGAGAGGCAGAGCAAGACACGATTGAGTCATCTTTTGTGGAGTTCCCTCATGTTAGCATCGTGACAACTTTGCTTAGCCCAACCTTTGCCCAACAGGGTCACATTATAATTCACAACCTCTGATCAAGAAAACCATGGTGCTGTTCCAAGGTAAGTGACAGAGCAGGGCATCGAAGTCAGATGGGTCTGACTGTGAAGCCCCTCATCACTTCCTATAACCTCTTGTAGACTCAGAGTACCCAGTTCTTCTGGAAGGTTCTTGGAAGCAAATGAATACCAGTCTTCTTCTAAATAATTGGAGGCTTCAAAAAGGGGAGGGGGACCCTATTATGTTGTTATACCAGACAGTAAGAATAAATAAATGAGTAAATAAATAAATACCTGGTTCTCCTGCCTGTAGATTGAAGAAATGGTAGGATCCTAGCCTTGAAATTCAACATTCCTGATGGCCACACCTGTCCTGAACTTGTTTTGATGGTAACTATGTTTGACAGACTTACATTGACATGAGAAAATTCTACATGAATTTGAAATGACTTTAGAATATATACTTTATAAATTATTCATAACATACTTTATATTGCTTGTTTTAATGGCAAGAGAAATAGAACAATAGCTTCTACTTTCTTTTTGGCTTTGACCTTATATTTTGCATTGTATCTCATTATACACAGATGTATGTTTACATGTACAATATACATAACTGAAACATATGCTTTCTGAAATACTATTTGCCCTTTCTCTGAGTGATTCATTTCAATATTTTCTATTATTGTCTACTCCACTCTATTTTTGTTAAAACTGTGCTGGTTGCGAACCATCTAAATTGATTTCACAACAAATTAATGGTTCGTGACCCACAGTTTGAGACACCATGACCTAAACAATGTCTTAATCAGACATGGTTTGAGAAGAAAGTCATTATGGAAGAGATGCAAAGTTGCCAATTATCTTTGGTTATAAATGTTAAACTGGTAACACAAAAATCATGGTTTTCATAACATCAAAAAGGGAACTGCATACATGGAGGAAGAATAGAATAGGACAAGCTTGAATTTGCTGCAGACCTCAGCAGATTTGTGACGCTCCTGGTGATGTGTGGAGCAGAGTTTTGTCTTCAGTCTGCTGTTCTCAGCTAACTGGATACAGGTACAGATGCAGAATAGAGACAGAGGCTACAGCCTAGAAGCCAGTGCTCTATAGTGCTGACAGCCTGCTCTAACCAGTTCTGGAAAATGGCACATGTAGGTTATCTGGATTCTCATTCCACACACTGCTGTGTAACTACGGTCTGATGATGTAGGCATTCCCTAGGAGCATGTTCTTGGGCATCTGACCTTCCTTCTGGCCTCCAGAACCTAATGGTGTTTCATCTGACACTTTAAGACCTCCCCCAACCCTCTCTCTCTGTCAAAGGCATGGGATGATAGCACTATTGACTCTGGGCTCTTATTTCCCTTTAACTACCATTGTCACAGTAGCCTCTACCTCATGGAAACTAATTTTTCTTTCACTCCTTTTAGATCTCCATTCTCCAGAAGTCTTAGGCATTAGGGGGATTTCTATTCTGGGTTGGTGTTGTTTATGGGATCCATTTCCTTTCTATTCTGGGTTGGTGTTATCTACGGGATCCATTTCCTTACAGTCTGGCACTGTAGAGACACCTGGTTTCTTTGGAGCTCTCATCTTGATTTTCTTCCCCTAATCTAAGGACAACAAATTGGATTAAGCCTCATCCTAATAACCTCAAAATAATAATTACATATTTTACTTTTTGAGTGAATTAATGTGTATGCAGTGTGTGTGTACCTATATGTGCTTACTTGTTATGTGCGTGTGGAACATGTCATCAGACATTCTCCATTGTCTGTCATCTTAGTCCATTGAGACATGATCTTTCACTGAACCTGGTAAGGCAGGAAGCTAGCCTCCTGTCCCTCATAGTGCTGAGCACTCTGCTCACAAGCTTTCAGATCTATCGTTTTAGGCAAGTGCTGGAGTTTTGAGGAGATTTGAGCTCAGATTCTTATAGTTGCACAGTAAGTGCTCTTACCTACTGAGCTATTGCCTCATCCCATAATTACATGTTTGTAAGTCTATCTATCTATCATCTATCTGTCTATCTATCTATCTATCTATTTATCTATCTATCTCTATCCACCCATCCATCCACCCATCCATATATATATCATCTATTGGTCTATCTGTCTAATTTCTTTTTTTTTTTCTTCATCCATTCTTTTTTTTTTTTTTTTTTGATGTTACCTTCTGATTTTTTTTATTTTATTTAATTTTATATAACAAAGTCCAATTAAATGAAAACAAACATTTATACACAGTATTTGGGAATTTGGGCGTCGTTCTTTCCAAACTACTTCCTGCTGGTAAGGAGCGCTGTCTTGGGGGGATTCGAAGAAGATTCAGATATCCTGGCTGTAATCTGTAGGGCTGTTTTGTCCAGCTGTTTTGAATGTAGGATTAGCTTGTACTCTGTTTCAGGCGGTCTGGCGTGATCAAACCACATTAGTCTGGAAGGAATCCATATCTTTTCATTTTCTGTGGAAACAAAAATAGAAATCCTTTTCCCCAGTAACTTGTCCTTCAACTTAGATTTTGGAGTCAAAGCATTTTTTTTTTAATTTAATTTATTATTTTACATGTCGATCCCAGTTCCTTCTCCCTCCTTCCCTCCCTCCCTCACTCCTCCCAGCCCTCCCTCCCTCCTTCCCTCCCTTTTACCCTCTCTGCCCTCTCACATGCACTCTAAACACCCTCCCCTCCCATCCCCCACCCCAATTCCATATGTAGGGGGAATGCCATCCAGTTGGGGTCATGTAGATCTGACAGGTCTTGTGAAGTAGGAACTAGGGCTTCTCTCCTGTCTCTAGATTAAGGCAGTTATCCCTCCATGGGGGATATGTTCCTAAGTCCTTTTGTGCACCAGGGATACATCCTGGCTCCACTGTCTGAGGTCTCTTAGACTGCTCAGTCCTTCTGGCTGAGACCCATATTCAGGGGGGCCTGAGTCAGTCCCATGCTGACTTCCCAGCTATCAGTCTAGTGGCCGTTAGCTCCTCCTTGTTCAGGTAAGCTGTCTCTATGTGCTTCTGCCACATGGTCTGGTCCTCTCCATCTGCTTCTGGGTTCTAGTTCGACTCAGTGTTTATGTATGGGTGTTTGCTCCTATTTTCAACAGGCATTAGTTGAGGGCTCCATGGAGAAGTTAGTTGTTGATCTCACTCTCCGGGAAGGGCATTTATGATAGCCTTTCCACGGAAGCTGAGATTGTTAGTTGGGAGCAGTCTTGTAGTTCTCTCGACCTTTCTTTGTGTTCAATTTTATCTTCAAACCAATATTGGCTCCCTCTTTTATGTTCTCTCTCTCTGTCTCTGTCTCTCTCTCTCTCTTTCCTATCTTCTATTCCTAACCAGGCTCAATCTTCCTGGTCGCACATGTTTTCCTTTCCTCCCCCTCATTTTCTCCTACTCCTCTCTCCATTCGCTGTCCCCCCCCACTTCATCTGAGTATCTGTCTAATTTCTATCTCTCTACCTATCTATACATCTATCCATCCATCCATGTATCTATGCATCTATGTATCTATGTACCTATCTATCATCTATCTATCTATCTATCTATCTATCTATCATCCATCCATATATGTATGTATGTATGTATCTGTCTTTCTGCCTGTCTGTCCATCTATCCATCCATCTATCCATTTATCCATCTATGTGTCTATCTGTGTATATGTATGTATGCATATATGCTCACAAGCATATCATGGGACATGTTAGAATGTCAGAGGACAACTTGCAGGAGTGGATTCTGTCTTTCTAACACATGAATTCAAGAGTCTGAACTCAGATCATTGGAGCTTGGTTACAAACATTTTCATCTATTAAGCCATCCCACTAGCCTCTAATTACATGTTTTTTTGTAGATTTATTCTCAGTCATTATTTATAGGTTGACAATCAATTCAAGATGGAAGCAGCCAAACAGAGACCTGGCAGAGAGATATTGTAAGAAGGAGTGGCAAGATCAAGCCCCTGTGATGGAAACAAGCCTGGCATATTTGAAGAATGAAAGAAAGAAATTGGCTGCAGTATAGTAGCCATGGTCAGGCTGGTACCACATGATAAGGTGGTACCAAAATATGAAATAATCAGCATGTATTTTGTTGAGGAAACAGAACAAGTATCAACAGGCAGAGGCCAAATCATCCAGGCTTTGGTGGGTGAGATCTTCAGGATTTCTTTTTGTTGCAAGGGGAAAATATTTGAAAAATTTGCAAATAGGGTGGGGGGACAATAAGATTTAAGTTTTAGAAAGGTTATTCTAATCACTGGGTACATGCACACACATCTATTCGAAAGGTTAATGTTCAAAATACTGACAGCATCAAACATGGTGTGGATATGGAACGATGGAAACCCTTATTTATTCCATATGGAAGTGAAAATGTGTGAATTGGTATATTCTAGACAGTGGGATATTATCAGTGCCAAAAAAGAATTTTCAAGATATTAAAAGATACTAGAACATGAGTGTGCATATTATTAATCAAAAGATACCATCAAGAAAGGGCTACATACTATATGCAATTACCACTATATGATACCCTGGGAAAAGCAACCCATGAAGTGGGGATTGGAAAAAATGATGGAATAAAAGGAATGCAGAGGGTTTTAGGGTAGCAAAGCTTTTGTGTAGTCTACCAGTAGATGCTTGCCATTATACATTTATACAAGTTTACAGAATGTATGAGAGAGCATCCTAATGTGGATGGTAACTTTGGATGAACCAATGTAGTCCTTCAGCTGACAGAGATTGGCCATACTGGTATGGGTGTTGTTCCTGAGAGAGGCTATTTACGTGTGGGGACCAGGAGTATATGGTTATGCATTTCCTGTGTTCTTCTGTGAACCTAAATTGTTGTAGAAAATGAAGTCTATTAAAGAATTTTAAAGATCACCCCAGCTGATGTATGGGTAGAGAGTAGATCACATGGGATCCAGGCAGGGGACAGAGGGCAGCAAAAAGACCTGACAGTTGGCCACTTCAGAGGAGTCAGTGGCTAACTGACTGACGATCCATAGGATACATTTCAGTGAAAGTTGAGAAATGTTTGGAAGTGATAGTGTTAAAACTTGCTGACAAAATTAGTGTAGGTGGATGAAGGAGAGAGGATAATCATTCAGGGAACTTTACTTATTCAACACATATGTCTGTATATATCTGTAAGAGTGTATGTGGATGTGTGTAGATGCTAGAGGCTGATGCCAGGCATTTTCCTCCATCACTCCCCACCTGATATATTGAGACAAATTCCTTATTCATGTTCATGGAGCAAGAAAGAATCATCCCATGACTATGCCTCTCCAGCGCTGGGATTACAGTGGGCTGCCCCACCTGACTCTGGTCTTCATGCTTATAAATACCTGATGGGCCATATCCCCATCCCCAAAGAGAGTGTATAATCATGGTGTGAAAATTGTGTAAGCTACCAAGATCAGAAGATGAGCTTAGAGTAAGAAAAGGAGATAGAAGGAGGGAAGAGATGAAGGGAGAGATGCTGAGGTTGGCATAGAGAGATGGACAGAGAGAGAGGGAGGGGAGAGGGAAGGATGCTGGAGAGAGGGGGAAGGGGTAGGAAGGGGGAGAGAGAAGGAAGAAGGGAGGATAAATCTGGAATTCACAGACATACATTAGAATATTATGTATGAATAGATGTATGGATTGATGATATAGATGATATAGATTTGGTATCATCAGTATATTGTTCATGCTCAGTTAAGGCTGGGGTGGAGGTGGGGGTGGGAGCAAGGGGCAAACAGACTTTCACAGAGCATCTCTATATTTCAGGTAAGGGATACAGAAAGTGACATCTTGAGAACCCACAAATGGATGTATTTCAGTGTCCCTGCTACATGGAGGCTTGGTGTGACAGACAAGACAAAACAAACACAGAAATCCCAAACAACTGGTGGGCTTGTCAAAGGTGGACTGTTAGTACCCTCAGTCAGCAGAGCCATTTTGGGAAGTTAGCTATGATGTAAGTCATGATGACTTGAAGAGACGATGGAAGATAAAGCCATGTGCCTGGACAACATCCAGGCAGCTCAGATGAGACACCTGCTGGGGTAAGAGCTTGCTCTGCTTTACTGGCGCCAGCAGCAGTGTTTTCCCACCACATGTCCATGGCAAGAGGGTCAGGGATGGTATTCACTGAGAATGAGGATACCTCCAATGTTAATGGGTAAAGGAAAGATCTGAAACAGTTGTCTCTGAGATTTGGGGAGTAAATGAATTAGGCATGATAGGTTAATAAAAGTGTGGATATTGGTGCCTGTCCATTGAAATCAAGTTGGTTCAACATGGTTACATAATGCTTCCCAGCAGATATGTTTGATTAAGTGTATACACAGTGAACCAAGTGACATTGATAAATGAAGGGAGCTGGCAGGGAGGACTGTGACAGCAATGAGCAGGATTACGCCTTTCCTGGCTAGTGAGGGGAGCGTGCGCACGTTCTCGTGCATATGTGCTTGTACCTGTGTGCATGTCATACATGTTTTTGACATTGAAGAGGTGGTGCTGATGAGAATGAGGGTAATGAGGAAGGAAAAAGTCACTGAGCGTCCCAGTGAGATCATTGTCACTCAGGTGGGTGTTTCAGATGAAGGGATGCAGTGGTCAAAGAATGCTTGACATCTCAGCAGCCATTGCTTAAAACTGGTTGGAAAGCTATGAAGTGTGACCATGGGAGTTGGTGGATAAGATGGCATGAGAGAAAACATCATAGACTCTGAGCAGCTCAAGAAAAGGAGATAACAGGGTGTTGGAGATGGGCCATCTATGCGGATGTTAAAGTTGCCAAGAATAGCAGGAGATGTTATGGAGAGGAAGACAGTAAGCCAAGTGCTAAAGTCATCAATAAATGAAGGGGGTGTCATAGAGGACTGTAAATGACAGCAAGGCAAATAGTGGGTGGTAAAGTCTGATGACTTGCACTTCAAAGAACCAAGGACTTTGAAGACGGAAGAAGAAATGGCTCCAAGACGCCATGAAAATGTGTGCCTCTCCTGCAGACCCTTTAGTTCCATTAGAAAAAAATATAGCCGCTAGTTGAGAAGATTCTATGGCAAGTGACATATCTGGGGACAGTTTGAAGACATGATAAGGGAGACAAATGTCACCCAGTGATGTGATGGCTGAACAGACTGGAAAGATGTACCAAGATGGTTACTCATACGAAGAAGACAGAGGAGGGATTTCTTTGCAATCGATAACTTGTGCAAATTTCTTAGAAAAAAGAAAAAAATTGAGGAAGCATAAAGAACCTTTATAGATGGATTTGAGATGGATATACATGGGGGAAGTATCTGAGCTAAAGCATGGAGATTCTGGGATGCCAAGGAGCTGGGACTTGGGGAGCCACCAGTGGGTTTATACAGGCTAAAGTCAGGGTACTTCACAAATATCACCTGGCTTTAGTGTTGAAGGTCAAGACATTAGAATCCACACTGGAGGCATGGAGATTGGTTAGCAGGCTGTTAGAATAGGTGGAAGGACTTTCTCTCCCCAGGGGAATATTTTACAGACTTTTGCAAGTTTGGAATTTGGGTTGACTTTAAGGTTGAGTACTCTCACAGGTTCTTACATGATGAACTCATAGTAATCACTCCTTGAGAAGAGAAGTAGACTCACTAATTCATACTCAACAAAAGGGGGCTTGGGCATCCACTGTCACTGTAGAGAGAGAGGAAAAAAAGGAGATGAAAATAATGAATAAATAATGGCTGGCCCTTCTTGTTTGTACTCTTCAATGGGATTTGCATCAACAGAAGGACAAGAACATAAAAGAACAGCAGGTTGTGGGTTTCAGGCCAGGGAGGGAAGATAGTCATAGGTAGAATGACATCCTCTGGGTATACATGTGAGCAGGATCCAGTTCTGCTATAGTGGGCTTTCCCATGTATTGCATCAGAATTGTCCCTTAGAGAAATGTCATTATAGACTGTCACTTTTTGTTCTTTATTGCCTGGGGTAAATGTCTTGGGTGTTGACCCTTGAAAGCAAGTTTTCAGAGGTCCTTTATTCCACATGACTCCAATCCTGGAGCCATCTTGGTAGGTTAACTATTAGAAGGACTCTGTTATGTCAGAATTTTAAAACAAATAAAGCCCAAATTCAATCACAAACAGCTTCCCTGGACATTATACACTACTAGAACTGGAATAAAAATGAAGCTTCAGAAATTCTTTCTGTCTTCCCACTCAAGGCCAAGTCCAACATCATCCCTGGACTCGGTTTTCAGGATTTTCTCTCTCCCTTCATGGGGCGAATTGGATACTGAGTTGTCTTCAGCCCTGAACATGGGAGATTGCCTTCTTGTGTCCAGATGACTTGAAAGGGGGGAACCATGGAAAGAACATAGGTTAGTTGGGAAAGTGACATAAGACCCTGGATGATCTTGGATATTAGTCATGAAATTGGAATCTTAGATGACAGTGGCTGAAGATTCCCATACATGTAAGGAAGTGTCATGATTTGATCTGGCCCTATGTACCCAATGTTACCTCCTCTGGGAAAACATTGACCATCATGTGGTATCCTGAACAACCTTCCACAGTGTCCCCTTCTTTATAGGGGCCATGAAAGTGAACTGTGTCTCCCTTGGACTGAAGTCATTATGATGACAATGTGGCTCCAGAGTTTGAAGCTACACATGGGCTAGTCATAACCCTCTCATGGGCCAAAGGGCTCTCACATCTTGCCCAGGCTTCTGGTCCAGGATAACTGCTACTTATAAGCATTAATATAAGTTTGTCTCTGTTGATTCTTTTTGAGTACACACATCTGGTGCCAGACAAGCTTGTCCAATTCTGAAGTGAAGTTCTGTAGACTCAAGAGTGTGATTTGCTCTTGGAACCACAGGGCTCCTGACCTTCCTAGAGTGACCTCTGCTCCTGGAGACCATCTCTGTCTATCCCAAGAGCCTCTTTTTTAGTAGCCAGGGTGACATTTGAAAAAAAAAAGTTATTTTATGTAGAATGTTCTGCTTACATGTGTATATTGTATTACATGTATGCTTGATGCCTGCAGAGGTCAGAAGAGGCTATCAAATCCCCCTGGAACTGGGGTTATGGATGGTTGTGGATCACTGTATGGGTATTGGGAATAAAACATGCATTTTCTGTAAAGTCAGTAAGTGTTCTTAACCACTGGGCTGTTTCTCTAGTTCCTGCCAAGATGCCATTTTGATGTATACCTTTCTCATGGCCTCCTTAAGTTTTAAGCCCCCCCCACCCTGTTTCCATTAGCCACATGTTTCTTACTGCACTGTTCATATATCTCACATTCACCCCCTCAAACATGTAACACATGTGGCACAATCTTCTTTGTCTCAGAGACTTCACATAGAACCTTAAGTGCCCCCCATGTCACTCCATCATATGTATCCTTACACATAGCATGGCACATTACAACTGTGAGATGCCTACTCATGGTATGTTATTTCTCCCACTTTTCACATAGCTTCATACACTATTGCCATAGGGGCACAGGATAATGGCACACTGTGTCCTCAAACTTTGCAGCTATATTTGATCAGCCTTCTCCTGGAGTCAGTGCATCCAGGCTGGCCCTGCTAAAATTATAGGGAGGGTGATGATGTCTAGAAAGGAATTAAAAGTAAAAAAAGAGAGAGTGGAAGGGAGGGAGGGCGAGAGGGAGAGAGAAAGAGAAATGATTTGGAAAATATCTCCAGTTTTTTAAAACAAATGTATTATATTTGATCTGTTCGTGATCCTTTTGTGGTACTCATGTTGCTAAATACTGCACGATGGAGAAAATATTTGGCAAGAACTGTGAGCTTTATTTAGAGTTTTGGGGGAGTTGGGAGGGAAGCTTCTGGACTAGGAGTGAGCTGGAGTAGCCAGGCAAGATAAAGGGATGGGCATGGAAGACTTTAGTGGAAATGGGGTACCAAGACCCACTCCCCAACAGACCCATTAGTGAGTACCAGTTCGCTAGAGGGAACTATCCTTTTTGTTCAGGCTGGGTCAGGAAACCAGCTTTATCACATGCTTTCCCTGAACTCACCTGTAGGTGTCACCTTCCCTCTGACTGTCTAGCTACCAAGCAACCATTTCTGGCATCCTCATCAGAGGCATCATGGAGAGAGTCATGGGGGTAGGGGGTTCTGGTATCCTCCTCTGTCTCTCATACTGACGATTGCTCTGTTCTATTTCATTTGGTTTGTTTTGGTTTTGATTATGGGGAATGAACCCATGGTTTCTTGCATGCTAGGCAATTGCTCTAGCACACAGGCTCTCATGTTCAGACCATAAGTATGACTGGTTTTGAAGCCCCAACTCCAAACCTCCTCCAAGAATGGCTTCCTGGGCCCTTTCCTTGACCCATGACAACTCAAAGCTCTGTTAGCACCAAGAACCTTGATCTCATGGTTTACCCATTCACCCTTATGGATGCAAAACTCCCATGTTGTTCACCAAGGTGGCTATTTCGGAGTAAAAAATATTCAACAATAATAAACCATTACAGTTTGGAAAGGTATTAGGTAATAAAACATTACACTTGGTTGTGGAAGATGTTAACAATCATACATGACAGTTGGGAAATTGTGCAGAAGCAAGGTGAAGGGTATGTTGTGTCTGTGTTATAACTGTCAGGGAGCAAGAATTGTCATTGGAAAGGCATTCTATATAATATTCTATATATATTCTATATAAAAAAGAAGAAAGGGGAGAAAAGAACCTGAATTGTGCATCTGGGACAGTGATGTCCTTTCTCCCAAGTTGTTTCAGATGTACAGGTATAGGCTCCCAGAGGAAGCACAGCTCTGGGTCTGAGTCCATGGCACCTTCTGGAGCAGATGCAGTGGCCCAGCCCTCCTGACAACTATGGTTATAAAGTAGTACTGCCTTGTGCCAGGATGTTAGATTGCTCTTACAATGCTATATTGACCGGCTATATTTAGCAGGACTTACTGCTAAAGCAGAGACTTTTCTCCAAGGAATTCCCCGAGGAGGAGATTTGCATGGATTGAACAGTAGTGGTGTGGCACCCTGGGCTATTCTGTGTGGATGGTGTCTCTTCTTCCCTTCTAAGAAAGGTGAGGAGTATGAATGGATGAATTCGTGATGGTGGATGCAGTGCGGAGGTTGGTCTCTGTGATTATGCCTTCTATACCAAGGTCCATCCATTCTCTGATGATCATCCCTCCCTTACCATCTGCCTCCTGGGTACCATTCTCTCTCCCTCCCTCCCTCTCCCCCCCCGTGTGTGTGTGTGTGTGTGTGTGTGTGTGTGTGTGTGTGTGTGTGTGTGTGAGAGAGAGAGAGAGAGAGAGAGAGAGAGAGAGAGAGAGAGAGAGAGAGAGAGAGAGAATTAGGGTAAATACCTGATATCTTGTGGAATCTTACTATCATACATATAGCCTTTGGGACTGAGTCATCCTGAGAGTACCCAAATATCACAGTTTTATTGTAGATAGATGGTGACAAGAGGTTCAGCAAGCAGAAGCAACTTGGTTAAGCCCATAGAACCCACTAGGAATTGAGATGGGTCTCAGGACCCTCTTGGGACAGGCCATGCTGACTTTGCCCAATTACCCAGCTCTATCCCAGTGTGAAACCAGAGTCTCTGGCTGGGGCTCCAAGAGCATTCCGGAACCCAGTTGTAAATTTTGAGCCCTGCAGCCACTCTGCGCTGACATTTGTTGTGTTTTACTGCCAAATGCTGCTGCTTGGGAGATGCCATCTCCGGAGGGAGAAATTCTTGAAAGAGACACCCTTTTCCCCCTTCCCAAATTAGGAGTTAATTAGTACCAAAATGCTCATGGAGGGGGCTGTCTTAACTGGCCTCGAAAGGGCTTCCCAAAGTAGAAAAATGCCCCCCTTTCCAAAGGCACCTAATTGTGCTCCCATCTCTGTTTGGAGAAGGGAGTCTCTTGGTCTGGCCCAGGCACCCTCAGGGACGGATCTGTTAACTCGCTGTCACCTCCTTTTGAGATAGTATCATCTTGTAACTCTGAGCAATAAAATGAGTAATTGTGGGCCTTTTGAAGCCAGGCCCTATACCCAAGCCAGTTTGTTTACCCTGGAAGGCCTTGGTCAGCCTGTCACCCTGTCTCTTGTGAGTTTGCTGAGAGACCTTTCTAGCACCCCCCCCCCCCACTTGAAGCTTTCAGGATAGGCTTTCCTCCTTCCTCACTTGCATTTGTTCTGAAAGTGCCACAATTCAGAAGTAAATGTCTTCACCCCAATGTCTAGATCTTCTTAAACCAGGGAAGCTTTCCCTTCATGGGAATTTGAAGAGAGCTGTTTCTGTCTGTTAGAATGCAAGCTTCCTAGAAAAGTAGCAGGGGCTCTCCTGATTCCACCCTTAGTCCCTCTCTAGCTGTCCCCCAGGCCAGCTGGGAGCTGTGTGTGCTGGGGGTGGTGGTGGTGGTGGTGGTTGGGGATCCTGAGTCCAGGGGGGTTCCTGCTGAGCTCAATGGTATTTGTGTTACTCAGAATTTAAATGACAGTCTCAAAAGACAAAACTAATGAAGATTTACTGAAGCTGCCATTGTCTGATAATTCAATACCAGCTCATTATTAGAACCACATTTATTGAGGTTTAATCACTATGAAGCGGGCGGCTCTGGCACAGCTGTCAAACCGCACGCAATGTGTTCTTAATAATTAATCAGTACGGTATCTTGTCATCCGAACGTTCATCTTGGGGTTGGGTGTGTTTTTAAAGAGATGCTGTGTTTTTGGAACTTGCTGGTCTTTTGTTTTCTATAACTTGCTCATATCGTAGGGGCAAGGGGGGGGGTGAGAGAGAGAGACAGAGAGAGAGAGAGAGAGAGGAAAAGACCAGATTCCCCCTTAGATTATACCTCTGCACCCTCATGGTGGTGAACATATCCTGGAATGTGACTGAAGCTTCCAGGATCCATTACTGAGCCATTACTCTTGTTTGGTGTTTAAAAACAAGAACAAGACTCTCGTCTCCACTCCTATCCCCACCCCTATCCCATGCATTTAGGATTTTTTTTTCCTTTTGTGGAATCTGCAGGCACCCAGGGATGGCAGGGAGGTTCTGCCCATGAAGCTGGCAACTCAACCTGTCACAGATATCACATGGAGACATCAGGCAAAGTTTGTTCTTTCATTTTCCCTTCTTTTCTTCCTTCCTTCCTTCCTTCCTTCTTTCCTTCCTTCCTCCCTTCTTCCCCTCCCCCTCTTTCTCTTTCTTTTATTTCTTTCATAACATTTTTTTATATCCAGTCTAAAGGCAGTGACTGCATTTAGAAAGCTGTAATCTTTTGAAGAAGTCTGTAGAGTGAAACTAGATGTGTACTTCTTTCTTCACCCAGACTGGTAAAGGACAAGGAAGAACTAAAAGGAATCAGATGCATTACCCATTGAATGCTCTTCATCCTTTCAGTGTCTTTCTGGATCCTGGGCCTGGGGGCAGGTATTAATTTAATATTGAGTTTACCCTAGATTGATATGTAGTAGGCCGGTCTAGACTGAATAGTCATGAGTTGAAATTTTTATTCTAATGCCAGGCAGCTATTTGGTCTCAAGAAGTCATTTGTCATAAGTTTCAGGTTCCCCACTTACAAGATGAAGAGACGTTGGTAACTACTTTATAGGTTCTTGTAAAGGGCTGATGAAATGATTTCAGCAAGAACAGGGGGCTTCAAAGAGGGGTATGAGTGACTATTGATGGTGGATCAGTCCCTTTGTCCTGTTGTCCTTCCTTTCTCCTAACATTAGAGTCTGCAATCATAAGGATGTGCAGCCCTTGTCTCTTAGTGATTTTACAATAGTCAGAGAAGGCCTGAAGGCAGCTGAAGTCCTTGTGTTAAACCATTCATCCTCTCTCTACGTTTGCCTAAGGTCTCATTCAGTGCCTATTCTGTCCCTCCAGGGATTTTGACAACTGAGGAGGGGGTGGCTTGTGAACAGAAGCAAGGGATGCTATGAAATATTCCATACTGCCCCAGGCTGCCCTGGAATAAAGACTGCTCCATCCCTAGATATAGTTATGAGGTTGTAAAGCTCACTCTTCTCTCAACTAGGAGGCTGTAATAAGTCTACATTCACATGGTGATGCACTCTAGAGGGTTATAAAAGGATATAAAAGGATATGGTACACTAGAGCAAGACAGAAAGTTCTAATCAGTCTGCTAACTTCATAGCTGTCTACAGTTTCCTGGGAATTCACCAAAAGAATGGAAGACACACTCTTTTACCCCAGCTCTACACTCTGTGCAGGGACAACTGTCTCTGGCCAGACAACAGGATCTTAGTGTGTCCCAGTTTCCCCATGAAACTTCCAGAGAGCCAAAAGTGGGGCTCCTGGCTCCCCATCAAGCCTAAAGCAGCTCCCTAAGACCATTCACCTCTGCATTTGCCTTTTAGATACCCACATTCTAAGTTTAGCCTCTGGTTTTGACAAACAGCTACATGACCATTGAGAGCCTTCAGAGAGAGCTTTATGTGACAGATGACATACAAGGTGGCTTGCCATACTTACTACCTCCCTTGGGTGCTGGTGGCAGCCATGAATGCTCTGCCTCAAAAACTATTCTCACTGGGCTTCCTGTCTGCTGCTGCAACCATATTTATTATCTGGGAAATTATTATCTGTGGTAGTTTTTACCCAGGATTAAGTTCTAGATTTAAGGGAGACTGGCACATCTCGCTTTTCTGTAGGCAAATTGGGCCCAAGATCTCTTTCAAGGAATCTGCCCAGTTCATTTCCATAGGGAAAACCCAAAGTGCAGGCTCTGGGACATCTGCATTTATAGGAAGATGAACCCAAAGGCAGAAAGAAAGAGGGAGGGATGATGCTAGCTAGACCAAAACCTGGGAAGTCTGAGCAGTGTGTTTCTAAGGGATCTTTGTAAGCATAAGCTTGGATTATAATAATCTCCATTTCTGAGGCCTGGGTTTAAGTGAGAAATGGATAGCTGTCTCTCTCATCCTACAGTCTACTTTATTTCAGCTTAGTAGAGTATCATACAGTTTATCTTAAACCTAAAGAGATGCATGTGAATCCGCTGGCTAAATGTCCTCTACAGATAAAGAGAAAGGCAGAGAAAGACAATGGAAATGGGATGACAGTCATGAGCCACCACTATGCTTGACTTGAGGTCCAAGTTCTTGTTTTTTACATTTTTATTTTTCTTTAAGACAGGATGTCTTGTAGCCAGCCTTGTATTTGCTATGTAGCCAAAGGTGACCTTGAATGCCTGGTTATTTTGCCTCCACTTCCCAAATGCTGGGATTACAGGAATATGTTGTCATGCCTGTCTTTTCAAAACCTTTGCTTGTACTCTGCTCCCTACCCTATCTCGCTTGATATCACTGGTTCTTGCTGCTACCTTCAGCCCATATTGTGTTTGGCTCAACCACTATGAGAGAAGTCAAAGTGTAGCAGATACACACATTGTTGGGAACCAGCAGTCTGCTGACCCCACCCCTGATGATGGGCAGGACACTCATGGCCATGTCATCCCTACATCAGGCTTTACCTGGCTGCTCAGGGGACTCAGTTACACATGCACAAGGCCCCCTATTAAAGCAAGAACACCAAGCGCGTCTCTCTCTTGCCTTCTCTCTCTTTCCTCTTTCTCTCTTTCTTCTCTCTCTCTCTTTCTCTCTCCCTCTGGCCTTCTCTCTCTTGCCTTCTCTCTCTTTCCTCTTTCTCTCTTTCTTCTCTCTCTCTCTTTCTCTCTCTCTCTGGCCTTCTCTCTCTTGCCTTCTCTCTCTGCTCTTTCTGCTTTCTGTCTTTCTCTCCCCCCCCCCCCGTCTTCTCTCTCACTCTCTCCCCTTCTTTCGGTTGGCCACCAGCTACCCCACCCCTTCTCTCCCTTCTCTCAATAAACTCCACGTGGGCATTGAGTCTCATGTTTGTGTTTCATAGGCAATAGTTGTATCAAAAGAACAACACACATGACATAACATGTGCTACCTCATGTGACACCATGCCGATTATTCTGCTGTTAGACCAGTGGTGTCCAGTTTTTTTTTTTTTTAATTGCAAGGGCCATGGAGTCCCTTGAGATTGTGATGAGAGTCCCAGAGCCTCTGGCTACAGAAACACTCAAATATATATGTTTACATGTTATTTTAGGGAGGCCAGAGACTTATGGAAGATTAAACACATGCTTGCAAGGCAATGACGCTGTCAGAAATCTGATCTGAGTGTATCATCATGTTCTAATAACTTAGAAAGCACTTTCAATGGCACAGAGATAGGGATACATGTAGAATGAAGGAAGAGTCTGAGGGGCCTAATGGCTATGCATTCGAGATGGCATTACAAGTAACACTGAGATGGCATTACAAGTACCATTGAGGGAGAGCTGGAAGGCATTGGGAATCTTACAAATGACACCGGAGAGGAGATGCTGAGAGGGCCAAGTAGACATGATGAGTCCTGCCTGGGGTTGGCAGAGAAGCCAGGCCACAGTGGGCTACCTGGGGAATGAATGCATTGTGAAACCTGCATGTAGAAACAACTGGCAGCAAGGATTTTGGCATATTCCGTTCAAAAGAACAGGAAAGCTTTGGAAAGTGAACTGAAATGGTGTGGAGTTGCACACTGTTTTTCTCAGAAAAAAAAAAAAAAAAAAGCTCCAAGAAGGCCAATTCTGGATCATTCCTATGGATACTAGGAAAGCAAGCTGTCATAGTAAACAGATAGCACCTAAATCTTAGAAGGAGGAAGAGAGGAAGAGGAGCAGGAGACCACCTTGGGATAGACCCCACATATGGGCATGGTTTAGGTTTGTCACAAGCTTTGAGATCTGGCAACTCACACCTAGTACAGACTTACCAATATAAAACCTTGGGTCTAAAATCCGGAGCCCAGAGGAGGGTTTCCATGTCAAACAGGCCTGTGTTTGTCTTTGTGTTTGGTTTAACTTGCTGGAGTGGGGTGGGGGTGGGGTGGAGCATTGTTCCCCAATCACCACAGGCTCTTTCCTCAGCTTAGATGGGAGCCCTTCTCTTCACATAGGCTAGGCTATTAAGGGGGGTTGGGGGACCTTCAGCAGCAGGCATTCTGGAAGCCTAGTTGGGTTTCAAAACTTAGGTAAGCTCGGCCTGCTGTAAGGGCAACAATTATGTCCCCCCAAACACACAGAAGCATCAGAATTCACAGCGTGTGCTTTACAAGGGTAATAAAGTTTTATACGCAGCTGAGTGAAACACTGAATACAGCCAATTATCCAGCAAAATAAACTGATGGGAGAAAGAATGGCTATATTTGGCTCTGACTTAATTATTTTGCATTCTGAACTTTTCAATTCCATGTAATAAAATTCCATTCTGCCCCTATTTCCTGGTTAAGTTACTTAATCTCAACTCTGGTAACCGAGCCCTGGAGTGGAGTGGACTGCCCAATGTCAGTGGTAAGAAAATGTGAAAGGTTTGACATCAATTACAACATTACACACAACATAAAATTTAACAACTTGAATCAAGCTTTCATTGCTCTTTAAAGAGGCTGTATGGCTTTTTAAGATCTAAAAATTAATCAGCTTCAAGGACTCATACCTTTTTGGAAACTTCTAGATTTTTACTCTTACCTTGGGATATAGGAGGCCGTCTATGATTCTGTCTTTATCTCTCCTTTTCATTAAAAAAAAATGCAATCTAACCTCTTTAATTTGATTTTTTTCCTTTAATGGGAGATGGATGGATATAGATGTCATATTGCTTTTCTAAGGTAGGAAAATTGTGGGGAGACTAAAGAAAAATGTAATGATTTCACATTTGGACACAGTGAGGGGACTCTGGACATCCATGACTGGAAAGCTTTGTCAGCCCATGTCACAGAATCTGTATGTCAGCCAGCATTCCATTGCTCTCTGACACAGGATCATCTCGTAAAACACCACATTATAATTCAGAAAGGGCCGGCGTGCATAAGAGTAGGGCTAAATGACCTCAGTCCTTTAATAAAGTTTGTTTTCCACAGGTCAGCACCCAGGTCAAAGACAGTGTGACCCGGCAGAGGGGCAGCAGCTGTGAATTATGTAGCTGGATGTGGGGCCCAGCCTGGGGAAAGATGGTCTGCCTTTCTCAAGGTGACTGCAAAGAGAGAACATGAATGGGTTCCACACGGGGGTATGTTCTCTCGGCACATGAAGCCTGGGCACATGTCACATGTATGGATGACTCTGTTGATAATGCACCATCATACTCCCTTCACTCAGTGTTGGCATGGATCTCCTTAAAGAAAGGCATGGATCGGAAAGACTTTGCTAGTCATAGGACAAATGTTGTGTGCTGGGGATAGAGACTGTGGCCAAATGTATGCTGGGGACTATATGGCCACAGCATGGTCCTTTCAAAATCTATCCTGAAGTATCTTATTTCTAGAGCTTTCCTAAGAGTGCTGCCTACTCTGGAAGACAGACATTTTCTTTGTGGACAAATCTTCCTCTGACAGTTACCTCCTCCTTGGCACGGCATGGTTACCAAAAATATATCAGGCAATAGCATTTTGCCCTAACATGTTTCCATGCTTTGAACAAGAGGCACCTTAGAAATCCCAGGAATTGCTTTGACTCTCTGACTTCTGTGCTCTTTTGTGAAAAGCTTAGGATAAAGCTTGTTCATTGGACAATGGTCACATGTTGCCACATGAAGTGACTCACTTGGTATAGTTGGATTTTCCTTATTTGAGGTCCAAGAATCAAAGATCAGGGTTGGGGTAGCATCTTGTTTTTGTCAATCTCAATTTTGCAAGGAAAAGTTTAACACAGCATAGTACCCTGATATTAATCAGATGCCAGCCTTCATTCTACGTTATGCCTTGCAGGCAAGTCAGACAGGTTAGTCTTCTTGTCTCTTCGTCCTATCTATGTGACATTTTGGAAAATGAATTTCCTGTACCAGAGCAAGGATGAGAGTCACCATGGCTAGCACCAAGACTAATCATGTTAGAAAGGTTTGCAGCATATAATGAAAGACATTTCTTTATAGATATAGATATAGATATAGAAAGACATTTAAGCTTGAATTATCTAACATAGAACCATTCCTATATATACACATACACACAACATACAATATGGATACATGTACACAATACACATACACAATACATACATAAACATATGCAGACTTGCACATACATACAATATACACATGCACACACATAATGCACATATATACAGTACACACACAAACATGCAAATGTGCACATCTATATACACAATATACACATGCAAATGCACATATATACAATAATACATACATGCAGATGTGCATGTACATACACACAATATACACATGCACACATACACATACACTCAATATATACAAACATGCACACATACACATGCACACACACACAAAAAACACATATACACATTCAGATGTGCACATACAAACACACAATATACACATACAATATATATATAATAGATACATACAAACATACATATACACACAATGCACAAATACATATAACTATATACAAATGTGTAAAATGTACACAATACACCCATGCATATACACATAATACACACATGCAAGCATACACATGTATACACAATACATGTATACATACACACATACATGCATGTATGCACATGAACACATGTGAACATACCATATATCCACATAAACACAACACATACAGCACACATACACACATACTTTTAAATCTAGGTTCTGTATTTAAAAGCATTTTAAGAGAAGTTTTATTTTTATAGCAAAATTGAACAGAAACTACAGAAAGTTCCCATGAATCCCTGCCTCTACCTGCATGTTCTCTCTTGCTATTATCAGCAACACACAGTAGCACATTGGCTTCAACTATTGAATCTACAATGATATCATGGTTGCCCAAAGTCCATGGTTTGCATTAGAGTTCCCTCTTGATGCTGTTTATCTAATTGGTTTTGACAAGTGAATGACAACCTGTATTTACCAGTGGAGTTTTTCATTTAGGCAATTTGGGCAATATCAACCTTATCAACTAAAAATAGTGCATGAAAATAAAGAAAATTTGCTACTTCAACTATTTTAATTAAAAATGTAAGATATGAATTTATTGACATTCCTTTTGGGATTATATTAAATCCTCTTGGACTAAATGAACAGGGACAGTAATGAGACCATCTTTTATAAAACACTTAATCCACAGCTGGGGGAACCAGAGGCAATGGAGCATTTTTATTGCTTGCTTATCGCAAATCCCCTGCATAATTTTATGGGAAAGGTCGTTAAACTTGTGGCCACTACATGATCTTTTTCCTTGGACCATTTCAGAGACAACATTAGTTTTTCACACTTCTTTATGTTTCAAACATTAAGAAAGCCTTAGTCAATGCTTTTCCTTAAAAAGCAAAGGACTAGGCTTCCCAACATAAAACGTTATGTTGTTTACACAAAGCCACAGTGAACCCTATAAAACTCTAGGATTTCCCAGTGGGGTCCTGGAGGGCCACTTGGCCATGGTAGGCGCCACACTGGTTCCTAGTTCTGGCACAAAGTTGACTGCTTAAGGAAGGCCTCTGAATCCAGCCGTTACTAATCAGGCTTTTCAAGGGTGGCATGCCAAACAGGCCTGAGAGGAACACCTCCAAGCAACTAGGAAAACAATCTGAGGTGAAAAAATGACACCCAAATGGTGTCACATGGTCAGTTTTGTCATCATCTCCATGCTGCAGAGCCTAGAGGTCACATCATGTCTAGCTCTCTGGAATCCCTGCTAGATCCTTAGGTGGCAGCCTTTTTCAGGATGAGTTTTCTGTGGCACAAATGTCTTCCCAGAAAGGGACTGTCCACTGGTACCCCACTTTCCTAGAAATTGCTTGTCCTTTCAGAATCTTCCATAAGGTGTCAGCAACTCTTAAACTATTAGTGGTGAGGTATTCAGCTTAGCTCCTGAAAGCTGAATAATGACATCAAGCCCAGATGCTTTGAGAACCTAAGTCATCGATTCTTTTCAAATGACTGTCTTTCTTGGTAGAAATTGGAAACAATATTGAAAAGTTAATTTCTGCTTTTCTTCAAGGCACTTTGACAGTACAGAATATGAAGTTTGGATCTTTGCTGTTACTCATGTAAAATAACTTATTTATCTGTTTCTCTAAAGAATTGTTTGCACAGGGAATACTTTTGCAAATAAGGACTTATTTGTTTGTTTGTTTGAGACAGCATTTCTCTGTGTAGAGCTGTCTGTTCTGGAACTCACTCACTGTGTCCAGGCTAGCTTGGAAATCACAGAGATCTATCTGCCTCTTCTTCCCTAGTGCTGGGATTAAAGATGTGTGCCACCAGTTCCTGGCAAATATTATATATATATTTGAAACATATTTGCACAATATATTCTTATCATGGAGGCCCTAGGTGGGGCTTGGGTCTGTTGCTTTGCTAAATGTTCATGTTGTCAAATAACCTTCTAGACATGCAGGTTTATGGCAATGGACTAGTGCCACTCTCAACCTCAGCTAGAGAAACTTCTTTGCCAGTGGGTAACAGTTAATGGAGAGACTCAGAACTGCTCGAAGTACCAAGGAGAAGTGATCGGCCTTAAATAAGACACCTATATCAACCCCCTTCAAAACTCAGGGAACATTATGTAAGAGGGGCTGGAAATAATGCGAGAGCCGGAGAATGGGGAACAGTGCTGTGGAATGCTGTCTTCTGGGCATGATGTGACCATCCTACTCAAAAGACATGGCCATCCCACTCACGAAGACATGACCACACCACTCATGAAGACAGGGCCATCCCACACATGAAGACATGGCCATCCCACTCATGAAGACAGGGCCACACCACTCATGACGACAGGGCCATCCCACTCATGAACTCACAGCAGCTATGGTTATTTGCACGAGACCTGTACAATGCTAAGCCAACTGGATCAGTCTTCCTCTAGTGTCTCTGTGAAGGAACATCCTGGATCAACCACATCTGTTTTTATTAAAAATCTCAGTCTTTATTAGAAAATGATATTTGGACTTGCATATCTGTAAAGTGTACATATAAGGATTAAGATTTTCTATTTAAAAGCATTTTTGCTGCTGCAGGGAATAAGAACGAGATTCTTTATTTTGAGTCTACAGCCTTTGAGTTCTTGAACACAAGCCTGGCTGGACCTTCTCTAATTGGATTTGCACTTAAAAGGGCCTCTGTGCTTCTTCCAAGGCATAGGAACACAGGACATTCTACTCATATGACCTGAAGCTTGACTCTCGAATGTAACCAGGTATGAACTTCTTCTGGTCATTTGGGGATTGCAAGCTTAAAAGCTTAAAGGAGGGAGGACATAAGAAGACCATTTCCTTTCTTCCTTTCTTCCTTTCTTCCTTTCTTCCTTTCTTCCTTTCTTCCTTTCTTCCTTTCTTCCTTTCTTTCTTCCTTCCTTCCTTCCTTCCTTCCTTCCTTTCTTTCTTTCTTTCTTTCTTTCTTCTATTCTTTCTTTCTTTTTTAATTCCCTTTTGGTAAGAAAATAAATTGGTGGAGTTAGTTTTTTGGCAGTGCATGCTTGGGGCTGGAAACTTAGGGTTCTTTGCCAAGCTTCCTAAAAATAATCTTTCTTTAGGCAAGGGCCATCTCAACACGAGCCTCATTCCTTTGGAGCATGGCATATTTCGTCAATGTAATTGCCTGTTGTCTGAGGATTTCAGTTGCAAGGAAACAAAGAATGTGGAGTTGTGCTTCTTGCAAAGTTTTGAGCTTCTCTCTCTCTCTCTCTCTCTCTCTCTCTCTCTCTCTCTCTCTCTGTGTGTGTGTGTGTGTGTGTGTGTGTGTGTGTATGTGACAATAAGTTCTTTATGAGGTGACACCGTGTCAGTGGGTGGTGAAAACTGATACCTGGCAAAAAGACAACAAAATTATAAAATACCAAAAAAGTCGATTGTTTTCTTCTTTGCTAATTAGGTCCTCAGAGTGGGAAGTGCTGAGGATGAGGTCAGCTGCTGCCTCTTGTTCTTCGACCAGTTTTCATGTCCTTTTATATTCTGAATAGTATGTTGTTGTAAGTGGAGGCCTAATGACTACCAGAGCAGTCCATAGGATTGTTACACTTATGGGGTACAAGACAGGGCTTGGTGGCAGCTCTACAGACTCCATGGATGTGTCCATGCTGAGATTCTGCCTTTCCCTTGGGTTTGGGCCAGTAACCATAACTACAATCCATTCTTGCTGTTCACTCCCCCCCCCCCAATCTCATGCAACCTTCAGGAGTCTTTGCATACTGCTCTATAACAATGGAGAGGGCACACACAACTTTTTTCCTTTTCCATTTTTTAAAAAGACTTCTTTTAGTTTTTGTTTGATGTGTGTATGTGTGTCTGAGTGTACATATATATGCACCATATATATGTGCAGTGCCCTTGGAGACTAGAAGACCATCACGAATGGTTGTAAGGTGTTCAATGAGGGTGCTGGGAAATGAACCTAAGTTCTAGGCAAGAGTAGCAAATGCTCTTAACTGCCTGCTAACTCTCCAGTCTCCTGCACAAACTCATTACAAAAAGATTTTGCCAACTATGGATCTGACATGAATTTGATATAAATTGGGTTGTCCTTATCTTACAGATGAGGACACAGAGGGCATAGCACATCATATACAAGGTAACTCACTGAAATGAGAGTAGAGATTTGCTTCAAATCTGGATTGGTCTTTCTCCTAAGCCCAGCCATGCTCACCATGGAGCATACTAAATAAAAGGACTTTAAATAATGTTCCCCTGGTGGGTGATTTTCTCAAAAGGATGCTAATAATTTTAAGAATTGTCTAAGACTGTGCTGATTTGTGCTCTTTCAGCTTTTCCTCAATCTTCTATAGTAATCATATATTACTTTTAGGAGAGTCACAGGTAATCTCTATGATGGTTTCTAAGTATCAAGAAAGAGTGATTGCAGGTACCAAACCCATTCAGCTAATGTCAAATTGACTGGGAGGAAGTAGTTACAGTCCCAGAAAAGGCAATCAATAAAGCAATGTACCACATGATACATTTGCCTGTGTTAACCTTAACTTCTGCAGGACCAAAGAAACCCTTGGAGAAGTAAAGACTCAGGAATTGTTTCCAGTACATCAACCAGCTAAGGACTGAGTTATAGAACACCTGCAGAATCCATGACAACTAACAATGGATGGGGAAACACACACACACACACACACACACACACACACACAAAGAATTTTTACTGGGTAAGTCATGTATATCCAAAAAATTTATAAATATTAAAAAAAATCTCAAATTCACAAGAATGAATAAAAAACAATAAATATCATTACACACTCATCCATTTGTCAAAAAGAGGGGAAAAAAATCTGACCTAACCACATTATCATATGTAAAGATATGGAAAATGAGGAAATTATCCATGGCTTGCAAACCTGTAACTTGGTACAGGTGTTTCTAGGCACAGGCACAATAGGAAATCCCCTGCATGTGTATAAGGCAACTTTAACAAGTATATCCACAGTAGTACTATCCATAATAGAAACAATGTGGAATCACCTACTTTCTTCTGGGGCATCATTCAACAGATAAAATAAATTATGGATACATCTTAAAGAGATTCATTAGGATGAAAAGTAATTTTTTAAATAGTGGGTTTCAATGTATATTTTCCAGACAAACTCATAGGGTATGCCTTATATCTCTATTTATTTAACATTTGTGGTGAAAGTAAAAACCATGCTGAGAACTAAGATGCACCATACCCATCAACTTTCTGGTGTGTTTGTCTCTGCAGCTAACAAAAGATCAGGAACTGAGGCATGACCAACCACATCTCTACCACTTTCTGCACTTTACTTTTCTAAAAATGGCAAACCATGCTAAGTTTTGGAGGTACATATTCAAGTCCCCCTTATATAGTGTTCAATGCTTTCACTCCAGTCTGAGTGTTTGTGTTCCCTCAAAATCCATGTGTTGAAATTTCATCTATATGTGGATGCTAGGAGACAGGACCTGTGGGAAGTGGTTAGGTCATGTGCTTAGTTCTAGCCATGGCTGATCTTGTAAAGAGGAACAGAGAGTTACTTGGTTCCTTCAACCACCTGAGTAGACTAGAAAGCATCATGTATGTCCAAAGGCGAGGGTCCTCGCCAGACACTAAACCTGCTGATTCCTTGGTCTGGGGCATCACAGTCTCCAAGAACAGTGAGAAACAACCAGAAGTATGTCATGGTACTACTCAGTTGTTTATACTTCACTCCATTGATGTGTTGTGGCAACCTTTCTGAACCAACACAATTAATAATCCAAAACTTAACAAAAAAAGTACAATAGAGGAACAAATTGAAAAGCAATTTTCTTACTATCACCATAATTCCATGATCAAGGTTTTCTTTTTCTTTTTTTAAATATGTGTGTGTATATGTGCACATGCATACATGCATGCACGAATATGTCTTACAAGACTTGATTCTCTCCCTCTATATCCTGGATGCCAGGGTCTCCCAGGTTGGCAACATGAACTTTATCTGCTGAGTCAGTGATTAATGGAAAGCTGGTTTTGCTTCAGAAGAAAGAAATTAGGCCAGGTACAAAGAAAACCTTATAAATTGTAAACTCTGTGGCATTGGCACCATCTACCATAAGAGGCATGGGATGCCCTGTAGAGAGGCTGAGGTTCCATCTGCTTCCAAGTGTCTAGGTTAAAGTTTTTCATGTGAGATTCTTCTGTTTAAAACTGCAGTGCTCCTCTGGGGTGAATCAAGCAAGTTGTGCATTTTTCTAGGCACCTCAACTGGGACTGGTGTACAAATATCATCATTGAAATCATCTTCTGCGGATTCCACAGGCTGGAGGTCCATCTATGAGCTGGAGTGTTACAGGGGCTCATTTTATAGGTAAGGAAGTGAGGAGTATATCGAGAAGATGTCATCCAGCTTGTGCCGCACCAGAACCAGGATAGGAAAACCCATTGCTCATGACTAGATCTTCTATTCCCTTTCTACCTCATATGTTACAATGATCCCGATGTTTGGGTGTTTTACCGTTTTCATTTATTGTGTCATGTTTTCCTCTTCTATCTGAGATAGTGGTCTATAGAAGGGTAAATCTCACACTAGGAGGAAAAGGACCACTCAAAGGTCATGGATTCATTCATGACAAGCATGTTGGACTGTTTGGTTGAGGCAAAATTTAAGAAAGTGTACTTAGAAAAATGCTTTCATTCCCTTGTAGAATCCCAGAGTAATTCATTGAGGGCATCATGCTGTTTTCCCCCTTTGGAGTCTATAAATACAGAAATATCATCTGAGTAGTTAGACCTGTGTGAGATGGCGCAGTCATTCATTCAACCCAACTAACTGATAATTACAGAGGTAGCATGCCACCACATCAGCACACTCTGTACCTCCTGCTTCCAGCTTTTCAGTTCAAAATGTGTGGCATTGGAAGAACCCAGTATAAGAAAATATGATAAGAACCAATCAATAAGCATTAGACAAAACCAAGGTGAGGTTAGCCTTACTCACAAGCCAAAGCTTTTATCTGCATAGCAACAGAATGAATCCTTGTCTAAAGGTGATCCTACCTTGCAAGACCATCCCATGAAGCTTTGTTGCTTCACAGGGAATGAGGTTTCCTGAGGCCAGGGCACCAGGACTTTGGCAGTATTTCAGTACTCAACTGAAACCAGAAAGAGTTAGGTTAAAATAAACTAGTGACAACTCATTGGACAGTTTAAAGCCTTACTTTCATTGTGGAGGTTGTGGAAAAACAGTAGCTTCCTTGAGCATGTGTTTGGGGGATTAAATAACATAGCTAGCACAAAGCCTGATTCATGATGTGTGAAACTTGTAATGAGCGCTCAATGAACAGTAAAAAACCGTGATGTATCTGACATACTTGCTGAAATGGCCATAGATCTTGATTACCTTAAGCCCAACTACCTTAAACCAGAAAGTCCTTAAATAGCCACTGCAGGTATTCGTAGGTTAGCTCAATTTTCCAAGGCTGTGGTGTTCTCTCCTCCTTCCTTGTAAAGCTACCCCAAAGTCTTCCTATCTAACTGTTGTGGACTGAGTGTAAGTGTTTCCCACATGCTCATGTTCTGAGTGGTTGGACCCCATGTGGTGATTGTCTTTTGAAAACATAAGGAGCTTGCCCTAGCCAGTGACAGGTCATCCGGTGTGTATACTTCCTGTTCAGCTCTCTTTACTTCCTTGCCCGCCATGGTGTGACTTGAACTGCTCTGCCATGCCTTCCCTGTCATCATGGACAGACACTTCTGAAATGAAATGGAGAGCCCAAACAGTATTTCCTCCTTGTAGGCAGTTACTGTTGTTATTTTTTGTTTTTGTTTGTTTGTTTGTTTTTGTTTCTGTTGTCTTTTTTTAAATCACAGTGACATAAAAGCAAATGATACACTAAAGTAGATTAAGGAGAGAGTTCATGTATTCAGGAAGTGAAGGCTAGTCCATTATCTGTTAGAAAACAGAGTAGATTATATCCAACAGAATTTAACTGAGCTAGGAATGATTTCCATATCTGATAACCCTCAGGACTGGGATAGGCTCAGAATGACTCCAGGATTCCAGGATTGTGGCTGACTAGTAATATTTGTGGATAAGAGAAGGGATTGAACTAAAGGGAATGGGATACAAAGACAGCTGGATGGTTAAATGTTGGATTTCCCAATTTGAAACTGATTGCTTCACTGGCTGAGATGTTGACAGAACACCACTGTAAATGGTTGGGATTTAGCTACTCATAACTATTGTCTGTTTGTACCTTAGGTTAAGTTAGAGTTCCCTATGTACAGAGAAACCATTAGGCCAAATTTGAACTATGTACAGAGGCTACTTTAGGCCAAACTTAATTAAATTTAACAGTTCCCTTTGAAGATTTACAATGTGCATTCCCATTGACTCCTGTTAAGAAACATACTAAATGTCTGTTTCTAAAATTAACTGAACTAGGGAAATCCTTTAAGTCTTCGAACCCATTGTTACCCCCTGCAGATACTGCATTCTGTGACATCCTTGCAGGTTATGCTATCATCTTGCACTGAGGGCTTGGAGGTTTATTAGCTGTGGTGACTTAGACTCTAGCAAGGAGGCTTGTGGCAGCTAGGAAACCCCACCTGACTGGTACTGAACTGGGTTGGGTTAGTTCTTAGGCACTTTGAGAATCTTTTTGTGCTCCTTGCAGCTCAGACAAGCAAAACACAGAAGGCTGGGCTCCCCAGATGTCTGCTTATGATGTCCCCTAGATGTTGCTGATGTATGTGTGCATGGTGGTGTCACTCTGCCCCGTGGAGCCAGGAGGCCAGATGTTTACAGTGCTGGAGCATCATCTAGCAACCAAGGTTTCCATGCATCCAGGGCCAGTCTTAAGGCTGGTTTCCAGACTGGGCCTCTGCAGTCTGAGCTCCAGGGGATGAGTGTTCCTGAACATAGCCCCTGTTTTGAAGAGACCTGGATCCATTTGAGGGGCAGAAACCCACAATATGTTTGGGTACCTGTGGTCCTCACCTTTGTGTCTTGATTATCACTTGTACCCCAACCAATATTTCCTACCTTGTCACTTTCTAATTATATTATGTAAAGAGTAAATAAAATGAGTGTTAGTGTACTTATGTCAGCATCCACACAACCAGGGGTTGGGGGAGGGGGACATGTTACTGACTGAGTTCAAAAGGTGGGTAACCTTGCATAATAATCATGGCCATACTTTGAGTTTCAGTCGCTGGGTCCCAAGGAGGATTCCTCATAAAGGGAACATGAAGTATATATTACCTAAGCATTTTTAGGCACACAGTTAATAATAACATGCATTTTCCTGTATCTCACAACCACACTAAATGGTGGCTTTCTAGATTCTTCTATTTTAAAAATTAGCATTAAGATTATGAGAAAACTGTGACTTACTCAAACCAAATTAGAAGGGAGAAATTTGATCAGACTCTTGCTTAATGTAGCACAATTGCTTGATCAAAAACAAAGGGAAGGGCCATGTTTGGTGATATGTCTTTAATCTCAGCACTTAGGAGGTAGAGTCAGGTGGATCTCTTTTGAGTTCCAGGTCATCCAAGGCTATATAGTCTACCTCAAAAAACCAACCACCATCCATCCATCCATCCATCCATCCATCCAACCATAGGGAAAGTTCTAGGCACTGGTTACTTACCCATCTCTCTTTTCCCTTCCTCTTCCCCTCCCTCCGTCCCTCCCTTCCTCCCTCCTTCCCTCTCTCCTTCTCTCCCTCCCTCTCCTTCTCATTCCTTGCCTCTTCTCTGCTCTCATTTTCTTGAGACAAAATTGTATCATATCTTAGGATATCTTTCATTTCTTTTGTAGCCCAGGTTTACCTAACAGAAAAATCTCAATCCTCCTCCAGCTTCCCAAGTGCTGAGATTACAGATTTGCACTACCACTCATGGCTTAGTGGTGCATTCTGTTGAGATCTGGCATATGATATCACCACTCTGAGCAAACTACAGCTCCTACATGTGGCATTAATGGTCCATTAAGGGCATCTTTACACTTATAACAGTTCTGCCCCCTAGGATTGACAGTACAGTGTGTGTTTGTCAAATAATTAAATGGATTTCTGAGGGTAATTAGTAACTGTGAATGGAAGAAATAAACCTTCTGTGTGGTCCAACTTTGCAATGACTCCTTCTTGCTTATGTCAATGCCTCTTCACATTTGCTGGAGTCAGGAATCCATTGAAAACTTTGACAGCATCCCTGTTCTTCCAGAAGGATATATATATATGTATGTATGTATGTATGTATATATATATATATATATATATATATATATATATATATATTTACATTCCAAGTGTGTTGTGTGTTTTGGATGTACAATGAAGCCTGATTCTATGGAGGAAAAAAATCTTCTTGCAATAAGGTTAAAAATAAACCCGGCAGCCTAGATGGAATGCTCCTCAGGATGCAGCCACGTGATTTCCCCGTAATTTGCTTTCAAGGCAAGGGGCTGAAATATTTTGAATTAATTTAAGCTAAATTATATTTATTTCTGTTTTGTTGGACAGAGCAAGGTATTGGAATAGTTTATAGGATTGAAAAAAGAAATGGAAAGAGTTAAGGTAGATGAGACATTCCAGAACCTTCAGTGGGGCCTGAATAATGGCAGGCTGTTCTCGAACTTACAGAGTTCCACCCGCCTCTGTCTCCCAAGTGCTAGGATTAAAGGTGTGTGCCACTATCACCCAGCTTCAACATCTCATTTTTAGGGCATGGTTCAATTGTATTAGGATCCCAACCCAGTCCAAGCTCTGTCTGTCTCAGAAGCTTTTGTGATTGTACCATCACAGGGCTGTTTCCCCCTTGGTGGTTAACCGACAAGTCAGTGTTGTGGTGACTGATCATCTCATGGCATTCTATGTGGTCTTAGGCCAGGGCGGGGTTGGGGTGGGGTGGGGGCAGAGGGCCTCATACTCCTGTTATAAGCTTCACTTCTGTGAGTCTCAGAAATTTTTGCCCAGTCTCCAGACTGATCATGGAGCCTAGAAGGTGTAATGGCGAGAAAACTCAGTAGGGAATGCCCATATTTGCTCCTGATAGCCAGGCCATGTGGGTATGTTCTGGGACTCTTTGTCAAACCTCACTTTCTGTGTCTTGCACTCATTGTACACAAAGCTCAGTTTCTTGAGGAGCCCCACCTATACCTAAGGACCATGTTTCTGTAAAGGATGAAAAGGGCTCTTCGTCAACGTCAGCACCAGGAAAAGCAAAGGATCTACATGCTGTGTGGTGGTTGGTGGCAATGAGGTGTCACAGGAGCTGCTGGAGAACAAAAACTGTCAGCACAGCCAGTGCTGTGTCAGTACTGTGGGGAGAGGAAGGGGAGGAGGAGGGGAGGGGCATGGACACACAAGGACTGCAAGGTGCTTGGGAAGTTTTACTTCAGGCCCTGTGTTGAACAGGCTTGTTCAAGGTGACACAAGGCGGACCAGCTAGAGATCAAAGCCGCGGGGCGCCTCGGCTGGGGTGGTAGCCAGCCACTGTGTTCTGGCCTCCCCACCCACTCTATAAAGCATTTCTGACAGGGTGGCATCTCTGCAGCCTGATGGTGAGGAAGGGAACACATGCAGCCATATTTCAGTCTAGACGTGGGGACTTTAATGTGAACGTGTGCGTGTCTGAGGTGAAGTCGAGCTGAAGCTGATTTGTAGCCATCGGAATTTACAGCCTTGGAGGACAAGAGGACAGAAGAACTAGACCCATATGTGTTCAGTCCCCAAGTCTGGGTCTCCAAGCAACATGGGGCGGGAGGGACAAGGAATGGGAGGTTTTTATTATGATTCCTGGCCATAGGTGATGAAATAGAGTATGGGGGAAACGTGAGAGGCATCTAAGGATACCTTTCCTCACTATCTTCATCCTCCCTTTCTCAGTCTACATCTAAGGCTGTCTTTGAAGCCTTGAGCAAGAAGGGATTAGTAAAGATAACTCAAAACTGCAAGCAAAGCCTGTGTGAGAGGATGGACATCCCACTTGCCTCACTGGTTGGTTGACTGGGCAACCCCAAAGCTGTGGTCCTGATGAGAAAACCTCCTTGCTTTGAAGGGGACAGAACTCAGTGTTGCTTGTGAGGAGGAACCTGGCTGCCTCCCATGGAAAGTTCAGGACCATGCTGTGGAAGGATGTTATGCCTTGCAGAGTCAGACAGGTGGCTGAGTGGGCAGGTGGTCACTCCCCATACTCCCCATAACAGGTCTGACCTCTCTAGGTAGGGAAGGAGGGCACAGTTCCTCCCTCCCATGCCCCTCCAGTGTAGTGTCATCTTGCTGTGCCAGTGAACTTGTGGTTGATACATGGCTCCTTAAAAGATAGAGGAAGAGCTGGCTCAAGCTGTCTTGGGTTGCAGTGAGAGCATCAGAACGGCAGAGACCACATCTTCTGGAGCAGGAAGACAGATGTGGTTATTTACTCTTATCTGTGTAAGTGCTTCCTTACCAAATACCTAATTATCATTTATCTTGGGTCTGGTGAACTCATTTAAACCCCACCTTCACTCCAGTTCTGAGATCCCTAATCTCAAAGGCAGCAGACACTCAGGGCACTCTGCATTGCCCTGTTCTAAAATGGTTATGGTCACCCATTCTTACTCAGACTCTAAAACACTGGCCCTCAGAGAGAGAGACAGCATAGACCAATGCACACTGTGGCAGGGCCTGGTGTCACTCTTTTCTGAGTATAGACACATAATATATGTAGGGGAGTTTTGTGAAGATTTGACAGGGGTTGGAAGGGGAAAGGGTAGGATGTTCCTGGGCATCTAATATTTTGTTTTGATTTACCCTTGTAGGTACCAGTCTTTAGAGTAGTGTTCTCAACCTGTGAGTCACAACACCTTTTGGGTCAGATATCTACGTATCAGATATTTACATTGTGATTCATAATAGTAGCAAAATTATAATTATGAAGTACCAATGAAATAATTTACCGGTGGGGGGAGCATCACCACAACATGAGGAACTGTATTAAGGGGGGGTCAGCATGAGGAAGGGTGAGTACCATGGCTCTAGAGTGAATGAGGCCTTCCAGCCAGCAATGTTTATACAAGGATGTGTGTGTGTGTGTGTGTGTGTGTGTGTGTGTGTGCTCGCACGCGCTTGTGTGTGTGTGTGTGTGAGCGCATGTGCTCGCGCAGGAAGGAAGAAGCACAATGAAGTGAGAGAAGTACCTAATGCAGAAGATGAGGACCGTGTTTGAAGCAATAGCCCTGTCATGTTGGGAATGGAGCTTTGCTGGTATCACTAACCTCCCAGAAAGTAAATTTGTTCTTCTTAAAAAAAAAAAAAAAAAGAAAGTGATAAACCCTGTTCTCCTGTCCTTCTCCACAAAGTTGTCAAGCCAGCCAAAAGAAGGTCACATGGTACTAGAGTGTTTCATTTATTCTAAATAAGTACACTAAATTGTATGTGTGTTATGGAAAGCATTACTTTATATGCCTATGAAGCAAATGAGGGCTGTAGTACCTCCTAGCCTAATCTTTTCATTTTGTATAAGGGAAATCTGAACATAAAAAGTTTGCCAGATACATAGATCAGTCTGATTCACCTGGTGGTAAATACAATATAAGGTGGAACTTATAAGAATATATTTTGGAAGTCAAGGTCATTCATATAGCCTCAGCTCTATTATCTGCTCTTAAACCAAACCAAACAAAACCCTATCATGGGGCTGGCTGTTTTGGATTTGTTTCTGTTATTAGCTGAGACTGCTTCTATAATGACCTAAAGGAAGGCCCTCCCATTTTATCAGCTATAAGGTCTCTCAACAGGAGCCTAGAGTCACCTGTGCAGATCTCTGGTCTTCCCTCACCCCATGCCCTCATCCAGGGAAAGATCCCCACCTCAGTTGGTCAAGTGTAGCTCCTTGGAAGGTTTCTTAAAATATTGATGTGGTGTGAAAATGATGTTCAATTAAAACAATTGGTAGCCATTCTCCGAGGGAAAGAATTGTCTTTTGCTTAGTAAAATATCTGGATGGCATTTGCGGGTGTGGAGGTGAGATCCCCTATGGTTACTATTTAAGTGGCATTAGATGAAGGGTAATTACCCTTGGCTGAAGAAGATTTTTAAAAAATAGTTTACAAGGGTATGCCCCACCTCCCAACCTCTGGTGTGGTTGGTGTATGATATGTTTGTGGCATGTGTGCATATGCATGTATGTGTGCGTGCGTGCATGTGTGCATGTGTGTGAGTGTGTGTGTTGCATACAGGTGAAGCATGAAGACATTAGGTGTCTTTATTGTTTTCTACATTATGCTTTTGGGACACGATTACTTACTGACTGAAGTATAATCTTGATTTTTCATTTAAGCTAGCTGGTTATGAAGCTTCCTTGATTACAGACCTGTTTGGCATTTTATGTGAGTGCTGGGGGATTTGAACTCAAGTCCTTATGCTTGCACAGCAAGGTTCTACACTCCCCCCCCACACACACACATACACACTGAGATATCTCTCCTTCTTAGGGGCATGGTATTCTTTTAAGTGCTTCACAGGAGATTGAGACTCCCCTAGGGTAGAACTAACAAGATGTTCAGGGGGAAACAGTCTAAGGAACTGGAGTTTGTCTGGTAGCTTGAGGGAGATGGAAGATGGAAACAGAGACAATCTGGGTAGTGAAGAGTTGAGATTTTCTGCAAAGACATGACTCGTGAGGACTTTCTGATGGTGAGAGAGTCAAGGACCAGGAATCATGGCAAGCCAATTTGGGTTGGTTTCTGGGTTGCAGCTAAGCCAGAATGTATCTTCAAGCTTTTGATAAGATTCCCTGTATTCATGGGACCTTGGGGGAAGAGCTAGTACTGTGACAGACACTGTGGGTGGATAAGAGAGCTCAATACCTGCAAAAGATTGAAGTGCCAGCCAGAAAAGGAATTCAGCATGAGCAGGAAATTGAAGTCAGAGGACTCCCCTAATATATTGGAAATGTCCCGCTGTTTGTGGCTGAGGCATTCAAAGGGCTGCTATTTGAATCTCAATGGATAGTGCCCAGCCACTGGGGGACTCATACAAAGAGCAGAGATGTAAGCCAAAGGATAATAAATAATTCACCACCTTCTACTCTTGCTCCTCCACGCTCCATGTGCGGAATGTTTTATAGTTATCACAGTTCATTCACGTCCATCTCGTTTTGAGCCTTCCAGCAGGCATGAGAGGTGGGTAAGGAAGGAATTTGTCACGTTCCATCACAGAGAAAGGTTGGGACCCAGTGGAAGTAGCTTGTAGACTGCCGCAGCTGGTAGCTTAAATGCAGCATGCCACTGCAATGGTGGGGTTGGTATCTTGGTGTAGGGCTGGATGTTTCACAGGCTTTGGAGCATCACTCCTGCTCTGAGCTTGGAGCCATGTAGAGGACTAAAGAGCAGGGGAACTTTGTAGGTTTGAAGACTTGCTTTTAGAGATGAGCTGACACAGGCTGTTCTCTCTCCTGCCACTTTTTTCCTCTTTCATTTTCTCTCTTCCTTTTCCTCTTTCCTCATTTGCTCATCTGCACCAATCTCCCGTCTCTTTAACATCTATCTCTTTGCTCTCATTTGACAGATTTCTTCCTGCAAAGAAAATGTTTCTACCCTTTGTCATAAGTTGTAATTCTCTGTTTTATCATCCATCCATCCATCCATCCATCAATCCATCCATCCATCCATCCATCCATCCATGCAGGCTAGCCACAAACTCACCATTTAGCCAAGGATAACCTTGAACTTCTGATCTTTCTACGTCTACCTCCTGATTTCTGGGATTATAGGCATGAATTATAGGGTTGTGCCACCACACTCACTTTATTTGGTAATGGGGATTGAACCTGGGGCATTGTGCTTGCCTGGTAAGCACTGAGCTATCTGAGATGCATCCTCAAGCTGCCTCCCTTGCCCCTTTAGCCTATGCCTGCCTAGCCTGGTGCTGTAGCATCCCAGCTGGCTTCTATTCTAGGGAGGGAATTTCTATGCCTACCCGACTTTGCCTTGAACCTCCACAGGTAGGTGCAGCATTCATTCTCAGCAGATAGAATACTTGGGCTGTGGCCTGGCTTTAGCTGACCTTTGTTCCAGATTCAGAGAGGAAGAATTGTGACCCACTCTATTCCCACAAGGAAATAAATAGCTGAGTGTTTTTATGCCCAGGTGTTTGCCATATAGTTTGATACAAAACCATGTCCTGGAAAAGTATAGGCCAATCTAACATATAGAAATAAACTGAGTGAGAATCATTATTTTTTATTGGTACCACTTAATGCGAAGAAAATGCACGTTTTCCAAAAATATGGAAAAAACGTTCTGTTTGCCTTATTGGGTCCAAATGTTAGGTTTAAATTATTTTACTATGCAAACTTTCTTTCATATCTTGGCAGTGGTGATTTCCATTTTTATTCCTTTGGTATCCATAATCTTATGAGAATCAAAAACACATGCTTTGAGATCCCTGGACAGCTCCTCCTCCAACATTTAAAAAAAATGCACAGGGAAGGTTATTACTGTGGTAGCAAGAATAACAGGGATGCTATGGGAAAGAATTGTGGGGACATCTAGGCTGGATGGGAGAGAGGTTCAAAGGTGCACTCTGGTTTCCATGCTCTTCATTTGCAAGTCATTACTCTGAAAGAGCAGCTGCCTCCTGCTGACTGCCACTAGGAATGCCTTGTTTTTTTTTCTTTTTCTCTCCTGATGGAGGATGCTTGCTTATTCAGTGGCTCCAGGTTTGCTACATTGGAGGGGAATGTGGAACTTGGAGTCTGCACTATTTATGGAAATATTGGCACTTGTTCTTGGGTCTAAGTGGCTGGACTTTTGGTCCAACCACTTTTTGGTAACCAACAGAAAGGGAGGTATGTTATGGTCACTATTGCTGTGATGAAACACCATGACCAAAGCAGCTTGGGGAGAAAAGAGTTTAATTGACTTACACTTCCTTATCACTATTCATCACTGAAGAAAGCCAGGACAGGAACACCACCAATAAGCTTGCCTGCAGCCTGATTGTGTGGGGGCATTTTCTTAATTGAGTTTCCCTCCTCTCAGATGACTCTAGCTTGGGTCAAATTGACATAAAACTAGCAAGCACAGGAGGACAGTGCAAACTTCAGACCTAGGGATTTTAACTTCACAGAGATGGTCATAAGGTGGAAAAAATGTTGAGGGCTCTTTTGAGAAAATAGTCGTTAGAGAAAAAACTGAGAACAGTCAGGTGGTGATACTTGAGAAAGGAAAGATTAGAAGGATGCAGGAGTAGAAGGTCCAGGGCACATGTAGACTGAGGGAAAGGGTCAGGGACTTGAGCCCGCATTGCCCCATATATTAGATCCCAGAGCAGAGTTTGAATCAACAGGCTACAGAGTATTATCATCCAGCCAGCCTAATTTTGTGACTTATTTTACATCTGTGTACTTGGAAGTTATACTTCAGGATCTCTTTGTTAAGATGTGAGGAAACCAGCACTGACATTGTATTTTGGACTCTACATGTACCCATACAGAACATATCCCAGTGTGGATGTTGTCAGTTTAAGACCTTCCTGCCTCTCGAACAGAATGTGCTGTCTGTAGATGTCATTGCTTTTCTTCCATGGGTTTAGAATTTGAACTGGACACGTTTAAGCCTGTTCCTCATCAAATATGGTGCCTGTGTACCTGCATGAAGAAGTATCTGGGGGATGGGGATGCAGCTTGGTTTTTAGCGTCTCATGGAACCCAAAGGTACATCCTATGGGCAACCTTTCTAGCCTAAGGTCTTGTCCTTCCTTCTTTGACTGGCCCTGCAGGATAAGTCTCCGATGTTTCTAGAAACATGTCCTGCCATTTCCTGCCTTTTTCTCTTCCTGTCATGCAAGTGCTTACTAGACCCAGTCCTTTGTAGTTTCTGAGATTGTGTTTTGTATGGTGCAGCAAAGGCTCTGCCTCCTGCTTTATTTTGTGTGACTCATAGATCTTGATCAACGTACACATTTCCTCAGTTTGTAATTGGTAAACAGATGTTTAGTCTTGCAACCATCTTTCCCTACAACCAACTTAGTCTTTTATTCTCATTGATAATATTCCTATGGAACAGAGTGTCCCATTTCTTTTGGTCTATTTGGAAAACTCACTGTTGCTTGAAAACACACAGTGATGTTTTCTCTTCAAATCACTCCATGATATCTGTAAACCAAGCTATTCTTAATGTTCTTTGTCAGGCCCCCACACCTACTAGGCATATGGAGGTTACTGGCTAATTTCTGTCTCACTCTTTCTTCTCTACACATCTTGGAGCTCTTTGTATGTGCAGAAAACTACATCTTAATTACTTTTCTCTTTCCTCAGTTTTAGTGCCTATCAAATAAGTGCTTAATAAATGCAATCAAGTACAATCGCTCATTTAAGCTCTCATAGGCTACAAAGATGACTAAGAAAACATTTGCAAATATATAAATGTATATAAATATATGTGTATACATGTGCATATATATACATATATACGTACATACATATATTAGCAGAACTACTAAGAAGTGCACATCATTTCAGTTGATTTTTGTTTTCTGAAAGTTGGGGATTAACCATTGCATGGTTTTTGACCCTTTACCCATACTTCACTTGTATTTGAATTCCACAGCATCAACTATGAATTTTTATCAGATATGCTATATGTTTTTTTTATGTGATGTGAGTTTTCTTGGGAGAACTGAGTTCCTGGTAGGATGCTTACATCAACCCAGTTGGCAAATATGAGCAAGAACTTGCTTGCTAACTCTGTTCATCTATGGAAACAAATGAGATGCTATGTCCCCCAAAAGGGCCCCTTTTAGCATTTAATTTTTTTCTAGGACTCTGTATTGATCTTAGGACTCTGTATTGATCTTAGGAATCAAGATGCATGCAGACAGATTCACAGCTGCAAGGGAAGCTCCACATGGTGATAAATTCTGGAATAAGCCTTAGCACCTGGGGTAGGCATGAGGGCTCTGTAACAGAGCCCACGATGTTTCATTTCTAGTCTCTGTTGCCAGTTACAGCACCATCAGCTCACTCTGGTCAACTAACATATGACTGTAGGTCTTACTCCAGAGGCTCTACAGTCATGAATGAAGTAGGAGGAGGAGAAGGAGGAAACTGGGCCTTGCACAGATCTTAGAAACACAAGTCAGACTGCAATTTTCAAGTTAAAAGTCTCAGTCATCAAGAAGACTTTGGGTTTCATTTCCATACTGAAACCTAATTGCCTCTGTTCACTAAACTGTAGTTTAATGAAGGTCACTGATTCAAAACTACTGTTGGCTATTTCACACTGCATTTTAAATGAGCTCCATTCAACAATCTGCTTCCTTTTGTATAATTAGAAATTTAACAACATTATATTTCATATATGCAATATTTATTACATAATGAATGTCACCATAAAACTTTATATTTGCTGTTTAATTTTTTTAAAAAAATAAATTACCTTATATACTATAGAATACTTTATGGGCAATTTAAGGAACACATAAGGGCAATTTTGACAATACTCAATTGTTACCTTAGGCTCTAACTTTAGGTCCTAATGACTGAATAAGATGCAACCTCATTGCCACCCAAATTTAACAGGCTCTCACCTTTACTTTATAATCGAGAGCTTTCAGTTCCCCAAATGTTTCTAAGAGTTCCCAGGGAAATGCCACACAAACTCATGAATGGTGTTTCCCTGGCATATCAATGAGGAACAACGAAGAATCTTCATTTGGAGTGAAGGGCTGGAGAAGAGGATCAAAGAAGATAGTTAGGGCTGTGTAGAGGCCTATACATGCAGATGCTGTCCCAGAAGCTGTGGAACTTCTCATTCATGGGTCCTCCCATGGCATATCTCCCCCAGTCCAGGGCAGAGTCTATGACTTCCTAGAACCCAAGTTTGTACACAGAGGTTCCTAGACTCCATCTTGTCTCTCTTTGGAGGGCTCATACCTGATCTCATACTCAAGGTATAACACAGATACCATTTGTCTACCATCCCGAGAATTTTCTGCAAAAATATACCTCTTCTGCTAGGCTTTTGAGAACAAATGGAGAGAATAAGCCTGAAAACAAAAAGGAATCCATCTTCCCAGTGATTACCCTCAACCTAACAAGACAGAAACCCTTTGCAGTTGAGGCCCTTGCTGATTCTGATGTTCCATGCCACCAAACATCCCCCTAAAGCCCTATTTGGACTGCCCTATGTCCTCCAGCTCCAGAATGTTCTGAGCCTCCCAGGTGATATTTTGTATGGTAAGACAAAATCTTTGCAATAGATAACTCCTGAGGGCACTGGAGGAGAGTTAAATGATTTCAGCCATCACAATGTGACTGAGGGAGAGAAACAATTTTATTAGAATAATAACTTAAGCCTAGTCCTTCAGACTAACTAGAAATACAACAGCACATGGTTATTAATCTTTGATTATTAATCATGTTCTTTTAACACTGAAACTAGTTTAAAGGGAGGCATAAAATCTCCATAGACAGTTGGTAAATTTCAAACCGAACATTGAATTTTCCCATGATTTAGCAGAGATGCTCTGCAATTGGTAGGTTTGTGAAGGTTCAAATTAATCAGACCACATGGTTTCTTGAGCTGCAAAATCATGACTGGGGGCTTAGGAAGGGCGTCTTCATCAGCAAATATTTGTTGGGGTGGGGGTCGGGGGGAGAGCCTCATTTTAAACATAAGACAGAAAGTGAAACTGATATTGTTCATGCATTTCTTTGAGTTCCAGCCCGGTCTGGCATTCATTTAAACCAAATATTGCTGGTGCTGTGCCTCTGCTACAGCAGGACAAATCAGAAGGGGCCTGAGAACAACCCATTGACTGGAGGCATTCAAAGACTCTTGATGTGGATTCGGGTTGAGTCTACTGGAGAGCATCCTCAAATTATGTGTTCTGTTTTTCAAAGAGACCGCAATTTCTTTTCCCTTCTCCTGGTCCCCATGCTGTGGAATGTGGCATGTGATGATGCTGGGAAAGGAATGAGCTTGCTTTGGGGAGGTGGAGGTCAACAACAGAGAGTCACATCTTGGAAACTTTGTTTACTCACTGCGATGCCCTAGACAAGTCACTTGGCTTCCATGTTTAATTTTCATCATTGTAAATTAAGGCAGATTCTTTTTGGCTTTCAAATATCAGCAATGCTTGACACTGGGAAAGCTTCTTGGGCAACTGATAGGGTATAGTAGATATTTAAGAAGCATCCTTTGACTTAGCCTCTTCATCATGTACATAGTTGGGCTATAAAGAAGTGAAAGAACCTTCTGGAACTTACCTTGAAAAATAAAATAAGCCATTTTTCCTTCCATTGGCTTCCCCCTTATTAATATTAACTGAAGGGCGCTAGGCATTTATGTGACCCTGAGGGTATGTTGCTGGATCCAATGGGGGAAGTAAAAGCTGGCAGGAAGCGGAAGGGTCTGGAGTAGAGGAGGCCACCCTCAGACACCTTAAGAATACTTGGCTACTCTGTGCTCTATTCACCTCCAAGAGGGCATTCTCATTGTGTATATGTGTTTTGCAGCCAGCAGCAAACCACAAACTGTCACTGGCAGGGCCTTACACACAGGACAAATCCAACATTCACTTGTAGGTTGTCAGTGGGGCTTGGATTTGGAGAAGGCCTCTGACCAGAAGATGGGGAGGAGGGGTGCTGCTTAACACTAGTTTATGGGAATGCTACGGCCGATATAGACCAAGCAGCTGCATGACTTCCGGTGGTTACTGAGTTGTGTGGATGGTGATGGTCTGTGGACACCCTAGGTTTCTAGCACTGACCTGTGAGGCAGCATGCACGAGAGAAAAGCATTTTAGGTCCTCTAAAAGGCTTCACTGCCATAGATTTTTTTTCCTCTTTAGTGTTTCATCTTTACCTCTAAACACAGGCAGCACATGCTTGCTCCCGTGGAGCTCAGTCTTTTGGGCTTGAGACTCTGCAAGCTTGGACAAAGGTCTGAGTTCCTCCCTAAGTCCCCACCCCCAGGAATCCTACCTTCTTGAAACTTCTTGGCGTTCACGTTCTCCACCCTGATGCTTTTGCCCTGTGCTTGCTTTCCCTACGATCTCCATTCTTTCCTGGCTAAGCTCTAATTCCTTAATGAACACCATATCCCCTTCCTCACATTCTCCCACTCTGTCTCCCTTCCCCCACCCCTCCATCTATGTCATGTTTGGCCTGAAACTCCCAATGTGGTTAAACCCAGCTATTCATTTATACTGATTGGGACCTAAGCTCCGGAACACAGCTGGAAAACAAACAAACAAACAAACAAGAAAACCATGCCATTGTGATGACTGAGCCACCTTCAGAGATTTATTTTTTTACATGTATTTTGCCTGCATGTATGTATACAGCATATGCATACAGTGTCTATGGAGAGTATTAGAACTTGAGTAAAAGATGGCTGTGAGCTGCCATGTGTCTGCAGAGAACCAAATCTGGGTCCCCTGCAAGAACAGCTAGTGGTCTTAACTCTGAGCCATCTCACTTGCCTCTGAACTATGCTTAGATTGATAGCCACAGATCTTCAATTTTATACCTTTTATTTTGCAAAACAACTGCCAAAAAGCCTCACTTGAAGTTAATGTATTTGCCCAATACCATGAAAAAGAAAAAAAAAATAGATGCATCACACTCCTATATAATCCAAGTCCTCGGTGTTCTTGAAAAATATGTCTGTATGATTGCCATGTTATCTTTGGCAATGCATGCATGAAAAATACTTACTTTCATATCCATGGATCAGTTCAGCTAGGAGTCTTCATCAAAGAAACTGATTTTTGCACTCCATGGCATTAATCTAGAGACTTAAAACTAGTCAGTATGGAGAGAATGAGACTTCTGAATATTCAGTCCTAAGTGGAAGGATCAACTATATCACATCCTTCCCCAAGGCTCAGAGCTCATCACAGAAGAGGGAGGTGAAGAAGGGCCAGGAAGATTGTAAGAGCCAGAGGAGTAGGGTACTGGTATGCAAAATGTTTTCTGGTAAGGACAGGGACAGTGCACACATGGATTCACAGAGACTGTGGATGTAGGCTAGCCATGCTAGGATCAACCCAACCAAAATTTCAGTATTGATGCGGGGGGGGGGGGGCTTATGGGTCCCCACTCCTTGCTAAGAAGCTGTTAGCAGTTGGTGGTTGGGGGTGGAGTTGATGTACATTGGATTCAGACTCTGGTAGACTGCCTGAATTCCAGTAGGTGTCCTTAGACCCATGCCCACACTGGTAACTCTAAGCAAATCCAGTGCAGTTAAAATAGCAGTACACGATGTAGAGGGAAATGTAGTCAGAGATTAAATCCCCTAACTAATGATTTTTCTCATCAACAATCAAGTGTCACCTACTAAGGATTTTTTTTCTCCCCTCAGCTTTGGGAAGCTCCCTCAGGACTGTTAGCACTGAGGGCAACCACTGTGAGCATACCTATTATGTGGCAGGGCTGATCTTGTCCCAGAAACTTAAACTCTGTGATCTCTGGAGATTAAAGCTTCTGGCTCCCTGCATCGCGTCTTGGAAATAAGTTAAGTGTGGTCCCTCTGAAACTCTGGTTTCTATGGGCTTCAACTAGTTAGGAGATATCACTGCTCTCAGACTTCTTCTCAGGACATTTATTCCTCCTTCTCAAGAATACAGAGTGTGGCATTAATTAGGGTTTTTCTTTTCTTTTCTTTTTTTAAATTGTTGTTGATGTTTGGTATTGTTTTGTGTAAACAGAGTGCCAGAGAGTGTTTGGCCAACCATAATACCCACTTCCCTGGTGATAAAGTCTGGTGGAACTAAGAGAGGCAGAGGCTGTGTCTCAGAGTCTCATCCTTATGGGGTGTTGTGTATTAGAAACAGCTACTGGTAGTCACATGGAGAGGGCTGGCCATTGCTCCTTATTTGATAAATGAGAGTTAGATGGTTAGATTTTTAAAATTAAAATATAATTACATCATTTTCCACCTCCATTTCTTCCTTCCAACCATTTCCAAATATTCACTTCCCCTGCTGCTCCCAGAACTCAGTATCACAGCCTCTTATTCTTTATTTATTGCTATATATGTACACATTTGTATATTTATTAGTGTGTGAGTGTGCCTAAAGATATAAATACAAGCTACTCCATCTGTTTAGGTTACTTTTATGTATATCACTTCAGGGCTGACTATTTGCTACTGGATGCAGAGTATCTTTAGCTCCAGAAGTCTAATTTTAATAGCTGTATTGAATGATTCCATGAAAAATATCAATTAAAATGTTTGGGGTTCTTGATGCAAAGTCTTAAAAGAAGACTCCAAGTCTTTGGTGGCTCGTTGGTTTCCTGGTACTAAAGCCGGTCTGTGAAGTGACACAAATATCTATGTTCCCATGTGTCACAGCTGTGAATTCTCAACTGAGTCAGGGCCACTTTTTTTTTTTTTTTTTTTTTTTGTCTTCTTCCTTAAGGGGAGACAGACAAATTCATGGCCAAGGTGGTGGGCATGAGTTTTCCTTTTTCAGATAATGATTTAAAGGCAGTGCAAAGCACCATTGTCAATGATTTCACCTGAGAATGGGACCTTGGGAATCTCCTCTTGAGCCTGGAGTTCTTCCTTTGTGAAGGAAGCAGAACACATTTCTTTCCTCTTTGCTTGTTTTTGAAGAGCTTTGGTCATATGAAGTTCTTAGCACATGAAAAGCACTTTGCAAATGTTATCAACAGTGATTATAGTATTCATTGTAATTATTCCTGTTGAGTATCAAGCTGAAAGATGAAAGGAGGTGTTCTTACAGGTGATGATAGATTGCGGGTGCAGGTGTCTTTTCTGCTACCCATGATGACAGCGGTATAGCTACTTCCCCTGTTTGGTACACTCAGCTCTAGTTTTCACCCACACAGCCACCTCTCCTCAGCCCCCCCCCTCCCCAGAGCTTCCTTCTCTGCTCCAGTACCATAGAGAACTCATTTCACTGACTTCCGTTGCTGAGACAAGGGCATATCTAGAAAGCTTGCCCTATTAACTCCTGGGAAAAGTGATGAGATCTGAGCTACACTCCCACTGCATGCCATGGAAGCCACTTCCTTCTCCTCATTATGATGGAAGGGACTTTGCTCATCAATGTAAATGCAAAGTTGGCTTGGGATTACCTCTCCTCATCTCTCTACATCTTGAATTGCTGGGGAGCTTAGCAGCCCAGCAATCTTGTGGCCTTTAACCCATGCCCACACAGAACCATGGGACTCCTGAAGACCCTGAACCACTGGTCCACTCACTCTTGAGATTCTTGCCTTTTGACTGGGAAGCCTTGTAGAAGATCGGGCTTGATACTGCATGATCTGGAATCAGATCTGCCCTGCCATTCAGTAGCAAGTAACTTAGACAGAAAGCAGAACCTTCCAGAACCTCCATTTTGGGTGAGAGGATGAGGATGATAATGGTAACTAGGCTAATGTAGAGTGTCCATTGCTGGTGAATATATCCACGATGGGGCTTTAAGCGTAAAGGAAAGTGTGCAGTGTTATATATGGTATGGTCACAAGTGTTGTTTGCAGAAAACTAATGCATACAGCTCCTCACCACCACCACACACACAAAGGTCAGTGTTGTCAGTGTCAAAGAATTTATGATGATAAGTGATGATTTCCTATAAGGATTCATGCTTTTGTCAATGTGAAAAATAAAAGACACCTATTCAAAAGAGCCTATTTCTAAAAGAGCCTATTCAAAAGAGCCTATTTCTTCAAGGTGTTTATATTCCCATAGAAAAAAATAGACCTACCCAGAAGGCTGAGCCTGAGGCACTCTGGGAATGACCAGGTGAGTAGTGCTGGCTATCCTGCTGTGTCAGACTTGCAGAAATTCCTGATAGACAGTGAGACCATGCTGAACTAAACTTCACCTTCAGGTGGCAGAACACCCTGAGTACTTCCAGTCATGTCACGTAGGTGTTTAGGCAGCTCACCAACCCCGATTCCTGAGGATTCCAAAATGGCTGTGGTCCAAATCAGCAAATTATGTTTAAGTATCTTTGGTGTTTTATGTGCTAGAGATGAAAGCCAGAGCCATTTAGTTATTAAGCACACACTCTGCCACTAAACTACACTTTGAACATCTTTTATTTTTTATTTTATGTGAAATGGTATTTTGCCTGCATGTATGTCTGTGTGAGGGTGTCACATTCTCTGGAGGTAGAGTAACAGACAGTTGTGAGCTGTCATGTGGGTGCTGGGAATTGAACCCAGGTCCTCTGGAAGAGCAGATGATGCTCTTAGTAACTGAGCCATGAACATTTTTAAGCATTCCTAGTCTCACACTAGATACTGACATTTTTGTCCTGTCTTAACTTTTTAAGTACAAACAAGCTAAGAGAAGTCCTTTGCATGTTAAAGGTAAGATTCTGGTAGTGCTCACCTGCTTCTTAGGAATAAACAGTTATACACACATTTATTCATTTCTAGGGATACACAAAATAAATTTCTGTACCTTTCCACAGTTATGAATGGTAAACATACAGTATGAAATAAATGAAAATCAAGAGTCCTGAGATTGGACACAACATATAATCACAAGACTACTCCTGGATAGGAATATCTGAAGCCTAGGGACAAATACAGGGTCTGCCTTGATATCTGAAACTATAGCTCCTTAGTGAGAAAGGAGGGTCTGTCTGGGGGCAGGGTCACAGCTGGGCATCATGTCAGCATGTTAGTGAGCATTCTGTGACTATGAAAAAAAATACCTGAAAAGTCAACTCAATAAAGGAAAAGTTTATTTCGGCTCATGGTTTTGGAGGCTTCCACCCTTGGCCACTTGGTCCTCTGTTTCTAACAGGTACATATGATGGAGGAGACCTGCTCACTTCAAGGCTTGGAAGCAAGGAGAGAGGCAGAAAGGGCTGGGATACCAATATGACCTTCAAAATTCTGCCTCTAATCACTGACATCCACCAACTAGTCCTCGTCTATTTAATGTCCCATCACCTCCCAATAACACTTAAGGGTGGGGGAACCATACCAATAATACATTAGCCTTTGGGAGACATGCATTTGAGATTTGAACACTGACACACCCTGGGAACACTGACCATCCAAGTCTTAGCTTCAGTTAGTCTTGTCTCTTGTTGACATGGATAGTAGTAAAATATTCTGGAAGATGAGATATCAGAAAGGACTCACAAAATATCAAAAAATCCATATTTGGAGGAAAAGCAACACACTTGGATACTACTGAGTAGATTCAGGGTCACCAGTGAAGTGTCACCTTCCACCCTTGCAGGGCTCTATGTGGTCCCTTTTTTCTGTACCCAGCATTCAGCAAACCAGGGTGGTAAAGGGTTTGGTCAAGGTGAAGCAGCTCTTTGATCTAGCATGCTTATCTTAGTCTAACAATCTGGTTTGTCTTCATTGATAATTCTGTTTAACCCCCCTTTGCGTATTCTTGTTCCATTTCTGCCTTTGTTTCATTTCCCAAATATTAAGAAGGAATTATTCCTTCATTCATTTCTGGATATCCCTACACTATTGTTTTTGAAGTCTTTTAGATTTTCATAAGTCTAATTTTATCTGTTGTGAATTCAACACTTTCATACTGGTGCCTACTTCTGAGATTCTGGTTTCTTCCTGTGTTTGGGATTTGTGATCTTACATTACACACGATATTTTCGTGGATGATATGTTTTCCTCTCTCCTCTGGATTCCCCTTACTGTATCCAGCAACCTCCTCCATTTTAGAATCCTGGGTTCCTGCTCCAGTGATGTGTTATGACTACATTGTATCTCATCACCAGGAGAATTGGCCCTTGAGTCTCTTGCTTCAAAAGCATTCCTAGATCATGCTCCCCCATCCTATGAGAGCACCTACAGTTGGGTGTCTTCAGTGAGAGGAATCTGTGGAATTCTGTTTTTGTTGCTGCAGTTTCTTTCCAGCCTGGTCCCACAACTGCTTTGGCCCAAATAAACACATGGATGCTATCTTAATTATAAAACTGTTGGCTGATGGCTAGGGCTTCTTATTGGCTAGCTCTGTCTTAATTGTTAACCCATTTCTATTAATCTAAGTATTTCCACATGGTCTTATCTTACCGGTGAAGGGTCTGGATCTATTACTCCTTCCTCTGCTACATGGCTTCTCTTCATGGCCTTCCTCTCTTTCCTCACTTCTTCCTCTTGTAGCCCTGCCTATCCTTCCTGACGCTATTGGCCAAACAGTGTTTTATTCATCAACCAATAAGAGAAACATATATACAGAAGGACATCCCCCATCATGTCTTGGCTTTGGTTTTAAGTAGAAGTCCCATATCACATGTAACACTGCCTTGAGGCATCTGTCTGCCTCTACACTCGCAGTTACCTGCCACTCAGCATCTTGGCACTGGGTGCTGCTGTTCTGCTTCTAGTCCCTGTCTTTCCCCCCTCCACAACCCACCCCTACCCTTGCAAGTGCAGCTTCATTTCTAAAGGAACATGAGTTCTCCTTTCTCTTCGCACAATTTCCCTGCCATTGCTCTGTGCTTTGAGAAGAGGATGAGTTGATTTTGGAGTAATTGCTTCTCAACAGGGTGGCTCTTCCCTTCTGAGATGCTGACTGTTCACTTGCATGTGTCTGGAACTTTCTCTTTGACAGGGGTCATGCTCCTTTCAGTCTCAGGAGAAAGACTTCTGGAGAACTTGTTTTGATCTTGTTCACTTGCAGTTCAAATGGTTCATGTGAGAGGTCTGATGCAAAGCCAGCGGGAAATGGCCATTTATATGGGAATGAGTTTCATGTGTGATTGAGGGCCATCTTGGCAGGCAACTTAAACACCTCCAGTTTCCATGTACCTCTCTCTATGTGCTGACCTTTCTAGAGGACATTAGGGGGCCAAGGCCTGGGAGAGGACAGGAGCAGTGTGATAGTCCACCTACTTTCCAATATGGTTTCACACCAGGGGATAGGATGGTGTGGTCAGGGAGGTACCTAATTGAAGCTCTCATTCTTCTTGTCTGTATAGTTCTTGGAAGATTCCTGGAGTTGCTTTTTGACAGTATCTATGTAGGCAGCTCTTTATGGAACTCTTATTGGCTCTTCTTGATTCCTATGTCTAGACCTTGGATATATCACTATGGCCAGAATTGTGGCTACTTCAATTCTACCACAGTTCATAAGACTTGAGGTCCAAGAGTTCTACAAAGTAATAGGGGGCATTTTATTACCCACTTGTACATACAATCCCTGAATGTTTGTTTGTAGTCCTTCATGGGCCAGGCATCATTATAGGCTCCTGTGGAGAATGAGTTCTCTAGTGGTACTTATATCCTACTAGCAAGAAGTGCTCAGATAAAAGAAAATACTGGACATAGTAAAGGCTATAAAGATATAAAGACAGTTCCTCTCTGGGAGAGTCCCAAGGGCTGGGCTGGAGAAAACATCTCTAGGAGATGAGGTAACATCTGATAGTGAATATCAAATACCACTCTGTGATCTAACAGCAAGGAGGAGTCAGAGATACATGGGGAAAGTGGTCCAGGCAGATGTAGCAGCTAGAACATGCCCCTCAGGCAAGAACCAGGGTTGTGTGTTTGCAAGCACCCATGCTTTTCCTGTTTCTTCTCCATCACCAGGCCTCCTGAATATTCTCACTTAGAGCATCTTAGCACTCTAGTCCCATATTTACACTTTGAATTTCCCAGACATTCATTTTCCTTGGTTAATTGTTCCTTACCTCATCTTTTTGGAGGCCATTGAGTTATTATTTTTAACTTTTGTACAGCTCTATACCTTCTAGGTAATTTTACAAATTTATAATCTCTAAATTTAAATCTCACATGGAAGTATCCTTTTAGATACCGTGTCCTCACACACAGGGCTTGAAGGACCATGGAGGAGATTTCCACAGTTCTGCCTTTTGATGCCAACAGTACAGATTGCTATTTGATATGGCAATTTGTGTATGAGTTTATTACACACAGTCATAAGAAGCCATTCCAAGGTATAATTCTACAAAACACTGAGAGTCAAGTTATAGAACTGTCAGTTTTTTGAGGGCAAGATCTGTGCCTATTGTCTTTTCAGTTTCTTCCCCAGGCTGAGCCCTCTTGGCACGCAACAGGCTCAACAGACTTGTTGAATAGTCATAGGGAAAGAACAAAGGCAGAAGGGTGACAACCCCAATACAATGTCCAGCAGGGATGGTATCTCCCACTATCTAATTAAATATCCCAATGATTGCTGTTTCTGCCACAGTTTCCTAGGCTGCATGGAAGCAATTATATTACAATGCAGTTGGAAAGCCCAGTAATCTCCTTGGAGTAGACAAACAAACTTTGAAATCATTTACAAATGATGTACCAAATCTTTGTGCCATCTGCTAATGGTAGGGGGAAAATATGTGTCTTTCAAGAGACCATTCATGTGATGAGATCGCTCCTTTCACATGAGGTGGACAATCAGGAAGCCTTTGCCAGACAACTTGTCCTGGTCTTGGTTTGGGGGTATCCTCAGCAAGGAATGAAGATGCTGAGACAGTGTTGGCCTGTCACTCCTCATGGACTGCTCTGGTGTGAGGCAAAGATATGGGGATTGGCCACCACTCCGTCCCTGGGAAGATGTTTTCTCAGCTTTCCTTTTGAGGGGTTGGTGATGGGGAACTGGCCTTTGACAGGCTTTGATGGTAATCCAAGAAGCTAGGAGACACATATTCTTGGCATGGCCTTGTGTTTGGCTCCCAAGCCAAAAGGGATATGGTTGTGAGTAGCTACTTTGAGTATGAGCTTACATTCCTTGTCTAATTCAAGTCTTACATATTCAAGACTAATTTTTCTATAATTTACCCCTTGATAACTAAAATTATTCCAGGGTAGAAATAGAATATATTCTTGAAGGTTGAACTTCATAACTTTTGGCATTAAGGACATACACATTACATGAAGTTTCTGGACAGTTATGTCAGCTCCAAATTTTCCATTTTCTTTGGACTTAACCAATTATTTCATGTGAATGTCATAACCTCTCTCCTAACCCTGTGACTACCCTGACTTTGCTGCCTGCTTATTAAAGGTCTGGTGCAGAGCAGCAGTCGTGTGCCTTTCTTCATTGGATGTTACTGCATTTCAGTTCTATGCTGAAGTATTGTCATTCCTCCAATGAATATTGCTTTAAAATGCTAAGGTGATACTGCTGTAACAGAAAAAGCCTTAAATGTTATAATAGAAAATGTTTAGTAACTGACAGAGGTTGTAAATGCAAATCTCATAGCATAATTGAGCAGACACCCTTAAATGGTAGATAGTTTATTAAGAGAAAACATGGCCTTAACATATTATCATTCTAAATTTTGTTCTTTTCTGAAATAGAGTCCATTCTTGCTTGAAACTATCCTTCTTAGCTTCAGCAAGAGCTGGAGTTATAGGCATTTACCACAATGCCTTGCTCTTAATATGTCTCAATATGGCATACACTTTATATCCATCCAGCCGGATAGCTAAAGATATCATATGAGCCAGAGGCATTTTCAAACATTTTCACATAACAGGGAATGGTGCTACCCATGGTGGTTGGGCTAGGCTTTCCTGTTTTAACCAACAATCAAGATAATCTCCAACAAATATAACTATGGGCCAATTTGATTTGGGGAAATCCCTTGTTTGAGGGTCCCCTCTCAGAAGACTCTAGGCTGTATCAAGTTGACATTTAAAGCTAACAAGGACAGTGATAGTTAATGTCTATGTCCTCTCCCAACTTAGGCTATAGAAAGCCAGGAAGGGATTATTCCTAAACAAACTATGACTCATATTTGTTCCAGGTGGGTCAGAGTGGCAACCAGGATGAAATGGGAAGCCAGCCTCAATTTTGTTGCCCCAACAATGGTGTAAACCAAACCTTTACTGGAGGGAAGAAAGAAGTAAACTGTGTGCTGAGTATCAGAGTGCAGACTCGCCCTATACCTGAAGGGCCTGGCCTAAAAACAAATGTGACATGATAAAGCTATGGCATGTAAACCTAGTTGCAATAAGTGCAGCAAAACAATGGTTTTTATACTCCTATCGGGCTGAGTTGTTCAACAAAGGTGATATACAATATTTGAATGAAAATTTGTCTTTTTTTAAGTTTAAAAACACCTATCATTTTTAGGTACGTTTCATGTGATATAAAATATCCACAGCAAAATAAAGTTTAATTTCTCAGAGGTCAATGAGAAGTCTCACACACACCTGAAATAGGCCATGTAGGAGGATCAACAACATAACATGCTGCTACTTGTAAAGCACCACCAGCAAATATTTGGCAGCCTTACAGCCATACTTCTTCTACTGCAAAGACAGAACATACTGTTTTCCTGCATCCCTCTTATCACTGTCCATATGTTCATTAAATAGTGGTTCTCCAGCAGTGCCCCCCTAAGGATAGCCACCTTTCTGGTTTACAGCTTCTATGGCCTTTATGACCAAGTTTGGGAAAGGTATCCATCCAGTTTCCCCACAATAACATGACATGATGTCTGTTACAGAAACCAGTGTCTTAGAGCAGAATTCACATGCTGCTTCTGTGAAAATCTTCCTTTCATCTCTGATTCAGTGAAGATGTTGGCTCAAGTGTAAAAGTCAGGTAAAAGAAAGATGAACCCTGAGCAAGCTGTTCTCCAGTCCGAGGAATTAATTAGAACACATTTTTTAGACTTTCCATTCAATTCATATTCATTATGCTATTGTCTCTTCTACTTTTGGGGCTGGTGTTTGGAGCAACAGAAAAAATACAGTGTCCTCCTGTAACATTTAGCATTTAGTTACCTGAATGAACATCTGTTTGGATTTACTGATTTGCCTTCTGAGAAAACTTAGGTATTTAAAGACTAGTTCAATGGTGATGAAATTTTATTGAGAAAGACAAAGAGAGAGGCAGAGAGAGACAGAGACACACACACACAGAGAAAACAAACAAAAAACCCAAAGCAGTGTCGTTTAAAGCAAATTAATTGGTGTGTGTGTGTGTGTACATGTGTGTGTGTAGTTTTGTTTTGTTTGATTTCCTAGACAGAGTTTCTCTGTTTAGCCTTAGCTATTCTTAGTTGTCTTGAAACTTGCTCTGTAAACCAGGCTGGCCTTGAACTCATAGAGATCCGCCCACCTCTGCCTCCTGAGTGCTGGGATTAAAGGCATGCATCACCACTGCCCAGCTAAATTGAAATTTTTAATTTTTCATGTGTTTCATTATTTGATTTCTAGACAGCAGTAGAAGCAAGACTTTAAAAAAATTGTATAACAAAAATTTGAAAGAGGAAGCACCACATAATGTTCAACCATTGCATATCACAGGTAACATCTGCCAGCTGTTGATAGAAACATGAGCATAATTACAATAAGGAAAGGGATATTACAAACACAGAACACAGACTTTAGAAGATCTGGATTCTTCCAGCTGCTGACAGGAGTGAGCTCCAGTGTCCTTGTGTTTAGAAATGGCTCCATCCAGACCCAACTGCACTCCAGTGATGCTCATTTCCCTGCAGTCACTATAACAGGCACACTGTGTGACACCGAAGGAATATTTCATGTTTCTGTACTATTGCTGCGGGGATCTAAAGAGCATGTGGAATTCCCGGAGCTTTCTATTTGCCTCCTAGACCTCCATGCCCTGTGTAGTTAGCTGAGTCCACAGGACTACGTCAGGTCAATGTAAGTGGACAGGCATCACCTCCATCCCAAGTCACATAAAGCCCACATAGGTATTTAAGTATCTCCCTGCCTCACTGCATGATGGCTGGGGACTCTCCATCAGCTAGCCTGTGTCCATGATGGATTTCTAGCAAGTGCAGGAAAGAATTCCTGTGGTAGAGACTGTCTTAATGTAAGGGCTGCTCACTCATACTACAGTGTAGTCTATGTTCTGATAGACATGGAAGATTCCAGCAAACTCTGAGTCATCAAGGGTAGGTATGCTGTACCCCACTCTGCCCAAGTATACTGCCAAGCACACTAAGAATTATTTGTTTGAAATCTGTACTGGAAATAGGATTACTCTGATCACCAGAGGTTTAAACTCCCTGTCTCTGATTCTAGCTGCTCCCCAAGTCTCTATGCTTCATGGTAAACAACTCTTATGTGAAATAGAAGTATTTGATTGAATTACTTCACAAAGTCTCAATGACTAGGCCAAAGTATTAGCATTTTTATGTAAGAAGTAGCCTGAGGCTTTTAAGAGAATGGTTTTCTGAGTTACTTAATAAATACCTGTGTCAGATGTAAGATCACAGGGTAGAAAGGGTTTGGGGCAATAGGGAAGTGTCATTCAATTCAACCTGCCTGTGTTTGCTAGGAGTTAGTAGTCCTTACTTTAGAGTTTGGGCTCTTGCTAACTGTGTGACCCTGAACAAACCTCACATATAAAATATGTGTGTGTGGGATGTAGTTGGTGTAAGTATTCTGCTCATATTGGAAATTAATATTACATATTTTTATACTTAATGCAATTGTATACTAGTTAAATTTAACATTTAAAAGCTTTTCTTGGGGCTAGAAATGTTTTTTTTTTTTTTTTGGTTCTTCCAGAAAACCTGAGTTTGGTTCCCAGAACCAAATAGGCAGCTCTGTAGCTCCAATTCTAGGGGACATGACTCCTTTTGGCCTCTGCAACCTGTGCACTTGTTTGCACACACACACACACACTACACATAATTAAAAATAATCATATAAAAAATTAAAAGCTTTTCTTCCTATTTGTTCTCTCTATAGTTCATTTGTTTTCTTTCCTATGTCTTATTGTGGATTAATTAAATTTTTTATGAAATTCATTTTTGATTTATTGACAATGCATTTAAATGTTTGTTTTGGATAATATTTTAGGGGTTGATATACATACATACATACATACATACATACATACATACATGACCATATACTAATCATCCCTTTATCCTTAAATTGTCTTTGTTCAACTACACTTAATTATTGGATATATCTCCTCTGAATACATTGAAAATGGTATCAGTTTGTACTTAGAAAAGGAACTTTTGTGAGATTTACTGGTGAGTTTTTTTTCTTTTTTCTTTTTCTTTTTCTATTATGTTTCAGCAGCCCTTTAAAAGAATCCCTTTCCTTTCTGTTTAGAAAACATTTTTTTTTCTAGCCACATTTAAGAATCAAGAGCCATGTAAGACAAGTAGAATAATAGCTTCAACCTCACACAGTTAAGGTGTCTGGTCATTACACTGTACAGCATGGAACTATGCCAATGAAAGGACAATAGGCAAGTGACTTTCTTGGCCCAGCTCTCAGCACTTTGAGCAGTACTGTGTGATATTGTAGGCTATGGTTATTTTCTCCCTTGCATCTGTCGAAGTTCACCATATGGCCTTTGTCACGCCTTTCCTGAAATGCTTGCTTTTAATCTATCAGCTAAGGAAGTCTCAATTTTCACACTGGGTTTGGTTTCCAGAAAAACTGATTTGGATATCATTTTCCGGCTCGTCTGGTTAGGGTCTGTCAGAGTCCAGTGGTTCCCCCCTACCTCCACAGGTCATCTCACAAGAGCCAGTCAGGAGCTGTGGCTGCTGAATCATAAATTCCAAATGCATGTGGTTCCTGATTCTTTACTGTGGCCACCGGGTCATCCTCCGTGCTGAGCATGACACAGCTCTGACTACTGAATGGGAACCATATTTCAGAGAACCAAACAATGTGGTGGAAAACAGACTAGGGACTTTCTCAAGAGAAGATCTTATTTAATGGAATGAGCATTCTATTGGTCTCTTAGGCAATAAGGCAATCTTTTAGGTAGAGTTTCTCAATGGGGTGCCAGGGCATGCTGAGCTGCTACAAATGGGTTGCAGGTGTGTGTGAGATGGGGAGCCCTTTAGTTCTTGAGGCAGCCAGGCAGGTCCTGGGCTCTCTGGAGTTGTAGCCTAGTTACCTCCCGCTATGAGCAGCTTCTTGGTTTCACCCCAGGGAGCCATGCACCAGGCATTATTTTCTATGAGTTCCAGGAAAAGGAAAAGGAGGGAGTTTGTTCCAAGGAATGTCTTCACAGTGTGCTGCCATATTGTGAGGTGGGTCATTTCTTGAGCCATCCTTAAAATCTTCCTAAATGAGGACTATTGACTTTCTTGAAGCGTGGGACCTTCTGCCTGAAAAGATAAAAAACATGTGTGATTTGTCTCTGAAGGCATGAATGGTGTGGGTAGAAGTAATGTGGTTTTGCTCAGGAAGCATGGAATTCTGGGTCCAAGGCATTACTAAAAGCTCAGAAAGATTGATTGGTAAAAAGTCAACACAGCTAGGTATTTCACCCAGTTGAGTTAAAAATTAAGAAGTGAAATTACTTTCAAGCTGAGAAGAGAGAATTCCAAAATGTTTCTATAAGGTCACAGCTGGCACTGCTCAAGCAACTATAAAGAAAAATGGAATCCTCAGAGAACATTGACATTGATGTTATGTAGACAGCCAAATAAAGTTAGAGTTCAATAGACAACAACAGAACATCCCATTGCTTGGTTTGCCTTCGCTTTGATGGGTTCTCCTAGCCCTTTCAAACTCACTGGGAACCCCTTTCTTTACTAGCCAATCCCAGGACCCCAAGTCAGTGTGGCTAGCCTCATCTTCCCATGCAAGAGAGAGAATAGGGGGTCTTCAGAATTTAGCATTTTGCAAAGTTAGTACAGTTAGTACATTGTTAACCAATGGCTACCTGGTGGCTTTGATTTCTTTTTTCTTTTCTTCTTCTTTTATTTTTTTTTCAACCAAACCATTTCCCCTAGGTAAGTCTTCATGGGGAGTAGATGACATGAATGGGTTAAAGTATGGATGATGTGGAGGAATCAGGATGAAACAGGAGCAAACAGTCTATGGGACAAACTGACAATGGAGGTACAACTCAAGCTTTGAGAGCAGAAAGCTACTGTCACCAGGTGATCTCCATTGTGCCTGTTTTTTGTCACTGTTGCTCCCCTGATGAACTACCAACATACTTAGTTACCATTACTACAATTAGTTAGGGCTAATTATGAGAAAAGTCCTGTGCAGAAAACCAATCCTCGTGGCATATGTGTAGCTTTGGTCACACTGTCCAGATGAAGAAAGGGAGGGGGTAGAGATGGGTGACCCTCTCTCCACCTCACAGCTGACCCACATGGCTCCTCAGCAGTAGAAAAGGAGTGTAAGCTTTGCACTTCTCATTATTTTGACTCCTCAACTGGGTGAAATGGCAGTCAGGAACTGAAGGAGTGTTGTAATATTCCAATAGAACCATTACAGCTGCAGGTGATCTTATTAGGGTGCATTGGGTAGACTGACTCTCAGAACACTGAGGAAGAGAAATGGGTCACAGATAAGAATCTTGCCTGGGGTTGTGGATCTGAGAGTCAATGTGGCAAGGGCATGGCAAAGCTTACCCAGCAAGCCCAAAGGGAAGACTGAAGACATGAACAGTTAAATGATGTGACAGACTTTGAAGACTCCCTGTGGAAGGCCTCACCCTCCCTGGGGAGCAGAAAGAGGACGGGCTGGGATTTGTTGGAGGTGATAGCCTAGGGCTGGAGGGTGAGGGAACTGGAATTGATGTGCAAAACAACCTTGTTTCAAATTTAAATAAAAAAAGAAAAGAAAGGAAGAAAGAAAGAAGCTATGAGAAGAGGGGGAGCTCAGGGAAGGAACTGGGAGAGATTATATAAAAAGGTGGGAGAAGAAAGGGAAGAGTGATTGGATGGAATGTGGGTGCCATAAAAAATGGGAAGAGCTCCGGCATCTTGGCTATTGAAAAGCTCCTGCCTTCTACTCAGGTGGTCAAACTGGCATGCAGGGAGGGAGCAGCTTCTAACTGTAAGGAACAAGAAAGAGCTTGGGGGGTAAGAATCCTGCTACTGTGCCAGGAGTGGAGGGCAGATTAGATTCAAAAGCCAACATTTTCAGCTCCCACTGAAAGGTGAATTGTTTGCAGCCTTTCCAAATACAGTCTCTCCTATTTGTTCACACTCAAAGTACTTTTGCTAATGCTCCTCAAAGTGCTTAGATGGTATAAATGAACACTGTGTGCAGCAGCCTGTGGCGACTGGTCACTGTTCTCAGAGCAGCATCCATACTTGTGTCTGGAAAGCGCTAGTGTCCGTATTCAAGTCAGTCAAACTACACCCTTCCATTCTTGCTGTTTGTATGTTCTTAAAGCCCCGGAGGGTTTGAATTTAGTTGACTGAATGCTTTGGTGGGTGTCACATTCCTCTATCTGCCATTCCTGATATCTTATGAATGTCTTGAAGATGTTGTTCAGGTAAATCCTCAGTTTACTTGGGATTACATTCTGGGATGATATTGTTATGAGTGTTGTGTTGAGAGTATCTTTGTTGACTCTTTGTAGTTTTTGTGTTCTTTAAAGGCACCCTGAGAAACAAAATTCTATTAAGAGATTTTTGATGTTTGTTTGTTTGAGACATATATGTCGTGAAATCTGAGGAAGAACAGAGTATGGTCCCCTCTGGACACAGTCACATCTTTGGGGATAAGGATCATCATGTTGACTTAGAAAGCTATCATTAAGCTATTTGCAAAAGGTGAGGCTTCTGGAGGCTTCCAAGAGAGGAATCTTCTAATAACTAGGCAGGCTATCTGGGAACACTTGGCAATGTTTTCATGGAGGTAGGGAATCGGAGGACAGAGGAATAGGAGACAGAAAAGGGGGAGAAAGTGGGAGACAGAACAGAGAGGCGGACACTTAATTTCAACAGCCAAGGATTTGCAAACTGGAAACAGTGACCCCGAAGTGCATATCAGGACTGTTGGCTCACCACAGAGGCATGGCAAGGTCCTTTCTTCTCTTTCCCAGTCACTGCCGCCATGATTTGACTCATCCTTCTGGAAATATTTCTAGCTGTACCTCTGAACCTTGAATGTTCCCCAAGCTCATTGAAATGCACAAGTGAAAATTATTCATCTGCTTGGAGGTTACACAAAAGCTGCAAGTGCTGTCAGAAGTAAGTAGATATGGTTACACAACCAGACAGATCCATTATGAGCAAAGGACAGTGTTGCTGGTAACCCCGCAAAGGGCCAAATACTGAAGACAGGTGAGAGAAGACAAGGAGTCACTGCTGGCTGTCCTCAGTGTAGAAACACAGGCGCCTAGGCCGACACTTACAAGGACACACATTCATCAAAGCAAATGACACAGAGCTGGATACTGGCCACCCAGCTGGTTGCAGGGAATCTGCAGAGATGACTCAGAGTGTGTGAAATCAAAAGCAATGGAGGGAGAGAGAAAAAGTAAGAGACGGAAAGTGAGAGACAGAGAGTGAGAGAGAGCCAATATATCCTACAACTAGGACTGGGCTGGTTGCTAGGGTCAGGGCGTTAGATGGTGAGTCAGAACACTGGAAATCCTCTCCTATTACTGCAGTGATTAAAGAAGGCGTGCTGGGTCTTACTCAAGCCATTTAGTAGACATCCTTTTACAAAACAGGACATGCAAATCATCTGCTACAGCATAAGTCAGCATTTCCCAGGAACGGAGATGGTTGGCCTTATATAAGAACTGGATTATTTTTTCCTACAGGCTTACTGGAGCCTTCCACAATATGGTTAGGAATACCAGAAAGGTTGCCTATGTTGAAGAAGCTCTCATTATTCCAGAAATTCTACCTCTGTGGTCCATTCATTTCAATAAATGTCTCTCTAGCCAGCTCTCTTAAAGTACAGAGTTCTGTCAAGGAGAAAAGGCCAGGATGTCTTCAGAGCACCCATGAAAACTTAACAATCATTGCACCTTTTGTGAGAGTTCTGGATGCTTGGGGGCCAACGAGGGAACAGAGGAGGAGTAGGCATCTGGGAAGGAAGGGAGATGGCAGGGATATCTCCAAGAGATACTTGGTAATGTTGGTATTACACACACATACACACATACACATACACAGACATACACGCATATACACACACACAAACACACCCCCACACACACACACCATTGCTCACTATGTGTGTGGAGATAGTTCCTTTCTTTTAAAAGTTTCTGGTTATATTTCTGAGTTTGGGGAGCATAGAAATATAACCTTTCAGGGTTAGGGTCAGTACTGTGCCCTGGCTGAGAGCACAGGGACAGACCTCTGTAAATCTGTGATTGTATATAGTCCATGTAAACTATTGAGTTCTCACTTCTGAAGTAGAGCTAAAGATTCCTACCCACCGAAGTGAAAATAATAATGCTAGGTAGCAAAGACTTAGCCCACATGCTAAGAATCCTGTAAAATGCAAGCTCTTTGGCTTGTGTTCAAATCTTTCTGCACTCTCTCTACCACTTTTTCAGGGAAGTAGGACAAAGGTCAACTCACGTCCCCTCATCCCCTATAGTAGACAATTCTCTTATTTTTTGAACAAAGGTGATTGTTAAGAAGTTGTTTTAAAATTCTATAAAAGAACCTACATGTCTTTTTGCACGATACCCTCTTGGCTGTAGTTCTACCCTCTGGGTCTTCTCCTAACTGCACCACAATAGCCCTAAGATATTTTGAAGCTGGGATGAAGCATCTCAATGCTTTAATTTTTCAAGACTCAGAAAGCTGTATTTCATCAAATCTTATTCATCTAACCCAGGGTTGAACTTCTAGCCCACTCTGTTGCTTCCTCTGGTATATGGAGGTATTTTGAAAAATCGGTTTGTGGTGTACAACAACATTCACAAGTCTGGTATTTGTATCATGGATATTTTGCTCAGGGTTAGTAGGTTTATTGCATACAAATATCACTTAACCCCAAGGGCATGCTGTGTGCAGAACCTGTGCTGAGAGCCCATGCAAGTTAGTATCAACTATCTCCCTGTATGACTCTTTCTAGAACAGTCCCCAAATGTTAGCTACTATGGAACATTTTTCCCCTGTGGCTGATTATTGCCAGGTCCAGTGAACCTGACAAAGATTAGTTGTAAAACTTCTAATTCAATTCAAATTGATAGTTCCAAAATATAATAAAGATTAATTGATGAAAAAGCCAAATTAAGGTTGAATAAAGTATAGATCATGGTCTTAATTATTAAACTTCTAGGCATAAAAGTATCTTTTAAACAAATGTTACCAAAACAGAGAAAAGCAATGACTTGTAACAAACGAGAAAGCTAAATTATAGGGTGTGGATCAAAGCTATTAATATAGAGAATTATACTAGCAAATGTTTGCAATTTTCTGTGGTGCAATGCCTTACGGCTGCATTAGGAGGTATCTTATTGGATGTTTGCTATCTGAAAAAATACCAGGTGGAAAGATTTTACATGCAAAACAAGTTAGTTCTTTGCTTATCGGTGAATCTGATGGTGACAGTGTTCATAGGAGTAGTGCCTGTCTCAATTATTACTGTGTTTTGCTTATGTATCTGTCATAGTAGACAAATCAGAGCTCTGGTGTTGGGAATAGAAGATGCAAACTTTAAAGAACTTTCCACAGATTAAGGCTATTTAGTTTAAATTTTTATTTTAATTTCTTTTTTAAAACTTAAAAATTACTCTATTTATTTAATGTGTGTGTATGCATACTGAAGAGGTGCATGTGCCATGACTCATATGTGAACAACTAGTGGGATATAATTCTTGCCTTCTACTTTGTGGGTTCTGGGGATCAAACTCAGGTTATTAGACTTGGTGTCAGACACCTTTAACCACTGAATCATCTTGCCAGCCCTAATTTTTGTTTATCATTAGCCTACCATAACGATTGTTTTCTAAAAGTTCTAGATAAATAAAACATCTTTGGTGATGAAAACACTGGATTATGGGCCTTATGTACTAGATTGGAAAGCTATCATTGGAGTGTTGATTTTATGATCCATACCTATTGTGGGCGACTAGTACTTAGCCTGTCATAGTTAATGGCTGGTCTCTTACCCATTCACCAGATATGCCTATGATTGGTTGCCACAGCTTTATGTATTGTTAAAAGTGCCACCTGATGCTTTCTCTCAGTTTTGATGTATGCTTTGTCACCAACATGTGGCCACAGTTCAATAACTTACACTTGGAGATGTACCAGGATACCTTACTATGGAGCAGCCAGCCTGGCTGGATTATTCTAGTTGCTTTCAGAAAATGTCTTTGCAAATTCATGCCCTCTATTTTTCATCTATTGGTTATTTATTTATTAAATTTTGAACTGCTTTCCATTCTGTGAGACAATCTGCTATAAATCCATGGGCAGTGTTTTTAGTGTTTTATTCTTGTTCCTCCATTAACACAGTTTCTCTCAACTGGCCCTGGTAAGATTCTCACTTTTATTCTAGGGCTTTCATCTCCTTGCACTTGGGCTCCTTCAAACAAGACAAAAACAAATAAACCCTTTCTCCTATCAATGCTTAATATATATATATATATATATATATATATATATATATATATATATAATGCTTACAATATCTCTGATTTTTGAGAGGGAGAGATAATAGCTATTATTGGGGAACAAAATATAAAGGTAAAAGTACAACTACTTTGTGAGCATTGTGATCAGGCATCCAAAGGAAACAAAATCAGCATTTCAAAAAGCAAAACAAAAACAAATAATATAAGACCCTCCTATGTTGACCAAAACTCTAATTGTAATAGGCAAGCTATGGAAATACTGTAAGTGCCTGTTAAGAATTGGAAGATAACGGAAATGTTGTCTATCTACAATGCAGTATTGTTTAGCCGTAGAAAGAAGGAAATCTTGCAGTTTGTAAGAACATGAGTGAACTTGGAAGCTACTAGACTCAAGGAAGCAAACCAGAGAAATAAAGACAGAGAATCACTTACATGGAAATGTCTAAAATAGTCAACTCACAGGAGCAGACAGTAATGGGGTGGTTATCAGGGTCTGGGAGAGAGGGCAGGAAACAGACTCTGTTCAAAGAATACAAGCTTTCAATGGTGAGTTCCAAGAATATGATGTACAGTGTGGTGACTCTAGATAATAATATGCAATTGTTTATGAGAAGTTTCTCAAGAGACAGGACCTTGTACGTTCTCAGTAGACACAAAAATATGAACTGTGTGACATGATGGGTGTGTTAGCTGTCCCCTTGTAATCATTGCACAATATATATGCAGATTGAATCATTGTCTACACATCTTAACTCTATATAGCTTTTGTCTATACTATCACAATAAAATTTGGAATAATGAAAATGAAGAATTGGGTGTGTTTAAACTAAAGGACTAAAGTTATGCCCTTTATTTTTCATTCATGGGTAGATTTCATCTCTCACAGATACTTGTGCTTGATAATATTGCAGGCTCTTGTGGGATAATGACAAACAACCAGATGTTCCTCTTGTTCATTAACTGCTTAATTTAAGTGTTACGACAAACAGAAAAAGGTGGAATCTTCATCTTTCTCCCCCCTCCTCTCCCCTCCTCCCTCTCCCTCTCTCTGTCTCTGTCTCTGTGAGTGTGTAAGGAAGTCATCTCCACAATAAATAGGTGTGGAAGAGTCTGATCTTGGATGCAATTTGGAAGGTATGGTGGTCATATTCTGCACCACTCTAGTTCCAGAAGCTCTTGCTAGGGAGCAAACATGGGGATGTGATCTCTGTAAGGCAGCCCCATGGCCACCTCATTCACTCCTCAGCCTGGCACACAGCTGTCAAGAGACTGAGTTCTTGCTTGACTCCTGTTGCCAATACACCTTTGTCATACTGCAACCTTAGAGGTTACAACGACAATGAAGTACAAGAGGTGTTCATGTATGCCACCTCTTGATCTGAATTGTCAAATTATCCATGGGAAACAAAAGTAGCAAGCACCTTGATGGAAAAACAAAATTAAAAAATAGCAACAACAACAAAACACAAGCCTAGAGTCACAGAGAGTAAGACAGAAAAATCCAGGCCTCTTAACCATCAGATGGCTTCCTCTTGACTATTTAAAAAAAAAAAAAAACTCAATATTACATTATAGTTTTTGTTTTTTTATCATACATGAACTACCATGACAACAATAGTTTGTCCTGTAAACCTTTCATTTGATTACCTTAAAAAAAAAAAAAAAAAAAAAAAAAAAAAGGGTTTTTCCATGCCACTCTTACTGTTTTTGACATAATAAAGCAGAAATGACAGGGAACATTTTTCTTTTTCTTTTTTTTTTTCAGCTTTTTTTTGGTTTTGTTTTTAGAGCTAAGCTATTTTTAGGGAAGAACAAAAGAAATGGCAAGCTCCAGGGACTGTCTGTCTGGTAAAGAGCCTTGGCACTTTATCCCAGGTAGGATTTGGCTAGTTTGGTCTGCCAATCAAGGAAGGATCTACCCAAGGAGTGGTGACTCAGAGCCCACAGGCAAACTGCATCTGTGAAGTTCTTTGGAACAGCTGTGGAGGCAGTGTTCTAACACAGGTTTGGTCTGTCTTGATGGCAAAGCCCAAGACATGGATGTGTAGGATAGTTTATTTAACATAGAGTCCCAGGAAAGAAGAATAACCCTGGGCAGTGAAGGAAGAAGGCAAATCTACCAGGAAGTACATTGCAGGGTGGATGCTGGGGTTTCTTTTAGCTTTATGATGGATTCTGACCTGGGTTAGAGAGGCAGGATGTGTACATCTCTGAACATTTCTTGCTCCTTGGATGAGGCCCTGGGAGGAGCTCACTGCAGTTCTGGCCACTCTGGCATATGGTCTATCTGGGGGCACCAGTGGGCACAGGTATGCTGGGCAGATAGCAAATGAGTCAAGTAGAAGCTTGTTCTTTCCAGTGTGGGTCACTGAAACAAAATTACCATAGGCTGTGCGACTTAACAGAAATTGATCCACAGTTTGAAAGGCTATGAAGTCTGAAAACAAGGTGCTGACTGGCTTGCTTCCTGATGTGGTCCTCTCTTCTGTGATGTCCTTTTACACAGAGGGGAGGAACTGACCATCTCCTCTCAGGAGGAGGACATTAATCACCTCATCATGGAAAGCCTATTCCATACCATCACAGTAGGGCTCTCATATCAATTTTGAGTGACACTGGCATTCAGTTCCCATCAGAGCCTGGGACAGCTGCTGTTAGTGTTCAGTGATCAGCAGGCAGTCTGAATAGGTTGAGTAGCTGGAAATTATGATAGCCCTGGAGATATGAGAGCTGAGTAAGACTCACCTTAGGACCCAGAGTCTTTTCTCTGTCTGTATTTGATACATGATGTGGCTGTAAAAGCCAAGGCCTGTGTTATCTGCTTCCCTCTCTCAAACAGCACAGGGCTAGATAGGTCTGGTGTGCCCAGGGAGACCTTGACAGGCTAGATAACTGCTTATATATGGCCAGAAACATTTATTTGGTGCAATTAGGGTTTTTCTGTTCTTATGACCATTATTTTCCTTATTGTGCATTCGTAGCACAGAGGTAAAGCTTGGGTGAAAACCAAGGTTTTTGCAAGGAACAGAACTGGATATGTACAGAGATTTGGTGCTTTACTACAGACCCCCCACCCCCATTGTCCTTTGATTTTGTTAAAGGTTCCTACTCAGAGTGGGTCCTCATTCTTGTGCTGTCCTCCTACAAGGACTGACTTTGGGTCTTTTATCTAGGAAAGAGCCGCTGATCAGTTTAGCTCACACTGTCATCTCCTTCGTATAGACTGCAGTACCTCACACCTCACATTAGAATTAATCCCAGATTGCCTTCAGAGGAGGAACTGGGAGTACAGCCTGTATTGGGGGGGGGGCACTGAGTTCTCTCCTTTGTGAGGCCAGCCTTCTGGAGTTTGGCTAACTGAATATCATCCATGGGGCTCTTTGGGAAGCCATATCCAGGAAGGTCAGCATACTTAGGAATCAATACTGCCGGGACACCCCCAGGCTGCATAACTCATCTGAGTCACATCACATGGACCTAATGTTTGTTTTGGAGTAGGCTACAAAATTAATGGATAAAGTAAATGCAGCAGATGCTACCTATTAGAGAAGAATTTCATGTAGCAGGCCATGAAAATCTTGTTTGCAAAATAAGACCTAATTAGTTTGGCTGGGTTAGAGCACACTGAATTAAAGTGACAGAGTAATTAATAGTGATAGTTTGGGTCTCTTCCCTGGTTTTACTTCCATTTGTATCATTTGTTGGGATTAATTTTATCAAGGCGTTCTATTAGAAATGGATTTTGAGAGTTTTTTTTTTTCAATATGGGAGATGATTCTAATAGAATTTTTTTTTCTGCTATGGAATACATAGTCTTTCATCTTTGGGCTGCCTAGAAATTTGGCTTTTATTATCTCTTTATTGGCATGATGAGGATTCCTTCTGCTTTGATCTGCATCCATCATTCTCCCCATGTAACATACATCTATAAACACCCATTAGTAAAAGAGACAACGGGAATGACATAGTGCTGGTTTTGGGAGCCATGTCCTAGTGGGAACAACAGAGAAGAGTATCCTACACGATCCAGTTGCATGTTGGGCATTAGCAAGGAAAGATGAGTGAGAGGCAGTGATGTTTCCCTAGGCTTTTCCTTGCTGGTTTTATTGAGGTATGATTGTAAAATAGAAAACACATATTAAAAGTGTACGATGTGATAATCTGCTGCATGTTTACATGTGACAATGGAGTCTGTGATTATCGTTTTACAAGCTCTCACTCTGTAGCTTGCTAGCCTGAAACTCACTGCGTAGACCATGCTGGCCTGGAACTCATAGAGACCCACCTGCCTCTGCTGGGATTAAAGGCGTGTGCCACCACACCAGGAGGCTTCCTGAAACTTTTGTATAAGCTTTCATAAACCCAACACTGCATCATCTCTAGTACTTACCAAAACAGCACAACATGGATGTTGCCAAGTTCTTCTACCATCTTGAAATGATACAGTGGCCCCTATGTGCCTTCAGTCTGATACTGGGGAGAAACCAAAACCAAAATCAGAACAAAACACTTTCCAAGGAATCTGCCTTAGACCTGGGGAATCCTGTGGTGACATTCCCAGTTCAGGCTGAAAGTTCAAGAATTTGCAGTCACAGTCAGAGCTTTTTATGGTGAGATATTGCCCTCATGGTGCCTTTCCTATTGTGTTAGAACAGAGTGCCAACTTCTGTTTAAGGGGGCTCAATCTCTTTAGCAATGGCAGCTGTTTTCTTTGCACTCATTTTTCCTGCAACCCTAAATTGATTTATGTTCCTTTGTTCAATGAACTCTATATTTTTCACATTTGCATGCTCTGTGTAATTGTAAAAGCAGTGAGCAGCAACCATGCCACAGCATGAATGTTGTCCCATCTTAAAACTTCCCAACAAATTAGTCCACTGTGTTTGACTCACTCACATTTTCAAGACATTGACAGAAAGCAGCTGCAGATATGTAAGTATATGTATGTGTGAGTGGTTGTGTGTTGGCATGATGTAAATGACCTCTATCTCAAATCCTGCTATAGTCCTCATTCTTATCTCAAACTTTGTCATCTAGACTTTCACTATCTGTATTTCTATTAATGTTTGGTCTTCCAAATTCTCAATAACATGGCCTATTACAATTATCTGCTTTCCATTCCAAGTTTTCCCTACCTTCTTTGCTCAAACCAATCTCAAAGTTCTCTGAACTACGTAGTCACCTTTGCCACAGTAATAATTCTTCTTCTAGTACCACTTTATATATTAGCTCCTATTTTCATTTCTGTGATAAAATACTTCCCCCCCCCAAAAAAAAAGCATAAGGAAGGGTTAATTGTGGTTCACTGTTTGACTAGATACAGTCAGTTATGGTGAGGAAAGTTTTGGTAGTAGAAGCATGAAATGGCTGGTCACATGGCATCTGTACTCCGGAAGAAAGGAGTGATGGGTACTCATTTTCTCCTGTTTTCCTTTTTATTTAGACCAGGACCCAAGTCCATGGTATTGTAATCATAGGTGTGTCTCCTAGGTCATTCCAAATCTTGTCAAGTTGTCATGACTATCCATCTCAGGCACCACTATAGAGTCACATTAGCCCTCCATAACTTATTCATTTATAAGCTTGTGCCATTCCACTATCATCTTCATATTCCTCACCACCACCTTTAACCTCTATATTATCTTTCTATGAGAGGTCATGAAGTATTTATCTTTCCATATCTGGCTTATTTGCCTATATAATGTCTTACAACTTCATCAGTATGTTCATAAAAGGCAAGACCTCCTGGTATTTTGAGGCTAACATATATTTGCAGATACTATATTTTCTTCTTTTCATTTATCATCTCTTGATGTTTGGCTTATTAAGTTTCACTGAGTTTTTGAGGAAAGATAAGAGGTATGGTAGATGGGAACTGCTTAGAGAATCAAGTGAAGAATGACTTGATCAAACCTTTTATTTAACTATATTCTTCTAGAAGTATCAAGGAAGATGCATTGTAGGGAGATGGCCAAGGAGCTTGGAGTGCATTGGTTCAGTAAGAGATGCCTGAGAATCAAACTGACAGGCATCGGAGAAAGGGTGGCAAGAGATATTACTATGGTGGACTTAGAAAGTCAGAGCCTGGTTTATCAGAGACTCAGGGCTGGTAACAGCATAAGCAAGAAGAGAGGAGGCTGATGGTGGTTTTTCCAGGTGGTACCTGCTGAACAATAATGCTGCCTTTCAGAGGAGGGAAGCCAAGAAGACAGGTAGGTTTTGAGGCTGGTAAACGTGGAAGTCGTAGAATTAATAGAGCAAGTGCTAAGAGCTTAACATTATTACTGTAAATTAAGTTCCTGTTTTATATGTGAGGAACCTGAGCCCCAGGCTAGTAACTTATACTAAGTTATAGAGTGAGGAAGCAGCAGAGCTGTTTATCTCCTGGGCTGAGACCATCCTGCCTTAGAGATGATGAATGAGTTTACTTTGGTCTGTGTAGCATCCAAATCCCCACTAGGCAGTGGCAGGTAGTGTCTTGTTTCAAATTATAAACAAGGACACCTTTCAGTGGGCCATGGAGGGATTAAAATAAAAAGTTGACAAAGGTTTCTTTTAAAAGCCTCAACCATTCACTTTGACTCTTTGCCGTTCATTTTTTATTTTTTTTATTTAAATTTGAAACAAGCTTGTTTTACATGTCAATCCCAGTTCCCATACCCTCCCTTCCTCCCCTTTTCCACCCACCAACTCCTATCCCATTCCCTTTCTGCTCCCAGGGAGGGTCAGGTCTTCCATGGGGGGTCTTCACAGTCTGTCATTTCATTTGGAGCAGGGCCCAGGCCCTCCCCCATCTGTCTAGGCTGAGGGAGTATCCCTTTATGTGGAATGGACTCCCAAAGTCCCTTAGTACACTAGGGATAAATACTGACCCACTACCAGAGGGCCCATAGACTGCCTAGTACTCCCAACTAACACCACATTCAGGGAATTTGGGTCGGTCCTATGCTGGTTTCCAGCTATCAGACTGGAGTCCATGAACTCCCCCTTGTCCAGGTCAGCTGTTTCTGTGGGTTTCTTCAGCCTGGTCTTGACCCCTTTGCTCATCACTCCTCACTCTCTACAAATGGATTCCAGGAGTTTGGCTTGGTGTTTAGCTGTGGGTGTCTGCTTCTGTTTCCATCAGCCACTAGATCAGGGCTCAAGGATGGCATATAAGGTAGTCATCAATCTCATTATCAGGGAAGGGCATTTAAGGTAGCCTCTCCACTAGTGGTTAGATTGTTAGTTGGGGTCGTCCTTGTAGATCTCTGGACATATCCCTAGTGTCACATTTCTCTGCACACAGTCCCCAGTCCTCAGGAGGCTTGGAGCAGGGCACCAGAAGGAGGGCTCCCCTCTTTGCTGTTATAATGGGCATTGCTGTAGAAGAAGCTGGTGTGTTTGGGATTTGCTTCCACTTAACTAGACATATACCTTTTGAAGACCTACTGTGTACTTGATGATTACAGTATGGAATGTCATTATAAACAAGGAAGTTGTGATCTCTTCGTGTGAGTTCACAGTAAACACCACTTTCAAGGACTAGATTTAGAAGGGGGAAGGACAAAGGCAAGTTCTCCTTGGGTGACATAATTAACCCCCTTGAAGCTTTAGTTTTCCACAGTAAGGTAAAGGATTCTTGTTCTCTAGGATGACCATCCTTCTGTCTGGCTTGCAATCTTACCACTCCCTGTACGTTCTCAAAGTTGTTGGTACCTGCTGAAAATAAGCACAGTACTTTTCTTGTCCTTGACCAGCTCCTCCAAATCTCCCTCAGGATATCTGGCTCCACCAAACTGGATCTGTATTATTGAAAGTCAGAGAAGAAAAAAAATAGGCTAGAAATCATGACATGCTTCCTGACAGCATAAGCCTTCAGGAGGACTGCAGCTTTCCCTTGGAGACTCTGAGCCAGAAGGTAGATCAAACGCTGGGAGGGAGGACTGGATAGACAGTCCAACTGGTGAGAGGATAAATAAGGTCACTACCTGGATGCTTTCCATCTCATACTTCTAAGATTTCCTGACCACGAGGTTTCTTCTGAGGTTGTTCATGACGAACAGCTGCTTCTGGATAGAATGGATGGTGTTATTCCAACTTTGGTTAGGTGTGCTAAAGACTTGCATGTCCTCAGCCAGTGGGTCTGGTTTTGACCTCTGATCTCCATGTGTGGTGTGTAGAATTATGGTGAGGTTTTGTCCTGTGGATCCCAGGACTCTTTCTCATTTCCTTTTCAACTTCTCCTTTTAAAGACATACAATTCTTAGCAAGTCCCGAAGGAAGTCGAATACTGGCTTCACATTCATGTTGCTGTTATCTATTGCAGCTGCTGTTTGAGCTACCTTCCCAAGCTATAGTCTCTCCCCAGTCAAAATTTAGAAGGTTCACTATCACTCTTTCTGGCCTCCTGAACAAGTTAAGTCCATGTTTGGTGACATGGAGTGGTGACTTTTAACCAACGAGAGCATCCATACCATTCCAAGACCCCTCCAGGTGACAGTTTCTAATTTAGCTTACTTCCTCTGTAGGGACCATCCAAGAGAATTATTTCTTGCATGAAATTATTTTTGGAGATTCTCCAAATCAACGAGTTCCTTCTCTACCCTCGAGGGCTTGGAGGGCTGTGGGTTTTGCCAAAGTTAATAATATTAATCTGTCTATCATATTAGAAATTCATTGTGTGGAGAATAAAGGGAGCTATTCTGTCTAGGCCCAACCCTGTGTGGCATTGTTTTCTTCTTTGCTACTATAATCCTGTGTAGTGTTTTGGGGGCATATCCCTGAATCCATGGTTACCTGTTCCCAAGGATCTTAAATCATATGGTGCCAGTAGAGCTGCCAGTCAGTCATGAAATCATAAAGAGCCAGGAGTGCCTTATGTTTCTAGGGGTTTCTAACCTTAAGGCCTGTGCTGGAGTCCTGAGTTCTTCCAGGATGGCTTTGTTACATAGAATCAAGCTCTGTATCCCTAGGGAATGTCTATTAGGTGACCAGTTCCTGCAAGGAGGCCTTTGGGAATCTTCACCTTTTGTTAATTCCTGATCCAATAAATCAAGTTAGAGGGTTAACCCAGGAGAAAGATGCAGTAGAGATAGTTTTGAAAACGTGCAAGAACTTACATAAAGCAAGTATCTCATTTAATCAATACCCCAAATGATGTGAGGTGGAGTCGTTCTAATTCACCTTTTTAAAGGTGAGGAAATGAAAACACAGGTGAGACATTTATTGAAGATCATACAGTTAATTGGTGGTATTCTTGAACCCACAGGCTTTGCTTGCTGTAGACAGGGCTGTTCAGCTGCCTGGCATTGTAAGCATTTAACACAGCTATCTGTGTGTCACGGTGCTATACCCTCAGGGCTTTAGGTCTTACTCAACTCAACAAACACAGAAAGGGACATCAGCTTAATATCCCCTTTGATCATGTGCATACCGGTTTCTATAACATCTTCATGTTGTCTGGAGTATGTGGACTTTTTTAGGGTTGATAACATAACTAAATGTTGATTTCTGATATTTGTGGAGGAGACCTTTCTGAAATAAAGCTGGTATCTGACTCATGCTGTAGGGAGTTTTGGTCCATAGTTTCATCATTACAAGAGCAGGCTTTCAGGCAGCAGATTTTGACATCATGTTTTCTTAATATCATCATCAGACATGTACAAAGCATTAAAATAGCTTGAATATATACGTTACTATTATAGTCTGTTTTGGTACTTTGTGCATGACAAATAATTGTTTCTTAGTGGTACTAGCTTATATTTACTGAGTACAACTTACTAGCTATAGATTCAAGTTAAAACATTAAAACAATTATTATATCTGGGTTTTTTTGACTTGCTACTAATAGTATCATTTAAATTCAGAGTCTTTCCTGTCTCTTTTGGCCACAAACATAGCACTAAAAACATTTTTTTTTTTTCTAATGAAATGGCCCATTCTGCCTTTGTATGAAATACCTTGTTTTTGGATACCATCCTGATCTTTTGACTACATCTTTAAGCTGAGTTGAGATAGTGCTATGATCAAATTAATGAAAGAACTTTGAGTTTTCAAAAATCATGGTGTATCCTATAAATAAATGTAATTTTATTTATGAATTAAAATTTAAAATAATTTTGCCCTTATTTCAAGTGTGTAGACATGTATACATTTTTTTTTTAGAAGTGATGTCTGGTACAATTTTGGTGGCACAATCACCCCATTTATTATGTTTTCTAGAAAATAAAAGAGGCATTTGAGGAGAGAAGAATTTTCCACATAGACAAAACTAAGGTAAGGTATTTCTCATTAATGGAGTAACAACCGGTGGTAAGAAAATGAATACTTCAAAAACTAAAAGAGGCTGCAACTGGAGGCATGGTTCAGTGGGTAAAATACTTGTTGTGCAAGTGCAAAGACCCAAGTGCATCCTCGGCCTGAATGTAAATGTAGCTTTCCACCTATAAGTCCAGATCTTAGCTGGCGAAGACAGGAGATCGCTTGAGCAATCTGACAGCTAAACTAGTTGAACTGGTGAACTCTGGGTTCAGTGTAAAATGTTGCCTCAAGAAATAAGGTGGAATGTGATCAAGCAAGACCCTACTGTAACTTCTGGTGTTTGCACATGAGTGCATGCATGTGCATACAAACACACATACATGCACTCACACACATGTGCATACATACACACACACACACACACACACACAAACACACATACGAATGCACTCACATAAGCACACACACAATACCCATATGTACATGCACACACACACACACACACACTCACACATATGCATGCACTCACACATGCACACTCACATACTCACATATGTGCATGGGCACACACATGTACATACACTCACACACATGCATAGACACACTCACACATGCATACACATACACACATATGCATGCACTCACACATGCACACACACTCACATAATACACATGTACATGCACACATACACTCACACACATATGCATGCACTCACACATGCACACACACACATACACCATGTGCATGGACACACATATGCACATAAACTCACACACACGTGCATACACACATACACCCACATGCATGCACTCACACATACATACTCACACACTTGCATGCACTCACACATCCATCTATACACACACACACACACATACACACACACACACACTCAGTTAACTCTAAGGATCATGATGTCTCATCTATGAATCTGCCTATCAGAGCTCTGTGGGTTGAATGAGAACATTTATGAATGGTGCTAGGAACAGGCTGAGTTCATTTCATGAATGGTAACTGCTGTTTCTTCAGCTATGACAAATGATGCCTCTGTCATAGGTGAACTTTGCTCCTGTAATACTCAGTGAGCAGTGCCTAGTGTTGGGGGAGTGTGCCACCTGCATTGAGAAAGGTCTCACAAGTCTAAGAAAGGCGACTGTGCCTGTTGATGGATAGTTGTAAGGTTTCTGCTGCCATTTTTGTAAAGCAAAGTAGAACTTTCAAGAAAAAAGTTTGGTATAATTCAAGACCTTAAAATACCAGAAGACTTAAACATCACATCATAGAGTTTCTTTACTATGAATGGTTTGGAAAGATAACTGTTTTTTCAGATTGGCTCTCATGTAGTTCAGGCTAGTCTCAAACTCATTATGTAGCTAACGGTGACCTTGAATCCCTTATCCCTGCTTCCAGCTTCCAAGTAGTGGGATGATGGGCATACACCACCATGCCCAAATTCAGAAAAAAAAGTTCTGTAAATCTTTACCTTCCTCTGCTGGTGGAAAATATAGGTTAAAACTTGATTTCTGAGCCTGAACCTCTCTATCAAGAGGTCCATAGAACAGGAGTCTTTTCTCCTCCTCCTCCTCCTTTTTTCTCCTTGAGGGACTGCACATTATTAACAGTTAAATGCATATCATTACAAATGGAAACATCATGTCTTATTTTCTCAGCATTATCTGGAAACTCTGCATGGCTGAAAACAACACATAAGATCATCCCAAATCAGGCTATGGGATGTTCACTTTGGATCCTTTTATGACTATTCAGCTTGGACAGGCAGTTAGCAGACTGGACAATAGGAATCTTGTCAATTATATCTGATAATGTGGAGAAACAACCATGTCCCATATTGTTACTGGTTTTCACCATTTATGAAAGGCTGGTGTGCACATTGTTCCATCGATACTAAGGCTAGTTCAAGGAGATGTGGGACGAACTGGATTTGCATGGTGGGGAAGGAACAGAGATGGGATGAAAATACCTCAAACTCATATAAAATTACTTTTTAAAATCCTGAAAAAAGGAAGAGAGAAGTTGAATCTGATGTGTCAGGGTGTGTGTGGTGGCTGATTTCATATATTAAGTTAACTGAATCAGGAAATACCCATGTGTCTTGTTGAGCAGATGAGTGATGAACTGTGGGACGTTGCAAAGCAAATTGCTTCTGCCAAGGTACTGTGATGCTATTCAATCTGTTCAGGGCCTGTACAGAACAAGAAGAAACTTGCTTTCTTTAATTAACTTGAGCTGAGTAGCTTCTTGTGTCTGGGTTGGGGTTTACACCATTGGCTTGGCTGGGCCTTCAGACTTTTGGTGTCATGATCAATCATAATGCTGGCTAACTTGGCTCTCTAGAAAGTTTTTTTTTTTTTTCCTTCTGTGTATGTATTTGCTCTGACCCTTTGACCCTGCAGAGAACTCTAACACAGACTACATCAGGCCACTTTTTTACTAAGTTATTTCCCTAAATATGTCTCTAAACCATGGGTTCTCAACTTGTGGGTCACAACCCCTTGGTGAGGGGTCAAATGGCCTTTTCACAGGTGTTGCCAAAGGCCATTGGGAAATTCAGATATTTACATTATGGTTCATAACAGTAGCAATGAAAATAAAGTTTTGGTTGTGTGTGGGGGTCACAGCATTGGGGAGATTGACAACCACTGCTCTAAATGAAAGCTGAACTGAGGTCACTTGGAATTTAAGTGGGGAACATTGTCAACATTTTCTTTCTGGAATTGTTAAATGTTTCTGAATATACAGGAAATCCATGTGAGAAGGACCTGCAGGGATAGGAAGCCGACGATTCTGTTGGAAGAATGTGCCATTCCTTCCATGAGCTCTCAGAAATTTCAAGGTGATAGGAAACGATGAACACTCAGACCTTGTGATCCCTAGTTTATGGTTTGTCCATGAAACCCTGCCACCTGGAGGACTATCTAACTGCCCATGGATGTGCTCTCTTTATTTCTTTTCTGTTTACCTTTTCTTCTAACCTGGTAGGACAGGATTTCCCTGGGACAAAGCTTGTTGCTTGCTTGCATGTTTCCCAAACTCTCTGAGAAAGCACATGATTGGGAATGTCCTGCTTCCTTGCTGGACTGAGATGTTTTGCGGGGCAGGAAACTGTGGCTGCCTTTTAAAAATTCATAAACCTGAAGAGTTTGAAGCATGGTGGGGGACTTCAAATATGAGCGTGGTTACTTGCTGCCAACGGCAATTTTCCAGAGGGAAGTAGGTGGGTGTGGGGTGACTTTGAGATAATACTAGGAATGTCATATAATCAGCATCTCCAGCCATCAAGGCTGGGGGATTGCTCACTCTGGATCCTTTTATGCCTCTTTTAATAACTAGTTGATGATTGACCATGCATATGAAGGGAAAGATTAAAGATTTCTTAACAAAAATTTTTGGCCTGAACTTCTGGCATATATCTTTACAACAGCCAATTATGTGAATAAATGTTAAGAAATAGGTTTTGGTAACATGTCTTATTCCATCTTGCTCAGGCAACTAAATGTACATTTGTAAAGCAATTATAGCATTGGCATTTTTCATTCCTCTATTGGATATGAGCAGTTCATGTCGGTAATAGGAAGATCTCCAGGAGAGGGTCTATTGTTATGGGGTCAAACTGAGGCAGACATCTGTTTAGAAGACCCAGGCTCATCTCTCATTTTCCCAAAGCACCTCATCAAGGTTAGAGAAGAAAAATTTGGCTTCTCCTTTTATGTCTCAAGCTCCTAAATCTATCTTCAACTATGCAATTGTGTTTTCTTGAGAAGTTGGGCCAGCTATGGATCAGGTGTCTTTGCTTTACCTGGCCTGGCTGATGGCAATAATCAAGTTCAACACTTAATTGTCAAATTTCCTGTGTTGCCTTTGTGCTGTTTAGACAGGGTTCCAGAATGCTTGTAAAAACTGGGCCATAAATAAAATAAGATTGCACATAGGGGTTTAGAAAATGCAACTTTTTTTTTTTTTTTTTTTTTTTACAAAGCCCCAGACACAGAGCAGAGGGACTTCAGGGTGAAATATTTAATTACTTCATCATTGGAAACTAATTACCAATCGGGGACTGTTTTCATTTCAGAACAGAGATTGATTAGCAGGATCACGATTGTTCTAGTTGCCTTCCTACTGATTACATCTTTCACGGAAGAAAAATGGGTTCGTTTTAACAAGCTCCAGTCAGACTAGACACAAGCAACGTTCTCAAAGAGTGATTGCCCAGGATTAGTGTTATTCAATAGGCAAAAGGGTATTGAGTTCAGAGTTTTTCCTGGTAGACTATTAGAGATAAATTTTGCATTTGGGATTTCCTCTCCTGAAATAGGTGAAGTTGTATTTTTCATTTAGGAAGTTAATTTGTTTGTTCCACAAAGTGTTTCAATCAATGTTATATATGTTTGGGCCTGGGGCCTTGAAGCTAAGTTTTGCCCCAGATACTGGACATAGATATATTGTTTGAAGATAAAGTTTACAAAATCAGGGCTTCTGGAATAATTTTCTGATACTGAAGCATGGAAGCCATGACTACCTGATGGATCACTGTTGTGCCAAGAAGTCAGATTCAGGTGGAGCGGAACATGGTAGAGATATTTTGGGGATGTGAAAAATGCATTGTTAGGCAACCATAATCCAGGCTTGCATCTTCTTGCCATGATGTCTCTATATCATACAGGTGTCCTACCTTGAGCTCCCTCACCTTTGCTCTTTACAGTTCTGCTCTGTGGAAAGATGGGTTTAAACCAGTGTGTCCACTGGTCTTTCTAAAGAGGGAAGATCATTTCAGAACCCAAACTGTAAATGGGGTGCGGGTCTTGAAATGATGCTGCTTAAACAGATGTCTTCCTACTGGGTGGCAGGTCCTGATATGGGCAACATCAAGGGATTCTCTGATGCAGTGAGGATAGTTCCAGGAAGAGGCAAGACTTGGACCTATCATTTGTGGTGTGTCTCTGGATACATTATTGATCAGCTGAGTATATTCCTTATTGCTTACCAACGGAGATCAAACAAAGTAGGGAATGTAAAGGACATTGAGATGGTCAGTCCAGAGGAAAATGGTTATTTTATTTGGTGACTAGTTTGGGTGCCACAAGTGGTGATTTATCACATGGTTTATCATGTCCTTCCCAGTTTTCAGTCCACATTGCAGTCAAGATTTCTACATGGAGATGCAAGCAAATTCTAGTGTACAAACTAAGAGTAAATGTGAGCTTCTTCTAGACTAGTGTGTGTCTGGGTAGTTAACTCAGTGATCACCTGGCTTGTCTGACTTCCTGTGGCTGGCTATAGGTGAGCCTAGGCTAGGACAGGACTTCCTCTGAAAAGAGACAAATTGTGGCTTAGACAAGAAACAGTCACTGCAGGCTCAAGGAGGGATCTGAAATTAAGTTGAGTGTCAGACCTCAAATGCTTCAATAGTAAAAGTGTTCTGTACTCACAGCAACCAAAAAGTAACTCAAAATTCAGTGTAATGAAAAGGAGGTATTCCTGGCTTAGGATTGAGACTGTTGTCTGCTATGAAATGTGACATTTTTATGGTACATTCAGTATATTCAAAACCTTCCGCTCTTCTGGAAGCATCATGGTTTAGTAACAAAAAACAAAGACTTAATATTTTCTTATTTTCATTCTCCAGCATGTGTCAAATTCATATATCTTTGGGCTCTGTTGTGTTAAAATGTTTGACTTAGTGACTTGAGCTTTATTAGAATGTGTAAATGAAGGTTGGCTTGGCATGAGGACAGGATGTCCAACACTTTCTGAAATATCCTAAACATACATTTTGTACTGCATACTTATGCAAAGCAATGACCTCAGCATTAATGATTATCAGAGCAAAATATCAATAAGCTGGGGGGAAATTGATGTTCTGTCCTGTTCAAATATTCAGCAAAGACTCAAAATTATAAGCAAAAATAAAACACATATCCACGTCATTAGTGTGCAGATCACTTTCTTCTTTAGTAAATGATAAAATGATATATACTTCAGAATTATTTTCAAATAATTTTAATATGATACTTTTACTAATTCTTTGAATAAAATCAATTCATGATTTGTTATCAATATGCACTTGATTTGTATACCTACTTTATTGACATATCCAGCTAGCACCTCATAAAAGTTCTTTGGGGAAAGATGTTTTGGTTGACAAAAGTTTAAGAAGTGGCTAATCTGGTGCCCAGTACACCTGTTGGTGACAGGGTAGAGGGTGAAATAAGGAGAAGGATAAAACCCTGGAAGGTGAGGTTTCATTTTATTTTTACTTTTTTACTTCTCTCTAGAACCAGCCTTTCAATAAACTGAAAATGATTTGATTCTTCATTTTCTTTTTAGAAGAAATGGACAAAAAGAAATGTATGTGTGTGTCTGTGTCCATATCTACATATCTATATCTGTATCTGCATCTATATCTCTATCTTGCTGAGTCCATTTAGTGTGACACAAATATATTTGTGTTTAGGGTTGACCTCTTGGGATTAGGATTGTCTGTGGAGAAAGTTGATCCACCTTCTCTTAGCAGACATCAATTACCTGTATGTAGCTCTAAGGATGGGGCTTTATGAGGTTAGATTTTTTTTTCCCCATCCACACTGGCAACTCATCTAGTGTTGGCATTGTGTTTGTCTTGTTATCAACCTAGATGGCTCTTAATCTATGTCAAATTGACAGCTGCGATGGAGTCCAGGGCATATTGATTTTGTGAGGAAGAGGATTTGGGGGTGAGTGTGAAGTGGCTGAGACAGGACCTCATGTAGTTGAAAATGACCTTGAACTTTTGTTCTTCTCCAGTACTTGGATTACAGGCTTGTGCCACCGTGCCTGCTACAATGGGGATTCTTAAATAAGACACCTTCTAGAACCAAGCGTGGTCTACATCTCCCAATTTGATGCTGAAATTTCACATTTTCTTCTGTTCTATAATATCTAGGAAAGCCGAGTATTAGTGTAGGTTTTATTGAAGGATTCCTTGTGAAGCCCTTTTGTACAGAAAGTGGAACTGAGAGATAATTCTTTTTAGCTCCTGGTGTTTGGAGGTCAGATACATTTTTAGTAATTGCATTAATTATATATTATATATTATATTATATATTATAATTATATATTATATATTATTATATAATATATATAAATGCTATAGGTAAAATTGATCTAGCCCTCGTATATAATTTACCTGAGGTCCCCCAGCTTGTGAGAATTGAGGTTGGAACTGTCATTCATCCAGTGAGTTACTTCTGATCCTCTTGCATCTCATCTGCCTTCACTGACTTGTATCAGGACCCAGCATCTGCTCTGGTCCTCCCCTCCAAAAAAAAAACAAAGCTGTTGCCTTTGAAGGCTGTAGTTTGTGCTGGTGTTTCTTTCAATCATTGGTGGAGATTGGACAGTAACATGCACTTGTCAAAGGCATTTAAGACACAGAAGTGTGAGATGACACATTGACAAGGCTACTAAAAGCCCATTGCACTGGTCATGGGGCAGAGGATGGAGTTCAGTATGGATGGAGAATTATAAAGTCAAGGAGGGGAGGGGCATGTCATATTTTCTTTGATATCCCTGTGAGTCACATAGAGTTTGGTATCTCCTAAGGCTAGAATTTCAACAAGCAAAAAGATGATTTGTTTCTGCATTTTTGATTTAGGTCAAAGGGAAAAACCAAGAACTATTTTTTTTTTGGTAATCTATTGATGGTGTTAGTTATATTTCTTCTTTACTAAACTACTGAACTGTGAACAGTGCAAGCAGGAAGTCTCTTCTGGGATGACTGCAATCTACTGGGTAGATTGTGAATTCTTTTCTTTAAAAATAGACTTTTTGGTCACAGAGCTAAGAGCATGGGTTACTTATTATGGTGTGTGTGTGTGTGTGTGTGTGTGTGTATGTGTGTGTGTGTGTGTGTGTTGTGTATGTGTGTAGAGTTTCTGAATTGTGTTGCTGTCCTGAGCCCTAATGCCCTGCCCTGGGCTTCCTATTATGAAAACCACTTCTTAAGGCTGTTTTGTTTGTTTGTTTGTTTTTTTAAACTGCTGATAAAAAGCAAGCATACCATCAGGAGGGAAGTATGCTAACCTACCAGAAGCCCCTGAAGCTTGACACAGGTTACAGGACCCAGGTTGTGAGGAACTAAGATTAGAAGGTAGAACTGAAAAGAAGGTAGAAGGTCCCTAGGGTAAAGACCCTGGGTAGTGGAGGAAGGATGGTGACTCGTGATATGTCTGCTCCCTGATGACTTAGGCACTGCTACCTCATCTAGCACAAGAGACATGCTTTGCTTTCCTTCTTTCCCCAGGTCCTGCTGTTAGACCTACTGTGGAAGGTACTCCATGAATTGCATGGCATTTTGGGTAAAGAATGAGCGAGGGGAAGAATAGACAGATCTTGCCTTTTCTTTGCCTCCATTACTAAAGGAGTAGCCCTGAGAGATTCACCTGGAAAGATGGGGTCAAGAGAAATGTAACAAGGGTTTACCAAGCACAGATCCAGTTAGAAGTATGGAAGATGAGGACATTTGAGTCCCACCCTGTCTTCCTGAGAAGTTGGAGAGACATGATGCACTATAAACAAATTACATAGTTTAAAATATGTGTTTTTACATGGTTTATAGTGTGACAAAACAATATTGTATACTTCCTGATAGGATACACAGAGAGGCATACCATCACTGTTACAAAATGCTGGTCCAGTGCAACCTGGATTTAGTCAGGAGAAAACAGCACCAAAGCTTAAATTAGTTGTATTAAAAATGTTGTGGTCACATGATGTCAAATCCTGAATGGGAACTTGGAAAAGAAAATCAACAAAACCAAGATGTTTGTTAAAATGGATCTAGTGAGGTAACATTAACATGGTAATATAAACTGTGGTTAGGACAGTAGTACTGCAGCAAAGTTAATTCATGATTTTAGTGACTGTTCCATGATGTATAAGAGAATATCCTTGTTCTAGGATGCATAGACTCAGTAGTGTCTGCAAGTCACTCTCAAAGGGTTTAGAAAGGACTTAGAAAAGAAGGATGATGCGGATGGGCTAAAGTGTTAACTTTGGGGGAACCTAGGTGAAAATGCATAGGAATTCATTATATTAGTCTTGCAACTTTTCAATAAATCTGAGTGATTCACTTGTTTCAAAATAAAATGTGTGTGTGTATGTATACATGTATGTATATAGTTTTTTCTTTGTTTACATATCCAAAATAAAATGTTTTAAACTGTACTCTTCATGTCTGTAGTTCCCCAATTTAGGAAGACAAGGCATCATAGTGGCTCAGGATTTTCTGGGTTCAGATCTTCACTGTACCATTCTGAGCCTGGATAATATCAAACACACTGATGTCTTCATTGGCTGGCTGAGAAGTAAATGAGCTGAAGTCTAGGAGGAGCTCTGAAGAGTATAGGCACATGTCCAATGTGCAATATGTGTCAGCTCTTATACAATAGAGTCCAAGATAGAATTGCCGACCATTACTTATAAGGATGTAGATACATGTCTGTTGATTGATTGTTCTATGCTGTCAATAATTTACATATTTCATCACTATGCAATAACAGAGAATGTCACAGCCATAAATATCTTGTAGGTATAGATGTTCTAGGTTAGGCCAGGAAAAGTCATGAAGTCTACCTAAGTCCTCCCTTCTCCCATGCCAATATTTGGAAAAACCTGGAGCTGCTCCCTGGTACCTTGTCAACTAATCATGGAGGAAATTCTTCTTTACAGGTGCAGCCAGTTTTACTGTCCTGTTGGCCCACTTTAAAACCAAGCGAGAGAGGAATTTCCTGGGACAAAATAGATTCAAGGGGCCTTCCATCATCCACGTTGTTATCTCTTTCTCTACTGTCAGAACGTGTTGTGGTATGAATGTCTGTGGTTGGGAGGCAGGGCATAGATTCTTCAAGTGGTTGTAGACTCATTCCTTGAACCAGTTAAAGAATTGGTGGCCAGCCCCCAAGTCCTAGGGGGTGGAAAGTCTCCCTGGCAGGGAAGTTTACCTTACAGCCTACCTCAGGACTTGAGAACATCTGCCAGAAGAATTCTGTATACTTTCCACATATGCTGTGCATATTCTAGGACACAATTGCCCAAGTTACAGCAAACGTTTGGCCATTTTGGAAACTAAAGATTTGCTAGGAGAGAGTTTCAAAGTCCCTTTAGTCTTCAGTCACTGTGTCTCTTCAAAAAAAAAAAAATCAGAAAAAATAGCTGGGGGTTGACTGAATAGTCTTCACCAGGACTTCAGGGAACCTGAAAACTGGATTCTGTCTCCCTGCACCCCACAATCTGCAGCAGGGCCTCAACCTGACAGATGTTGTTATTCTAAAGCAATCTCTGGCAACCCCAGTTGGGAGGAAAGTGCCTCTCAATTTGTCAGGGACAGTAATAACATCCCTGTGTCCATGTCCATTCCCTGCTTTATAATGTACATGGCTTTTATTAGCCATTTCTCTTGAGGCTCAACAAGTATTTGGTTGGGCTGGAGGACAGCCTATGATTCCTATAAGATAAAGCCAGGGGCTCTCTTGGCTAGGGCCAGAAGATAGGAGCCCCGGTCCAGCATGGGCACTCCACACTTACAGGCTTCAACTTCACTGTCCAATTGCAGAGCCTAGACTTTTTGGCAGGGCCACCTACAAATCATCACTGGGCTTATTCACCACCCTGTGTTCATCAAAGCCTCTCTGGCCTGCTGAGTTTAAGCCTTTCTGGGTTCTCTCTCCAGCAGGAAATCTTGAAGGCTTAGGGGATATGGGAACCCTCAATGAGTTGTTTGAAAAGACAGGAAGCTGGGAGAGTAAATCTGCTGCCAGCCTGATTACAGACTAGTGGTAAACCACTGGAGCTGTGCTTAATAGAAGCTCTTGGTTTAACCTTCTGGACAAAGGTCTTTTCTATACATACTTCTCTATATTAATTATGAAATAATAGGTTTCCTCATAACACTTTCTTTCATACATGTATACAATGTGCTTTGATTATGTTCACCTTCCATTACCCTTCCTTTCCCCCATAACTCATCTTTCCCCTTTAATGCTTTTAAAAATAGATTCTGGTATGAAAGAAAATATGCTATTTCTGTTTCTGAGTCTGGCTTATTTCTCTTAGTGTGATGGTCTCCAAGTCCATCCATTTTCTGGTAACTGACACCAATTTTGTTCTACTTTATGATGTATTCTGTTCCATCATAGATACATACACATCATATTTTCTTTAGATTCTTACCTGTTGATGGACACCCGGTTATTTCATAACTCAAATCCAAATAATTCAAGTCATAATATCTATCATTCAGGAAACAAATAATAACAAATGTGGTGATGTCTTGCTTGTACAAGTAAAGACTGCCTGAAACAAAGTTTGGCAAGTCTGCAGGGCAAAAAGAACATTTATCCATTGCTGATGGGAATGTAAATTAGTTCACTAAGGAAATTGCTATAGCAGTTCTTCAAAGAACTGAAAATAGAATTACTGTAGGATCTGTTACTCCATATGTATTTCCAAGTGAGAGTTGGAGATGCATTCATTCATTCCTTCAGCTATGGTCTTGCAAATATGGGCCAGGTTCTAAGTTCTCCCTCTCCCATCACCTCGGTGAGAATCTTAGGAATGGAAATTAAGGACTTGAATTCTAGCTTTTCCCTTCCCTTAAACCTGAGTTATAAAATAGCTAATCTAATACCTGGAGAATTTCTTACTTTACTATGACAAGAAAAGAAAGCTGATTGGGAAATTTCCTGTAGACTGAAGACTATTCCTTGAAAGTGAACATCATCATGGTAACAAGGACACCAAGGGTGATAAAAACAATCACTCTGGGGAGTTGATTGTGATGTCTCTTGTTCATCCTCAGATTCTCATAGGTGATGAGACAAGAGCACAGTGAATCTAAGGATAAGCATTTATATATGTGGAGGAACAAACAAAGGAACTGCAAATTGCCCTTTTGCAAGGTCTCTATCAATCCACCACCATTTCTTTAGTGGAGATAAAAAGGAAGTCCTTAATGTTTTCACAACTTGTAGAAAGCGCTATACTTCCATCCTCTAGTAAAGTCAGATAAGCTGTGCCCGTCCTGTAGGAAGCCTTCTTAGAGTCACTACTCTTCCTTACTCAGCCTGGATGAAACAACCCATCTCTTCTGAAAAAAAAAAAAAAAAGTGGACTTGTATTTATCAAGTACATTCAGCTACAATTCCCTGCCCATATGTTCTCTGGTCCTCTAGATTATGTCTTACTCATCTTTGCATTTTCAATGTCCACTGCAATTCCTGGCATGCTATTTTTGCAATAGGAAGGAAGTATTTCTGAATGAATAGACAAACATTCACCAGCTCAAACAAGGCCTGGCTCATAAACACGATGGGAATTGAAGTCAGGAAAATGTGGCTCACATATTGCACACCACTACACAGGCTCTGTGATCTTTGGTACCTCTTATGTGATTATCCCCATACAATCCCCATGGGCTAGAAGGGGCTATCATGATCTTAGGCTGTTTGGAGCAGTTTCGTATCATATCTTCTTTACATGACTTCTAGCCTATTTTCATTATGGAAAGGACAACAGACTTCATGTAAGACAGGAAAGATCAGAAGGTGGCTCTTTCCCCAGGAAGTCTTCAAAAATCTTGCTGGCCTTTGGGAGTTCCCACCCATGTATGGAACATAAGGAATCAGCTTGAGATGGGTGTGCTCTACAGGTTTTTTTTTTTCCGAAAAAGGATTAAATCTGATACAATACTGGAAGAGCACGGGAGACTGAAGCCCCAGGTTTCATACTTTCCCTTGCCACAGGGGATGGAAGGAATATTGTTTCTCCTTAAAATGATTTATTTAAATGGGTAGGTTAGAATTCTACTTAAAACCCAGTGTCTGAATGCACCTGTTTTGGTCAGCTTCTTGTTCTCTCAGGTATTTAGGCATTGAATTTTCCCCATTAGGAGAGTGATTGACACTGTGGTCCTTACAATAACACATGATTATAACTCTGCAAATGGCAATTACATTCAATGGAAACCAGATGTTGCTTGGAATTTGACTCTTCTGGTTTCTTGGTGAAGTAGATGAATTTGTAAAGTAGAAAACCACAATCATTACTCAGATGGACTGTACACGAATTAATGACATAATATCTAAATCATATATGGTTGAAAATAATGATTAACTTAAACTATCAAGATAAGCTAATGAAAAACAGGCTCTTAAAAATTAAAGATGTGTTTTCTTTCATATATTTTATTCATATGCTAATCACAAAACTAGCCTGCTCTTTATGTCTCTTCAGCCCCAAATAAGAAAAATAGATTGTTTAAAAGAAGTCCTTTTTGGTGGTTCACATGTGGGAGAAAGTGGACAACTACGATGGTTTTTCTTGGCTAGTGAATTTTTCTAGTGTCTGAAATCAATCTTTTAAAAATATATTGTTGTTAAGGACAGTTAACAGTGTTTTATGCTGAATTACACACAATATATTTTGAAGGACACATTCTGCTTTTTATGTCTGTGTAAGTGCATCCTCTCAGACAGAACTTCATCCTCTCTCTTGAGCTGGCATACAAATGTGTTTGCACACATGCTTTCATGGATGCATGATCTGTGTATGTGTGTCTACCTCTCTCTGTTTCTATTTCTGAGTCTTCTGAGTCTGTCTCAGTCTCTGTCTCTCTGTCTCTGTCTCCCCCCCCCCCTCTCTCTCTCTCTCACACACACACACACACACACACACACACACACACACACACACACACACACACACCACAGTATTGCCTCTGGCCAAGAAGGCAAATTGGCATTCCAAATCCACCCACACTACCCTTTCAAAAGCTCAGCCTTGGGTTAGCACCCTCTGAGGTGGTTGAGTTTGCAAACCTTGGCCCATCATTTCCACTGTCATGAATTCTCAATGACATCATCACTGTAAAATTAGGAACTCTCTTTCTTTTCCTGCAGATGTGAAAGTTTGACATCGCATTCCATGGTCCCGTGCCACATTTCATCAGCGTTTTTCCTTTGCTTTCTCCAAAGCCCGTGGCCGCATGTGGCGTGTAGATTGCCAGCGCTGTTTGGGATCTCATATCAAATGCTGCTACTTAATCCCAGGCGGCCTTCCCCAAGCCCACACCTGCAGCTCATTGAACCCTCCTGGAGTACAAAGAGCTGATTTACAACACGAAGGATCCAGGCACTGGTTGCAGCTGGAGCTCCAGCAGGAAAAGGAAGTTGTTCATCATCTTGTGTGCATTTCATTAACAATAGTGTACCCGATATGTAGCTCATAGAATAATTTCAAATCACTGACAGAGAGCGTTATGACATGTGGCATTACTAGGAAAAATACTTCAGGATGGGCAAATTAAACGTGAGCTCGAGGTTTGCATGCGACCCCCTAGAACTGCACACACTGATTTACACTTGGTGCGTTGACCTTGTGTTGGTGTCTGATTCTGTGGGCATTTTCCCATTTCTTATTTCTTTCTCTTTGTCTTTGAAGCAACCTTAGAGTAGGGCTGGGGCTGGGATATCCTTAGCTTTCTGCCTTTTTCCACCCACTTCTCCCAGCTCCATATTGATAGCCAGGAGCTTAGAAGGACCTGTGCTGCTATGTCTGTGCAGTTGGTGGGATGGGCAATTTGCATGGCAGAATGGGACATACAGTATGTGCCTTTCTCTTTTGAGTACCTGTAGCATACTGGTGATGAGGAGTGAAGATGATGGATAGAGACAAAGATAGGATGGATGCTAAGAGGTCATTGGAGGGCTGGGCTACCTCACTCAGCTCTTAGGCTTGCATCCCTGGAGCCCAGACCAGACTCCAAGGAGGTATCTCTAGCCACCAAGGAGGTTTTCATTGCTCTGCAACTCCACTTCTTATCTGAAGGCATCTTGCAGTCAAGGGTCTATGAAGGGATTGGAAATCTTAAACCTAAGATTGCCTTGGAAGGGACAGAGGACACATTTGGGGCAATGCCCCACACATCCAATCAATGATGCACAGGATGGAAAGGCCAAGATGAATTTAGGGTGGCCATTTGAGCTTTGTTTTCTAAAGGACAAAATCAATAAAAATCGCCCCACTCAAGGGAGAAGGCACAGCTAGGGAGAAGCAAATTTCTTTTCACTTTGTAATGGTAAACAAACCAGGCGCAGAGCAGTATCTGATGTGGCTGAGCAGGGCCTGGTTTCCAGTTTCTCTTGATGTGTCAAATGCATCCCTTATGTGAATCCGTTTAAAAATATTTCTATGCAGTGGGTTTGGGGAATCAATAAGCTTTTATGATGCTCTCCTTGCTTCACATAATTTATGATTTCAAAAGAAACCCTGCGTATTCCTTTAAGATGTTTATATATTATGTATTTTCAATAATAAAAGCTCTTCCAAGATTTTCCTGAGTATTGTTAGGTTTCTTTCTTTCTTTCTTTCTTTCTTTCTTTCTTTCTTTCTTTCTTTCAAATCTTCCAAGCTTTTTGTTCTCTCTCTTTTCTTCCTTACTTTCTTTCTCTTTCTTATACATAATGCTAATGACTTTGAAACTTACACATAAATTGAAGCTGGATTTATAAAATGCAATAAAAAAACTCCCAGGGAAGGAAGATAAATATAACAAGCCATGAAACCATGTCAGCTCCTTCCAACATTGGAAAGACTACAGACAGGGACATTAATGACCAGGATGTGTGGTGTTTCCCAGGTTAGGGGTGGGAGCTCCCAGCAGGCAGTCTTAGGATGGGCTGTCCTGCCTTCCTTGATTTCTCCAAAATTCAAATCTAATTGCAGATTGGAACCTATCCATCTGCTCAGTCTGTAAAAATAATTTTCCCTGAATATTTACCCAAAGTGCATTATTGCTTATACAGTTGTGAAAAGCATTTAGCACTTTATAATCCTCTATTTGCTCCTATGTGGGCCTGGGAGTATACTCTCCTTACAGAATTCACAAATGCCTAGAAGGCTAACAATTTTTACAAAGTGTTCCTCATGGAAAACATCTGGAACTTTTCCAGAATGGCATTCCAGATGTTATGGTTTTAGCAGTCACAAAAGTGCACTGGGCTCTCTCTCTCTCTCTCTCTCTCTCTCTCTCTCTCTCTCTCTCTCTCTCTCTCTCTGTGTGTGTGTGTGTGTTTTTTTTTTTTTTCCTGGTTCTACATACCCCACCGCTTATGCACTGGATTCTCCTTGCTTTACCTCTGGGACACTTTAGGTTTGAATTGTTTAATATTCACTTCTGGACAACTTTGCTTTCAGAACAATTACACATCTGGAAGGAAGGGAATCTGATGGAGACTACTGTAACCAAATATGCACCGAGAAAGAATCTTTAATTGGTATTTTAAAATTGACTTTTCTCCCCAAAATTTGAGTCAGAAAGACTAAACACAGAGAGAGGGAAGCTTGAATACATCATGTATCTGGGGAGAGAACTTTGGTCTTTTATTCCCAAATCATACTTAACAGAGGTTGAATAATTCCCTTACTTGCCCCAGCTACGTGTTATGTATAGAACAAGGAACTCAGTACCAGGAGATGTTGGGTGAGTCTGCTTCAAGGCTCTTGAATGCTGCTTGATGGGCTAGATGTCCAGGAAGGCATAAGATTCAAGTCATAGCCCTATGATCCATATATTATATCCCTTTCTACCCACTAGATATCAGCTTTATACATTTCTTAGGACATCTGGGGGGCATTAGACAAGAAGCTAGAGTGAACTCCTCTAGGTCTCTCAGGACAAGGACGATTGGAAGGAATAAGAAAAGGAGGAGAAGGGGAAATCTCAGTGGGCTACTATGGAAGGGCAAAATTCCTCTATGATTCAGGGCCTTGGGCTCTTCTAGCCATGAACTGCTTTTGTCTTAGGGGAGACAGATAGCATCTCAACAAACCAAACAGATACATTGAGAACCTCCCCTGAGCTACAGTCTTTGTTGCGCATCACATAGAACCAGACAGATTGTATAGTATAAGTGCCTACTCGGGGGAGATGGCACAGTATAGGAGAAGGGAAACAGCTGCAGTGAAAACCAGATGTACAGTGAGTATATGGTGATCTGGGGCCAGTGCTGAGAATGGGTCTAGATGGCTGAGGGGAAAGAGTGTGAGAGTTATGAGAGTAAGTGCAGGGGTGTAATCTACAAGAGGGGTGCAAATCGCTCAGGGATAGACTGAGGGGGTGAGGTTGGTATTTGAGAAAAAGTCATACAAAGCAAGGGGTGGGATGGGAGAGCAATCAGTGTCTGACCTTTCAGCTAGAGCTGCTCTGCTCCAGGGGAGTGTCTGAGGCATGCTGTGATGTCACACCTTGCAAAGACACAAGAGCCTCTTGGAATCCATCTTACCCTTCTTTACTGCACAGGTGAGGATGCTAAGTAGAAATATACCCTTTGCTCTAGGCTTGACTGCCTACACAAGACATGTAATACCCCAAGGGGCCAATATACAGACCATTACTGACTGTATATAGTTCTTCACCTATGAAATAAGTACATCTTTGCACTAGGTATTTGCCCCAAGGACTTTCTGCACAGCCTTGGAATCATTTGGTAAGATCAGAATTGAGGCTACTGTCAGTGAAGAGGTCTTAGTGTACATTAATGCTGCCCTCAGGACTTCTCAGGACCTATAACCCTTGCTGAGTCTTCCATCCAAGGTGGGGAGCAGATCTCCCATCAGCCCTAGGGCCATGATTCCCACAGTCATTTAGGCTCACTGATGTCTTAGAAAGATTCTCCAGCAGACTGGACTGGGTCCTGGGTCCTGAAAGACCTCCAATATTGACCAAATCATGGACACTTGTCATGGTAATGAAAGTAGCTCATGCTCTATCCTCAAATGTGAATACTGAAAGATGTTTAACAGAGCCAAAGAGATATCCTATGATTTTCCATTTATAAAATTCAACTGAAATGAGTAACATTTCCCCTCTCATGTTGTATTAATAAGAGTTTCTTATTTATGGTGTATACAGATGTCATAACAGTTCAGAGCATGGAGACACTATTTTGTATCCAGGAGTAGGTAGAAAGATTCTGAGGAGACTTCTGGGGGGGGGGGGGAGGAGGGTGGATGAGCTTTGAGCACCACAGAATCTTTCTTGTGGAATGGAAAAGGATGGCTTAGCCTCAATCACTATTAGAAAGAGTTTGTCTTGGATGGGGAAGCATGAACACAAGGTAGTTGGGGGACCCAGAGGTATTGGGCCCAGCCTAAGATCCGCGAAGGCCATGGCTCAGGAGGACCAATGACTGCTTTGCTGATTATCGCCACTGGGAAGTTCACAAAATGAATTTTTGTTTTTGAATGAGTGTTCTTCATCTCTGAACACATACCAGGAATTTATAAAATGACTCCTCTGGGATGCACTTTCCTACTTAGCTGATACTCAGTGCCTGATCTTAGGCTAGGTCAGTGATACGTATTGACATACATGCTCGGTCTTGTCCCTGAGGCCTTGTCGTAAGGCTTCTGAGGAGGCTACTTTCCTTCTTTTTCTGACTTCAGCACCCCCTCACCTCTAACTTCCAATCCCCATCTTTTCCAAGGCTGCTCTCCTTTGTCCCTCCTTCCTCCACTTCTGAGAGCCTTGATTAGAGGTAAGCCCACAGAGTAAGCCCCTTAGCAGCTGTCTCTCCCTACTCCTCCCTGAGTGAGGCATCTGGTTCTCATTGTCCTCTTGATGCATCGATCTCCACTTTCACCTTGCTCTGTTTATGTATATATTACATCTGTTTGAAACCCTGAGCTCCTAACTGGTTTTGCACCCCTCTCGACATAAAGTAACTTCCGAAGGAAATCTGAAGAGAGCTGGACAGATTGAGAAGGGTTTGGGTAAGCTCCAAGCCCTCCCCTCCCTTATGCATCGAGGGAGATGTGAACATGTCAGATCATTTTGAAGGAAGTATTCCTAATTTTTACCCATGGACCATTTGTGTGGAGTCTAATGGCCACTAAAAAAGGAATTGGAATGTATTATGTGGTAGGTGAAGGCTTTTGACAAGAGCATTCAAAGCTATTATGATATTCTCAATAAGATCTTGTGACTATGTCTAAAAAGAGGCTAGCATTCACCTCAGTGATCTTTGTGTGTGTGGTTACTGTAGCAATATCATATTTACTAAGGGGAAATGCAACCTTGGGGAATTATGTACTTGCTGAAGTCACTGAGTAGTGGGTTACAAGAATAAAACCAAGGTGTTGAGCACCATTGCATTGCTCAGCTCTTGGCACGGGAGACCTACCTCTCTCTTTCACCTGTTGAAATGTATAGCCATGCACACGAGACAGATACCCTTCCTACCCGTTGAAACCAGGCTGATTGAGGTTTGTATGTTTACACACACACACACACACACACACACACACACACACACACACACACTAACTCCAGGTGATTCTAAAGTACAATTTGAAAGCCATTAGTCAGCAACATCTGGAATAGTGAAAGGAGACACAGTGTGGCTTGGGAAACTGCTGTGCTAGTCCATTTTGGCCAAACAAACTCAGTGTATTGATCTACTTCTAGACTATACCTCAGCCTGGATAATCCATCAGAACTGGCCTTTAATTTTCTCTACTCATCAAAGCCCTGATCTGGAGGCATCCACAGAAATGCCATTTCTCTTTAGAGCACTGCTATCCCCTTTATTCTTTGGTTTTCTATAGGAATCTCAACCTACCCTTCCAGAGGCCATCTTTGAATCTTCTTCTATACTCTCCCATGGTGAGACATACAGCAATGACAAATACTGAAACACATAGTCACGGATGACATATAGCAGTCATTCAGAAAAAAGTCTGGGGATAAATGAATAAATGATCACATGACCTTGAAGAATATCCCAAACTTCTTTACTACTTACCATCTTTTCCACTTTTCATGTCAGTGGAACTCCATATATCTTTAAATCTCTAAAATTTATTTCTAGTCTGGCTAGGATGTTTTTCTGGAATTCCTTTAATTCTCCTAAGTGAGAGGAAATGGGGGAAAGACATTTACTTAATTCTAATTTGCAAAAAAAAAAAATGTTATTTACAGACTAGTATTCAAAAAGAAAACCGAAGTGAACTGATTCAGTTTGGAGAGTTTAAACACCTGTTGACGTATCAGAGCTGCTGTTCAAACTGCCCTCTTCCCAGATAGGACACATCTTATTGACTCTGGGTGTTCGTGAGGGTATGATCAAGGATTTTCACTGTTGATCCCCAAACCAGGGCACACCTAGGACCCCAAATTTTTGTCTTAGTAGTCATCTCACCTAACACTCAGGTGTCCCTAATATTATGATCTTTTTAACCTGGTGAGTTTTCAGTGGTCAACTTGGCCTTTTCTTTTTCTAAACTTTATTTTGAAGGGATTATATTGAGATTATCCTCTTGTACTTTTTTCCTCCAGTTTGTGAGTTGGAGACAAGTTGGAGGTGAATGGAGAAATAGTGATAGTTTCAGGTAAAGGCTTATTCTTTGGGCTTTATTTAGAAATTTTGAAATGTTTATGAAAACATTTAGATTATAAAACATAGATTCCTTTGAAAATAAAAGGAGATTTTGTTGAAATTAATCTGGAGTCCTTTAAAAACAATTTTAGAAAATTCATGTATTAGTGACATCTAACAATTTCTCTTGGCAGAGAAATTCCTAAGAAAATCAGAAACAAGGCAAATTTATGGCTTCAAGAAGAAGAGGAGGTCACCACCGTAGATCATCTCTGACAGTAGAGGGCTAAGCTTAGGTTCTGGGATTCAGAGGCTCTGGGGTACACTCCTGGATTTTTACGTTTGACAATTGGCTTGTTACTTCTATGTCCCTCTGTTCTCTCAACTCTAAAATAGGGACATGGACCCTGTCCACCTTCTGGGCTTTGATGACTGTGTGGTGATTATGGCCAGGGCAGACCTACTTGACACAGCTTCCTGGAGCCAGTTTTTACAATCTCTGGGTGGCATTCATATGAAGAAGTGGTTAAGAGGCTGTATAGACTTGGATATGGACAACTAAATTAGTGGGCACCAGCTTTAGCTTTGCCATTCAGCCAATGAGTCTTGCTAGATCATCATCAAGCATCCTGCTGTTAAGAATAAATAGAAGAGAAGATTTGGTATCCTGCACAAGCTCACCTGGCAAGTACTCAGTCTTCCTCACAATGGTTCTATCTCTGAGTGGCTTGGATAGGCATCTTCTAGTACCTTCTACCACAAGGTCAGCTTCAGAAAAGATGAAATACAGTGGCCACAAAGAACTCTTATTCTCACTGTTTTCTGTCAGAACCAAACTCAAGAAGGTTCATACAAGGAATCCAAAGCCACCTCTTGCATGGTGGCCTTCTCTGAAGTGGGTGGCACTCTACATTTGCTTTCACAGCAGGGAAAGTGTCAACCTTTCAACACCCCAAACCACAGCTGAAGCTTAAAGAATGTGGCGGAATTAATTTTGTGGGCCTTGGTTCACAATATCTAGCATCCCCCCGACCCCTAAACGAATCACATTAGTTTTCCACACATCGGTGGCTGACAACTTCCTTTCCACCCAGGGAGGCAGCAAAAGCTGCTGATGTGAGAACATAAACGTTTATGACAGGTAGAGTCCTTCACAGGGCATTCCAGCCAGGACACAGCCCTGGCAGCCAGATGGCACCAGAAATGTCAGATAGGTGAGTGGCTGGCAGATGAATGAGTCAAATCCAGTCCTTTGTAGCATCTAGCAAGCTCAAGTATTTGTTCCTATTCGTTCACAAGACAAGACTCACATCTGCTGAATTAAGGCCAGTAAGCTGAAAATTAGAACTTCAGAGGTGACTCCCCCCCCCACACACACACACAAGGGTACCAGACTCCAGCCTTTAGTGGCTGTATTACCTCCAGATTCAGTTTCCTATGACACCCACCCTGCCACATTTCTAGAAGTTACCATGTGGGCATGTGGGGGTATGGTTCAGTTTTCTATTTTTGTCTGTCCATCTGTCTGTCTCCCTCTCTTTCTGTCTCTCCTCCACACAAGCATGCACATGTATGCACATGCATGTGCATAAACACGTGCATATACCATTTCTGTTCAATATATGGAGAGACACAGGAAAGAAACACTGTGAGACCCAATTGAGTCATATTTAATTGCATTTTTTGTGTCTTCTGCTAGCCTACTTTGATGGGGGCCCTGATGACATCTTAGTCACCACTTTAGCCTCATCCTGTGCAATAGTCCAGCAGGTCTGTAACTCTTAGTTCATGTTGTACAATTAGTAAATGCAGGCAGAGCTGATGTTGTCACACTGAGGTCCCAGAGCCCTGACATCTCTTTTGTCCTCAGTTTATTTATTCTAAGAGTCCTGTATGGCCTTAACTGTATCCTAGCTTCATATCATCCATGATTCTTTCTCCTTCCTGGCTTGTGAAATGTTCCTAAGAGGGAACACTATCTTGGTAGCTTTCCGGTTCCTGTAAGATATGCCCTTAGCTAGACTGATGGAGCAAATATTGTATGGATTTACCCGAATTCTGCACCAATGTTAAAATATGTTATTTAAGGAGAGAGTGGGGTGGCCCATCAGATAAAAGCATTTGGTCCTTAGGCTGAAGACCTGGGCTCAATCCGTGGAGCCCACATATGGAAGAAGGGAACCAATGCAATTTGTTCTCGAATCTCTACACATGAATGGTGACACAAACACACATGACTAACAATAAATACAAGTCATTTTTGTTTTGAGACAGGGTTTCTCTGTGTAGCCCTGGCTGTCCTGGAACTCACTCTGTAAACCAGGCTGGCCTTGAACTCACAGAGATCCAACTGCCTTTGCCTCCTGAGTGCTGGGATTAACCATTGCCTGGCATAAATGCAAAGTTTTAAAATGTTAATTTTTGTTATTGTGAAAGAAACAAAATTTTACATTAGAAACTTTAGACACTAAAAATAGTATAAAGAATTGTATTGGGAAAGTTTAAAAACCAATCCCTCATGGGACAATTTTAATTTTATTCGAATTTAACAGAATACAAAGAAATAGAAGCAATGATGTAGTTTTAAACAACATTTATCTGCTGTACCAGCGTTTATTAGAGGAGTCCAACTCCCTCTTTTCCCAGGGAGACAAGGGTTGAAATGCTAGTTAGATATGTGCTTAATACCATTGGTGCATACAATTTTTATTTTCCAGTTAGTAAAATCATGTCATATGTCAGTGGACACCAGTTATGTCAGACAAATGAAAAACTAACATTTTAATTCTTCTTTGATTAAATACACTACAAAAATTATACTGATTATTTTGATTACTCTTCCATGAAGATTGAAAGGTAATATGTGACTTATAAGACAATACTTTAAGATAAAATTTTTGGGATAAAACTTTGGAGAAAGGCATAGAGCACATTGTGAAGAAGCTGAGAAATTATGATAGATTCTTATTATAAGCTTGAGCACATGTATGATACCAGAGGATCACTGTATTCTCATGTCTTCTGACCTCTTGAACAAGAGGTGTCAATGTATTTATTTCTGCTAACATATAGCAAACACTTAGCCATGCACAATTTGTCCTAAAGTTAGATGGATTTCAATTCATTTTATCTACAACTCTACTGTGGTTTGGATGAGGACTATAGCAGTTGGGGTAGGTAGTTTAGGACCCCAGGATTGACTTACAATAAGGTGAAGGAGGTCTGAGGTTGGAAAGGATGCTCACCCTTTTCTTCAGCAGACCTGCAGGGGGCTTTGGAGGCATCATGCATTGGAGTCACCAGACTGACTTTCCAGAAGTTAAGTGATACTTGCTTTTTTAAGGAATCATTAGAGCACTAGACTTGTCACATCTTTTCATTGCATTGCTCTCTCCATCATCTGGGTCTCATCTAAAGTTGTACATACAATCTATTCCAAACTAAACACTCTCAGTCATCAATATTGGGTCCTGGATTCATGGTGGATGCTGGCTCTCGTTCTCAGCACTTACATTGTCTTTGATGCATGCTAGACGCCAAAGACATTCCAGAATGCTAGTGAATCTTCTGCAGTTCTGGGGGTGTGACCTGCTTTGTAGGTTGAGACATGTTGGAATGAAATGAGAGGCGGCAGCAGGTGCGCGAGAAGGTGCTGGCCATCATCCCCCTTTCAACTCCACCCTTGTCACTTATAGTTAGAAGTGGAAGTGAGAAGGTGCTAGGGGGAATCAGGCCGCTATGCTTTCTTAGGCAAATAGTCCGTGCCAATCAGAGAGTGTGGGCACAGCCTGTGTGCTAAGCCTCCGAGAGTGCTTGCCTGCCTTTGTGTCTTCACTTTCAACACTAGCTTCTTGTTTTTTAGCAAAGGTTTCGGAGTGTTGCTCGGGTTTCACCCTTTCAACATCTGAATGTCATTCCACTGGCTAACCGATTCTTTTCCTCTTTTTCACTGGGCGATGACAGGAGAAACTGCTAGTTTTTTTTTTTCCTCCTTAAAGTTCATTTAATAGTCCACTCGTAAGAAGCCACATAGCAACCACTCTGTTCTGAAGATTTGGAGTTCATTCGATTCACCTTCTCAGATGCCTTATTGAAACTGTCTTTAGAATGTGTCTAAAATGGGTGTTGCATGCTCTGCTGATGGCACCAGCCCTGGAATTTCCATTCAGGTGTTTATTTAATTGTCTCTTCTACTTCTTTCTTCTGACACTCATTTTGAAGTTTACTTTTGCCATTTTTTTGGAGCCCACTCCACCCGTGCCCCAAACATTTAACTCCCCTCAGCTCAATCCAAGACCAACCCTGAAGTTCCCAGTTTGGCTCTACATCAATGCTAGATGCCACAATATGTTAGTAATGGCTTACACTTGGGGAGAAGAGTTTTCCTGAGTGCTTTTGGAAATGCAGAGAGAAAAGTTTCAGAGAGCTCACAATTGGGTGCTAGTGATTATTTCTGAAAACAGGTGGAAAGTGATGTGGAGGAGAGATGAGAAATTGATTGTTAGAATACATAATAAATATTTGAAGTGCGGCAGACTGTCTCAGTCTCTCTTTATTTCAGCTGAAGTCTGCAAATTTGAATTTGATCCCAAACAAGCATGAAAGAGTCAGTGTCATTCAATAGGAAGGGTAGTCCACCAGAATGGGGCTGTTTCTTGGGGACTTTCTCTGTATAGATCAGTCTAACTTCACAACAGAGTGCATTTCTATTCATGAAACAGTCCAACACAATCTTTTAGGTGTGTGGAGGACATGTTACGAAGGTATGGATCATGGTCCAGGTTTTAAGTTCCTCTCTGCCAGATTCTATGCTATGTAATCTGCTGTGTTAAGTTTAATTTGTTGGAGACAAAGTCTTATACAGCCCAGGGTGGACTTAAACTAGCCATATAGCTGAGGATGACTGTCAGTCTTCCTGACTTCACCTCTGAGTGCTGGATTATAAACATGTACCATCACACCACCATGCTCAGTTATATACAGTGCTGGGAACTGAAACCATGGCTTTGTTAATGCTAGAAAAGCTGTTCGTACCAGCCAAACCACATCCTCAGCTCTACAGTGTAACACTTCATGACAAACTTGAGTGATTTTCTACATCTCTGCATGTCAGTTTCTTCCTTTGCAAAATCAGTGGTAGATGCTTCTTTGAACATTGCTCTATTTTGCTATCACTATAGTAAAATATTTTGCCGTAGCATTACATGAGGCTTTGGAATCATGAGTAGACAGCATCTTAGAAGTAATCTTGTCTGCTTTCCTGGCTTGGTTAGCCTTTGCTTAAAAATAATGTTATTTCTCAAAATTCTGTGGGTTGGCTCAACAGTCTCTCCTTTGCTTTCCTTGGACTTGTTCACGTCACTACTTTCAGCTGGAGGGGCAACAGGAATGGAAAGACCTAGGAGAACTTCACTCACTGCTTCAGAAGCTGGTGTTGGCTCTTGGTTGGGGGACCCTTGTTGTCTCCTATATGCCCTTTCATCTTCTAGGAGTTTGGACCAATGTTGTTATGCAGCAGACTCAGTGTAGCATTCCAAGTGGAGGAAACAATAATACCTCTTCAGACCTAGCTAGTCTCAGAAGTCACCAAAGTCACCTCCAGTGCATTCTGTTGGACAAAACCTACGAAACCTATTCAGATGCAGAGGAATGGGAAGTGGACTTCATCTGTGTCCCGATGGAAGATTAGCCAATTCATGCTGCAAAAGGGGCATTTAAGGAGAAAACCATGTTGATTATCTTCACCAGGCATCTAGCATCCTTCCTAGCCATACCAACAAAATCTGAGTCTTAAAGCAATCATTCAAATAAGCTAAGGATGAGCTCATGATGAAAACCCAGCTATCTTAACTCCCTTAATCCAGGTCCATGCTCACTGTAACACACTGTTCCAGAGGCCCTTTTCATCTTTATTAACCTAGTATAGTAAATATTCACCATATTCTGTATTCAGGAAATTGCTGGGCACTTTTGTGCCCTCAAAGATGAATAGAGAGTGAATATGCTTTGCTTCAAGTCAATCTATCCTCAGTGTGGCATTCACACCAGGTCAAATAATCAAGTTGAACACGTCTCCAGCTTATCTTTGTATTTTATGTATAATATGTGTCCTATGTGGAAATGAAGCCCCTTCTTATCTTGAAGTCAATAGGTATTGCCCTACATCTTTACCGGGACAATTGAGGCTCTTTTCCACTTTTTACACTCTCCACAGAAGGTTTAAAACATGAAGAAAGACAATATCGAAATTATCATAAATCTGTCTGTATGCTATTTCAGTACAGAGGCCTCCATGAGGCCTCCATGGGTCTGCATGTTGTAGTTACTGGATTACTGTTTTTACTCCTTAATGGGGTGGACCTCAGGGTCGAGTTTTATTGTATGTGTCTTAAAAATGTAGAGCTGAAGTTTCAGAGAGGGCGGTTGAGAGGTGACCTGAGGCAGAGTGGGATGTTAACCTTCTGACCTCTGAAAATGATGGCTCTCAGGCACCACTGCCTCACAGGGGGGAGGCCATTTAGCCCTCGGAGGGAGACAAGATGGCTCCCTGCTGTTACATTTTAATCTTTGAAAAGTTAAATTTAGGCTTGCCTTTGCCCTCTCACCTTCCAAGGCCACTCCACAGCAGAGACCACCTTTAGGAGCCTCTACCTCCAAAAGGTGGTCTGGGAACTTAGTGCTTAGCTTCAGGTCCTGATGGTCATTGGTTTTCATGAATTGTCCCACCCATACCTGGCCTTCAGAAAAGAGTCAACTGCTAATCACTGATGCTTCTGTGTGAATTTCAGTTAGTGAGTAAGCTTTGGCTTTGTTCATGGGGAAAGGAAGTCTAGCCATGAGCAAACAAGGGTTTTCCAAGAGCCCCTAAGTCACACTTAACAACGTCTACTCTCTGTACCTTTCAGAGAGGGATATTTTTGTGTAATACAGTTTTCTAAGGTAAATGATAAATTGTTGGTGGGGAAAAAAAAACAAAAGACAAAAGACAAAAAAAAAAAAAAAAAACCAAAAACCCGAGACTCAGAACTGGTGGATTGCCATGTTACATAATTAGTCAGTGGCAGAGTTAGAATTCAAACTGCAATCAATTAACTGGTCTTTAAAGGAGCAAATTTGACCCAGCTATTCTTTCTCATTCTGAGAATCTATGTGCCCAGGGCTAGACAGGTTTTAGTTACATAAACCCTTACAGATATTCTAAAACACAACAAAATGGTAGGGCTTTTGATAAGATGATGTGTAAGGAAATGCGGGGTCACTGTTGCTTTGCCTGTCTTGGAGGCAATGAATGGAAGTGGTATTGGGAAAATACCCTTTTGACAGACACTTTGAGGCTTCTGTTTCCAGAAGTAATTGTGCTGTGTGGTCTTGGCAACTCTTATAACCCTCCTGGTCCTTCTTAAAACAAAGTCTGAGAATAGGTAATGTTGGAGCAAATCTGAAGGCATTGTCGACTTACTACTGGGAAAGACACAGTTCTGTTGCAGCAACCGGAGTGAGTCCAGACCGGGAGGCATGACAGGCAGTGACAAGATTTTTCAGGGACAGCAAATAGGCCACCCTGGCTAAGGATGATTTATGTTGGCCAGGTTTAATAAAGTAGGGCTAATAGTTATTTTCTTGACATGAAAAAAAATATGCCTATCAGTATTGAGGAAAGAATGCTCCCTTATAATTAACTGTTGCTTAGGCATACTAGAAAATGGCATTGAGTTTTGATATCTCTTGGGCTCTGAACACTTTACAACGTTGAATTAGATAGAGCAGTTTTGGTTATTACATATGGGTGTGCATATGGTAGCAATGCCCAAGACCTGGAGAAGACCAAGCCAGATGAAATACAGGCATGGAGGAAGGAAGTGGTCATGAAGTCCCATCCCTACCTGGAATGCTATTGGCAACTGATGGCTGCTCAGAGAGGGAGAGTCAGGTTCTGTCATGGATGCAGGCTGTATAAAGGTACCCATGATCTAGTAGATGGCCCTATACCCATCATATATTGCTCCATAAGTAGACTCAATAGGTTTTTAAAACAAACAACCAAATGCAAAATTGGAAGAGAATAGTGTGTGTGTGTGTGTGTGTGTGTGTGAAGGGAATGAGGACACACTCGATCCAAAAACATTATAGCATGTGTGCATTTCTCAAACAATGAAAAAAGAGTTCCAGTGTTTTACCAAGAGAAGCATGTAGTTAGTGGTGGGATCTCAGGCATCAGCAGTGAGCTAGTAAAGGAAACAGTTTGGACAAGAGCTTTCTTGGTAGTCTTCAAGGGCTACTTGACATCTGTTTATTGTGTTCTCCTTGACGCATCTTCAAGGGTAGACACTTTACAGTTCCATTTCACTCCTAGTTCTTCCTGATTGGCTAGAGAAGGCAGCTTTGAGAAAGGAGCTAGACCGTGAGACAATCACATTGCAGGTCAACTATTCCTAGCTATGAAGCCTTGCCCAGGGAGTCACCATCACCTAACCCTTGTATTTCTTTATGAAAATAGGTGCAATGATAACTACTCTGTCTGTGTCACAAAATATTATTAGGGAACAAATGAAAGAATCTGTGTGAGTGTGTTTTATTATGGAAAAAATGTTATAGATAGCTGGAGTGGTTCTTGCCCAAATCCCTCAGTCCCACAGATCTTCAGTCTCCAGTGAGCTCATGCAGCTACATTCACCCTATAAAACCACAGAGCTTTTCTTGGGCACCCAACACCCACATCACAGAGTCCCATATACCCCGAGTATACAGCTTTGAATATGACAGCCAGCTTGGAATTGCATTAGCAGAGCAGGTACTGTGAACAAGCCTGGGGCTGTGGAATTTTTTAAAAGGGACCCAACACCAACATCTCTGAAATAAATTGATTTGGTTGAAACTTTTCCAAAGAAATTACCTTAATTCTGAGACTAAATATGTGGTGTTCCAGCCCAAATGGACTTTCTTGGCCAATCCTCCGAGAAGTAAACATCATAGTTTAACACGGAAAGGGTGGTAGAACTTGTAGTTTCAGCTCGCTGATGTCACTCCTTGCTTTCTGAGCCAAAGAACAAGAAAATCCAACACTTCCTCCAAGAATGAAGGCATGGGATGGGAACGATACAAATATGTTTGTGGTTTCTATATATTTTCTCTTAAAGAAAAAAAAGGATTTGAAGAGGAACCATTTTTCAGGATCTTGACAGACACATGTGCTCTTCTTGGAGTGAATCCCACCTGGGATTCTTGGCTGTCTGGTCACAAAAAGCTGTCTTTTTTTATTCCTGATTTAAAAATAAGAGGATCACAGAGGGTCTAAGCCAGGGAATAACTTGTGCTAAACCAGATTTTCAAAGTTGGGCCATGGATAAGATTTTGGAATCTGGGTATAGTTGAGATGTGTGATGAGAGGAGAATTTGCATTTTATTGATGCAGAAGTGAGAAGAATCAAGATTTAGAGCATGGTAACCTCCCCTTGAGCAACAGGTTTCCATGAACAAGGTTCTACCAGAGTGCAACTCTTTTTGGCACCAAAGCTTTCTTCATTGTGTTTGAGAAAGTTTCTCTTTGATAACAAAGACATATTTTTGAGAACATGTTGTAGTCCTGAGATCTCACATTGCTTGGCAGTGGAGTTTGCTCATAATTAAATGATAGGGGAGGGACACCTCATGTCATTCAGTGAAGTGGCTTACTGACAACTTCAAATGGCATCTAATGGAGTCAAGTATTCCAAAGCCTTCTCCTGGGAAAGCAAATAAAAGGGTAGGTTTTCAAATGTGCTAGGAGATTGCTATTTTGACCTATCTCTTGGAAATTTCCGATGTGCATGCAAAATACTTGGGTAGAATAAATTTGATTCCAACAACCTGAGTGAGATGTCTAATCCCTGCCAGAGATACCTCACATCCACAGAGAAGACGGCCTCACATTTCCTCTTTTGTATACCCACAGACCCCCCAGTTCCCAGTGAGTAATGAATTAGCATAGACCAGTTGAGTGGAGATGATTACATTTTACACTTGTAGTCGAATAGGCATGGATGTAGAGAACGGACAATCAATCTTCCTGGAGTGCAGAGAGAAACAAGGTCAAAGTAAGCTAAAGAAAGCTTCAAAGCTGATATTTGATCTGAATCTTAAAGCAAAAACACATTGTGCAACAAACGAGATCATCATTTTTTTTTTTCTTTTCTTCTTCTACTTTCAGGATTTGTAGTTCTAGCATAGCAAAGGGGGGTACTAATATGCACTTAATGTACCCACATTTCCGTGAAATAGCAGGTGACCCTTGGGTGCCTTATTTTGTGTTTTGGAACTGCTCTTTCTGCCTCTAGGCTGAGCTTCAGGCTCCACCCTCATGGCTGGAGCTCTACTCTTAGGAGCCATCTCACCTGATTTCCTACACTGCCCTCTCATGGGTCCTGGGGACAGGCTGTTGTACTTGGCTTCCCTCCACCCCCAGGGTATGTAGTTACTCAGAAACTCCCAGCTGTTCCCAAGCCCCACACTGAGTTCCCAAACAAAACCTGTGCAAACAGCTGTGATGGCAACTCTGACCACCGCTGGCAACTGCACTGGTGTAGAGCACACCAGCAGGCTCTTGAGGTCCAGCTGTTCCAGATGTGACTGGAGCCTGGATGGACACTGTGTTTGGGGACATATCCAGGAAAAACCTCCCTGGAAAGTCAGAGGTTCCATGTTGCTCTTCTGACTCCATCCAACCCAAATGGAGCCGAATGTCTTCTGTCCCCTTCTTCTGGGCTTCGGCTCATGTCTCTGTAATCATGGGTCAGGAGGAGGACTCTAAATATACACTCACCTAGGTGGAGGCAGTATGCGCATCACTGGTTTGTATGGGGACTATGGTGTCCATGTAAGATCTTCCTGTCTTCCTGTCCTCATACCCTGGTCCAATCTTCTCTGCTTTTGAACCTGTCTACGATCTCTGTCTGCAAACTTACCACTTCAATGCTTCAACCCATCTTCAACTCTGCCTTGCTGTTGGCACAGTTGCCTTTTCTCCCTTACTATGTCGCTTTCATCCTTCAGAATTATCCTACTGCTGCCATATTTTTCTGAGGTGAATATGCTTAGTAACACGATTCCTATGCTCAAACCCTGAGGCCAATGTGCTTACATTAGGATGCCCTGATACCATCTCCTTGCACTAAGACTGTCTTCCAGGGACCTGGGGCTAAGACAACTGGGGCACCTTAAGCTTGTGCTCTAATGCACTCACAATGCAGACATGTGCTTTGAAAGGAGCTGTTCCACTGTGACCCACATTCCCTACCTCAACTGTTCTGAAACCTGCATCCAAGTTTGTGAGGTAGGCATTAGCACAGCCAGTCTCCAATGAAGGGGTGACCTTCCTTGTCACCCCTTACTTTCTGCTGGGACCTGGAGTTTTGACTTCCTCCTCAGTGTAAGAGCAACTAGTGGTGTTGTGGGATATTTTGATCACACTCTGGCATTCTGAGACTTCCCAAAAGAGATATCCTAAATCAGGGGATGGAGTCAAAGATTAGCTGGTCAGAATTGGCCATAGAAAAGACAGTGATTTGGATAGAGAAAATCCACAGGACAGAAAGGGTGGGGACTAGAGTTTGAGCTCTCTTGGTCCTGAGACAGAAAAGAGACATGTATCTTGCAGTACCTGAGGCCAAAAAGCTACTCGACCTCTCTGAGCAAGCTGTTTTCACCCCAACCTTTGACTTCTGAGTCTTATTAATAAATAGAACAATAGAAACTTAATTTAAACCCACCAGGGAATGCTCCATTGAGTGGCCAGTTGGGATGCTGACTGAGAAGAAGTGGTGGGGGGCAGATAATTAAAATATCAGTAGAAATATGTGAGACTGCTAAGCCAACAGAAAAATATGATGGAGTCAGTGTGGGCTCCACAAATGTCACTTGGACTAAAGCATTTTGTGATGAAAAGTGATTTTGTTGTTTGGCTTTGTGATGGGGAAATATTTAGTACTTATTATCTTAAACCATTGGAAAATTGGGACTTCAGCTTTTAATTTGATTTAAATTTTTAATGTTTTTAAAATTTTCATACATGAATACTATATTTACATCATTCCTGCTCCTGCTTTCCCCTCCAACTCCTATGTCCCCACTCTCAAATCCGTGACCTCTTTTTAAATTTCCATTCACACACACACACACACACACACACACACACACACACACACACACACCACATACTTACATAAACACACCGAGTCTATTTAGTATTTCTCATATGTATATCTATTTAGGACTGACAACTTGGGATTGAATAACCTATGAAAGTACTTTTCCCTGTAGAGGTCTGACTTTCCATCTAAGGGTAGAACCTTGAGAAATTTCTCCCATCCATGTTGGCATGTCAACTGGTATTGTCATTGTGCCTGTTTAGGCAACTATCTTATTGAGATTATGTGAGCAATTTACTTATCATGCTTAAAAGATACTATATGTTACCTGCCTCTCTTAGGATTTAATCACTTTACCAATTTTATTTTTCACCCTCATTGATGGCTGCTACATCTAAGGCACACTATTCTCCTTACACACTGTGTCCCCACATGGGCACATTCTACCAGCTCTGCTCCCATGCCTTCATCCTCAACTTTGAGTCTCCATAACCCTGACCATTGTTCAGAATGTAGGTGGAGCACTCCCTGTCCTCCCCACTTCTTATGGCAGTTCAGGGCAAGGCAAAACTCTTCTGATTCCTCTCTCATTCCTATCTGCTCCTGTGTTTCCTGCTTCCTCATCCCACTGTGTGATATTCTTAGTGGTTTATACATCTTTCTGTTGCCAACTCTAAGTTATTATGTAGAAAAGAATGTTTATTTTATCTTGTCATATCGTAATGCCATAGGTCCTCCCCACTCAGCATCGTGCATTTAAAATCACTTGGTTTTATGGAAGTGAGGATTAAAATGTTAAATAGCTAGAGTGGACATCTCAATGAGGTATCATTGTAGGAAGAATTGAGGATGACCAGAACTGCTGCAGGTCCTACCATCTCTGCCAGCTCCTCCTTCTGTTCATGTACAGCATGGTGTTGGAACAACCAGTCTAGTTTTGGAAACCAGACTGCTAAGGTTTCATCTTGGGTTCTGCCATTTCCTACTGGATGTGGCCCTTCACTTTGTGCCATTTCACTTTGTGAAATGGACAATGCCTCACCTAATTTGGGTTTGTTTGAAGAGTATATAATATGAAACATGAATAATGTTCACATCTAATACTCACTTTCCATTATCATTTATCTTTCTGTATATTTGGTCTCAGCCTTCATGGATTGAGCCATCAGCCTAGAATCTAGACAGTAGACTATTCTTGTGTGTCACTGTGAGCAAAGAACAGCCTGGTTCTCTGTGTGAGGTAATAATGAACCAGATACAGCCATAGTCAAGGAGTTGTGTGTGCTGCTAAGTCATCAGAGGAAAGAGCAGTACTATGACAGGCATTTATTATGTTCAAAGACCTGAGTTTATAGTAGAGATCATAGCTTGGAGGAATGAATTACTTATGGAACATAAGAAATGAATTACATATAGGAACAATTACTTATGGGGTTTCAAGTGTATATAAGTCAGTGTTCAGGATTGTTTTGACTTTTTTGACCCTCTTTTCAAGGGGTGCCAAGGATAGATCAAAGAAACGATCCTATCCAAGTCTAGTTTAGTGAACTAGTATGTTTATTAGGATTGCTTGGAAGAGCATGGCTGAGTGGTATTGGTGTCTCAGGGGTATGAAAAGTGCACCCTGAGACTGATGACTGCTCATGAGAATTGTGTCCTTGGAGTCCCCCCCCCCCAGCACAGCCTGTGAACCAGACAGAGCCTCCTCTCATCAGCAATTGTGACTGCTTGTGTGACATTGAGGAGGGGACTTTCTAGGCTTTCTGAGACTTCCTGAGTTTTGTTCACTTCCTGAGCTTTGTGAATTTACCTTATTGCCTGAGTCTTAACTAGCTTCCATCCTCCCTTGGGGTCAGGATATTTTCAATTGGAGGAAATTGCAACACCACAGGAAGTCCAGTGAATCCTGTAGTTACCATAGAGATTGTATACAGTATATGATACTATAATGTGGGAATCACAATACTACCCCTAGGTAAATCTTACTATTCCCTAGATTGCTCAGTATTCTTTGAAGAACCTTCAAAGACTCCTCAGTACCCTCAAGGTCACGTTCAATCTCTTCCATGTATCAGTAGCAACCAGAATCTGATTTCATTCCTCCACTTAGAATATACCAGTGGAGTATATTCATATTATTTGTGGTAATATAGATGTATACAATCATTTTAGAAAGCAATTTTCAATACACAAAAGTATCATAAACATGTTCATATTTTCTTATGCTGTAATCCTAACTCATGCTTCCTGGGTGAATATTCCATAACACAGGGGACTTATAAAATATAGGAATTTATTAGTGCATTATTCATAACCCCAAACTAGAAAGAACATTAATGTTAACCAGTAAAGAGATTTTAAAAGAAATTACATCCAATATGATATCTCTAGTGATAGTTAAGTACAAATTTCTGTTAGAAATATCCTGACAGAGGGAGCCACTTTTCCTTTGGGAACATGACTATTAATAATTTGCTATGATCCAGGAGATGGTCTTTCCTGTGTGACTATGGGCATTTTCAACTGAACTCATGGGGTTATCATATAGAAGAGGACATGAAGACAGGAAAGAGATAGGGTGGTAAGAATTAGAGGAAGTTGAAGGGAGGAAGTGGTAGATGCATATAGTAAATATACCTTGTATACACCTATGAAATTTTCAAAGAATAAAGTATTATTTTTCTTATTCATTTTAGTTCTTTGAGAAGATCATACAATGTATTTTGATCATATTCACCTCATCCCCTAGCTACTCCAAGATATATTCCCTCTTCCTTATCCACCCAACTTTGTGTTCTCTATTATTATTATTATTATTATTATTATTATTATTATTATTATTATTATTAAACCCATCAAGTCCAGTTTGACTGCCCACACTATTTTTGGATTGTGACCTTCCATTTGAGTATGGTCTACCTACTAAGGGCCATACCCTTCAACAAAACTCCCTCTCCCAGAAACAGTCAGTTGCCAATAGTTCTTTAGCTAGAGGTGACACTTGATGACCACAACCCTTCTCTGTGCAGGGACTTTATCTTGATTGAACTTGCTCAGGTCTTGCACATGCTGTCACAAACACTGTCTGTTTGTGTCTAGTCACCTTCCAAGCTGTGCCAGGAAAATCGTCTTTCTTTGTAGTCATTCTCCACCTCTGACTCTTACACTCTTTCATCCCCACTTCTAAAATGATCCCAGATCCTTGGGGGGGGGGGGTGCAATATAGACGTCATTTAGAACTGACCTTTTTGCAGTCCCTTGTTCTTTATGCCTTAACCAGTCATGTAGTGGGAGTCTCTGTGTTAATTGCTTTCTACTGTGAAAAGGCTGTTCCTCTGAAGAGGGTTGAGAGATGTACTAGTCTATGGATTTAACAATAAATCAGAAGTTGGTATAATATGTTTCATTAGCAGGATAATAGTAGCAAGTCCCTCTAGGGCCTACAACTTGTCTAGTCACAGAGTCTTGACTCCTATAACAATACTGTGTAAGGGTTTTATTTTGTGGAATGAGCTTTAAATCTAACCAGAAAATGGTTGTTTACTTCCATGTTGTTTGTATCACTATTGCACTAGCAGACATCCTTTTGCCAGGCTGGTCATTACCATAGTTCTCTAGGTTCATAGCCAGATACAATCAATGCTAATTTTCTTCTCCATCTTATGCATGGCACCTTCCAATAGTATGAAAACTCGTCATTAAGATGATGTTTTTAGATACCAACTTGACTTCCCTGTGACTTAGTATGTATGGTATTAACAGTCTTATCATATATTTCTGGAGGGTTACCAAGAGAGAGGCTGACAATTTTAGTTAGAAGACTCTGCATAGGTTGCTCTCCTCTTAGAACCTCCGTCTCCTCACCTATAAAGTGACAAGTAATGGTATCATCTTGCCATAATGTTAATAGCCATTAAAAAAAAGAAGTGAACACATAACATACCTGGCATAGTTCAGATTCCTGTAGGGAAGTTAGTTCTTCCCAGTGGGGCTTTTTCATTTACTTTGGAATCCTCTTACACCACTGTCCCTGATGAACCTATTCATTTATTTACTTTTTTAATTTTCCAGGATTGGAGATCAAATGCGGGTCCTCACACATGCTAGGCAATAGCTCTACTGCTGAGCTACACCCAAGCCCTTTGGCATGAACTTTGACACAGCTACTTGAACCGTGGTTTGTGGTCTACTCTCCTTCCACAGGGCAGGTGTAGAAATGAAGTAAACATTCCCGTGATACTGCCCCAGATGAGCAATAAACATGTGGCCAGTACAGGGCTTCTGTGGCCTGCTGTAAAAGGCTTCCAGGAGAGCATGGAGGAGGGTGGATGGTGAGCAAAACATACTCAAAATCAGTGACAGGTATGTGGGTGTAGGTTTACTATTCAATTTATTTGACTCATGTGGCTATTTGAATATATCCATAAGTAGTACTGAAAATGCCTGTATGAACTTCTCCAAGAAACAGCTGTTTTCCTCCAAGAAACAGATCCTAACTTTGGGGGATCTTTTTTCCTATGTATTTTGCTCATATTGACCTATTCCTTTCAACGATGAATTTATATGATGGCTTGTCATTTTTAATGTGTATGTGTGTGTGTATTTGTGTACACATGTATAATACCATGCGCATATACAGTGGTCCCTTCTCACCTATGTTTCTTCATATTTTCTAAGTAGATACTTGAAACTATAAATGACACCAAGTTCTTTAGATGTGATGTTTGTTTTATATATACATTCTAATGGTAAATTTTTTAAATTATGCACAGTAAGAGATTAGCAGTAATAACTGATGATAAGGAAGAATAATTATGAATATATAGTCTCATGAAAGTTACTGAAGACACATGAGGTGTTTATTCTAAAACCTTCCATTTAATACATGTTATCTATGGTTAACCATGTATAACTAATACCCTGAAAAGTAAAGCTGAGTGTGTACATGGGTGCTACCACATAGATATATACACCACACATAGTACACATGCATATATATGTGTTGTATATAATTTGCAAAGGGAATCTAAACTCCCTGGGGGGGTCTACCCTGCTTTGTAATTATTAATCCTGTTTGTTGCATACAAATTTCTCATAGGCATGAGGGTGCTCAGATATACTATCTTGTGATGGATTTGTGTTGGGCTTTCCAGCTGGCCCAGTGATGATGGTCCCTGCTAAAACCTGATTTCTTGTGTTCTTCCTTGGAGATTGAGTTGCTAGGCCAGAGTGAAAAACAACATTTAGATCTGCCAAGAAATCGCCATTCCTAAGAGACGGAAGAGTAGCTTGGTTTTTTTTTTTTTTTTTTTTTTTTTTTTTTTTTTTTTAATGTCCTTTGTTAAAATGTTAAAATTTAGGAGGGAAACTAAACTTAACCATTTCCTGAGGTTTTCAGACCTACATCCCAACTTCTATCTCACAACTTTTCTCCCAAAACAGAAACTGAAAACTTAGAATTGGAATGGAAAAGTGATCAGGTTGGGGTGGTCTCTGAGAAATGGAGGCTAAGCAAGGACAGAAACTTCTGGATTTTTAATTGACTTTGAGTCTGTCTGCTCACTATGTCTATGGACTCTGAAAAATCCCTTCGAAGCTCATTCATTTAAACATATTTTAACATGATTGAGATTGTATATTAATACAATATGGATTATGTACCCACAAAAAGATCAGAAGCCTAAGAAACATGCATGTGGAGGATTTGATTGAGCATAGAAATGACAGACATGATGGGCTCCATACATTGGTTGCCTGTATGTCAGTATGATACTTAAGTTTCACAACTCACTCCTAGGACAAACAATGGAACCACATGGACCTAGAAGTTAAGTAACACATCCAAGGCTCAACCACTCTGTAAATCCAAGTCATTTTGGTCTCAAAGACTGTATTTCCATGATGCCATTTTGCTTCTTTGTTTACCCAGTACACAGCTAAAGTCAGTGGGTATATGTATACATGTATGTGTGTATGTGTGTATGTATGCATGTATGATGTATGATGTATACAATGTTCACATGTGATACACATGTAGGTAAAATAATGGAGTTCCATAGGGTTAGGTTCTGATTTGTTCTTTCTAAATTCCATATTAAAATTATTTTTATTGTTTCCATGCAGTCTATTGTGATCACATTCTTTCTCCTGCCCACAAGTCCTCCCAGGTCTCAAAGTTTTTTTCTTACTCCAGTATTGAAAGACAAAATAGTCAGAGCAGACTGTAGGGGATTTAGGAGAATCGTCCAGGAAAAATGTAAAGAGAGTGAGTTAAAGAGAGGATAAACAAAAACAAACAAAGATGCAGAGGAAGAATAAATGACTGGGGCTGTTAAGCACAGAGAGGAAGGGGCTGAAAACAGCCCTCTGCATGGCCTTTCAGGTTTGTGAAGTGAGGACAGAGTAGCAGGAGGGGGATGCACAGCTGGAAGAGCCTGTGGAAGCTTGGGTAATCATCGCTACTGTGGCCAGGAACTTACCACACCAATGGCTGTATGTCTGTGGACTGGTTGACTACAGAGCTTTGGATGGTAACCAACCCTGACTGCTGAGAAATGCAGGGGAGGGAGGCACTGCAAAACTCACCTATGGCTCAGTGCACGATGCCTTGTTCTTTTGCCTGCCTTGTGCATCTGTCATCTGGTGTCCTACCAGTCTGTTTTCCACAGCGTCAGTCTTGTCCATCACAACAACTGGAAATACCATTATCTGAACAGAACTATATTTCTGCAGAGTCCTGAGTCTCAGTGGATAATCTGACATCATAGACCATGATGGATCATCTCAGACCATATGCCCTGAAAGACACACATACCATAGTTAAGCCAAAGATTATGTCACATGCGCTCTGGTCTCTCCATTGAAACCACTGTCCGCCGGTAGTTTGGGCTCCAAACGAAAGCATAGAAGGCAGGAGAAAGCCAGTACTGATGCTCTATATTGGGAGCGTGGGGTTACCTCACTAGTCAGCCATGGCCAGGCATGAGTTGGCAGGCAGACCCCCTCTCCATGTCCTGCTCTTACTCAGCCTTTCTGTTTAGTTTTATACACTTTCTCCCCCACTCCATCCTATCTCTTTTGCAATTAAGCAGATATTGAATTTCTTCATTTTAACTAGCGTGAGCAGATAAATAAGGCATATCATTTTAAGTAAACTTGTCACACATATAAGATACAAATAAGTAAAGAAAGTAACTTCCTGGGAAAGAACACAAGCATTAGAATATAAAAGGTTTCATACTTAATAGAATTTTTGCTAAAACTCCTTACTGTCCTTAATGTCCAGGCTATGCTACACTTTGGAATATTTTTTTTATCCTCAAAAATATGTTTATGTCACATAAGAAGCTTGCAAATTGACTTCCAAAGATTGATTACATGACATTTCTGATTTCTTTTCAAAGGCTATCTATTGGGGGACATGCCAGCAGCTGACTGATGACTCTAGATGAATATTTTTGACTCAGGAATTGTGCCTGTTGATATTAAGCCATGTGTCAAAGACTCCTGTAAGGATCACCAACTTTCTGGTTATAACACCTTTAGTCTTTACACATTTTCCAAAGTGTCCTGAACTCAGACCACTGCCTTACAGGTCACCTACATTCATTCTCACTATTGACACATTCTCATATGCCTTTTCCTCTTGACTCAGGGAGAGCATTGAATCCCAGGGGCATGATATAGGCGTTTTGTGAAACCCAACATTTATTTCAGAGCATATCCTCTGACCACACAAACCCCTTTGAGAAGTAGGACAACAACAGGGCTCCCCACTACCTGCAGTGGAGATGATCCCAGTGATAGAGTCAGTATCGGAGCTGGAAGCCAGCTGTGACCCCACCTGTCCACCCTGAACTATGCACACCAGACTCCAAAGGAACCTGAAACTTCCTAATGCAGAAATGCAGGTGATCACACTGCTGCTACAAGGCAACGGCTGTCAGGGACACATATTTCAGTGTTCAAGGACGTCCAGGTAGATGAAGATATGGTAATAGTTTCCAGAGAAGTGGAGAAACTGCTGGTTCAATGATTGTCCCATCAGGCTGGTGGATAATGAAAAGTCTCTTTCTTTGGCTCAAATAGCTTCCTCCTGTTGGTTGACTTTATTTTTTTTTTTTCTTTCCAGAAGAGAAGTGTTTTACTTAGTGAATTACATGAAGCTGAAGTTACTGGTTTTGTTATTCTAATTTACTGTTTGTGCTTTACTTTAGGACAATTTTATTGTACAAATCTATCATTATGAACTGAACTTTAAAACACAAAAGACTTAAGTGGAATTTTAAATATTTCCTATAATTATTTCACAATAGCGTATGGATTAACAAATAGCCCAGAGTAGAGGACACGAGCAGAGATGTTTACAGGGGGGGAAAAAGTGCAAATGAAATATGGTTTGGCCAGGTTTAATACACACAGAATATACTTTAATACTTTCATATGGTCTGAATAATATCCCCATATTGATTTTTTCCTTGTTTCTACCAACTCCGCAGCAAATGTATGACAATGGCTTCTTGATTTATTGCGAGTGTAGCAATGGGTTTATAACGGCATGAATCATGCCGATTGCTCAATTCACCACATGCCTTAATAAAAGTTTCACTTTAATAAAACTGAGCTAAGGCAAATATGCCCAGAGGCTGGTCTGACATTCCTTATACATTACCCTGCCTCAGGAAATTATTGCCATATATTTTACAGCAGCTACAGTAGGCTAGGGGATCAGGATTAAAATCTACTAACTACCGTGATATTTAACAGAACTCCTGTGTTCCCAGTTAACCCTCACAGGTACAAAACAGACAGCTATTAAGAGACAGCACAGTGGAGAGCTGAGCTGGACCAGGAGCCAGGCAGCTGGGGATCAGATCTGACCTTGTCACTCCACACATGTCCCTGAAGCTCCTGTTCCTTCCCAAGTGATAGTGTCCACATCACATGAGAAAAAGAAGGCACCAGCTACCAGGCGAACATCAGGTGATGCCATCTGAAGGGACAGGGCTAAGAGGAAGATGAGTTTGGCAAGACTAAGCATAGTGGTTGTCAGCCACAGCACATTTGCATGGAGTGGGTACAAATCTCTATAGAGAAGTAACAGGGCTCAGGGATGATAGTTCAGTCCTCCTAGAAATGGCAGATTGATTTTCATCTTCCCTAGTAAGAGCTGGAAATGCACCCCCATGGCAGCATTGTTTTGAAAAAAAAAAAAAAAAAAAAGCTAACCCAGAGTGTAGGAAGGCAAGCCATGAACTGAGGGGTGCTATTAGAACGACTTATCACCTGCTGCCTATTTCTCTGGAAGAAATTATGATCGGATGATACTGTTCTGTGGGGACTGGTACAGTGTTTATTAGTCCCTAAGACCAAGCAATCCTCTATGGATTTTTCCAGCCAATGTGAATCACTTAGGCCTTACTGAGGAGTGTTGCATACCCTAAGAAAGTGGCTTGATCCTCTGGTAAGTCAGGCAGCTATGTGACCAGAGACAAGCTGCAACATCTCTCTGGGCCTTTGCTTCACAGTCTGTCAAATGCACTGAAGTGGAAAATGCAAAATGCTCGGGCATATAATAGACAGTTTGAGATGGATTCTCTGTCCCCACTCATTTTTATTTTGTAATAATTCTCTGGCATCTCCATGAGGAGACTGTCTGCCACATACAGCTCTCTCCTGGTTCTGCACCAGCTCTTGGCTTTCTTTGTCCTTAGGCACAGTCCAATGGGAAAGGGCCTGATCTGCCCAGCATCCTTTGCTGGTTTCATGGGCTTCTTTCTGCTTCTGCAGCATCTTCTTCACATTCAACTTTCACTGAAGCACTCTATACACAACTCAGAATTTGTTCCCCCATCTCCAGCTGGAACCTTGAAGGAGGAACTTTTGTTTTCCTCAGTTTTGTTCCCTCCGTGTTAAACATTGTGTCTGGTACCTGGAGATGATGATCTATAGAGAACAAATCACTGTGTGGGGAAATGCTAACTAAACCAAGGGATACATGCTGTGGAGCCAGATTAAATCTCCAAGTGTATTTTCACAGAGGTGAGCTTGATCATATGTTTTGCAAATGAGGGAAGACTATGGATAAACCAATGAACCAAAACTCAATTGACAACCTAAAGCTATTTCTTCTGTGGTTGAATAATGCAATGGTACCTGACAGATAGTTATGGACCATTATGTACTAGACAGTCTGCTCATCACTCTGCCTGCCTCACATTCTTAGGACAAGTCAGCGGCATAAAAACAACTGTCCTCCCCATTTTCCAACCTATGGGCTCAGAGACATGAAATAACCTTACCAAAGCTATGCAGTTAACAACGGCCATGCTCGCACTTGAATGGGAACCCTTCTGGTTCTAGTCAGTTCTCTAGTTTCTGCAAAGCCCCGTGCCCAGACTACTGACCTCCACAAAGGAAACTCTTCCACGAGGAACAAATGGTACTAGAAGGAACCAAGCTTACCGCGAGCAGTCCGGTTGAGTCTGACTTTCCCCTGGTCCATGCTCTGAGGTTTGCCACATTTTCCTCACTTTCACCCAACAGGAGCAGCTGAAATAAAAGCCACCATCATCAAGCAGGAACCCAGTTGTCATGAGAAATGAAATGCCCAGGGGCAGCTTCAGTCAGACCATTCATTAATGGGTTTATCGGGAACTCTCTTGACATTGTCTAACGATGACATTTACAAAAATCCCAAATTTGAAAATAAATAAGTTGGCTGACATACAGACATTTTTACATATGAGTTTAATAAAATAGATTTTTTTTTCTGTTCTAAATCTTTGGTAATCTCTGAAATATATCAACTGCAACCCAGGAACATTGTATCCCAAGTCGTGATTCATGAAATGAAACGGAAATGTATTATGTAATTCAATTGGGAGAGTCCAGCCCAGAGCTCATTAAGTCCATTGCTGGTGATGTGGCCTGCACTCGGCAGGCTCTGTGGTTTGGGCATGCTTTTCTCAGTCCTTACCTCCCCTTTCTCTAAGGACATTTTAACTAAATATCGTCACCCTTTTCAAAACAGCATTCTTGAGAATTTGCCCACAGACGAGGATAATTCACGGGAAATCTTAAGAGAAGTTGTGATTCTTTCCTCTCTCTTCCAACTTTGCCATTACTCCATCACTCGATGAGTCAGGTATGGAACTGACACCATCCTTTCGGTACCCTCTCCACTCTGTTCCAGGCACAGCCGAGCATCAGCAGGTGAACACATTGTGTCCTCTGAGGAGTCAGGAGCCCTAGGGAATGAAGGAATTTCTCTAGGGTCATCATACTGTAATACAAGTAGCTCTCAAATTGCTCCTGTTTTTCCCAATTTTTTTTCTTCCCCCCCCCCCAGTTTATCACAAAGACAGAACTTGTAGGGCCAGCACAGATTTTCCTCCCTATGATGACTTCCATGAGAACAAATAAAGTGGAGGGGGAACACAATTATATAAAACGCTTTTCCATTAGCCCTATCTCTGCCTCTTTGTTTTTCTTTCTCTGTCCCTCCTTCCCTCCCTCCCACCCTCCCTCCCTCCTTTCTCTGTTTCTCCATGTGCTAGTATTGTTTATATTCCTTAACTTTTAGCAAGTTTATGTTTGGCTTTTTTTTTTTTTTTTCCTTGAGAGTTGTTCTGAGTAAGGAATGACAGCACATTGTGGTATTTTGCATTTCCCAAGGTCTAAAAGTAATGTATTTTTCATTTGCTCATTGTCCATTTTAATGTATTTAAATAAATCTATTTTTAGTTGACAAGAATTCATGATGCTTATTGTGGTACTTTGAAATATGTTGAAGGGGAGGGTAGGCTGTAGTTGGGATGTAGAATAAATACAAAAAACAAATGAAAAGAAAATATGTGGACCCTGTGGAATGGCTTAATCATAATAATTAGCATGTGCCTTTACCTAACACAGCTAATTATTGAGAAGCCATTTAAAATCTACTGCAATTAGTGATGTCCATCTCCTAATATGAAGTGTTAACTGTGGCCATTGTGTTGAACAGCAGAGTTCTTGAGTGGACCTTCTATCTTGCTAAAAATTCATCTACTCTGATAAGTATGTACCCCACCACACCTCTATTATGGTTTAGTTCTTATGTCCCCCAATTCCCATGTGCTAATGTAAGGGTCAACTTTAACCTGTAAGCCCCACTTGCCCAAGGACAGATGTATTGCGGTTAAATAAAGATCAGGATAAACAAATAGGCTGAATAGATGTTTATTCAGGGAGAAATAACTTACAGCCTAGACAGATGAACACCAGTAATTTCCACCGGATGCTCTCCTGTCTGAGTCCCGCCAGCAAGAACTTTTCCTGGCTCTTCCTCCGACCTCCTTCCACAGGTCACTTCCGCCCATGGCTCCACCCCCCAATGGGCGTGGTCAGTGCCACAGAAGGACTATCTCACTACAATTCCCCTTTTAGTCTAAAGAAAAGATTTAGGCTTAATACAAAACTATATACAAAACAGTGAATAACAAGTGTGCTCTAAGAAAAGGAAAATTGAGAACAAAATGACCTACTTATCTAGTCCTAGGGTGAAGGCATAATGGAGTTTACAATAGAGTTGTCCTAAGCTGGAAAACGTAAGTCTAGTACCTAATATATCTAACTAGGAAGGGAGAATAATAGTTGTGATAGTTTAATCTTCAACCTCATCGAAACCTGAGAAGGAAAATAACGATACTAGAGTAGACAGGAAGTGCTGATGGACAACTTCCAAAAGGTGCAGCAAGGACAGAAACAGCAAGCCACCTGGACAGTCACCCTAGGTCTCACAGCAACGTTGGTACATCCAGTTTTGGCTAAGGCCAAGAGAACTTGACAGACCACAACAACAGCAAGGAGGTAGAATGGCTGTCTTACCCTGCCTTGGCAAGGTCCAGCAGTCTTCTATATTTGTCTCCTGCAAGCACATAGGACTGCATGTCCAAATCAGTGGTCAAGGTGGGGGCAATTCTTTGCCCAACAGGCCATTAGCTGAGGCGAGAATGAACTCCAGCAGGAGCAACAACAGTGTCCAATATATTTTCGGGAAAGTGCACGGTGTTGTCAGGAGCAACAGTGTCTCATGTCAATGGAGTACTAATATTAAAACATTTAAATGCCATGTTCTGCATGTCTATGAAGTGATTGAAGATTAAGCATTTATATCTAACTAATCTCATAGGTACAGGAAACATGAGTGAAGATAATCTGTAATACTCAGGAACTTAGCTAAAAAATTGATTAAAACTTCCTTGAGTAAAGCAGGAACAAATACTTAAACAATATAACTATATACATATACATACATATAAATCCCTAAAATAGAGGTAGAGTAGAAATGTCAAGACAAGAGGTAGAACTATAAAGGGCAGCATGATAATTATCCCAAATTGTATAAATATACAAAATGTCTTGAATACAAGAAAAGTATACATACATAGAATATGGTAAAAAATAATGTGCATAAAACATCATAAGTGGAAAGATTTCACACACAAAATATAAACTTAATTTTACATAGCTTACCACATATAAGAATACATAACAATGTAAGCTGTAAAATACTATCTCATTCTTACTCAAATTCACAAGAAAATAGGCTAATCTACCTATATCCCATCTAAACCATACCTTTCCCAACCATTCCCTATTACTGTCTAAAAGATAAACCCGAGTGTAAGCATCACCTTCCATACCCAACCCTAAATAACTAAAACCAACCCAAAGATGATGACTATTATCCCAAAATTCCAAGGATAGGGAAAGGAGGCGTTGTTATCTTAAGGTTAATTCCTGCTGAAATGGATCCTGTAGGAAGAAAATTTTTAGCAACCAAATTTCTCAACAGAACTGGCTGTGACATATGTAGCTAGTCACTGTGTGGCAGAAAATTCTTGACTGTAGTTCTATTTGAAACTCTGGCCAGGGTGTAATAAAAAAGGTGCACCATTACAGCTAGCTAGCCATGAGTTGTCTCGATCAAAACAGTCTCAAACTGGTTTTAGGGTGATATTTGTAGTTCAAATGCATCAGGTTGAGTCAAGTGGAAACGATGATGTGGAGCCCCATCTTCTTTCCGGAGAGTTCAAAAACTGCTGTTAGGAATCGTTATTATTCCTTGTGGAAAAGTTACACATCAATATTAAAGTAAAATTTTCAAGTTTTAAGGTATGCATTAGGGAAAGACAACAATAATCATTAAAACATATGTGAGAAAATTAGGATTTCAGAAAGAAAATTGCTTAAGAAATGAGTCCCCAGATTTTGTTTTCTTCTGCCTTACACCAATTGGCTTCTTGATTTGAGGCAGAAACCATGAATTTAATCTTAACAACATGCTTGAATTTAGAGAAGGAAAGCCAAATCCAACTCCAAAGCCAGCATTGGTTTACATGAATTAGGACTTCAGGAATACTAGATAGTAGAGAGAAATAGATTTCTGTATAGAAATAGTTTACTACAATTAAATATTTTTACCATATATCAGATTCTGCTTCATTAAGTGATTGTTTCTGAAGAGCTGTCTTCTCTTCTGTAGGTACCTACATGTTCAGTGTCTTTTGGCTGTTTGATGATAGGTTTTCTCTGTTTTCCTGTAAGAACAAGAACAGAACACTTCCCCTACCTTTGCGAGGCCTCCGAACACCTCATGGGACCTAATTTGTTGGATGACTTGTCATTTCTCTTCATTAAGATGTTTCTCTTGTTCAACTCAGATCTTGATTAACTTAGATGGTATCCATAGTTTTTCTTCTCCTGTAGATACAAATGCAAAACCCCTACCCCAACTTAACACATATCCTGCTTTCCATTCTGAGGTCAGTACATCCTTGAAGTACACTGGCTGATTTATTTCAGAAGTTTTTTCTATTGTCCAGTGTCTTTCTGCAGCTGTTTTTCCTTTTTCATCAGTATTAAGAAAGTTTAATGTTAATAAAGCATTAAGAAATCTGTGTTTGGGTGTCTTGGTTCCTCCTGCCTGTTTATGGAGCATTTCTTTTAAAGTACGATTGGATCTCTCAAACACTGCTTGTCCTGTAGGATTGTGTGGTATACCAGTTATGTGCTTTATGTTATAATACTCAAAAAACTGTTTCAATTTGCTGGAGACATATGCTGGAGCATTGTCAGTTTTTATTTATGCAGGTATGCCCATAATGGCCATTACCTCTAATATAGGTGTGTGATAACAGAATCAGCCTTTTCAGAGCTCAGAGCAGTAGCCCATTGAAACCCTGAAAATGTATCTATAGTGTGATGTACATATTTTAATTTTCCAAATTCTGCAAAATGAAACACATCCATTTGCCATATTTCATTCCTATTTAAACCTTTAGGGTTACTGCCTGGTGGTAAAGGAGTTTGGTTATAGAATGAGCAAGTAGGACATTTCCTTACTATTTCTTTGGCTTGTTCCCAAGTGATAGAAAAATCCTTTTTTTAAACCTTTGCTCTGAGGCTTCTAGCACACTTCCTATCAATAAACGATCAATTTCATCATTGTCTTGTGCTAGAGGACCTGGCAGACCCGTATGGGATCTGATGTGTGTTATATATATAGGATGAGTCCTCTTTCTAATAGTATCTTGTAACTGTATAAACAATGACGTTAATTCTGTATTGTCAGGAATAAATTCTGCAGTCTCAATGTGTAAAACGACTCTCTCTGCGTATTGAGAGTCAGTAACTATATTGAGGGGTTCTTTAAAATCCATAAGTACCATGAGAATGGCATACAATTCTTCCTTTTGTACAGAATTGTAAGGGCTTTGAACCACTTTGCTAATTTTTCCTGATTTATATCCTGCCTTACCTGATTTGTTTGCATCAGTGTAGAATGTATGAACTCCAGAAATAGGTGTTTTTCTTACAATGCGTGGAAGGATCCAAATCGTTTTCTTTATGAATTTGATTCTCTCAGTTTTGGGATAGTTGTTACTAATCGTTCCCAAAAAGTTACTGCAAGCTCTCTGCCAATATTTGTTATCTTTCCATAAGGAGGAAATTTCCTCATTAGTTAAAGGTACTATAATTTCTGCTGGGTCCCTTCCTATTAGCTGATGAAGTCTTAATTTACCTTTTATAATCAAGTCAGAGATCTTTTCTATATATGTTTTTAGTTGTTTATTCTGTTTATGTGGTAGGAATATCCATTCTAATATGATATCTTCTCTCTGCATCAAAATCCCTGAAGGATATTCTCTAGATGGTAATATAACCGAATACAGTCTAGGTTTGGATCCACACGGTCCACATGTGCTTCTAGTATCTTCTTTTCTACCCATTCTAATTCCTTCTCAGCTTCAGCTGATAGTATTCCTGGACTATTCAAGTCCTTATCTCCTTTTAGGGCCATTTTCAGGTTTTTCAAATCATGCCTTCCTACTCCAATAATGGTTTGCAGTTGAGAAATCTCTCCTAGTAATTTTTGAAGATCATTAAGAGTCTGGTAGCGATTTCTTCTGATCTGTACTTTATGTGGTCTAATTTTATGTAGACCAATTTTATATCCTAAGTAGATGATAGACCCTCCTTTTGTATTTTTTCAGGTGCAATTTGTAATCCTCAGCAAGGTAAAACTTCCTTTACTTTCTCAAACATTTTTTCTAATATTTCTCCTTTAGAGTCAGCTAACAATATATCATCCATGTAATGATAGTTTATGGATTGTGGAAACTGTTTATGAATTATTTCTAGTGGTTTTTGTACAAAATATTGGCACAGGGTGGGGATATTTAGCATTCCCTGTGGCAAAACCTTCCATTGATATCTCTTCACCAGTTGAGAATTATTGTAATTAGGTACTGTGAAGGCAAATTTCTCTTTATCGTGTTCTTGTAAAGGTATAGTGAAGAAGCAGTCCTTTAAATCAATAACTATAATAGGCCAGGCCATTCTTTGGTCATCAAAGAAGGCAAGGGAATTCCAGGCTGTAGAGAACCCATTGGCTGGATAATTTTATTGATGGCTCTCAGGTCTGTAAGCATTCTCCATTTACCAGATTTCTTTTTGATCACAAATACAGGAGAATTCCAAAGGCTGGTTGATTCCTCGATATGTCCAGCATTTAGCTGTTCCTGAACCAGGCTTTCTAAAGCTTCTAACTTCTCAGAGGTCATAGGCCATTGTCCTAGACAATAGGCCTGTCCCAGACAGGTTCCTCTGTTAGCCATTTTAAAGGTAGGGCTTTTGGTTCCTCTGTTTGTTCAGCACTTGTATTCTGTTTTTGTACAGCCTGGATATTTGGTATCTGTCTTGTATAGTACTTTATAATATTTTTTTCCACAATCATGAGGTCGTTTATGGTTCCTGTCTAATACTGGAGGAATGTTAATCTGTGTATTCCATTGTACGCCTGGAGGTGTACCACCAAATAATGTCTGGCAGCAGACGATCCTTCTGATCCCGGTCCCGGTAGAATAGCTCTTAACAAACTATGGCAAGCGAAATTTTGTTAAAAGGAGATTTGTGGAATTGCTGGGACCGCAGGACTAACCGCGGGAAAACGCACAAGCAGGGTGGGTGCCAAGCGGCTCTGAGAGAATGCAAAGTGCAGTGCGGAAATGGGCAAAAAATGAGAAGCGGTGAGTGCCTTCCCAGGCCTGCTTTGGTGGCAAAGATCTCCTTTGCTGTAAGGAAGAGGCAAATGTCCCAAAGCTGTGGTGAGTCCACCTGGTTAGGCAAGGGACCCTGCCCCTTGGGGATGGTGGGGGAGGGGAGCGGGGTCTGCAGCCTGGGTGAAACCCAGGTCCCCTAAAAATCCTAATCCCGCTTCTGACACCAGATGTTGTGATTAAATAAGCATCAGGATAAACAAATAGGCCGAATATATGTTTATTCAGGGAGAAATAACTTACAGCCTAGATAGATGAACACAGCAATTTCCACCGGATGCTCTCCTGTCTGAGTCCCGCCAGCAAGAACTTTTCCTGGCTCTTCCTCCGACCTCCTTCCACAGGTCACTTCCGCCCATGGCTCCAACCCCCAATGGGCGTGGTCAGTGCCACAGAAGGACTATCTCACTACACAGATGGCTTTCTGGAACTCTGGAGGCTATTGTTTATTGGAGATAACAAACTACACGTTTTCACTCCCCTAAACAAATTTGTTTGACTCAATTGCACGTGATTTGCCTGAGCCCATGTGGTTGGGAAGTTCACAGGCAAACATATGTCAGGATATATGCTTGCCACTGATGGGAAACATGGTGCCTTATGGGGTTGCCTTTTTAAGTCTCTGCAAATGTAACTTATTGCCACATTCTGAGCACCCAGAAATGGGCCTTGCCAGAATCCATAACCATGGCTAGTATTTAATTAAAGCTTGCTTCAAATTTGGCTCAAAAGTTGTGGAACTTGACTTTCTCTCGCAAATCTCAGGTTGAACAATGAAGGTTTGGATATCCTCACCAAGGGGCAGAGGAACCTTTAAAATGGGAACAGTAAAAGAAAGTGAGGGGACAGAGGGCACCTGTGGCAGACCCCGGGATCAGGGCTCCTGTGTTTCTTTGCCATGGTACCCAGAACCACTGCTCTGGGACGTGAGCCTATGAATATAACCAGGAGCCTCCTTTTTTTTTTTTTTTTTTGTCTTTTTGGTTCATTATATCAGACCTTTTACATCACAGAGGGGAGAGGTGTATAACTCAGCTGAAAAAAATAGCTTTCCTCAAAGCTACTGTAAGTTCAACTCTTTAGACTCAAATAGACAAGATCACATAGCATTTGTCTTTCTGCACCTTGCCTACTCAGATTAATGGAATGCTACTCAGGGTCATTCATTCTATTGCAAATGATAGGTACCCCACAGTGTATGCATAACACATCTGCTTTATCCATTTGCCTATCTATACATACCTGGGTGGATTCCAAACCTTGGCTGTTGCGAATAACGCTGCAGTGAAAGTGTCTCTTTGATATTCCAACTCCACCCTTATGGGCCATATTTATATCTTCTGTAGAAAAATATCTAGTCTAGTCACTTGTCTGCTTTTACCTTGAGTTGTTTGGATTTGGTTTTTGATAAAAATTCTTCATACATTCTAGGTCCTCCAAAACCAATCCTTTAGTCTTATCCCCAACTCTGTAGGAAATCACCTAGAATTGAATGAAAATGAATACACAGTATGGTCAAACATATGGGACACAATGAAGGTGGCTCTAAGTGCCTACATAAAAAATTGAGAGGTCTCATACTAGTAACTAGCACACCTGAAAGTTCTAGGAAAAAAAAAAAAAAAAAAAAAAAAGAAAGAAAAGAAAAAAAGGAAAAAAGAAATCATATCCAAAAGGAGTTGATGGTAAGACACAATCAAACTCAGGACTGAAATCAATAAATTAGAAACAAACAACAAATACAAAGAATCAATGAAACAAAAAGTTGGTTCTTTGAGAAAATCAATAGGATTGTCAAACCCTTATCTAAATAAATTTAAAAGGTGAGAGAATATCCAAATTGACAAATTTAGAAATGAAAAGGGGGACATAGCAAAAGACATCAAGAAAATTCAGAGAATAATAAGGACATATCTTAAAAGTCTATACTCCAGCAAATTAGAAAAATTTCAAAGAAATACATAACATTTTTGATAGGTACCACTTACAAAAATGATAATCAAGACCAGATAAGCAATTTTAACAGACCTATAACCTCCAGTGAAATAGAAACAGCAATTAAAATTCTCCCAACCAAAATAACCCAGGACCAGATGGTTTTAGTACAAAATTCTAACAGACTTTCAAAGAGGAGTTAATACCAATACTCCTCAAATTATTCCACAAAATAGAAATAGAAGAAATATTATCCAATTCATTTTATGAGGGCACAGTTGCTCTGATACTCAAAGCACATAGGACCCAACACAGAAAGAGAATTATAGATCAGTTTCTCTTATGAACATAGATGCAAAAATATACAACACACACACACACACACACACACACACACACACACACACACACACACACACACACACGGATTACTGAAACAATCCTGAAAAATAAAAGAACTACAGGAGGTATCACTAGCCCTAATTTCAACTTGTACTATAGAAGTATAGTAACAAAAGCAGCATGGTATTGGCACAAAAACAGGCTTTGATTAATAGAATAGAATTGAGGACCCAGACATAAATCCACACACTAATGGACACCTGATTTTTGAAAAAGAAGCCAGAAATACACACTAGAAAAAAAGCACGTTCAACTGATGTTGCTGTTTAAACTGGATGGTTATATGTAGAAGAATCCAAATAATCCATACTTATCACCCTGCAAAAACAAAAACAACAGCAAAAAATACAAAAACAAAAACAAAAAACCAAAAACAAAGACAAGCCAAAACAAACAAACAAAAACTCAACTCCAAGCAGATCAAAGACCTCAACATAAAACCAAATAGACTGAACCTGATAGAAGAGAAAGTGGGTAATAGCATTGAACTCATTGGCACAGGAAAATTCTTTCCAGACAGAACATTGTTAGCATAGACACTAAGACCAAAGATTAATTAAGTAGGACATCATGAAACTGAAAAGCTTCTGCATGGCAAAGGACATCATCATTTTGATGAAGTGGCAGCCTCCAGAAGGGACAAGATTTTTATCGACTCCACATCTGATAGAGGATATATCAAGAAAACAAATAACCCAGTTAAAAATGGGATATAGATCTAAACAGAAAATTCTTAAAAGGAAACTCAAATGGCTGAGAAACATTTAAAGAAATGTTCAAATATACCTAGTCATCAGTGAAATGAAAATGAAATATACTTTGAGATTTCATTTTATATCTGTCAGAAACAATACAACAAGGGACATGACAGTTCATGGTGCCATTTCTTAGTGGGTGACCTGGGGGATTGCCATTAACATTCTAACTTATATCTTTTTAGTTAATGCTATTACCAACATTGCTTCAATAATATATAAACTTTCTGTGGAGTTTAATTCCTCATTTTACAATATCTCTAAATGTAAGTTTCCATCAGTGGGGATCCATCACTATTGTACTATGCAGCAGTCTTTCAAATCAAACAGAAAAAAAATAGAGTTACAAACTGAATACTGCTTTTACTTTTCTTATGTCTTTCCTATACCCATTGAGGCTCAAGTTATCGCGTGTATTTTTTCAGCCTGAATAATTTCCCTTAACATTCCTTGTTGAGAAAGTCTAAGTTTTGTTTATTTGGTACAGTGGTTTGAATGAGGGTTTTCCCATATATAAGCCTCAGGGATTTGAATACTTCGTTGCCAGTTGGTGGAACTGTCTGGGAAGGATTGGGAGGTATGGCTTTGTTAGAGAAGGTGTGTTAGTTGGGGCAGGCTCATGGTTTCAAGAGCCACCTGCCATCCTCTCCCTTTGCTTCCTGTATGTGGACTGTATGTGAACTCTCAGTATCTGCCTCAGCTCCATGCCTATTTCCTGCTGCTATGTTGCCCGCTATGGTGGTGATGCACTCCTCTCCCTCTGCACTTGTAGGTGCCAAATTAGCCCTGCCTTCTATAAGTTGCCTTGTCATAGTCTTTTATCACAGCAGCAGAAAAATAACTCAGATGTCTTAATTTATACTTTAATAAAAACCATTTTATTACGATAGACTTCACATAGAATTTCCCTATATAAAAACAAGAGACTTTCACTATTCCCATGTATATGTGCAATTTTCACTAGAGTCATTTGGGGAATATTGTCATCATCTAATAAACAATTTATATCCCCAAAGTTTCACCCCTCCATGGTTGATTTTAATGGAAAAAAAGTTTCTTTTGGCTTATAAATTTTATCATATACTATGGGAAACTCAAACTATGATTTCAGCCCTGAAAGAACTTACATTATTTTATTTCAGAAAGAAATAGAAATAATCAAAATCTACAGCAGTCTGTAAATTTTAACCTTTCAAAAATGGCCATGGCAACTTCTCTCACCCCACATACCCTGTTACAGTGTGACCTCATCACTACCCTACTGAGAGGTGGAACTTATTTTCTTCTTGAATCTGGACCAATGCCACTGACTGACTTGTAAACATACAGACTGTGGCAGTTACCCTTTATGGCTTCAAAGGGGAAATGAGAAGGCTTGATGCTAGCTAGTGTCTTTGTCTCTCTGGGTGTTGCCACTGGGAAACACCTCAGTCATGGTGTGAGAAGCACATGAGAAGACCATGCATAGGCACCTCAGTTGCTAGTTTTAGGTGAAGCCAAATTTGCCAGACCCATGAGTGAAAGACTTCAGATGGTCCCACAACCCAGCATTCCAGTCACTGCTCATTAGTGTGGTCTTCCCAGCTGAGCCCCAGAGGCATGGGGCAGAAAAACACCATCCCCACTGTACTTGCCCTACAAGATCCATGAACATAATAAATAAATAAGTTCTGCTTTATGTTACTCAACTAGGAATGTCTTATTTTTAATGTGGCCACACAGGGAGCAGGGATCTTGAACAGACTGATCCTCCGACACTTTAGTACCTTCTGTAAAATGGAGTCCCATATATCCCCTAAAAGTGTTGACATGAAAATTAAATTCATGTATAACAATTAGACCAGTACTTCAGATGTAGTGAACTTGGAAAGTCAAGAGAGAAGAAGTTTGTAATGTCCCTGAAGGAGCATGAAATACATAGGTGACTACTGCTGCTCCCAATCCTCTTTGCAGAGTTCATATAGGAAAGCAGTAGACAAAAAAGTAGATTTCTGCTGAGACTCTTAGCCTAAGCCTGTTGACTAATCGGTTCACCCGTTCCCTCATTGAATAAATCTGAATAGATGCTACAGCATAGGCACTGTAAAAGGCATGATGATGATTCAATAATAAAAGGCAATAGTTCTCATAAAGCGACAGGTGAGTAGACATGTTATGTCAACATAGTGTGATAGGTGCTTTTCCGGGGCTCTTTGCTAGGATAGCACAATGTTTGATCTCAGAGATCAAAGAACCTTTACTTCCCAGATGAGAACATTGGGGTGGTTAAGAGTATGTGTGGCAGGTGAGGCTGGGGTAAGGAGCATTCCAGAAAGATAAATAGCATGGGTAGAGATTCAGGCATATGAGAGGTATTCAGAAATTATTGTTTTAATTCATGTGGTCAACTGGCAAATTGCAGTTGGAGTGGTAGAGTGGGAATCTGAGTTCAGAGGTCAGTGGAGGTGGGCCCTAAAGAATCAGCTGGCAATAATAAAGGTATTTGAGTTTCACACGTATACAAATACTAGCTCTTTAATAGTCTAACATTAGAAATGCCTACACACACACACACACACACACACACACACACACGGTGGGGGGGGTACAGCATCAGAGACATTTTATTACCTATAATTTGAGAACCCCCGAACACACAAAACTTACCGTGCATGCTACATTTAAAGTATATATTTGCCTGTCTGCCATCTGGGAGGAAAGGCTAACAAGAAGTTATTTACATATGTGCTTCAGCAGTAAATTGTAGAAACATGGCATTGCTGTCTTCTTTAAATAGAGAGTAAGAATTCTAGACTCTGGCAGTGGTTTCCTTAATACCCAGGGTGGTTGTTATCCAATAGGGTACAGCATATTCATCTGAGTCCAACTCAACAGCCTAAAATGAAGAGATTTCAGGTTTTTGAAACTGTTGAATTCTAGCAGAGAGGGTTTGAAAGATTTCTCTGGGATAAGCAAAATCTCCAAACTCTGGGTTTTTATTTCATCTAGTGAGTGGCAGGGACAATCAATCAATCAATCAATCAATCAATCAATCAATCAATCAATCAATCAATATGGTCAGCCAACATTTGTCAAAGAGAAAAATAAAACCTTTCTGAGACATTGGTCTCTTATTACTTGGGACAGGAAAACTGAGCTGCCCCTTTGGGGTCTCCCATCTGCCGCTAAGGGGTGATATGTAGAACATTTTCAGAGATGGGTAGGAATACAGCCATTGACTTTGGAAGCAGGCAACACTGAGTTTTCATTTCTCTCTTAATTTGATTAAGTGACTGCCGCCACAAGAATAATTGCATTCACATTCCTGTTCACTGGCCAGAGTTGATTGATGTTCCTTATGCATTTTTGAAGTGGTTCTGGCTTCTAGAACATTCCATGCTTAGAAGCCTGCCTTCTATCCCATATTTCCCAGAGCTCTGATGTGTGCATTACAACCTGGTTCACCCTTGACTGTCTCCCTTGAGTGGATTCTGCCAGGACTCCCCAGTCACCAGAGAGTTATTCATCCTGGATGGAGCTCTATAATGTTTCAAGAAAGGAGGAACGGATCAAGAAACAGTGCCCAAGGCATCACTGGGGAACAGAACTTTATACATGTGAGGCGCTATGTGATGCTGAGCAAAGGGCATGACTGAACCTCATGCCCCTTGAGCATCAGAAATGCAACTCTGTTCTCCACTCAGGAAGCTCTGATGGGACAGGAAGAAATGGCTCACCAGTACAAACAGCGTTAATGCTGGTAATGAAACTTTTGTTTCGGGTCCATCCCCGTATTTTGATGAGAAGGCTGACTATGCAGTTAAAATGTGGTTTCTGAGGGTGCTGTATTTTGAAGTTCAAAATGTCCATTTCATTGAAACTTAACAGTAATCCAACTAGAAAGGGCAATCTATTTTGAGAGCACCACATGTGAGGTAGTTGTATCTGTTGTTTGTGTGGAGTACATATGATAATCATAAGATTTAGTCCTGAAGTTAGTTGTGATTTGTGGGTTACAATCCCTGAGGGGATCCCTACCTCAAATCTCAGTGTGTGCTTACTTTATTCCACACAAATGACCCTCATGGAGCCAGGACAACCACTATCGGCAATCTTTGCAGCCTAGAAATGGCCCAGCTGTGTTGGCCCCGTTGGTTAATATTGAGATTTTTGATAAGGTGGCCATGTGTATAGAACAAATGATCGTTAATTATCCATCTGGATTTGGAGAAAGTGCTGGACTTCTACACTGAATCTTGAGATTCACAGACCAGTTTGTGTTTGAGGTTTTATCCTGGCCCCCATGATCTCATCCTTTATATTGAAAGAGGGAAACACACTGAGATTATCTCCAGAAAAATGTGTAAGCACAGGCACACAGTCTCCCGGTCTCCTCCCTGGTCATCCATTCCTGGTGACTGATGCAGATACAGAATAGAAATAAAGATGAGAGTTGTTGTTCAGGAAAGACAGAACCCTCCCCAACCCTGCACCCCCCAAACAGAAGCTGTTTCCTCATCTTCAGAAAGGGAGCACTTTTCCTTGTTCTTTTCTGCGCATGCCAGGAAAAAAATGAATGTGATCTATATCTGCATTTTGGATGTATAGGTGTGATAGAAGAAAATGTGTAATTAGTCAGTTCTAAGTAATTCCTTCTCTCCAGAAAGAAAACACCAATGAAGCAGATGAGAGATAAATCAAGACCCCATGATGGACTCAGGGCTCTGAAATTTCTGAAGTACTTTGGTCAGGTCAGTAAATAAATGGCTGAGGGTTCAGTGTTGCCACATCATCTCCATCCACCTTCTCCTCTCATCCAGGTCTTGCTGACTAATCTGATCCACGTTTTGGTCTCTTTTCCTGTGCTCAGTTATCACAACTGACATGCTGCATATGACATCCTTGCAGTCTGTGGCTTGCAGTGGACTCCCAGGTAACCAACCACCAAAGCCAAAGCTAATTCTTTTAAAGCTTAGGGTGTGGGGCTGTATTTGTGTTTGCCTCTGCTTCTAGCACAGAGCTGAGAGTAACTATTGTCTTACTAATTGCTTGATGCTTTAATAAAAGATCAACTGCTTAAACTCAGTTGAAAAAAAAAATACCGACAAAGACTTTTTAAGGGCTCAAACTGTTATCTTACTGGCCCAAACTGTTGTTAACACATATCTCATTTAAGTAGTTTACATTTCTGTAGCATGAGTGGTAATTTTTACTATGATATGCATGTAGACATGACTATCAGGCTAACAAAAGTGGACTGAAAAAATAAAAAGTGGAAAGAAAATTTATGTGTGTCTTCATAACACAGCGTTTTTGTATGATAGATTGTTTTTACCCTCAAGAAATTACAACTTTTTGGTTGACTTAAAGTCTGAATTACAAAGTTACTGCCATTGTGTCATGCATGTACCCATGTCAGTGTGTGTGAGCGTGCACGCGTATGTGTACACACATGCATGTATTTGTGGTCTGGGATTAGTCCCTCCCCTTTGCTCCAATCCCCAGATTCTAATAGAAAACATTATTGATATTATGAATTTGACTTTATTTTTAAAGAGTCTACAAATATATGAATCCATGCATCATTTTGTCTCCTCAGTTTGGGTTATTTCACTTAGCACAGTATTTTCCCCATTTATCCATATTATGTCAATTAGCTGGGATTTTTTTTTTAAGTCAAACAACATTTCACTGGTTACTTGTTCTACGTTTTTCTTGTTCACTCATCTGTCACTAGTTACTTAGGGCATTCCCCTATTTGTCTACTGTGAATAATGCTGGAACGAATATGAGAATACAAGTATTTCCTCAGACTAACACTTTCAATTTATGTACATATGTATATATATGTACATGTAAAACTGTAAAATATATTTCAATTTTTAAAGAGTGAAATTTGAAAAGAAAAAGAGTGATAAGAAAGTTGACTGTAGTGATATGAAGATGGCAGGATTTAGTTTTGAAGGCTTTAGTATAAAAACGATATGCTCTGTCAAGTGAATGTCTGCAAGTCTTAGCTTCCTCAATTATGTTATAAATATAGTAATATGTCCTCATGGCTGGGCTGCTTTTGAAGAACTCCAGTGATACAAGGCATGTAGCAATGACTTAAAAATTCAGAAGTGCTTCACCATATTTGTTAATATTGCTAGAGAGTGGAAACATAGCCCTATCTTGTAGAAAGGGGATTTGGCATTGAGCATGGTTGTTGTATAATTTCAGATAAGCGGAGACACTTAGACCAGGGTAGGCACTCAGGAATTTTGAGAAATGAATGATCTAATTTCTCTTTTGTTTTTGTAAAATTGTCAGACAAATTGTTTGGTGGTATTGCCCTCCCTGCCCCCCTCCCAACATCTAGATTTCCTGGTTCAATCAGAACTAGACATACCAAAAGAGCATAAGAAATATTTTGGGGTATATTTGCAGACACGAGTCATTTGGATCTTTTCATGCATTTTATGAGTTCTTATCTCAGCTCAGCCCAGACAGTTGAGGGTTTCAATTCTCATCGACATGACAGAGTCACCAGGCAACCCTATTTATATTCAACATACTTCAGAAGTCTGCACTGATCAGACTCCTTTGCAGTAGAAAGATGGGGCCCAAGTTGTTTTTTGAATTTGTCGTGGTGTTAGGGAGAAATCTTCATCTTGAATGGTGACTAGATAGGAGCCAGTGCCAACTCAAAGCTGGCCTTTAACCCTCATAAACAGTTTTGTTTCTTCCTGGCCATCCATGTTGATCACTGTGAGGTTGAGATAGCTGGTGAAGGAGGTACCATATTAATGCAGGAAGGTATATATCCTGACATTCTTCCATTCCCTTCAGGCCAAGGCAACCATTGTCCCTAAGCTTAGATACAAGTAGGCAATCTGCTAAGTTGTCATACTCTACATTTGCCTACATTTTGACTCAGTTGTAGCTAATCAGATGAATGCAAAAGACAGCAAAATGTTAATCAAGCCAGAATGGCACATGGTCTCAGTGGGACTAAGGGTTTAGTTAGTGTATATAAAATAAACTATTGCTCAGTGAACTTAGAGGTACCTCTGCCTACACATTAGGAAGTCATCCATCTGTGTTATGTTTGAACACCAGTGCTCCATGAATTGAAGAATGGCACTTACCTGCTAGTTTTCTCATGCATTGAAATTTTAGGAATCATATTTCCATTCATTTATTCAATTACTAGAAAGGTAAATTAAATGCCTACAGGTTGGAAATTTTCAAACCTAGGGTAAAAATGTCAACAAGACACATAATGGTCACTGTATCCATGAAGGTTCTAGTCTAGAAGACTAGATATCTAGACAGACTTGAACTAAAGGACACATACTCAAACATAAGAGCACCACCACTGAAAGTGGTGACAAGTAGGTGGCATGAACATGATGCATCCACTCCATCCTAATGGATGGAAGATTCCCCAAATAAATGATGTCAGAGCTGAGATATGGGGAGTGAGAATAAGTCAGATCAGCCAAGAAGAAGCAGTGATTTCAACCAGAAACAATGACTCAAGCAGAGCTTCAAAGGAGATAGCAAGAGGATCTTAGCAACAGAAAGCATGGAAGGTTAGAACAAGAAGTGGGGTGATGCTTTCTGAGGCCAGAGGTGGTGAGAAGTTGTACCTTTAAGGGCTCTGAAGTAGATTCTTGTCTTTACTCAATGAACCATGGGAAAGAACTAGCCAAGGATAAGATGAGCTTGAAGCTGGCTTGCTGTGGTGAGGTGAAGGCAGGTCACTAGACTAGACATTGATTCTGCAGTCAGGGTGACCTGATCGCTAAAGGACACGAAAGTGGTGGCAGAAACATGAAGTGGACAGAATGAAGGACCTCATGAGCGCTGATGAAACTTGCTGCTAGATGAGACCATGTGACAGTGGCATGTATTCACGACTTCTAGACATTTGCTTGCACAGTTGTTGAGGAACACTGGAAGAAAATGATGATGGAGGAGAAATCAAAGTTCATCTTGCATTTGCCAATTTTAGTACTCTGTGGATATACATGTAGGCAAGGAGTGGACAGTGGGATCCCTGACACTAAAACTCAGCAGTAGGTTGGACTGGGTTGCATACTGGATAGGCACACACAGATGGCAAGTGAAGACATGGCATTAATGAAAGGAGTAAAGAGAAGGGGACAGTCTTTCTGATAGGCACACTCTGCTTCTACAAACAAGTTGTACACTTACAGCCTCAAATTGATTACTGCTGACCTTAAGAATATTTTCATGTGGTTCCAGAAGGCCATTTAGTTTTCTGATTAAATGGGAATATGCACACACATGTGTGTGATTTCGGTTATGTGACTACATGTATAAAGTTTGTCTCACAGATCCAGAATTTCAAATTTACCATGGACTGAGTTGATTTTCTGATGCTCTCAACTGCCAAGATTTTCATGATGGAGGAAGTGACATAGCTTTTCCTGGGTAGAACTTGTTTCTTTAGCTTTGGTTTTCCACAAAGCTCACACCTTCTTTTATTTTATTCCTCTTTTTCTTGCCCCAAGATTTTCTACTACTTAGAACTTTAAAAATACTCTGAGTTTCTTTCTAGTTTCCTCACAGCTTCACTGCCCACAAACAACTGCATGGCTGCACTTTTTTTTTTTTAATCAAGGTTTACTAGAAGTTGGACACTACTCTATTTTCCCACTTGTCTTGGTATATGAGTCTCATTCCTGCTGGCTCCAGCAATACATGGTACCAGCATTTCCTACTCACAGATGCCCAAACATCCTGTTCACCAAGAGGGCTCAGTCCGAGGTCTGGATCTTTACAGCAAAGATGTATGGGAAGGCTTGCATGTGCATTTACATCCTTGGTTTAGTTTGTATGGCAAGAACACATCTTTAAAGTATTTCCTACATCATTTCCCCAAGGGGACTTTCCTGACTTTTCTATGTGTCTTGGGGGAAAATGTAGACTTCCCTAGGGCTCAGAATGTGGATTCAGAAAGATTTGTGCTTTGACTGAGAGACTTGTCCAAGGCAAATAATTCAGATCAAATATTTTTCCTGCCTTTTATCTTTTCTTTTGGTTTTCATCTTGTAGATTAGGATAAGTTAGAATTTGCTTTGAATTAAATTACTAGCCAATATTAGGTGAGTGCCTGCCATCTGCTAGGCTCATGTTCTGGGGTACCAAGTAGAGACATCCATGCCTTCAAAACACACATTTCTATAAGTGGAAGAATCTGAAAGAAATTAGTCAATTTTAAGGTTATAAGACGACAAAGATATGGCAGTGACTAGCCTATGGAGAATAAACTCCCACAATTAATTTGAATGCTGTGTTCTAAGAGCTTGCATCTGGTTAGTCCTTTAAGACTAACATGCATAGCTTGCTTCAAATCCAGAAGTAACAGAGGGAAAGGGGAAGGGTCACAAAGACTAGTTAGGTGACTTGGACTGAGATGCTACATGGGAGGTATAACTTGGCACTCTGGAGAGGGGGTACTATGCGAAAACTCGAGATATGAAACATGGAGAGGTTCTGTTGGAGGATGGTGTGCTCACAGTGACAGCAACATTCCTGGAGATACCGGTATACTGTTCACCATGGATGTCATCCGGGACCTCAACTATGGGAAAGACTGAAGTAGATTACAGTGTTCAAGAAGTAGACATTCTTTCAAGTGAGCTCTTACATAAAAGCATAAATATATGTATACATGTTTCCATATACATACATACAGACAGACAGAAGACATATCAGATTTAAGGGTGCTGTGCTACTGTGGCTGAAATCCATCTCCTCAGTCTCACCAGCTTTTCCTTGCATGTGACTTGCTATCTTACTAGCATTTCAAGGAACTGAGCAACTTCTATCCTCGGTATATAACATCTAAGGATTTATGATTCTTTTTGCCTCTAGCATGCCATGATTATGTATGTATAGGAAATGTTGTTTGAAATGACTCATTAGCTATGTTTCTTTCCTTTATGTTTTAATTCCTAAACATATGGGCTTTCACAAATTAGTTTGAAAGATTTTCAGCTCTGAGTTTTGTTTGTAACTGTCTAAACACAGATTTCAACCAGTTAGGACATATAAATGGTTTCTACCCCCAGTGCAGAATTGTTTGAGGTTTACTAATACATGTTTTAGATACAAGCTACTTGAGATCAGCTTGTATGACAATGAGGAAGTACAGCATCGAGTAACCAGATCCGATAACTTTGATCAGCTTGTACTTAGTGTTATGGAATTATGTGTTTCTTTCAACTCTGTCTGGTTTAGAGGCTCTTTTGAAGCTCACGTGCAGGCAGTTAATCTTAACTGGGTTCATTGATTTATAACAGGGAGAAAAAAATACTCTTGTGAATCCAAATAACTTAAACTTGAAAAAGTTTAACTCAAGTGATTTTGTCCATAAGCCACTAATAAAATTAAGGAGATGTCAAACAGAGAACAGATGCCTTATGGGGTCACTGCTCTGCAGGTGCAAAAACTTGAGTTTATTAATCACCATGGAGGGAAATGTGGCAGGTTTGATTTGAAAAATGAGACTCAATTTTGATCAGTTTTTCTGGATAGACACACACACACACACACACACACACACACACACACACACACACACACAGTCTTAAGCCTAATGGACTTTCGTTAATTTACATTGTCACTGTAATTACACTGACACATTAATCAAGGTGTCACTGAGCTAAAGAAAATACAGAGAATATGTGGATAAATGTGGTGTCTGTGTTCTTCTTGGAAGATTCTAAGCACTGTGTCATAAACAGCATGCTGTACACAAGGCAGTGTGGTGAAAAAAATTAGAAAGACCTGTGATTAACTTTTCCAAACTGTGAGACACAGCACAGTATCATTTACATAAATCAAAACACACTGAGGAACCATATTTTATCATCATATAGAAACATATCAGAATGTTCTAAAAGGGAACTGACTAGTAAGAACACTGTGGGGATTTGACAAAAATAGCAATAGCAGCAACAAGAACAATCAAAACAAAGCTACTGACAATGAACTGTATCACACTCTATAAAAGGTAGTGGAGTGAGGAAGACAGAAAGTAACATCTAGAGGTGGAGTGAAATTTGATCACATCTGTGAGAATGAGGGAAGATATATCAGGAGAGGAATGAGATTCATTGACATAGAATAACGTGGGAAATTTGGAGAAGTTGAATAATGAATTTGAAGATGTGGTGAACACTGCAAACAGGGGACAGAACAAAAATAATCTTGACAGCAAATAAGGTAGGTGTGTGTGTGTGTGTGTGTGTGTGTGTGTGTGTGTGTGTGTTGTCCCAGCAAAGGAGCTGGTGGAAATTTTTAAGTAGAGTCAAAGTAAGAGCTAGTTGATACATAGTTAGTCATCTTTCTATTACTACAAGAAAATACATATTTTGGCTCACAATTTTGAAGTTTTAGCCCATGGTCAATTTTGTGAATATGGTAAACAACAATTATGGTGGAATCTATTCCTCTCATGGCAGTCAAAGAGTAAAGATAGGGGAAGAGGTGGGTTAGATTCTAATAACCTCAAGGACAGCTTGGTGACAAATCACCTCTCCCAGGGATGAGCCCCTTATTAACTATCCAGTGCAGAGTGGTCAGCCTTGAGGTCATACACACATGAACAACAAAAATGGGTATGTATGTATGTATGTATGTATATATGTGTGTGTGTGTACATATTCATCTGTTCTATACATATGAGTGAGGGGCATAGGTTAGGGTAACTAGGAGGGAATTCAGAGAGGAAAGTGAGGGAGAACTGTGATATAATTCTATTTCCAGTAAAAACATTAAAAAATAAAATTTAATTAAAAATAACCATGAATTATATCACACCCCTTGTCTGCTTGAAAATTTTCATTCTCTCTTGAAGAGAAGGGGGGATGTGGAGGAGGGAGAGGAGGAGATAGGAATAATTCATGCTGTGTCATTGCTTATTGTTCCTCTGCCAGCCTCTCCAACCCACTTCTTCCTCTTCCATTTTTGGTCTCCACTCTTCTCCATTCTGTAGCAAAGATGAGATTCTTTGTAATTTTTTGAGTTAAGAGTGTCTTCAAAAGTAGATGATACTTTCAGGTGACAAGGTCCTATATACATGCTGATGTCTCATGATATGCTTTCATATGGGAAGTCACATTTATTAGGCTACCTGAAATGACACCTGAATATTTTTAGATTGATCCATATTCTTTTTTTTATCTTTTATATATATATATATATATTATTTTTTCTTATTTTACATATCAATCCCAGTTCCCTCTCCATCCCTCCCATGCCCTATGAACCCCCTCCCACCCCATCCCACCCCCACTCCACAGGGAGGGTGATGCTTTCCAGGAGCCATCATCAAAATCTGTCAAGTCATTTGGAGTAGGGACTAGGCCTTTCCTCCTGCCTTTAGGTTAAAGGAGTATCCCTTCATGGGGAATGGGCTCCCAAAGTCCTTCTGTGCACCAGGGATACATCCTGGTTCCACTGTCAGAGGTCCTTTAGACTGTCCAGGCCTTCTAACTGAGACCCATGTTCAGGGGGTCTGAGTCAGTCCAATGCTGGTTTCCCAGCTATCAGTCTGGGGGTCCATGAGCTCCCCCTTGTTCAGGTCTGCTGTCTCTGTGGGTTTCTGTAGCCTTGGACTGATCCATATTCTTATGTATTTTTAGTTCTTTATGTTGCTGGATTTCCCATACAGTCATGTGAATATGCTTGAAGTCACTTGTTCGTTTGTTTTTTCAGGCTGTTGTTTGTGAAACACTGATTATTTCTACTTTGGGGGATATTCTAAATAAAAACTATCCATGAACATTCTATTAAGTGACCTTTGATGTTAATATTGATGCCTTTATCTTTTGTACATAGCTAAAGTGGAATTTCTGATTCATAGGGTGGTTGAATGCTTCATTTTAGTTGATGTGGCCAAGAAGTTTTCCAAGGACTTCCTATCACACTGGTTTAAAATCCAGACAGCAAGAATTTCAGACACTCACTTTTCCATAGCATTTTTTAAAAAAAATTCATGGGTTTTCTTTTATTTAAGGAACTCATTATAAATTTAGAGTAAGATTCACACACAGGGAAATGTAACTGAAGTACAAAATGCTTTATGATAAATGTGCAATGCAATACAAATTAAGGAACTCTGGCTATCTCTGGACTTTCCTACTTGTCCTGAAGTCTAAAGACAACCTTGTAATTGATGTCCCCATCCCTCTTTTTCTACCATCTTTTTGCACTTATTGGACACACACTTTACATTTAGTGTAGTGCACAGATTTCCCATGATCAGTTGTGCAAGTTTTGGCAATGAGACATATCTGTCCAACCAGCACTCAGCACACATTGCAGTCCACACTCCTCATGGTGCACCATTCCCGGATACCCTCTGCACTAATCCCCTCTCTTAACCCCTGCTAACAGGACAATGCTTTCATTTCTGTAAGAGCCACCTGTGCTTTCCCAAACCTCAGCAATATCCCAAGGGGAAGCAGTTGTAAATTTGGGACTTGACTCTGATCCATCCTTGAACAAGGCCCAGCTCATCAGCACTCTTGGGGTTTCTTTTGCCTTTGTAAAACACCTGAGCATTGACTGGCATTCATGGTTGATGAACACAACCAAAGCAGAAACCAGTCAGGGGTTTTCAACCCAGAAAGAATATTTTCTTTCCTGGAGGTTTAGAGGACTGTTGGTTTTGTTTCTATAGTCTGATATCTAGTTTAAACATATTTTCCCTGTTTCTTTCCTCAATTGGTACAGAAGACTTGCTGGGCTATCACACACACACACACACACACACACACACACACACCCACCATATACACAACACTACACACACATGCCATACATACCTCATACACACTACATATACACCACATACACATACTACACACACACACACATATATGCACACACCATATATACACCATTCACACCAATCTGCATACCACACACTACACATATACCACATATAAATACATCACATACACATGCCACATACACACACATATGTACACACTACACCAACACATACACATGCACACTATATACACTATACACCACACACAGATACCGCACACACATGCAAACATACAAGCACACATATGCTACACATATCACCACACATTCATACAGTGTATACTTGCTCACACACATATGCATACACACCCACACACCCACACACACATACTATTTGTAAGAAAAAAAAAAAGCTATCGTAATATTGTAAAAGCATTTTCCCAAAAGCACTTAGTGAATGCATGTTCTATTAAGATTTTGCTTGTGGGAGCTCGGGAACAGGGTCGTGCGCTCTTCTCTCCTAAACGCTCTCCAGGGTGTTTGCAGAAACCTCTGTTCTTTTCCTACGCGGCCACCCGACAGCCAGAAACTCGCAATGTCTATTCTCAAGATCCACACCCGAGAGATCTTTGACTCCCGTGGGAACCCCACAGTTGAAGTTGATCTCTACACCTCAAAAAGTCTCTTCCGAGCTGCTGTGCCCAGCGGTGCCTCCACTGGCATCTACGAGGCCCTGGAACTCCGTGACAATGACAAGACTCGCTACATGGGGAAGGGTGTCTCAAAGGCTGTTGAGCACATCAATAAAACTATCGCACCTGCTCTGGTTAGCAAGAAGCTGAACTTTGTGGAGCAGGAGAAGATCGACAAGCTGATGATTGAGATGGACGGCACCGAAAATAAATCCAAGTTTGGTGCAAATGCCATCCTGGGAGTGTCCCTGGCTGTCTGCAAAGCTGGTGCCAAAGAAAAGGGGGTACTCCTTTACTGTCACATCGCTGACTTGGCTGGCAACCCTGAAGTCATCCTGCCCATCCCAGCTTTCAATGTGATCAACGGTGGTTCTCACGCCGGCAACAAGCTGGCCATGCAAGAGTTCATGATCCTTCCTGTGGGGGCGTCCAGCTTCCGGGAAGCCATGCACATTGGGGCAGAGGTCTACCACAACCTGAAGAATGTCATCAAGGAGAAATACGGGAAGGATGCCACCAATGTGGGTGACGAGGGTGGGTTTGCGCCCAACATCCTGGAGAACAAAGAAGCTCTGGAGCTGCTGAAGAACGCCATTGGGAAGTCCGGCACACGGACCAGGTCGTCATCGGCATGGACGTGGCTGCCTCTGAGTTCTTCAGGTCTGGCAAGTATGACCTGGACTTCAAGTCTCCTGATGACGCCAGCAGGTACATCACACCTGACCAGCTGGCTGACCTGTATAAGTCCTTTATCCAGGATTATCCAGTGGTGTCCATCGAGGACCCCTTTGACCAGGACGACTGGGAAGCCTGGCAGAAGTTCACCGCCAGTGCAGGCATCCAGGTGGTTGGGGACGATCTCACAGTTACCAACCCCAAGATGATTGCCAAGGCTGTCAGCGAGAAGTCCTGCAACTGTCTCCTGCTCAAAGTCAACCAGATTGGCTCTGTGACCGAGTCTCTGCAGGCGTGTAAGGTGGCCCAGTCCAATGTCTGGGGCGTCATGGTGTCCCATCGCTCTGGCAAGACAGAGGATACTTTCATCGCCGACCTGGTGGTGGGGCTCTGCACTGGGCAGATCAAGACTGGTGCCCCTTGCCGATCTGAGCGTCTGGCCAAGTACAATCAGATCCTTAGAATCGAGGAAGAGCTGGGCAACAAGGCCAAGTTTGCTGGCAGATGCTTCAGGAACCCCCTGGCCAAGTAAATGTGTGTAGAGATCCCTGGAAAAACCTGCTGCCTAGACCCTGTCCCTGATGTCATCATGGTGGCCCAAGGCGGCCCAATGCTTGTCCCTCCCATGCCACCGCTTCCTTAGACATCCTTGAAGCCACACCTGACCACCTGGAGCCCTGCTGGAAACCCCAGCTTTGTAATTATGTGATTGGCTAAGTCGTTTCTGTCACCTTACTTCCAAGCTAGTGTGTAGAGCCCGGTGTAATCTCTAGGGTGGCTACAGGCAAGATCCCCATCCCAGAAGCTCTACATACAAAATAAAAGCCTCCTCGTAAGAAAAAAAAAAAAAAAAAAAAAAAAAAAAAAGATTTTGCTTGTGGTAGTTAGGAGAAGAATATGAACAGTGGTCCTCTCATCCAGGTAGCTGATGTCTCTTTGAGAGGAGAAAGACAATATTAACTCGATGGAAGTGTTGAACACAGTGGGAACGCACATAGCCTTGCTTAAGTCATTTGCCTTCTAGAACTTGGTTTCCTCAGTTACAAATAAGGACTTGATTGCAACCGGTGGTTATCACACATTTACGTGAAATACATTGAGCCAGATGATGCGGCTGGCCAGCTGAGTAGCTGCCCGGGATACTCATCTAGATGAGGTGTTAAAACGGCAATGGAAACATAATAAGACGGAGAAAACTGAATCTACCAGAGGCCCCTTCAGGAAGGATACCATATGTGGTCCCAGAGTAAGCTGTTGGGGAAACTGGGTGAGATTCCCAAGGAGCATGCTTAAGGAACACCAGATGGAGGATAAACCCTCGGAAGGCGAGGGAATCTGGTTTACCACAGAGCTTTTGTTCTACTCAACTGCAAGTTTGGGTCCTATCCAAGATGCCTGGGACAATTGGGAGGAGGCTGAAGTTCTCCACAAGCAGCCCTGTTTTTCTACCCTATTGGGCGGCACTCATTATTTTTGCACACATGATGAGCACATATTTTGAATGACATTCCAAACAGGGCACGTACGGATCAGCTTTGCACGCCTCAGCCTCGTTGTTAGTGCCTATCTCCTTTACAAGTTGGGGGGGGGGGTCATACAGAACCCAGTACAAAACACTGAAGGAAACAACAGTCTGCTTAAATTAGACATTGAACCGAAGCTTGGTCGGCTCAGCTTCCCTTTAGACCTTTGAGAACATTCTATCACATGTTAGTCCCCGGTGAAATACTGTTTGAAAATTGCTGATGTGTGCCATTTCCAGTTTTAACCACAAAATTGTGCCCTGTAATTATGTGACAAGGTAGAGACAGACACCTGGAGAATTAAATTACAGCATTTTATTTCTTACTTTCTATGTATTTTTTTTTCTATCTAGCCCTGGCTGGCGGGGTATTCACTATATAACTCAGTCTTGATTCATAGACACAGCAATCCTCCGGTCTCAGATTGCCACTGTATCTGGCTCCTAATATATCATTTATAAATATAATGTTAGTATTTATCTGGTTAAATAAGATATTTTGAGAAAAATGAAGAAATCGTGTGCTATGATGATCTCATTTATTTATTTATTGCATATCTTGGTCTGATTTATCATCTGCAAATTTTCCTGAACTTGTTTGTGCTGGATTCTTTTATTTCCATGATCTATTTCTCATTGCAAAACTGCCACTGGTCCTTGTCTCCTGGAATTTGGTTTTCTTTTTCAGCATCTCTCTAAACCAGTGGTTCTCAACCTGTGGGTTGTGTCATAATCACTTTGGGAGGTTGAACTATTCTTCCATAGGGATCGCATACCAGATACTCTGCATATTAGATATTTACATATGATTTACAACAGTAGTAAAAGTACAGTCATGAAGTAGCAATGAAATAATTTTAGGGTTGGGGTCACCACAACATGAGGAACTGTATCAAAGGTCCCAGCATTAGGAAGGCTGAGAACCACTGACATTACTCTGAGGTCCATTCTAGCGCAGTGAGAGGGACCGGCCACCCCAGCTGGTCTTCACTCACTAGTCAACCTCTGCCTTGGGTCCCATTTGCTGTACACTGTTTCTTCTGGAAAATCCTAGAATGGAAATTTCCTGTGGGGTCGCTTTCTTCCTGTGCCTTTCTTGACCTTCACTCCTATTGTTCAGGATTTATTAGTTTAATGCCTGTCATTTTGATTTGCAGTGTATCATGGCATTAACTCTTTGTGTACTCTGACTGCCTCGGTGTACTGTTGTGTGTGTTCTAGCTTCACTCTGTTATTGTAACAAATATTATGAACTAAAGCACCTTAGGGGAAGAAAGGGTTTATTTTGGCTCACAGATTGCAATACTTTAGTGGGTATAGTCTGCTGCTTGCTGCCTCCCTCACAGACTTGTGCTTAGTTAGCTTGATTGTGCAATCCAGAGCCAACAGTGGGCTAGCCTTCCTATATCAGTTAAGACAGTCACCCAAAGTCATGATCACAGGCCAATCTGATCTAGGCAATTCTACAATTGAGATTGTTTCCTCAGTTGAGTCTAGGCCATGTCAAGTTTACAGAGTTATATCATGGATGTGGGGTGGCTCATGAGACTCATCCCTAGTCTAGGAACAGATGGCGGTGAATGGCTTCTGGAAGGTGTGTCCCTTGTGCTTGATGGATGGTCCCACACCCATATGGATATGGACAGCACTAATTTCATATGATGGAAAGAATTAATTAACAATTATATTAATTGTTATATATTAATTAATTAAATTAATCAATAATTTATATGATAGGAAAGAAATAATTAATAAAAGAAGATGTGGGGGAAGGGGCCAGGAAAGAGTTAAAGCGGGTTCTACCTAATACATTATATATATGTATGAAGTTATCAAAATATCTTTCCAAAAAGATGAGGTTATTGGGAAGTCTCATTCTGAATATCAACACTGGAGTGCATTACTAGGAGAGAATTTGAAAACATAATATAAAACAAAAAAAATTTTTTCAGACTACCAAAGTCATTGATTGACTTTTTTGTTTTTGTTTTTTTGTTTTTTGTTTTTTTTTTTATTAAGACAGGGTCTGTCTATGTATCTATGTCAGTGGCTTTCTAATTTCCTAATACTGGGACCCTTTCATACAGTTCCTCATGTGGAAGTAATCCCCAACAATAAAATTATCTTCATTGCTATTTTATAACTGTAATTTTTCTACTGTTGTGAATTATAATATAAATATCTGATATGTAAGACATCTGATATTCTACCCCTGTGAAAGAGTCATCTAACCACCAAATGGGTTGTGACCCACAGTTTTCTCTGCACATCACTATATTAGAGCCACTGCTCTATGTACTTCTGGTGGTCCTAGAACTCACTAATGTAGACTAGATAGAACTCAAATTCAAGGAGTCATCTGCCTCTGCTTCCTAAGTGCTAGACATCAAAGGTGTGTGTACCACCACCTCCAACACCAGAGTCTTACCAAATCATCTCATTTCCAAGCAAACCGTTTGTTCACTATTGAGCTGTGAATAGTATGCAGGCATGGTTTAGACAACCATACTTTATTTTTCAAAGCTATTTATTCCCTCACAAATACTAGATTCATTTGGGGCAGTTAATTTGGCACTCCTCTGGTACTGCAGTTCATCCTAATATCACGGACTCAGCTGCATCTGTGCATTTCAAGAGTAAGTTTGTGAAGATTTGAGATCATTAGTGCTCATTTTGAACCCACTCCTATCCTAACTCCTACAGAACTGCACGTTCCCACATTGAAGAGAATGGTTTGAGATCAGCCATTACAGCATAGAGATCTATGATGATGAACAAACACTTGTGTTACCTTACTCTGTGCTGTTTTAATTTTGCATTTGTATTTAATACAGTGATGTGCAGAGAAAACTGTGATCTGAGTGTTTTATAGCTAAGTACAAATTGTTTTCATCCTTGAGCTGTTCTATTAATGGGAAATATTTTAAGTGGTATTCTATTCTTTTGTTTCCACATTAAATGTCTGTTTCAATGTATGGAACAAATGAAGGAAGGGATGGTAGATAGCTCAGAAAGCAATTCCATAATAAAGATAAATGGGTATTAAAAGATGATTTGCTAGGTGTCAAACATATAGTGTGACCTTGATTTCTGTAGTTTGGTGAATTGGTTGAAGGATGCAAGTCTATGTATGGACTCAGACCATCTACTTGAGTCCAAGCCAAAGGTGCCATGAGGCAGTGGGATTAAAGAAGTTAAATACTTTGTTTAAAGCAACATTCGGGAATAGCTTTAAAGCAGCATTCGGGAATAGTAGAACCACCATTGTTTCCACCAACAGCTCCTGGTCCATTGTATGAACAGCAACACAGTGAAAGGTTCTTACACTTATCAGTCCTTCTGATAGGAGCACTCCCCCTATCGTGACTCCTCAGGCTGCTTCAGCCCAGACTCCTCTAAACTCTCAGAAACCTTGTCCACCATCCATATCTGAATTCTCTCTAAGTATCTCTCTAAGGCTAGGGACCACACCTTAAGGAATCACTATATCACTAACAATATGCAACCTGTTTGTGCTCAGTTCCTGGGAATGTTGCTGATGGGGTTGGTTCTATAGCACAGGTGAAAAAGAACTCATCTTCAATTATAACTTACTTGAAGGTAAGCTTTTACAAAACAGTTTATTTCTTTGAAAACCACATTGATATATGAACTCTAAAATATGTATTCTTTTTATAAGTTGTATTGGAGGAACAAATGTGTGGTGTGATTACATAGGAGTGAGTGGGTTTTTCCTACTAGAATGCAAAATTGTAATTGCAGATATGTTCTGGTCTGTGCCAGGATCATTGGCATTGTCTTGTAGCCCATCTCAGCAGGGGTTAATGTTGAAAGATAACATTTGTAGACTTGCTGCTTTTGTTGCTTGAGTGTCCCCCATTGATAATTTTTTTACAGCATTTTCTTACAGTGCTAAGTTACACTGAAGGTCTTGGTTAAATGTGAAATGTTATCACAGGTTACAGAAAAACTTGTGAGTTCAGGAGAAAAGTCCAATTTGTGCCCTTCATAGCCAAATCATGATTGCAATCAAACACCTTCTATGACATGTAACCCAACTTCATCTCCATAGAGGATTGGGAAAGAGTGTGGTAGTTGTGGCTAGCAGAAGGCTATCAGTTTTCATCATTAAGATCTGCTTTGGGGTTTTTGTCCACAGAGACAATGAATAGATCAGGGAAGTGGCGAGAGATGAGTTTTAAACAAAGGACCTTTCTATTGAAGAGCCCAGTCTGTGTTTGGACAGAACCAAGCTTTATCAGGTCGTGACACAGTAGAGAGGGATAAGCTGAGGCTTGTTTAGCAAACACAAATACTAGATATTCAGGGATGCTCCTTCTAGAATAAATAAAAGGTAGATAAAATTTCAACAGGGCAAAGTGAATACACTTCTGGAATTCATTAGCCCAAGAAATAGTCATGACCAAAGAAGTATGTTGCAAAGAGCTTTTAATCCATTCATGGATGACAGGGATAACAGTGCTTATTAAGGGAGACCAAGGTGATGGGACACTTTCCTGACCTCTGATGCTGATGTTGAATGTTACATCCTGCCCCTCCAGGACTCATTCTTTGGATCATCCTTAGAGACAGTCTTTTGGATTGAAGGACCATGGGACTGGCCCAGGGGCACAATTCTGATGTTCTCCTGTTTCATCTGACTGGGCTAAATATTAACTTTCAGCCAGGAGTGTCTGTCACCAAGTCATCTGTCTTGGTAAATGCGGGTGGAGCCTCAGCCTTTCGAGGGGGCAATGAATTTTCCCTGCTGACAGTGAGAATATCCACACCAAGCTGCCATAGAGAATTCTGCTTCCCACTATGTTTATGACAGTAAATTAGGCCACAGAGCACACTGAAGATTGTTTACATAACCCCTGATACCTAGTATATTTGTCAGTCCCACTCCGTAAATGGGGACTTCAGTAGAGCCAGAAAGTGTTTGAAATATAAGGCTGTAGATAATGTATGAAAGTTACAGAGGACTTTAGTGGAACCCACACTTTTTTTCTTGGACCCTTTCCTAGACCTTATGTATTCTTTTCCTTTTTCTCTTTGGTCCTCTCATTATCTTTCCTGTTTTTTTCCTAACATTTTGTTGTTGTTGTTGTTTCAATTCAATACCTAAGTAGAATAGCTTAGGTTTTTCATTTTAAGTTTAGGTTTGGTTCCTATGCTTCTTCATTCCAGATCCATTTTCCCTTTGAGAAAAATCAGCTGTCCAGATGGATGCATTTGAAGTAGTCTCAGATCCACAGGCCTTATGAGAACTATGTCAGGGTCTCACTATGTAGACCTGGCTGCCTGGAACATGCCACCTAGACCAGGTTAGCCTCAAACCCACAGAGCTCTACTTCTGCTTCCTGAGAACTGGGACCACAGGTGTTACATCCAGCAGTAATTTGTGTCTTAATTGTTTGTGGTGTATGCAGTCACCTTCAAAATAGTTTTATGCTAATACATAACTTATGCATTTATTATTTAATATAAAACACTTTTTATAAGGAGGGAGGGAAAGACAGAGTCAGAAACACACACACACACAAATGAATTAATTAAATTAATCAAGAATCCAAGATACATATTTGCTGGAAGATGATGTAATTAGCATACCCAAAGGCCAAGAATGAGTTCATGAGTTTTCAATTCATCCCTTATTATTTTCTTTTTTTAAATTTAAATTAGAAACAAGCTTGTTTTATATGTCAATTCCAGTTCTCTCTCCCTACCCTCCTTCCCTGTGCCCCCCAACCCCCATCCCATCCTCTTTCTGCTCCTCAGGGAGGGTGAGGACTTCCATGAGGAGTCTTCAAAGCCTAGGCCCTCCCCCATGTGTCTAGGCTGATAGAGCATCTCTCTGTGTGAAAGGGGCTCCCAAAGTCCATTCATATACTAGAGGCCCCATAGACTGCCCAGTCCTCCGGACTAACACCCATGTACAGGGGGTTTGGGTTGGTGTTATGCTGGTTTCCAAGCTATCAGGCTGGGGTCCATGAACTCCCCCTTGTTCAGGTCAACTGTTTCTGTGGGTTTCTCCAGCCTGGTCTTGACCTCTTTGCTCATCACTCCTTCTCTGTAACTGCATTTCAGGAGTTGGACGATTGTTTAGCTGTGGGTGTCTGCTTCTGCATCCATCAGCTACTGGATGAAGGCTCTAGGATGGCATATAAGGTAGTCATCAATCTCATTATCGGGAAGGGCATCTAACCTCCACTATTGCTTAGATTGTTAGTTAGGTTCATCCTTGTAGATTTCTGTACATTTCCCTAGCCAGATTACTCTTGAAACCTATAATGGCTCCCTCTATTATCTATTATGGTATCCCTTTTCTTTCTCTCCTCTATTCTTTCTCTGTCTCAATCTTCCTTTTCCCTCATGCCCCCCATGCCCTGGCTCTTCTCCCCTCCTCTTTCTTCTGAGCCCCCCTCCCATGCTCCCAGTTTTCTAGGGAGATCTTGTTCCTTTCCCCTTCTCAGGGGGATTATGTATGCCTCTCTTAGGGTCCTCCTTGTTTCCTAGATTTTCTGGTGGTGTGGATTGTAGGCTGGTAATCCTTTGCTCTATGTCTAAAGTCCATATATGAGTAAGTACATTAGTATTTTCTTATTTAATTTTTGTGATATAAGATAGCCAGATTAATTCTAACATACTAGGATGGTTACTGTACATAGATTACATTTTTTAACCATAGTTTTGAAACAAAGTGACAAGAATGAAACATTTTATAAGTTTAAACATGGCACATTTAATTGTGTAAAAAGTACACAATAAGATAGATTGTCTTGTATTTAGAGGAACAAGGGTGAATGTTCAAGGTCAACTCCATGCATGTCATGGAAATATTGGGAGAATCATTAGCTCTATTTAGAATATTTAAGCTTCATTTTAGATATACTCTAGAAAGGGAGTGTAATACTTTGTAGTTAAGCTTATTGGAAACGGTTTTATCACATGCTAAAAATCAATGAGAATAACAGGGGCCAGTAGAATGGTTTTTTGTTGTTGTTATGGAAATTTTAAATCTTCAAAGTTAATAGGCAAGATCTATTTGGAAGCAAAATTGTCCCAAACTGGTTGATAAATTCCTAAATCCTATCATTAAAAGGTAAAGGAATCACTACACAATTTTTGCACTATTCTGCAACTATTGCTAACTTATCTAACAGACATAAGAATGACACACATGGGGCTGAGGCAATGGAGTGATAACTAAATCTATGTCTGGATTTCTAAAACCCACATAAAAAAATATTTCTTGCTGGGTGTGATGGTGCAGCCTAGAAACATATTTTGGAAACTGAGGGTGGAGGATGGTGAGTTTGAAGCACTTGGTATACCATAGCAAGACCCTGTCTCTAAACAAGCAAACAAGCTATACCTCTGTATATCCCGGTGTTCTAATTTATCTTACACAGTGTTTATAAATGGAAACTCCCAAAACAACACTGATCGCATCATAACACTGAAGTGTGAATTCTGTTGTCCAATCAGATGAGTTTCTTGATGGTTTACAACCCTTGACCTTTGTGTGAGACAAATGTGGGGAGACAATTGTTGAAGGATTTGTTTGTTGGTACCGATTTAGCATGCTGTAATTTATCAAACCTAGATCTGAATTTATCCCTAATTAGGAGGAGATATTAGTCAGTATACATTTACTAGAAAATGCATAAAATAGTCATACATCATAGTGCAAAAGTTCAGAAAGAAGTATACTGTAACAACTAAAATGATGCATAATGATATCACTTATCACTTCAAGATGCTAAGGATGTTTAACGATTGATAATTTCTTAAAATTTTGCTGTCATGAATCTATTTTTAAATGTGCTAAATAATTTTAATCTATTAAAGGAATGTAATTAAACAGCTTCAATTTTGGAAATATTTTGTTCAGAGACTGTTGCTAGCTACTTGTATTTAATGAACCACTCTGGAATCCTTATTTTTGGGAGGGGGCATGCTGAGAAAGTCATGGGAAAATACAAACAAGATTTATATTTTCATTTTTGAAGAAATTTTACCTGGAAGCAAACTTGTAGATGTGGAGTGTGAATAACAGAATTTGATACCTGGCTGTCATTTTCAGCATTCTTAACAACTGTAATCAAAAACTACAGGAAAGACTAGTGGTATATTTCAATAAGTCAGGTGCATTCAAGAGGTTCCCAAAGGTGTTATTATGGCAGAGAGATTAAAAAGCAGCCACCCTAGCTTCCATGTTTTCTAAACATGGCTGTTCCATATTAAGAACACTACCAATAAAGGCAATTTAAATATTTTTGAGATATGTTCTTTTTTATTTAGAAGCAATCTTATTTTACATATCAATGCCCTATCCCCTCTCTCTCCCCCATCCTCCCCTGCCCCCCATCGACCGGCACAACCCACCTCCTACTCACTCCCAAAGGATAGTGAAGCCTGTCTGTCACATCATTTGGGGGAGGGTCTAGGCCCTCCACCATTTATCTGGGCTATAATAGTATCCCTCCATAGGGAATGGGTTCTCAAAGTCCATTTGTGCACTAGGGATAAATACTGGTTCCACTGTCAGAAGTCCCATAGACTCCCAGGCCTCCTAACTGACACCCACATTCAGAGGGCTTGGTTTGGTCCAATGCTGGTTCCCCAGTTTTATGACTCTGGTCCTTGTGCTCTCATTAGGTCAGGCCAATTGTTTCTGTAGGTTTCTCCAGCACGGTCTTGACTTCTTACATTTCACTTCAATGCCATTCTGACCTGTCTGTACCTGGGTCATCTCCCTTAGTGTTTTTCAGTTACATCGTTTTTCCTGAAAATTTCATAATTTCACTTTTATTAAGATCTGAATAAGATTCCAGTGCATGTATGTACCATGATTTCATTATCCGCTTATCTTTTGGTAGATGCCTAGGCTGACTCCATTTCCTTTGCTATTGCAAATAGAATAAGAAACAAGATGAAAACAAAAACAAACAAACAAACAAACAAAAAACCCTAAAATTAGAACTATCATATGGGCCAGCTGTACCTCCCCTGGGTATATACTCTAAAGATCTATATCCTAAAGTTTAAACCATTTTTAAATGTGTTTGAGTATTTTTTTCCTGCATGTATGTATGTGTACCATATACCTGCCTGGGGCTTGTGGAGGTCAGAAGATGGCATCAGATTCCCGGAAACTGGAGTCACAGATCTTTGTTAGCTGTCAAGTGGATGCTGGGAAGTAAATCTGGGTCCTCTACAAGAGCAGCAGGTGCTTTTGGCCAAGCATAGCCCTTTTTGAGGCACACCTTCATTTATTAAGAAGCTTTTATTCTAGTAGTTGTCTTCCACTCTAGCTGGGAAATTTGTCCCTGTACCTGGATATTTCAGTGTTGTAGCAATCTTAGGCAGTGGTCTTTTGTGGAATGATGAGATCATTTCTCAGTTTTGCCACTAACTCCTTGTGGAGCAATGGAGAGAATCATGTTCCTTATTGGCTTTGTTTCTTCAGCATTTGTCAAGACAGGGGTTGGATTATGAGAGCTCTAAAGGCCTGTTTATATTGTGTCAGGTCTTAGATATTAGTCGTAGCATCAAATCATGGGAGGGCTGGGCTTCATATTAGTTATTTTTCTGTTGCTGTGATAAAATATCATGACAAAAGGTAACTTAAGGAAGAAAGTGTCTACTTTGACTTAGTGTTCCAGAAGGGTAGAGTCCATCCTTGGTGCTGAAGGCATGGCATGGTAGAAGGAGCAAGAAAATGAAGGATCACATTTCATGGGCACACAAAAAGTGCACTAGGACACATGGGTGCATATGCATATATGCATACACACACACACACACGCACGCACGCACGCATGCACGCACGTTGGCTATAAACTCTTAAAACCTCTCCCAGTGAAATATTTCCTCCAGAAAGCTTCCACCCATAACTTCCCCTAGTGACATCACCAACTAAGGATCAAGTATTCAAATACACAAGCCTCTGGGGACAATTTCTTATTCAAATAGCCACAGCTCCCCAAACCAGGCAATGTTATGGCACGTGTGTCATTTGCCCAGTCATGCAGTTGATTGCACATTCACTGTATCTTTCATCCTAGTCAGGTGTTTATGGGGATCCAGATTTCCCTCTTCCAGCACTAGGCTTTGTGTTTTGATCGTAAGCCAGTCTATGCTCACAGTGGCTGTTACGCACTGACTCAGGAAAATGAGACGCAGTGTGAGCAAGCACTGTGGCTGTCCTCCAGCATGGTACCATTTCAGAGCACTAGAAACATGGGTTTTAGTTTGAAGCATCAAATGTCAGAGGTTTTTGTTTTTTATGTATAAGTACAGAAAAGTATCTCTATACTTTCAATGAGTGGTTGCTTGATGGAGAAGTCTTTTGTATAAACAAGAAAATAAAATAAAATAAAGTATGTAGAAACCATGTCTCAAAAAGCCAAAAGTCAAAACAAACAAACAAAACAAAAACAAAACCAAAAAAGCTGAGTATCCTGTAGATGTAAGGGGCTATTATTATTAATATACAGAGAAACATGGACTGAAATAGCTAGAATTTTAAACTGTAGCTGCTGGAACTCAAGGTGGATGCCAGGGGCAACTTTGGCTTTGCTCTTTATACAGCCAAAGGGAGTAATTCATTAGCTGCTATTACAAGGCAAATATATGTAGCACCACCTGGGTGTGTGGTCAAAGGTGCATAATTATTTGGTCACCGGACTTGTGGGAAATGCCTGGAGGACATGGCTGGTGCTTGGTGGGTGGTGATAGTAAACTTCCTGTGGAAGAAAGAAGAGTTTGGGTCTAATGTTAATACATGTTAGAGACCCTGTTGAATGCAAAGGATGGGAAGTTTGCTCAAGCTTTCCTTCCTCAGTCCTGGATTGGGACTAACTCATGTGGTAATCCTGCTCCACTCCCATGGCACTCCTTATGGGTCTAATTGCTGTACTGTATGTCATGATTGGCTTCCTCTTGCCTGTTATAATTGGCTGTGAATTCCTTCAGGGTAGAGGTTGAGTTTTTTAGCATCTCTTAATTTCTAGCCCCTGGGGCTTGTGCATGCAAGACTGTGTGTTCAAAATGCCTTTGGTGAACTGGAACAAAGAAATAGAAGAAAAATATCTAAGTAAAGCAGTTATCAAGACACAAGCCTAGACTTAGGATCTTTGCAGATATTGCCTCCTACTAGCAGATGCTAGCTTTTGACTAGATACTTCCAAGTGATGTACTTCACAGGAAGATGGAAACTTTGGAGAGAATGTCTGGCTGACGGGGGATGATGCTTGTACTATAGCTCAGTGGATACAAAGGGTAAAGCCCAAGGGAAGATTAGAGAAAATGATAGTTTAATAATAACCATTAATATCATGCTTCAATACCATAAAAATCCTTAACTTAGTGTTCTGGATTATTGGCATTGCTAGACATTGAATCCAGGGCTTTGTGCATGCTGGTCAAGTGTACAAGTCACTAAGCTACATCTCCAGCTGTGGGGGAGTGATCTGTACTGTCATGGTCATAGTCATCATGCAAACCCAGGTGGGGCACAAAAGATAGATGTGTCTGATGTCCTGAAACAGGCTAGAAGGAGGGCAGACAGCCAATACTTACAATCTACTTCTTGGCCATTTCTCTCTGTGCTAACTCAGCAGCTTCCATTGCTTCCAAAGCATCCTCACTGGATGGACCTAAGACACCAAGCACGCCTTATACACTGGGTATGTTGAAAGGAGCATCCTGGCTGGATGGACCTAAGACACCAAGTATACCTTATACATTGGGTGCATTGGAAGGAACTTGCAGTGATATAGAGTGTAGGGGGGAAATGCACTGTTTATCAGAGTTTGAAATGGTGAGATCTATTCTATAGCTGGGACTTCATTGACAGACAAATGGAATTCATTGCTTACAGTGGAGAAATCAAACACAGCAAAGATGAAAGAGACCCATCACCAAGACCCGAATAAGCCCAGTGGGGTCAGGGGAATGGAACTGATCCTGCCAATTGTTGCTAAATATTTGAAGATTTTTTTTTTGTTTAGTTTTGTTTTGTTTTTGTTTGTTTGCTTGTTTGTTTTGAGAAAAGAGATTTGAAAAAAAACTCAGTTCTTTATTTTTTTGCAAGACTCTTCTCTATTCCAGTCTATTCTAAATTTAAAGAAAAAATCAAACCCACATGTTCTGGGGTAACGTTTATTTAACTGATAGGACAGCATGATATGAGACCTACTTCCTGTCCAAGAGCCAGCTTTGATATTTTAAATGGAAGTTCATTTTTAATATACTATTTTTAATTCTTCTTTCAGAATGTATATGACTATGTTTATCCCTGACTCTCTCCCCCAACTCCTTCAAAATCCCCCCATATTCTCCTCCCAAATTCTTGTGTGTGTGTGTGTGTGTTTTAAATAAAACACTGACTCCAATTAGTGCTGCCTATATGCACATGGATGTGTGGCTATCCCCTAGGGTATGGGTAACCTATGGGGAGCACACTCCTAGGGAAAGCTGAGTAACCCTCTCCTAATGCCATCAACTGCAAATAGTTTCTCAGCTGAGGATGGAACCTTATAGTTTCCTCCCCCATCCATCCTGCAATGTTGATTTGGTTGATCTTGTGCAAGCAGCCATAGCTGTTGTGATCTCTGTCTCCTACATTTCTTCTTTCTTTCTTCCTTCCTTCCTTTCTTTCTTCTTCTTTTTTTTTTTTTAACTAAACAAAAATCTTCAGTGTTGACTCGCAAATTTTATTTTTCATGTTGAGGGTATATATATATATATATATATATATATATATATATATATATATATCATGGCAACATCAATAATCAATATTTCTTTGCATGGTTAAATCTATAGTATTCTTATTTTGCAGATGTTTTACTAATTTATTTACATTCCAATCCCAGTTCCTCCTCCCTCCTCTTCTCCTGCTCCTCCCATTCACCCCTACCTCCTACTTGCTACTCAGAGAAGGTAAGGCCTTCCCTAGGAAGTCTACTAAGCCTGTCTCCTCACCTCACTGAGGCAGGTCCGAGGGTATGGGGAGTGGAGAGGTGCCTTAGTTCCAGCTCCTACATTCTTTATACTCTCACTTCTGTGATGTTCCTCGAGCATTGGGATATTGGGGTTGAGATATAAATGTTCCGTGTAGGACTCCATCGTCAGTTGTTTTTTGCACTTTGACTAGTTTTGAGTCTCCATATTAACTACTGTCTACTACAAAAAGAAGATTCTCTAATGAGGACTAGAGCTGCAATGATCTGTAGGTATATAGATGAATATGTATTTAGAAGGTAATTTGGTAGTATATCCATTTGATCAATTAAGAGTAGTAGATTCTCCCTTGGGGCCTATGACCTTCCTAGGCATGGGTCCTTGTTCAAGCTTACAGTACAAATTATGAGTTCTTTCTTGTTAGGAGTGGGTCTTAAATCCAACCGGAAAGTAGTTGGCTACCTCCATAACAATCATGCCATTGTCGCACAAATGGACATATTTTACCAGGGTGGTTGTTACTGTACACTTAGTGGCTCACACCTAGATAAGACTGTTGATGACGATACTCTTCCAGCAAGCCTAGCACCTTCTAACACTGTGAAAGCTAACCAGCAGGGATGCTGGGACATGATAAGTGCCAGCTTCATTTCTCCACACCTGTTTCCTCTCTGTGTATACCACAACAAACAATATTTATAGAGCACACCACAAGGCAGGAGGTATTATTAACAATATGACAGCTCTATGTGGTGGATCATGTTTTTAATATCTTTTTTGGTAGATGTGGTGGCTGCAGTTTCTCTAACACATAGCTAGTAAGTGACAAAGCCAGGAATTCAATATTTCCAATATTGACCAATCTTGCATATTAAACCATAAAGTAATCCTCCCCTATCCTGATCTGGGAATATATGAAAGAACACAGGTGTACCCCTGTTATAATTTCAACCTCCAGGTGGGCCAGGAGATATGATTCAGAAAATAACAAATAAACACCAATTTATAGTGAGGTTTCTTTTTATTCTTTTTTTAATTTATTTTTTTATTTTTATTTTACATTTCAATTCCACTTCACTCCCCTCCCTCCCTCTTTCCCTCTCTCTCACCCTCCCATGCCCCTGACCACCCTCCCCTCCCATCTCCCCACTCCACATGTAGGGTGATGCCCTCCAGGAGGGGTCATCTAAATCTGTCAAGTCATTTGGTGTAGGGACTAGGCCTTCTCTCCTGTCTCCAGGTTAAGGGAGTATACCTCCATGGGGGATGTGCCCCAAAGTCTTTTTGTGCACCAGGAATACATCCTGGTTCCACTGTCTGAGGTCCCTTAGACTGCTCAGGCCTTCTAGCTGAGACCCATGTTCAGGGGGTCTGAGTCAGTCCCATGCTGGATTCCTAGCTATCAGTCTGGGGGATCATTAGCTCCTCCTTGTTCAGGTCAGCTGTCTCTATGTGTTTCTGTAGCCTGGTCTTGTCCTCCTTCTCTGCATCTGGATTCCAGTTTGGCTCAGTGTGGGTGTTTGCTTCTGTTTCCATCAGCTACTAGGTGAGGGCTCCATGATGGTGGATAAGTTAGTTGTCAATCTCATTATCAGGTAAGAACATTTATGGTAGACTTGTAGACTTTCCACTGTTGCTCAAATGTTAGTTGGGGTCAGTCTTGTTGGTCTCTGGACATTTCTGTAGGTTCAATTTTCTCTTCAAACCTATAATGGTTCCCTCTTTTATGTTCTCTCTCTCTCTCTCTCTTTCTCTCTCTCTCTCTCTTTCTCTCTCTCTCTCCTCTCATCTATTCCTCCCCTGACTCAATCTTCCTAGTCCCATGTGCTTTCCTCTCTTCCCCTTCTCTTTCTCCTAGTTCCCTCTTCACTCACTGCAACTCCCCCCCCACACACACAACTCCCAATATGTTCTGGAGATCTTGTCCCTTTCCCCTTCTGTGACGGTCTCTTAGAATCCTCCTTGTATCCTAGTTTCTCTGGCGGTGTGAATTATAGGCTGGTGATCCTTTGCTCCATGTCTAAAATCCATATGTGAGTGAGTACATACTATGTTCCTCTTTTTGTGACTGGGTTACCTCATTCAGGATGGTTTCTTCAAGTTCCATCCACATGCTGGCGAATTTCAAGAATCCATTGTTTTTTTGTTTGTTTGTTTTTATTGTTATTTTTTTCTGCAGTGAAGTATTCCATTGCGTAAATGTGGCACATCTTTTTTATCCATTCTTCATTTGAGGGGCATATAGGTGGCTTCCAGGTTCTTGCTATTACAAATAATGCTGCTATGAACATAGTTGAGCACATGTCTTTGTTGCATGGATGTGGATCATTTGGGTATATGCCTAAGAAGGGAATTGCTGGGCCCTGTGTTAGGCTGATTCCTATTTTCCTGAGGAACTGCCATACTGATCTCCAAAATGGCTGTACAAGTTTACACTCTTATCAGCAGTGGAGGAGTGTTCCCTTTTCCCCACATCCTCTCCAGCATAAGTTGTCATTGGTGTTTCTAATTTTAGCCATTATGGCAGGAGTAAGATGGTATCTCAAAGTTGTTTTGATTTGCATTTCCCTGATAGCTAAAGATATTGAGCACTTTCTTAAGTGCCTTTCAGCCTTTTTGGTTTCCTCTATTGAGAGTTCTCTATTCAGTCTGTGCCCCATTTTTAAAGAGGGTTATTTAGTATTTTGTTGACTAGTTTCTTGAGTTCTTTGTATAGTCTGGAGATGAGTCCTCTGTTAGATGTAGGATTGATAAAGATCTTTTCCCAGTCTGTGGGCTGCTGTTTGGTCTTGTCAGCTGTGTCCTTTGCCTTACAGAAGCTTCTAAGTTTGAGGAGGTCCCATTTATTAATTGTTGATCTCAGTGTCTGTGCTACTGGAGTTATGTTCAGGAAGAGATATCCTGAAACAATTTGTTCAAGGGTACCTCCCACTTTCTCTTCTTTAAGGTTCAGTGTGGCTGGATTGATGTTGAGGTCTTTGATCCATTTGGACTTGAGTTTTGTAGATGGTGATAGACATGGGCCTATCTGCAGTCTTCTACACATCTGTTAGGAGTAGGTTTTTCCGCCTGTTGCTGGTCTTGTCCTGCCTCCACGCCACCCCAAATAACACACAGAAAATCTGTATTTGATATAATGCTGTTGGCCAGGTGCTTGTTTGTTATCGGCTAACTCTGTCTTAAATATTAACCCCTTTTTATTAATCTAAGTATTTCCACATGGTCTCATCTTACCGGAGAGTGGGGACAAGACCTCTGTTCTCTTTGGACTTTACATGCTTACTCCTCCTTACTACTTCCTCTCTTCTCCTTGTCTCCTAGTCCCACCTATCTTGCTTTCCTATTGGCCAACAGTGCTTTATTCATTAACCAGTTTGAGAAACATATTTACAGAATGACATCTCCCATCACACATCATCATCCAGTTCTGCCAGCACCATTTGTTGAAGATGCTTTCCTCCTCCCATTGTATACTTTTAGCTGTTCTGTAAAAACATCAGGTGTTCATAGGTGTGTGGATTAATATTGAGATTTTTGATTCAATTCCATTGGTCTACTTGTCTATTTTTGTGCCAATACCAGGCTGTTTTCAGGACTATAGCTCTGTAGTAGACCTTAAAGTTGGGGATGATGATGCCTCCTAAAGTTCCTTAACTGTACAGAGTTGTTTTGGCTATCCTGGGTCTTTTGTTTTTCCATATAAAGTTGATTATTATCCTTTCAAGGTCAGTGAAGAATTAATTGTACAGGGATTTTGATGGGGATTGCATTGAATCTGTAGATTGCTATTGGCAAGATTGCCAGTTTTACTATGCTTATCCTACCTATTCAAGAGCATGGGAGAGCTTTCCATTTTCGGGTATCTTCTTTAATATCTTTCTTTAAAGACACAAAGTTCTTATTATATAGGTCTTTCACTTGTTCGGTGTTACCACAAGATACTTTATGTTGTCTGTGGCTTTTGTAAAGGGTGATGTTTCTCTGATTTCTTTCTGAGCCCCTTTGTTGTCTGAACAAAGTAGGGCTACTGATTTTTTTTTTTTTTTTTTTTTTTTTTTTTTTTTTAGTTTATCTTGTATCCTACTGGCTTGCTGGAGGTGTTTATCAGCTTTAGGAGTTCCCTGGTAGAGTTTTTTGGATTGCTTATATAAACTATCATATCACCTGCAAATAGAGAAAGTTTGACTTCTTCCCTTCCAATTTGTATCCCCTTGATCTTCTTTTGTAGTCTTATAGCTTTAGCTAGAACTTCAAGTACAATATTGAAGAAATGGAGAGGACAGCTTTGTGATTTTAGAGGAATCACCTTAAGCTTCTCTCCATTCAGTTGCTATTGGCTGTTGGTTTGTTGTATATTGCTCTTATTATATTTAGGTATGTTCCTGTTATACCTGATCTCTCTAAAACATTTATCATGAGAGTGTGTTGAATTTTGTCAAAGGCTTTTTTAGCATCTAGGGAGATGATCATGTTGTTTTTTTTTTTTTTTTTTTTTTTTTTTTTTAGTTTGTTTATATGGTGGATCACATTGATAGATTTTCATATGTTAAACCTTCCCTGCAACCCAGGGATGAAGCCAAGCCTATTTGGTCATGGTGGATGATTTCTCTGGTATGTTCTTGGATTCAGTTTGCCAGTATTTTATTAAGTATTTTTGCATCAATGTTCATGAGTGATATTGGTCTGTAGTTTTCTTTCTTAGTTGTGTCTTTGTGTGGCTTGAGTACCAAGGTGATTGTGGCCTCATAAAAAGTTTGGTAATGAACCTTCTGTTTCTATTGTATGGAACAATTTGAGGATTATTGGTATTAGCTCTTCCTTGAATTTCTGGTAGAATTCTGCACTGTGCTTTTTTTGGTTGGAAGGCTTTCGATGACTGATTCTATTTCATTTCATTGTGGGTTGTAGGTCTATTTAAGTTGTTTGTCTGTTCTTGATTTAATTTTGGTGATAGTTATCCAGAAATTTGTTCATTTACTTTGAATTTTCAAATTTTGTGGAGTACAGGTTTTCAAAGTATGACCTGAGAATTGTCTGGATTTACTCTGTGTCCCTTGTTATGTTCTCCCTTTCATTTCTGATTTTGTTAATTTGCATGTTCTCTCTCTGCCTTTGGTTAGTTTGGATAAAGGTTTGTCTATCTTGTTCATTTTCTCAAAAAACCAACTCTTTGTTGCATTGATTTTTTTGTATTGTTTTCCTGGTTTTTACTTTATTTATTTCAGCCCTGAAATTGATTATTTCCTGGAGTCTATTCTTCTGGGGTGAGTTTGCTTCTTTTTGTTCTTAGGCTTTCAGTTGTGCTGTTAATTCTCTAATGTGACTATCCTCCGTTTTCTTCATATGGGCACTTAGTACAACGAACTTCCCTCATACCACTGCTTTCAAGGTGTCCCATAAGTTAGGATATGTTGTGTCCTCATTCTCATTGAATTTTAGGAAGTCCTTACTTTCCCTCTTTATTTCTTCTTTGACCCGGGTATGGTGCATTATTCAGTTTCCATGAGTTTGTAGGGTTTCAGCGATTTGTGTTGTTGTTGAATTCCAACTTTAAAGCATTGTGTCTCATAAGATACAGGGGACTATTCCATTTTTTCTTTATCTGTTGAGGTTTGTTATGTCACTTAGTATGTGGTCGATTTCAGAGAAGGTTTTATGTAGAGCAGAGAAGAAGGTATATTCTTTTGTGTTTGGATGGAATGTTCTATAGATGAGTGTTAAACCCCATTGTGATATAACTTCTGTTATTTTTTTTTCTTTGTTAAGTTTCTGACTGGTGGTCCTGTCTAGCAATGAGAGTGCAGTGTTGAAGTTTCCCACTATCAGTGTGTGAGGTTTTATGTGAGCCTTGAGTTTTAGTAGCATTTCCTTTACGAATGTGGATGCCTTTGTATTTGGGGCATAGATGTTCAGAATTGAGACTTTGTATTGATGGATTTCTCCTGCGATGAATACAAACTGACCATCTTCATCTCTTTTGATTGATTTTGGTTTGAAGTCTAACTTGTTAGATATTATCCTATCCACACCTGCTTGCTTCTTTGGGTCCATTTGATTGGAATATCTTTTCCCAGCCCTTTACCCTGAGGTAATGTCTGTCTTTGAAGCTTAGATGTGTTTTTCTTGTATGCAGCAGAAGGATCGCTTCTGTATTCGTATCCATTCTGTTAGCCTGTGTCTTTTTATAGGTGATTTAAGACCATTAATGTTGAGGGAAAATAAGGACCATTGATTGTTAATGCCTGTTTGTTTTTGATTTGTTGTTGCCAGTGGTATTGTGAATATATTTGTCCTGTTTTACCCTTGGGTTCTGGTGAAGTGGAATTATCTATTGTCTGTGTCTTTGTGAGCATAGTTAACTTCCTTGGGTTGGAGTTTTCGTTCCAGAACTTTCTGTAGGGCTGGATTTGTAGATAGGTATTGTGAAAATCTGGCTTTGTCATTAAATATCTTGTTTTTTCCAACTATAGTGATTAAAAGTTTTGCTGGGTATAGTAGCCTGGGCTGGCATCTGTGGACTCTAAGTAGTTGTAGAACATCTATCCAGGACCTTCTGGCCTTGAGAGTTTCCATGGAGAAGTCAGGCACAATTTTGATAGGTCTGCCTTTATATGTTACCTGTCCTTTTTCCTTCACTGCTCTTAATATTCTTTCTTTATTCTATATGCTAGATGTTTTGATTATTATATGTCAAGGGGTCTTTTTTCTTTGGTCCAGTGTATTTAGTGTTCAGTATGCTTCTTGTACTTTCATGGGCATGTCCATCTTCAGATTGGGAAAGTTTTTTTCAATGATTTTGTTGAATATGTTTTCTACACCCTTGAGCTGGGCTTCTTCGCCTTCCTCTATGCCTATTATTCTTAGATTTGGCCTTTTCACTGTGTCCCACATTTCCTGGATGTTTTGTGTTAAGGATTTGTTGGATTTATGATTTTCCTTGGTTGATGAATCTATTTCCTCTAGTTTATCTTCAGCACCTGAGATTCTCTCTCCCATCTCTTATATTTTGTTGGGTTATGTTTGTGTCTGTCCAGATTGTTTGCCCAATTTTTTCTATTTCCAGCATTCCTTCAGTTCGTGTTTTCATTATTGTCTCTAGTACAGTTTCAAGTCTTGAACCATTTCCTTCACCTGTTTAATTGTTTTTTCTTGGCTTTCTGTACTTTCTTTAAGAGATTTGTTCATTTTTTTCCAATTTTTTGTTTGTTTTTTCTTTCATTTCTTTAAGGGATTTTCTCACATCGTCTTTGAGGGCCTCTATCATTTTTATGAAGATTTTTTAAGCTGTTCTCTTCCGCTTCATCTGCTTTGGGTTGTTCAGGTCTAGTTGGTGTAGATTCCCTAGATTCTGGTGGTGTCATGCTTGTCTTTCTATTGTTAGTTGTTTTCTTGTATTGCCATCTTCCCATTGCTTCTTCTAGTAGGTGCAGGTAGGGTCTCTCTCTCTCTCTCTCTCTCTCTCTCTCTCTCTCTCTCTCTCTCTCTCTCATACTCCCATGGTGGGCTTAGGTGGGTCAGAAGTTTGATGTCTGTAGCTCGGCATGGTCCAAGCTCTCTAAGAGGTCTCTCCTTAGGCAGGGGCCTGGCGATGGGTGTCAAAGATCCAGTAGGCAGAGACTCAGGATGGTCCTGAGGGGATAGCCAGATCTCTGGAAGGGGCCCGGAACTCCAGCAGAGGACCGACAGTGGGGGTCATAGATCAGGGATTCTGGGTGGTCCTTCATGGATAGGCAGGCATGTACTCAGACAGCTCCAGGAAGTTCCCCCGCAGGTGGCAGGATTGTTGGATCCACCCTGTGTCCCATTGCTCAACCAGAGAGGTGGGACAGTGGGCAGGGTAGGGCACAGGGTAGGGGGAGAGCAGGCTCTTCGTTGGGGTGGGTGGGTGTGTATCACAGCACCAGGAGCATCCTCTCGCTTGGGAGAGGACACAGGGGGGAGGGAGATTCAAGGCCAATCAAGGAGTTCCCAGGGAAGGGTGTGGGGGAATTCAACCTAAATTGGTCCCCAACTCACCTCTAGCAGAGGCCTGGCGATGGGGGTCAAAGATCTGGCATGCAGGGACTCCTTTATTCTTAAACCTTAAATGCTTTTAATTTATCATTTATCCCTCTAATAAAAGTCACATTAATTGAAGGTTGAAGAGATAGCTCAGTGGTTAATAGGACTTGCTCCTTTTACAGAGGATCCAGGTTCAAATCATAGCACCAGCATAGCAGTTTACAACTATCTGTAACTCTTGTTCTAGGAATCTGCCGTCCTCTTCTGAACTCTACAGGTGCCAAGCATACACATGTGGTGCACATACATACATGCAGGCCAAATATTCATACACATACAACAAACATGCATGAATTCTTTTTAAAAAGCCATCCTAACTTATCATTTATGCATGTCTATTGCTTTTTCTATCCAAATAATTTGCTATTCTCCAGTTACATTCAGTCATCACTGCAAGGCCATAGTAGCAATGTGGATAAGGAAGACCAATGCAGTACTTTTGTGTAATAGCAAAGCCAAAACCAAACCAACAAAAATAACATGGAGCCTCACATATATATATATATATATGTATATATACATATACATACATACATACATTTATATATATATATATACATATATATATATATATATATATATATATATATATATCCAATGCATTATCCACATTTCTTAAATATACCCAAAAGGGAATGTTAACTCAGAATTGAAAGGTAATGAATGAAGAGAGATGCAGGAGCTTATGTTCCTCTTTCTATTTCCCCAGACTGTTCTTTCTTGGGCTTTCATTGTTCTTTAAACACATCCTCAGGACTCTGTGCATCTATCTCCTTCTTCTCAGTCTCCAAATTTCCTCTGCCATTCACTCATTGCTTCAGTGAATTCTAGAAATTTTCCAAAGTTTAACTGAAGCCTTCCTTATTCAAAGATTGTTGTCACATTTTCATTGTACCTATGCAATTATTGGTTTAATAATTGTCAGCCTACTGGAAGAGAAGCTCCTGGAAGACTGGGACCTTCTTTCTTGTTGTTCTCACCCTTGTGTCCTTGTGTCAGATGCAACAGTTGGTGTGTTGAGTGTGAATGTATTTATTAATTTAGCAAGTATTCTGAGTGCTAGGTGTTGTGAAGCTGAAAGGTCACCTTCTTCAAGAGACTGGTACCCAGCTGGGCGTTGGTGGCACATACCTTTAATCCCAGAACTCAGGAGGTAGAGGTACAAGGATCTCTGTGAGTTCGAGACCAGCCTGGTCTACAAGAGCTAGTTCCAGGACAGCCTCCAAATCAGAAAACCAACCAACCGAAAAAAAAAAAAAAAAAAAAAAAAAAAAAAGACTGGTAACTGAGTACCCAGCTGGAGGAGGGGCTAAATGAGTTGATAGACAGCTGTGGTAAGGGAAGGGCCATGGATAGGACTCTGGGTATCCAGGAAGAAAGCATCTGACAGCATCTGGGGGATCAGGAAAGATTTGGGGTTCTGGAGAACTACAATGATGCCCAGGGAAGGGTCACTGGTAGGGAAGGTCAGTGGATAAAGCACATGGGATGTGGCTGATGGCATAGTGTAACTCTAGGGTAGAATTCACAGGACCAGAAGAGAAGAAGGCATCTATGAAAGGTAGTAGCATCTCTGAAAATATGCCCTTCTCCAGGGCACACTTTCTGGGTGGTCTATAAAATTCCCAAGACTCTTCATGCATCTTTCACTTAACTGTATATGAATTGGCGATCTGAGGGTACCCACTTTTCCGACTTCTGAAGTCTTATACTAAAGTTTGAGGCATGCAATCCCCCACACCTGGTGTTGTTTTAATAAAATTTCAAAGATCAGAAATTGGTCCATGGTGATATGAAGAACACTCAGCAAATACTAAAGTAATCAAGTTAAGACAGTGGATGACAGCACAGAATTTCCTATGCATTAAAAATTAATTTAAGGCTTCTATACAAAACCCCCCATAGGTCCTCATAATAAATTCTCATTTTCTCTTCCACAACCACCCCTCCTTTCCTATCCAAAACTTTCCTAGACATCAAAGTCTCCCAGAGTCCCAGAGGTGCTTTCTGGCCATTATCAGAACAGCCAGTGTGGGGAACAGGCAGATTTAGAGTCTCTCTTCTCCCATTTCACAAGGAGGCCACCTTTCAACTTGGGTCACTGTCCCTAACATGAAGACACATTTTAAAAACACTGCAAGCCAATGACTTTGGACATTCTGGTCTCCTGTTAATAGAGGGTAATAAATTTTTAAATTCAACATTGACAAATAACCCTTTGCAAGTTATTAATACTTTATAAAGCAAGTATCCAGCTTTCAGTCTGGCTTTCCTTAGCTCCCTCCTCCCTTTGTTTTGCTCTTTCTTTTCCTCTGCTGTCCTCTCCTTGTGTCTGTCTTAGCTCAGACCCCCACAGCTCTATATTTTGTTCTGATGGTTCAAATCTTGTTCCCAGTCAAGTTTTGCTCATTTCCTTTGAGAAGGCCTTTGAATTTCCCAAGGAAACTTTCTTTTTTTCTTTCTTTCTTCCTTTCTTTCTTTCTTTCATTCTTTTCTCTTTCTTTTTTTTTTTGGGGGGGGGGAATGGAACTGTTTTGGTGCAACTTATGGCCTTGCTTCAAGGATTTCTTTCTTTCTTTTTTTTCCTGGTCCTGTTTTGTTTTTCTTTTGAACTCTCTGTCTATAGGTATCTCATACAACCTTTATCTAGCAGCCTTCTCCCTTTCTTCTTTTTTTCAGTTTCCCCACCTCTCTGGCATTGATTTTTTTTCCATGGGTAAGCTTTGCTGTTATAGGGAGAAAGCAAAAAGGTCTCTGCTTGTCCATTGGAATCCCCATCAGACACCTATGGCTAGAAACAATCAATGTATCCAAGAAGGTTCTTCTGTGTAACGTGGCTTTTTAATAATCTGACAGAGAATATGTATGTAATCTAAAACTCCAAAGAAGCATCTATTGATGTCCTATGCGGAGGAGCAGTCTGTCACATCACATAACTGGCTTCTGCGGATGACATGTTATTTACTTGCTGGCTGTCTTGTCTCAGTTCTGTGTAAGTGTGAATTCAAGTGTAAGTTCTATGTAAGCTGAGTCTGCCTGCCAGTCTTCCCTTCTGCGGCTGGCATCTTCCAGGCTCTAACACTTGCTCTTTTAAGCGGGCGGGCGTCACTAGCACTTTGCTCCAACTTCTTATCTCTGTGTGTTTTACAGCCTTCCAGGAGGAGGAAGCCTGACTGCTTTGACATCCCTCAAGGCAGGGCAGACAGCAGCGCCAAATGCCTAACAGATGTCTTGCTGAATCTGGGGATGATTCCATGACTGAATCTGAGCTCCAGCTAGGGTGACTTCTGCCAGGTTTCCTTTCACACTTGCAATGAGGAAATGGATTGTGCACCAGTGAGGAGGGCAGGACAATAACAATAAACAGATCCAGGTTGAAAGCAAGGCAGTAATAACAAAAACAATGGCTGATCTCCTCCACAGTCCTCTCCTTCCAGGGCCAGGTTGCAAATCATTTTCTGTTTCCTTCTCCCCCTAGCTCACACACATGCGGAGATAAAGGAGCTGAAGACGTGCCCTATGTGAGTTATTGTCCTAGGAATTACTTGGAAAAGAGACAGGACTAAAAAAAGTCAGAGTTATCATAGAGGAAGTTATCAAGAGATGGGTGTGTTAGGCTGGGATATGAGAAGGAAGGACAATTTCATCTTCCATTCCCTTCTAATCACAAGCACTTGCAGCTTTCAAATCAGGTCCTGATTGCAGTGGATGCCAAGGGCATATTTTCTGTGTTCAAAGCAGAAGTCATCATCTTCCCCCCACCCTCTTTCCCAGCCTACAGTCTCCTCATTCCATTCTCATGTACATTTTCTCTCTCTCTAACTTTCTTTACTCTTGGTTTCTTTAGGTATTTTCAGAAGTTTGGGGTGAAGAAAAACAAATGAACTAGCTTCTCTATTGAGGGCTGCATTAGGATACAGAGATCAGTAAAGAACGGTGCTGGCTGGTGGATCAAGGAGACAGTAGTACAAAGGAACACAGGGAAATGAGACAGGTGGGGTGACAGGGTTATGTTGCTATGGTGAAGAAGGGGGGGGGGGTCAAGGCTGGGGCTTATTGGATGAAGTACCGTCTGAGCTGAATTTGTCAGGGCTGGGCACCAAAGTATAAGGTGTGAGAAATCAGGGCATTTAATGGAACAGGAATTCTTAGTCAAAGTATGGAGGCTTTAGAAGACATGTGCTTGAGGGGATTAGTGGGTAGATTTCCAGGCAACATTCCTCATTCTACAGGAGACAGGGGACTGCTGATAGAGTTTTAGGCTAGGGGATAATACAAGCATGTTTCTACTGTGCCTACTGACTTGTGGGAAAGGAGGGAAGATGAAGAGCCTGCTAGGCCTGTCCCAAAAAAGGGAGACCCTGGCATGAGATGCTAGGAAGAACATGCTTCAGCAAGAGTGCCAGATAAAATTGAGCAGGGGTGTGGAGCAGCTAGCTGTGAGATGGCGACTAATAAGAAAAACACATTAACACAGGCTACTGACCTGGTAAACATGGAAGCAAAGACCATAAGACTGCCAGTGATCTTCCATGATTTACTAAATTAAACTCAAAGTATTTTGTGTGATAGGCAACACTTGTAAGGATTGGGATGCACTGGCGCCTTGGGGGTGATTTAGTGTGAAGAGCACTTACCATTCGAAGACTGTATCTGTATCCCCAGCACCAATGTAAAAGTCCAGAAGGTGTAGCATCAACCTGGGACCCCAGCACCCAGCAGGAGGAGACAGGGGATGCCTAGGGCAAACTAGGCTTTGTGAACATGTGAGGACCAGGGATTGATACTGGGTGTCTTCTATCACTCTCAGCTTTATGTTCCGAGGCAGGGTCTCTTACTTGAACTAATATGAAATATTATTGAAGACTTAGATCCTGTCATTCATATTCTTTCATCAACTCTTACCTATCATTTATGGGATATTGTCCATAGTAATTATGCAGTAAAGTTTTTCAAGTCAAAGGGTTTCCACTTCATCTCAGTTTCTCTATTTTCAAGAAATAAAATGGAGAATTAGAATATTTAAGCAAACAATTCAAATGAGAGTATCTACTTTGGCTATGATATCTGGCCACTGCTATGTAAGATCTCATGATAATATTAACTTAAATAAGATTTACTAATTGAGTAAAGGAAAACAAATATAAAACTTTATCCTCTAAAATGTCATACCCATCAATAAATTGTGGTTGTGTTTGGCACATCTCAAAGAGACCAGTGGATTATAAAGATGTTATTGATAAGATTCTATAAACTTATATCCTGTTATTAATTTTTATACCAAATTCTTATTGGTTTTAATGGGAATTATGATTTTTTAAAGAAAAATACAACTCCATAAAAATTTTAAGTGGATTTTGGTTTAGGTTCTACAGTGAGGTATGTGAGGGTACAAGTGGAAAAAATTGCCCTTGGACATATTTATGGACCATATGTATTTATTCACTGAGAGACATTTGAGTAAAACCTCTCCTCAAAGACCATAAATGTGAACCATAACACAAACGCTTGCATCATTCTTAAATGTGATTACCAGTGGGGATTTATATTATAATTGTCTTTAAGTGATGGAGAGTCGTTTATTTAATTTTTTTTTCTGAAAAAGAATTATTTTTCTCTACACAGTTCTAAAGGGTTGGCTGTCATTGCAATGACCAAAGCATAAGAGGTGAGGTACGTTGTCAGAGTACCTTCCAAGTGAAGTTGAATTTCACCTCTCCCTGATGGCTTGTTTGGCCATTCAGGCAAATCTTGAGTCTCCTGATTGTATGTTACATCCAGGACTTGACTTCAGCTTCAGCTACATTTTGTGGTTAATAGTCTTATCTGCTTTTTTAGACTACAAGTTCTTCCTTAGAGAAAGAGAGAGAGGGAGAGAGAGAAACCCTAGTATAGCACCTTCTTAAAAGTCATGGATGAGATAGGAAGGTATCTGCAACTTCAATGCTATTGGAAGAGTGATTTCATAGAGAAAACAAAGAATGCTATAGGTTTACAGACAGTGGAATAGTACCGTGGTAGCTATGTATCACTGGATTAGAAGTCATGAATCTAGCCATATATACTGGCCTAGGTAGGAAGTAAACACCTATGTCTGTCATATCTGTGCCTACATAATAGTTATCAATGCATAGGAAGTATTTTGTTGTTGTTGAGTTAATAGAAAGGAAGTGATCAGTATTGCTGTATTTCATGATAAATATTAAGTTAATACTAAGGGCCTTACTAAAGGATTTGGAAGCTGTCCAAAGATGAAAAGCCTAGAGGCGTGCTTTATGGGAATTGGGTAGGTTGCAGGGAAGGCCAGGACACACTATTACTGTTTTCCTTTTGCTGATGCAATTGAAATAAAGAAACAAATATGGCCACCATTTAGTTCACATGAATGGGGTCTTGTAAAGAGTGAAAAGGGGAAGGTTGTTACAAAGCTAATTAGGCTTTGAAAGTGTGGAGTTGACTGCTATATTTTCTGTTCAATTCAGCTCTGTTTTATAGGTATCAGCCTGGGATGATTCAAGTGCCATGTGGATTGGGGGCATAAATGGCCCATTCTTCATGTCCATTGCTCTATCATTAACCTTCCCAGTCAGTCCTGGAAATGAAAAACCCAGCATCTTCCATCTGCTCCACGTTATTTATGATGATGCCTCTAATTATGTTCAATTGAGTTGCTGTCGATGATTAAAGGTAATAGGTAATAATAACTTGGCCTCATCATTACCACCATTATTATTAGCTCATTGATTGCAATAATTTCTAAAATTACCCCTTGGAATAAAATATGTTAAGCACCTGGTTTATCCTTTTTTTAAGGAACATCTGCTCTAAATGTGTGATAGCAGAGGACTGAACGTGTCTTGATCTGAAGGGAAAGCAAAAGCGATGTTGACATTGGGGAGTCTTGTCGGTGCTGGAATGGATGTATTGTGAGATGCTGAGAGGAGGAAATAGTCAAGATCAAGTTCAATGCTGGGATTACAGGGCTGTTGGAAGAAGGGGAAATGTGCTAACTCTAGCTATTCCATGGCTACCGTAGTGATTATTCCTTCTTGGAAACAGTTCTCTTCTTCTCCACCATAGTCCTGATATTTTCTGTAATGGTTGTGACTTTCCTGGTCTCAGAATATATGGTAATCATGGAGAGTGCTGACAGCAAACAGTACATAGCCATATTTGAAGGCAGGAAAATCCTTTGAAGAAAGCCTCTTCCTAACAACATATCCTTATTTTTCACCCCAAATCCCACTGTTTTCATCCTTTGTAGTTAAGTAGTAAAATAGTCATGTTGTCTTAGAGTGCTTCCTGTGCGTAAAAGTCTGGTGCTGCACCTGAGCTAGCTCAGCACATCTACACTAGCACACATACTCACAAACACACGTACTTACACTCAGCATATGCACACACTCAAACACATACACATAATTACACACTCTGACATGTACACCCATATGCATACACAAACATGCACATAAACACCACATATTTACATTTCCTACATTGAATGTTAGTCCCCAAATTAATCCAATGGTTTTGTGACCAGAGCAAACACAAATTAAATCTAGGAAATGGAAATAAAAGACAGTGATTAGAAATAAATTCTGGATTAGATCTTTTTATTCCTTTGTTTTATTCTATTCTGCAGTGTTGGATCTAGTATATGCTAGGCAAGAACTCTACTCCTGCACCAAATTTTTGAATGTGATAAGAAAATGCAACATATTTTTAAAAGCTAGTGATTAAAACAACTTAAAATAGTCATTGAATTTAATCAAAGTAACTACGGAGCTTAATAATTTTTTTCTCTCTGTGGAATCGAAGTGGGGAGCTGAATTTATTTTCTGATTTCCTTTTAATTTGCCATCTCTGCTTTTTCTCTCTGATTTGAGCAAGCTTTAGTTGCCCACACTTGGTGTGGGTTTGAGTTGCCCTGCTCAGATCTGGGCAGCTCCCAGGTCCTGTGCCATAGAACTATAGCTTTTTCAGGGGCTTTGCTTATAAACCTACTGATTGAATTCACAGAAACCTGGGAATATATATGTCATTGGACCTGTAGAACTTCTATGTGGCTCCAGGGGTATGACTTGGCCTTGGCATACAGTCCCTTTAATAACCCCAGAGTCCCTGGAGAATGTCATATTTCAGGAAAGGGTTCTAGTCACATTGTGTCATTAACTTTATGGAGTGTTGTGGAATAACATTTAGTTTGATTCTGATAGAATAAAGGTGCAAAGCCACATGCATAATTTAAAATAAAAATCCTTCCTCTGGTACCAAATAAATGCATGCCAGGTGTGAAAGGAGAGCCAAAATGGTCTCCATGGATCCTATCATGAAGGATGCTGGGCTTTCTCCATTAGCTACTCCCATCCTCTGGGCAGTCAAGTAACAAGTTACCCATTTTCATCATTTCACCTCATGAGGTCCCTTGGGTTCTCTTCAGGAATCCCTTTTGCTCTATTTGCCTTCTCTTTCTCTATCACAAGTAAAACTCAAAAGTGAACTTTTAGAAGCTCAGTTTGCTTTGTCTTAGCCTCCTTGTTGCACTGTGATCCATAAAGGATGACATAAAAGGATTTCATTAGCTTTTGGTGTAATATGCTTATTTTTCTTTCTTTTCAGTAGAATTTATGTCCCATTTTACTAGTAAAATGTGAAGAAACTCATCAAAACACTGGAACAGTAAATAAACAAATTCAGGTTGCCTTTCTGTATACTAACAATGAAATATCTGAAAGGAAAATTCATAAAACACTATGATTTCTAGAGGTATTCTAAGGAATAAATTCCTTAGTATTATCTTAACAAAGATATGAAATATGTATAAAATTAAACCACAAATTATGAATGAAAGATCTTGACAAAACACACTGAAAGGTCTTCCAGGTTTCCAGGTAGAGGACTTAACATTGTTGATATATACCTAAAGCATGTAAGAAGATTTACAGATCTAAAACAATTTCTGACAAAATTTCAATGACATTTTCCACAAAATAGTAAACACAGTCATCTGGAACTATCATAAATTGATAGGGAGATACAAAAGCCAAGAAAATGTAAATACTGAGCAGAGCTGGAAGTATCATATTTTGTCTTAATTTCAAATGACATTACAAAGATGCAGTAATAACAGCCTTGTGATAGTGGCCTGATCAAAATAAAAATAAACACAAGGACCAATGGAATAGAATAGTGAGTCCTGAAAAAAACCTCACAAATGTACAGTCGATGAATTTTCAACAAGAATATCAAGGTGTACAGTGTGGGGGCTGGAAATATGGTTCATTCATCAGTACACTTGTCTTGCAAGCATAAGAACTCAGATTATAATCCCAGTGCTGAGAAAGCAGAGACAGGGTGATCCCTGGGGTTGACTAATGAGATGTCTGGTCTCAGAGGAGGTGAGTGGTATTCTTGAGGATGACACTCAAGGTTGTCCTCCATCTTCCAGACACATGGTCACACATGGGTACCTATGTTCATTCATACACATATGCATGTACACATACTAAAAAGAAATGAAGACTGTACAATTAGGAATTGTTTCTTTCATACGTCATATAGGAAAAATTGACTATTCACAAACAAAGAATGAAATTGACTCCTCCATCATACAAAGCCATCAACTCAAAATGGATTAATGGCTTGAAATATAAATCCTAAATCTGTGAAATTCCTAGAAGAGAACATAAAGACAACTCTCTTTGACATTGGCCCTGACAGTAATGTTTTGGATATAACATCAAAAGAATAGGCAATAAAAGCAAAGCTAATCATGTACTATGATGTCAAACTAAATGACTTCTGAACAGCAAGAGAAACAACCTGTAGGATGGGAGGGAAGTTTGTTAATGATACATCTGGCAAGGTGTTGATATCCAAAACCTTCAAGGAACTTACACACTGAAATTGCAATTCTCTCACCAACCAATTCAGAAATCAGAAGAATCCGAACAGATATTTGTCTAAAGATATAAATGGGTGTTAATTACATGGAACTGGTTTCAACACCACCAATCATCAGGAAAATACATATTCAAATCATAGATGGATGCCACTTCAGATCTGCAAGAATGATGAGTATCATAAAAGAAGAGCAAGTGCCAGTGAGGATGTTGACCAAAGGAAATGTCTGTGTTTGTGGCAATGCCATTGACACAGCCATTGTGTAGGGAGTATGGCTGTCTCTTGGAAAATTCAAAGTAAAACTATGATGTAATCCATCAATCTCATATTTATAGCCCAAGAATTGGATCAAGTAAAGACTTGTCTACACTCTCACTCACTTTATGGCTATTTATTATTATTATTTGTTTTTCTCTCATACAATACCTTCCAACTGCATCTTCCCCTCCTCTCAGCTACCTCCCCCTACCTTCCATCTGCTCTTCCATTTCCCTTCAGAAAACAGCAGGCCTCTCAGGAATATCAACCAAACATGACACAACAAGATGTAATATGACTAGGCACAAACCCCCGTATTGAGGCTGGATAAGGCAACTCAGTAGGAGAAAAAGTATCCCAAGGTCAGGCAAAAGAGTCAGAGGTACCCCCACTCCCACTGGTAGAAGTCCCACAAAAACCCCAAAATAAACAACTACAACATATTTGCAGGGGACCTAGCATAGACCCATGCAGGCCCTATGACCGCCACTTCAGTCTCTGTGAGCCCCTATAAGCCTTGCATAGTTGATTCTGTGAGCTGTGTTCTCCTGGTGTTCTCGATCATTCTGACTTCTCCAATCCTTCCTTTCCCTTTACTGCAGGGTTACCCAACTCTGCCTAATGTTTAGCCCTTCTATAAACAAACGATAAATGGACTGAAATAGAATCATGGAAATACGAGCCTCCGCAACACCCCTAAACAATATAAATTATCTTAGGGTAACCCTAACCAAGCAAGTGAAATACTTGTATGACAAAAAAATTCAGGTCTTTGAAGAACAAAATTGAAGAAGATATCAGAAGATGGAAAGAGTTTCATGCTCATAGCTTAGGAGAATTAATATAGTAAAAAAGGCCATCCCACCACAAGCAATCTGCAGATTCAACACAGTTTAATTTCCACAATCCTTTAGTCCTTGAAAGGATGATATTTAACTTCATATGGAAAAGCAAAATACCTAGGATGACTAAAACAATCCTGAACAATAAAAGAACTTCCAGAAGTGTCACCATCCTTCATTTCAAGCTGTACTACAGAGCTATCATAATAAAAACTGTGTAGTATTTGCAAAAAAACAGACATGTTGATCAATGGAATTGAAGACCCAGACATAAATTCGCACCTAGGGACACCTGAGTTTTATATATATATATATATATATATATATATATATATATATATATATGTCATAAATACACACAGGGAAACAAAGAAAGCATCTTCAATAAATTGTGCTGGCATAAGTGGATGTTGGCATGTAGAATAGTACAAATAGATTTGTATTCTATCACCCTACACAAACACAAATCCAAGTGTATCAAAGACCCCAACATAAAATCAGACACACTGAACCTGATAGAAATTAAGGGATAGCCTTGAATGCATATGGCTATTCCTAATAAGAAAGCTATAAAATTGCTTAAGTATTTGCCTTAAGAATTTGAATGTATATTCACATGCATGTGTGTATATTATTCTGCCTTTTAAAATGGATCCTGGAACTACAGTGATGTATCTATGGTTGAAATATTTGTTGTTCTTCCAGAGAAACTTGAGTTTTGTTCCTACAACCCAGGTTGGTGGTTCATACCTTCTTTTTATCTATAGTCCCAGGGTATCCAATTACCTATTCTGGTCTCCATAGGTAATTATACTCATATGCATATACCCTGTCCTCAGACACCCACATTATGGTTAAAAATAAAACAAATCTGTTTTTAAACACAAGCACATACACAGTCCTTTGGAGAAACTTTAAAAACACCTTTAAGTTCTCCTATCCTGTAAGAGAGAGAGTGAGAAAACAGAGAGTGGGGAGGTAAGGAGGGAGATGACAGAAAGAAGAGAGAGAAAGTGGCAGAAACAGAGGAGGAAGGAGGGAGAGGGGGTGACAGAGAAAGACACATACATGCTCCAATTGTGTCCATGTGACCATGTGGATGAAAATAAGTCTATACACATTATTTTACAATATTAAGTCAGCTAAGCAGGACACAGCAAGGCAACATCATGTGACCTCATTTATGTATCAAATCTGAAATAGTCAAAGTTAGAAGCAGAGAGTAGAAGTGTGGTCACCAGAGTCTGTTGTAGGGAACGAGGTTGGGGTTGAGAAACTGTGGAGGTGTTGATTAAAAGGCACAATGATTTAGTTATACAAGACAAGTAAATTCTGACAGTCTATTGCCTATCAATAGCCATACTATCTTATATTCTCAAAATTTGCTACAGAGATAGATCTTGCCTTGGCGATAGCTCTATGGGGTGGGGGTATGCTTAACCCCAAACTCACAGTGATATATACTATATACTTTAAATGCTTATAGCTTTGTAGAGGTCGGTAATATCACAACATAGTGATTTAAAAGAAGAAAGATCCTCAGTGGCTAAGATTTCTGGACACCCTTCGACAACATAGGGAGTGTGGTTTGGCCAAAGTGGAGCTGCAGGATGCAACTTATCAGGAAGCACTGAGTTCATCTCTCCTTGTCTCCAGTCTGGAGTCAGTAATTCTTTTCTTTGACCCTCTTTCCATTTCTGTCCATAGCATCCAAAGGTCGTTCAGCATGGACATGGACTTAGACTTACCCTTAAGAAAACAAGATGAAACAAACTGCTTCTCCTCTAGACTTCCTTCTCTTTTTAAAGTCCCCGCCTTGCCATTTACATCATTGCCTTCTATTCTCAAGGTCATAACGGCAAAAACAAACAGCAAGCAAATCACCATTGTTCCGTTCATCCATAGACAAATGTTAGGCACTTACTGGGGCCTTTTTTTTTTTTTTTTTTAAGTCATTCTCCTAGTTAATGGAAGAAACAAGTAAGGGTAGTTGTTTAAAACAAGGAATAAAGCTGGGGTCTTATTACAACATACCCTGAATCGAAGAAAAGCTAAAGAGAATATGATTGTTTCTATGACTGAAGATTCCCCATGTTTGGCCGCAAGTTCCCATGTATTTCTGGGTGAAGAGGAGAGACAAGGAAACTTCGGTGGGGCTGATTCAGTAGGACCTAAATGGGAAGTCTGGAACAAGCAGGCCCCCAGACACAGAGCACTTGGAAGAGGAAGGGAACATGTGGTCCATTTGTGATCTGTGTTTATTCGTCTGTCTGGTTGTTCTGAAAAGAGGACACAGGCCAGCCAGGGGTCAGTGAATCAAAAACCCTTTGAAGACAGACCCAGCTTCTGAAGTGGATCTGGAGTTGCCTCACTGGCTCTGTGTCCCACAGTAGTTTGCACACTTGCCAGCTCCTGACCTTCTGCATGTTTGTTGTCTACAAATGTCACTTGGTAGAAAATCAAGTGTGCAAGAACTGTAACCATCTCTAGTTTCCTGGAAGTAAACAACTCTCTCCTGAGTCCCATGAAACCCTGGGAACTTTAATATAGTCACTTCTTGGAAGGCTTAAATGAAAACCTAACAAATCAGTGTTCTCCCCACCCTTCATCAGCTATCAGCTCAGAGTATAAATGACTTCTGGGGTTCATATATGAGGGCAAGGGGCTGGCACAGTTGTGTCTAAGTCCTTTATTACCGTCACAGAGTTGCTGCTTTTTGTCTCTCCTGGTGACGTTCATGGTCCATAAGATTTTCTGGATTGTCTCTACTGTGGCCTCATTGATGATGCTGGCCTTTTGTCAAGTCCCATCTGGTCCAAAGCTTCCGTCAAGGCCTTAGGATAGGTTTGGTAGTTCTCTCATATTCCTTTTCTTCCTAAGTGTTCTGATATCCTCTCCTAGTTCACTGTACTGTCTGAGAGACATGTGACCTTTGTCAGAGAACAGTCTCCCAAGATTCCCCATATAGCTTATATGCTAATTCAAACCATTCTCTTGAAGAAGGCAAGGCCTAACAGAAACAAGGGAGAAGGCAGAGCATGAAGTCTAGGCTCAAGAGAGGACTACTGAGCATTGCCCCCTTTCCCATCTCAATTTTCCTCTCTGTCCAGAAGACTGAGTTCATGTAATTTTGGAGAGAAGTCTATTGTTTTAGTCAGGGTTTCTATTGATCTGATAAGAACATCATAATTAAAAGCAATGTGGGAAGGAAAGGGTTTATTTTTTCTTACAGTTGTAGTTCAGCTTGAAGGGAGGTCAGTTCAGGAAGTCAAGCAGGACAGGAATCTGAAGGCAGGTACTGATGCAGATGCTCTGGGGGAATGCTGCTTTCTGGCTAGCATCTCCAGGCTTGCTCAGCCTGCTTTAGGAACAACAGACTCCACTGTAAGTGAGCTGGGCCTTCTTACATCAATCACTAATTAAGAAAATACACTACAGGCTTGCCCATGGAACAGTCTAGTGGGAATATGTTCTCAGTTGTTGTTTCCTCTTCCCAAATGACTCTATGTTTTATCAAGTTGACATAAAGATAGCCAGCCAGCACATTTACTGTTTTCCCAACATTACTATTTATGATTTAAGATTAGTTTCCTTATCTTATGTGATTTGTTAAACACTCAAAGTGTGTGTGTGTGTGTGTGTGTGTGTGTGTGTGTGTGTGTGTGTGTGTGTGTGTTTAGGCCAGAGTTAATGTTGTGAGTCATTCCTAAAGCACTATTTAAACTGTTTTTTAAAGGTTGTCCATGAAAGCATTGGCCTAATTCACTGATTACCTCGCTGGCTACTAAACCCCAAGGACCCCTGTGTCTCTTGTTCCCCAGAACTGAGACTATAGCTGTTAGTATTCAGGCATCTGTACTGGCCTGTCCTTGGGGTTCTGAGTGGATATGCCTTTACTAAGCTACTAAGAGTATCACCTGTGTATATTCACTATGTTCCCTTTTAAAGGGGTCCTGCCCACCTCCCATCCTTTTTTCTCTTGTTCTCTCTCTCTCTCTCTCTCTCTCTCTCTCTCTCTCTCTCTCTCTCTCTCTCTCTCTCTCTCTCTCTCTCTGTCCTTCCTCTCTCCTGTCCCCAGAGGCTGGTCTCCCAGCTTCCCTTTCAAAACACTTTTAAGTTCCCTTCCCCCCCCAAAAAAAAACCCTCTACTTGAACTCTGTCACATGGCATCATTCTCTCTTTCTCTCGCACACCACTTTTCTTAAGTTACAACAATAATGACACCATGGCTGCATTTAAAATGTGGGTTCTGAAGACCAAATGCAGGTCCTCATGTTTCTACTTTCACAACAGAGCTGTGTTCCCGGCTCCTCACACCCCCTTTCACAAGTTAGTAAGTTTGTTTCTCACAATAACACTTCAAGACTGTGCTCTGCTTTGAGTTTCAACAGCATGTGGCAGAGATACAAAATTAAAATTTGATTATTTCCTGCATCATCTTTCACAAAGCAATGAATGCAGATCCTTGTCCATGACCTACTCTCAGTTTTCAGGTAAGAATGCCATGAAGAAACATGGAATTAATAATACTATACCAATTGCTATCTTAGAAAATTGCCCTGTTCCACTAGGACTCCCACGTCTGTTTGTCCATTTTGACAGTAACAGGAGAAGGGGGGTGCAGAGTAGAGGTCATTACTTGTAAGAAGGAGGCAAAAAGGGAAACTTACTTCAATAATCAGAAGCCAGTAAATGTTGAAATGTGCTTTATCTTTACAACTGGCGCATTTGCAAAAGGCAATATAAAGCTATCAAAGCTGAGCTGAAAAACAAAACCCTGGTATTCTCAAGTGTGCCATTGGGGATATACATGAGATTAAGAGGCTTTTAAATTTTATCATTTTGTGTGTATGAGTGTTTTTCCCGAATGGCTGTGTGTGTAACCCATGCATACAGTATTCCAGGAGGCTGGAAGAAGGCGTCAGATTCTCTTCTGACTGAATTTACAGACCCTTGTGAGCCACTGTGTGGGTGCAATAGGTCGAACCTGTGTCCTCTCGAAGAGCAATCAGTTCTCTTAATCATTGAGCCATCACTTCTGCCCTGGACATAAGATTTGATAAGACAAACTTGCCAGTATTTTTAAATGTATGAAACAGGTATAAAATATTTCCCAACCTTTTCTTGTTTAGAGGTATGAATATTCTTTTCCACACAGAAATCTGAGGAGATAATTTTAAATAAATTTTGTTTTCTGTAGGACAGAAATATTGTATCTAATGTATCTAAAAACGTAAAAATGATTGTATGAAACATAATGATTAAGTAAGACCCATGCTTTTTAAAGTGACTTCATTTTTTTTCTTTTCTTTTCTGTTTTTTTTTTTTCCCCAAGACAAGGTTTCTCTGTGTAACAGCTTTGACTGTCCTGGAACTCACTCTATAGACCAGGCTGGCCTCGAACTCGCAGAGATCCACCTGCCTCTTTCTGCCTGAGTGCTGAGATTAAAGGTGTATACCACTAATACCCAGCTATTTTTTGACTTTTAGCAGATAGCCATTACCTGTTCACATGTAATAAACTCCCTCTTTCTGTTTTTCCTTTGTTTTTCTCTCAGGTAGAATTTAGGTACACAGTTACAGTATAATCATCCCATTGTATCTGTCTCCAAATCCAATGAAGTCTTTGGTAACTTGTTAGCATTTGATATAAGTAGGAATGTGAGTCTATGGTGAAAAGGAGTCTATGGTGGCATTCAGTGGATTATGAGGATTAAAAATGGAAAGGTGTAGCCTAGGCTGGTTTCAAATTGGCTATTCAGTCAAGGTTATCCTTGAACTCTGCCCTCCTGTCTCTACATTCCAAGTGCTGGAATCATTGCCTGGCTGAGAATACAGATTGTTGCACTCAAGTACCAAGTAAAGCCACATTGGCTTCTGTCTTCAAAGGACCCCACATAACCCAAAGAAGATTGAAAGTAACAGTTGATAATGTGTCTAATGATCCAAACAGAAACTTCTCCTTGAAATCCCAATAGCTTAATTAATTGAACAAATCTTACCATGTTAATCCCAGAGTTGTGCAGATATATATAGCTGTGTTTATCATGACATTTATGTATCAGACATTAGATGTGGGCTTAATGAAGTGATATATGGTTTGTTTGTCTAGAGCTACCACATCAGGTTTCTATTGAACACCAGGGACAAACAAAAGGACTTTTGCCTTCTTAGAAACAATTTCTACCACACAGAGACAAGTGGTTTTTGGTATCAATTTAGGAACACTTTTCTTCTTGATCTACTGGCCAAGGGCAAATTGGTGACCAGGCATTGTTTTCTAAAGATATTTAAGTACTTATCATTGGAAAAACTAACCAGCCCTCTGTTGAGAAGTCAGACCCCAGTGGTCTTTGCATTATTTCAGAAGGGAGGGTTCCTCATGCCACTGAGACTAGGGTTTGGTTAGGGATAATGCAGTTCAGGCTTTCCTCTAATTGTATGGAGATTCCAGGGATAAAATGTGTGGATCTGGGAAAGATCAGATTTGACAATGTTCAATAACTTCTGAATTTCCAATCCCTTAGACTTTCCCAGTGCCCTTTCCTTGTGTATCTCCTCATCAGGCTCCAAGTTTATTGATCCATTGATAGATAAAATAATGCCTTTTACCATGAGCTGTTTCTGAAATGTGAAAGGATAGAGTGTGTGTTTGAGCAGCAGAGTTGGCAAACAGAGTAGGCTTCTGGGGCATCTGGACATTGTTCCTACTGAAAGCTTTTATTTGTTCATTCTGAAATGAACAATCAGGAAAGCCTCTGCATTTCAGGGATGCTTTCAAAGCTAGTCTTTTCAGGTTGGGTTTGGCTGCTGTCCCATGTGAAGCAGTTGCACTTTCTACTCAACAGATTTTGCATAAACCAGGAAGAGCTTGACTCCTCCGATTGTTTGATCTTTGTTGCACTGCCCATAATTTTGCATATTTTGACATCTGGAATGTAAGTTGGAGCTACACATTTAATATTTCTGTTGAATGCTCATTATTGGATTCCCCTGAAGATGGTTTTTATTTAGAATTGGCTGTGAATGAGATGCTATTTTAATCGACAGAGTTCACATCCAGCTTTCTGATTCCTCTTTCTCAGTAGAGCAAAAGGAAAGGGGGAGTGGTGGCATACTTCTTTAGGTTCCATTGAAGATATTTGGTCATCAGAGATGGGTAAGTGGATGTTTGTGCTGGGCATTGATACATTATGGATTGGCTAATCCATGTTAGAACCTTCTGGAACCATTTGGTAGAATATTCTGAGTTACCACACTAGAACTCCCCTCCCATACCCCCAGACACACCAGGTTATATATAATGTTTCATTCAATTCTGTAGAGTTTAGTCAATGAATATTACACATATGGCTTCAGGTGCCATTAGGAATGCAATGAAAAATGAGGAATAATTTTTATGCTTGAGTGACTGTGCTATTTTTCATGAGTATCCATAGTAAACTGCCACAGAATGGGTGGTTTAAACAACTGAAATTAATTATATTACAATTAAAGCCCTAAGTCTAAAATGGTGTTGTTGCTGGTGGTTGATTTCTTCTGGCTTCTCTCTTTGGTTTACCGGTCATCTCCTCCTTGTGTCTTTGCATGGTCTCACTTCCAGGTATGCACAGCTCCCTGGTGTTTTTCTACCCTGATTTCTTCTTTTGTATGTTTTGCTTGAAACAAGGCTCCCATGATCAGTCAGTTAGGCCTGGAACTCACTATGTGCTTAGGTTGACCTCAGATTTGCAACAATCTTTATACCTCAGCCTCCCAAATCCTAGGATTATAAACTTGTGGTACCAGTTTGGTCCTATTCTCTTCTCATAAGTACATCACTCAGGCAGATCAGGGTTGCTCTGTTGATGGAATTTTTACTTAATTTACCATTTCTATGATAGGGCAAGATAGTGAGGAGGTTCCTCCATCTTGAATTCTTGCTGAGGTGATTTCAAGTTTAACTAGAATTTGATCACTTTGATGGAAAATTACCATCTCTCTTCTAGGAACCCAAAGTCAAGATGCCCCAACTAACTAAACTTTTAAACTGCCTGCTTGTGCATACTCCCCCCTCTAGCTGCAGAGCAAGATTCTAGGCTGTGGTAAAACCCCTTTCTCTAAATGCTCAGGGTTATACTTAGGTCCTGAATACCTGAGTGCAGTCTCAACCTGCTAGAATAAAGACTTTCAGTTGACTACAAACTGTGACTGAGTGGTCATTTCTGCAGGGCTCCCTGTCTCCCCAAACCAGTCATATTTTGAGGTACTGGAGATCAGGCATTTACACTAAAATATTTAAGAGGACATAATTTTTTAACAGACTTTTCTAGTAATAGAGAAAATACTTTTCATATGGTGAAGACCAAACAAGCCAGGAGTTGGGCAAATGCAAAGGTAAAGTCCTATAGAGCTTGAGAGATCTGGGCATTTCCATCTGTTGGATGGGATCCCTTGCAGATGAAGTACTTTTTGAGGCCGATACTAAAGGGCAGGCTCTAAAGAATGAATGATTAAGTTGAACAATGTGAAGCTGAATTTTTTAGGTCAAATTAGCAATTTCTTATTGTATCACATATTTATTTTTATACTCACTCTCTGGAGCTAAGGTTGGCAATTGTTTTTTCTAAAGAGCCAGATGATAGTGAGTACTTAAATGTATGGGCTATGTGGTGAAAACAAATGCATACCCCACTGCTATAAATGAATGGTATGCACAGGAATATGCTGTATGCCAATAAAAGTTTATGTACTATACAGCACTAGGTAGTTTCATTAAGTAGTAGAATAGTAGTGGGAAAGAATTGGGTCCTTGAATCTCCAAATTCTCTGCCGTTCTAACTTTATTTCATAGGAACTAGTAGTTTCTATGTAACTATTTTAATTATATATATATATTTTAAAAAGTCCTTTGGGGAAATACCTTTCAGTTCCCCTATCCTCTTTGAGAAAAAGAGAATGAGAGAGAGAGAGGGAGGGAGAGAGAGACAGACAGACAGACAGCAGGGCTATACTTGCTCACAGAGAGAGAGAGAGAGAGAGAGAGAGAGAGAGAGAGAGAGAGAGAGGGAGGGAGGGAGGGAGGGAGGGAGGGAGGGAGGGAGGGAGGGAGGGAGAAGGCAGGGCTATACTTGCTCCTGGACCACAATTTGTTTACCCTTGTATAGGAGCAATTTAAAATCCCCTAACCTCTCTGCTCTGTAGAAGTCTTCACTGATGCTGCCATGCCCCTGCTGTGTGCATGTTTCTCCTCTTCTGTGACATTTCTGTTCAAAGCAGAGCTTTCCAACATGCAGAGAACAGAAAATACTTTGGCTCCAACTCAGTGTTGTCATGTGGTAACAGACCACAAACCTAAGGCACTTCCGCCTTGTTGTTGAACTCTTGGCACACGTGTGTTTTGTTTCTGTTTTATTGGCTCTTTGGTGGAATTGCAAAAAGACTTTTGGCCCATTTTCATCCAGAAAGGAAAACAAGCAGCCACTTCTCTTTTCACAACCTGGAGCACTTCTTGGTATCCATCTTGCAAAGGAGGCTCTAGCTTAGTGTTTGAATTTCCCAGATGCCTCAGAATTCCTAGTAAACTCAAACAATGCTGGGAGGATAGAAGGCTGATGGATGCAAGGAAGACAGGAACAACACAATCAAATGGGGGGACATCCTGGGGCCTCAGGCCTCACTCTTCCTTAGCCAGGATTTAGGGAGTAGCTGATCCTGTATTTCTGGTACTAGGGATATAAGCAAGCCAGGCCATAACCTTCTTTCCATGATTGTATTCAAAGAAGAGAAGGTAAATGGAAAATCACATAAGTTATATCATTTCAGATGCAATTATTAATTATATATATGGGGGGGGAGTGGACGTCCAGGGGAACTTCTGGAGAAGGGGTGAAGTGATTTAGGGATGGGGAGGGGCTGGCATTGGGGAGCTGCCTTTAGCATGACAACAGCCCAGGGTGGAGTAGCTAAAAGGCATGTGGTAAGACAGGTTTGGTGTGGTCTTGGACCAGCAAGCCCATTGCTCAAGTGACAGGAATGCCAATTGGATCCTTGAAGATTGAATTTGCTTTCTTTTGGATATGCCAGCGGCTCACCAACTCTCTTAAAGCATGGAAAGAGCTCAAGTAATTTTTAGATTTTCTCTGACAAGCAGAGATGCCAATCGCTGTGGCTCTTGTCACAGGCACTCAAGTCAATACTTTTCAAACTGCTTATCAGTATGTTGTACTTAAGTCATTAATAGGAGTTGGGGGGGGGTGCAGGGTGCAGGAGGGCTTTAGAAATGTCATGCATCCTCTTTTAAACACATTAAAAATCACAAATCAAGAATGAAGTGTGCTTAACTATTTAATCCAATGTTTTAGATATTGGATTAAATAACTTGAGTATATAATTTGATTTAACAACATTGGCTCTCTAAGTTCTCTTCTGGAGAATATCTTGTAAGACTTTAGCATACTGTCTCTCAGAATGGGGTTTGCTGACCTCTTGTATCAGAACCCTTGGGTTCTCTTTATATAGTTCAGTCCCTTCAGACTATCTCACATATTGAATCAAATTGGATCTTAAGATAAGCTTTTCAAAGCAACGAACACTAAATCTTCAATAGCCTGCTATTAATGGAGCTCAAGCTCCACAATTTGCACTTTTCTTCTAGGGGAATTTGAATAAGCAGAATTCCTTTGGTCCCAGACCCCCAATCAACATTCTACTTTGAAAAATTATTATAATTATTAGTTTTGAATGTATGTTCGAGTATGTGTGTAAGTCTATGTGTATGTGTGTGTGTGCACACTCACACTTGCAGGAGTAAGCACTTTCCTTCCATCCTGGCAAGTACTTATTACCTGCTAAGCCATTTCACTGGTCTGTGTTACACTTTTTAAGAAGAGATTACTTTTACTAGTGTAAACTTGGAAAGGAAAAGTGGACATGTGCTCAGCTCCAGCCTGCCTCTCCTCTGTCTTTGGATCTACCTTGCTGTGATGTTTGCTCTACTGGGGTAGCCAAGTCTACCTTGAGAAAGTGGACAATTGCCCAGCTCTTCAAGAAGCAGACTGGAGAAGTATATCCAGTGCCAAAATAGTACTTCAGAAGTTGCATCTTCTGAATCGAAGGTGGCCAGGTTGTTATAGCTGCCTCCAATTTGTTCTTAACTGATGACTGTTATGTATTGAGTTTTGTGTCTTGGCCCTGTTCCAAATTTACATTAGAAGATAATTAGATGATTGACCTATAATCAAGTCTTTTTTTTTAACACAACATAATATGCATGCAAATAGTAAGCAAAACAAAGCAAAATGTGGCAATTCATTTTACCATTTTTAAAAAAAGCTTGAACTTGGGAAGAGCAGTCAAGGTAGAAGCAGTGAGTGAAAGCCGTCTCTTTGGAAGTAATTCCAGAGGATTTGAAGATAGCCAGATATAGCCTTCATATTTCTTTTAAGATTCCTCTTAAGACAAGCAGAAAGATAGGACATTAGCATGTGTAACATCTGGTGTGCTTGGGGGTAGAGAAGGGTGAAGTGGAGGGAATTCTTGGAAGCATTCTTGAAGGATGTGGTGGCAGAACACCTGGAAAAGCCCGCTTTCTTGAAGGAAGGCTGCAAGGACCCAGGCTGGGGAGGTCATGTTCAACAAATCGGATGGAGTGCCTTGAAGATATCCCTGTCATGAAAGATGAAGGAGATTTAGTGGCTGTACAAAGAACACTTTGATTTTTAAACAAGACTTGACAAGATTCCACATCCGGGATTAATGGTCAAGAGGAGGAGCTGTGCAACATGGGTAACATAGGGTGCAAGTTAAAAATAAAATAAAAGAAAAGAAAAGAAAGAAAGAAAGAAAGAAAGAAAGAAAGAAAGAAAAAGCTGGCTCCAGAAAGGGAGATGGAAAAAAGGCAGGGGAGGGGGTCTGTGATTTGGAAAGGGATTGCCTGCATAGGGGAAAAGAAAGTAGTAGTAGAAAATGATCAGCCAGCAATGGGGAGAGCTTTCGTTTATCAGCCACATGGAAGAGGTCCCAAACAAAGGACAGAACAAATGCAGCAAGTCTTAGGACAATTTAGAATCATGAGCCCACCTATCCTGACAAATTGTACCTTGGATGATTAGAGATACTTGTCTTTGACATGGTACCTTGGACATAAACCAAAGGGATCTGAGTGAATAAACCCATGTTGGGAACACTTAGCTCAGAGATAGTAGGTGAGGCTAAACGCAAGATGATTATAAGGTACAGTCAGCTGCAGCGTGTGTCTTTGGGTGTTTCCAGCCTTCTTTTTGGAATCACACAGAGCAACAGTGCAATCGTCCCTATATTTTCACCAACAAGTCCTTTTAACCTCAACTTTAGCTTCCTGAGTCCAAGCCAGGCATTCCATCATCCTCTCACTTTGTCTCCTTCTGTGGAGAGCTAATGTCAGTAAACTAGCTAGCTTGTCCTAATGAAGAAATGCTTAGAGGCACTTTAAGAAACAGCTGTCCCTCTGGGAATTTATATTTTAATGGAGGTCAACAATTTAAATCAAAGGATTAGAGCCACTCTGACGAAAGTTTTGGTTTGGGAGGATGCAACATGTTCGCATGTCCCCAAGATCACTGACAGCAGTCATCTCTATCACCTGGTTGGTTAAAAAAACAAAACAAAACAAAACAATCTTGATCCTACCCAAAGCAGGATCTTCAAATCACAAAAATAATGCCAGAGAAAATAAAGCTTCAGAATTCTGTAGAGGTAGTGAAAGACCCGCAGATCACGGAACTTCACGCTCCCACTCAGGAAAGGCGGCCCCCCCAAAATGACTCATGAGAAGTGGTCTTGATGTAAAAGCATGAGGTCTTTTATATTCCAAGTGCACTGGGGTCCACAGTAATGCCCCATGCAGGGGTAGAGGACTGAGGAACCACGAGGGGAGAAGTAAGATAGCTTTTATAGGATTACAACAAAGCCGGTGCATCTTAAACTAATCATCTCATAGCATCCAGAGCCCGATTGGTGCAGACCAATCAATTTAAACCATCCAAGCCCACGCTTTATAGACCAATCAGTTTTCTATAGCCCTGGAGATATTCATTTGCATGCATGGCTCCTGGGTGGGGTGACAAAGGTCCTGTCCTAAATAGCAAAGAATGTGACCTTTTGCCTAGTTGCCGCCAGGGACCGGGTTTGGTACTTAGGGCTTTTTTGACTTCGAGTTTTTTGTGGTCATGGAAGAGCTAGGCTGTATTTCTCCATCCTTACAGTAGAAGAAAACATAGCAATGATAGGCTGGTCTGGTCCAAGGCTCCATGACAAACACACATGATACAAGGGAGGAAAGAGCAACAGAGACTGAACCAGAATCTAGAAATGGCTAAAGAACAACAAGAGCGGCATTGCATCACTTGGCAGCCAGAAAACATCTAGTTTCATTCCCTGTCAGGACCTGGCCAAAGCCTTGGAAAAGAGTCCCGGAAGTCAGAAGGAAAATAAACAAAACCTATACCTTCTAGAAAGTGGGACACTTAAAAGCATGAGTTCACAGAACCAAATAGTGGAAACCAGATGGAGTAAGCTAGGCCTCACTGGGGCTGCCACTCTTTCCTCCAAATTTCTGGAATTCTCAGGACCTGACTTACCCAAGTTCTTGACCCATGGAGTCTATGAATGTAATAAAACTTTATCTTAGACCACCTGGGACAGATACCTGGGACAGTTTGTTATGACATCATTTGTACCTAGAATAAATGTTAGCTGAACATCTAAACAGTTGGGCTTAATGATAATATTTTAGAGGTCATCTTTCCTAAGTGTCTTAAGATTCTTGGATGAATGATTTGCCATCCTGTGCTTTACAACTATTAACAATTGTGTTTTGTGTCTATATGAGGGAAGGATCATATCTCAGTGGATGAGAAATGGGGACAAAATTCTGTAGGATTCATAATTCTTCTAAAATCTTTTCTAGAGTTTTAAACTATTTTCTATTTCTTTGATTAAAATGGAGGCAGAGACATGAATTCATTATAAAAACAACATGTATCAGAATTTGGTAAAATGAAGAAAGAGTTTGAATAGGAATTCCAGGGCTGCTTGTAATACATTCCAGAGTTCAGCCACTATATTTTTGTTTCTTTTTCTTTTTTTCATATTGTCTACTATTTAGGATTATATTCATCACTTTGGCTTTTAGCTACAGGTGGGAACATTATTTTGGAAACCTTTCCTTGTATTGTCTTAGTAACTTAGATGTATTGCCCATGACATTTTAGCTATTTAATCATTCTACTGTTCCAACAAGACATCCCAAAGGAACTGTTTCAGTTCCCAAGCTAAGCTCTTCTTGGGAGCAATGGAAGCCACAGGTGCGAGAAATTTGAGGCTTTCTTCTTGGGCATCTCTCTTCAGTCGGGTCTGTTTATTTCTATTGTTGTTAAAACAGGTCTTGAGCTCTGCAAAGTAGTTATTCTTGGATATTCAGAAACAGAAGAAAAGCCCCCAAAGATGAAATAGCCACCTACACAGCTTAATTCCATGCAATTGGGTTATTTCTTCTATATTCACCATGACAATATGCCTTATAGACTATATAGATTATTGTTATCAGATGCGAGTGAGGGAAATCCATATCTTTCCCCCAGATGAATAGCAGAAAGGCAGCACCACACTTAGGTAGCCTGTAAAAGGTGTAAAGGAAATTCTGAAGTTCTGTCACTTATCTGGGGGGGGGGGACACTTTTCATTTGAAAGCATATTGTTTCAGTTTGAATTTATTAAAAACTGAATTCCAATATGCGTAGAAATGAAAATGTTTGACCACTCTCCTCAAAAGAGACTGGGACCAACATATCACCAGCAAATGTCACTATCTCTAGAGATACTTTCCTTGTACCTATAACATACACATTAAACACCAAATATTGGCAGTTACTTTTTATGTTTTACATTTTGTCTTAATGTGTGTGGCTGTGTATGTATATGTGAGTGTATTTGTATGTGTGAGCATGTGTGTGAGAGTACATGAATGTATGTGTGACTATGTGATACACATGTGCCATTATGAGCACGTGGAGATCAAAGCATGCCTTGAAGGAGTCAACCATGTGGGTTTCAGGTAATATATTCAGGTCAGGCTTGGTGCTAAGGGTCTTTACCTGCTGAATCATGTATCCAGTCCTTTTGGAGGGAGAAGGTAAGGCTTTTAAATGCTATGGAACATAAATACTAATTATACTCATCTCCAGAAATATTGAAGTTCAAAGACTCCCCATGCCAAAAGGATTTTTGAGACCTTGGGAAGAGTATGGTGCCTAGGAGACACCCATCACATGCAGGGCTACTCACCAGGATCTGCAGGAAGAGTGATCTTCCATGGTCACCTCTGATAGAGCCCCATCTCCATCAGTACAAGCTGAGTTGAGCAGCTGTGTCTGAGATCTATGTTCATTCTTCCAGCTAGGTTAATGGTACTACAATAAGCATATATAAAAGACAAGGGAATGGTAACTTCAACCTCTTTTCATTTTAACAGTAGTACCTTTAGGTGGAGTCTTCCTGTCCTGACCAACTACCTGTTACCAAATAACTGGCTGTGGCTACTTCACACATCACTGACAATGCTCAGCCAATAGCTCAGGCTTAATATTAACGAGCTCTTACAACTTTACCCATTTCTATTAATCTGTGTGCTGCTCCAAGGCTTGTGGCTTTTATCTCTATCCCCATTTGGTATGTCCAACTCATTCTGTCTGTCTGGCAACCTCTCTGACTCTGCCCTCCCTCATCCTGTCCCATCCTTATCTGTTTGCTTTTCCCACCTAGTTTTATCCTGTTCAGTTATTGGCCAGTCATCTTGTTTATTAAACCAATCATAGTGATGTATATTCACACAATGTACAGCAGGATTATCCCACAGTAAGTACTAAGGTTAAGATGCAACTGAGATTCATAGGTTCTATGTCCAGGTCCTAGGAGGTGACCACCCACTTTTCCATGTTTGTTTTTTTTGGAAGTTTTCTCTAACACCCCCCCCAGCCCCACCTTGCACTTGACCTGAGGTGTTATTCCTCCTTTATGCATATTCTTGTATCCATCTGTCCCACTCAGTACTCCTGCCTTGTTTTTGAGTTTCAGATTGTCCCTTTGAGTCCCAAGCTCACTCATTCTTGAAAGTCATGGTTTTTGGTTTCCTCTTATCTTTCACCCACTGCTATGGACCAACTCTAGAAGTTCTTCAACCTAGTCCAGGTCAAGGTGGGGCTGGTGCCTCAGGCCAGCCTGTGTGTGTGTGTGTGTGTGTGTGTGTGTGTGTGTGTGTGTGTGTGTGTTTGTAGATCACAGGAGGCAACCCAGTCCTTGCAAGTGCTGCTCTATGTCCTGGAGTCACCAAGGCCACAGCATAAAGAGAACTCTAGATAATTAACCCACACTAGCAACACTGCATGACATCAAATCCAGGACTCTGCTGAGAAGAGTACACTGTGCTGTTTGCATCCCAATTAAAAAAAAAAAACCTTCAGGCAAACAAACTAAGACATAACCTGAGCTGCAAGACACTTTCAAAGTAGAACTAACAGCATGTATTAATGGAATGAAATCTATAGTCACGAAAATGACAAAACTGAAAAATGAGGAACAAATGATTATTTCTTACATGACTTTCTATTGAGATATTTAAACTTTCAATATCTATACTGCCTAGCATTGGTGGCATGCTCCTCTAATCCCAGCACTCGGGAGGCAGAGGCAGGCAGATCTCTGTGAGTTCTAGGCCAGCCTGCTCTACAGAGTGAATTTTAGGACAGGCTCCAAAACAATACAAAGAAACCCTGTCTCAAAAAACCAAACCAAACAAACAAACAAACAAAAAACAAAAACAAAAGAACAAATACATCTCCCTGAGCTGTCATAAAAAACTATACATAAGAAGCCAGGTATACTGGACCATGCCTGTAATCCCACTACTCAGAGGACTGAGGAAATAGCTCTTCAGTTCCAGGCCAGTCTAGACTTCATAGTCAGAGCTCTCCCCACAAAAAGAAATTCTATACCACTGATGACACATGTATTTTCCCAGCCCAAAATAATGAAATCATAAGTTCTTAATGGCCACTGTCCCAGAGATTTTAATGAATTCATAGGCTTTTAATTATTGTACATGATGCTGTTTTGAGAGATTTTTGGTTTCCTTCTGGTTGTTGTTTTTAAAATCACATCCATTCATGCATGCATACATTCATTCATTTATTCATTCATTCCCTCTCTTTTCTTCTCAAACATACATGTTCAGATTCATGTCTGACTGTGTGCTTGCAATGCACATGTGCAAGTGTACATGTGGAACCCAGAAGCTGATGTCAGATATGTTCTTCAGCTGACTGCTCTCACCTTATTTTTTGAGACAGGGTCTCTCACTGAACTTGGAGCTCATTGATTTGGCTAAAGCTTGGCACATCTTTCTTTAGAAAGCTACACTGCCTACTGTACAAAGTTGAACTTTATTTTTTAGACTTTACCTTCTTCTCAGAGTGTTGGTGATGGCTGCTTCCTCTGTGGGCATGAAGAATAGGTGAGGTTGGATTTTGTAAAGGCACAAGAAGGCTCAGTATTTCACTGAGCCTCATGCTCACTATTGGCTTGCCTCTACCTTTCAACCCACAGCCGCCCTCCACACCTCTTCTCTCTTCTCTGACCATGTTCTCTTCTTCTTCGAGGAGGCTGACATCCCCAGACTACATCAATCAATCTACTTTGACCTTTGGCTACCAATTGGTTTGTGCTAAGCAGGAAGTGCCATTAAAGGCTGGGAGCAGTTTGAGTAATTCTTCTAGAACATTTCTCTTTTTTATTTTATTTATTTATTTTTCTTATTTTACATATCGATCCCAGTTTCCTCTCCCTCCCTCCCATTCCCCCTGACCACTCTCCCATGCCATATCCTCCACTCCACATGTAGGGTGATGCCTTCCAGGAGGGGTCACCTAAATCTATCAAGTCATTTGGCGTAAGAACTAGGCCTTCCCTCCTGCCTTAGGGTTAAGGGAGTTTCCTTCCATGGGGAATGTGCTCCCAAAGTCCTTTTGTGCACCAGGAATACATCCTGGTTCCACTGTCAGAGGTCCCTTAGACTTCCCAGGCCTTCTAACTGAGACCCATGTTCAGGGGGTCTGAGTCTGTCCAATGCTGGATTCCCAGCTATCAGTCTGGGGGCTCATTAGCTCCTCCTTGTTCAGGTCAGCTATCTCTGTGTGTTTCTGTAGCCTGGTCTTGTCCTCCCTTTCTGCATCTGGATTCTACTTCAGCTCAGTGTTTTGCTGTGGGTGCCTGCTTGTTTTCATCAGCTACTAGATGAAGGCTCTATGATGGTGGATAAGTTAGTCAATCTCATTATCAGGGAAGGGCATTTCTGGTATCCTTTCCACTGTTGTCCAAATTGTTAGTTGGGGTCAGTCTTGTAGGTCTCTGGATATTTTTCTAGAGTCGGTTTTCTCTTCAAACCTATAATGGCTCCCTCTTTTAGAACATTTCTCTTTTCATGCTGGGCTGTGGCTTCACAGTGAAACTGCATCTCATACCAAGTTCTCGGTAGAGTCCCTCTCCAGTGGCTACTACTCTGACTGGATCCCTTCTGGACTAGAAGCCAAATGGCTTCCTATGACACTGTGTCTGTTGGGGCAGTGTACCTCCTCCCCCATTCTTTGTAATTACTTTAATTCTACCCAGTTCCTCTGTTGACATCTCTTGAGTTTTTCATTTAAGGTGTCACCTGTGTTCTGCCTTTGCTCCCAGTTAGTTCTTTCTCCCAGGCCTACATGTGGTGACATCTGCCTTCTGATGTGCTTAGCTGCTTTATAGACTGTATGACTGTAACAGCAGAATGACCTAATCAGCAGGATCCACTGTTTGGAATGTGGCTCTATGCCAGTTTAAAGAAAATTTTTTTTGTTAAGATGGTGAAAATGAGGACTTTTTTTTTGAAAATGGATTTCTTGTTTTAAGTTTTGGCCAACTACCCTGCTGTTTCACTCTCCACTTTACCTAAAAAGTCGAAATGGAAAGGAGATGCTCTGGCTCCAATTTATGAGGGAGTTGGGCATGCAGCTCTCCTTTCAAAGCTGTTCACATGGAAAGGAAACTGGTCCTGACATTTACACAGTCCAGGAGGAGTCCAAATAGAATTTGGACAGATTGGGAAGTTACCATCTTGGAGTGTGTGGGGAAAGCAGTCCTGGTGGGAAGATGTGGTGACATATATGAGACAATCCATGGATGTGAGGAATGTGTTTCTCTGCATGTGCCTCTCCACTTCATGATCCAATGGGAATGCCGAAAATATGCATATGTTCTTTATGATAACACATAAGAAGGCCACCCAATTAAAGCACTCCACACTCAATGCAGGGAGTATAATTTCTGGGTATATTTATGATTGCATAATGTCAACAAAGGGGTCCTTTAAACACAGCACATTCCTTATTCTGCACTCAGAGATCATGCTAAACACATCCAAATGCACAAACCATAAAAGAGGGAAGAGGCTGTATCAGCCCCAAGCTCTTCGGTTTCTGCATCTGGCCAGCGTCCACTGGGAGAAATGTAAGTCAGAGTTTACCACATGGATTACAAATGTGCTGAATTGCAAGAATGATTATTAAATAAAAATATCCACAGCACCTGCAGCTTGTCCTGGAAAGTTCCCCCAGGGTGTTGTGGGTGCTTTAAAAAAATTTAAGGAAAAAAAAAAAAAGTAAGACAGTAGGATGCAAATGGCAATTCCAGCTGCTTGTAGTAGCAACTTCATTAATGTTCCTGGAGGTTCTCAGAGTCAACACAATCACTCTGAGCTGCTTCCATTCTCAGTGTGAGTGTGGTGGGGAAGGATAGAGAAGGGGCTAGGGGAATCTCATTAGGCTCCATCCTTTGAGGTTTGGATGATCAAGACAATGCAAATAATAGTAATGTAAATGGAAAGTGCTTTAATAAACACTGGGGAGGTGGGGGAAGCCTGGAGCACACTGCTCTGTGCTGGAAGCCAGCAGCAGTGTTTATTCTGTGGCAGGAGCAGGCACCTTCTGAGAATAGGAACTGACCACATGTGCATTGTTCATCTAATGTTTGGATGGCCGTGTGCACATTCAACATTTTGCACATAGGTGATATTGGGCTGTGTTTCAATTCATGTGTGTGTGCTTGCATCTGTTCAAACATGCAGACATAGTCCTGAGTGTGTGCAAAAAAACAGTAAAAATAAAGCTAGAAGAAATCCAGTAGGATGGTTAATTTCTGGGTTTAGAAATGAGATTACTTGGCATCATATGACCACTGTTATAATGTGAAGTCATTTGATTCCCTGAGCCTCAGTTTCTACAGTACCCACATGTTCTTACTAAAACCGTGAAGATAAGGCTTAGATGATGTAACTGCTATAAAAATGTTATTAATATTGTAAATTGCTTATTGATCTTGTTAGAAATAGGTCCCAATTGGGTGCAAGTGGGCCAGCCCTGAGGGGACATGAGAGCAGGAGAAATGACCACCCCCACCCCATCACACACACACACACACACACACACACACACATACACACACACACACACAGAGAGAGAGAGAGAGAGAGAGAGAGAGATACCTTGTATTCCCCTTATAGCCATCAGGAGAGAGGGTAGTGCACCTTGCCTGGGGAAAACAATAGAGCTGGCCCCGGGTGATGTGAGTGTGGAGGACCCAGATCTGAGACCCGAGAGCAGAAGAACTGGCCCTTGTCCTTGCTGCAGGTTGCATTGGGTGAGCTAGCAGAGGCAGTGCTGGAGAGCTGGTCAAAGTAAAAATGACGAGGGAAAGCTAGTGAATTGATAGACCCAGCTACCACTGAGGCCCAGAACCAGGGCTATGGGTTGGCCCACTCCAACCTCCACCAAATCTATGAAGGGGGTGGACCTACAGATCCAAAACAACAGGATCTCCATGACACAGGACTACAGCAGGATATCCATGAGGAGCCCCAGTGGAAGCCCATTGCTGGTGGTGTGGCAGAAACCGGAGGTCTCAAACCAGACCAAGGAAGGACTCATGGCAATAAACACTTGCAAGTAAAGATGAATGTACTAAAAGGTAAAGTGTATGACTCAATGGGCCACATTACAGATTACACAAGTTTCTTCAATGTTTTGTTTTTTGTTTGTTTGTTTGTTTTTGTTTACTTCTTTGTTTTGTTTAGATTTTTGGTTTTCCTTTAAATTTGGTTTTGATCTGGGGGATAGGTGCAGGTTGCAAGGGCATAGGGCAGATGAGGGTAGGATCAGAATGCATGTGAAATCCACAAAGAATCATTAACAGTTAAAATGAAAAAAAAAAAAAAAAAGAAAGAAAGAAAAAGAAAGTGACAGGTCCCCACAGCCAAAATTATTATAATACTGATACTTCTGCAAAATATGTCAACATACACATAGCTTACACATGTCAACATACAGCTTCGACATGTTTGGAAAATGAAATGTGACTCAAACTCTTCACACTACTTAATTTTAAAACATGCATACATTCTTTCCAGGAAGAATGGGATGGAAAGTGAGCTTAATTATGTATGCAGCATGGATGAAAGAGAGTCTACAACCAAGGTATTCTACAGCCCTAGTAGGGAGCATTGCTTGCCCAAGTGGCATAATTTTGTTTAAATATGCATACACATACACTTATATATATTGTGTATAATTTGGGGTAATGTATGTCTTCATTAGGGTCACTATTGCTGTGAGGAAGCACCCTGACCAAAGCAACTTGAGAAGAAAAGGGTGTCTTTGGCTCATACACTCCATATTACTCTTCATCACTGAAGGAAGTCAGGATAGAAACACACACAGGGTAGCAACCTGGAGGCAGGAAGTGCTGCAGAGGCCATAGAGGGGTGCTGCTTACTGGCTTGCTCTCATGGCTTGCTTTTTTTGTTTTAGAACCCAGGAACATCAGCCCAAGGATGGCACCACCCACTATAGGCTGGGCCTTCCCCCATCAATCACTAATTAAGAAAGTGACTTACAGCTGGATCTTATGGAGTCATTTTCTCAGTTGAGGGCCCCTCCTCTCTGATGAGTTCAGCTTGTGTCAAGTCGGCATGTAACTATCCAGCCTGGTATAAAAATATCATTTCTTGAGATTTTATCATTCCTGGTGTTATTTGCCTCCTTCCTTTAAATGGGCTTTAGGGAGGTTTTCCCACTCCTTTCCCATTACCAGCCAAGAAGCATATATTTCTACAGGGAAGTTGTGTGGTGTCTTCTGGGCCCTGGGATTTGTGGTATCAAATTGGGTAACTGGGGAAAGGAGAACCAGAATGGGCCTATGACAAGCTGAATAGATTTATAAAAGTTTCTAGAACTGGTCTGGGGGTGGAGGTAAGAGCAGGAAAGGGTGAAAGCCACTGAGCTTTGAATTCTGGGAGCTGTTTGAGTGGTTTAAAAACATTCAGGAATGAAATGTGGTTCAGGCTGCCATGCTGTGGTATGTGACATTTTGGAAAAAAGAATAGTGGGAAGTAAAATTTGAATGACATTTTCTTATATGCTGTAAACTGCTTTGTTCCTGTGTCATTTTAGAGGCAATGAAAAATGGAAAAATGTTGTCATTTCTTTTGAGAGATCCCCTCTGAATTTTATTTACTGTTGGTCAAGCTGAAACACGAAGTTCAGCTTCCTATGAGTAGCATAAAGATAATTTTGAAAGTAACAAATCTAGGCAGTTCAATCTTCAGTTTAATGTTGACTCACAGCCAAGGGATAAGGTGAGTTTCTAGTTTGTAAGAGAGTCTAGTACACTTTGCTGAGGACAGTTAGAACAGGAAACACACACACACACAAACACACACACACACACACACACACTTTCACACACACTTTCACATGCACATACAGTATACAGGAACCTATCTGTGTCTCCATGGCAGAATGTTGGATGATCTGGGCCGAGGCAGAGCCCCTAACCTGGTACCATCCCTGTTCTCTGAACCTTGACCTTGGACTCCCAGGCTGTTCTAGCCTCTTGGATTTGTTAATGCCATTCATTCACATTCCCCATCTAATGTCGGGGGCGGGGCCAGGCAAAGAAGGAATAACTCGAACTCCTAGAGCAATCTGAACCCGAAGTTTTATGTTGTGGGGAAGCTTCTTGCAAGGAACCCTCACCTGGAAGCACAGCACTAGTGAGCTGAGAGTAGAGACATCCTCCACACTGAAGACTTTCACAGGAGGGCTGGTTTCTCCATCCCCTAGCCTCAACAGAGTCAGCAGGGCAATTGCTATAGGCAGGGATTAGGGCTCCTGCTCTGCAGGGTGTGGGCCTCCTGCCGGGAGGGCTTCTTGCTACTTGATGAAGTCATGTGAAGGGAATGACCATCGCTGTCTGTTCTGGACAGAGTCACAGAGCTACTTTAATATCCACCTGGCCCTTAAACTGAATCTTAGATTTCACGCATGTGCTGTTGTTCTCTTCTTACAGAATACGCACACTCAGCATTAGATAGGAAGCATGCTTAAGTCCCTTTCGATGAGCACAAGTGATTATACATAGGGTCCATTTTCCTTCTTATTTATAATGGGCTGATAAAAGCCTGAGTTGGTATGAGTACACTACCATCAACAAAACAAACAAAAAACCTAGTTGGGGCAGCGGTGGCTCAGGCCTTTAGTCCCAGCACTTGGGAGGCAGGTGGATCTCAATAAATTCCAGGCCAGCCTAGTCTACAGAGCTAGTTCCAGGACAGCCTCCAAAGCTACACGGAGAAACCCTGTGTGTGTGTGTGTATGTGTGTGGGGGGAACAAAAACAAACAAACAAACAAACAAAACAAACAAAAAACACCCACACCAAAAACAACAAAACAGTTAAAAGTTGTTATACAAGAATTCCTTCCACTGCTTCAGCTTCCTGCTCCAATGAAACTGATTTTAAAAGCCTAAGTGGCAAGAATTTCACTCACGACATTAAACAAAAGCACAACAATTACACTGCATTTCATGTCAATAATCAAACTGGAAATACTATGCAAACATGCAGCCGCTCTTACATTGTTCTTCTCTGCGTTCTATGTAAATCTACATGAGAATTGTGCAAAGACAACACATGGCCCTGTTCAAGCTCCAAGTGTTTGGGTACGGACAGGAATTAGAGATCCACTTGCTGCAGTGAGCCATGGAAAGGTTTTTGTAGTATTTCTTTTTCTCCTGCATTTTCTTTCTACTATATGTACTATATGAGATATAGATATAGATATATTCTTGGATTCCAGATCCCTGTGTCCCTGTGAGTTTCATCTGGTATTTAAAGGGGTACTGAAGACCACTTTGGTGATACAGTGTAGCATTTGACTTAGAAAAATACAGAAGTATTTTCTTTATGTCTAATACAATTTCTAAATATAGATGTTTGCTTCTGGCTATGCTGCAGTAGCTTGCGACAGACTTAGACTCCTGCCAAGAACAACTAGAAGTTTGATTTTTAACAGTGCCTAAAGGCATGCAGAAGTTAGTGACACACAAAGACTCAGGGAGCCAACCAGAAGATAGGCAGCAAGTAAGGAGAGCCCATAGAGGTTCTACTCAGAACACTTGCTATTTCTGCTATGGGGTAAGAGGCTGGGAGACAAGTAGGGAACTATTTTTATTGGTCAGAGAAGAGGTATAATTTCAGACAGTGTTAAGGTCAAGGTAACAAAAGATCAGGATTTGATATTTCAAGGTAGCTAAAGCTCCAGAGAAGGAAGGTGCAGAGAAATGAGCCATTATATTGTTTTTCTACATACCAACTGACATTCAATTAAAAGTCAGGAATGTTAAAACATCAAGACTGATGAGTCAGATAAAAAGACAGGTAATCTACTATTCAGATGATTAGGTATGGTTTCAAATGCTTGTGCTAAAATATGCTTAATAGACTAGGTGACAATAGAAACATTAATAGCAAAGTTTTAAAACAGAACTGGAATTTATATGAAATAAGTGGAAATTATAGGACTAAATATTCCCCAAGAAGATATTTATGAATTGAGCAGCAGATTGAATGGGGTTGAAAAAGAACTCAGTCAGTTGGAAGTTCACCCAGAGTGAAGCATTCAGACAAAAGCACAAATGGGAATCATGGGAAAAAATGTAAGAGGCACGTATATAAGAGAGGATGGAAAAGTCTGGGGTAGAGTTTGTAAATGTTGACATTTTGAGTCAAATAATTGATATTTTGAGTTGTTGAATTTTTTGAGTCAAATAATTATTGCTGTAGGGACATTTTGGCCTAGGTAACAAAGTCATTCCAGGTTAAAAGCTACCAAAATAGCTCCAATATAATATCTGAGAAACAAGATGCAGAGGCAGTATTGGAACAGAAATGGCTCTTGAGGATCAAAAGCTCAAGGTTTCCAAGTTCCTTCTGACACTAAGAAAGTAAAAAATAAAAAGCACAAATTTATATTAATTTCCAATAAATCAAAGACTGCCAGGAGAGACTTCAATGCAATCAATAAAACAAGAGTAAATTAATATTCATTTAGTAAGCTACTAGGGCAGGGGATGGTGAATATTTAAAACTTGACCAAGTCATAAAAAGAGAAAGAGAACAAATGGAAAAACCTGGAAATCAATGTGGCAAATATAACTCTCAATATATTGTTGACTGCAATAATTATCAATTAATATATATTAATGAAAAGATCTATCAGACTAGATTATATTAGTCTAATGTTATGTTTGCTCAAACAAGACACACCTTAAATATGAGCTGGAGTGGTTGAGATTTAGTATATGTGAAAGATAAACTAGGCAAACCAATAGTGTTTTGGGAGCATACTCCTGAGAACTTACGAGATCAGACTGACAGACATATGGAAATATTGCCACTCAGTTGTTCAATACTGAGATGAACCATTATGAAAATCGGCTGAACCTCTGAATCAGAGACTTCAGTTCTGCCCTTCTGGGGAGCTAATTTAGCCCTAATTACTGTGCAAACCCAAATCAAAGGAAAGATGTGATTATAACAGTACTAATCTACACATGTTAACACATTTATTCATGATGAAACTATGTGCTAGGGAGGTATACCAATTTAAAATTTTCTGACATCCAAATACATATTTGTAAAACTAAAAGAACTAGTCCCCTTTGGCTGGTAACATCTGCATCTGTGTCACCTTGGAGATGCAAACTTAGGTACTATATCCAGAACCTACTGAATTGGAGTCACTGGGCGAGCAATTTGCCTTACCAGGACTTTCTGATGCAGGACAGCCATGACTATGATACAGTTTTCCCAGCCTGAGTCATTCCACCGTCTTCTCTCTACCTATCCAATCTCCTCAGCTGAGTACTTTCTTGAATAAGCCAGCTTCTACTTTCCCAGGAAGTTTGTGGAGGTCTTTCTGAAATGTTGACACACCTGAGATACTTCATATACAATTTAAACTTGATGGCTAAATGGTCCCATGTGTGAGAGGATGAACTCGAATACTCCTCAGGGGCAGGAGTTTAGCAACTTCTCTTGTCAGCCCCACTACATATATTTTCTACATTGAACTGAATTCACAAAAAAATCCTTTGTCTGTGCACAATCCCTTTTCAGGTTGAGAATGAAGGCCAAACAGTTGCTTTTTGATTTTTTTTTTCCCTGCCTGAGGTGAGGATGTCTAAGATCTTGCAGGATATATTTTGGAAGCCATGTTCCTTTCATTTAAAAAGTTTCTCCTCACTGGCAAATATAGTATGAAAGGCAACCATTTTTTTCTTTCTCTTAAAACATTGGGTGTTGTGGCTTCAAAAGTTTACTAATTTTTTAAAGAGAATACCTGAGTAAAACAGATAAGGCTTAAAGCCCTCGAAGGCATGCTTGCTCCTTTTAAGCCCTTAAGACATTCTGAGGTACACTCAAATGTTTTCCTTTAATTTTTAATTTTTGTTTTACGATAGGACTAATTAAAACAACACCTGCTTGGAATGATCTCGACTGTGCTGGGTCAACATTTCCATAGAGTTGTGTTACAGCTGTGAAAACTCAAGTTGAACTAAGACTTGGGTGTATAATATCCAAACCCAGGGGAATTCAAAAGAAACACCGGTATACCAGCATGCACATTCAGGGGCAAGCTAAATAGAAGCAAAGTAGTTTCAGGTGCTCTGTAGCACTTGGGTAGTGTGCAATTTTTTTTTTTTTTTTTTTTTTATGATTCTGGCTTGTAGACCTTTGGCTCTGCATGTAGGTAGACTGCCTTTGGCTACTAAAAAGAATAAAAACAGGCCAGTTTGGTCTGTGTAAAATATTAGCTACCGTGCATGTGTGTTAATAGGCTTCCTCCCACCAGCAGACACTTAAGATGTGAAATGACAAGTTCAATGGTCTCTAGAGTTAAGGATCCCAGAATCATGGGGTTTGATCAATATTGCATCTTAAGGGTCAGTGATTGTTCCTGTCTTTCTGCTGGGAGGACTCAAAGATGAGATCTATTAGCATGTCACAGAAAGAAAATGGAACTTGGGTTGAGACAAGACTCGAAGTTGACACCAATGACCTATCCTGTCAAAGAGTGATTTCCAAATATTGTTTAACACTTGCAGGGGTACAGAGGAGGAAAGTGGTGAGAAGTGGGGCTTCTTAGATGACCCAGGAATTCTTTGAGTCCTCTAAAACTTCAAAGGGTGACTTGAAACCACTGTCTCTCAGATGATGTGAGCAGCTAAGGCAACTCCAAACATGATCTTGATAGGCTCCTTTGAGATGGAATTTGGCAGTTGATGGAGGTGCTGAAGTAAGTATTCAACATGCTTTTCACATTCAAGAAATTCTAATGCTCCAAGGAGCTACATATTTTTAGCAAGGATGAAAACTGGAGCATCTTATACCAGCTAGCCTCATGATGGTTTACACACAGGACTTTTTGTTAATCCCTAAGCACCAAGACTTCCCTGGGAAGGTGATAGAAATTCCTGTCAAATTCATTGGCCTTTTTTATTTTTCTCTCTGCTTTTATCTTTATCCTCTGTCCTTTCTTCATCTTTGTTTTTATCCCTTTCCTTCCTTTTTGCTTCCCTCATCCTCACCAACACACATACATCCACACCTGGGGTTAGGGTAAGGAAAAAGATGGGTTTTAAACAATTTTTTTGTAACTCTGGTCCAGTAGAATAAAAGCTATTATGGGATTTCAAGACAGAGTCAAGAGAGCCATGTTGATGCTATAATCCCAGTGGACAAGATGAGGGAAGTTCATCTTGGAACCATTAGAGAAGCTTCATGGATTGGATGTAGATGGTCTAACCAACCATTGCTACATGGACCTCTACGCCTTCAGTTTCCTTTCCCTCTCCTCACACCTCAGACTTGCCTGCTATTCTGTCTCTCCTAGATTTTTATTTTCTCATTCTGGATATATACCTGATTACTTGAGTCACAAAAGACCATCTAGGTTGGGCAAAGCATCAGAAAGTATATCTTCTTCCTCTACAACTAGAAATTTCAGCTTTAGACACAGGTCCTGTCATTCCCAGCTCAAGAACTCAGGACTGATGGCAGAGGTGCCAAATTTTCCCATTACAGTGGGTAGTGAAGCACGTGGCATGGTCCCTATCTTTTAGGGTCCTCTAACTCCTGAAATCTTGAGAGTTAGAGGACCTCATACACTCAGCTACTGTTCTATGGCATTTGACCGTTTCTTAAAGAAGCTTTAGCAGCAAGCAGGAGTCTGTTCCAGCTCTGTTACTCAGACACATAATGGCTTTTATCCTCTGAGAATCATGAACACAACACCAACATCCCTGCCTAAGGGTGTCAATGACTGCAAACAGCTTAGAGTTCAGACTCTCTTGAGGTCTTAATTATGGATAAAATTTGATGTCATAATTATGCATTTCTGATGGCTAGATTTGAGGGACCAACAGATAACAACACAAAGAGCCAGAATCCTAGAATCAGTCCTTGGATTGTGTAGCATTGTCAGTCTCCACCTGTAAGTGCTTCTGCTCAAGTATTTTCCTTGTTCTTCCTTTCACCTTTGTAGCATTTTAGGTCTTCAAAATAGTGACGATAAGATAATAAAAAGAATTGGGAGACAAGAAAGAAACCCCCATACACACTATACTCAAACCTTCTAAGATAGTTCATTTTATTCAGTTACTTCTGGAATACACTTTAGAAACCATATTTAGAAATATGATAATCATATTTTACTACACACCTTGCATATTTTATGCTATCTGTGCTGTTGTGAAAGCAAAAAATATATTCTTTGTCAGAATGTGTCTACTGATCTTTTAGCATGAGCAGAAATAGGATTGGCATGAGCAGGGAATGAGAGAGCCACAGATGGTTATGGTGTATCTTGTACTTAGGTTATGGTTCTAGGAAGAATTCAGGAAAAGAGGTGAGGACAATGAATAGCTTTTGTTTGCAGCTTGACAATGTGGTGATGGCTGAGGAGTTCTCTGGAGGCCCCACAAGCCATCTGTCATATGAACTCAACAGCAAACTAACCCCATTTGAGCTATTAGGGCCAGAAGCAACCCAAGACTGCCAAGCCTCTGTCCCTCTGGGATACATGGATATTTCTCAAGAGGCTAAGCGCCCCCTCTTTCCACTGGGCTTCCTCACATTCATCTCACATAACTCACCATTTGGAATTTGCCCTGCATAGCCCTAATTCTTTTTCCTTGTGACTTTCCTGAGATATGCCTTCCGTTACTAGATGCTCAAGGCTGATTGCACCACATTGGGTTAGGAAATGGAGAAAGCCCAGAAAGAAGCAAGTGGTAGTAGCTGCTTGATAGAGCAATTGGTAGAGTTAAACTGAATTAGTTAGAATATGCCCAAATCTTCATTTTGCTAATGACAGAACTTGAAGTACAGAGATTGCAATGGCTAGCCCTCCTTTCTAGGGTGAGTCAGTGGCAACACTGATCCTGGAACCTTTCAACTGCTTATTCTGGGCTGAGACTAGATCTTCCACTCATTTCGCAAGCATAGTAACAGGGAAAAGAGAAACTTCTTGTTCCTAAGGATTTCTTATGAGAAGTGTGAAGGGTGGGTTTTTGTATGAACCATTTGGTCTTCCTAAGCTCTCAGCTTTCTAGCAGGGGCTCTTTGATCCAAAGGTTGAAGTGATGGTGCAGAAAGAAGGCTGTAGACCATGTGTCACACTGTGGCTCCATTCTGTTTAATATGGGATGTGGGATGGGGATGGGGACAGATACTATTTTACAGAAGTCTTGCTGCTTTTGCTGATCAGTAAATACAAAATTGAGGGATGAAGATGGGGTTCTACATGGAAGAGAAGGCAAGGTGCTTAGGAGCAATTGACCTGACAAAACTACCACCTGTGGTTGAATGTAAAAGATGCTTAGTGGTAAGCATGGCAACGTGTGGTAACTGACTGGGTTGAGCCAAGACAGAAGAAATGGGACTAGTTCCAGACTGTTCACTGGCTCTCCTGCCTAGAGCATTGAATACCAAATATGACATCACAGGTGCACACAGTAAAAGTTTGAATGGGTAAGAGTCCTGTTATGTGCTGACTTCCAAATGTTGTCATTTTAAGTTAAAGGACAAAGTCATTGAAGGCTCAATTCAGAAGATTTTCCTTACCTTGAAAACAAGCAAACAAAATAGAGAATAATCCCTAACATTCCTGTGTGTTAGCTAGACGTAGTCACTTTGAGGGAATAGGGAGAACCAAGAGCTTTATGGGGGATAATACATTGACTATATGGTGAAGTTAATATCATTTGTATTGTCATATGATGACTGCATTCCCCTATGATGTGATGAGAAGGATATGTTCGAGTATTCTTTCCTTAAATTTATAACCCCAGACTGAATACTAAAGAAATGGATGCTGGGAGAGAAACCAACCAAAGTTTCCGGTGATGTCACTCATTTCATAAAAGCACTCATTTATAGCCCATGTTTACCACCTCTACTCCCTAGCCTACTCCTCTCTGGTTTCTGTACCATTAGAGTAAATACTCTGGTTGGTATTTTCCCATGAAGCTCTATCTTCCTCTGCCTGGTGACTGCAGACCCTCTTCTCCTGCACACATGTTTGTGCCCAGGTTGCCCAGAGCACCTTCCAGCCATGTGTTTTCAGTTTTCACACCTGTACACACCAATGACTCAGAAATCAGCAGACTCTCCCTATGGAAATCTCTCTTCAACAGATCATGGCTATTCAGTAACAAACACCCCATCTAACATATTTTCTTCCTCTATGCTCCACATGAAAACTGTCCCCACTCTCTGCACTAGTGAGTGGCACTGCATTCCATCTGCTTGTCTGTCATCTGAGTAAACACTGTAGTTTGTTCCAGCCATTCCCTCTGTTTCCACCATTCCTACCTTTCACCATCCACTACTCTTCTATAGACCCAGCTCAGTGTGCCTCTCATTCCCATGTGCCCTCCAGTCTTCAACTGGAGTCTCCTCTTCTGGTTACATGTCTTCAGTACAGTACCAGTGCTTTTAAACAATGCCATTTCTAACTAGAGAGTCAAATTCCAAGCCTTCAGTGACTCCCTGTTATTTTAAAGAACATATCTGAACTTCTTCATGAGTAAAGATTTTCATCACCAGACTGGGCCATACATTTTCTGTCTCATCTTCACCTGGGCCTTACAATGCTCTCAGCCACAGTGGTGTCCTGAAATTATTCAGTTCTTTTAGGCATCCTTCACCCCTGTGAGCTTTTATACATGTAGAAAGATCTCCCTTTACTGAGGCCCTTGGGGCTAAGTTTGGTCCTGCCTCATCCTGGGTGAACAGAGGCAGAGGGATTCAGTAATTTGCTTGCTCTTTGATTTGGTCATTGAGAAGCTGGAGTAGGCAAGAACATTTCAGTATTGTCTATTTAGTGATAATTTCCTAGGGAAGATGAGGAGTAGGGAATGTATGATATATTGGCTATCAAAAACTTAATAAAGGAAAACTAGGTAAGATGGAAGTGTAAATTTGAGACAGAGAGGCTAAGATCAAATAAACAAACATTTCCCCAAATGGACTTAGTTTCTAAATTTGAAACATTAATATACAATGATTATTGCCAAGGAAAAACATTCTCTTTGGCAAGAGACCTGAAATCAGCGTGGCTTATGGCTGTTGAGGGAGCCAGTGTTGAGATGAAGGATGGTGATGTCCATGACAAAGAGGCAGAGATGACTGTGAGTTATGGATTCTCATCCCACCTGGAACAGCGACTGAACAAGCCAGCACTGGGGTGAGGCTTCACATGGTTTGTGTAGTGAGTGTGACCATAATGCCACTGAAGAATTGGAGCCAGGTAATTCAAACCAGGCCTGGCTTTTTATGTTGTAGCATTGCACATGTTTGCCAGAGTGTGTCCAGTAGATGTGCTGGTGGCCTTTTTACAAAATGTAGTTGACAGACAATTCTGAAATTTTGAGGCCATGTCATACTCAAGCTAAAGAGAAATGCATGCCAAAAGATGACTTTTAAAAATTTTTATTTATGTGAATTGTTTTTGTTGTTGTTGTTTTAGAGACAGGATCTCTCTACATAGCCCTGGCTGTCCTAGAACTCACTATGTAGACCATACTGGCCTTGAACTCAGAAATTTCCCTGCCTCTGCCTCCCCAGGGGATGATTCTTGATAATTTTGGAATCCTTGATCAGGCTGCTGCTATAAACCTTCAGAACCATCTCATTTCTTACAAAGTGAATGAATGATCTAGACTGTGGGAGATGGGGCTATCATAGGAAAAGGAAGACACAGACATTTTATCCCCCACTTTCATGCCTGTTTTTATATGTTCCACTTCTGGGCCCACTTTGTAGACAGCATTCAAGACTTCTTGGCATAGATCCTGAACAATGCAGAATTCCTCCAGGGTCCTGTGACACCCACAGGTCACAGGTGCAGCTCTTCAGTGAGAACATGTCCAGCTAGAATAGAAGCCAGCCTTTTCTTTGGGTTGGAGCTGTAAAACCTGAACTTCCCATCTCTGAGGCTTGAACATCTGGAACCAGCCAACTCAAGTGGGACCCATTCAAGCTTCAGTGTCACTCGAGTGGAGAGCGCCTGCAGGGTCATGTTCCACAGTTTTGCTGAGAACTTTGACAGGAATAAACAAAGACCTTTTCCAGGATGGATGGATCACAGCCACAGTGTCTTCTTTGGGGACTCAAGGCATGGTAGGTTTTCAATCCAAGTCAGGCTCCAAGCTGACACCCTTGCCTTTCAGATTTATATCTGTCTGGTAACAAAACATGTTTACCTGATATGATGGTTAATCTTGGTTGTCAACTTGACATGGTTTAGAGTCACCTAGGAGACATTCCTCTGGGTGTGCCTGTGAGGACATCTCCAGAGAAGTCTAACTGGGGTAAGAAAAAACTTACACTGAATATGAGAATCAGTGTTCCATGAAGGTTAAAAACTGAATAAACACAACAAGGCAAACAAACAGAACACTGTGAACAGCAACAGTCATCTCTCTCTGCCTCCTGACTGTCTCATCAGTGTGACCAGCCACCCCATCACTGCTGTCATACCTTTGCCTCCATGATAGACTGTGCCTTCAAAACGTGAACTAAAGGATCCCCACTTTTCCCTGGGGTTGCTTTTTGTCAAGTGTTTTATTACAGGAAAAGGAATGGCTGAGAAACTGAGAGTATGAGAGCTCTCCATCTTCTTCTCCTTCTTCCTTTTCCTCCTCCTGCTATTCCTCCTCTTCCTCTCCCTCCTCCTCTTCCCCCCTCAATTGTTGAGAATGTACTATGGACTATGGGTCCCCCAAAATAGAAATACAGCATATTTACTCTCCCTTAAGAAACACTGAGTCAACATACATCAACTTGCCATATTCTATTCATAAGGTCCGGGTGGGGAGGGCCCAGAAATGGCAGTTGGCAGCCCTGGAAAAATGCTCAAATTTTGGCTAAGGCATGTGTTTTAAAGTATGTATTTTGATAAAGGGTGTTTTGAAGACCCAATGAGAGTAACATAACTTTAGTGCAGGCTTTAGTGAAAACAGGAGTGAGGTGAGAAAGCACAATAGAAGCAACTGGTAGCATAGTGCTGTGTGTAGCCACCTTCTGGGGACCTTCTTTGTGGATTTAAAGAACCCAGATAGCTAAGCATGGTGGTGTACTCTCGTAATCTCAGCTCTTGGTAGATGAAGGCAGGAAAACTAGAGTTCAGGGTAATCTGAGGCTTATATACAGGCTATGTGAGAACCTGTTTCAAAAATTTATATATACATGCCAATGCACATGAACACACATACATACCCTGTGTACCCATCTGTAAGAGATGAATATGAAGAACAAGGTCAAAATGTATGTTTTAGAACATTTATCAATTAGATGGAGGATGGATAAGGATGGACACAAGACCTCAGGTTAGTGAAAAAATAAGCCCATATTTCTTCTGTATTCTAAACACTCCTGTCTCTAGCATTTGCAAAGACACCACAGAAAATTATATTGATATTCAACGACTACAAGAGTGGCTTAAAAGCTTGATAGTTGGTCTGTCCATGATTTCCAAGGCTTATTTCCATGGGATGGGAAGCACATCTGTTTCCCTTGGCTTCATGGGAAGAAAGCCACACAGGACAGGTTTCCTAACATTGTCCTGTGGACAGTCTGTGTGGCTAACCCTTGGTCCAGGGATGGGAAATGTACTATGTTACTGAGGGTCTCTGGGTATCAGGGAAACAGGGCCTGGAAGGCTGGCGGCTCCCATGCTGGCCCAGGCTCTTGTTTTTCTTGAGCTGACTTGCTGGAGAAGTGAGTGAAGTCAGAAACAAAATGCCACATTGCACGCCCACTGAAGTCTGGGCTCAAGGGAAAGAAGAGGGATTGCCAGAGCGTTAGCTGTTCCCAATCCACTCCTGGACCTTAAGCTGTCTTCAACAGAGTTGCCAATCAGCTTGGTAGGGACTGGCCTTGCAGGGGGGAGGGTGGTGTAGGCAGAGGAGAGGGAGGGAAGGGAGCCGTCTGTGCTCCATCTTAATTACCTCATCAGAAGCAGCTCCCTTCCCCGAAAAGCTAGCTCTGATATCTTCTACAACAGGGTGAGTCTTTGGCTTTACATGTGAACTTGTCCTCAGATATACCATTTGCGCCGTGCTTGTGCACGTGAAGGGTCGTTTGTATTCAGGGCTGGAATCTTTCCCTAGTGACTTTAGCTAGGAAATTCTTGGCAAGATCAGAATGCAGTGGGAAATTCTTAGGAAGGGGTTTCTGTATAAGAATGATAGCAGTTTTTTTGTGGCATTTTTGGGTGGAAGCCTGTGATCGGGAGGTGACAATGTGGACCTTGGACAGTATCAGTACTATGGAAGGAGCAATGCCCAGGCAGACTGGGGTATGAGTCCAAGTTGTAAGTCCATCTGTTATCTTGTGCAAAGCTGAAACCCTACAAACCCTTTACTTCCTCACCTTTGAACACCTTGCAGAGGCCTGAAGAACTGGAAATGCCTGCAGCTTGAGTAGTTGTCAAAGGCATGGAAAGCCATTATCCTCTATTTTGGGAGTAAAGAAACCTGGGTCCCATGTGTGTGCTTTGCCACAGGGCAATGGGACTGGTCACTGCAGAGGCCATTCTGATTTCCCCTTTGCTTTAGTGTCAATACAAGCCAGTTAGTTAGGCTGGACTGTAGCTAAATAATACTGAGCTGTGTTGGAGACAGCAGGCTCAGTTTTCACATTGTGTGATGACAGCTTAGGGCAAAGATCTGCAGAAAGCAGAGGGGAGAAAAAGCACCTGTAGGGAGTGTATCTTTGGCCTTGAAAAGCTGGTGGGATTGTCCCTACACTGTGACTGTGTGACCCAGTCACTGTCTCTCATTACAATGTAGCATTTTGCCTGGGATCTCAGCAACTCAGTAGGTCATTCTCAGAAGACCAAGGTAACCTTTATGTTGCGTTGCACAATGTGCTGCCTAGCAAAGCTCATGCTTGTGGTGGTCAGACTTGCTGTATTCTGACCGGTCCCATGGTCTCCAGATTACAGGATTATATGGACAAACCCATTAGGGGTCCATTTACCAGTGTGGATAAGGAGGTTAGGATCTCCATGTCTTTTCAGGAATCCCCAGATTCACTGATGTTTTCTATATAGAAGAAAAGGGACATAAATGGATGCTGTCAGAGAAGAGTGGAGGTGAGGATATAAAATGCTGTGATGTATACCAAAAAAGAATGGGGTTTGAGGGGGAGAGTTCAAATTTAACAAGTTTATTCCTTGGCTTTCTATTTTAAATACATTACTATTTAGTTTTGCAGTGATAGCAATTTGCTACAAAAAAAAAACCTGTTAAGTGTTTTATTAACAAATGTGAAGATTAGAATAATACCTTGAGAGGGACAAACATTATTGCAGTTTGAAAGGAGAAAATGAAGCATTTGAGAATTTAAATACCTTCCCTAGTTTACAGAGGCCATAGATGTCAAAGCTTAAATCCAAATTAGGCTGTTTGTTCTAAAGCTGCTATCATCTCTGTCCATACATTCCCATATCTATATCTATTGTATATCTATATATGAATCTATATATCTCACAGTATGTGTATGTATGTGCACCATGTGCCTTTCTGATACCCATAAAACCTGAGGAGGACAATGGATTCCTTAGGACTGGAGTTATACATAGTTGTGAGCTGCCATGGAGGTGCTGGGGATAGAACCTGAGTCCTCTGGAAGAGTAGCAAGTGCTTTGACTGCTGAGACATTTCTCCAGGCCCTACAATGGTAATAATGTAAGTGAAAGATGAAACATGAAAGATATCATTACTGTATCCTTCTCTACAATGTGTTGGTGTCTACAGATGAAACCATTGTCAAGATGTGGAGTCTTGGAAAGTGGTGTGACATCTATATCTATGGATGTGTATAAATAGCCATAATTTTTCCATGGCTTTTGGTGTAAGGCTCACATCAGTCTGAATAGGTACTTCAGATAACCTTTAAAGTTAGTTTTCCTTGGAGTTACTCTTCTGGAGTTTTGTTCCTGTGCCCCCACACCCATCAAAACTGTTTATACTATAGGATGGGAGCACACTTAGTATTTGCCTTCATCCTCATCCCTGGCTTCATCCTCATCCTACATCTGCCTCTTGCACAGGATATACCTAGGATGTGGGATCAGATGACTTCCTCTCTCTCAGTAGACAGCCATTCCAATAACTTCCCAAGAGATCACAGAAGGAGGAACAAGTTTTAAGACTAAGATTCTTTATTTTACTTTTGTACTTTATGAGGATATAGCTTTCTAGACTGGGCATAATTTTCCATTTAAAGTTAAGGCATTTTCCTTCCATTTTTGTCTAGCTCTTGGGCCACATCTTGCTCCTTTTTGAAAAGTATGAGGCCATTCCCTATTCCTGAGTTTTTTGTGAGTGACTGATTTTTCTCTCTGAAATCTTTTTGGGAGGGGTAGATTTATATCAAGCTCAGATTCCATAATGATAAGCCTTGATGGACCCTTTTTAAATTCAACATGCTGGGCGTGCAATATCCCATTTCAATTTGGTAGGTTCTATCCCTTGGCTCAAGAATATTGTCTTAAGTTATTTGAAATGATCTCTGATCATTCCTTTGGGTAACCTCATCAGTTGGGTATGAGACTTCATGGATTTGTAATTTAATTTAATATCCTATTTTCCCTGTACAGGCATCTTGCTTGTTTGGCATTTCGGATTTCTTTGACTATCTATTTGTTCTGTGTGCGTGCATGTATGTGTGTATATATTTGTATGCATGTGTATATGTATGCATGTGTATGTACGTATGTGTATGTATGGTGTATGTATAAGTGTGTATTATGTATGTGTGTATGTATTATGTTTGTATATGTATGTGTGTGTATGGTGTGTATGCATGTGTGTATGTGTCCTATGTATGTGTGTGTGTATGTATGTGTGTTTGAAATGTGTAGAGTATGTAGGAGGGCATAGGGTTCCCTAATTTGTCACTCTCCACCTTGTCCTCTTGAGAAAGGACTCAGCACTGAATCTGGAGCAGACTGGTGATTAACCAGGAAGCCCCAGCAGTCATCCTGTCTCTGTCCCTTCATAGTGCTGTGGTGACAGCATGAGCTCAGATTTTTATATGGCTCTCCTGGTCCTCATGCTTGTACATTAAACACTCTTGCCCACTGAGCCATTTGTCTGCTATTGAAGTTTAAAATACTATTTTATATGCTAAAGGATTTGATTTTAAGGTCTTCCTGTTTGCTGCTCTTTTATTAATAGCACTTACTCTTGTTTTAGAATTACTTTTTTTGCATAGATTTTACATCATTTGTGTGTCTGAGAATATTACTCTTTGTGACAAATAGCTGTGAGTCCTGGGTGGCCTTGGGACTCATATTCCTCAACCTTCTCAGGATGGGAACACTATGACCGCCCCCCCCAGACTCCAGAGAAAAAGGGATGGAACCTAGTGCAGAGTCAGGCCCCCTTCTCAGGAATCCGTTCTGTCTGGACTTGATCTTGCTTGTGCATGTAAAACCTAGGCATTGACTAAACCTGAGCCAGCGGAAGGAGCCACAAGCTTCAGAATCAGAAAAGGCAGAAAGCAAAATATGCAGAGCGCCCCTCTGTGGACATATCTGTGGACACCCTCCTTTACCAGTGAGACTGGATCTGAACATCTGACCATCGAAATGTGAGAATAAAGGTGTATTGTTTCATTAAGCACGTTTGTAATGATTTATCACAGCAGCCACAATAAATTAACACAATGAGAATGGAAAAGAGGGCAGAGCCAGACCTTAAGTGCCTAGTTTGGGTTTGTTCCCTGACTAGAGCCTCCTACTGTGAGAATATAATGGGGTGAATGGGCTCCTGCTTCAACCTGGGATGGAGGGGATTGCAACATGATGTGTAGAAGTAGTGTGGTGGTGGGAGTGTCTGGGGACCCCATACATACACACTCCTACACATATATTTGTTACATGGGAGTTGGAGGAAGACTGGTATTGTGTATGATTTGCTCATTTGAGTGCTACCACCCAGCTCCCAAATAAACCACACGTGGAGGCTTATTCTTAATTATAAATGCTAAGTCATAGTCTGGCTTATTTCTAGTCAGCTTTTCCTAACTTAAATTATCCTGTCTGTCTTTTGCTTCCAGCTTCTTCCTTTACTTACTTCTGTATATTTTACTTTCATTCTTACTCCATGGCTGGCTGTATAGCTAGGTGGCTGGTCCCTTGGGTCCTCCTCCTCTCGCTCCTTGATCTCTCTTTTTCTCCTTCTATTTGTTCTCTCTGCCTGTCAGCCCTGCCTATCCTTTCTGCTGCCTTGCTATTATTGGCTATTCAGTTCTTTATTAGACCAATCAGGTATTTTAGACAGGCAAAATAACACAGCAACAAATGCAACATGAAAGAATGCAATACATCTTTGCATCATTAAACAAATGTTCCATGGCTTAAACAAATGTAACACATCTTAAAATGATATTCTACAACAGAGTAGTTGGAAAAAATGAGGTCTTCAGAATTGGAGGGGGTATTCGATATGTTCACAATACATGGTATATGTGTATGAAATTATCAAAAATTAAATCTTCAAGCTGTCTTTAAAAACTGTGCCTGGGCAGATAAAAAGATTTCGCTCACTTTATTCCCTATAAAATGCAAGTGTACAATATTTACTGGTTTCTTCAAAATCCTTAAACTTTCTTTCCACCATGTTTTTCTTCATTTTTGTTTTCTTAGCCCCAAAGTTCTTCTCCCTTGATGACTAAAACCTCCCCAACTAGCTTCAAATCGAATTTCCTCTGTGACGTTATATCCAGCTGTTCCCAGGCAGGATTAACGCTAGCCCCTCTTTGGCATAAGTAACAAGTTGGGCGTAGTTGAACTCCAGCATACATCACCATGTTCTGTGGGTTCCACTTGGTTGTGGGTATTTTGTGTCACACCCCACCACTCTAGGCTTCTTGAATCAAGCTACATTCCCTTGCCTCAGGCTCACACATATAGTAAGTGTGTAAGAAATACTCATTTAATTTTGCAGTTCAGGAATTGGGCTTTACAGTGAAAGAATATGGGATTCATTTCTTAAAGACACCAATGTAACTGCTAAGGGGAGGGAGGTCAGATTTCCTCGAGGGTATTGCACCTGGTGGGTTACCTGTGCCCTCAGTGGATAGCCTTAAACTCATTTGTTTTAAAGTGGCACCAACTGGACTAATTTGGTTATAAAAACAAAAAGAAGAGAACATGAAATTGGCAGGGAGCCATGAAAGGATCCCAGAGGAAGTGCAGGAGGGGAGTCAGGGGTAGATACAATCAAAGTATATTGTGTACATATATGGAATTTTCAAAGAATAAATTAAAGGGTTTGGTAAAGGTGCCAGTATGTGAATCTGATCTGAGAGTCTGTCAGAATCACTGGGAGTAGAGCTGGAGTGCTGATATATTGGGAGCCCCCCAGATGATTTCATTATGGGCAGAATGAGCAGGAGCCGGAGCAGCACATCGCCGAATGGGTAATGCCTTCTCATCCACCACGGCCTTGATCATCAGCCTCTGTGAAGACGGATCTGTGCACCTGGAAAAATTCTGACTTCACCCTGGCTTTGAAGTCTAAAGAAATCTGTGATGACACAAAAGGCAGGTAGGATATATCGTTAGAGTGCAGACCCCACATGTGGAAATGGTTTGCTGCCCTCTGAAATGTACCTGTTGAAGAGGCTGCTTTGAAAGCAGCTGGTGCTTCTGTTTGTACACATGCAATTGACCAAGGACGGCATTCAGTTACTTCATAAGGTCATGCTTGCCAGGATTATGAATGGTTTTCTTATTCAAGTCCACGGGACTCGGTTGCACATTGTCTGGGTGACACCTTTTACCCTGCAGAGCCAACTGGAAGTGGTCCAAGGGAATCTCCCCAGCACCTGGCTTTTTGCCTTGACTTTATAGGTGCAATGCCCAGGGTGGGTCCTGAGCCTCAAGGAGCTCATTCACTATTTCTCAAGAAGCCAGGCTACTGGCATAACTCAGTAGTTCTCAGATGTCTGAATTCAATTGCCCAGGTGGCTTAACGTCATGCATCACTAGGTCTTAAATCTGCTTTGGGACAGTACAATTGGGATGAGGAGTGAGAGTTTTCTTTCTTAAACTTCCAGGTGATCCTGATGTTACTGGTCCAAGGGCCATACTTTTCAAACAACTACTGTTTTATGTCTGAGTTCAGAGGGCTAAGTGGTGAAGTGCTTGCTGTGTAAGCATGAGAACCTAAATTCAATCTCAGAACTCATGGAGAAAAGCAGAGTACAGTGGTACACACTTGTAATCCCAGTGAAGGGCAGATTCCTAGGCTAACCAGCTTAAAATCTCTAAAACACACACACACCACATACAGTAGCATACATATGTACTTCTACATGAACACAAACATATGTGTGCACACAGAAATGTACATACATGCAAACCACTTTTCTAGGTGAAAGAACAAACAGCGAATAGAAAACAGGTAGAAAGGATTAAGATTTAACGTGGCATGAATTCGCTTCTAAGTGCTTATGTACGCTGATTGGACAGAGGGACAGCAATGCTTCTTAATGTTTTGAGGACTCTCTGTTGCTAATACTTGTTACCCTTAGCAGCAGGGAGGAGGAGGGAGAAGGAGTGGATGACCCAGGCAAATGTGTCTCAGTTACGGAACCTTGTTTTGTCACAAGTGTGGAGCATTGTCACAGAAATGCTTGGAGACAGCCTTTTTCTAATAAGAAAACCTCTTTTGCTGATCATGACCCTTAGCAAAGACACACAATACACAGCCTTGCTAAGTCTCTGAAGGAGGACAGGCTCTTGGTCACATCTGGGAGCAGAGAGGCCGATAGAAGAACAGAGCAAACACAGATGATGGAAGATCAAAAGAAGGAACTCTTACTATGACTTACAGTTTTTATACATTGTATTATTATGATATGTATGTGATGCATATGATATATGTGTGACATGTATGATTTCTGTATGTGTGATAAATATGTGTGATGTATGTGAGTGATGTGTGCATGAAATATGCATGTGGGGTGTGGGTGGTGTAAGTGTGTGATATATATATGTGTGTGTGTATTATGTATTATATATGTGTGTGGTGTATGAGCTATATGTATGATATGTGTGTGATGTGTGTACATGCATGTACTTACATTTAGTAGACAGAGGATGTCAGGCATCCTGTCTTATCACTCTCTGCTTTATTCCCTTGGTTCAGGATCTGTCATGGAACCTGGAGCTTGTTCTTTTTTTGGCTAGCTTAATGATGAGAGCAAGCCCTAGGCATTCTCCTATCTCTGTGTCCCACAGCATTAGGGTTACAGGCTTAGATGGCTACTCCTGGCTTTTCCTTGTGTGCTGGAGTCTGAACATAGATGTCCTCTTACTGACTGACTATCTCCCTACCCTTTTATCTATATGCATATCCAATAAAGCTTTCTTGCAGGGTACTGAACAGACATTGGAAAACCCCAAGTATAGAAAATTGATGGGCACTGTGTTTTCTCTGTAGCCCCTCAGAACTCATAACCTCCTGTGTTGGGCTATGCTTAAGAAGATGGCAAACAGAGCTAAGATGCTCCCACCCATGAAGAATCCATGTCCTTGTTTGAGAACACAATGAAGACAGAGGTGGCAAACCAAATGTTAATGCATCATTCCAGGAGGGCAGGGGAAGAAAGAAATAGGTTGTTAGGAGAGATCAGATTCCTATAGAGAGTAAACAACTGATGCCAACCAGAAGGCCGGACAGATTCACAGAACTTTAGTAACTCATTAGGATTTTAAACTTCTCAAAAATTGGACTGGGCTTTTCTAGGTTTTTAAATTCCCTCCAAGCCTTTCCTTCCTAAGATACCCTTCATAAACCTCAGTCTACTTTCCTTTACCATAGCAAGTAGATTATTCCCCAGTACGAAGGCAGGGCTAGAGAGACCTGTGCACTTAAATACCAAACAGTGAGAGAGAGGATGGGAAAAGTGTCTACACCTGTGCTGGCTCTGTTGCAGAAGTCACTGTAAACATGTATGTGAGTCCTGCCCATAAAAAGGCACACAGTTCACATGGTCACATATGCTTATAGCTATGACTCAACTGTACAGAAATTGCTTTATTAGGATCAGTGGATGTCTCTAGCTCAGGGTCAGCAGGGAGGCCCCATTGACGGGTGCTTCTCCCTGCAATTGGAAATACTTACTCTCAAGCACTTCCTTTTTAGGGGATTCCTTTTACTCATTTGTTCCGTATCTATCTACATGTACAGACTTTTGTCAAGTAATGTACCAAAGGGTTGAGGGCTAGTAAGGGAAGATATTTAGATTCACACAATCCCCCCAGCACCTCGTGCTCAAAATTCTTGCCAGTTAAATGCAAAAAAAAAAAAAAAAAAAAAGCTTAAAAAATGATTTCTTTAAAAATACCCAACTTAAATACATCTGTGGAAACTAAGCATAATTTATTTTAAAATTAGGTTAAAAATATTTGCAGTGTATGCCCAAACTTTTCCAGATGTTAAAACAAGTAAACACCATTAGATCAAATTTAATTTGGTTTGGTGTTTTAATCAACTCGGGCCTTGATTTTCATTTTTGCTTATAACAAGGTTTACTCGTGTGTTAGAGGTGGTCTTAAAAGTGTTAATTTTAGCTATACTTTATAACGCAAACACATGCGCTGAGGCATTTTCGTATTATAAGCTGAGTTAGATAAACTTTCAGTGTAGCCCTGCTTCATTAAAGCAGGAAGTTTATACACCCTAACAAAAAAAATATGTATTTCCATTTCATGTTGGCATCAATGGTGGTACTGTGTATAATGTCGTTAGTACTGGTAGCTGGAATTCTTCATGGGAGACTGATCAAAGACAGATGACAATAAAAAAGGGCATCAGAAACCAAAAATAAATGTAGGGTGTGGATAGAAAAGCAGGGCACTCTTCACCAAGGCAGAAACTGTTTCTTGGGAGGTGGCCTCCAGGGCTCCAAGGAGGCTGAGTTTGGCATTTCTGTAGAACATGGCAGGTGGCAGGATGAATTAAAAGGGATGTGGGGGGGAGCCCCCCTACTTTCCACATGTGTGACAAAGAGGTGTTTTGGGGCTGTGCATGTGATATGTGGTACTTTATCTTTTTCTGTGTATGGGTGTATATCCATATAGGATATATTGCCTGCTGAGGCCACAAGAGGGTGTCCCACCCACTGGAGCCAGAGTTTCAGATAGTTCTGAGCTGCCAAGTAGATGCTGAGAATTGAATTGGGGTCTTCTGCCTGCTGAGCCCTCTCTACATCCCCTGGCATGATCATGTTTCCCCCAATAGAATAAGAAATCTGGAGATGGGAAGTTTGGGGACAATATAGTTGCTCAAGGAAATAGCTTTATTTTTAGAGTTGTGGTTTTTTTTTTTTTCCCTTTCAAAGTGACTTTTACCTTGAGATGTCAGAACTACGTTCCCAGCAGGGGTGGCATGGGGGAATTAAACAGAAGAATTAAAGGCACTTTCCAGCTAAATCTCCTAAATAAGAAAAAGTAAACTTTGCCTATATGATAGATATCCTTATAAGGGTTGATCATGATATATCCCCCTGGTCCACCCCAAACTACAAACAAGCTTGAGAGTGAAGAGATCGATCCTCACCTCAAATATGACTGGGATTCTGTAACTAAGGAAAAGTGAGAGGAAGAGAAAATTGCGGTAGGCGGGTAGTAATGTCTGCTGCATCCCCAGCATAACATATGGGTATTCACAGGAGTGGAGCTTGCTGGATGCTGTTGCTGTTTTCCCCCACGCCCTGCTATGTTCCTTAGTTTCTAGTCTGTATTCGATTTTTTTGACTCAATATGTCTTTCAAAGATCCTAGATGGTGTTGCTAACAGCTAGAAGGCTGGGGGCACAACAGCAAAAAACAAAACAAAACAAAACAAAACAAAAAAATAAACAAAAAAAACGGTAAGCCAAACATTTACTGGTCTCATGAGGCTCAAATGAATGAAATCAGTATTTCAGCAGAGTGGCTAGAATGTAGGTCCATCCCCATCCCGGTCACACTTGATGGATTTAAGGGGAATGGGAATTAATTACAATTCTAGAGTTTTAAATGTTGTAGAGAAGACACTTGTAACTTCTAGTTTTTGAAATCAAAGCATTGGGAAGGAGAGATAGATGACAAACAACACAGACAAAAGTGAACTTCTACAGGAAGTGGCAAATGGATTGCCTTTGCACAGGGTACTATGCCTCAGTCCTGGGCATAACACAGGGTTAGCAATCCAGGTTTGGCCCCTGGCAGAAGATTGCTTCTGAAGCCAAGAAACTAACAAAGCTTTGTGATCTAAAGCTGGAGTGTTCAACTGGGAGATCAGAGCAGAGAATCCAGGATCTTTCAATATATTTGTAATATTTGAAGCATGCACAAATAGAACTACAAACCTCAGGAGAACATTCATTAACTTCCAGTTTTTCTAAGTAGAGGACAAACACCTATCACATTCTAAATTTAAAGATTTATGACAGTTGGTCCCAAACAGGGAGAAGCTAGTTATGTGTTGACACAAATTTTTCAAACCAGAAAGCCTGTTCAGTTTGATTTAACTGAGTGTTTAATGGTCTGTTGGATGCCATTTGAGACAAGGGTGAGTGATCTTCCATGAAAGGCAATAATATTATCATAAGGATTTATACTATACACATAGACACACATGACACACAGTGGTTGAAAGAGGGAGTCACACACACAGAGGGAGAGAGACAGACACACATGGAGGGGGAAGGGAAGGGGAGGAGGGGGAGGTCACACACAAAACATATTTTAAAAATAGATTGAAGGAAAGAAAAGAAAATTAAAGAAGAAATAAAGGAAGGAAGGAAGGAAGGGAGGGAGGAAGGAAGGAAGGAAGGAAGGAAGGAAGGAAGAAAGAAAGAAAGAAAATGGAACCAATCTAGTTGTCCATCAACAGATGAAGGGACAATGAAATGTACATACACATAATAGAACATAATTCTATAGAGAAAAATGAAATTTGAGCAGGGTGGTGGCACATGCCTTTCGTCCCAGCACTTGGGAGGCAGAGGCAGGTGGATCTCTATGAGTCTGAGTCCAGCCTGGTCTACAGAGTGAGTGCCAGGACAGGTTCCAAAGTTAGAGAAACATTGTCTCAAAACAAAACAAAATAAATAAATAAATAAATGAGTAAAAATAAAAATGAAATTTGCAGGAAAAGTTGAGACTTGGAAAGTAACCTAAACTTAGAAAAAATGCATTTTGTTCTTTCTATGCATATAAATATATGCAAAAAGGTGTAAAATTTAGTATAAATTTAGAAAGGACCAAGAGAAGGTCATCTTAGGTGGTAAGAAAGGATTGAATACAGGTGAAAGGACACATGAGTAATGAAAGAGGGTAAAAGGCTAACTCTTTGTCTAGTTTCATTTTTGTCATAGATTTTTCTTTCTTTCTTGAGGTTAATCATTGAATAAAAAATGCAATTGATAGTGACAGTGTAAATCCCTAAGTGAAATTACATTACTTCATAATGGCCATTCTAACTGTATTCTCACTGAACTATAAGAGTCTGGGACTGGGCAGTGTGTGAACGGCGTCCGTAACCAGCTGATGTTCTTATTTCTTAGTTCATTAGAGTAAGTATTTTACTAATAAATTTAAAAGAAGTTGTTTACTTTGATATGTCCTGAAAGTAATCTAGAGAGACTTTTAACAAAGGCAAGTAGAACAATATTTTTTTAAGTATGATGAAATCAATAATTCTAAGTCAATTTTTTGGAAATAAAGGAGTGATAAAAAATGTAGCAAGGATGGTCAAGGAATACATAAGAAAATTCTGGGCATGGTGGCCTTTAATCTGAGCATTTGGAAGATAGAAGCAGGTGGGTTCCTGTGAGTTTGAGGCCAGCCTGTCTACCTAGTGAGTTCCAGGACAGCCAGAACTATATAGAAAGACCTTGCCTCAAAAATAAACAAATAAATAACAAAGAGAGAGAGAAAGAACAAATCAACTGTTATTTCGAATTAAAGAGGAGACATCAATAAAGGTCCCCCAACACATGCACATTGCTTCATGAAAATACAGCTGAAAATACTAACAAAAATAAAACATTATCAACATTTAAAACTTATAGCTGAAAGATAAAGAAATAGAAAACTTGAATGCCTAATATCTATTAAAGAAATTGAGTATTTCCAAAAATAAAACAAAAAACCCTTTCAACACAAAGAACGTACTAGGTGTTTTCCAAATATATACATATATACATATATATATATGTATATATATATATGTATGTATGTATGTATATATGTATGTATGTATGTAATAACTTTTATGTGACTTTTCAACACAACATAAAATGAAAGTATGCTTGACAATTATTTTTATGCTTCCTTAACATACAAATGTAACCAGGAATATTATAAGCAAGAAAAAGTGTAGGGTCAATCTTCTGTGGCCATAAAAGTGAAAACCCTAAACAAAAGTTTATATCTTGACTACTAATTGTGATAATTCAAGAAAACATAAAATTGATCAACTTATTAACAGAAAAATGCAAAAATCGTATCACTTCAATAGACATGGAAATTTTAAATTTTTAAAAATTGGACATCTATTCGTGTTTTAAATTCTATACATATAAGGAGCTCTCTGATTATGATGTCTATGTTTTTAAAAAACCTACAGCAAATATCAAATGACTTGTTGAAGTATTTATAGCTTGCCTTTGAGTTAGGGAACAATAGAGAGATGTCCTTCCTCTTTTAGCCCTTCCAATGTACTCCTGGTTGTTCTTCAAAGTGCTATAAGGCCATGCACATGAGCTGAAGTCATAGGACTGGAAAGGAACGAAGACACCATTTATCCACATAACTGACTCAATTGTGTGCTGAATATTTTGTTCAATGATAAAACAACATATTTAATAAATGTACATAATAAGTTACAGGACAGAAAGCCAGCACACACGCATCAATTATGTTTGTACATACCATTCACAAAGGGAAATCAAAATAAAAATGCATATGATTAACAATAATTTCCAAAACCTTGAAGTTGATGAAATGATATTCAGGAATTCTACATTGAAAACCACAAACGTGATGAAAGAAATTTTCAAGATTGAGCTTGGCTTGGCAACAAATGCCTGCAAATTTAGTACCCTGAGAGTTGATGGTGGTTAAGTCTAGGCCATGCTTGGTTACAAAGGTGAGTTCTAGGCTACACTGAACTATATAATTTGACACAAAATTTAAATTTTTTTTTGTTATTGTTGTTGTTAACCAGGACTAGAGAGATAGCTAAGCAGTTAAATAGTGCTTGTTGCTCTTGCAGAGGACTTGAGTTCAGTTCTCAGCACCCACATCAGGCAACTCATAACCACCTGTAACTCTAGTTTCAGAAGATCCTTTGTCTTCTTGTGAACACATACATGTACATATACATTTAAAAACAATAATAGTTTTTAACTCTGAATTAACACACATACACACAGAGAGAACATCGGATACTTAAGACTAATAGGGAACTCTGATATTTAAAACTGCAGTTGTCTTTAACTTAATCCAAAAATTTTAATTGAATAAATTTCTTTTTTGTTTGTTTCTTTTGTTGGTTAGTTTTTTGTTTGTTTATTTGTTTTGTTTGTTTTTCTGGACAGGGTTTCTCTGTATTGCTTTGGAGCCTGTCCTGGAACTAGCTCTGTTGACCTCACAGAGATCCACCTGCCTCTGCCTCCCAAGTGCTAGGATTAAAGGCCTGCTCACCAACACCTGGCTTGAATAAATTTCTAATTAAAATAGTATTACTATATACATTTACTTAGATAAAATCCCAAATAAAATATCAGTGGCTATGGAGGTCATCGACTTGGGATTTAAACCTATTACTGTTATTTCTCTATGTGAACATTGCCTCAAATACCTTTTGAGTACTTACTTTTATTCCTATAGATCAGTGCAACTCTTGTTCTGAGGAGAGAAGCTTCCTTTTGCAATAGGCAGTGATTAATATCAGGGCTCCTAGCCCATTAAATTCATATAAAAACTGACTATTGAGTGCTTTCATCCCTAGGTGAGACATCTGTGTCACCATAACCCCAAGGTGAGGTGATGTTGCAGAATATGGAGTAGAAAAATTGTAAGCACTCAGGGTTGGGGAGGATTGATTTTCATCACTGTCTTCTGGACCTAATGAAGCTGATGCACTTATGAATTCACTGTATCGAGGGTTAACTACAGAAGACCTGAACAAGATTAGACTTGTCAACATTTTATCATTGAAGGGAGAAAAATTCAAGAGGCCTCATCCCTCCTTGAGGGACTGTTGACAATTACTGGCAGATAGGAAATAGTGTCACTTTCTTCAATGATGTAGCCACTGATAAGTTGCTTACGTTTTGGTAAATAACTTCCCTTCCATGCTCACCAGACAACTCTATTGAAACTCCATGTGTCTCACACGTACACAAAGACATGTAAGTAGGAAGAATATCTGATAGAAAAAACTATTTTAGTAGGAGGAGAGGGCATGAGACAGGATAGCAGGGAGTAAGAAGGACTAAAATTCATTAAATGCACCTATGAAACTGTCAAAGAATTTAAAATGTCTGAAAATTAGAAAAAAATAATCTAAAGATGGTGACCAGAAATGTTAACCAAGCCCTTCTGCATGTTGGAATCTATGTGACCATGTGAGACACACACCCAGGAAGTTAGCTTAGATTATTTCTTTGGGTAGTTTGCTAGCTCCCTCTCCTCTTGCCTAGGGCTGTCTCAGAGGGACAGATCCCAACAGGCCCAGGTAGTGTGTGAGTGTGTGTGTGTGTGTGTGTGTGTGTGTGTGTGTGTGTGTGTGTGTGTTTGTGTGTGTGTGTGTGTGTGTGTGAGAGAGAGAGAGAGAGAGAGAGAGAGAAAGAGAGAGAGAGCGAGCGAGAGAGAGAGAGCATTGATGACTATTGGTCTGTAGAAGCTGTACAATTCTGTTCATGTCAAGGACAGAAAACTTCATGCAGGGCATGGCTCCATGAGGCCACTTTTTAACCTCATCAGTACCCTTCTCTGCTACCACTTAGCTATCTATGTCCCACTTTATCTCCAAGCAGAGGCTCCCACAAGTCCTGAGGATTGCCCACGTGGAAACCTATGGTCTCCCTCAATCTTGAGACCTCCTATGTCGCTGACAGTGCTAATCTAAGCTCTGGTTTGTTAAACAATCAAGAAATATCAAAAGGGTTTGCAAAACCATAAATAAAAAAAGAGCTTTAAAAATTTAATGATCAGAATTAATGAGAGGGCATAGCAGTATGGTTTACCAAGCGTGCTGTTGTTTCAAATCACCCAGCTCTTTGAATTCACCCTGAAATTTAACTTGCATAAAATCTCAAATAAAATAAAGAAGTTGATAAGCCAATTCTAAAATTTACTTTTTAGATACAAAGAAATGAAGTGAGCAATTGTGTCAATGGGTGTTTTATTTTAGATTTCCAGAAAAATTGCAAAGATGGTACATCGACTCCCTTACGAATTCCATAAACAGCACTACTCCTTATCAACACCCAACATTAGCATCACAACAAATCAGTGAGTATTGACACATTATGAATGAATGACTGGTCTATGACATTATTTAGATTTCACTAAGGCAATTTAAAAGCTGGAGGTTTTGCGCTACCAGGTTCAAGATGTATTATTATAAGGATATTGTAATTCAGAGATGTGAACATGTCAAAAATGTAGCTGAGTGCATCAGTGGACTGGGATAGAGTCCAGAATGGGTAATACACATTGGCACCTAGCATATGACCACCACTGCTTCTATGATTCTGGAATGTTAGGGTAAGCTCTTGAAACATCATGCTATTTGGGAATTCTGTATGGTTATTTTTTATGGAGTTTTCAGGGTGCGTTAAAAATTATGCTTTCTGCTAGCTTTTAATGTAAGATTTTCTTTATAATTAACACACATGGAGTTTGTGCTTTGTAGATGTTTGGGTAGAGTTCCACCAATCTGAATAGAGTTCATGTTGTTTTTTTTTTTTATCCCCGTGTTACACAGCACGGTGGATTGTACCGGCTCTGTGGTTCAGTATATCCAATCTATTCTTTTTTCTTGTTCTTTTATTTCAGCCCCGATATTCTAATGGTTTTTAATGTCTACGTTTAATCTTTCATAACTTCTAATTCTTGCACGATGTTAGTTCTTCCTTGGCTATTTAAGAATTTTAAACATCCAGTGTTTATTTTAAAGTCTTTTCCAAATACCCCAATCATCTCTATATTGTCAGGAATAAACAGTCCCATCTGTTGCTTCTTTAGACATGCTTTCTTGGCAGTTACTTTATTTCGTTCTTCCTTTCCATCTACTATCGGAATGTTCTTTTTCTTTTTAAATTTCACTTATGTTCATGCCCCTCTGGGTTGGAAGTTTTATTTTACTTTAAAAAAAAAAAAGCATGGTTAAACTTAGCCTACATGATTCGTTTTAAGATGTCAAACAGTGTCATCTTCACATTCGTGGCAGATTCCTATCGCTTCAGAACTACAGGGGAACACTTAAGCCTCCAGCCATGTTGGAAGCTTAACTGTTAGTGAACTTTCGCTCACACCGTAAACAATGAAAAATCTTAGTAAAAGATGTGAAATAACTGTTTTTGGACCTTCAATTGGCTGTACAGTACTAGATTCCTCAAGGGAAAGGAAAGAAATGAAGCAAAACTAATGAGCATGTTGGCTTTCCCCTGGGAAGGTTTTCTATTCTGTCATGCAGGGAGGGGGCTTCAGCAAACCACAGCGATTCTGCTCTACTGGGAGACTAGTGTGCTGAAGGCAGAAACACGAGCAGAACACTGCAGAGAAAGAAAGCACAAATGGGAAGAGTGGCAGGTTCCTGTTGCTTTAGTCCACTTGGGCTGTTGCAACCTGGGTCCATTTTAAAGAATGGAAGTTCATTTCTCATAGTTACTGGCACTGGAAGCAGAGGGGTAGTTGATCTGATTTATAGATAGTACTTTCCTAGGGGGAGGAGGGAAAATCCTCTCTGAGGCTTCTTGTCACACATCATATTTTCAGTTTGTTGTAATTAACTTATAAATAAAACCATCACACAGCTGGATCATTGTAGCCACTCTAACAAACACTTGCCTTGTCTCAAACTCTGTGCATCTCAGTGAACATTTACAGTTAGAATGCCATTTCTGAAGCTACAGAGCTCCACTTAGAGCTTGACAACATCACTGTCAATTACATTTTTACTCACTTATCCACCACACACAAAAGACAATAACAATATTGAAAGTAGAAAATAATTAGCTTTATATCTTTTTTCACAACCCAGATGTCCTTCCTCCTGCCATCCGTCTTTCCTTACCACTTACTATTACCTTTTTGGTCTCCTTCCTAAGGATTACACTTTACCCACTCTCACAGCTGTTTACATATGTGCTTGTATACATTATAGGCTAGGATCTGCAGATGAGGGGCAAGGTGTGTGTGTGTGTGTGTGTCTTTCTGTGTATATGTGTGTGTGTATTTCCTTTCTGAGTTTGAGTGACTTCCTTAATACATACACCCATCCATTTTTTGAAAGTTTCAACGTTACATTCTTCTTTATAGTTAAACAAATATTCAATTTTGTATATGGACCATATTTTTATTATCTATTCATCTGTTATAGGACATCTAGTTTCTTCCATGTAGTTATTATATAGCTCCCACTCTCATCAAAGAGGCGAGTGTGTGTGTGTGTGTGTGTGTGTGTGTGTAATGATTATTAATTCCCACAGCAGCACTGGACATATAAAATGTGCTTAGATAATATATGAGATTGATGACTTAAAGAATTGTTGACAGAATGTGAGTGAATTCTAAATCAGTGAGATGATCTTCCCTCAAATGAGTAAAACCAGAACTATCATGATATTCAGTAATTCTATTATTAAGTGTATCAAGGAAATACCTGCATTCGCATCTCTACTGAGACACTATTCATGATAGTCATGAATCAGGAAAATATTGTGTACATATTTGATGGGGATATTAATTACGTAGCCATAAAATCAGCCAAGCGCAGCAAATGATGGCACCGTGTGCAAAACCTCTTTCACTGCTGTGGCTGGTTCCAAAAATAAAGTTGTGGTGATACCCAAAACACCAGGCAAGGGTTAGAGATATTACAGTTGTTCTTTGACCTTTCGCTTCCAGGTGTTCAGCATCCAGCTGCCTGCAGGACCACTGAAGTCTGTGTGATGAAGCAGTCCCCAGGGTCTGCCCTCCAACATTTTTAGACTCATCATGAAATAATTCACCCCAGGATGCCACCTCCCTCAGCCTGTCCCAGGGCTTCCAGAGGGCACTGGTGACATGCAGATGGCCCTTGAACTTTCCTTTCACAGCTGCTGTTTGCTGGCAACTCTTCTTTGGATCTCTGCCCATAGCCTTTGAAAAGATCCTTTTCTTTGTTCTGTTCTTCAATCCAAAAGCTATAAACATTTGCAAAACATTTTTTTAATTCAAAGGGAATCCCATTTCTATGCCTGTTGTTCATCCCCTTCCAACTCATACCTCTCAACTCACTCCTACCTCTTCTTTTATCTTTTTTCCTTCCCCTCCCTCCTTTCTCTTCCCCTTTCTTTTTTCCCCCTCTTTTCCTCTCCTCTCCAAATCAATGCCCCTCCCTTCTATCTGTCTTTCTCTCCTTCTCTCTCCCCTTCCTCTTTCTCTCTTCAACAACACCTGAAATAAGGGATGTGGAATTCTTTGCAAGATGCATGAAAAGACAGAGTAAAGTTGACAGAAGAATCAGAAGCCCTGCATTTATGTGTTGGGCACAGGCTGGCAGCCTCCAAGGAATCCTAGCTCTTCACTAGCTGAGTGTCCAGGGCTGACACTGAGCCCACTATGTCTACGACCAAACCCTGTTACCTCAGAGCAATTTAATCTTTCTGTAACTCAAGCTATTCTTCAAGAGCAGAAACAGAATTCCCTTTGGGATCTAGACCAAAGAGTCTCAAACTCATACATTTCTGGCATCCATGGAGCTAGAGATGACATACAGAATATAAGGTAGGGTCAAAGGATAATAAGTGTGCATACAGATAAATCTAACTGGGGTCTCCTGAAACTAAGTGGAGTTTTTTCAGAATCCACAAGAAGACATGCAATGAGGATAGAGAGAGTTGGTGAGCAGATGGATTCTGGTGCAGGTGCTTCTTGTGTTCCAGTACTCAAGGCCTTTAGTGCTTTGCATTGTCCTACACATTCTATACAAAAACATTTTAACCAAATCATGAGCCCCTTTCAAGATTTATTCTTAATTGTGCATATGATGGGGAGAGGGGTATGCATGTGAGTTCTGGTGCCTATGGAGACCAGAGGTTTCATATCCTCTTAGAACCTGAGGTACAGGTGGTTGTGAGCTATCTGACATGATGCTGGCAACTGGACTCAGGTCCTCTGCAAGATCAGCAAGAGGTGTGAGCCACTGACTCATTTCTCCAGCCCCACACAGACCCTTTTAGAGGAAGGATTTAACACGATAGTTCTCTGTAAGCCTCTCAGCAAAACTATATTCATACTTTGGTATATAACCTTCTCAATCAGCTTCATAAAAATATTTCACATAAAAATTAAAAACAAATTTTATACTTTAACTTTGTTCTAGTCAAACTCTGAGACTAATGACCCAAACAGCAACTATTTCCCCAACCTCAGTTAGTATCTTCTTGCTGTGAAGAAATGCCATGACCATGGCAACTCTTATAAAGGGAAGTATTTAATTGTAGTCAGCTCACAGTTCAAAGGTTTAGTCCATTATCATCATGGCAGCAAGCATGGCAGCAAGACATGATACAGGAAGAGCTAAGAGATCTGCATCCAGATCCACAGGCAGAAGGAAGAAAGAGATCCTGGGCCTGGTTTGGGATTAGGGAAACCTGAAAGCCCACCACCAGGGAGCCAGTGACACATTTCTTCCAACAAGGCCACACCTCCTAATCCTTTCAATAGGTCCACTCCCTAAACATTCAGTTATATGAACCTATGGGGGCCATTCTTATTCAAACTGCCAGGGCAGCCTAACACAGAGGACTTGTATTTTCTTTTTTAAGTAGAAGAAGTAATTTATTGAAAAAGGTTTTGAAGCTATTTCTACATTTTTAGATGGTTAATTTTTGGTGGAGTAGAAACCTTACATAGATAACAGACATGGAGCCATATAGAAAAGTCTCACTAGTACATCATCCAAAAAAGAAAGAAATTCTAAAAAATATTGAAAATAGATTTTTTTCATATCCTAGCTGAACTTTTTAAAACAAATAATAATGAATTTCAATCTTCCTGATGTATTTATAAAAGGCAGGAAACACTGATAGTTATTTAAGGCCACCCCCCCAATAATAAAGCACAAGATGCATAATAAAGTTGCTCAAAACTACATCCCTCCACCAAAGTCAGGCTCACATCAGACATAAAAACCACATCTCAATAGCAAGTGACACAAAAACATTTTATTATGATGTGAAAAATGGCAGAAAATGTGTGATTATTTCTAGAAACATTAAAAAGTCTTTGTGTGCTCTGAGAGGGTATCCATACTCTAAAAGATTGTCCACACCTAAGCACATCCCAGGAGCATTAAATGGTGTCAGTGGGTATGAAGCAGAGAGAGGGGGAAGGACACACACACACACACACACACACACACACACACACACACCAGAGAGAGAGAGAGAGAGAGAGAGAGAGAGAGAGAGAGAGGAGGAAGAGAGAGGGGGGAGGGAGAGGGAGAGAGGAGACAGAGAGAGGAATTTGTAGGGTGAAGTGGCAGGGGGATTCATTGTGGACATCTCTACTCCTCATCAGATCCAGTAGAAGAGAACCCACATTTGGATTCTGTGAGAGTGCTACATGAACTTCTAAAACATTCACTCCTCCCTGTCTGTAGATAGAGTTTCTGTTCCACCTGGTCCCACAGCCACTTTAGCCCCAAATAAATATACTAAGAATTTATGTTAATTAGAAACTGTTGGCCAGTGGCTTAGGCTTCTTACTGACTCTCTCTCTCTCTCTCTCTCTCTCTCTCTCTCTCTCTCTCTCTCTCTCTCACACACACACACACACACACACACACACACACAATTTACTAACCAATTTCTATTAAACTATGTATTGCTATGAGGCTGTGGTTTACCCATAACCAGCAAGTGCTTGGTTTCTCCCTGTGGCCTCTTCTCCCAAGAATTCTCCTCCCCTGGCAGCCTGGGTACTAGTCAATCAGTGTTTTATTCATCAACCAACAAGAGAAACAAGTACAGAAGAGTGTCCTCCATCACCTGTTCCCCTCTGTGGGATACCTAAGGAAGTACTGTCCTTATTGAGTCAAGACTTCTAGAGACAAAAACCCTTGTCCTCTTAGACTTCTGCCAGTTCAGGACACAGGTACAGGTTTTTCGTTCCCCAAATGAAGGATGGTTTTCTGAGATTTCGTAGAGCTTCTCAGGAGGCTTGAGCTGTAGACAAGGATTCTCTTCTCTCCCACGAAGTGGGTGAGACCACACAACACATGCCTGACTGTTGAAACCCTCTCCCTGAAATGTTAGAGGTCTTCATATCCTTGCAGATTTGGATGCTGTGGCTGACAGAGCACTGCTCGTTTTCCTCAATGGATAAGTATCTAAAATATCTTTGTCCTAAGCTTTTAGATTTTCAACCTAAATCCAGGAAAGATCTGATGCCACATACTTTCAGATGTGCTTTTTTGTTTTGCTTTGCTTAACACGAATAAAGGTTCAGCTTCATTGGATTACTTATCTGCTTGTCCAGAGATGATTAAGTAATTCTCCCTTTAATCCTGTAATAATAGTGTTCTTTATATGGGTGGGGCTCTGGTTGTTGAGCCAGACTCACAATACTGGGGAAACACTACTTCTTAGGAATATATTACTTCATAGCTGACATCCTATCTATTAATTTTATTCAAGATGATTTCATTCCTATCCTTGAACTAGATTTCTCTATATTATTTTTCTTACACTCTGTGTCATCATTGTGTTCTTTTCAAAAAGATAAGAGAATGTCACTCTAGGTTTTTAACGATCATTTTCTTGAATATTTGGTGGTGACATCATTTGTAAAATAATTTCAATTTAATGTCTGAAAAAATATCTGATCTTTTTCATTTTCTTTAAATGCTGTTGGCATGCTGAAACATTTAATGTATCTTGGTATTTTAAAATTATTTGTACAGAGTTGGGTGTAATCATTAAATAGCATAAAATGTTAGTCTTAGAAATGTTTAAGATTGCTGAATTCCAGTTAAAACTGTAGAATGTTTCTGCTTTTGTTTCCAGTGTCATTTAATTGTTCTTCTTTTTTTTCCTTCTTCCCTCTCTCCCTCCTTTTTTCCCTCTCTCCCTCCCTCCCTCCTTTGTAGAAATCTTTAAGTCTTTTAAAAATAAAAAGGCTATTTATGTTGATTATTTCTTTTATATTGAATTTGTTTTCTCTGGTATCTATTTCTATTTTGTTGGAGTTTTCTGACCTTTATATAGTCTCAATGTTTCAAGTGCTTATAAATTTTGATAATACTCCCTCCCAGAACCAGACTGTCTAACAAAAACCCCAGAGCCAGGCAAAGGAACCCTGTCTTCCAGTTGTTGGTCAGGAGATACCCAAGAAACACCCTAAACAGCATAGGCTGTTGTTATTGTCCTCAGCTGCTCCCCAGAACTCCTATGTAGACTCTCTGATATTACCTCTTTCTTCTATGTTCTCATTAAGTTATTTCCAAATGATCTTTCAGGGTTTGGAGTGGGTATTACACCAGCTAATTAATGCTGGCCCCAGCATAGGCTTTTTGCTATTCATCTAATATTTTGATTCTCTGAATTTCTTTAAGGTTTTGTATTGCATTGTTTCATTTCATCCAACAAGTTCTGGTGCTCTTTCTTTCTCTGTTCTTCACTGTGGTCACTGTTGAACACTGTTTTCAAGTTTATGTGCACTTGACTTGCCTGTGTCCTTTCAGATGTTAAACCTATCCAGCATTCTCCTTTGTTCTGAGATCACAGTTTTCAGTTCTAGAATTTCCTGTTTCCTTCCTATTTATATTCTATAACATAAACATTTCTGCTGAAATTTTATTCATGGTAGACTTTATTAATGATAGTTACAAGAAAAACTGTCAAAATCCTTATTTGTTACTTCCAACACCTGACGGTAGGACTAAATTAAATTTCCTTTGAGAAAAATCTGAAATTTTTTAAATCAAAAGATATTTCTGTATGTTACAATTCTATTCTCAGTCATTTTTCTTACACAGTGACTTAATGACTGTACCTTTTTGGTTTTGTTGTTGTTGTTGGTGGTGGTGGGTTTTTGTTTTTTGTTTTATGTTTTTGCATGTTGGGTAATTTTAATTCAAGGCTTGTATTTTGAGTGGCATTCAACTTTGAAATTATGTAAAAGTAGAATGCATTCAGTCTATGTCTTGGACTCTTTACAACATTATAGTCATGGCACAGATAATAAGAGGAACACTGTAATTTCTCTCACTCCTCTAAGCTGATAGAGTGAAATTCATGTTAGATGTACCTATAAGATATAAATATATAAAGTCAAATTTATGTCACTTTGGCTTGTATATTAGGTGATTTGACATCCTACTTAGACATTTAAATGAGTTAATCAATAACTGGTTATTACTATAAACAGGTTGTCTTGTTATTGATGATTACACATAATTTCCCAACATTTGTATTATAACCCACAGCCAAAATATAATTTCAAACATCAAAAACTGTTCAAAAAATAATACCACAGACTTTTTTGGACATGCATTTATGTGTTGGGGGGGCTGGCGGAGGACACATATGTGCATGCCTGTATGTGGTGTGTGTTTGTGTGTTTGTGTGTTTGTGTGTGTGTGTGTGTTTGTGTACTAGAGTAGGATTTGGGCATATTTCTCTATCAGTCTCTTGCTGAAGCTTAGACTTTCTGCTCTTCCAGCTAGCCATTTTATTCCAGGGATTCCTGGTCTCTGTACCTTGTGTGCTGGGATCGTAGGAGTGTGCATGCCCTCCTATATATAAGTTAATATACAAAATATATGAGAACTAATTTGTTGCTTTTTAAAGGAACCATGTATGCTATTTACCTTCTAATTGTCAAGGAGAGAAGCCTGAAGCACTGTAATTTGAAGGGACAGTGATTTCTAAGATTGTACCTGTTTACCTCATGGCTATAGGTCTGCTCATCAGCTCCAGACTCTGGTGCTTTATCTGGGGGAATTATCTATAATGCCTACATGTGATAATTATTGTCGGAAGACACAATTTCTCTGTGGTTAAATTCTGATCTAAGTACTTTGACAGTCATACAATTATTGTCGGAAGACACAATTTCTCTGTGGTTAAATTCTGATCTAAGTACTTTGCTGTAACAAGTACGGTTTTTCTGTCTGACGCCTGGTCTTGTCCTGCTACCGCGCCAGCCCCAAATAATACACAGAGACTCTGTATTTGGTACAATACTGTTGGCCCGGTTACTTGTTTCTTATCGGCTAGCTCTGCCTTTAATTATTAACCCATTTCTGCTGATCTATGTATTTTCACATGGCCTTCTCTTACCTGGGAGGCGGCTGGCGTCCAGTTCTCTCCAGATTTTCCATCTTGACTCCTCCTTACTACTTTTTATTTCCTCCTTGTCTCTTAGTCCCTCCTATCTTCCTTTTCTATTGGCCAACAGTGTTTTATTATTAACCAGTATGAGAAACATACAGAATGACCTCTCCCATCATCTCCTCTTTTTTGTCTAAATAAAAAGAAGGGTTTTAACCTTAACATAGTAAAATATATTATACAACAGTTATCAAGTAAGACTCACAGTTAACAATATTTAGTCCATTAACATTTAGTAAGATTTGAAGAAAATATTTTATCTTTTATTTTATCTTTGTGTGTCTAAAGTCTAAGTAACAAATCTTTAACTCTAACTAATGAAAACTATAACCATTACTATCTGTCTTCAACTCCTTTAAAGACCACAGAAGGATAGTATATAAGCTCTAGAAATGACAGAGACAACTCACTGTCTGGTCACCCGGAGTTCTTTTGTAATCTTCCATCTTTAGCCCATAGGCCATAGTGTGTCTGGCAGACTCTTCAGCAAAGCAGGAGACTTTAAACTGTCTTTTTGTATTGGCAGTTTGTCCATCACTTTTTTTGTGTCCTGTAGACTGTCTGGCAGACTCTTTCATGAAGCAGAAACTCTATAGCAATGTCCATCTTGAATCAGTAATCACTTTTATGTGGGTCCTGCAGGTCCAGTTTATATAGCACAAAGTCAAACTGTCTGGACAAGAGCAGTATCTTGTCCAAATGGCTAGTCTTGCCATATTGGAAGTAAACTCCATAACGTCTTTCTTTAATGTCCAGCTTCCTTTCTGACGCAGGTGGTGTTACCTGGAGCATTTATGTCTCATTGTCAAGAAAAACCCTAAACCATTTTAAATGCCATATTTTGTAGGTCTTTGAAAGGTTTGAAGAATTCCTATCTATCTTAAATACATCTTGTGTATCTTGAAAACCCTAACTAAACTCTAAGCTTTGACCTATGACTGATATCATAGGTAAATATCTATAATCTGTACTATATTATACTTTACATTTCTAAATGAGCTATACAAACAAGAGGAGAAATATACATATGACAAAATTGACCTTAAATTGTATCAATAAATGAAAATCCATTCCAAAACAAACTATGCATATCTATACCATAATTCCCTTTTTACCTTTAAAAAGATATTGGTTGTGATCCTTAACCATTTATAACCAAGTCTATTCACATTTCCTGTACCTATGAGATTAGTCAGATATAGATGCTTAATCTTCAATCACTTCATAGACATACAGAACATGGCATTTAAATGTTTTAATATTAGTACTCCATTGACATGATACACTGTTGCTCCTGACAACACCGTGCACTTTCCCAAAATTATGTTAGACACTGTTGTTGCTCCTGCTGGAATTCAATCTTGCCTCAGCTAATGGCCTGTTGGGCATAGAATTGCCCCCACCTTGACCACTGATTTGGACATGCAGTCCTATGTGCTTACAGGAGACAAATATAGAAGACTGCTTGACCTTGCCAAGTCAGGGTAAGACAGCCATTCTATTTCCCTGCTGTTGTTGTGGTCTGTCAAGTTCTTTTGGCCTTAGCCAAATCTGGGTGTACCAACGTCGCTGTGAGACCTAGGGTGACTGTTCAGGTGGCTTGCTGTTTCTGTCCTTGCTGCACCTTTTGGAAGTTGTCCATCTGCATTTCCTGTCTACTCTAGTATTGTTAATTTCCTTCTCAAGTCTTGATGAGGTTAAAGATTAAACTATCACAACTATTATTCTCTCTTCCTAGTTAGATATATTAGGTACTAGACTTAACGTTTTCCAGCTTAGGACAACTCTATTGTAAACTCCATTATGCCCTCACCCTAGGACTAGATATGTAGGTCATTTTGTTCTCGATTTTCCTTTTCTTGGAGCACACTTGTTATTCACTGTTTTGTATATAGTTTTGTATTAAGCCTAAATCTTTTCTTTAGACTAAAAGGGGAATTGTAGTGAGATAGTCCTTCTGTGGCACTGACCACGCCCATTGGGGGGTGGAGCCATGGGCGGAAGTGACCTGTGGAAGGAGGTCGGAGGGGGCCAGGAAAGGCTCTCTCTTTCTGGCGTGACTCGGACAGGAGAGGATCGGGTTGAATTTCCTGGTGTTCATCTGTCTAGGTTGTAAGTTATTTCTCCCTGAATAAACATCTATTCGGCCTATTTGTTTATCCTGATCCTTATTAACTGCAATACTTTGCCATTCATACTAGTGTTGCTTTCTTAGACTTGCCTATCAATTTCGAAAGATACTGACAATTGCTTAGGTTGGGTGGTTTGGTTACAGGGAATTTTATTATACTTATCCCTTTCGAATGACAACTTACATATATAAACTTTGAGAAAATATATCTCTATGGCTAGGAAATAGAAGCTGTGTAAGCATTCCAGTAAATTATCACAAGGATTATTTTCAAGGCAACAGTTCAGAACACAGTGTTGTGCATAGGAGTATCAGCTTTGGAGACTGATGGCCAAATTTGAATTCTGTTTCTAGGTGGTCTTGTACATTAGTTTCTCTCTGCCTCAGTTTTTCCTTTCTTCCATTCTCCTTGTTCTTTCTTCTGCTCTCTTTTTGTTCTTTTATGTTTCTTATTTTTCCAAATGAGAGCCAAGTAACTCACTTCTTGGGTTCTCCGTGTACGTGTACTGGATGGAGGCCCCACATGAAGAACTAGGTTGAACCAATTTCATTCATGACTTCTCATCCTCATACTGTTGCTCTCTGTCCTCTCACAACACTGTAGCTCTGCTAGATTAAGAATTGGCATCTTGTCAGGTGGTGGTGACATACACCTTTAATTCCAGGACTTGGGAGGCAGAAGCAGGCAGATCTCTGTGAGTTCTAGACCAGCCTAGTCTACAAGAGCTAGTTCCAGAACAGACTCCAAAGCTACACAGAGAAACCCCTGTCTCAGACAACAACAACAACAAAAAGATTTGGCATTTCAAAAAGACCAAATCTAAGAATAATGAAATAGAAGAAGGAAAATAATCTCAGCACAAAAACCCAGAAAATATATTTAACAAAATCATACAGGAAAATACCCCAAACTTAAAGAAGAACAAGTTTACAAATATACAAGAAACTTACAGAACACCACGCAGATTGGATCAGGAAAGGAAGTCCCAATTTCACATAATAATCAAAACTCTAATTATAGAGAACAAAGAAAGTGTGTGTGTGTGTGTGTGTGTGTGTGTGTGTGTGTGTGTGTGCATCTCTTGGAGTTTGCCTGCCTTAATCCCAGCTGTACTTTGGGTCTCAAATCTCACTTCTTCAGACAAACTCTATTGACCCACCAACCCCTGTTCTCATATGATGTAAAAGATCTTAGAAATTTTCCTCTATGGCACATAGCTCTGTTTTATTTAGTTGGTTCTTATCAATGATTTCTCACTGACTCCAGCGCCAGACTGTGTGAGGATGGGGGTAAATCCTAGTTTTGACTTTTGTATCCCCAACAGTATTTTATCAAATATTATTATCAATACTCATAAGTTTATGTGAAATATTTGAGATAAACATTGTAAAGCCTTTGCCAGAACATGTGGTGATGAGGTTGCTTGAGAGCAGTGGTTCTCAACCTGTGGGTCCTGACCCCTTTGGGGGGGTCAAACAACCCTTTCACAGGGGTCACATATCAGATATCCTGCACATCAGATACTTACATCATGATTCACTGCAGTAGCAAAATTATGGTTATGAAGCAGCAATGAAAATAATTTTACTGTTCAGGGTCACCACAACATTGGGAACTGTATTAAAGGGTTGTAGCATAAGGAAGGGTGAGAATCACCACTTTAATTACTACAGGTTACATATAAAGAAAATCTTCTCTTTTATTTGCATATGAGCAATCTGTCCCTTAGAAAAATGTTTACACAGTCTCTCACTCAGGGATACTGCTTAGCTGTATCAGCTGTATCAGCACCCTCTGACAATATCATAGGTCATATAATCTTTCTTTAGTTGGTGTTGTAGAAGAGATGCTTATAATTTGTGCTGGGATACAATACAGTTAGAAGAGAGTAGAAGCTGTTTTACCATTCATACCTTAATTGGTGTGTTCATTTCATCTCCAGGAGACTGCCCCTGTCCATTGATGAGTATTTTGTTGTGTCTTATCTCCTAGAGAAAACATAATATACCTCATGCTTAATTTCCCACTGTGTCAAAATCTTTTGTAAACTTGAGTGCACAGGGACAACGTAATAGCTTTTGAAAGTTAGGATGTTCCACTGTCTATGGCTGCTTGCCTGGGATCTCTTTCAGCCCATGTTGGAAAATGTCATCAGTGGTTGATGCTTCTGCTTGGCACTGGGTGCAGGATTCCAAACACATGGAACAGTTGAAGCCAAGCCCCACTAATGATTTCATTGCTCAATTCCATTTGTAATGTAAATCCTACAGAGGTGCTCCAGGCATTTCTATTCTTAGTCAAAAAGTCACAAGCCTGAGGGTGTGCCACCTTCCCAATCAGTACCCCTTTTAGCTCCTAACACAGAACATATGGTTGTTGAAGAGGTTACAGTGTTACAGAAATGTCATTATAGAATTTCTCTCTGTTAATACATATCATCTGTCACATAATTGTTTGTTATACAGCCCATACCTATAATGGACGAAGTGGGAACCATTTATATATCATTTCACAATGAATGCCTTTAATTAGTATCTCATGCAACTGGAACATGTTAAGGAAGCTGACACAAATCTGGCTGGGATGGGAGATTCCATGTGAATTTCATTATGGGGTAACTAAGATGTAATTGTACAGGTACCAAAATTCTGAGGGGACCCTGGATGATGCCCTACTTGCTGTGGACACCCAGCATGCATAAAAATGACATGTCATTCACTGGGGTTCACTAAGCTCAGGAGCATATTAAATTGGTTCACTTTGTTTCCTAAACCTCAAATCTCCCGAGAGAGCTCATCCAGGAGCCTGCACAGGCATGCAGGTACAACATAATGGAGATTGTGTAAGCCTTGAGGAAGAGTCAGGAAAAGGAAATGAGCCAAACTTTATAGAAATAGTGCTTAATACTAAGCGAGAGGTTGGCAGTTGGATAAAGTATTTTTCTTCTTAACTGGTGCAAATGGTTTTCTTCTTTGTTAGCTTGTTAGCTTTAGACATCTTTTTTTTTTGTTTTTGTTTTTGGTTTTTTTTTTTTTTTTTTTTTTTTTTGTTTTTTTTTTTTTTGTTTCAAAGATACCTCATCAGTATCTTGGATGGACTGACATTAAACTGGCTTTAGTTGACAATGAGGGCATAGTTACCTGTCTAGGCCTATCACAGTGTCTCCAATTGAATATATTGAAGGAGATCGTCATGACTGTAAACTAGTCTTCAATTCCTCTCCAAAAAAATCACCCTATTGCTACACTAGAGGTTGGCAGCCCATGCCAGACAGACTTGAAGCTCCAGCGTGTGATACATCATCCTCACCCTCTTTGGGGATTTTTGTAAGGTATGCAATGTATATTTCATCTGCCATCTTGGTGTACAAAATTGGATAACACTGTCACAGTTAACCTCAACTTCAGAAGGAAGGCTAATTGTTTTGTCAAACTAAAGTGAATTTCAAATGGTGAAGTTTTATGTATGTACAAACCTATGCATGTATTTGGTGCTTTATTGGCACTTGGTGGAAAATAGTCCCAGTTTTTTTGTGTTGTAGTTTTCCTTTACGAGCAGTGCTACACACTGAAGTCAGCACTACGTTATGTGATGTTTTCTACGCAATCTTTAAAGTATTGTTTAGTGACAGTGTCTGTTCATTTTTCTGCTCAATATACCCAGATCATGAAATATCTTCACCAATCTCAGAAAATCCTGGCCTGTTGGAAATTTTCTAGCAGATCTCTGCTTTGTGTTACTAATGCCAACCCAGAGGGTACAGATTATAACAGAATTGATAGTGAGTGTGTCACCTTCCCTGATAACTCTAGGCAACTTTACTTGTTATTGTCCTCCACAGCTTTGCTTCCTTTAGGCTCCAAGGAGGCAGACACCTCGTGCATGTATTTGCAGATGGTCTATGGCCATGATTTTACTATCTGCAGGGATTTTGCTGTGATTTTTGTAGTGTGAAGTTCTTGTCCCACTAGGTCTCACTGCTGCTTCAGAACCAAATGAACGCACAGAGATATATATTAATTATTAAACTGTTGGCTGATGGCTAGGGCTTCTTGTTGGCTAGCTCTATTAGTTTCTATTAGTCTATATATTCCCATGTGTTCTTGGCTTACTGGAGAATGCCTGATGGGTCCTATCCTCCGAGTCCCTCCATGGCTTCTTTTTCTGGTGCCTCTCTGCCTATCTTTCACAGAATTCTCCTCATCTCCAATCCTGCCTATCTCCCTGCCTCTATAGGCCAAACAGTGTTTTATTCGTCAATCGATAAGAGAAACATATATACAGAATGACATCCCCTGTCAGATTTTATTCTATTTTCCCAAAGAAAGATGTCTGTTCCCATATGTGTCAACTGCTTCTCTATGTGTTCATAGCTTTGGTACCATCAACTCCATGTGCTCAGATATGCCCCGTCTCTGACTTCACACTGCACTCTCACATCCAGTGTCATTGTAGCTCTGGATTTTAAATGTTTCTCATGCCCATGGCATGCAGCTGACTGTGAATTTTTCCCCTCTCCTAGAGGCTTTTAGCATGTTATATCTGAAGTTGCATTTACTGGTAAGCATCATTTAGTGATTTACACTTTAGCAAGAGACCATTCTTTTATTTTTCTTTTACACAAGTTGTACGTTCCAGAAGAGATATTGGATTTCATTCAGAATCAGATATGAAGTTGACCTCCATTTATGTCTGTGTCTTCTCTAGTATCATTGCCATTAGCATGTTTGTAAAAATGCTTCAAGTGTTTCTTCTAGTGAGTTGAATTAAGAAGCACAATCTGCTTCCAAATCTCACTAAGGGGAGATAGGACATAAGCTACTTTTCACTTCCATGCCACAATAAAATGTAGCACAAAACAGAGTATAAATAAAAATGTTTCATGTAGAGTAAACCTAAGGTGGCGTATACCCAAGGTCTGAATTATGATTTGGGGAGTTTTGAAATTATTGGAAGTCCTCTACTTTCCAAAAGGGCCCTCTGAGTTTCATGTGTCATCGCTAGAGTCAGATTGTCACCAGCACAGTGTTATCTGAATTATATGGAGTTTCTGAAACATGAAAAGCAGAACACATCATCAGGTTTGAAGTTTGGATGCAGTCAACATAATCCAGAGAAGAAAGAGGTAGAGGGTTCCATCTGTGAGCTGGGGTCTCTGATTAAGCAAAGGAAAAGCCTTACTGGGCAAGTGGATTCTGTGACTTGAAGTGGGGGAGGGTTGTGGTGGTGGGGCTACATTGACGCCAACCATTAATGGAATAGTAAAGGGAGAGAAAGTATGCAGAAGAGGTATATAGCTCATGGTGGCATGCAGGGTAGGATAGAGGTCAGACCTGATACTACTCAGACACTGGTTTCTACTGTGTCCATTTGGTCTAGCAGAGTCATAGTCACCTTGCAACCCTACTCAGTGAGGGAAGCCATTATAATGTTTAGCTAGAAAACCCTAAGCCAACTAAAGGATCACAATGTTAAGATAGTGAAGTCCTTACTATCTATTGGCTTAATTTAAGTTTTCTTGCCAGCTAGAGAATCACAGTCAAAGTGGGTAAAGGAACTTGTCACACAAGCCTGGCAGTTCAATTTGGGGGAAACCATAGAAAGAAGGAAGGGGACAACTGGCTCCACAAAGTTAACCATGACTCATCACATGGCCATCTGTGTTAACAGTGTTCAAGAACTTTTAATTCTGAAATCACTAAGAGGTGAGTTATGAACAAGTTGTTTCACTTGTAAGTCAAGAAGGGGTTAGGCATGGCTAATTCTTTTTAAGTGTTTTGCTGAATAAGAAAAATGAAACTCGGAAGGATTTAGGTACAATGTTGGCAAAGCTTCTAACATGATCCATTTGTGTCTGTTTGCAAACATACAAATGCCTGGACTAGACTGAACTGAAAGAAAGACTGTGCAGTAGAGACAATATAATCCTTTGCCAAAAATAATCACTAGAAGTATAGTAGTTTGTAAACTACACATGCTTACGGTAGTCCTAAAATGTGACAGCCAGTATGTTATAAGAGATTGCATGAATAAAACTTAAGTGTGTGGATTTAATTATTATCACAGATGTAGAAATGGGTATGTTGTCAGACAGATTTGAAAGCTCAAGTTACAAGAGAGCAACAAAATCTGGGGGTCACACTATGTGATGTGACCTTCATTTTCAACTTGTCTGGATTTATCACTACCTGTAAATACCTCTAGGTGTGTCTTTGCTGGTGCTTCTAAAGAAATGTAACTGAGAGTAAGACTCACCCTCAATATCAGTAGCGCATCTCTGACTGAACAAAAGAAAATACTGAGAAAGTATAATCAATAGTGTTCACCTCTCTGTTTTCTGATTGTGGGCACCATATTCTTGCCACCATGCCCTTCTACTAATGATGGACTGTGACCTTTTAAAACAGTGAAATAAAGTAAATCTTTCTTCCTTTAAGTTGTTTCTGGTAGGTTTAAGAAAACTAATGAATATACACCATTTAAAAAGTGTCTTTGATGGCATACTAGTCAGAATAGTTATTGGGATGTGGGCAGGTGTGAGAATGAACTCAAATATGATAGTAACATAAAAGATAACTTGAGTTCCTGTAGCACTAAAGGAACACAAATCAAATATAATTATGAAATATCAGCTACAGCAATGTTGATAAGGCAGAGTCTGTTCTTAGTCATTCACAAGGTGACTTACAATAAATAAAGGGACTAGTGACTATGTCTGCTATCCTACTCAAATAATATATGATTGTCCAATGTAGACAAAAAATAAAGTTTTTTTTAAAGCACAGATATTTTCTTGGCATATATTGATCCAGACATATTTTTTATCAATAATAGAATATTGATGTTGAATTCTTATATGAAGACACAGAATAAAATTATTAAGAATAGCCTGCCTCCAAAACAAATGTCAGAACTGAAGGCATATAGCCCATATTGTCTACCAAGAGGTAGCCACTGGGGTGGGGACATGAGGGGGCTTGACCATCTCCTAGGGTTAATATAGAGCTTCCTGTGCGATGAGCTTCTTCTTAGCTAAGAAAAGTAGGGGTTATAATAATTTGGGTTATCTGAGATGTGGTGCTGGAACTGAGAGTGCTACATCTTGCAGGCAACAGGAAGTTGACTGACTGTCACACTGAGTGAAACTTGAGAAAAGAGACTTCAAATCCCACCCGCACAGTGGCACACTTCCTTCAACAAGGCCACACCATCATAGAGTGTGACTTTCTTTGGGGGACATTTTCTTTAAAACCATCACAGGAGACAAATGTAGAAAATGTCACTGAACTATATAGAACTCCATTTTTTAAAGACTGGGAGAAGTGTATACTAATGTTATGTTTATGGTAACACTTTGGGAAGAACTGCTCTTAGACTTTTCTGGCCAACCTCAGAGAAGTAGATCAGACAATGTAATATAATAGTCAGGGAAGATCATGAGTGAGAACCACTGCATGGTCCTGTGTAGTATTTATCTAGGCAGATCCAATAAACCACTACTAAGTCAGCAAATATCAGAGTCCTGTGCCCTCGCCTTGACTATCTGAATCTACTCTTCCTTCTTGACAAGGGCTCACAGGTAGTAATGACATACATGCTCATTGTATCATGTGGAATGGAGTGGGAATTGTCATTTTGGGGGAAATAGTAAGTGTCATGAGCACAAATAACAACCAGTTCCAAATACAATAGAGGAGAAATCCCACTCATAACAAGTACAGATGAGAAGAAACTACAAGCTCAGGAATAATGGAGGAAGACATTGCTGAATGACACAACAGTAGGCTTGACTATGACACTGCTTATTTTTTGCTTAAGTTAGCATGACACCATCACAATGACAGTTCTTCCTCAATGAACTCACCAAGTTATTGTGACACCAGTGGCAAATGTCATTAAGATTTTCCCAAAACTAGACAAGCAGACACTGAAAAATTCCCATGGAAGAGGGAAATCACTGAAGTGGATTTTTGTTTATTGTGGTCAGGCCAGTGCCTATTTACCTAATCATTCTATTCAGTATTAATAATTCAAAATGTCTAGGTAAAGTTACATGGATAGACAAATAAAACAATGACAAGAATAGAAAGTCTGGAAGTTGATAGAACCATACAGGGATACAGAATATTATGGATGGAACTGTGTGGGATGAAAGGAAATGTTTGGAAAGTCAAGAAGTGGAATTTCATGAGATTTTTCTAGACTATGATAATAATAGCTCCTGAGACCCAGATACTACTGGTGCCAAGATGGTGTGTGTGTGTGTGTGTGTCTGTCTGTATGTATATGGAATGTGTCTATGTAGAAGACAGATGGCAACTTCAAGTGTCATTCCTTAAGCACCATTCATTAGTTTTATTTTGAGACAGGGTCTTGTTCTGGAACTGATCAAGGGATTTAGATTGGTGGGTTAGTGAGTTACAAGGATATGCCCATCTCTGCTTTCTTCTTAGCATTGGGATTATAAGCAAGCAATATCATGCCCAGATTTTTTATTTTATACAAATTCTGGTGATCAAACTCAAATGTTCTTGCAAGAACACTTTACCAACTGAGCCATCATCCCCCAACCCCAAAGATGTAATTTTAAGATGCTACTGCTGGATGACTGGAAAGCCATCTGGGCAAAATACTGTCAGAGTCATTTCTCACAATATCTACAGAAATAAATTCTGAATCAGAGATCTAAATGTCAAAATAAAACTATAAAACCGAATGAAGACACGGGAGAATGTAGACTTCACATGGCATGTTTCTGGCCTTCCACATGTCTCCCATGTTTTTCTCATGTGCACTTTCTCTTGGTTTGAGTTTAGTGTTTGTTATCTAATCTATAAAACCTTTTAATTGATTAGTTTGTCTTGATGTTTATTAGTATTACAAATAATGTTAGTGAATGAAAATGCATAACCAATGGTATATCATTACTATATACATACCATCATGGAATATATTATTTAATTTTGTGATCTTGCATTTGCTGTCTTTAGCTTTTAATAATTCTTTAAAGTCTGTTGCCTTGGTTGGATATGGGGCTGTCTCAGTTATTCTGTGTCTCCGCTAATTTTGAACATGGGATGACCTTAAATTTTTTTATTTTAAAACTGAGGAATAAATATATCACTTCCCCTTTTTTGTTTCCTCATTCAAACTCTCCTCCCATGTACATTCCACCTAGTTTTCTCTCAAATTTTGACCTCTGGACTCTTTCTTCTAAATATATTAGTATAATCTGCTCAGTTCCTATAGATTTAATTGTATGTATATGATTTCAGGTATGATCTTGGTATTGGATAAACAATTAGGAGACTCTTCTCTGTCAAATGCAATTTTATCATCATTCTTTAGTTACTGTATTTCATTGTCTAGGCATGGGACACTTAGAGATTTCCCTGTTTGTTGGTGGTATCTTGTTCAGGTCATGTTTAGGCAGTCTTGTTGAGATTTCATGGGTGTAGCTTCCCTGACATGTCTAGGAGGCATATCTCACAAGCTATTCCTCTGGCTATTACACTCTTTCTGCTCCCTCTTTCAAAATGATTCCTGAGCCTTAAGTGCATGGGAAGAGGAGGGGAAATAGAGAATGACTTTTTTCCAATAGATCCAAGATGTGGTCAATCCCATAGGTTTCTTCTGCTTAGATTTTCAATGAATTTTGTGTTTCATTTACTGGACACTTTTCTCTAGAGGCTCCCAGCTTCTCTAGGATGGATGGTGACACTGTTCCAGCTGCTTTAATGTTGTCATCTTTTTCTCCATATCCGTTATGATTATTTACAACCTTTCCTACTTGTCATTAATTCTGTTTTAAACTGTTCCAAGGCCTAGCCACTCTGCTTCTAATTAATTATATTTTCTTTAGTGTGGTGCCTTGCTTTTCCGATTTTAAAAGTTTCCTAACCCTTGGCACTTTATTCTGTTGCTTAAACATCTTATGTATGATGTCCTTCATGAGACTTGACTTCATTTTCTCTGTCATTTACACATGGCATCTCCTTTGTCTCTCATCACCATTTTACTTGTCTCTGTTCTTTTTAATTCATCTCATAAGCATCATCTCCTCCTATGATCCATTTGCAGAGTTTTATACCAAGCATGTGGCTTGTTAATGGTAATGAGCTCTTTGCATCCTTTGCTTTGTGTAGATGAGGGAGAATTTTGTTCACCTCCTTTCCCATCTTGATTGGGAATTGTTTGTCTTTCCTCTGAAAATGTAGGTTAGATGAGGTTTTCTGTAGCCCAAAGACCAGCCAGAGGAGACTTCAGTTGGAGAAAAATTCAAGTCAGAGTTCTGAACAGCTATGGTTTGTTTATATATTTTGTCCCCTTATCTCATATTTTATTAAATTATTTTCCCCCAACAAACCCTGCAGATAATTTATTATAGCAATATCATATAGGATATACAATTATTCACCCATTAAATCTTTTGATGCTTCATAAAGGGTTGAAACATAATCTGACTACCTAAAAGACAAATAGAAGAAAAAGACACAAGTCGTGACTTGTTAGTGGATGAAATCTGAGCCTTTTGTACCTTGTTACTCTCTTCTGGAAGGATTTTAGGATGTGGTAGAGACACAGACATTATCTTCAGCAATGGCAGAAGCACTAGTAACAGCTCCCCTGGATCAGGGTCTATGGATACCCTACAGTATGTGGGCACAGCCTAGGGGGTCCTCCTGCAAGCAGTTCAGTGAGGTTCTTGTTTGGTTGGTTGGTTTGTGTTTTTATTTGTTTGTTTGTTTTTTGAGACAGGGTTTCTCTGCGAAAGAGCTTGGCTGTCCTGGAACTCTCTTGTAGACCAGGCTGGCCTTGAACTCACAGAGCTCTGCCTGCCTCTTCTCAAGTGCTGCCATTAAAGACATATGCTACCACCACCTGGTGTTTCAATGAGGTTTATAAGTGTTGCTGCAGATTGTGTGGATTTTCCTTTAGAAAACAACTTGGTACCTACCTCGGCCAAAGTACCTGCTGGTCTAAGATTTTGGCTCCTGTGATAAGCACACCTAGTATGGGTAGTGTAAAGCTCCTCTGGGTCTGAAAAGGGACAGGGAACCATAACTGCTAATGAGTACTAAATGGCTTCCTTTTGGGTAAAAGAAAATGTTCCAAAGGTAAACAGAGGTGAGACATGACTGAACATGGAATAAAAGTCATTCAAATGTGCACTTTAGCTGACTTATAAAAATTTATACCATGAAAATTCTGGCTAAAGATACAAAAATTAGAGAGCATTTAGTTTTTAATTTTTGTACAGGTGAAAAATAAATTTTAGTATGGCACCTCATGTGTGAGATTTATTTATTCAAATAGCTATCTTCATTTATCTGAAATTCAAATTTACCTGAGTGTTGTGTATTTTCTCAAAAAAAAAAAAAAAAATCGACTTGAGATGTCTCTACTGTGCTTATTTTTCCTTCTGAATCTACTTTAAGCAAAAATCTCCAGAATAGCTAACCTCTATTTTATTTCTTATTTTTATTTTTTAAATGTCAAGTTTTTAGCTGCACCAAATGAAACCATGAGGGTTTTTAGATACGTGTGTCTTTTTTTTTTTTTTTTTTTTTTTTTTCCAGTGACCACCAACCGGTCTTGCCTTGTGTAATGGTTGTTTTATTTTGATGAATATATATAGTTTTTTTAAAACCTTATTTATCTCCTCTTTGCCAACCAGCTCTCCTCATCTTTGTTGGTGTGTGTTAACATACAAGGTTATGTTAGAGAAAGTGCCCAGTTAATTAATAAATGTAATGGCTAATTCTAATTATTAACCATCAAGACACCTCACTACAAAAATTTTTGCTTATACTATTAGGAATCTTGATGCACAGGGTGGGGAACGCCCTATGCTAGAAATACAGGATGAAAATCACAGAGTGGAGAGAGCTGACACAGTGTCCAAGATCTCCTCCCACTTAAGAGACAAAAGGGCAGACCCCTCTTCATAAAGGGAAAGTTCTGACTGTAACTTTGCCCCCAAATTAGGATGTTAAAAGAGAGATATTGTTCTAGCTGTGTTTAATAATTACACTGTAACCTGGGCTGTAGTGGCTTAATCCCAACATTTGGGAGGCATGGGAAGGTGGATCTCTGAGTTCAGGGCCAGCCTGGTGTCCAAAATGAGTTCCAGACTAGCCAGGGCTACATAGAGAAACCCTAGCTTGGAAAACAAAACAAAACAAACAAACAAATAAGAAAACCAAACAAACAAATTAAGCAAAGCATATTTTGTTATCAGCCTTTTCAATATAAAGCAATGTTATTTATTTAGATAGGACTTAATAATTAATATTTTCCTTTTGTGTCTTTTACATAAACCAATCCAATGTGGGACCAACTGTAATGGTTTCTATGAAGGTGAATGGAAAATCAAAAGATATTTTGTAAATTATTTGAGTTTAGAATCATTTGATTGGGTTTTTATCTTTCTATTTATTCTTTCATAATTTCATACTTGTATATATTTGATCACATTTGCTCCCCATAACCTTCTCATCCCTTCCCCCACTTCATGGAGATCCCTTCTTTGCCCCAATCATAGTTTCCAGGTGTATTTTTTTAAAGACCCACTAGATTTAATTAGAGCTACTCATATGAGCCTGGGCACAGGGATATTTCCCGGAACACAGAAACTTAACAGGGGTCAGACCATTGAAGAGAAATAACTCCTCTGTTATGAGTAGGTTTTTCCCTGCCAATCTGGGCCCGCTGCTGCATTAGCCCAAAATAACACTCAGAGACGCTGTATTAGATATAAAGCTGTTAGCTTGTTACTAGCATTTTTTTATTGGCTAGCTCTTTCTTAAATATTAACCCATTTCTATTAATCTAAGTATTTCCACGTGGTCTCATCATACTGGAGAGAGACCCTGGCATTCTTTTCTCTCAGTCCTCCATGTTGACTCCTCCCTACTACTTCCTTGAATCTTCCTTGCCTCCTAGTCCCGCCTATCTTGTTTTCCTATTGGCCAACAATGTTTTATTCATTAACCAATGAGAAACATATTACAGAATGATATCTCCAATCATCTCATCTTTTCTGTCTAAAATAAAAAGGATTTTAACCTTATCACAGCAAAATATATCACACAACAGTTATCAAACAAGAATCACAGTTAACAATATTTAGTTCATTAACATTTAGTAACATTTAAAGAAAACATTCTATCACCTATCCTATCATTGTGAGTCTAAAGTCCTATATGTAACTTATCTTTAATCCTAACTAAGGAAAACTATAACCTATAATCTGTCTTCAACTCCATCAATGACCACAGAAGGATAGTATATAAACTCTAGAAATGACAGTGACAACTCACTGCCTAGTCAGTCATCCAAAGTTGTTCTCTAATGTTCCATCTTCAGCCTATAGGCCACAATGCAACTGGCAGACTCCTCAGCAAAGCAGGAAACTTTAAACTGTCCATCTGTATTGGCAGTTTTTCAGTCACTTTTCTCTCTGTCCTGCATGTCCAGAATGAAGTCAAACAGTCCAGACAAGAGCAGTATCTTGCCCAAATGGCTAGTCTTGCCATATTGAAAGCAAACTCCATAACAAGATTTTTCGATGTCCATCTTCCTTTCTGATGCAGGTGGTGTTGCCAGTAGCAGTTGTGTCTCACTGTCAAAAAAAAAAAAAAAAAAAAAAAAAAAACAAAAAAAAACCCTAAGCCATTTTAAATGCCATATTCTGTAGGTCTTTGAAAGGAGGTTTGAAGAATGCCTATTCATCTCAAATACATCCCTGTGTATCTAGAAAACCTAACTCACCTAACTAAAGTTTTGACTATTATAGGTAACTATCTATAATCTATACTAAATTGTAGATTACATTTTTAAATGAGCTGTATAAACACAATACCTAAACAAAAGGAAAAATACTCATATCACAAAATTGACCTTAAATTTGTATTAATAAATGAAAATCCATTCCAAAACAAAATATTCATATCTATACCATAATCCCCGTTTTACCTTTAAAGAGATTGGTTGTGGTCATTAACCATTTATAACTAAGCCTATTTACATGAAAACAAACAATGAACAATATTTGGAAATCTGGGTGTTGTTCTTTCCAAACTGCTTCCTTCTGGTAAGGGGCACTGTCATGGGGATCCTAAGAAGACACAGAAATCCTGGATCTAGTGGTCTGCAAGGCTGCCTTGTCCCATGGACATTGCTTCAGGGGGTCTTGCTGGATCAAACCATGTTAGTCTGGAAGGAGTCCACAGCTTTTCATTTTCCATGGAAACAAAAATAGAAATCCTTTTCCCCAGTAACCTGTCCTTGAAGTTCAACTTTGAAGTCAAAGCATTTTTAAAATATGTAAACTGGATTAATTCAGAAGCATTTATTTTAACAGTTGTTACTATTTCCTCAACACTCAAACAATTTAAAGATAACAGAACAGCATGTAGTATCCAGACTCTTTTTATACTTTCCATCTTTATGTGGCTTTTTTATTATTCTATTTTTTGTACTATTTTTTTTTTCATTTTTTGAGACAGGGTTTCTCTGTGTAACTTTTATCTGTCCTGTAATTAACTCTGTATACCAGGTTAATTTGAAATCACAGAGATCTGATTGCCTCTGTCTCCTGAGTGCTGAAATTAGAGCTGTGTGCCATCATAGTCAGCTACTCTCTTTCTTTTTATTATTCTTTTTTTTAATTTTATTTTATTAAGATTCAAGGCCTGATAATTTATTTGTGACTCTCAAACACTTTTTTTAATTTTTTTTCCTTTTTTTTTTTTTTTTATTTTACATGTTGATCCCAGTTCCCTCTCCCTCCCTCCCTCTTACCATCTCTGCCCCCTCACATGCAACCTGGCCTCACTCCCACCACATTCCCCCCACCCCAATTTCACATGTAAGGCAATGAAATCCAGGTGGGGTCATGTAAATCTGTCAAGTAATTTGAAGTAGGGACTAGGACTTCTCTCCTGTCTCTAGGTTAAGGGATTATCCCTCCATGGGGGATGTGTCCACAAAGTCCTTTTGTGCACCAGGAATACATCCTGATTCCACAGTCTGAGGTCCCTTAGACTGCTCAGTCCTTCTAGCTCAGTGAGACCCATATTCAGGGGGTCTGAGTCAGTCCCATGCTGGATTCCCAGCTATCAGACTGGGGGCCCATTAGCTCCTCCTTGTTCAGATCAGCTGTCTCTATGAGTTTCTGCAACCTGGTCTTGTCCTCCCTCTCTGCATCTGGATTCTAGTTCGACTCAGTGTTTAGCTATGGGTGTTTGCTTCTGTTTCCAACAGGTACTCGATGAGGGCTCCATGATGGTGGATAAATAATTAGTTGTTGATCTCACTATGTAGGAAGGGCATTTATGGTAGCCTTTCCACGGCTGTTTAAATTGTTAGTTGCCAGCAGTCTTGTAGGTCTCTAGACCATTCTTTAGGTTCAATTTTCTCTTCAAACCAATAATGGCTCCCTCTGTTATGTTCTCTTTCTCTCTCCTCTGTCTTCTATTCCTACCCTGACTCAATCTGCCTAGTTGCACATGCTTTCTTCTCCTCCCCTTCTCTTTCTCCTACTTCTCTCTCCATTCACTGCCCCCCCCACTTCCCATGTGCTCTGGAGGACTTGTCCCTTCCCGGTTCTGTGAGGGACTTTATATGAATTTCTTAGAATATCCTAGTTCCTCTGGTGGTGTGAATTATAGGCTGGTGATCCTTTGCTTTAGGTCTAAAATCCATATATGAGTGAGTACATTCCATGTTTCTCTTTTTGTGACTGGGTTACCTCATTCAGGATTGTTTCTTCTAGTGCCATCCACTTGCCTGCGAATTTCATGATTCCATTATTTTTTTCTGCATAGTAGTAATCCATTGTGTAGATGTGCCACATCTTTTTTTTTATACCACACAACACATGTTTTATTTTATATAACTAGGAAGCAAACAAACAAAAAATGGTTATATATGACATAAAACTACTTTCATCATACCACCCATGTTACTAGGTGTATTTTTTTAAGTTTTTTTATTTATTTTATATAACCAAGACCATTTAAATGAAAACAAACATTTATAGACAATATTTGGGAATTTGGGCGTTGTTCTTTCCAAACAACTTCCTGCTGGTAAGGGGCGCTGTCATGGGGGATTCGAAGAAGATTCAGAAATCCTGGCTGTAGTCTGTAAGGCTGCTTTGTCCAGCTGTTTTGAATGTAGGATCACCTCCTACTCTGTTTCAGGTGGTCTGGCTTGATCAAACCACATTAGTCTGGAAGGAATCCACATCTTTTCATTTTCTGTGGAAACAAAAATAGAAATCCTTTTCCCCAGTAACTTGTCCTTGAACTTAAATTTTGGAGTCAAAGCATTTTTTTAAATTTAATTTATTATTTTATATGTCGATCCCAGTTCCCTCTCCCTCCCTAACTCACTCCCTCCCTGCTTCCCTCCCTCCCTTCCTTCCTCCCTTCTTCCCTCCCTCTCTGCCCTCTCACATGCACTCTAACCACCCTCCCATCCCCCCACCCCAATTCCATATGTAGGGGAATGCCATTCAGTTGGGGTCATGTAGGTCTGACAGGTCATGTGAAGTAGGGACTAGGGCTTCTCTCCTGTCTCTAGATTAAGGCAGTTATCGCTCCATGGGGGATGTGTTCGCAAAGTCCTTTTGTGCTTCAGGGGTACATCCTAGCTCCACTGTCTGAGGTCTCTTAGACTGCTCAGTCCTTCTGGCTGAGACCCATATTCAGGGGGGCCTGAGTCAGTCCCATGCTGGCTTCCCAGCTATCAGTCTGGTGGCCTGTTAGCTCCTCCTTGTTCAGGTAAGCTGTCTCTATGTGTTTCTGCAGCCTGGTCTTGTCCTCTCCATCTGCATCTGAGTTCTACTTCGACTCAGTGTTTATGTATGGGTGTTTGCTCCTGTTTCCAACAGGCATTAATTGAGGGCTCCATGGATAAGTTAGTTGTTGATCTCACTATCCTGGAAGGGCATTTATGGTAGCCTTTCCACAGAAGCTCAAATTGCTAGTTGGCAGCAGTCTTGTAGTTCTCTAGACCTTTCTTTGTGTACAATTTTATCTTCAAACAATATTGGCTCCCTTTTTTATGTTCTCTCTCTCTCTCTTTCTCTCTCTGTCTCTTTCTCTCTCTCTTTCCTGTCTTCTATTCCTAACCAGGCTCAATCTTCCTGGTCGCCCAAGTTTTCCTTTCCTCCCCCTCCTTTTCTCCTATTTCTCTCTCCATTTGCTGCCCCCCCTTCTCCTGTGCTCTGGGGGGGGGGTCTTTTCCCTTCCCGGTTCTGAGAGGGACTTTATATGAATCTTTTAGAATACAACTTGTATCCTAGTTCCTCTGGTGGTATGAATTATAGGCTGGTGATCCTTTGATCTAGGTCTAAAATCCATATACGAGTGAGTACATACTGTCTTCCTCTTTTTGTGACTTATTCAGGATGGTTTCTTCAAGTGCCATCCACTTGCCTGTGAATTTCAAGATACCATTATTTTTTTTCTGCAGAGTAGTATTCCATTGTGTTGATGTGCCACATCTTCATTAACCCCTTCAATTGAGGGGCATCTAGGTTGCTTCCAGGTTCTTTCTATTACAAATAGTGCTGCTATGAACATAGTTGAGCACATGTCTTTGTTGCATGGATGTGGATCATTTGGGTATATGCCTAAGAGGAGGATTGCCGGGTCCTGTGGTAAACTAATTCCCATTTTCCTGAGAAACTGCCATAAGGACCTCCAAAATGGCTGTATGAGTTTGCACTCCCACCAGCAGTGGAGAAGTGTTCCCCTATCTCCACATTGTCTTCAGCATAAGTTGTCATTGTGTTTCTAATTTTAGCCATTCTGGCAGGAGTAAGATGGTATCTCAAAGTTGTTTTGACTTGCATTTCCCTGATAGCTAAGGATATTGAGCACTTTCTTAAGTGTCTTTCAGCCTTTATGATTTCCTCTATTGAGAATTCTTTCTTAGATTCTGTACCCCATTTTTTAATAGGGTTATTTGGTGTTTTGTTGACTAGTTTCTTGAGCTCTTTGTATATTTTGGAGATCAGCCCTTTGTCAGATGTAGGATAGGTAAAAATCTTTTTCCAGTCTGTGGGATGCCTTTTTGTCTTGTACACTGTGTCCTTTGCCTTACAGAATCTTCTGAGTTTGAGGAGGTCGCATTTATTAATTGTAGCTCTCAGTGTCTGTGCTCCTGGAGTTATATTCAGGAAGCGGTCTCCTATACCAATTTCTTCAAGGGTACCTCCTACTTTCTATTCTAAGAGGTTCAGTGTGGCTGGATTGATGTTGAGGTCTTTGGTCCATTTGGACTTGAGTTTTGTGCATGGCCATAGACATGGGTCTATCTGCAGTCTTCTACACACCCTCATCCAATTGTGCCAGCACCATTTGTTGAAGATGCTTTCCTCCCCCCATTGTATTCTTTTAGCTGTTTTGTCGAAAATCAGGTGTTCATAGGTATGTGGGTTAATATCAGGATTTTCAATTCAATTCCATTTGTCTACCTGCTATTTTTGTGCCAATACCAGGCTGTTTTGAGGACTATAGCTCTGTAGTAGAGTTTAAAGTCAGGAGGTGATACCTCTTGAAGTTCTTTTATTGTACATGGTTGTTTTGACTATCCTGGGTATTGGTATTTTGTTTTTCCATATAAAGTTTTCCATATAAAGTTCCATATAATCTTTTCAAGGTCAGTGAAGAATTGTGGTGGTATTTTAATGGGGATTGCATTGAATCTGTAGATTGCTTTTGGCAAGATTGCCATTTTTACTATATTTATCCTACCTATCCAAGAACATGGGAGATCTTTCCATTTTCTGGTATCTTCTTTAATTTCTTTCTTTAGAGCCACAAATTTTTTATTATATAGGTCTTTTACTTGTTTGGTAAGCGTTACACCAAGATACTTAATGTTGCTTATGGCTATTGAAAAGGGTGATGTTTCTGTGATTTCTTTCTCTGTCTCTTTGTTGTCTGAGAAAAGTAGGGCTACTGATTTTTTTTAGTTTATCTTGTATCCTACTGGTTTGCTGAAGGTGTTTATCAGCTGTAGGAGTTCCTTGGTAGAGTTTATTGTGTCGCTTATGTAAACTATCATATCATCTGCAAATAGAGACAGTTTGACTTCTTCCTTTCCAATTTGTATCCCCTTGATCTCCTTTTGTTTTCTTACAGCTTTAGCTAGAACTTCAAGTACAATATTGAAGAGATATGGAGAAAGAGGGCAGCCTTGTCTTGTTCCTTATTTTAGAGGAATCACCTTAAGCTTCTCTCGATTCAGTTGCTATTGGCTGTTGGTTTGCTGTATATTGCTCTTATTATGTTTAGGCATGTTCTTGTTATCCCTGATCTCTCCAAGACCTTTATCATGAAAGGGTTTTGAATTTTGTCAAAGGCTTTTTCAACATCTAGGATGATGATCATATGGTTTTTCTTTTCAGTTTGTTTATATGATGGATCACATTGATAGATTTTCATATGTTAAACCATCCCTGCAACCCAGGGATGAAGCCAAACCTACTTGATCATGGTGGATGATTTCTCTGATGTGTTCTTGAATTTGACTTGCCAGTATTTTATTGAGCATTTTTGCATGGATGTTCATCAGGTATATTGGTCTATAATTTTCTTTCTTAGTTGTGTCTTTGTGAGGCTTGCGTACCAAGGTTATTGTGGCCTCGTAGAAAGAGTTTGGTAATGAACCTTCTGTTTCTATTTTGTGGAACAATTTGAGGAATATTGGTATTAGCTCTTCCTTGAATTTCTGGTAGAATTCTGCACTGAAGCCATCTGGCCCTGGGCTTGTTTTGGTTGGAAGGCTTTCGATGACTGCTTCTATTTCATTGCGGGTTATAGGTCTATTTAAGTTGTTTGTCTGTTCATGATTGAACTTTGGTAACAGTGATAGCTATCCAGAAATTTGTCCATTTCCTTTGAATTTTCAAATTTTGTGGAATGCAGGTTTTCAAAGTATGAACTGAAAATTGTCTGGATTTACTCTGTGTCCCTTGTTATGTCCCCCTTTTCATTTCTGATTTTGTTAATTTGCATGTTCTCTCTCTGCTTTTTCGTTAGTTTGGATAAAGTTTTGTCTATGTTGTTGATTTTCTTGAAAAACCAACTTTGTTGCATTGATTTTTTGTATTTCCTGATTTCTATTTTGTTTATTTCAGCCCTCAAATTGATTATTTTCTGGTGTTTACTCCTCTGGGGTGAGTTTGCTTCTTTTTGTTCTAAGGCTTTCTGTTGTGCTGTTAATTCTCTTATGAGACTATCCTCTGTTTTCCTCATATGGGCACTTAGTGCAATGAACTTCCCTCGTAACACTGCTTTCCAGGTGTCCCATAAGTTCGGGTATGTTGTGTCCTCATTCTCGTTGAATATTAGAAAGTCCTTATTTTCTTTCTTTATTCCTTCTATGTCTCAGGTGTGTTGCAATTGCACATTGTTCAGTTTCCATGAGTTTGTAGGTTTTCTGCTATTTGTGTTGTTGAATTCCAATTTTAAAGCAGGGTGTTCTGATAAGATACAGGGGACTATTCCAATTCTCTTGTATCTGTTGAGGTTTGTTATGCCACCTAGTATGTGATCGATGTTAGAGAAGATTCCATGTGGAACAGAGAAAAAGGTACATTCTTTTGTGTTTGGATGGAATGTTCTATAGATGTCTGTTACCCCCGTTTGAGATATAACTTTTGTTAGTTCTTTTGTTTCTTTGTTGAGTTTCTGATTTGTGGTCCTGTCTAGTGGTGAGAGTGGTATGTTGAAGTCTCCCACTATAAGTGTGTGAGGTTTTATGTGAGGTTTGAGTTTTAGTATCATTTCTTTTATGAATGTGGGTACCTTTGTATTTGGGGCATAGATGTTCAGAATTGAGGCTTTGTGTTGATGGATTTTTCCTGCGATGAATATGAAATGACTGTCTTCATCCCTTTTGATTAATTTTGGTTTAAAATCTAACTTGTTAGATATTAGGATAGCCACACCTGCTTGCTTCTTGGGTCCATTTGATTGGAAGATCTTTTCCCAACCCTTTACTCTGAAGTAATATCTATCTTGAAGTTTAGATGTATTTCTTGTATGCAGCAGAAGGATGGATTCTGTCTTCGTATCCATTCTGTTAGCCTGTGTCTTTTTATAGGTGAGTTAAGACCATTAATGTTGAGAGAGAGTAAGGACCATTGATTGTTAATTCTTGTTTGTTGTAGATTTGTTGTTGGCAGTGGTATTGTGAATATATTTGTCCTGCTTTACCCTTGGTTTCTGGTAAACTGGGATTATTGGTTGCCTAAGTCTCTCTGTGTGTAGTTAACTTCCTTGGGTTGGAGTTTTCCTTCTAACATTATCTGTATGGCTGGATTTGTAGATACGCGTTGGGAAAATCTGGCTTTGTTGTTAAATATCTCGTTTTCTCCATCTATAGTGATTGAGAGTTTTGCTGGGTATAGTATCCTGGGCTGGCATCCATGAACTCTTAGTACTTGTAGAACATCTATCCAGTACCTTCTGGCCTTGAGGTTTTCCATGGAGAAGTAAGTTGTAATTTTGATAGGTTTGCCTTTATATGTTACCTGTCCTTTTTCCTTCACTGCTCTTAATATTCTTTCTTTATTCTGTCTGCTAGGTGTTTAGATTATTATATGTCGAGGGGTCTTTTTTCTTTGGTCCAGCCTATTTGGTGTTCGGTATGCTTCTTGTACTTTCACAGGTATGTCCTTCTTCAGATTGGTAAAGTTTTCTTCAATATTTTGTTCATTGTTTTCTGCACCTTTGAGCTGGGCTTCCTCGCCTTCCTCTATGCCTATTATTCTTAGGTTTGGCCTTTTCACAGTGTTCCACATTTCCTGGATGTTTTGTGTTAAGGATTTGTTGGATTTATGATTTTCTTTGGTCAATGAATCCATTTCCTCCAGTTTATCTTCTGCGACTGAGATTCTCTCTTCTATCTCTTGAATTCTGTTGGTTATGCTTGCATCTGTAGTTCCTGATCGTTTTCCCAGTTTTTGTATTTCTAGCATTCCTTTGGTTTGTGTTGTCCTTATTTTCTCTATTTCAGTTTTCAAGTCTTGAACCATTTCCTTCACCTGTTTAATTTTTTTTTCTTGGCTTTCTGTACTTTCTTTAAGAAATGTGTTCATTTCTTCCAATTTTTTGTTTGTTTTTTCTTCCATTTCTTTAATGGATTTTCTCACATCTTCTTTGAGTTCCCCTATCATTTTTATGATGATAATTTTTAAGTCGTTCTCTTCTGCTTCATCTGCTTTTTTGTGTTCCGGTCTAGTTGGTGTAGATTCCCTCGATTCTGGTGGTGTCATGCTTGTTTTTCTGTTGTTCGATGTTTCCTTGTATTGCCATCTTCCCATAGCTTCTTCCAGTAGATGTTGGTGGATTTTCTCCCTCTCTCTATGGTACTTCCCCTGTGGGCTTAGGTGGTAAGAGGTTCGATGTCTGTAGCTCTGTGTGGTCCAAGCTCTCTAGGAGGTGTCTCCACAGGCAGGGGCCCAGGGATGGGGGTCAATGATCAGGCTTCAGCAGAAGACTGGCAATGGGAGTCAAAGATCTCAAAGGCTGGGGCTCGGGATGTTCCTCAAGCTGATAGGCAGATCTAGTCTAGGTTTGGCATTCTCCATCTGAGACCTCTTTGGCAGAGGCCCTGTGATGTGTGTGTGTGTCAGGGGGTCAGGGATCCAGCCCTCAGGAACTCAGAGGGGCCCCACAGAGACAGGTGGGTCTCTGGAAGTGGCCCGGAACTCCAGTAGAGGACTGGTGGTGGGGGTCAGAGACCAGGCAGGTGGAAATCATGGGAGGTCCCGCATGGATAGGCAGGTCTAGTGTGCTCAGAGCAGCTCCAGGAAGTTCCCTGAATTTGGCTGGATTGTTAGCTCCACCCTCTGCCCCAGTGCTCAGCCATAGTAGTAGGACAGTGGGCAGGGTAGGGCACAGCGGGGGGGGGGGGCAGCCTTTCGGTGGGGGTGGGTGGGGGTGTATCAGAGCTTCAAGACTGTTCTCGATGGGGACAGGACACAGGGACAGAGGGATCCGGGACCAACCCAGGGAGTTCCAGGGGAAGGGTGTAGGGAAGAGTCCACCTGAATTGGTCCCAGACTCACCTCTAGCCAAGGCCTGGCAATTGGGGACAAAGGCTAGGCTGACTCAGGATGTTTCCCCACCATAAACTGGGACCTGGCACTCTCCAGCTGAGAGGCCTCTTTAGCTGAGGCCCTGCAATGAGGGTCCTTTACTATTCTTTTTAAAACCATTTTATCCTGTTTCCTTTTCTCTCCCAAACCTATGTATATTTTAAAACACACTGTAAACCTTTAACAATTTTTCTGAATCTGTCTTTACTGTAAATCTTTATCTTTTTTTCTGGCCACTAGTCCTTATCTGGTAAACAAGATTGGTCAAATGAAAGCCATAGCCGTATTAGCCACAGTCTTATCAAAGATGGCTGTGGGTACCTTTACTGCCAGGACTGAGAGGTGTACTCACTGCCTTGGTCTATGCTGCCATCCAGCAGCATGTTGCTGGCTTGGAGATGTGGTCACTGCCATTGCCAGCTCTAGTACACACCATTAAGTTGTTAGCAGAGCTCTTTAAAAGCCTTGTGGTTTTTTGCTGCTTATGCTGAGTCAGGAAACCTCCCTAAAAGGAGCCCCGCAAATTTCTGCTTATCTCTAGCAAAACAGAGTCCAACCAAGAAACATGTTGCCACCAAGAAGACTTGTCTCTGTTATTTTTGTTTTAAAAATCCTTTCTTAAACTTTTGTTAAGTTTTAAGTGAAAGTTCTTATTAGCCATGTTGAAGGTGCCATTATGTTATGAGTATGTTTTTTTCCCATTAGTCTCCCACCACCGAGCCAGTCCCAATTAACACAGAGAGATGCTGTATTAGATATAAAGCTGTTAGCCTGTTACTAGCATTTTTTATTGGCTAGCTCTGTCTTAAATATTAACCCATTTCTATTAATCTAGGTATTTCCATGTGGTCTCATCTTCTCTCTCAGTCCTCCATCCTGAATCTCCCTACTACTTCCTCTCTCCTCCTTGCCTCCTAGTCCTGCCTATCTTGCTTTCCTATTGGCCAACAGTGTTTTATTCATTAACCAATATTGAGAAACATATTTACAGAATGACATCTCCCATCACTTCTCCCCTTGCTGTCATTGGCTGCCAATAGCTCTTCAGCGAGGGGTGGGCCCCCTGGCTCCCTCCCTTTCCATGCTACAGTATTGATGGGCATCATATTGTGCAGGTCTAACTGAAGGATGCTCAGGAGTGCAATGGCCACACCGTAAGAACCTAAGAAGTCCTCCTCCCCATAATGTAGCATTTATATTCTTTCTGCTCCCTTTCTGTGCTGCTTCCTCAGCCTTCAAGGGACTGATACAGATGTTCCATTAGGGCTGAGGAATCAGCAGTCACTTATTCTCAATGGTTTTCTCAGTTGTACAACTCTGCTTTAACAATGATCACCACAAACAGGTTTTCTGCCCAAGGCTGAGCATCATGAACCTACGGATATAACGTAAATATTTAGAAAGCAACACATAGCATGTTCACTTAGCAAAACAATTCTGCTGGGTTTTCTCCTTGTAATCTATGTCATCCCTACTCAGACTTTTGTCCATGTTTGCAATTTCTGGCCTGAAACCAGTCATGATGTGTTGTTGGTTATCCCTTTGATACACATGCCACTATTATACCACTGGATATATTTTGCATAGAAAGTCGGTACATATTAACTTTTACTATTTTATCCAAGAATTTTTGTTTGTATCATATGAGATGATCAGTCCCAGTATCCAGTAAGATACATAAAAATATAATGCAATATCATTTATATACTATATAAACATATAATTATTATAAATGCTAATATTTTATCATACAAATTTATACAACAGTATACCTAATAGAATAATACATACATACATAATACATAATAGAATATACATATTATATGCAACATTATTTATAACATGATGTATCTTTTATAATATTTTTTTATTTAATTTATTATTTTACATGTCAATCCCAGTTCCCTCTCCTTCTCTCCCTCCCTCCCTTTTACCCTCTCTGCCCCCTTATATGCACCTTGACCACCCTCACCTCCTATCTCCCCATCCCAATTCCACATGTAGGGCAATGCCATCCAGGTGTGGTCATGTAGATCTGTCAGGTCATTTGAAGTAAGGACTAGGACTTCTCCCCTGTCTCTAGGTTTAGGCAGTATCCCTCTATGGGGGATGTGTTCGCAAGGTCATTTGTGCACCAGGGATACATCCTGGTTCCACTGTCTGAGGTCCCTTAGACTGCTCAGTCCTTCTAGCTCAGTGAGACCCATATTCAGGGGGCCTGAGTCCCATGCTGGATTCCCAGCTATCAGCCTGGGGGCCCATTAGCTCCTCCTTATTCAGATCAGCTGTCTCTATGTGTTTCTGCAACCTGGTCTCAGTGTTTAGGTATGGGTGTTTGCTTCTGTTTCCAACAGGTATTAGATGAGGGCTCCATGGATAAGTTAGTTGTTGATCTCACTATCCAGGGAGGACATTTATGGTAGCCTTTCCAAGGTTGCTCAAATTGTTAGTTGGAGACAGTTTTGTAGGTCTCTAGACCTTTCTTTAGGTTCAGTTTTCTCTTCAAACCAATATTGTTTTTATAATATATCTGACATAATGTACTACATAAAAATACAGTCTGAATAAGTATATAATTACAGATTTGGTATCTTAAATTTTATTTTAAATACAGAAGTCTGGACAGATAATAAGGACATCTCACACCAAAAATAAGTAAATATAGAATGTATATAATTGCACTGAAATGAAAACATTTTATCTTCAAAACAGATGAAAAGAATAAACTTAAGTTTTATTATTCTTAGCTTTGTGAATTGTAGGAACAGAAATATAAGGTTCAAGTCCAAGTTAGTGAATCTGGTAGCAAAAGTTAAAAATCAAAGTACTAAGTATTTTATCCATCATGCAAAGATGAACCCAAAATAAATTTCCCTTCAATGTCATAGAACTTCAGGAATGTTTTCCTTGGTATAGAGGCAAGCCTCATAGAGCCCAAAGCTCTCATCACAAATTACCTGTACTGACTGGTACCCAAATCTTTAAGCTATGCAGGCTATTTAAAGTGTTCCACAAATTATCCACAAATAAGCCTCCTCTTTAACTAAGTAGATCCCAATCAATGCTTATTGAATATTTTTGAGGGTTAATTTTGAGTGTCAAGTTGGCTAAACTGCATGCTACTCAGAAATTTAACCAGTTATTATTCTGAATACTGGTAGAAACTGCTTCGGGTGGGATTAACATTTGAATGGATGGAACAGTTAAAGCAAGTTGTGTTCCCTAGTGTAGACCTCACCTAACTCATTGAAGAATAGAATAGCACAGCTGACCTGAGCTCATAAGAGCACATGACTCTGAACCAATAGCCTCCATGGAGCCAACTTAGGCCCTCTGCATTTGTATGACAGTTGTGTAGCTTGGTCTATTTGTAAGGCTCCTAGTAGTGAGATCAGGACCTGTTCCTGGTACTTAATGGCCTTTAGAGAACCTGTTCCCCATGCTAGGCTACCTCACCCAGCCTTTTTTGCAGGAGGAAGAACACAGTCTACCTCAACTTGATGGACCATGCTTTGTTCAAGCCCATGGAAGACCCAAGAGGAGAAGTGTATGGGGAGAGTGGTAGCTGAGAATGTGTATGTGTGTTGGGGGGAAACAGGAAGAGAGGAGTGGGGAGAAACTGTAGTAGGTATGTAAAATAAATAAATAAATGTTTATTAAATAAAATTAAATTTTAAAAAAGGTGGATTATCCCTCAACTGAGGGAGAATTCTTTTTTCTTTTTTTTTTTTTTTTTTTTTTTGAGTGTCTTTGAACCATGTTAAGGGCATTTTCTTGGTTTTCCAGTCTGTTGGATTTCAGAACTATACTATCAGCTCTCATGGGTCCATTTTGTTAATTCATCTTCTAGGTGAACCTCCACAAATGAATGAGTCAATGTAACTTAGTCAGTCAATCAATGCACCAATGTTCATTGTATTGTTTTTTTCTTTGGAGAACCCTAATATAGCATACCACACCACAAAACAAAAATAACCTTTTTAACACACACGCACACACACACACACACACACACACACACACACACACACACACACTATACTAGCCGTCATACAAGCACTGAGGTTAGAAACATGTCTAAGTAATTGAAATTATTACACAGGAGTACAGAAGGACTGTACCTATTTTCTTGATGATGTTCAGGGAAAAAAAATAGATAAAATGGCAAGCCCTGCCTGAAATCTAATAGCAAGTCAATCTGGAATTGAATGCCCAATCTCAGAAAGGGATTCAGATACATTCTGTATTAGCTCTAGAGGAGCAAAGACTATGCAATGAATACATCCTGTTAAAGGGGCTGTATTACATTGTTTTACATGACAGCAAGGGTAATCCAATAGAGGTTGTCTGCACCTGGACAGACTGAGAGTCTGTGAATTTGGAAGGCTCAGCACCCACATCTGGCACCAAGGGCCTGGAGGATTACTGGAGTACCACTGACCTTTAGTTTATGTGGGAAGAAGGCTGAAGAAGCTGGATTTCAATGTCATTAAAGAATGGAAGGGTTAGCAGCAGCAAGACAGATTCAGTCACTAGCAAGAAGCAGAAATTGAACTGACACAGCAGTATTCCCTCTGACCTCTATATACCTGGGTCACATCTGGAAGGTGTTGCCCACTCTGGAGGAGGGTCTTCCCCCTACCATTGATTCTTCTGGAAACATCCTTGTAGACCTTCCCAGATGTATACATTTTAGTTGACTGACTACATGTATTAGCCACTACTTTATGTGCATACCCATTGTCCATTTTTAGACCCACTTATTTTATGTGTGAGCTTTTTGCCTGCATGTATGTGTAAAGCCTATGGGATTCAGAAGAACTTATTGGGATTGCATAGAACTGGAGTTACAGATGGCCATAAGCCACCATGGGGTGATGGAAACAGAACCTGGTTCCTCTGCAAGTGCAGCAAGTGCTCTTGCCATCTCTCTAGCCCCTCCATAGTGAAATTTCTGCAAGTCAAAGCCAGGTAGTGGGTAGCCTGCTAAGAAATAGAGAATCCAAGAGAACTTTAGTAATTTCACAGGACAGAAAGACAAAAATTAGAGTCTGAGTGTTTGAGTGTACCAAGGACTTAAAAACTAAAGTTCCTAAAGAGAACTAGGGTCCCCTGAACCCTAATACCCATTGACTTTCCCAGGAAAGATAATGAAAGCAATCAAACTTCCATCTCCATAGAGGTGGGGGGCATTAAGTTAACTGTTGCAGGAATTGTTTTTCTATCAAAAACTAGGTGAGCAGGCAAGACATGTCATACATGTCAGTTTAGCAGGTAGTTCCCAAAGACGAAAAAAAAAAAAAAAGGAACTGTATGACCTTTACGTAAGAAAAATTTTCTTAAGCAAGCTATGTCAGGGTAGAACATATTTTCAACCAACATATCTGAAAGAGGACTCATATCCAAAATATGTGTGTAATAAAGACCTCATACTATATAAGACAAATATAGCCAATTAGGAAAAATGGTCTTGAAAGTTGAATAGGAGTTCCATAAAGGAAGCTTTCCAAATGTCTGGTTAATGTGAAAGAAACTTCTTAGTCATAGTAATCATTAGAGAGTGCAAGTTAAGTCTTCAATGATAGACTGTTTACATGAAATCAAAATAATTTAAGAAAAAGACATACACTGCTTGGCAGGTCACAAGTTTGGCAACTCTCTCATTAAGAATTTGGGGGTGACTTTAGTGATTTTATTTTGTGCCAGGCTAGCTGGCCATGAAGAGTTAAACTACACTTTTCAGAATGTCTTCCTCTGAATGGTCCTGTAAGGAGACTTGACATAAGAGATAGTTGTTCAATTTGTGCTTGCAGAGGTATTTAGCAAAGCCTTTAGTGAATCTTCCTCTTAGCAGTGCTAGAAGGAGAAATTACAAGCGCCTTTGGAATGGTTAAAAATAAACTATATCCTTTTGGGTAGTCACTCATATATTGAAATGTGTTCAAATTAAATGACTTCAATTTTGCTCTAAGGAAGACCCATTCCATACCCCATTCCAGATAACTGATCTTGCATCCTTCATCTGGCTTGCAGGAAGCCAGAGAGTTTCAAGGGAGCTTTTATCCCTTTCTGTGAGCAGTGATGGGCTAATTCAGCTTTATTGGGTCCTTTCTCCAAAGTGAAAATGAAACACTATTGACTTAATCTCATGAGATCTCCTTTCTAAGGAGAGGTCTAGTAGGTTGACTGACCTGGGTCGCCCATCATGTATGAACCAAAAAGTTTCCTATGTGTCTTGTGGAGGCTATGTCCAAATGGGGAAGCCTTATAAATTCACACTTGCTCATTCTGGTCTGACTTAAAACAGTTATGGTTTGTGATCCAATTGGAAACCATAAGTGAAGTCACTGAAGCAGAGAATATGGGTAAATGCATACTTGTGTGTTTCTGCTACACAAGCAGGCCTCTGAGACTATGAGGGAATCTGGGTCTCCATGTCCTCATCTGTAATACAAGGGTTTGGTTAAGGTAGTGTTGACGGTGGCTTCCAAGAGTAACAGCTGCAAATTCCATGAAGAAGTATCTCTGGAGACCTGGCCTCACATGCACTAGCAATTGGTGGCTACAGCAAAGGGAGACTTGAAGAACCACTGAGACAATGTTGGGTCACATGCTGTCCCCGTCCAGGCACCCAATTATTGCTCTGACCAGCTCCCATAGTCTTCCTGTGCTTAGAAGTTGCTTGATCCTTAAGATCTGCTCAGCATTTTTTTTATGAAGACCATTTGAGTGTTTCTGTTATACATCTTGGTTGCCATGCAAACTTGGCTCACAGAAGCCTGCAACAAACCCCAAACACCTCCTTACATACTTGCTTTATGACATTTTATTTGAATGCCAATATAACAAGTTTATAGTAAATGGAGGATATGGCAGGAGACTAAAATAACACCATAGGCTTTGAACACTCATAATCTGAGCTTAATAATTTTAAGATTTTTAGACATTTGTAATTCAACCTATGGGCATAATCTGTAGTAATGGTACTGGGGTAAAGATGTACTGGATCAAATAACACAGTGGTTCCAAAGGAAACTAAATCTTTTTAAAACCCTCAAACATCAGTTTAAACTGCTAACTTTAATTTTATTTTAAATTCATGTTAAAGTAATTGCATCAAGCTGTGATTAGGTACTGTCTCTAATTCTCCTTCTACAGGGTTAACCATTTAAAGTATCTGAAGTACAACTAGAGGTAAAGGAGGTTGTGTTTACTTCCTATAGTTACTTCGTCTCCAGGTTTATTCTCTCTCCATTTACTGGAAGAGCAAGCAACCATCTAAGCAAATTATCAAGGGGGAAACCTATGAAATAATACTCGAAGCCCTAGACAAGTGGTTCTCAACCTGTGAGTGGTGATCCCTTTGGTAAATAACCCTAGCTCCAAAAATATTTACCTCACAATTCATAATGGTAGCAAAATTACAGTTACAAAGTAGCAGTAAAGGTAATTTTGTGTTTGGGGTCACCACAGCATGAGGAAATGCACTAAAGACGGCAGCATTAGGAAGGTTCAGAACCACTGCCCTAAGCAAAGCACTCTTTTGGGGGGTGCTTTGTGCATGAAGAATATGTTTTCAAAGCTGACCTGATGTGCCTTTGAGATGGTGCCCTTAACTCTTGTGACGGAGACCCGAGGGGGCAGCAGCAAGAGCACTTCACAGAGGGTCCCTCCCTCTAGACCAGAACTCTTGCAGCTACTGATACTCCCTAAGCTATCCACAATTAGAAAACATCTCTGTCTGGCTTCAGTATCCTAAACTATGAAGGTAGAGGTTGATAAGATCTCCGGAATGCCAGTGAAGCCTGGTGTCCTAGAAGCTTTCATTTCACAATACTTTGGAAGAGCACCTAGTAGGGGAGCCATCTGTTGCCTCATATTATTGTTGTCTCTTCCATTATCTCTTCCATGTTTTTCTTTTTCTCCCTGACACAGTCCCATCAGAATATGGTCAGGTAGGCTTTTCCTATTATGCCATTATATAGAAAAAAAAAAAAAAAGGAAGAAAGAAAGAAATGAAAAGAAAGAAAGAAAGAAGAGGAAGTCTATAATCCCACTTTCCTTGGCAAAATAATAACCCAATTCTCCGTGGGTTATAAGGGGCACTGCATTGGTTGGAACCCTGAGGGATCTCCAGGAGAAGAGCATCCAGCAGATTCACTGAAGTCTGTATGAGCAGATGGTCTCGAAAAACACACTAAGCAGGTCAGGGCTAAGTTATTAAAGAATCAACCAAGTTCAAGTGAGGGGAAATTCCTGGCCTTGGCCATTTGAGATCAGCCTCAATTCAGAAGTTCTTGTTAAAGGGCCAGGGTCATTGCTCCTCACATATCACTGTAGACAGATGGGCTATCGAAAGAAAGAGATTAGAACACCTGTCTATGCTTCATTCTTCTAATCCCCAAGTAAGGAATCTACCTGCCTCAGACAGAAATCACTCCTTGGGAATAAACTCTCTATTTCACTCAAAAGAATCCCCCACATGACTTTTCTTTTGTGTCCTTAAAAGTTTAAGTTCCCAGATGTGATTTTAGGGCCACTTGGCTTCTCCAATCCCTATGCTTCACGAGGAACCCGAACTCTTTGATCTTCTTTTTAAGACAAACATATGGACTTGAACTGTAGCTTTACCCATGTTGTGGCCTTCATGTTTATCCTCCCGAATACCCTTTCCTCTGCTGCATAAGTGAAGTCACCTGTTAAGTAATTTCAATTAAAATTTTATTTATCTTTATGTGAAATGAGATTAAAAATTACCTCAATATCTTTGTTGTAAATGGAGCTTTTAAAACAAAATAAAAAGTCAAAATATGGATGCTTATGATATTTTTAAACTGTCACATTTCATTTGTTTATATAAGACCTTATTTGGGGCAGAGAAACTTTCCTGAATGAAACTTTATAAAGAAGGCACTGAGAGACATCAGTTGCTGACAATGATCACTGCCAGTCATGAATTTATATATTCATCTAAGTTTTTCTTGATTGTAGAAATTCATTATTTTAGGGCTAAGTGTTTTAGATATCCTCTATAAAACAGAGAGATAGAAAGGGACCTGTTTTCTCTATCTAACCCAATAAAAATGTTGTTGAAGTCTTGACTATAAATTATTTAGCATTTAATGAGCTCAGATTATGGTCAGTGGTAGTTTTCTTGCTTTTGAGGGCTTCAAGTCTATTTATGAATATAAGGTGCAATATATAAACCATACAAACAAGAAGTATAGAGACAGGCTATGGTGGACGTGCTTAGCCTTTGGCTTGGGGTAAGGACAATATCTTAATTTTTCTTGGTTTGGAGCTTTTGAACTTTGACTTGAATGGCAGCCTTAGTTTCTTGGAACCCCAGATTGACAACTGCAGGTCTTGGGAGTTGCTGGCCTCCTTAATTTGTGTGAGTCACTCCCTTACTATGAGAAGATGTGTTCTGTTTCTCTCAAAAACACGATCTAATGCTAGGATCTTTGTCTTTCATTAATCATTACCCAAAGTATTTTTACCACATCTGTCCCAAAATTGAGAAATGAAACATGTTGGACACAAGAGCATCTGTGTTTGTAAACAGTCATGGGTGCTGGTATGGACTGAATCTTCCAAACCTTGTATTATAGCATCCACAAAGTTTTAAGTGATACTGCCCTGGGTCTTCAGCTTTCAAAGGTTAGAGGATATAGTCATTCCCTCACCCTGTGAGCCCATGCCTGGCGTCAGGCAAGATCTCAGGTTCCACTAAGTGCTGCTTAGACCCCACTTCCCAGCCATCTGGAGGTGGTTTGGAGCTGTTCAAAAGGGTCCCTCTGCCTAGTTTTGACAGGCATTCCCCTCACTTCTTCTGTCCCTCTGAGGTCACATGCTGTCCACACACTAGCTCTGGGCCTCTCCTTACATTCTGAGCTTCACTTGAAGCACGTCACCCAAAACCTCATGAAGCACAATGCTGTGGTTTGAATATTTGCGTCCCCTCCAAATTTCAGGTTGAAATCTAATGCAATGCTATTAAGACATAGGGCTTTTAGGGGCTAATTTTGTCATGAGAACTCCTTTTATAAAAGGCCTAGGGAGAACTAGAAAAGCACATTTTTGCTTCCTGTTCTTTCCACTCTTATGAGGACATAGTGTTTGTCCCTTCCAAAAGACGTAGCCCTTTCATCACCTTGCAGAGAAAGTAGTCTTCTCCAAGGACCAAGTCATTGGCACATTCTTTATGCAGGACTCCCCAAAACAGCAAGAAATATGTTTCTACTGTCTATAAAGGCCCACTCTGTGATATTTTGTGATAAGCACAAATGGATGAAAGCAGGAATGATACAGAGGTGAGTAGCCCCAGATCTCCCACTCACACAATCCACCAATCTACCTGGCTGTGTGTGTCTTCACAACCGAGCACTTTACAGGAGACAGATGTTTAACAGGGCACAATTTGGGCTCCTTAAAACCTCAAGTGCCATTCCTCATTGGATGCCAATGACTCTGATTCTGTTTAGACGGCCTCCAAGGAATGGTGCAAACCCCAAGTTCTGAATTTACACACTAATCAAAAAGTACAACAATTTATGGAAAAACTGTTGGTTACAGGAGAGATGAATCCTGCGATAGAAACTAGGTTTACAAGCCTCATTGATAAAGCCCTCTATAAATCAAACACCACTCAAAATTACAAACCAGATTAGCTTTGAATGAGAATATTCATTTAGGTTGAGAAAAAAAAAAAAAAACCAAAAGGTACATACTTGACAAAGATGGCTAATATCACACACATCACAAGACACAGGAAAATACTATCTTTAAACAACTAATTGCCCAATATGTCTCCACAACAGATAACCCCCCCCCACACACACACACACACTCCCAGGTTATCATTCTGTGATATAAGAAACTTTTTACACAAAGAAGAGGAAGGTAATTTTGTCTTTTTCCTAACATGACTGATTAAATTTTATTTTTTCATGACTCATTGATTTTTTTAACACAATTTTATTTCATCCTTACATCTGCTATACAGTAGTTCTGCAGCTCCTTTAGAGATTGAAAAAGGAGCTATGAGATTTGGAGGCATTTTCCATAGAATGGCTTCTAGCTCCATATACACCATCTCTTCCTCTACCCATGTGCCTGAGGCTAACAACATTTGCATCCCAGTTACTCTCTCTGCTAATCTTTACTGCATGCCACACTGCCTGACCGCTCTGCACATCAGGTGCAGGACTTTTGTAGAAAGCCTGACTCTTTCCCCAAGGAAGATGTGACCCAGAAAAGTCAAGAATGGAAAGAGGCGATGGACTTAACTGATTTAGGGTAGACATCTTATTCCAAATGCTCAATGTAGAGGACAGCATTGCACCCTGCTGGGGCCCTGTCAAGAGTCTTGACCAATGGGAGAATTACATCTTAAGCTTTGGCAGCCTGGTTGTAAATCTCTCCCTAGACTGTCCCCAGACATCTTCTCTCTGGATTCTTATTTGTTCCTTATTTGTCACCTGCACTTCTTAGTTTGATGTCAGTTGTCCTAGAAGACCCTTCCTGAACTCCCAAGAACAAAGTAGGTGCTCTCCCTCTGCCCTCCAGTAGCAGCTTTGACTGCCCTCTTTGTGTTTTGTGCTACTCTGCCTGGCTGAGTCTGTCTACTGGCCTTACTTATCTCATGGGCTAGAAATGCCAGGAGGGACAAAAAAATGAATGTCCTTTATCAGTGTGTCTCCTGGTTTGCATCTTGCCTTAGGCAGATCAGGCAATAACATCCTGTTCCAAACAAGGTGATTTAGAGAACACTTATTTCCTACTCTTTTTAAGGCTGGGAATGTAAGATCAGGGTGTGGGTGCAGGTGGCTTCCAGTGAGGGCTTTGTTTTTGGCTAGTGGATGACCATTGTGTCATTGTGTGTCACATGGCCTTTGTGTGTGTGTATGTGTGTGTGTGTGTTTCTATGTACATGTGTGTGCCTTTCTGTGTGCATGTGTGTCTATATGTGTGTCTGTGGGTATATGTGTGTGTGCATATGTATGTGAGTCTTCATGCATGTGAGTATATATGTGTGTGTTTCTGTGTGCATGTGTGTCTATATGCATGTCTGTACATGTATGTATGTGTGCATATGTATATGTAACTTTGTGCATGTGAATATATATGTGTGTGTGTGTGTATGTCTATATGTACATATGTTGATTGAGGGAATGATAGCAAACACCAGCTGTCTTGTGTGATTTATTTATAAGGACATAAATCTCACCCAAGCCCACACACCCTCATCTAAACTGAATTATCTTCTGTAGTTCGTCTCCAGTAGAATTCATGTTGACTACCTTGTGAAACAACTAATGTTGGTCTCAATAGATTGATTTAGTTCTCACCAAAGCTGGTTGTTCTAAAAGTACACATCCAGCTTAGCTTTTCTTTCTGCAGCATGTATGATCCCTGCAGGGGACTCTCACCAGGCTTTGGCACCTACTGTTTGGACTTTCTAGCCACAAGAATCATAAACCAAATATGTTCTTTTCTTTACACATTACCCAGCATCGCACATTCTATTACAGCAACACAAAATGGACAGAGAGTAAATCGTCCCCTACAAATACCTAACATTTGGGATTTGGACTTCCACATGAATTTAGGGATGACATAATTCAATCTAAAGTACACAGTATCTGAGTTTCACCCTTTTTGTTAAGTGTACATTGACTAAGAATGAGCAAGTGTTCCCATTATTTCTAGAGTTTAGCTATCTCATTGACATCCCTTTGTATCTGGACCTCCTTAACAAATAGTTTGCACTGACTACTTATTTAATTTAAACTTGATATCAGCTTATTCTCCCAAAATCTCTTTGTGTTTTTCTTTCTGGTACCACTACATTTGGAAGGCAGGCAAGGGCAACGGGATAACTTCTAAAAGGCTTTCTTTCTAACTAGGACCCTTTGCTGTTATATGCCTTATAGTACTCCCAGTATATTCACATATATGACATTTGATCTTTCCCATAAAAGCTGCCATGCAGCTTGGCAACAGTTATTTTGTACAGTATCATAATAGTGGCAGAGACAGGAGTAAGAAGAGAAGGATGGGGAAAAAAAGAATGAAAGGAGAAAAACTCACCGAGTGGAAGTGATCTAGCTAATGTCCTAAAGGGAATTGATTAAAGCTACATGAGCTTTTCAAATCCCAGCTGAGGACTTTCCATATTAACCTGTCCCTTTAAGACTAGAAAGTGGGCACTTTACAATTGTTGTTAACTTGACTGGTTTTGGAATCACCTCAGAGACATGTCTCTGGGCTTGTCTGTGAGGCTGTTCCCGGAGAGGTTTCAGTGAGTCACCCCAAGTGTGATCAGTGCTGTCCCACCAGCTAAGTTCCCAAACTAAATAAAAGGGACAAGAATAAGGCGAGCAGAGTACCGACACTGACTTCTCTGCTTTCCAATGGGATCAACTGCCTGATGCTTCTGCTACCATCTGTAGACACATTCTTGACCACACACTTTCCCTACCATGAGGGACTGTACCCTCAACCTGAGTTACAATAAATGCATCCTACCTTAAGTTGCTTTCATTTGGCATATTGTTACAGCAGCTAGGAAAGCAGCTAGCGCAGATGCCATTCATTTTTTAGGGTCTCAGGATAGAGGCTTAGAAGCTGAAATGGCCCGTGAAACTTTGTAGAGGAGATAGGGTTAGTTGAGCCTTGAGGCTTAGACAGGCTTTGAATTTAGACAAGACACATTCTGGAGACAATAGGGAGAATTAAATCCTTGAGGGATGTCAGAATGCACGTTGAGTATACACTCTTTGCACCCAATACCTTGCCTTTCCATGTGGAGGAACTCACGAGCATGTCAAATTATCAAACTACCCCAAGCAAAGCATATCCTTTAAAGTGAATGGATGTTTAAACTGTGTACATCTTGCCTTTGCCCCCAAATGACAACTCCATGGTACTGTACATTCTAGTTTGGTTTATGGTACATACATTAGTATGTGAAGAGCAGGTTGCTTGCTCCATGTCAGAGCCAGCCCACACTCACAAGGGAAGATGAAGGAATACAATCTGCAGGAACAGAACAGCTGAGGCTCCCACTCGAGCTTAGAATTACCTTGATGTCCAGGAGCAATCCCACCCCTTTGGGAAATCCTGCCTCCCTGGCTTCCCAGTGCAAGGTCTAATAAATTGGAACTCTCAGCTGAAACTTAGTGCCAGGCCTCATAATGGAATGATTACATGTGTTTTGTGTGTCAGAGACCTGACAGAAAGATTATACAGAACAGTGAAGCAATCTTTGGGGTTTTGGCAGGGGGAAAAGGAGATAAGTATGTGTCCAGGGAAGGAAAAAAGTGGCAGCTCATGGAATGTCACTCAGTCATTCAGCAAAAACATATTAAGTTTAGGTCAATAAACATTTATCAAAGGCTTTCTATGTGACAGGCATTGTGTGCCACACTGTGAGTACTGAGACACACGAGGCGCATCATTTATCCTTGATGCTTGTGGGGAAGCTTACTAGAAAGGACGGGCATATAAGGTATGGTTTCAACATAATTTGGCAAGTGCAGAGATAGGGTTTTTGACAGGAGACCCTGGTGATACTGAAGAAGGACACGGCTTAGCCTGGTGTCTCAGAGGAGGCCTAAGAAGGAGGATGTAGAGAAACATCTCAGATAAACAGGGAGAAGTGAAATCTAAAATGGGAAAAAAACGTAAATAAAGTGAAAAAGGAGAAAATATCCCAGTTTGAGTGAGCTTAGAAGGGAGGGAGGAAGACTGGGGGTGGGGAGGGGTGAAGCTTGATTCATTTGATCCGAGTTTTGATGCAGCTTGGATCACTTAAGTGAAAAAGAGCATGGACCCATTCTGAGAGGTATTTAAAGAATAAATATAAACAGTTCTACAAAAGATCCTATCAAATAGTCAAACGACCAAGTTCAGGATGCCTTCATCCTGTAATATAAAATCTTCTCATGAAGACACTAAGAGCAATCAATAAGTGACAAGTGTCAAAATGAGTTGGGGAAAGGCACAGCATGGGTTGGTGTTGAGAGGAGTGAAAACCAGCTCGTGACAGAGCCAAGTGAAACCTGAATGGAAGAGGGGATGATGTTAGAAACTAGGAAAGACACAGAATATTGCATCAGGCCAAGAGAACTCCTTATCAACGCATCAACGAGAGTATCAACTCTAGTCACTTTTAGATTGCACAGGAATTAAAGCCACATTATAAAAATTATTTTAAAGCATAAAAATGTTCAAACTAAAAGCTACAGTCTCCCTACACTAAGTATTCTATATCTATCAGAGATATATTTCCCTCAAATGTTCATCCCAGGCAGGAACATGAATACAGTAGGCATGCACTGACTGACTGCAAAATTACAAAGAAGGTGTGATAGGTGGTGTTTGTGTAACCCCAGCACCAAGCCACAGTCAAAGAGTTCTAAAAAAAAATCGAGGAGAGAAAAAAAGTGTGGCTCTGAGTCAAAGGGAAGCTACGGGAAACTACAACAAGAAGTCCAGGAACTCGCACATCAATATGGCCTGTAGCACATTCACAACTACTAAGAGTGGAACCAACTAAGGTGTCCAGGAACAGAGGATGGAGAAAGAAAACATGGCTTTTATATACTATGGAAAATTTCGTAGCTGTAAATAAGAATGAACTCATGCCATTTACAGGAAAGTGGATGCAACTGGAGATAATTACATTAAGTGAATTAAGCTAGTCTCAGTAAGACAAATATTGTATGTGTTCTCTCATATGTGGTTCCTAGATTTATATACACATATAAAATCATATATTTATACACATGTATGTCATGTATATAATCACATGCTTATATATATATGGCATGAAAGTAGAAATGAAACTGTAGGAGTAGGGGAGAATGGGGAAGGTGGAGGAGATTGTGGGAATGTGCTCAGTGTGTATGGAAAAGTCTATATGAAACACAGTGCCCATTTACAATGGTTATATTCAGTGAAAACTATTTTAAGTGAACAATACAATTGCACTTATGTATGAAAATACCACAGTGACATCCACTACCTCTATGGTGTTAGCTAATTTAAAATATGAGAAAAGAAGCCTATTTCATGCAGCAGTTAAGGCCCATCTCCCATATAGCCCATTGATGGAGAGCAATATACTTAAAGTAACTTTATAATTGATCCTCAAAAACAGGGCAGTTTTGTCTGGGACAAATGCTAAACTCGACAAGATGCCAGGAAAACAAGGGTGAATGAGGACAATCACAGCAAACTGGGACATACAGTTCCTGTGACAACCAGGATCTTGCCAGGAAAACAAGCCACACTGGGCATCTCCACAGAGAGAAATTGATATATGAAATGGCTTCAACGGATGACAGAGTTATAGCACTGGGGGGGGTGGGGTGGGGGGAAACCAATGTCAGAGGAAAGAAGAAGGTGTGGATTGGTGTTATTAGAACCTAGAAGCTCAGAGGGTAGATACTGCAGAGGGAGTTAGACTTAGCCTTGTGTAGAGAGAGATGCTTTCAGAGCTCAGAGTAAGACATGTAGGCTGTGGGTACTCGGCTGCCTATGCCTGCTTACTGACAGTGACATATAGGGCAAGGGAAGAAGTGGCAGACCAGAGCTTGCTGGTCAAGGCCTGTTGCTAAAGCAACAAGGACAGAAACAGGAGCAAACTGCCTTCTAGTCTCCTCCCTATGCTCCCTACTGCGAGTCTAACAGTTTCCAGGCCTTCAGTCATCAGAGGGCAGAACTGAGCAGCCTTGGTATTAAAAAAAAAAAAAAAAAAAAAAAACCTCCTATTCTTATGGCATCCGGCTTGGAAACAGTCCTGAATTTAAGGAGGGATTTCTCCCACCCCCCAAGACTTCTTGGTTAAAGAGGTGAAGAAATTGGCATCAGAAGAAGCAGCTGTTCTCTTTACTCCAGAAGCTACAAATGCTGGCCCATCCATCACAACAAAACCATAGAGCATGTGAGCTTGCCATTTTCAAGATGGGAATGTGGACGTTTCAAGTGGTTAAGCAGCTTGTCCAAGACCAAGCAGCAGAAAAAAAAAGACATGCTCAGGACTGGAAACTGTCTATGCTGTCTTAAAGGCCATTGTTTTGCACCCACTGCTTGTTGGTTTATGGGGGGAAAATTTGCTTCATTATATATTGGAGGCTCTGAATGGAGCTACTATGGCTGAGATAAACATGGAGGCCCAGGGTCAATGACCTCTGCTTACCAGTGTCCTCTTGAACTGAACACTTAGGAACAGGAGGCTGTCCGTCCTTTGTTTCTGTGCAGCCAGATTTAATACCTAATGATTTGTTCCTGCCGGAATTGGCTTCTCTCCCTTGGGAAGAAATGAGGTTTAGTCTGAAGGAAGCATCATGCTGCAGCCACCCAAAGCTCTGTGGTGTTGTGTGAAGTGTGTGTTTGTGACTGCTTGTTCTTCTGTGACTTTTGTTGTCTTATAAAGTCAACCTTTCTCAACAGGATGATATTCTTGAATAACAGGCCATTTAGCCATTTGGGCCAAAATTGCAAAGGCAGTTTTTGGATGAATCAAGTATCTGGGTTTAGCTGAAGATGGAAGCAAATTGTGCTTATATTTTCTGGAAATGCTGACTCTGAGATAGGACCTTATTGAGGAATTCATCAAGGCCCAAGGGAGCTGAGAAAATAAATGCTACCAGGCGGCTGCAAGTTGAGCACAATTCAAAAACAATACAATGTCAACTTAAGATCACAAAAGGCTGTGGTGAGTGTGACAGAATGCAAGGGCAGCGACTTGGTCTCCAGACAGATGAGGATGTGGGTAATGGGCGATGGCACTACAAATGCTTTTAGGGAAGCCTGAAGGGTAGAAGTTGGCTCTCCTTGGCCTGTATCCCCAGCTCATCACCAAGGAAGAAGCAGACACAGCCCTGAGCTTGGCAGAGTGCCCTCCCCAAAGCCCTTGTTCCAGACTTCACAAGGTCTCCAAAGAAGCTTGGGAGAGCCAGGTATAGGTTTCTTCTGCCATGTCAGTGCTCTTGAATAGACAGCTCTGGGGCCCTTTTAGAAAGTGACTTGGCTGGAGCCACACTCTTGCCAGCATGGCAGCTGTTACCACTTATACCAGGAACATCTGGCCTGAAGATTGCAGTAAAAGTGACACTTGTCTACAGAAGAAAAATGTTGAAGTATACATTTTGGACATGAAGAAATAAGTAATGACATTTAATGTTTTCATAAAGCTGCTACAGTGAGCAGCAATCATCCAACCCCCAGGCCTCGGCATAGGAGCATCTGTACAGCCCTGTATGCCTACAGGGTGGTGGAGGGCCCTTCACTGGAAGCATCATTGCAAATGTTGGCCTTTTCTCTACAGAGTAAACAGAGCCCATTGATGAGCCCCACCCCCTTTAAGATGTGAATCCCAAAACTGGGGAGTGTGTAGTGAATTCAAAGACCACTCATTCATTGCTGGGAAAGTTGATTCTGAGTTGCATTCTTGTTGCTGGGTAAATCATATTTCGGGCATCAAAATTCTCATCTTTGAAATGGGAATATTGAAGTTGAAGTGTAATGCTCCTCCAACATTTTGTATACAGGCTGTTTTAATGGTGGGAATTCTACCATTTCAATTGTTAAACATGATTCTTTCCAGATACTTCTCTTAAAATGCACAATCCTCAGGTGTGGCGATGGTTGCCATCTCCCCAAACTCCAAATAAGGAAGAAAAAGGGCCAGAGAGAACCAGTTGAGAATACACTGGGCTCTGAGATAAGGAGATATACCCAGAGAAGGAGAGACAATAGCTTCTGGACTCTACCCAGACCATAATACCCTCAGATGCTTTCCACCACTGGGTTTCTAGTACTTTGCTTCAACCTAGACATCTTCTGAATTTGATTGTAAAAAAATGAGATGGAAGATGTGGAATAAATACACTTGCTGTAGTTGACTTCCTGTTTATTGGTAGAGCATCAACAGGCAGTGACATAATAAACACACTGAATTTGACAGAAATCTAGAGATCCAAGAGATAGCACATTTCCAAACCTTCCAAACCTTGTGACAGCCATAATTTTAGCACTTCTGTTTAGAAATGTCTTTTGAATTTAAAAATGGTCCTGTGCTAAGATTATATGGGAATAATAACAACACACAAGTATCATCAGTGTCTTGTATGTGACTATATGTGTGTACATGCGTTCAACAAATATCTATGAAGCCTTATTTTGTCTTCTGTTTGGAGATGGAAGGGTAAGGTAGGTCCCACTGCTAGCCAGTTACCATCAGGCTCAGGCTGCCTCATACTTTTAGAAATCAGAAGCCTACCCTTTCTCATGTAGAAGTTGCTGGTCTTTCTCCATGACTCTTTTTACTCAGGCAGCCTGACTTCTGGGTGCCAGGGATGGGCAAGGCCACTTGGAAGTAGTCAGATGGATGGCTAACCCACATTGACCTACTGTCAGGCCACAGCAGGAGTATTAGGATTTGTAATTCTATAAGCACCTTCCAGTTGTGGTTTATTATTTTGCTTGACTTCTCCCTCCTGATTCTAGAAATGGACAGTAAAGCAGGGCTGATGATTTGGCTGGGGATCAGAATGGTGTATACTGCAAATATCCACTTGCCTACCTGTGGGTACAGGAGTTTTATTCAGTTTCTGGGAAAGTCAGTCTGAGACAGGGCCTATGATTATGTATGCGCTAATGTTGCCAGGTAATACTGCTATTATTAACACACTGCTAAGAAGCCAGCAAGCTGCCATTAGGAACTTGGCTTTGGTATCAAATGTATCTGGTTTGAATCCTAACTGCAGGCTTCACAGCTCAAGCTCTGTTCCATGTCTATGCTGGACTCTCCTCAGATGGAAATGGAGAACAGCCACCCTGTTGAACTTCTTGGTTTGCTAAGAGAATTCACCCAGCTTATGTAGGTCTGCAGCACCTGCCCAACTCCAGAGAAGAGAGAACCCATGTAAGTCTTAAGTTTGGTTACTGCTCTCTGGTGCATTGTTCCACTTCTAGAACCCTGCTTAGCAGTCTGGGCCCAGCCACCATCACAGCCATCCCAGGGCCCCTGTTTCTCACCTCTTTGTCAATAAGAAGTGGCCACAGAAGGGTGACCTCTGTTGCAGGCAGCACACACACAAGAAACCTGTTTGATCTGGTGACCTTGGCTCTTTTGATGACCAAAGTCACTCAGCTGGTGTTAGGAGTTGGACTGACCAGGGTTTTCTGTTACATTGGGGTTCCTGGACAGCTCCACTCTTAAGCTATCCTTATAAATGGTCTATAAGCACTGTGTGTGTGTTGTTATCTATGTACATGAAAGGCGACTAAAATAAGAAGTATGGAACAATTTATGCTACTTGTAGAATTCTAGAGATGGAAGCTGAGATTTTACCAAAACGAATTTGAGAAGTACTGCCAAAACAAATGAAAAAACATTTTAAAAGCAAACAAATCTGTTGGCTGTTGCCTAACATCCTGACCCCCGCTAACACAACAACAATCAGTGTTTCCATTTGGCTGTTGAGATTGTCTCTGTGTGGAATGGAGAACTCTCTGCCTAAGAGAAAGTCTAAAGTGTGCAACATGAATGGGCACATCTAGGGTTACCCATTAATCTAGCTGAAAATTCCTTCATGAATCTTCTGGTAATGCACAACCAACTGCCATGTAAAAGGGGAAATACCCCTTAGATTGTTTTAGCGATGTCTTGACCCTAACTTCCCTTGCAATCTGGGTACTCTTGCTGGTCTACAAGCACGAATCTTCAGTCTGACTACTGCTAGTCTCCCAGTTCTCTAAATTTCCAAGGGAGTTATCAGTCTCCAAGAAATTACTCTTCCCTTTTGAAATGAGAGAGAATTAGAATGAATCACGCACTCAGATAAACGCTATGTGTTGATCACCAGAAAGCCTCCTGCATGAGGTGGTTAGAAACAAACCTGTATAAACCTGCCTCTAAACAACGCTCTATTCCACTAGTAAGCAATCTAGTTTTGGAGGTTAGGATCTCAAAGAGCTTCTGATGAGTGTCATGTTCACTTCTTTCTTTTATAAAGACAAGAGGTATAAAGAATCAAGAGCCTTGTTTTTGAATCTTGGTAAGTTTTCAATGCTCAGGATTTTCTTTTTGAAAACCTGTGTGCTTTGCAGGAATGTGAAGGGTACTTCACAGGAACACACCACTGACAGATAGCGGGGCAGAGCTGTATTTGGCAGTTGCTCTTCAAATGTGTGTTAGCTAAAGTCTTCTGTCCAAGTCACTTGTGGTCCTCTAAATAGAGGCAGACTCCAGGACCCACTGTAGGTCTCCTAAATCAGAAGTGCTGAAGATGGGTCTGGGGACTTCATTTTGACAAACCCTGAGTGATTTAGCAATATGAGATATTGTCAAGCATCTTTATAAGCACCACCTTAACTCTTAGTTACCATCCCAGCAAGAGCCACCTCACCAAACTGCTCTTGAGCTGAGCTGATGTGTTTTAGCCTGTCACTCCTTATCCTTAGCTCATGCCTTTGGTACCAGGTTACCTAGAACTGTCATATCCTCTGTTAAGTGAGCATCCTGTACTTCTGACACCCAAAATTTTGACTCACTTTGCTGTCCATGTGGTGGGATCGCCTTTGTCATCCATATGAGCCAGATGGTCTTTTACAACTACCCATGGCTATCAGAAATTTAAGGTGAACATCTCCCACAACAATACATGGCTATTTCCCTTTCAATCAATCTCCTAAAATATGTGTTACAGACTGAAATCTAGTAAATAAAATTATAAACCCAGGAACTCTTTCATCTGTAATATACAAATATTTTATTATATAATATATAAACAGTATTTAGTTTTTTCCATTTTCTTGTTGTGATCTTTCATACTCAAACCAGCACTTAAATGCATGAAAAGAGCACAATCTATCCTTTTAGACTACAAGTATCATGTGATATATATTATCTTTATAAATTAATATACAGTATAAAGATCATTATATATCTCTGTAAAAATATATGTTATCTTTTTATATTTTGTATTTTCTCAGTGTGTTTCAGCAATGTTTTAGTGGAAAGATTCTCTTTAGGAAACTGGATTCATTAATAGCAAATTGATATTCTTGGGATTAGCTGGGAAAACAGGGCTATGTTTGGAGTGGGTATTCTGGTACCAGTTTAGACCATGGGAGAAGGGTAGTTGGTCTTTTTGAATGCTTAATATAAAGAGTTGCAATTTCTGGCTCTGTGTAGATGGTTCCCTAGGCTATGATGTTGCACATGTCATTAATATCTCCTTCTCATCTGGTTTCACAAAAACCAGAAAAGTGACTTTTCTGGCATAGTGACTGGTCTCAGTTTGTCTTCTCATACTGGATTAGCCCCTCAATTCCAGTACCATGCTTGCATATAGCCAAAGCTGGTACTCAAGTTCAAGTCTCAGTTGGTTGAGCAACATCATGTATACAACACAGCACAACAAAGGATAGTTTCCAAGCTCCAAGGGGCAACAGCTTCTCTTTGTCTTGGCTCCTGGCACCTCCTGAATGTGGCAGCATGGCCTCCAGAGCCCTCTGATTTATATAAGCACTAAATAGGCAGAGGCACCTGCTGCCCTTCAGTTGGCTAGGTAATGTTCCTGAAGCAGCAAGACTAAGCACTTTGTGGCCTCGGGTTACTGAGGCATGAGCTGTACACATAGCAATTTCCTGAACTATGCAGCTGGGGTCCACTCACTGGGCACCCTTTATTGAAAGTCCAAGATGAGGAAGAAATTGCCAGGTTCTACTCCTTAGAAGGGCAAAGGAAGTGGTATATACCAGGAAGTAAGCCATCTTCCCTTAAAGCTCTAGAGCAGGATAGAACATTGACTTTTCCCTTTCTGGACCAGGCTTGTCCACCCCTGTGTTGTTGTTGTTGTTGTTGTTGTTGTTGGTGGTGGTGGTGTGTGTGTGTGTGTGTGTGTGTGTGTGTGTGTGTGTGTGAATAATTTGCTCCAAGGAGTAGGGTACCAGCTGACCTTTGGTAGAAGAGAACAAGAAGAATGCAAATGAGCCCTCATCTAGGGACTTTGTCTATTCCAGGAGGCTTGAAGCAAATTAAATCTACACCTTGATCTTCTGTCTAATTTCAACTCTACGGTAAAGACCTGTTTTAATGCCATGGAGAGAGACAACTGCTGCCACTATCATCTCTTAGACACCCCCCCCCAAATGGGACTGTCCAGAGAATTGCAGAAAATTGTTTCATAAAGATGTTTCATAAAGAATCTAAGGGTTTCTATCTTCTGGTCTCTATCCAAAGAGCCTGAGCATTGATAACAAGGAAAAGACAGTGTCCAGTTAAAAACAAACCGACAAACAAGCAACACTGGGAAAATTCAGTGAAGGGAAGGAAACTCAAATGGTACAGGACAAAGGAAAGCACGGGGAGTCTCAAGAATTTAGGGAGAAATAGTTCACAGAAACAGACTCCTTTTAATTCCTATGTTTCTTCAGAAAGTCAGAAACGAATCTGTGAGGATGCTGTGCTCCAGCAAGAACTGAGCCAGAGAAGCTCATCTCAGGGCACCCAGGAGGGAGGCACACCCCAGCCCAGCTCTGAGAATCAAAATCCACCCCTACCAGATCAGGGTTCATCGTTGTTCCCAAGATGAGAAGATGCTGGTGACAAGACAGTTGCTAAGGATTTCAGATTATTTAAAAATAAATAATAAATAAAATCAGAAATGTCGGGTTTGAAGCAAGGAAACAAAAACTCTTAGCTCGCTTCTAGAAGAGTAAAAGTCCGTGTTATTTTAAAGGAATAATGGCAAATTTCGTAACTGGGGCGGGAAGAGAAAACACTTGAAAACCACTCTTAGGTAAAATTAAAAAGAAAGGGATAGCTGAGTTCCTGGCTATTCTAGGAAGGGGCACCGAGAGATGTCGCTTCCTCGACAGCAGGGGGCGCGTTTTCTTCAGGATTGCGTCCAGGGAACGCACTTAAAAACTTCGCAGCCAGACTCTTTCAGAGCCCCCAGCCGGAAATCACTGTGCAGATAACAGCCCTCCAGTGTCTGGAAATGTTTAATTACCTGGAGCGCTCCTTCCTCCAGCGTCTCTTGCAGGACCTGTACCAGGGCCGCGGGTGTGGGCAGTGATTTTAATTCAGGGTTCCATGCCAACCTCACCTGACTCCACTTTAACAACACCAGGTCTATTCTGATGCGCTCACTTCCCACCTTGGAGGAAAGGAAATTTCAATACCATCAGAGCACAGCTGGTTGTGTGTCAAAAATGAGACTAACCATTCACGTTTGTTTTACAAAAACAAAACAACTCCCCAACCTCTACCGTGCCCTTCGAACATATTTGTACAAATCATTTTACCGAAGAGAGTATGACCAGAGTTCGAGCAACCCCATGTGTATGTTCACGTTTCCCAAGTATTCTTAAAACAGAAACAAAGACAAAGGTGGATACCCACGTGGGTGTCTTGTTCTGTCTATCGCCTGTGAGAAGAGCTAGGGTGATCACAAGGAACTTAGGATGCGGGAAATGCCTGCGTGTTCACTTTTCCTTTCACTTTGTTACTTGTCTGTCACTGTCACAACAATAAACATCCGCTGTAGTGTCCATTGGTTTCTAGTCTCAGAACCCTACGTGGCTTGCACATTTTCAGAGGCAGTAAGGTCGCAGTGTGTACATAAACTGTTACCTACCTCCGGAGTTTAAACCCATCTCTTCCGAGCTGGGTTTTGACTTGATTGTCTATAATGGTTCCAGAGGAACTATCGAGCCATTGCAATTCATCATCTAAATGAACACAGAGGGAAATCTAAATCTCCTCGCTACCCGAAGGCTGCATTCATGCATATAGGAAGGGGTTAATGAGAAGACCCCCCCCCACTACCACACACAAATGTCCGAAAAGTAGTTACAGCAAAGTTTGCTGTGGAAGCAACACCTCTCAAGTGTTAAGTAAATTCCACTTAAGTAGAATGAGGTCACTTTTGTGTATCTGGGCAGTGTGGAGAGGCAAGTTTCGTGACTTAAAAAAACAAATCGGTTTGGGGAGATCACCCAAACCGATTTTAACTCCAAGATAGGCTGTATCTTGTTCTTTCCTAATGAGGGGAAAAAGGGCTAAAAAGGGCTAAAATTAGTGAGGACAAGTGGAGGTCAATATTATCCGAGGTATGCCTCGGGGGAAAAATGCAGCCAGGACTCGCAACAGCAATGGCAGCATTGCTGCCCTCGGTGTGGTCAAAGTTCGAGAGGATTCGTCTTGCAGGGCTGGGGCTCGCGCTCTGGCCGGACTTTATCTGTATCAGGTTGCACAGGGCAGCATGCGTGGGTCCCAGAGCTAGAGCTCTTATTTCTGCAGATGGGACCCTTCCCGGAGTGATCAACGCCTGCAGAATCTGGGACTTCTCCCGGTGTCCACCCTGAAGACAGGCAGCAGGCAGTGGTCAAAAGAGTGAGAGAGGCGGAGAGGAGTGGTAAACCTCCTAGTTGCTAGCTGGCTGCAGACCGCAGGCTCTATGCGAGCCTAAGCTACTGTCTCCATCCGTGGAAGCTCTAGGGGCGGAGTTCGTGGACCCCAGGGGTGAGGCTTAGGTAGGCTAGGAGTTTCCTCACCTCTGATGGTGACTCACGCTGGTGGGACCAAAAGGACCTCTGGGTATAGGCCATCTGTGGCGTGCAAGGAGTTTGAAATGAGTGGTCCTGGAAAATTCTAAACGAATTTAACTTCTTCAAAAAGTGCCTCAATCTTTCTAGGTATTCTAGGTTCTGCCCTCCACCCACTCCTTCGTGCCCCCCCCCCCAGTTTGGCCAGTTTCTCTTAAACAGATGCTGGGGGTGGGTGAGTAAGGATTCCACCCGTTGCTCTCTTTTACGCAGAGCACGGCTAGGTCCTCCTCTACCTAGGGTTCTTCCCAAAGAAGAAAGCAGGGCGCTGGATGGCCTCCGGGTCATTGGGCAGCCACACTTTGAGGGGGCTATTCAACACGGGTCTCACAGTGGCATGCCTCATTTCTCAGTCTCTAGGGCACCTTGAATTTCGTTTCCTAGTGTTCTGAGGCTGTGACTGACCCAGGAAACAGTCACTTGGGAGTCAGGGATCTAAAGCCCATTTTGGCGATCTCAGTACCCAGGCATACAGTCCTGTAAGTTCTGTCCTGCTTTGTTAATGAGCTCCCTGAAAAGAACTGGAAGCCAAAGCCTGCGGTCCCAACCTGGCTTCCCCACCCTTCTCCAAGTCCTCTCCTTTCTAGTGTTTGCTCTGAGACTAGATCAGTTTTTCCAGATAACTCAGTAAAGTGGCATCTAAAACAACCCACTTGCCTTAGGACCAGAGCACTGCCTCACCAATGTACAAAGCTCTGAACCCCCACCCCATCCCCCTCCCCCCCCCACACACACACAGTGCAGGAGGTGGCAGAGCTCTTTAGGGATCTTACTATCTGGAGGTCTCTGGAATTCCTAAGGCGCCTTGACCAAGAGTCCCCCCCCCCCAAGAATGTCAATAAGAAAGACTTGTGAGGAGTCCACAGCTGGAGATGGGATGCACACACCCCAGGAGGGTTTTTAGTTGTGACCTTGAATTGCTCTTCTTAAATGTATACCAGTTGTTAATTTGGGAAACTTTTACCTTTAGTATGGAAATTCTCCAAGCATTGCCTGAGATAGGCACCCAAAAACTTCTTAAGTCAAAGTGGTAGGAAGTTTGTGAAGCCATGGAAGGGAATGCCTGACTGGATTTTGTTTCTATTTTGTTCCCAGCTCTGAGAGGGGAGTGATCTCTGATCTCAACTCCCCCCTGCTCAAGAGGCAACACTGTGGTCAAGACTGTCAGTATTCATAGTGGTTAAGCTTCTGGGTGCATAGGCACAGGATGTGGGTCTCTTACTAGGACACCAATAATGGGATGCTCTGGGTGAAGCTCTTGAGTGAAAAGTATAGCCCAACCTCAGTTTTTCTGCCTTTCTCTAGCCAAAATTAGCCAGAGACTGCCAGGCAGGTTCTCTTATAAAGGCTTGCAAACACCAAGTCAGTTTCTATTACGGAAGGGGGATTAGATAGGGATGGGGGAAAGGTGTGGGTCATCCTCTCTGAGGACTGCTAACTCAAGAAAATCTCACAGATCAGCTTTGCATGCTAAAACTGGAGAGTGGGACACTCTTCTAGAAAGACTATATCAATGTGTTGAAGAGGCATCTGGTCCCCAGGGAAGAGAGAGAGAGAGAGAGAGAGAGAGAGAGAGAGAGAGAGAGAGAGAGAGAGAGAGAGAGAGACACTCTGGGGGCAAAGTCAGGAAGTCGAGTCAGAAATCCTTAGGTGGTTTCCCCCAAACAAGGCAGGTCAGGAATTCCAGAAGGTAGCAGGAGGGGTGGGGGCTCGCTGGGGTCAGCGGTAGGTCAGTCCTAGGGATCAATAGTAAAGAGGGTACTGGAAGTTACATAAGGCACAATCAGCGAGGATGTAGTTGCTCTAGGCCTGAGCACGGATGACTCCCTCTACACATTCAATCCAAACCAACTGTCCAGTCCTAGAGGTCCCAGTGCCTCCACTGCTCTCCAGACTCCCTCCCACCCACCCTAGGACCAGTTTGTGACTGGAGCTTCAGCGTGGAATCTGAGTTCTGAGTTCCGGGGAACTAGCTCCACTCCTCCCTATAAGCTCTGCCACGGCTCTTTCTGCGGAACTCCACACCCCAGGATCTGTGGTCAGCCATAGGCACTCGGATGTTATGGCTCACTGCAGTCAGTAATCTCTGCCCTTCCGCACCAGGAACTAGCTAGCTCTGCCAGAGTCACCGCCCAGGTCCCAAGCACTATTTGGTGTCAGAGCTCTGCTCCACGCCAGGGGTCCATCGCCTCTGGGAGGAATATCTCAGAAGAGCAGCGACTTCGCCAAGCTACAAACTGCCTGCATGCCTAAGATGCTGGTGCCGGGACACACCGGGCTCCTCCTGGCTTTTATAGGCACAACTGAATCCCAAAGCAACGCAGCAGAATTCTGAAATGCTCGGTTCTAGCCCTCTCTTGTCCGGTAGGAGCTGTTTTCTTTACTGCCTGCCTTTGGGTGTCTTGAAAACAAAATACAAAACGGATCGAGTGAGTGGGACTGTCGGGGAGTGGGCACCGGTGAGGAGAAGCAGAGGCCAAGCTAGCACAGCTGCCAAAGTCGGCTGCCCGGGTCAGCAGAACTTTGTTTCTCAGTGCGCAGGCGCAGGCAGAGTTGGGGGGCAGGGGAGGGAGGGGAGGAATCGCGAGGCAAGGGGCGGGGGGGGGTAGGGGGTGGTGGATTAAAATAAGTAGGCGGCTCGGTGCTAAGGGATGAGTGAGACGTAGCTCGGCCTCTCCCCAGCAAGTTCTCACCGGCTCGGGTTCAGACCCAGAAAGGGAGCCAGGAGCGGAGCTCACCAGACCCTGGCGGGCAGTACTCCGAGGCTGCGGAGCGCTCCCGCCTGTCCGGCACTTGGAGTCCCCGCGGCTACAGGCGCCTCAGGACTCCAGCTTGCCTGGGTCGAGCGCAGCGAGCTTCAGAGACGCGCTCTGCCAGAGGGATCGCGCTGGAACAAGGTAACTGCAGCCCCAGGGCGACTGGGCTCAGAGAGGCGAATGCGGGCTAGACTGCTGGTACCACGTCGTAGCTGGTGCCTCCAGTTTTCAGGGTCCCCAAAGGAAGTCCTTCTTGCCAAAGGAAGGCTGCAGGATCTTTGTGAAAGTGAGACCAGTTGCAGCATAGAGTTGATGGGGATGCTCCTTCAGGGACTGCTGACTCTGTGTTCTTGTTGGCCTCTGACCGGGGTAGAAAGGTGGGGACCGAGGGGTCTGGACCATTGAAACGAGCCATCCGTGGGTAGGCAGGATTCTGGTAAGGTGTCCACAGATTTTGTAAGACCGTCTGCAGGATCCCTTTAGAAACCCCCAGAACAACTTCAGAGAGCACAAACTTTTGCAGTGTGCATGTTTAATTCAGACTGGTGTTCCTTAGCTGAGGAAGAGGATAGTCATAACCCAGGACAGGTGCATTACCCCTACCCTGTTGCGCTTTTCGTCTTTTTGCGGAGTTGGTCTTCACACAGTAAGCCCTCAACACCCAGGACTACAAGGCTGCTCCCGGTCTGAAGCCTGCCTCCCACTCTGTGGTTGGGATGATCTCTATTGCAGGGTTTCTGTGTGTCCTCGGGCCTGCCGCTCTGGTGTAGGGAAGCATCCTGCGGGCACAAACGAACGTTGTCTTCTAACTGGAGACCCGAACACCCGAGAAGCAGAACCATGCTGGAGATGCACATGTCTCAAGGGTGGAGATTCTTCTGCTCTTTTGGTAGTTGCCTAACCCAGGCATAAGTGGGAAAGATAGGAACCCGAAAAGAGAGAGAAAGTGAGGGCGGCTGTTTGCTGAACAAATCCTACCTTCTTCAGCAGCCCTGATAAGAATAAAAATTGTCCTGCGCAGCCTTTTCTCAGAAGCCTGGGCGCAAGCCGGGTGGGCTCTGGAACAGAGTTTGAAGGCAAGGGTTTCTTTTAGGCAGTAATTCGATGAATTTCATCCAGGATGGGACCTGCAAGTTGGCTCTTTGAAGAGAACCACGTGCAAATCTATTCTAGTTTCACAGCCTCCAGGGAAAAAGTGGGCTGACTGACAGGGATGGGGGAACCAACCGAGGACTGACAACTGGTGGGTAGATGGTCTATCCCAAGCTCTCTGGAAAGTAATTGTGATTTCATTAAGATTGGGAAGCCAGCTCCTGGGAACACAGCAGGCATCCCAGTGTCGCAGAATGGCGAAGGAAAGTGGGCTCATTCGATTTCGTTTGTTGGAAAAATGCAGTCAAAGTATCCAGTGTTGGTCAGTCCTCTGGACCTGGATCCCAAAGCCTGTCACCATTCAACTGGGGATTCGATGTCAAGGATGATTGGGGAGGGGGGTTTGCTGCTGGGCTTCTTAAGGTACAAGCTCATGGGGTTCTTTCTGTCCTCATTAATGCAAGCAGTTAACTCGCTCACGCTCAATTAGCCCCGAATAAACCACTTTAATAGGCTGCACACTTCATTAATGCCCTGAACAGGGCTGGCGGCAGACGCGGGATTGGCGTTCCACTGCAAGAGGGACTTGAATGACTGTGCTGTGCTAGGACCCCTGCTCTGAGGCTCGAATTGAGTTCACTGCAGCGAGCGAGTCAGGACACTTACTAGTGCTTCCCACGTCTCCAGGCCTGAGCTCTGTGCTCCACGTAGAGTGCAGTCAGGGTCCGGAGGGGCTGAGGGTAGGGAGCCCTGGAGCTGGAGAGGACCGGGTTCATCTTTTTTTGCTCATCTTTTCAGGTCGCCCAGGCATATCTGCCTGTGTTTCCCTCTTAACTGAGCGCTTGAAACCAGATCTTGTATTTGGTTCATTTGTAGTACTGATGTAAAGAGCCACGTTTTGAACGAAATTCGTCCTCAGGGAAAAAATCCGTGGCAATGACCCCTGGAATCCCAAGCCTCAGAAAGCTACAGAAAGTAAACTGCTTGGTCCGTTGAGAAAAATAAATGGCATGTTGGAGGAAATAAGATTAGGCAGATAGGCTGCAAGTACCACCCCTCCAGGATCCCAAGGCCCCTCCAGTCTTTTTTGACTTCTCAGTTGAAGTAAGGAAAAGTCAGATGAAAGTTTGTGGGTTCTACCAACCCTAGCCTTTCAAGTCAGAGTGGCTCTGATTCCATCTCTCCTTGACTTCCCATATGCCTAGCAGAGAGAAGCCACGGTGGCTCCCCCTTTGCCCAGGCTGGCTCCAAGAGAGCCTAATACAGGGATCTAATTTCCAGTCCCTGGAAGCCGTCTCAAATCAAAGGGCATTCAACTAGCCGAAGTCCTGAAGTCCTGTAGACCTTTGAAGTTGGTGGGTGCCCCCTATCTAAAGGGCTCTGTGGCTTCCTCTTCAGTGGAAAGGTACTTGGTTTTCTCCTTGTCCCAGAACTCCCAGAAGGCTTTTTGTTGTTATTGTTTTGTTTTGTTTTAATTTTAAGTTTTGTCTGGCACAGGTTTTGTGTGTTGGGTAGTAGACAAGGCTGGTACAAGCTATCCTGCTGCTAGCTAACCAGGTTGGATGATAGCAGATGTGTGGTTTCCTTATCTGGGAGGGCAAATTAATTGCAGACAAATTTCAGCTAGCCTGCTCTCTTGTTTGGGGCACACATCACCCCCAGCAATACACTTTTCTTTGGATTTAGCTGTACCAACAGTCACTTTTCTGTTAACTGCTGGGTAAAGTGTCCTGGGTAAAGTGTCCTCTTGTTCCCCCCTTGCCCCCCAATGAAAATATTCTGAGCATCTCTGGACCAGCTAGGCATTTTTAGAGTCCCAGATGGAGGAAGAAACTCAACTCAAATCTCTCTGCCTTGCTTTTAGGGTTGTAGATGTTTAGACTTGCAGGGGTGAGTCTGAGCTGTGAAGACAGAGGCCAAAATGTAGTGTAGCTGATACACCCCAGAGATAGAGGAGAGATGGGAGAAAGAGAAAGAGAGGCACGGTGACAAGGAAGAAATCCATAGCCAGAGACTGACACTATGGAAGGGGAAGGACTTTACTGACACCCTACTCTGACAATCACTTGGATAATGCCATTGAACCCCAAGCTCAGAGACTTCCCAAAGTTTCCTAGTAATTTTGGCTTTCCTACCCACTTGTTCACTATATAGACCCAAATTAGAAATATCTGGAGGGGCAAGATATGAAAGACCCCCCCTTTCCCATGCATACTGAGGAACTCCACCAATATAGCCAGAAGATGACAGCCCTGGAGCCCTTGGTCACTTCCATAGGGCACCAACCTTATCCAAGAAACCCTGATCTTGCGTTTGCATTGGGAGAGTAAACAGAGCACAGCAGTTTAGGGCTGGCATTAGTGCTCCTACCCCCTCCCCTGCACTGACCTTGCTCACTGTTCTCATTAATACATGGGAAGCCTGAACGCCCAGAGAAAACCAGCTCCCCTGGGGGAGGGCACATGAGCTCCCTCATACGGAATTGCAATGGTTTGTCAGATCAAATGAACTGAACATGGATGTCATTACATTTCATGAAGTGGAGGTCACCACCAAAGGTTGGGGAATCAATCAGCTACCAAGAGGACAGAGTACACAGGATTCACCAGCTTTAAGGTACACAACAAATTTAGCTTCCAGTGAGAGTTTTAAAGATGATGACTTGATTCTTTGGACTTTGAGAAACCAAACCAGTAGTTACTCCTTAACATGTAGGAACTGGATGGTAGGCATATTTGAAGGCTCCTACATTTTGTACAGGGTTGTCCCATAAAATACTGGCTGTTCCACTTTGTCTCTGGACCTTCTTGTTGATTTTGCTTCAGAACATGTGTGAATCTAAGTATGTAAGCATGCTTCCGGAAGAGATTCTGTCATTGTAGGGCTATATAATTCTGTGTGGTCCCCAGGTTTGCCTGAACGTGGATGTCTTATCTGAATACTATGCCTGTGTTCCTGTTTGCATCCTTCACAGTTGACAACGGGCATTTAAGTTGGTTGTGTCTGTGCTTAAGGACTTAGTTTCCCATTGATGGCTTTGTGTACAATATGTGTTGGAGGTTGTTTGACCATCATATAGGATTCTGGCCAGACAGCCCTCCTGTAACTTATGTTATTTTTTGAGAAGGCCTTGGGGTTCATGGGTGGGGTCTTTGATTCCCACCTCCTATCTGCCCTAAGGGAAGGAGAGGGTATAATTGGACTGGAATTAGGAAGGAAGCTGACCACTCTGAACATCTCTTTGGCTCTCTCCCTACCCTTCTTCCTGTCTTTGCAGATCAGTAACTGAAACCGTTGCAGCTATCAACTACAGAAATGGGCAGCAAAACCTTGCCAGCACCGGTGCCCATCCACCCATCCCTGCAGCTCACCAATTACTCATTCCTTCAGGCGGTGAATGGCCTGCCTGCTGTCCCTTCGGACCACCTGCCCAACCTGTATGGTTTCAGTGCTCTGCATGCTGTGCATCTGCACCAATGGACGCTGGGCTACCCAGCCATGCACTTGCCACGTTCCTCTTTTTCTAAAGTGCCAGGTGCGGTGTCCAGCCTGATGGACGCTCGCTTCCAGTTGCCCGCCTTTCCCTGGTTTCCTCACGTCATTCACCCTAAGCCAGAGATCACCGCGGGAAGCAGCGGTGCAGCGCTTAAATCCAAGCCGCGCTTTGATTTCGCTAACCTGGCCTTGGCTGCCACACAAGAAGATCCCTCCAAGCTCGGTCGAGGGGAGGGTCCTGGCTCCCCAGCTGGTGGGCTGGGTGCCCTCCTGGATGTGACCAAGCTATCCCCAGAAAAGAAGCCCACAAGGGGACGCCTGCCTTCCAAGACTAAGAAAGAATTTGTCTGCAAGTTCTGTGGCCGTCACTTCACTAAGTCTTATAACCTACTCATCCACGAGCGGACACACACCGATGAGCGGCCTTACACCTGTGACATCTGCCACAAAGCCTTCCGGAGGCAAGACCACCTACGGGATCACAGGTGAGGCACTATAGCATCGCGGGTGGCCCCAGAGGGATCTGTTTTGGCTGCTCTGGCCTTGTGCTCTTCCCACTTAAGGTTCCTAAGAGTTCCTGGTGGCTGTAAGCATTCCCATACTTCTGGGAATTCTCTAAAACCATGAGTGAGCCTCCCCCCACACCTACCCCGCCTCCTCCTGTCCCTGCTATAGGATAGGTTTTAGAACGTGGGTGAAAGAAATACGGTAATGACTAGGATCTAAGATCAGAACTTCTTGCCTTCTTTCTCAGTACCAGGAAAGTGTTCATCTAATAGGAGTTCCTGCAAGGGTGGAGAGATTTGGTAAGGAGCACTTGAAATAGGAAGTCAGGACGTTTTAGTTTTATGAATTTCTAGTTTTCAAGAATCTCTTGGCCATGTCTACTTCTTGGGCAGTGCAGATCTAGAAACTGCCTGACCCCAGGTCTGTTGACTGACCTCCTATATTGACTGAGCCTTTAGGAGGAGGTGCCTACTCATCACCTTCAGGAAGGCAGGTGGTCTGTATGTCTAATCTGTTTATGGAATCAAAGCTCCCATCTATCGTCTTACTCTTAAACCTACAGTCTCTGCCTGGCCCGATCTCTGCCTCTTTCTGGTTTGTAGCCACAAACACCTTAACAGCAGTGGGAGGGGACAGCCAAACATAAACAACATTGCATTACGTTGTCTGTCTGTCTCTACTCCAGATATATTCACTCCAAAGAGAAGCCTTTCAAGTGTCAAGAGTGTGGGAAAGGATTCTGCCAGTCCCGGACTCTCGCTGTCCACAAGACGCTACACTCACAAGTGAAGGAGCTCAAAACCTCCAAGATCAAATGCTAAATAAACAGAACCTGCGGGGCACCAGGACCCTGGGCCGTGCTGCTGCCTCTTTTTCCAGAGGGACCCAAGCTAAAGGCGACTCTGCAGGCAGCGGGAGGGGCTTTCGGGATCTTTCTTCCACACCAACACAGTCCCCTGGGTCCCTAGCGCTCGTGGCGCTCCAGAGCTTTGCCCGGGCCACGACTCCTACAGCCTGGGCGGCTCCCCCAGGACGCGGCTAAACTCTTGGCCAAAAGGCGGTACTCAACTCACGTGGCGGAAGGGAAACTGCATTAAAAGAAAAAAAAAAAAAAAGGAAAAAAAGAAGAAAAGAAAAAATAAAATAAAAAAATAAATAAAAAAAGGAAGGAAGGAAGGAAGGAAGGAAGGAAGAAAGAAAGAAAGAAAGAAAGAAAGAAAGAAGGGGGGCGGCGAAAACTCCGCGGAGCCGCAGTGGCGCCTCTCCCAGAAGTATTACTTTTTCTATTGTTATTTTATACGTTTACCTTATTTTTTTCCTCCCTTTGACCATATAAGCTTGTAAAGTCTTGACTGCGGAGAGGGGAAAGAAAAGATGTGTGTGCCCTGGCAATTTCCAGTACCTCCCTCTTCCCCATCCCTAACATTGAGAAGCCTGCGAAAGTGTAATCCTTGTATCTGCTTCTGCCATCGGGTCCCAGGGGCCGCTGGCTCTGCGCGACTCCCTGGCGCTCAGGCTGCGCCGCTGACCTCCAGCTCCGGGCGCGGAAACGCGGCTGAGGACCAGGAGCCCAGGGTTGGCCAGGCCGACCTCGGCTCCCCTGCTTCATAGCTGCGCGCGAGCGAGCCGCCGGCCAGGAGCCGGGCGTTGTATTGTGACTGGCACTTTATGCTGACCATCGGTAACGGACATTTATCACTGGAGTTTTTTTTTAAACTATTAAATAAACGGTTATTTTACAGGCATGACAGAATGGATGCTTCCTCTCGGGCCGCGAGGGGAAAAGCTTTTTTTATTTTATTTTATTTAGAGAGGAACAGATTTCTCTTCTCTGTTCATTTTCCACCTGTCAAGTTTTTTCTCCTCGTCCTTTTATGGTGACATGGCGGACGGGCGGACGAAGCCCTACTTCTGGGGTGTTGGTCGACCTTTGTACTTATTTCCTTACTTTTCAATGTCAGGGCTCTGATCTCCTGACTCCCCAAATCCGAAAAGCTGTAGTTGCAGAGGACAGAGTCTGCTGTGCCTCCTCCCCCGCCCTCCAATTAAGCCCTGAAAAATCCTCTCTGAGTGCAGGGGTCATGTGGATCCCACGAGGGAACAGAATAACCCCTCCCCACCCAGACTGCCCCCCAATCTTTCCTATCAGCCTGTGGCTTTTGCCTTGTGGTGAGATCTTCCTTCACGGGGCCTCAAAACCATTCATGCTGTCCTCTGTCCCTGTCCTTCAGCATGGATCTGCAATAGGCAATTATCAGTCTTCTTCTGGACATCCTTGTCTGTTTCCTTTGGGAACCCCTAACTCCCAATTCTCCTCTTTAGAGCTTGTCCCCAACCCGAATCACAGCTCCAAACCTTCGGATAATTCTTGATCCCTAGCAATTTGGAAACCTTGTGAGGGATGGAAGGGGCGGAAGCCCTGGAGTCCCCACCTCCCCCTCCCTGCTTAGGAAGAGAAGTGCGAGTTCCCTCCCCCGGCCCTCGGGCAAACTGAGCCTACCCTTGGGCGTTTAGTTTTTTCACTGTTAGAAATCTGGCCACCAGGGCTCTCCGGCTTGGGGGCGGGGCCAGGCTCCCCCAGCACCAGTACCCAGACCGCAGGACCGCGCAGACGGTGGCGCCCTTGGCCTTTCCCAAACCAAGTTTAGCTTTCTCTGCTTCTACTCCTGGCACTATGTAGGAGTGCGGACCTTTGGGTTGTGCTTCCCTGCATCAATGACACAAACCCTAGCCTCAAGCAGGGTCCTGCAGACCGAGAAAGCTAGTTCAGATTGCAGTAGTTAAAAAAAAAAAAAAAAACGCTCTTCCCTTTCATGGCTAGTGTTGCCCTACTCTCTTCTGAGAAATCTACCAAGCTCTGTGGAGGCTAGACCATTGTGTCCCAGGAATTCAGTTTAGAGTTAGGGCCTCTGCCTGGTCTGCCTGAGTACCATCTACGGATCTGGAGGCCGTGCTGCCCCCTGCTGGATAGACCTGGGTGGACCATGAAAGATTGGGGTTGTGTTTCCACAACCATAAGGAAAGTTGCCACAGCACATATAAGGTGTCTCCACCAAAGACTTCTCGGACGGGTTCAGGACCCACTTACCAGTGAGCAGTGTGCCAGTTCAAGGGTACTGGTCTGTGGGATTTCCCCTTGACTGGCAGGTGCCCAATGTCTTCCACCAGAGTGTACAAGAGCAAAGCCCCAAAGAGAACGAAGCCTTTCTCTAAGAGTCTTGGGGCCTCTGGTATCCCGGGAGGTCTGTTGATTTGACATATTGGAACCCAGGGTCAACCAGGTCAGAACACGAGGTGGTTTACCTCACAGTTTATGGTAAGACAAGTTGTAGTGGCAGTGGGTTCTTTTATATAGGCCCAGTGAGGAGGGTGGTATTGATGGGCATGTCCGTGCGTGTGTGCGTACACACACACACACACACACACACACACACACACACACACACACAGAGAGAGAGAGAGAGAGAGAGAGAGAGAGAGAGAGAGAGAGAGAGCTCTTTGAGCATTTTCTGAAACTGTAAGAAAGCCATCTTTTATTCTTTCTGGAATTCTGTTCCTCCATCCCTACCACAGCTGTCCCCTTACTCCTTTCCTTTCAGGACACTCAGAACCTCTGCAGTTAGCCAGGCCCCCGGGACATCATTAATGCTGTGGAATGTTCCAGAAGGTTTGCTTGGGATGTTTTCTTTTTTGGCGCATTCCACTTCTGGCATGGTGAATCCCAAGCCCCACCCTGGGTCCAGAGGCTGAGAGGCTTTCAATATCAAACATGCATCCTCAGAAGAATGAACTCCCTGGGGCAGAAGTGTTAGCATGATGCAAAGGAATGGGGCACCAGTCTAGACAAAAATACCCAACTACTGAGGATACCACATGTTGCTCTCATGGTGTGAAAGCAGAGCCTAGTTTTTAGGAGCATTTGCTCCAAGGAATAGCAAAACTAAGCAACCTGCGATTGCAGGTGATCACTCAACAAGCCACAATTTCTGGGGCCATGTGACTGGGACACTTTCTCCTCTGGTACCCAGTGCACCTTTTCTATAGCTTGCACTATGTAAACACAAACACACACACACACACACACACACACAGAGAGAGAGAGAGAGAGAGAGAGAGAGAGAGAGAGAGAGAGAGAGAGAGAGAGAAACACACACATGGAGGGGGGATGAGGGAGAGACAGACAGTGGGTAGATTTTTCTTGCCTGCTTTAACTCTTCCCCTACACTCCTAGAAAATTTTCTCTCTTCTCTTGGCTCCACTCCCCACCAAAGTAAGCTCTTCAAGCCCCTGTCTCCTGACCTGGGTGCCTAACATGGCCTTTGGAGACCTGGTCGACTTGGAGGTGTTGTATGGAAAGTTGCAGGCCATGGGTAACCAGTTTGGAGGGTAGAAACCTTGGGGGACCCTTGGTACAGCTTAGAGTTCCTAATATGAAGAAAACAGAAGCATCCTGGGAGGTAGAACAGCTTTCAAGGGTTCCTCAAGAGGAAGAAGTTCAGGTCCCTGGAGTTTCCAGCACTATAGAAACCCTTTTCCTAGCCACTGGGTTCACTGTTCACAGGGGAGAGGAAGGAACTAACCAGAAAGCATGGGAATTCTTGGAGTCACCTTAGTTTCAAGAATGCTAGACCCGTGGTGTTAAAAATCCTCTAGAGTCAGTCTGTCTCAAACACAGGCTGGTCCCACTTTCCAAGGCATTAGGGCGTTGTGACGTCACGGTCTCCTGTTTTAGACACAGTGGCATTACACCGGCCCCTGGCCAGAGCCCAAAGGCACCATAACATCTATGGCTGCAAAGCATTAACATAGCTTTATGAAATCACAGACCAGGCTCGTTCTGCCTGGAGCAGTGATGTTCACTTATCCCAACCACGCCCCGAAAATAGTGCCCTCGGAGGCACCACGAATGGTTTGGTTCCCACCAACGTGATCCGCAGACCCGAATACTGGCAGGTGCCTTGTGTGAGGAGCAGCAGCAATTGCCTTCTCGGGGTTCCGTGGTGGTAGTGGTTTTAGCACTCCCCAGACCACACCGGTTCCAGAGCCAACTACCGCTGTGCACCCTCCCAGTCCACGCAGGCCACGCCTACTTTGGCTGCTTTCCCCTCCCACTGCGCAAGCTACGCGCTAGCCCCAGCGCAAGAGAAACTCGCCAGCTCCTGGGAAGACGGAAGGGATGGTGAGCTCAGCCTAGGGAGATTAGGGTAGTTGCTGCTAGTTGCTGCTGCATTCGGTGTTTCTCCTTCAGGGATTGGGCAAGACCCTGCATCGGTATCCCGCCACAATCCTACGCGTTAGAGGTGCATATTTAGTTCGTCGTGAATGCATTCTCAAAACCCTGGACAGTCTTTAGTCCAATTCCTCGCCCACAGAAGTGCTGAAAATTCAAGCCTCAGCAAGAGTGAGGTGGGAGCTGTGGAGCACCAGAAAGTGCCCTTCTGGATAGGGTGTTTAAAGCGAAGGTCTCCCCTGGAGCCCCCCCCCCCCCCGGGGACTCTGGGAAGCAAGGCAAGGCCTGCCTGGGTCTCTTACCTACCCATGCAACCAGGCTTTCTTTACAGCCAAACAGACCCAGTTTTCACGTTTCACATGGAAAAATTCACCAGGGATATGAAGTATTAGTTGGGGTCAAACCTCATGTCAGTGGCAAAGGAAGAATTAGAAGCTCTGTTTTCTTTGAGGCTCTGGGCCAGGAGACTTTCTATTCTAAAAATACACAAGCTTAGGGCAGGTTCCTATATTTTTGAGCCTCAGTTTTTCTCCAGCAAGGGGGGGCGGGGCGGGGGAGATAGTGCTCTCCCATTGCCTCATTGAGTTGAGAAAAGTCCTACATATCTAATAACATATTTATTGTTTTAACCAATAATTGTGCCCTAATACGATTCAGACCAACTCTAACATTTATGAACCATGCAGATGTAGCCAGTCGTCAGTTCCCTGCAGTTGCCTGCCATTTAAACTTCCTTATTCCTAGGGGAGTCGACCCCATTTTCACTTTTTGGAGGAAGTTCCAAAATCATGTCTGAGATGAGAGAAGAGAGGTTGGATCGATGGCCTTTGTGTGTGCACATGAGCACCTCTCTCTCTCTCTCTCTCTCTCTCTCTCTCTCTCTCTCTGTGTGTGTGTGTGTGTGTGTGTGTGTGTGTGTGTGTGTGCGTGCGCGCGCGCGCGCGCGCGCGTGCGTGCATGCACCACATTGGGAGATGAGAGGAAGATATTGGCTGTTTTTCTTTAACACACTCCTTAGTTTTTGAGACAGGGTCTCTCACTTGAACTTGAAGCTTGCTATTTCTGCTGGACCAGGCTAGTTACTGAGAAAAGGGAGTTCACAGGATGCTCTAGCCATAGCATGGTTACACCAGCATATGTCTTCACTCATTCACCATAACCCTAGTCCTAGCTATTAGCTGTCAGCTGTCATTCTAGGACAAGGTTCCTAGCCAGTGTTAATTCCAGTCCCAGAGATGAGAATACAGGATGGACCCAGAACAGTGGCAAGGATAGAACAGTTGAAGGGTTTGTGTTTTTCTTTTTCAAATACTGAACTTACTCTCAGCAGTTCAGTTGTATGGGAATAATAAAATACAATTAATTTTAAGTAATTTTTAAATGTTTCACTTAATTGAACTGTTCTATGACCTAGAGACTGAGTTAAATTTTATTCATGATAATGATACAGATATATTGCTTTCTGCCATTTGTAGGAGTTGCTACCATTGAGAGGAGGGATGGCTAACCTTTTGGCTTTACTAGGTCACATTGGATGAAGAATTGTCATGGACTACACATTGTAGGGGTTTCCAATCCACATTCATGTGTTGTGTAAACATACGTGTTTATTTTTCTTTACACCATGACAGGGCATTATCATCTACAAAATTTATACTCTAGAACCATGCATATATATGAATATGTATTAATACACACTTAGGATTTATATGTTCATAGATACCCTAGGCTATTTGTGGCCTATAGGCTGTAGGTTTGGACACTCCTGGCTGAGAACTTGCATTTATATAGTGGCATAGGATGAGAAATTATGAAGACCTGGGTGGGAAGGATGGCTAGACTTCTAAAATGACTAAAGAGACAAAGGATTTACAGAGGATATAATTCTTAAATAATTAAATTTACTTGTGAGGTCCATTCTCATCTTGTTAACCTAAGTAGAGAGCCAAATGACTCTGTGCAAGCAGAATTGATTACAAGTATCTCAAAGATCACACCAACTCCCGCAGGCCTTCAGTAGGCCAAGAAAAAGACAAGAGATACAGTGCGGGATTATGAAGAACAGTCTATGGCCTTGCTGCAGACAGAGATCAGTTAGCAATGCTACATTTGACCAAGGACACTCTAAGATGTTTGGAGAAACTATAAGAGTTATTATTATCTGTTTGAGAAATCTGTGTATTACATACACATACACTATTTCTTTTTCTTTCTTTTTTTTTTTAAATCTTTACAGGAATTTATTTTTAGCATAGGTTATATGTCTAAGGCTCTATTTTGTAAAACTTGTATTTTCTTTCCTTTTCTTTTCTTTTTTTATTTTTTATAACCAAGTCCATTTAAATAAAAACAAACATTTATAGACAATATTTGGGAATTTGGGCCTCGTTCTTTCCAAACTACTTCCTGCTGGTAAGGGGCACTGTCATGGGGGATTCTAAGAAGATGCAGAAATCCTGGCTGTAGTCTGTCAGGATGCTTTGTCCAGCTGTTTTGAATGTAGGATCACCTCGTACTCTGTTTCAGGCAGTCTGGCTTGATCAAACCACAATAGTCTGGAAGGAATCCACAGCCTTTCATTTTCTGTGGAAATAAAAATAGAAGTCCTTTTCCCCAGTAACTTGTCCTTGAACTTAAATTTTGGAGTCAAAGCATTTTTAAATTTAATTTATTATTTTACGTGTCGATCACAGTTCCCTCTCCCTCCCTAACTCCCTCCCTTTAACCTCTCTGCCCTCTCACATGCACCCTAACCACTCTCCCCTCCCATCCCCCTACCCCAATTCCATATGTAGGGGAATGTCATCCAGTTGGGGTCATGTAGATCTGACAGGTCATATGAAGTAGGGTCTGGGGCTTCTCTCCTGTCTCTAGGTTAAAGCAGTTATCCCTCCATGGGGGATGTGTTCCCAAGGTCCCTTTGTGCATCAGGGATACATCCTGGCTCCACTGTCTGAGGTCCCTTAGACTGCTCAGTCCTTCTGGCTGAGACCCATATTCAAGGGGGCCTGAGTCAGTCCCATGCTGGCTTCTCAGCTATCAGTCTGGTGGCCTGTTAGCTCCTCCTTGTTCAGGTAAGCTGTCTCTATGTGTTTCTGCAGCCTGGTCTTGTCCTCTCCATCTGCATCTGGATTCTACTTCGACTCAGTGTTTATGTATGGGTGTTTTCTCCTATTTCCAACAGGTATTAGATGAGGGCTCCATGGATAAGTTAGTTGTTGATCTCACTCTCCAGGAAGGGCATTTATGGTAGCCTTTCCATGGTTGCTCAAATTGTTAGTTGGCGGCAGTCTTGTAGTTCTCTAGACCTTTCTTTGTGTTCAATTTTATCTTCAAACCAATATTGGCTCCCTCTTTTATGTTCTCTCTCTCTCTCTCTCTCCCTCCCTCTCTCTCTTCTATTCCTAACTGGGCTCAATCTTCCTAGTCGCACGTGTTTTCCTTTCCTCCCCCTCCTTTTCTCCTACTTCTCTCTCCATTCGCTGCCCCCCCCTCTCCTGTACTCTGGGGGACTTGTCCCTTCCCGGTTCTATGAGGGACTTTATATGAATCTCTTAGAATACACCTTGTATCCTAGTTCCTGATAGCTAAGGATGTTGAGCACTTTCTTAAGTGTCTTTCAGCCTTTTTGATTTCCTCTATTGAGATTTCTTTCTTCAGTTCTGTACCCCATTTTTTAAATAGGGTTATTTGGTGTTTTGTTGACTAGTTTCTTGAGTTCTTTGTATATTTTGGAGATCGCCCTTTGTCGGATATAGGATTGGTGAAAATCTTTTTCCAGTCTGTGGGTTGCCGTTTGGTCTTGTCCACTGTGTCCTTTGCCTTACAGAAGCTTCTAAGTTTGAAGAGGTCCCATTTATTAATTGTTGCTCTCAGTGTCTGTGCCTCTGGAGTTAAGTTCAGGAAGCCGTCTCCTATACCAATTTGTTCAAGGGTACCTCCTACTTTCTCTTCTAAGAGGTTCAATGTGGCTGGATTGATGTTGAGGTCTTTGATCCATTTGGACTTAAGTTTTGTGCATGGCGACAGACATGGGTCTATCTGCAGTCTTCTACACACCCTCACCCAATTGTGCCAGCACCATTTGTTGAAGATGCTTTCCTCCCCCCCATTGTATAATTTTAGCTGTTTTGTCGAAAATCAGGTGTTCATAGGTGTGTGGGTTAATATCAGGATTTTCAACTTGATTCCTTTGGTCTACCTTTCTATTTTTGTGCCAATACCAGGCTTTGTTGTTAAATATCTTGTTTTCTCCATCTATAGTGATTGAGAGTTTTGCTGGGCATAGTAGCCTGGGCTGGCATCTGTGGTCTCTTAATACTTGTAGAACATCTATGCAGGACCTTCTGGCCTTGAGGGTTTCCATGGAGAAGTCAGGTGTAATTTTGATAGGTCTGCCTTTATATGTTACCTGTCCTTTTTCCTTCGCTGCTCTTAATATTCTTTCTTTATTCTGTATGCTAGGTGTTTTGATTATTATATGTCGAGGGGTCTTTTTTCTTTGGTCCAGCCTATTTGGTGTTCGGTATGCTTCTTGTACTTTCATAGGCATGTCCTTCTTCAGATTTGGAAAGTTTTCCTCAATGATTTTGTTGAATATGTTTTTGGCACCTTTGAGGTGGGCTTTCTAACCTTCCTCTATGCCTATTATTCTTTATTCTTAGGTTTGGCCTTTTCATGGTGTCCCACATTTCCTGGATGTTTTGTGTTAAGGATTTGTTGGATTTATGATTTTCTTTGGTCGATGAATCTATTTCTTCTAGTTTATCTTCTGCGCCTGAGATTCTCTCTTCCATCTCTTGAATTCTATTGGTTATGCTTGTGTCCGTGGTTTCCGATTTTTTGCCCAGCTGTTCAATTTCCAGCCTTCCTTCCGTTTGTGTTGCCTTTATTTTCTCAATTTCAGTTTTCAAGTCTTGAACTGTTTCCTTCACCTGGTTAATTGTTTTTTCTTGGCTTTCTGTACTTTCCTTAAGGAATTTGTTCATTTCTTCCACTTTTTTGTTTGTTTTTTCCTCCATTTCTTTAAGGGATTTTCTCACATATTCTTTGAGGGCCTCTATCATTTTTATGATGGTAATTTTTAAGTTGTTCCCTTCTGCTTCCTCTGCGTTGTTGTTGTGTTCCGTTCTAGTTGGTGTAGATTCCCTAGATTCTGATGGTATCATGCTTGTCTTTCTGTTGTTAGGTGTTTTCTTGTATTGCTGTCTTCCTGTAGCTTCTTCTGGTAGGTGTTGGTGGGGTCTCCTCCTCTCTCTATGGTACTTCCCCAGTGGGCTTATGTGGGTCAGAGGTTCAATATCTGTAGCTCTGGGTGGTTCAAGCTCTCTAGGAGGTCTCTCAGCAGACAGGGATCCAGGGATGGGGTCAGGGATGAGGATCCAGTAGAAGATGCCTGCAAAAACTCAGAGTGGTCCTGCAGAAAAGGCGGATCTCTGGGAGTGGCCGGGACTCCAGCAGAGGACTGGAGGTGGGGTCAGAGACCAAGCAGGTGGAAATTAGACGTGGTCGGTCCCGTGTGGATAGTCAGGTCTCCTTTGTTCATAGTTGCTCCGAGAAGTCCCCGAAGTAGGGTGGACTGTTGGCTCCACCCTCTGTCCCAGTGCTTAACCAGAGCAGTGGGACAGTGGGCAGGGTAGGGCACAGGGTGTGTGTGGGGGGGGAAGGCTCGTGGTGGGGATGGATGGGGGTGTATCAGAGCTCCAAGGGTGCTCTAGATGGGGACAGGACACAGGAGCAGTGGGATCAGGGGCCAACCCAGGGAGTTCTGGGAGGAGGAGGGGGAAGTTGTAGGGGAGAGGCAGCCCCAATTGGGCCCAGACTCACCTCTAGCCAATGACTGGCAGAAGAGGACAAAGGCTGAGCTGATTCTTGGGAGGTTTCTGGATGATAGGCAGATCTCACTGGAAACTGGCACTCTCCAGCTGAGGCCTCTTTCTTTAGCAGAGGCCCTGCTTAGAGGGTCAAGGATCTTGCCACTATTTATTTTCTTTCTTTCTTTCTTTCTTTCTTTCTTTTCTTTTCTTTCCTTTTTTTTTTTTTTTTTTTTTTTTTTTTTTTTTTTGGAGACAGGGTGTAAGATACATATTTTAAATATTTATTTACTTGAATTCTTTATGTTTGAATGTTTGCCTGCACATATGTATGTACACCACATGCACACTGATGTCTGTGAAGACCAAAAGAAGCCATTGGATTCCCTGCAACTAGAGTTACAGGGGGTTGAGCTTCCATGCAGATGCTGGGAACTGAACCCAGGTCCTCTGCAGGAGCTGAGTGCTCTTGACTGTTGAGTCATCCCTCCAATCCATTTGTAATTAAGTCCATATTTCATGTGGTATATTTCTTTGATTCATTTGATCAGCACACACATATGCATAATTAATACATGGGCAAGTATTGTGATGATATTTTGCTCTTAAGTTCTACTTTTTTTGTTTCTGGTTGCCCTTTATTGATGCCCACTTCTTTTTCTTTAAGTCACTGTGTCACTTCAAGAGACCTACTCTGATGCCCTTTTCATGACATATTGTCTCACTTTTGATGTCTTAAGTTAGTGTATAATGCCATTTGCCTTTTGAATGATGCAATGGGTCCTGTAATGCCTGACAAGATTCCACTTTATATGTCATCTAAAACTTGGTCAGTTTTCCCCAGAGTCACTCTTTTTACTACCCAAGGGTGCTGAAGTGGGGGCCATAAGTACTCTGTGATTTGAATGGCTATTACAGAACGTGGCTTTTCCATAAGGCTAGCCCAAGAGAACTCAAGTTTGCCTGTCCTTGACAGTAGTACTCATGGAGACTTCAGTGTGGTGGCTGGGACAATGACAGGCTTTCATATGGAAAAGGCATGAGACAGTAGTAGGGTGGCTAGCCAGGGAGTCAGGCAAGTTTTTAGCTGTAGAAAAGAGTAATTTTAATTTTAATTGTTGTAGTCTTGTATTTAACTGTGATAGCTGGGACTGAAGGGCTGGGAGAGGCATTGTAGTGACATATTTCTTCAGCATCCTCTCTCCCTGTAATTTAATTTGATCATTTCTAAACACAGAGAAATTGCATTTCATAGTGAATACCCAATTACCCATCACTTAGGTTTTACAATCAACATTTTCCTGTACTTGATTTATCACATACATCTACCAACCCATTCTTCAAACCATCAAAGTGAAAACTTGGGACAGTGAGATGGCTCAGTGGGTAAAGTGTTTGGCATCAAGCCTGATGCCCTGAGTTCCATCCCCAACATGCACATGGTAGAAAGGGAGAGCCAACTTCCACAAGTTATCCTTTGACCTCCATTCATACTTTTGTACATTGCAGCTCCCCCCCCCACTTACACACTACTAACAACTGTAACCATTGAGATGGCTCACTAGTTAAGAGTGCATTATGTTCTCACACAGGACTAAGATTCAACCCCAGCAGCCTCACTGGACAGCTCACAAGTAAGTGCCTGTAACTCTAGCTTCAGGTGGTCCAATGCCTATGGCTTCCCCACTTACATTCATATTCCTCCCTCACACAAAATTTAAAGTGAAAACATACAAACATACAGCGATGATTAATCTTAGGTATTAATTTCACACTGCTGGGAAGATCCCTTCTATTAAGGAATTGCTTTCATCATATTAGCCTAATGGTAGGTCTGTGGGGGCATCTTCTTGATTGCTGGTTGATGTGGAAGGGCTCAGGTCAGGTGGGTGATACCATCCCTGGGCAGGTGCTCCTGGGTGATGTAGGATAGGTAGGTGAATCTAAGCCCAGAAGCAAGCCAGCATCCCTCTAATGTTGCCACTTCAGTTCCTGCTTCTAAGTCGATGCCCTGCTTCCCTTGGTGATGGACTGCAACCTGTAAGCTAGAATAAACCCTTTCCTCTCCAGATTGCTTTTGGTTCCCATACAAGTAGAGAAAGAAATTAGGAGAGAAATTGGTACCAAGGGGGTGGGGTAGGTATTATTGTGACAAACCTGTGTTGTTTGAGGGAGGGTTTAAGGAAGTGTTTGGAACTTTGGGCTGAAAAAAACCACTGGGTGCTCAGGGCTTAATGGGTGTTCTGGGGGAGGCTGGAAGTTAAATCCATTGAAAAAAAAATGCAGAAAATAGAGGCATGACTTGTGAAGTTTCAAAGGGCAGTGAGAGTCTCTCAAAGATGCTATCAGGGGTGTTTGTGTGATATATTTGAATGAAGAGTCTGGTTTATGAACAGCTACACTGGAAGAACCTTCTGTGATTAACAAGAGAACAAAACCACTGAAGTGAAGCCTTTGCTTTGTTCAAGTGGGGCTAAACTATCAGCTGTGTTTAATAAGAGCCCAGCACCACTGGGTTGAAGTCTTCTGGCAAGTATTTCCTCAGGGTCAGCACACAGGAGCTGTGGTCCACTGGGAGGTAACAAGGCTGCATGTGAAGCTGCCAGCAGAGCCTGGCAAATAACATGTAACAGTCTCCCACCTGGTACTGTTGTTGAAGGCATGAAGAGGTCATGGAGAGCAGCTAAGACTTGGCACTGTGTGGCAGGAAAAGTGTCTCCCTGAAGAGAAGCCAGGAGAGGGCCACTGGTGAAGGTGCAGCCTAAGTTGCTGCAGAAATCCTGGGACTGAAGGCATCGTGGGGAGATCTTGGCCCCATGTAGCAGTGTCCTCTGAAGAATGGGAAGCCACTAGTGAAGGGATAACATCAGTTGCAGTGCAGAGCTTAGGATATTTGAGGTGTTCCTTGTTTTCTGCCATGCTACAACTCAGCCAATGTATCCTTGCGTATGGATTTATATACATCATTGTGTAAAAATATTCCTGGAATCCCAGCTGTCAGACTGGAGTCCATGAGCTCCCCTTGTCCAGGTCAGCTGTTTCTGTGGGTTTCTCAAGCCTGGTCTTGACTCCTTTGCTTATCACTCCTCCCTCTCTGCAACTGGATTCCAGGAGTTCGGCTCAGTGTTTAGCTCTGGGTATCTGCTTCTGCTTCCATCAGCTACTGGATGAAGGCTCTAGGGTGACATATAAAATAGTCATCAATCTCATTATTGTGGGAGGTCATTTAAGTAGCCTCTCCGCTGTTGCTTAGATTGTTAGTTGGGGTCATCCTTGTATATCTCTGGACATTTAAACGTCTATTATGGTATCTCTTTTCTTGCTCTCCAGCATAGGACCAACCCAGACTCCATGAACTAGGGTGTTAGTTAGGAGGACTGGGCAGTTTGTGGGGCCTCTGGTAGTGGATCAGTATTTATCCCTAGTATAGGAATGGACTTTGGGATCCCATTCCACATAGAGGGATACTCCCTCAGCCTAGGTACATGGGTGAGGGCCTAGGCCCTGCTCCAAATGATATGACAGACTTTGAAGAGTCCTCATGGAAAGCCTCACCCTCCCTAGGGAGCAGAAAGGGGATGGGATGGGGGTTGGTGGTGGGAACAGGGGAGAATGAGAGGGTGACATGTAAAACAAGCTTGTTTCAAATTTAAATAAAAATTATCATAAATTTAGGGGAAGAAAAAAATTCCTAGGATCAAAACCATGTTCAAAACTTCCAAGTATTTCACCATTAAGAGATGTCAACATGATATCCAATTGATCATAAAACTTTTTAATGTTGTTTTTAAGTCCCTTTATCCTCCTTCTGGTGTAGTTTTCTTAAACATTTCCTATACATGCTTGAGATCCATATAAAATAATGCTGTTTAGTCTTAACAATTAAGCATAATCACAGGCCAGTGACTCTGTTCCCTTTAGTTGGCTGAGCTACTGCTTTTTCCCTTGTTTGCTGATCCCTGGTGTTTCACATTTCTTTATTTCATTTCCCTTCTATTTGAGATCCTTGTTAATTTACTGGGACAGGTCCTTCTGGCAAATTTAGATTTCCTGCATCTTCCTGTCATCCCTGCAGGATAATGTCACCAGGTACAAAATTCTGGGTCCATGACTTTTTTATTTTAGTCCTTGGAAAACAATGCTGGCTCCTTTTAGCTCACATGAATTGCTCTTTCCTACTCTGTGTAAAATTTATTTTCTTGGGCTGGGGAGCTGGCTCTGTGGATTAAAATATTTGCCGTGCAGCCTCAGTGACCTAAATTCTGACTCCTAGAACCTAGTCCTCATATGTTGACTGGAATGATCCTATGACAGTATAAAACTTTTACTTATTCACAACTATTGGTATTTAAGATCTTGTGGATAAAAGTATATTGTTTTCAATACATCCCTCCTGCCACTCCTCCCATTCCTGCCCACTCCGCCCCCCATCTCCCCCAGATCCTCAACTCCCTCATGGCCTCCCTGGGTATCCACTGCACACAGCATAACAATATTGTATAAAACTAGGCACGGACCATCATCTCAAGGCTGGACAAGGCAATCCAGCAGGAGGAAAAGGGTCCAAAGAGCTGACAAAAGAGTCAGAGACACCTCTACTTCTGCTGCTAGGGAGTCCCACAAAAATACTGCACTAGCAACCATAACTACATGCAGAGGACCTAGTGCAGACTCCTGTGGGCTCCATGATTGCCACTGCTCTGTCTCCATGAGCCCCTATGTGCCTTGCTTAGTTGAAGTCTGTGGGCTGTGTTCTCTTAGTGTCTTCAACCCCTATAACTCCTACATTTATTACTCAAAATTTTTACTTTAGGTGAAACCTCTTCAGGTTTAAGTCATTAAAAAATTGTGTCTTCTACTATTGTTGTTTATAAAAATAAGAACATTCAACCCATTGGTAGGGAGAATTGCTTTCTTTTATGTGGTTGTCCCTTGTCTGTTATGCAGATATAATTTTAAACATAAATTATGTATAGAATTTTAAGGCTCATTACACTTTTGGCAATGGGATATTTAGGAATCACTTCAAAGTTTTCTAGAGTATGTTTCCTTTAGCATCAAAATATTTCCTAAAGGAATAAATTCTTTCCTAGAATTGTGCCATATATATTTCTCAGTGTTGCTTTGCTTAGGAAGAGGAACAGTTACTGAGACAAAGCTTCCCTTCAGTCAATATTATTTACTGGTTAAAGCCTGCGAGTGGAAGAAGTGCCTGGCTTCTATATAGAATATAGAGTTTCTTCTGCAGTCAGGTCATTCAGATTAAAGTACACAGCATGAGAGAAACTCGGAAGTGGTGAACCTATAATTATGACAAATTTCACCCAGAACATTGTGAGGGCCACTTTAGCCAAATCCTGTAGTGTCTCAGTTTCTACCTGTAAATGAGAATTAAAAATACCTATCTACTAATTCCAACACTTTCCTTTTCCACAAATTAAACTTCAGTTTGTACTATAGGTATAGGCAATATTGCTAAATCTGTTCACTTTTTATTTAAATACATCCTTGATCATTACTAGCATGTAACAGATTTTGATCTCAGAACTTGGAATAGATATAAAATTATTTCAGAATTAATTTCTAGGATTGTTAAATTCATTTTTGTTACCAGTAATAAACAAACTCTTTTTTTATTTTTAGATACTCCAATTTTTAGTCTGTTGAGGTAGTCTATGCCTATAATTCCAGCATTCAGGAAACAGGTAGGAAATCACAGTATGTTCAAAGTCAACAGTCTACATAACGAGTTCTAGTCCAACCAGAACTACAAACATAAACACAGAACAAGCACAGAAAAACCCAAACCAAACAACAAACAAACAACAAACAGACACAAATACCACCCAACCCCCCAACTCGGATTTTTCAGTTCTCTTGCAGAGTCCTCCCATGGATATATGGATTCAGGCAGAAAGAGAGAAGGCTTGACATGAACTGTGTGCCAGACAGACATGGATTAAAATAGCTATAATTAGTAAATCAATTTCATATTTAGGAAACACACTGAAGTGTGAGCCTCTTCTCACTGGCCTCAGAAACACAATAAAACAAGAGCAACTGCTCTCAAAGCAAGAACAATGCCAAAAAATTTTTTTGAAATAATTAGCATAAAGGTTTGAGTTGTAAATATTTGTTTCTAGAGAAACAGATGAAGTCAAACTCATTTCAGATTTCAAAGGGAGAGGGCTCCTGGTTGTTAGGCAGGGCTGACCATATTGCTGTGTTAAAATGGAAATGCTTGCAGGCGCCCTAGCTACATTCCTAGGGAGGGTAGAGACTCTCCCTCAGATCCTAGACTGGATCTTAGATGTGGTAGGGGACTCTCATGGAATCCATGCATAGTTTCACTCCTATTTATACTCTTCAAAATTTGAAATTACAGATGAGCCAATACCAAGTATTACATGGCTTCTGCTGTAGACATTGGAAGCATCTCATTGGTTACTAGATAAATTTTGGATTGAAAACGAAAAAGAAATGTCTAGAGTTTATCTGTGTGACATTGATTTACTCCCTGAAGATCTGTTGGCACAAAGAAAGTATCTACAAAGCTGTCCTTGTAGCTACCAAGAAACCAGGGGTAAGCCTACATGCTCTTTCCAGCTTGCTGATTTCGCTGTTTTCCACATTGGGTGTTTATTTTTACCCTGTCTGGCAGGCACTAGGCTCTCTGAAGTGTGGGAACTGTCCTAGCAAGCACACAGCCAAAAACATGGATACACAGCTGACCCTGTATCTCAGATGGGCTTTGAAGTGTGTGCTTCTCTGGCCTAGGAAGGTCTTTAGTGCCGAACAGAAACGTTTAACTTTATAGTCTCTTGTTGGCAAGACACTGAGATTTTCTTCCTTCTCTTTGAAAATCAGTTAACCAACAAACTGATCAGCCAACACTTTCCCACCCTCTTGGAGTTTAGAACTCCCTGCTTCTGAACAATTTTCTCCTCACTTGATGAGTGATGCTGTTGAGAATGAGAAATTATGGGAATTAATTTTTTTTTCAAGACAAGGTTCTCTGTATTGCTCTGAAGCCTGTCCTGGAAGCTCTGTAGACCAGGCTGGCCTTGAACTCACAGAGATTCACCTGCCTCTGCCTCCTGAATGCTGTGATTAAAGTTGTGCACCACCAACACCAGGCTGTAGTAAATATTTTGTATAGCTCCAACCACATCCAGAATATGCTGTGAAATTTCAACCACAGAGTTTTCCTTTTATTTTATGGAGGCTTGGAAGTATACACTTCCCCCAAGGAGACAAACTTAGCTGCTTTGGTAAAATAGGAAGTTGGCTTTACAGACAGTCTATTACCATGAAGACAGTATGTTTTACTCTTTTTAATCATATATTTAAGATGACACATTTCAAATGGCTGAAAAGTTATAGGGCAAATTAAAGCAATCCAGTTAATAAACAAAGATGGGATAGAAGAGGTAAGAGAACCTAAAGCAGTGGTTCTCAACCTGTGGCTTGCAACCTCTGTAGCTATTGCTGGTGAACCTGTGCTGGTAGCCACATCCCTATGGGAATGGCTTCAGGCAGATGAAAGTGGAAAAAGGGAAGCTTGAGGTGTGGCTCCTTTATGGGAGACCCTTTCTCTTGAGTCAGATCCCATAGGAAGGGCAGAGAAGCGCTCCTGGGGTTCTTTTTATCTTTCTGTGTGATTGTTCCCCAATGAACACCCATTTATCATTTATCTTGGGTCTAGTGAAATCATTACACCCATGCCTTCAAATCTCCATGGTTTGCATATCAGATATATACCTTATGATTCAAAAGAGTTGCACAATTGCAGTTAGGAAGTAGCTACAAAGTAATTTTATGATTGGGGGATCATTACCACATGAGGAATTGCATTAAAGGGTTGCAGCATTAGGAAGGTTGAGAACCACTGGCCTAGAGACTCATTCTCAGAGTCAGGAATTTTTTCATTGTCTATAGATAGAACTTTCAGAGGAGAGGAGGGTCTGCTAGGATGAAATGACCCCAAGCCATCAGCTCTGTGGATTCCTGGGCAACCCTTGGGGTGGGTGGACTTCTCTGTTACCTGATGCCAAGAGGTTGGTGTTAAGGAAAAGCTTCTACTGGTGCCCTCTGTGGTATGCGGCATATCTACAGAGCTAGAATAGGAGGGCTCTGTCCTCTTGGGTGTCCTTTCAGTAAACCTCTCATCACAGCCACCTCTTGAGGCTTTTGCCGCAACACAGGGATGTGATAGGCAGCCTGTCAAGGAGATTGTAGGTGCATTAGTAGGATTAACAGAGAAGGCTAATATTGTAGTGTTTCCAGAGTTCATCTGCAGTGGCAGGGAACAGGCTGTTTGCCTGCCAGACAGGACAGGCATAGGCTTCAGAATTGATGTCACACCTGGGACTGGCCTCATAGTGGTCAGAGGCATAACAGCCCCATTGTGTTGGAGTTGTGTTTATGTATTTTTCTTCCATAACAGAGTTTACTATAACTTTAATCTGAAGATGATAAACATTCTTTCCTATTTCATTGACTAAGTGACTGGCATACATCAGCAGCACTCAGAGCTAGATTCTTATCCCGGTGGTTGTACAAATGTGGCCAGTTTTGTTTCTGTTTGTTAATTTTGGAAATGAATGGATTGGAAAAGCATGTGAGTTTAAATATCAATCCTTTTCATCTGATATAACGCTAAGGCAATTTTGATGTATTCCTGTGCTTTTTCAAAATTGTATTTATAAAATATGTTTGGTTTTAAAATACTGTATTATAAACATTCATCATTTTCTTTCAGTATAGTATGTATTTAGTTTTTAAGACAGGATTTCTCTGTGTAACAGTCCTGGTTGTCCTGGAACTTACTTTGTAGACCAAGCTTGCCTGGAACTAAGAGTTCTGAGTTCTGCCTCCTGAGTGCTGGAATTAAAGACATGCACCACCATACCCTGCCCAGCTTTAATTGTTAATCAGGATTTTTTTATGTGCCTGTGTTTACATTAGTGTATTATTGGTATACAATAAGTTGCCACCAAATTTGGCGATTTAGTGTACTTCTAGTGGCTTAACATGTGCTAGCTTTCTTTCAACACATCCTCTTTGTCCTTATAGCAGCAACAGTGCACGGAGTTATTGGATGCTTGACTTCCTCCTCTGTGATGTCCTGGAGAGACTTTCTACTTTGAAGAGCATACATGATTAAGTCAGTCAGGTCCAGAGAACAATCTCCACTTTAGGGTGAGCTACAGCTGTGGTAGATAAAACCAGGTGATCATTTCCAGAATTCCATGTGGCATATATATCAAGGACAAGACACCATGGAGGTTATCCTATATTTTTGCATAGCACAATTGTTAGGAACTAGCAGCCAGCTGACCCCTACCCCGATGATGGGCTAGACGCGCATGGCCATGTCATCCCTAAGTCAGTCTTACCTGGCTGCCAGAGGACTCAGTTAAGCATGCACAAGCTCCCTTTTAAAGCAAGCATTCCAAATGCTTCGCTCTCTCTGGTCTCTCTCTGGTCTCTCTCTGGTTCCTCTCTCTGGTTTCTCTCTTGCCCCCTCCCTGCTCTCTCTCTCTCCTGCTTTCGGTTGGCCACCAGCTACCCCCTCTTTCTCTCCCTTCTCTCAATAAACTCCACGTGGGCGCTGAGTCTCGTGTTTGTGTTTCTTAGGCATTAGCTGCAGCAAAAGAACAACAACAATACTATCATTTCTTTGACAGTTTTAATATTTTAAAATCTGATTGTGTTTTAAGATTTTTGTTAGTATTATAAGAAGTGTTCTTGGATGGGTATGTAATTAGTGTTAGTTTAACATGAAATAATGTTATAGCTTATGCTTTATTTTTAATAAATTTCAACATAGACTTTTATAATTGAATGGCATTTTGAATTTTACATGAATGGATCCCTGCTGTCTATTTTGTAAGTATATTTTTCTTGTTTGCAGAGTAGTAAGAACATGTACTATGTTTGTATAATTTTGACTAAAATGTTTGTGAAAGCAGGATTGATTTTGGCTAATAGTTTCTGAGGATTAGTAAATACTCATTTGGTCCCATTTTCTGGTCCTGTATTGAGGCAGCACATCATGATGGCAAGATTCCGTGGAGGAAGAGCTTCTTTAGTTCATGGCAGCCAGGAAGTGGAGAGTAAGACAGGAAGGGTCTCGGGAAAGATACATCTTTCAAAGATAGTCCATGTGACCTGTTTCCTCCAGCCATGCCCCACATTATAGTTACACCACCACTCAATGCTTGATTCACATTTTCAATCTTCCAGGGTATTAAACCATTTATTATGTCAGAGTTGTTATTATCTACAATTACCCTAATAGAGATACCCAGAAATGCTTTAACAATTTCCTAGGTATTTGTCTGTCAAATTTTGAATTGACAGTCTAAGTTAATCATCATGGGAAAATAATGCTATTCTGTTTCTCTACAAATATCTCAGTTGCACACTTAGTGATACAAAAATGCTTTATATACACACATACAGGTGCCCCTATGCCTTTTGTTGCTGTTTAGAATGTCCTTAAGTACCTCAAGATTTTAGAAGTATTGATTTATGTTTTTCAGGGTTTTCAAAGTGGAGTCATTATTTTTATTTAAGTATCAATGTGCATAAAAGTTCCATTGATATTATGATGGTTCGTTTGATTATCAAAGTGACAGGATTTAGAATGACCATGGAAAGAAGTCTCTGGGCATGTCTATGATTGATGATCTAGTTTAGGGGATTGAAGTAGAAAGATCTACCCTAAATGTGAATGGTGCCATTCCATGGGCTGGAGTCCCAGACTGAATACAGAGGAAGAAGTGAGTTGGGCACAGACATTTATTGATTTGTTTTTGCTACCTGTGTGTGGATGCAATATGACTAGTTGCCTCCTGCTTACCAGCCATTATGGATTGTATCACTGCACCCAAGAGACAAAATAAACCCCTTCTCTTTCAAATGTTTTTTGTCAGGGATTTTTATCATAGCAGCAATATGAATAACTGGTACTGTTATATAGTACCATGTAGTAAGTTTTTTTCTCTAAATGGTTAATCATTAGGCTAATGATTAAAATACTCATGTTACCCTATATTTCAAATATGAGTTTACTACTTGGCTCTTTCGGGCTCTATTCAACTGTATTCAACTGCTGCTAGCAGTATTTTTTTTCCCTTCTGATATACATCGAAATATACTACACTGCAAGTTTGTCATTGTAATTCTTGTTTCTCAATACATTACTGGTTATTTATTCTTATACTTATTACTTTAGAAGGAATTGAAATATCTGATGGAACTTTATTTGAACTGTTATGGTTTTATAAAATGTAATTTGAAGTAATGGCACTTTTGGACTGTAGTTTTTCCATTTCAGATGTACAGCATGGTCTAGCATCATTAAAAAATTCCCCATACATTTCTTTTTATTTTTTGTTTTTTTTCCCCTTACATCATTGTAAATTTAAAAATATTCCCATTACAACAAAAATATAAACTTACATAAAGATTGCTCTATGTTTGTGTGATCCATTTGAAAGTAAATTGCAAATTTCATGGTTTAATAACCACATATCATTGAGCATGTGATATAGAGATGGCAATGCAGTATATGCAGGTTTCTCATATACATGAGATTTTTTTTATTATTTTATAACCAAGTCCATTTAAATGAAAACAAACATTTATACACAATATTTGGGAATTTGGACGTTGTTCTTTCCAAACAACTTCCTGCTGCTAAGGGGCGTTGTCTTGGGGGATTCGAAGGAGATTCAGATATCCTGGCTGTAGTCTGTCAGGCTGCTTTGTCCAGCTATTTTGAATGTAGGATCACCTGGTACTCTGTTTCAGGTGGTCTGGCTTGATCAAACCACATTAGTCTGGAAGGAATCCACATCTTTTCATTTTCTGTGGAAACAAAAATAGATATCCTTTTCCCCAGTAACTTGTACTTAAACTTAAATTTTGGAGTCAAAGCATTTTTTTTTATTTTAATTTAATTTATTATTTTACATGTCGATCCCAGTTCCCTATCTCTCTCTCTTTCCCTCCCTCCCTCCCAACCTTCCTCACTCCCTCCCTTCCTCCTTCCCTTCTTCCCTTCCTTTTACCCTCTCTGCCTGCTCACATGCACTCTAACCACCCTCCCATCCCCCCACCCCAATTCCATATGTAGGGGAATGTCATCCAGTAGGGGTCATGTAGGTCTGACAGGTCATATGAAGTAGGGACTAGGGCATCTTTCCTGTCTCTAGATTAAGGCAGTTATCCCTCCATGGGGGATGTGTTCACAAATTTGTGCACCAGGGATACATCCTGGCTCCACTGTCTGAGGTCGCTTAGATTGCTCAGTCCTTCTGGCTGAGACCCATATTCAGGGGGGCCTGAGTCAGTCCCATGCTGGCTTCCCAGCTATCAGTCTGGTGGCCTGTTAGCTCCTCCTTGTTCAGGTAAGCTATCTATGTGTTTCTGCAGCCTGGTCTTGTCCTCTCCATCTGCATCTGAGTTCTACTTCAACTCAGTGTTTATGTATGGGTGCTTGCTCCTGTTTCCAACAGGCATTAGTTGAGGGCTCCATGGATAAGTTAGTTGTTGATTTCACTCTCCAGGAAGGGCATTTATGGTAGCCTTTCCACAGAAGCTCAAATTGTTAGTTGGCAGCAGTCTTGTAGTTCTCTCGACCTTTCTTTGTGTTCAATTTTATCTTCAAACCAACATTGGCTCCCTATTTTATGTTCTCTCTCTCTCTCTCTTGCTCTCTGTCTCTCTCTTTTTCCTGTCTTCTATTCCTATTCAGGCTAAATCTTCCTGGTCAGACATGTTTTCCTTCTCCTCCCCCTGGTTTTCTCCTACTTCTCTCTCCATTAGCGGCCCCCCCCCACTTCCCCTGTGCTCTGGGGGACTTGTCCATTACCATTTCTGTGAGGGACTTTATATGAATCTCTTAGAATACACCTTGTATCCTAGTTCCTCTGGTGGTGTGAATTATAGGCTGGTGATCATTTGATCTAGGTCTAAAATCCATATACGAATGAGTACATACTGTGTTCCTCTTTTTGTGACTGGGTTACCTCATTCAGGATGGTTTCTTCAAGTGCCATCCACTTGCCTGCGAATTTCAAGATACCATTATTTTTTTCTGCAGAGTAGTATTCCATTATGTAGATGTGCCACATCTTCATTAACCATTCTTCAATTGAGGGGCATCTAGGTTGATTCCAGGTTCTTGCTATTACAAATAGTGCTGCTATGAACATAGTTGAACAGATGTCTTTGTTGCATGAATGTGAATCCTTTGGGTATATGCCTAAGAGGGGGATTGCCGGGTCCTGTGGTAAACTAATTCCCATTTTCCTGAGGAACCGCCATACTGATCTCCAAAATGGCTGTATGAGTTTGCACTCCCACCAGCAGTGGAGGAGTGTTCCCTTTTCTCCACATCCTCTCCAACATAAGTCATCACTGGTGTGTCTAATTTTAGCCATTCTGGCAGGGGTAAGATGGTATCTCAAAGTTGTTTTGATTTGCATTTCCCTGATAGCTAAGGACATGGAGCATTTTCTTAAGTGTCTTTCAGCCTTTTTGATTTCCTCTATTGAGAATTCTTTCTTCAGTTCTGTACCCCATTTTTTAATAGGGTTATTAGGTGTTGTGTTGACTAGTTTCTTGAGTTCTTTGTATATTTTGGAGATCAGCCCTTTGTCGGATATAGGATTGGTGAAAATCTTTTTCCAGTCTGTGGGCTGCCGTTTGGTCTTGTCAACTGTGTCCTTTGCCTTACAGAAGCTTCTAAGTTTGAAGAGGTCCCATTTATTAATTGTTTCTTTCAGTGTCTGTGCCCCTGGAGTTATGTTCAGGAAGCCGTCTCCTATACCAATTTGTTCAAGGGTACCTCCTACTTTCTCTTCTAAGAGGTTCAATGTGGCTGGATTGATGTTGAGGTCTTTGATCCATTTGGACTTAAGTTTTGTGCATGGTGACAGACATGGATCTATCTGCAGTCTTCTACACACCCTTCAGTCCCAGCCCTTCAGTCCCAGCTATCACAGTTAAATACATGGATGGGGTCAAGGATGAGGATCCAGTAGAAGATGCCAGCAGGTACTCACAGTGGTCCTGCAGAGATAGGTGGATCTCTGGGAGGGGCCTGGGGCTCCAGCAGAGGACTGGAGGTGGGGTCAGAAACCAAGCAGTTGGAAATTACGGGTGGTCCTGTGTGGATAGTCAGGTCTCCTTTGTTCAGAGTTTCTCTGAGAAATCTCTGAAGTAGGGTGGACTGTTGGCTCCACCCTCTGTCCCAGTGCTCAACCAGAGCATCAGGACTGTGCATAGGGTAGGGCACAGGGTAGGGGGGGCAGGCTCAAGGTGGGGATGGGTGGGGTGTTTCAGAGCTCCAAGGGTGCTCTCTGTGGGGAGAGGAGACAGGAGCAGCAGGATCAGGGGCCAACCCAGGGAGTTCCGGGGGTGGGAGGTTGAAGGGTTCAGCAGCCCCGATTGGGCCCAGACTCACCTCTGGCCAATAGCTGGTGGAAGAGGACAAGGGCTGAGCTGAAACTTGGGAAGGTTTTGCTGGATAGTTGGATCTCACTGGAAACTGGAACTCTCCAGCTGAGGCCTCTTCCTTTAGCAGAGGCCTGGATTTGGGGGTCAAGGATCTTGCCCGCAGGAACTCAGAGTGGACCTGCAGAGATAGGCAGATCTCTGGGAGGGGCCTGGGGCTCCAGCAGGGGACTAGACATGGGGCCAGTGACCAAGCAGGTGGAAATTACGGGTGGTCCTGCGTGGATAGTCAGGTCTCTTTTGTTCAGAGTTGCTCTGAGAAATCTCCGAAGTAGGGTGGACTGTTGGCTCCACCCTCTGTCCCAGTGCTCAACCAGAGTGGCAGGACTATGGGTAGGGTAGGGCACAGAGTAGGGGGTGCAGGCTTGCGGTGGGGATGGTTGGGGGTGTATCAGAGCTCCAAGGATGCTCTCGGTGGGGACAGGAGACAGGAGCAGCAGAATCAGGGGCCAACCCAGGGAGTTCGGGTGGGGGGGGGGAGGTTGTAGGGGACAGGCAGCCCCGATTGGGCCCAGACTCACCTCTGGCCAATAGCTGGCGGAAGAGCCATACATGAGATTTTATGGGTTACTAAAAGTATACTAAAAATTGGATACTATTACTCTCATTTTGCAAATGAAGAAACTGAAGCTAAGAGAAGTTAAGTTTCTAGGCTATTATTGTATAATAATCTACAGAATTGGGACCAGAAGCATGTTTATGTCTTTCTCAACTCTGTGCATTGTTCCCAACATCACATGCTCCCAGGAAGCCATCACAAGAGGTATCATTTTTGCAAATGTTATTTAGGCTGGGAGTGTGTGACTCATGGGTAAAAATTTATCTAGCTTGTTCAATATTCTGTGTTTGATGCCCAGGACCATTGGCAAATATAACAATTCAAAACACAAACTGTATTCATCAGGGTCCTCTAGAGGGATAGGTCTGACAGAACAAATATATGTTGAGAAGGTATTTATTAGGTAGACTTATATGATATAGTGTGGGTAGCCCAACAATGGCTGTCTCATACTATAGAAGCTGAGGGTCCAGTAGTTTCTCTGTCTATGAAACTGGAAGTCTCCATGGTTTTGATCTTACGACATAGAGGTTTCCTAGAGAGCTGCTGGTCTTTAGCCTATTTGTGAATCCTGAAGTTGTTAGTTCTAATGCCATTTCTAATACCATCAATGAATGACACAATGGTAGCAACAGAATAGACGAATTTAACAGAAGAATGAAAGTGAGCAGGCAAAAAGTAAAATTTCCATTTTTCAGCTCTTTTTTTCTGGCTTCCCAGTGAAAGGTACTGCCGGTGTTTAGCACAGGTCTTCCACATTAAATAATCTGATCAATGAGACATCTCACAGGAGTGCCAAACAGCTTGCTTTAAACTTGATTTCAGGTATAGTCAAGCTGAAAATCAGGATTCGCTGTCTGAGAGTTCCCAAAGTCATTCATCTGAGTAAACACTTGTGTGATCAAGGATGGCACTTATAACACTATAAGGGAAAATCTTCAGGACATTTTTGTGTCAGTCTCTGTGACAAAATATCTAACTGAAGAAACTCAGGGAAGGTAGGGTTTATTCTTGCTTAAAATCTGAGGGGAAGCTGGTTATGAATGAGAAGACATTGTAACAGAAGTATAGAGCAGATGGTTCTCTTTTATTAATACTCAGGAGGCAGAGAGTAATAATGCATGCCGCTGGCTCATTCTCTGATTTTTTTTTGGGGGGGGGTTCTCAAGATATGGTTTCTCTGTATTGCTTTGGAACCTGTCCTGGAACTAGCTCTGTAGACCATGCTGGCCATGAACTCACAGAGATCCACCTGCCTCTGCCTCCTGAGTGCTGGGATTAGAGGCATTTGCCACCAATGCCTGGCTCATTAAGAAATACAATCATCTAGTCCATGGAATGGTGCTATTCACACTCAAGGTGGTTCTTCATATTTCAAATAACCTAGCATAGATAACCCATTTTAGGCATGCAAGGAGGCTAAACTAAGCTAGACAGTTCTTCATACGTGTGCTCATAGGCTTGTGTCCTAGACAATACTATGTCCTGTCAAGTTGACAGTCAATAGCCATCACAGATGTGTTTTAGAATTCCTCGGGTTTACTACTTATAATATAGGGATAGTGAAAGTGCATGTTTACTAGAGCTATTTGAAGGGAAAGACTGACAATTTGGTGAGCTCAGTACAGTTTAAACACTTTATAATACTACATAACCTCCTGTGGTTTAGAAGTCATGAAAAATGTGACAAGCTGACTATTAACTTCTGTGGAATTGCAATGATCCAACATACTTAAGTGTCAGTTGCTTTTTTTTATTGCTGTGAAGAGATACAATGAGCAAGGCAATGTATATAAGAAAACAATAAGGGGTTACTTACAGTTTCAGAGAGTGAGTCCATGAACATTATTAGCAGGGAGTGTGACAGCAGCCCAGCAGGCATAGCACTGGCAGAGTAGCTTAAAGCCTACATATTATCTGCAATTTGGAGGCAGAGAGAGTGATACAGGACCTGAGCTGGGCTTTTCAAATTTCAAAGTCTACCTCCTAGTTCAGTGGTTCTCAGCCCATGTTTCATGACCCCTTCAGTTCAAATGACCCTTTCACAGGGGTCACCTAATACCATTAGAAAACACATATTTACATTACAATCCATAACATTAGCAAAATTACAGTTATGAAGTAGCAATGAAAATAATATTATGGTTGGGAGTCATCACATGTGAACTGTATTAAAGGGACGCAGCATTAAGAAGATTGAGAATAATTGCCTTAGTGACACACCTCTTTCAACAAGGCCATAGCTCCTAATCCTTTCCAAAATAGTTCCACCAATGAGGGACCAAGTGTTCAGATATATGAGCCTATGGGAATTATTCTCATTCAAACCACCACAATAAGGAAGGAAGCACTTCCTGGAAGAGTGGGTAGCTATCGGGTTTTTGAAAACAAACACATCTTACTCAGATTGGGTGTTTAAAAACAGAGCAGTAATGTGGTAGACTCATGAAGGTGGTGCAGTGTCTCCCACAGGGGAAGGCCTGAAAGACACAAGAACATCACCTTCCTGTCAAACCTCCATTCCTCTGTTCTACTTAGAACTTCAAGCAGTGTGGAGAGCCAAGAACCATCATGACTTAAGAAATGTAATGTTTTAAATGCATCACATTTTGGAAAGTGGTTTAATTTCTGAGAAATGGAGCAATACTTCTGGACTTTGCCTTGGGGACACAGTTGTGAGAGTTACAGTTTTTTAGAAACACAATTTGGCAAATTTTCTCAGAATTAGCATCTGTAACTTCTTTAACTGGCATTTGGTGTTCTGACAGGAAACTCCTATTGTATCAATAGAGGAAAATTTTGATTCTGTACTGTAATGTGTGATTAAATTAAGGCCGCTCTTTCATGAGCTTTGGAGAAACAGGATAATATGTTGAACCAGAATGTGTGGACACAAATTCCCAACACAACATGTGTGCAGGTTGCAGCTCTAGAGTTCAAGAATTCATGGGCGAATCAGACACAGTCACTATTTTTAGAAAAGCAACCATCAGATAGCAACAAAAGTATATTGGACATTCAATCACATGTGCATACCTGATGCTTTATATAAACACATATATGTATATGGGTTTGGGGGCAGTAGTATGCTAAAAAAAGACAGACCTAAAGTTGTGAGTGTGTTAGTATGATGACCATGTCAGCACAGGGACCCATGGATTTACAAAAACAGAGGTCTATAGAAAGTCAAAGGAATGATGCTTAAAATTCATTTTGCTATTCCAGTTTTGAGGCTACCTCCTTAAGTGGAGGTATCTGATTGATAGTCTAGTTAGAGAGATAGTCATATTCCTAAGTTTTGGTTAAATGCAGTACAACCCTACATGTGTCATGGAGGTATGGATAGGATCCAGCTAAAGATCTCACTTTCCAGAGCTGTCAGACATGAGGAATGGGAGTGAGAGGACTCAGGGTCCCTGTGTAGAAAAGGAATTGTTAGAAAGAAACACCGAGTCTGGAAGAATTTTGTCCAAAGACCTGGCCACAACCTTGTCCAAGTGGGGAGATCAAAGTGCCTCTGCTAGATTTAAGATGAGGTCCACATCCTTGAGAGCCAGGTGCTGCTGTGGCCAAGGACTTTGTTGCTTGTCTGGCTGCCTTTCAGAAACAGAGCTGAGAATGGACATGTGGGACTGATTAGGAAACTGAGATGCTTGGGAAAAATGTAGACATCAGAGACATGAAAACAAAAACACATTCAAGTGTTTATATGTGGAATGTGCCTATCACTGAGATTTATGTGCCCAAAAGGCCTCATGTTGAGCTACCTGTACATCTTCCTGGGGAGAGGACTTGTCTTCAGAGGCCCCCCCCTGCTCTCACACACAGTAATGGCTTTCCTTGTACACACCTAATAGTTATCACATTTCCCTCTATGAGATGGAGTGTTAGGGGCTCTGTTTAACTGAGGGCTTCACAAGATTCCCTGAAGGCAGGCTTGAGGAGTGTGTGTGTGTGTGTGTGTGTATTTGCACAGATGTATAATAGAGGGATGAAGGATCTGGACTGAGCTTATTAGTTATCAGCATTTGGTAAGTTACACAATTTCTCAAGAGTCAGGTGGATTGATGTTTTCCAACACAGGAACAAATAAATTTGAGTGAGGTTCATTCTATATATTAGATTCCATATGTCTCACATGTTGCTATCATTGTTATATTTTAGGCATGTGCTAATGGAATATGGATGTAGAGGAAAGTTAGAATCTTTTTTTGGGGGGGGGGGCAACATGAACTCATGCATTGCTGTCCATAGTGCTGAACTATCATTCCACTGGGCTTTGCTTTTGCTTCTAACCCCATAGCCACTCTTCATGACTTTTAATCCTTTTCTCAGGGAATTCTGAGACAGGGACGATGGATAAAGTGACCAGGATGGCAGAGAAGCAACTAACAATGAGTTTGGACACACCTGGGAAAAGATTAGGGAGGAGAATGAGACTTCTCAGTTTGTTTTAGGAATTTGTGTTATTCAAACTGAAAACATAAATAAAAGATAAAGGTTAAATGGACTGCAAGTGCTCTTGTAGAATATAAGCATGGTGAGTTACATGTGTAGAGCAACGCAACAAGAATTGTTTAAGATAGGTGTCAGTATTAGTTGAGCTATGGTGATGTTTAGTGTTAAGAAATATTTTTAGAATTTGATCTAATAAAGTATTGAATCTTCTAGTTTGCCACAGAACAGGTAAAACTTGTACTACAATGTGAAGACAATTCCATGCAGTACTGATAAATTCAACATTCTCAGTTTAGGATTTTAAAAACTTTTGTATGTGTTGCAGGTGTTTGATGAGGGGGAGAAGGAGAGAGACCAGGAATGTCTGTATCATAGTAGACATAGCATGTAGAGGTCAAAGGACAGCCACAACTCAGTCCTCAGCTTCCACCTTGTTTGTTTGGAAAGGTCTCTTTAGTTGTTTGCAGATGCACAGGCCATTCAAGCTGGCTCACTAACTTGCAGGAATTCTGTTTCCATCTTCTTAGTATTTCACTGCAGAATGTTGGGATCACACACACACAGGCACACATGTCCAGCATTGATCTAGGTTCTGGGGATTCAAACTCACATCCTCAGACTTTTAGCAAGCACTTTGTTGGCTTAAACAGAGGTGGGTTTTAGAATACATCTGTCAAAACTAGCAAGGACGGTATTGAATCTACAAACAGCTGCATGCATACACATCTTGGCTACTTTGGAAGCAGCTCAGTGCTTGGGTGGGGATTCTTAATATGCTATCAAGAAAAGTGGTGCTGGGTAAGGGTTACACTTCCGTGTCAAATATCCATCAATTTTTGTCATAATTCAATCGTTGTGCTGGTTAATGTTTGCCAACTTGACACAAACTAGGTTACCTGTAAAGAAGGTATCTTATGTGACTTGCCTCCCTCTGGTTGGCCCATGGGGCATTGCTGTTATTGGTAATTGATATGAGAGAACTGTAGCCCACCCTGGATGGTGCCACCTCTGGGCGGTTGGTCCTGGTTTGTGTAAGAAAGCGGGTTTGTGCAGGAGCATGATAGGATGACAGTAAAGCATCGTTCTTCCTCAGTGGTCCCTACTTCTTCTCTGACTTCCTTCACTGTTGAACTGTAAGTATAAGATGAATAATCCCCATTTTATTCTAAGTTGATTTTTGGCCATTGTGCTTATCACAGCAACAGAAAGCAAACTGGAAGAATGAACGAGTCATAAGTCTGAGAGCTTGGCACTAGGGTGGGCATCTTATAGATATCATAGCTTAGGGAAAGCTGCAGTCCTTCTGAAAACTGGGGGATACCTTGGAATGTTTTTAATCACTCTCACTGAAGGACAAGATTGTGAAATTATTTTTTTCAGTCATGTCTTGACAAGAGGAAAAGGCTGCTTTCCCCAATGGCTCCTAGGTAGTCCCACACTACACGCTTCCATGTCTCCTAACTTTGCTTTCAATCCAGGAGACCAAGCATGGCCTCTCAAGGGCTTTGGGTAGTTCTGAGAATCTTGTTGTCTTCAACATGACCTGTCTCTCCTGACTTTCCTCTTGAGTGCTAGGGGCTCTCCCTCCCTGTCCCTTGTGGAGTGGGACTTCATTCAGAAGGGAGCAAGGTGCAGTATGAGGTCACCCTTTGGTTCCTGCTAAATCTTAAACTTCAATTCTCAGAAACATTTCAGAAATGTTTCTCAAACATTTACAAGAAGCAAGAGGTATTTTGATAGGCTTATAAACTTTATTCACTTTTCACAAATACTGAAGTTACTGCTTTATTTTAGTAATAGGAATTACATGTTGTGCTATAAAGGCAAAGGGCAAAATAGTTCAGGGATAACTGTGCCTCTAATTAAGACTTCAGAGCACATAGGAGTGAGTGGAGGGTGAGTAACATTGTACAACCTATGGCTGAATCTTTTAAAAACTGTGAGCTACTCAAGTTCCATTTTATTTAATAAAACCCTTTATGGAAAACTAAGAGAACATTGAGTTCATTAACAGCATTTGCAGGTTTCCATGAGGAGCAGATGGACCCACTGGGAAGGCTGGAGAGGAAATATGAGTGCATGATGAGCTCCAGAGTTAAGGGTCTGCTTGAAATCTGTTAGCATGACAGCATTGTATTCATAAGCTTTAACCTCAGTTGGAACTAAGTACTTATGTCTGTTATTTCCAATAACCTCTTCTTTCTTAGTTTCTACACATGTACACTTATTCACATACAATTTCATACTCAATCTTACTATGGTTTTTTTTCTACTAGTGTTTTAATGCATATTATGGTTTGTATTTATTTTCTTTTGGTAATGATGGTGACAATGTTGATGACAACCATTCTAAATAGAACCATAGCTGTAAGGGTGTCATATTTTTTCCATATTCCTTTAAATGTCTACCTTGAACTTTGAACTTCTACCTAACTCAGTAGGTTTCAGCTTAAAAGGTAGCTAAGATTTATAAGGAGGCTTCCTGTACTTATATTGCAAATAATTTATGTGTATGGATGTTTTGCCTGAATGTGCATATGTGTACTCCATATGTACCTGGTATAGAGGCAGCAGAGGACACTGGATACCTTCGAAATCAAATTGCAAATGGTCTTGGGCTGTCCTATGAGAGCTGGACATTGAACCCAGGTTATCTGCTAGAGAAGAAAGTATTTTTAAGTACTGAGACATCTTTCTAGGTACATGAAAAACTTTTTAATATCAATTAAACAGAGACCCTTTGAAAATAATCTTGCAAACCAACTACTATAGAAGCTTCCATATTAGGGCAACAGTGCACTTAGCAGACCTGAGAGGCTAATAATAAAAATCTCATTGGAAAGAGTTGTTGAGTAATTAGATTCCAAATACTCCCTAAACATTAAAAATCATTGCTCTGGGTTACTCTCTAGAGATTGACAATAAGACCCTATTGCTGAATATACCATGTACCTGAGTTATAGAACATGGCATAATCAAACTGGTATGGACCTTATCCTTATTAGCTAGCTTTCGTAGAGCTGGTAATTCTGTGCAAGCTACTGGAGGGGAACATAGGCATCAATAATTCCCTCTTGTGACTTCTTCAAGATATAATAATAACTGGCCTGGCAAGAGGTGCCCCTTTGTACAATACTGGCACAAACAGCATGAGAGTAACCACCCACTTTCTGATTAGATTTAAGTCCTGTTTCACAAGATGAAACACATACCTGATATCATTATCATGCAGAGGACAGGCCTGATAATGACAGATCACAGGCCCTAGGGGAGAACCCATTACTATTACACTACTACATGGATGTAGTATTAAACTGACTCTTATTTGCATCAACATTCACCTGAGAAGCCTTTTTGTAGTAGAAGATGAGTAACACAGAGGCAGGCCCACACCTGGAAAAAGTTCAGAGAATAAGAGACCATAGAAGGCTCAGACCTAAAAACAAAAACAAAAACAAACAACAACAACAAAAAACCCATATATACCCCACTCTCTCTCTCTCTCAAGGCTCAGGGATTATTGTGGAAAGTGGGATGGAAATGGTGGGTGACCACAAAGAAACATTATCTTCTGGACACAACAGGGAAGCTCATATGAACATAGAGAGTTTGTGTCAGTATGCACGAAGCTCTTACAACCCAAGTCAAACCAAATACCAGCATAAACAGGGGAACTGGGCACACTATCCCACTCCTACCTGTGGAAATTGGCAACGGTTAGTTTATGGGTGAGAACGAAATATCTTTCTATAGGAGTGTAGCCTCCAAACAGTTGGTCACTCTTCAGTGGAAGGCCACATGTTCAGGGATATTTTGGGGCAGCATAGATTGGTCTTGAAGGATTGAGAGAGAGAGAGAGAGAGGAACACAACATTGGGTGATAGGGAAGGGCAGGTATCTGGGAAAATTTTGGGAGTGAAGACAATCAGAACATGCAAGAAAACCTCAAAGAACTAATGCTTAAAATTAATTTAAAAAAAATAGGTGGTGCTGGTGCATGCCTTTAATCCCAGTTCTTGAGAGACAGAGATAGGCAGATCTCTGTGGGTTTGAGGGCATGGTGCAGTGTGGTGGTAACACGGACAAAAAAAAATTAAAAAAACAAGGATATTAATGAAACAGTAGTCTGTGATTGTTAAGGGACTGTCAGTTGTGAGATGCTTCTGAAAATTATGAATTAATTTTTTTTTTTACCACCAGCTTTTACTCTTCTTTTTTCTTGTTTTTGTATCTTCTTTTTTATTATTATCCATTTGATTTTTAGACACAGGTAATTGATGATTTTCAATTTATTTGAGAGGCAAACACTATGTCAACCAGCTAGAAGCTGCAGCCCTGCATACTCTTGACTTGGTTCCTATGGTGAAATTTTCCCTGGAGATACACAACTCTTTTGTTATGTTTTAAATATTAACTATCCTCCCCCAGCATCTGATGTTTAAGTCTCAATCCCTGGCTGGTGAGTTGTATTACTGAGGATTGATGGCTTCACAAGGGCTTCTACCTACCAGTGAATTATTCCACTGGTGCATTCATATGTCATTCATAAGTGGTGGTAGTTTTTGGAGATGTTGAAGTTCCAGTTGGAAGAAGTGGGTCACATGATGTGCTTCCTTGTGGGTTGTATGCATCAACAAATTTCTCCCTTTTCTTCCATTTCCTTTCTTTCTTACCCACTCCATATTTTCACATTATTTTCTTTTCTCACAGGTATTGTGTAGGTAGCTACTAATACTCTTGTGTTTAAGACCATAATGACTATGGCATATATAGCAGACATAGAGCTTCCAGCCTTCCCTGCCCTTCTGCCATGATGCTGTGCTTCTTCATAGGCCCAGAAGGGAGAAAGTCAACCAATCATGGAATGAAATATTTGAAACCATGAGATGAAAACAAATCCTCGTTCTATCAAATTGTTTGTAGTAGTTTAAAGGAGGAATGTCCTTCCTAGGCTCAGGTATTTGAACCCCTGGACCCCAGCTGAAAGAGCTATTTGGATGGTTCTATGAAACCTTTAGGAAGGACAGTCTTTTTGGAGGAAGTGTATCACTAGAGGTAGTCTTTGAGTTTATAGGCTTGCCCAACTGTCACTTTACTCTCTGCCCCATATTTGACATTGGAGATGGTGTTCAGTATCTCAGCTTCCTGCTCTGGCCACCACCACCACCATGTGTCTGTCTCCTAATTAGTTTGGCCTGTAGGCATGTCTGTGATGTAGTCTTTTGAGTATGTCAATTGCTGTGAGAATTTCTGCCTAAAAAGTAGGTGCCATCATTCCCTGGGATTTGGGGTCTGGACTCTCTCTCTTTCTCTCCTTCTGACATGCAATCATGTGTGTGTGTGTGTGTGTGTGTGTGTGTGTGTGTGTGTGCGTGCATGTGTGTGCAAGAATGAAGGAGCGCGCGCGCGCGCACACACACACACACACACACACACACACATACCATACTTGATCCCCCCCCCCTCTGTCTGTGCAGGACTAAATAAGCTGAATACAATTGTACATGCATTCATTCTCTTTCTACTTTTGACTGTGGATTTAGGTTTCTTCCCCCTTCACTTTCCCACAGTGATGACTAAAACTTGAGATTGTGAGCCAAGTAAATCTTTCTCCCCCAAGTAAGGTGCTTTTGTCAGGGTATTTTATCAAAGCACCATGAACTAAAACTAAGACAAATTGTAACTGATAATAGCTAGTTGGAAAAAAATCCTCCTGTTGGGAACTTGTATTTTTTTCTTTCTTTTCTCCTCTGAACAAAATGAAATGATATTGTTAGATCACAACCACCACTCTCTTAAACATCTAAATTTGGGCAATTTGTTTTAGGGTTTTAGTCTATAAATATCACTGTAATTGGCATACTTATGCATAAATTATTCATCCTCATTTCTGAATATTTCTTTGGAGCTTGGCTTCCAAAGCCTCACCACTTTGTTGCAGACCCGCAAAGGCTCCTAGCGCCTTCCCTGCCCTCTTTCCTTTTGACTTTGTTTTGGGTTAAAGAAAGTTCTTCAGGAAGACACTGGGGTGGGAAATTCAGTGCTATTGATTGGATGGTGAAACAGGAATAATGACAGATTCTGCCCCAGGAGACTTTAATACAGGAAAGTAGTAAGATCTGTTTGGGGCTTGGGTGGGTAAAGCAGAGAGGGTCCAGCTTTTGTGTCTTGAGTACTATTGCTGCCTGGAATCTCCCTTTGCTCCCCATGGCTTTCCGTGCTGGGCTTTATAGGATTACAGTTGAGTTCATAGCTCAAGCTCAGCCAGAAACAATCCTGTCTGTATCCCCTTGAGCCACAATGTTGTCTCATAGTGAAGAGTGGGGGCAGCAACCCTCAGGGCTGTTAGCAGCTCTAACTTTGAGAGGATAGCCTGTAAAATGTTCAGGAAGACCTGAAACCCCTCTCCCCGGGCGGATATCACCTTCTTCCTTAGGATTTTATATAGAACCTGATCCTCTTTGCCCAACTGGAGCCAAATAAACAGGACTCTCGAAGGAGCCCGATGGCTCAGCTGTGGAAGTCCCACAGTGAGGTCTGGTTTTGATGTATTGCTGAAGGATACGATCATGGTTGGAGAAGTAGATGGCTTTTGCCAGTTTGAGAGAGAGGTCATGTTTTTAATTTAACTTAATTTCCTACACCAAAGAGAATGTTCAATAGGATATTCGACTTTTGCACCTTTAATGAGACCAGATGCTCTGGGGCCTGCAGCCATGAAGAGAAAACAGATTTTCTCGTTTACACTTCTGCTTCGTGCGTTTTCTAAATGGGGCGCGTGCAGTTCCTAAAGGATGCCGCTCTCATTTGTCAATGCTCTTTCTCCTTTTCCATCTGTCCTCCCTTCCTTCCTCTTTCCTTCATTGCCTGCCTCCTTGCCTCCTCTGCCTTTCCTTCCCCTTTTGCTCTCTCATTAGTGTTACCATCTTCTTATTCTTTGAAAGCTTAGTTGTGTATACATTGCATTTCCTTTAGCGTTATCTTTGAGTGTGTGTGTGTGTGTGTGTGTGTGTGTGTGTGTGTGTGTGTGTGTGTGTGTGTGTTTTAAAGCAAATCAGTATGCTTGGATATTTACAACCATACATTTAATTTCCCCTTTACAGATGATATAATATTTGGTGAGATGAAAAAGTTTAGTGCATATTGTTCTGTAAAATGATACACCAAAGAACATGATGTTTGTAACTCTGATATTGAAAGTAGGTTATCCAAGTTCAAGTCCAGGTTTTGGATATTCAATGGAGTGATCCGGAAATAGTTACTAACCCTTTGATAAATGGTCTGTGTTGGTTGAAATCGCAGGTTTAATTCTAGTTCTACTGATTTCCATATGCTAACCAAGGGCAATAGTAGCGTATAGTTTATGAAATAGTAAAGTTGTAGTAAATACCTGGTTTCTGTTCCTCTATGAATATGTGCACACTCAAATTCTGGTATGAAATCTTTATAATAAAGTAACTGTTAGAAGGTGAGGCCTGGTGAGGAGACTATGAAAGTGGAATGCTTGTAGAGTGTTTGGGGTCTTTATAAAACACAAAAGCTCTTGGAGTTTTCTTGGAACTTCCTGGCCTGCATCTCTTCTGAAGAGAGTCCTCACTGGAAGTGACTGTGTTAGCATCTTGACTTTGGACTTCCCAGCTTTGGAGTCATGAGGAAGTTCCTGTTATCAGTAAGTCTATGGAATTTTGTGAATGTAACCTGAACATTCAGTCAGGGCAACTCTGTGGATGTCTCAGACATACAGAGTTAGAAATCTAATGATAGAGGTTATACATGCTCAGCCTTATGCCCAAATGCTTTTAAAGCCTACTGTAACACAACCATTCCTGGTTGGTAGAATAGGGAGCTCTTCCGATTTTGTGTTTCTCCCTCAATATTTTGCTTCAAATATTCCCCAAAATAATGAGTCTGAAGTATCATATACTGTCTTAACTAGGTTTTTTTCATTTCTATTCATATTGGACAACTTAACATAGATTTATAGTTTTTGAGTCTATCTTAGGTAAAGTGCTTGCTAGCTAATGAATTTCATTTTACCCAATTCTTCTTATAGCATCCCCTACTTCTCCCAGTTATTAATTGAGGAAATGGTCCTTACAGCTCCATACTTTGGAAATAGCTGTGTGTTTTTCTGTGTTGTATTTACTTTTTTCACAATCTGTGTCTGTGCTTTAGGCTAACATTTGAGGATAGTATTGGAAAGACCCTTCCCGGAAGAGCACAAGAGAGTTTTCTGACTCTTTACTTGATTATTTTAAAATTTTGCTGACATTTAAAATGAAATTTTTTATTTACTTATTTTATATATGATCCAAAAGGATGAAGCTTAATAGGTAAGTCTTTCCTGTTTCTACATGTCAAATATATGATCATAATTGATTTCCAGAAGTTAATAAGTTCTAATTCATTGCTATACTTCTATCTCATGAGTTTCTTCAGATCTATGGTAAGAAAGAAAAACAAAACAAAAAACAAAACCAAATCAAAACAAAACCCCTTCAAAGCAAATGAAGCCAGCAGCCAACTGACCAACCAATTACCACCTCCACCACCAACAAAACCCAAACCTAATCTTCCACAATTAAGTCTAACTTTACCTTTTGAGTCAGGAACCAGCATATAACTTACTAAAAGTTTTGTGAACAATTGTATTGTTTCTTCTCTTTTAAAATACCTCTTCTTTTCTTTTTTCCTCCCCCCTTCTCTCCTTCTCTTCCTCCCTCCCCCCTCTTCTCTCTCCCTCCCTCTCTCTCTTGCTCCCTCCCTTACTTCCTTTCCTCAAAGGAAGGATTTCTGGATCACAGGGAACAATGGAGGCTCAAACGGCTTGGGGTATGTCAGTTGATTAAAGATCCAATAATGCTCTGAAAACTTCCACAGGTCAACTTTTAATTAATTGATTAATTAATTAATTATTCTTATTTTACATATTGATCCCAGTTTCCTCCCTCCCTCTCTCCCTCCCTCCCATGCAACCCAACCACCCTCCCATCCCATCCTGCCCCTCCTGACTCCACAGGGAGGGTGATGCCTTCCAGGAGGGGTCATCTAAATATGGAGTAGGGACTAGGCCCTCCATCCTGCAGCTAGGTTAAGGGAGTATCCCTCCATGGGGAATGTGTTCCTAAAGTCCTTTCGTGCACCAGGGATACATCCTGGTTCCACTTTCAGAGGTCCCTTAGACTGCCCAGGCCTTCTAACTGAGACCCATATTCAGGAGTCGGTCCAATGCTGGTTTCCATCTTTCAGTCTGGGGGCCCATTAGCTCCTCCTTGTTCAGGTCAGCTATCTCTTGGGTTTCTGTAGCCTGGTCTTGTCCTCCCTCTCTGCATCTGGATTCCAGTTCAGCCCAGTGTTTAGCTGTGGGTATGAAGGCTCTACGATGGTGGATAAGTTAGTCATCAATCTAATTATCAGGGAAAGGCATTTATGGTAGCCTTTCCACTGTTGCTCAAATGGTTAGTTGGAGACAGTCTTGTAGGTCTCTGGACAATTCTCTAGAGTAAGTTTCTCTTCAAACCACGGGTCAACTTTTAAGATTTATAAACAACCATGATTAGAAGTTATCATCAGAGACATGGTAGAGGTCACAGACATCTCTTCCTAGCACTTTGACCTGGTAGAGTTTCATCCTGCAACAGAGAAGACTATAATACCCTTGTAGCTTTCTTCAGCTTCATGGTATAAATTTTCTTGCAGTTCTATCAAACATCTTCAAGGCTTCAAATAGCTGTTAGTACCCAGCTGCCTTGCTTAATCAAAGAAGCTGGCTTACCCCTTGTATTAATTACTTGCCTCTTTGTGAAAAAGTGCCTGACAAATGCAACTAGAGAAAAGGAGGGCTTATACTGACCTCATTGAAGGAGTTGCAGTCCATCATCTGAAAGGTATGTATAGTGGTATTAGCAGGAGATGGCTCTTCACAGTGTACTCACAGTGAAGAAGCAGAATGATTCTCAGTTTACCCCATTTTTATTTAGTTCAGGATCCCAGCTCTAGAATGCTGCAACCCATATTTAGGGTATTCCCACTTCAACTAATCTAGTATGTAGCTTATAACTCACAGTTATGTCCAGAGATTTCCTTCCACAGTGATTCTAAATGGTATCAGATCAACAAAGTTAACCAACATACTATTCTGCCACATGTTTTTGCCTCCAGGTAAAATGCCATTTAAGCACCAAGCTTCAACATTTAAAAGAGAAAAAGTCAAATTATAGCATATGTAGGTGACTATATCTATATCTATAACATCTATCTATTTGTCTATCATCTATTATCATCTATGATCAAACAATAAATCAGTCTATATCTATCTATATCTATCTATCGATCATATTTCTGTCTCTATACAAACATCTTGACTGCACTGTTCCCCACTGTGCAGTCATTACCTAAAATGTATAAAGCATAACAAGAGATTATCCTGTATCTATTTGGAGGTATCTGCATGATATCCAAGGTGAACAAGATGCAAGCACTCAAAGAAAATATTCAAATATAAGATCTCCATGACTGAACTCTTGTCAAATCATGTATCAATTTCTCCTTGACTCTCTGCTTCACCATCTGATCCCACCATCCCTAATCCACTCACATTCTCAAGTGCCTATGATTCTTGGTTACATGGTACTGTTTAGTCTAACCTCATTGCTTAGCTCTCCTGATATTCCTGTAGAAAAAGTAAGGTACATGGTTTTAGATAACTTATTGACTAGGATTTTTGCTTCCTTTTGTCTGTGTGCTATAGTAGAGCATCACAGCTAGGTGAATGCTTTTGAACTTAAAATGAGTGACACCTGGAGAGCTTTAGCACCCACGGATGCCAGGACCCCATTCTTAGTGAATGTAGAGAAGGGTTGGAGAACTTCTACTTATAACAATATACTAATGTGGTTAGTTTGTGGTCTTTAATTGGCTTACCATTCTTATAGATGGAACTTCAAAAATCAACAGAATTTATTTGCATGCTTATTATAATAAACAGTTGTCTTATGGTACCTAGTGAAATAATATATTATTAGAATAAAATTTTAAATCACGGCTTATTTCTCATTAAGTTATTGACTCTCTTCAGGCCAACTATTGGCCTTATTCTTACTCATTGTTAGTCAGTTCAAATGGTGCAAGAGGCACATGTTAACTGAAAAGAAAGACAAGGAAGAATATGATATTTGGGCGAAAGCCCACAGCATGTAGGCTTCACCCTTTACACCCTTATGCCACATTTTATTCAAACTCTGGAAACTGCTTTCTCTCACTTCCTGTTGCAATTCACTGGCAGCCTTGGGACCACCCTGTCTTAGGCTGCAAAGTGAGAAATTCTGAAAGCAATCGAACACTGTAAATTTTCATAGCAGTTCCACAGAAAGCTGTTGGGCACAGATGTTTCTGTAATTGTGATATGCTGGGAACATTCTCTAGGCTTCAAGCACAGAGGGCCTGTCTCATGCTCCACCTGGGTGCCTCAGTGGGCAAATCACCACAGCAAAGGCTGTAATGGAAACCACGTGGCAACATGTGGCTGCCTTAAAAGAACTGAACAAGATTCATGTCTCAGATCTGGTCCCTCCTGTCTTTCTCCAGTTAATTCCCAAGGAGCTGACTTTGGTGATGGGAGGCCCCTCAGCTCATTCCAAAGGGGAGTGGGGAGGCAGGTCTTGGTTGAGATGGGAGTAGATGCTCATGTTTTATGCTTGGTGAAGCTATAGAGGCCTTCCAGCTGCTCATGGATGGGATTTAAGAAAAGAAACAGGAAAAGACTTTGGGACTATGAAAGGCTGTGACTATTCCAATTGACCTCCATGCAGTGTAGGTCATGGCTATGATTTGAAAATTGACAGAAGGATTTTGAAACCTGTGACATATTCCTTCTAAATGTTTTTTTCCTTTTATGGTATAATATTCCTGCTTTAGCTGGGGACAGCCTCATTTGCTTCAAGGCTCTTCCTGTCCATGGTAACACGAGGGAAGCTGTGAATAGCACAGGGGAAACATCTGCCACCATTGAAATGCACACTGAAAAGCTGGTGAAAAGGTCAGTGAACTTGGAACAGTTTTCATGACTGTTTCCTGCTTAGAGGGCTGGACAGACAGTATTAGCCAGGAACACAAGGAGGACAAAGGATGATAGATGTAGAAATATAAAGGTGGGTATAGGACACAGGGTGGCAACAGATATGGACAACATTTTTGTGGTTAGTTTGCAGCCCTGTAGACTCAGAATGAGGGGCTCATGCTTACAACTGTCAGTGGTGCCATGTAACACTCCTCCACTTTGTTTCATGAGGTACTTGCTTAGTGTAAACTCTAGAAAGATGTGTATTTATAAACCTTCCTATAATCTTTATGTCTAACCTCTATCTGTATCATTCTCTCCACAACTGTGAGAAATACAGGAGTGTGCTACTGATATAATTGGCTTTTTATGTGGACCCTGGAGGTCTAAGGGCAGGTTCTTAGGTTTGTAGTAGATGCTTTGTTGATGGAGGCATCTCTTTAGCTCTTGTGATGTCTTCCATGAGTTCAACTTACAGAGTTGGAACTGACAACTTTGAACATCAGTGATGCGCTCCCTTTCCAGATTGGTCTCTCCTAGTGCTTGTCATGGGTGCATCTGGTCTTTTCCTGTAGAATTCACTGTATGCATGTGGAAGGCATTCTAATGATTTTGGGGGTGGGGGCTGTAGAAATTTACACTCAGAAGAACTTCCTTGAACATTTAGTGTGTGTTGTCATCTCTGCCTAGTCTGTAACTTGAGCCTTGTGCTGGCTACTCTCTGGTCAACTTGACACAAGCTAGAGTTGTCTGCAAGTAGGGAACCTCAACTGAGAAAATGCTTCCATAAGGTTCAGCAGTAATGCATTTTCTTAATTAGTGATTTATGGTGGAGGGCCCAGCCCAGTGTGGGAGGGGCCATCTCTGGGCTGCTGGGCTTGGGTTTTGTAAGAATGCAGACTGAGCAAGCTATGGGAAGCGAACCAGTAAGCAACGCCTCTCCTTGGCCTCTGCATCAGCTCCTGCCTCCAGGTTCCTGCCCTGTTTGACTTCCTGTCCTGACCTTCTTCCATGATGAACAGCAATATGGAAGTATAAACTAAACAAACCCTTTCCTTCCCAGTTACTTTTTTTGTCACGGTGTTTGGTTGCAGTAATAGAAACCCTAACTGAGACAAATTGTACCAGCATAGCGGGATATTGCTGTCACAGACCTGACTGTACTTTTGAGAGGAATATGGAAGGACTTTTGAACATTGGGCAAGAAAAGCCATTATGTGTTGAGAGCACAGTGGGATGTTCTGTGGGGATTTGGAAGAGAAGCATATTGAGAGAAGTACAGAAGATGGAGGCCTGGCCTGTGACATTTCAGAGGGAAGTTTGAATACTATTGGGGTCATTTGTTATTTTTGATTTAAGAATCTGTTAGCGTGGTTAGCTGGGGCTGAAGAGTCAGCTATGATTAACAAGCTACCAGAACTATTAAAGCAAAATCTTTGTTTGCTGGGATACTTGATGCTGGTTGGCCTGAGCTGACAATTTGGTGGTGATTAAGAAGAGATAAGCATTGTCGAGGTGAAATCACCCAGGAAGTGTTTCCTAAGAGTCAGCACACAGAAGCTGTCTTCCACAGGCAACTAAGGATGTACCTTATACTGGCAGGTGAACTTGATAGTGTAAGTCACCAGATGCTACTGGTTTGGAAGTCATAAAGGGGTCATAGAGGCTATTAGTGAAGGTGCAGCCTAGTGACAGTTGAAGTCCCAGGACTGAAGTAGACATGCTAAGGTGTTGAGGCTTAGCACCATGAAGAGAGCAAAGCCAGGGGAGGCTATTGGTGAAAGTGCAGCCCAGTTGCAGCAAGGGATGTCGGTGTTTTGGAGAAGCCAGTCTCGTGGATGACTATCCAGAACAGCAGCAGCTGTGGAGGAGCCACCTGGAGCCTAGAAGACAGCTGTGTGTGCTGCAAAGGGCAGAGCAGGAGAAGGGACCCGAGCCCTTTGGAGGAGCTCAGAGAATCATGAGTGAATCCCAGGTAATTGTATTGTTGGAATTTGACTTTGCTTGGTTCAGATTATGACTATGCCCTGGTTCTTCCCCCTCTAAAAAGGTATTTAATTTAAATTTGATTTTTACAGGAGCCTACAGCTGAAAGACTTTGAAATTTTAAAAAGATGTTTTGGATTTTCAGAGATTAGGCATTTTAAAGAGACTGAAATTTTAATGTGTTTGAATTTTAAAGTTTTTGGGCCTTTTAAAACTTATGATTTTAATGTGAGATGTTGGGGATGAGTAAGAAAGGGAGGATTGCGACTTAATAGTGATGTGTTTGTGTGTCAAGCTGACAAGGGGTCAGTTGGACTGGCTAGTTTTATGTCTACTTGTCACAAGGTAGAGTTTTCTGAAAGAAGGGAAACTCAACTGAGAATGCCTCCATACAATCCAGCTGTATGACATTGCCTTCATTTGTGATTGATGTGGGAGGGCCCAGCCCACTATAGGTAGGGTCATTCCTGAGCTGGTGTTCCTGAGTTCTATAATAAAGCAGGCTAAGTAAGCCATGATGAGCAAGCCAATAAGTAGAATAAGTAGCAACTTCCATGGTCTTTGCATCAGCTCCTGCCTCCAGGTTTGTGCCCTGTTTGAGTTTCTGTCCTGACATCCTTTAATAATGAATAATGCTGTGGAAATGTAAAGCCAAATAAACCCTTTCCTCCCCAGCTTGCTTTTTGGTCATGGTGTTTCATAGCAACAATAGAAACCCTGATGAAGACAAGCCTGTAACTTCTTCAGTTTTCTGGTCTGTCTCTGTCTCCAGGAAGATAGAATGACTCTTTATCTTGCTGTCACCATCTTTCCGCACCTCACTTATTGAGGACAGTTCTTGAGGTTGTACCCAGTTTGGACCAGGCTCTCTAGAGATGGCCAGTAAGTTTCCATTTCCCTCCGTATGACCATTGCTGTGGCATCCTCAGTCTTGACTATTGAATTACAACAACTGTACTAATCACTCCTCATTTTCTACACACAAGCCTGTAAATGAATGTTAGTATCTAGGGTTTAGAAATGAGAACTCTTGGGCATATAAATTGTAAACAATTGCTCCATAGTCCTACAGATAGTAAACTCGTGGTTTGTGTCTTGGGCTTTCCAGACTCAAATCATTGGCTTCTTTCTGTCACACTTCTAAACAATTTGATGGTCTCTGTTATTTTCTATGTCTTTCTTCCTCTTTTTTTTTTTTAATTTTTTAAAATTTATTTTATATAACCAAGTCCATTTAAATGAAAACAAACATTTATAGACAATATTTGGGAATTTGGGCTTTGTTCTTTCCAAACTACTTCCTGCTGGTAAGGGGCACTGTCATGGGGGATTCAAAGAAGATTCAGAAATCCTGGCTGTAGTCTGTAAGGCTGCTTTGTCCAGCTATTTTGAATGTAGGATCACCTGGTACTCTGTTTCAGGCGGTCTGGCTTGATCAAACCACATTAGTCTGGAAGGAATCCACATCTTTTCATTTTCTGTGGAAACAAAAATAGAAATCCTTTTCCCCAGTAACTTGTCCTTGAACTTAAATTTTGGAGTCAAAGCATTTTTTTTTAATTTAATTTATTATTTTACATGTCGATTCCAGTTCCCTCTCCTTCCCTCTCTCCCTCCCTCCTTCCCTCCCTTTTACCCTCTCTGCCCTCTCACATGCACTCTAACCACCTTCCCCTCCCATCCCCCACCCCAATTCCATATGTAGGGGAATGCCATCCAGTTGGGGTCATGTAGATCTGACAGGTCATGTGAAGTAGGGACTAGGGCTGCTCTCCTGTCTCTAGATTAAGGCAGTTATCCCTCCATGGGGGATGTGTTCGCAAAGTCCTTTTGTGCACCAGGGATACATCCTGGCTCCACTGTCTGAGGTCCCTTAGACTGCTCAGTCCTTCTGGCTGAGACCCATATTCAAGGGGGCCTGAGTCAGTCCCATACTGGCTTTCCAGCTATCAGTCTGGTGGCCCATTAGCTCCTCCTTGTTCAGGTAAGCTGTCTGTATGTGTTTCTGCTGCCTGGTCTTGTCCTCTCCATCTGCATCTGGGTTCTAGTTTGACTCAGTGTTTATGTATGGGTGTTTGATCCTGTTTACAACAGGCATTAGTTGAGGGCTCCATGGATAAGTTAGTTGTTGATCTCACTCTCCAGGAAGGGCATTTATGATAGCCTTTCCACGGAAGCTTAAATTGTTAGTTGGGAGCAGTCTTGTAGTTCTCTCGACCTTTCTTTGTGTTCAATTTTATCTTCAAACCAATATTGGCTTCCTCTTTTATGTTCTTTCTCTCTCTCTCTCTCTCTCTCTCTCTCTGTCTCTGTCTCTGTCTCTCTCTCTCTTTCTTTCCTTACTTCTATTCCTAACCAGGCTCAATCTTCCTGGTCACACATATTTTCCTTTCCTCCCCCTCATTTTCTCCTACTTCTCTCTCCATTTGCTGCCCCCCACTTCCCCTGAGCTCTGGGGCACTTGTCCCTTCCCAATTCTGTGAGGGACTTTATATGAATCTCTTAGAATACACCTTGTATCCTAGTTCCTCTGGTGGTATGAATTATAGGCTGGTGATCCTTTGATCTAGGTCTAAAATCCATATATGAGTGAGTACATACTGTGTTCCTCTTTTTGTGACTGGGTTACCTCATTCAGGATGGTTTCTCCAAGTGCCATCCACTTGCCTGCGAATTTCAAGATACCATTATCTTTTTCTGCAGTGTAGTATTCTATTGTGTAGATGTGCCACATCTTCATTAACCATTCTTCAATTGAGGGGCATCTAGGTTGCTTCCAGGTTCTTGCTATTACAAATAGTGCTGCTATGAACATAGTTGAACAGATGTCTTTATTGCATGGATATGGATCATTTGGGTGTATGCCTAAGAGTGGGATTGCCGGGTCCTGTGGTAAACTAATTCCCATTTTCCTGAGGAACCGCCATACTGATCTCCAAAATGGCTGTATGAGTTTGCACTCCCACCAGCAGTGGAGGAGTGTTCCCCTTTCTCCACATCCTCTCCAACATGAGTCATCATTGATGTTTCTAATTTAGCCATTCTGGCAGGGGTAAGATGGTATCTAAAAGTTGTTTTGATTTTCTTTTCCCTGATAGCTAGGGATGTGGAGCATTTTCTTAAGTGTCCTTCAGCCTTTTTGATTTCCTCTATTGAGAATTCTTCAGTTCTGTACCCCATTTTTTAATAGGGTTATTTGGTGTTTTGTTGACTAGTTTCTTGAGTTCGTCTTTCTTCCTCTTTATGGAATTTTTGGGAGGTTTACCAGTATATCAGCAGGAAGCTCTTTGGTAATTTTGTCTTTTCCATACACAAGGAAACAACTTTTGATGGGCACATAATACTTTGAGTTATTTATGAATTATAGTGTGATAGCTTGTCTCATGTATACCTTGGATAATAATCAACTTAGGGTAACTGGATGTATTAGTTACTTTGTGTATGAGAGAGTCAATGCTGAAAAGTATGCATGACTTGTCACACATAGTACTAATGAGTGAGAAAAGAGTGACTTGTACCCAGATAAGAAAGTCCCCATAGCAGCACGGAGCATATAAGACAAAAAGCAGCTGAAGTTCTCTCTTTCCAGAAAGGCCCATCTATCTGCTTGGAGCCCAATGTGCCTGTCAAGGAGTGATGGGAAAGACTGGAAAGGAGGTTGTAAAAGACTGGAGAAATCTGGTCCCTTGTGTGGAATGGTGTTGGAATCTGAGGCTGTTAGAGTCCTGAGCATGGAACTGTGCCTGTGGCAGATACTTAGCTGATGTTTTTTTGAAGTACGAAGGGGCTTGCTGCCAGGTGGTTGTTCATTACAGTTAATAGTTTCCAAGATGCTGTCTTGGTTATTCAGCCTCCTTCATCACCTCTGCCTCCCTTGGTAGCTTATGTTTCATGTACATCCCAGAATGATCTCCTCAACTTTTGGCCTCTTCAGGTCACCATTGCTTCAATCCTTCCAAAGGCTCTTTTGAGCACTGTGAACAAAGTCAAGCTTTGGAATTATATTCAGTAAACTTTCAGGCTAGGGTTCATCTACATCCATGCCCTCTTCTCAATGTCCCCTGTGCTCAAGCCTCATTGAGCCACTTTTCCTTCCCAAACAGGCCCTCTGTGATTGACAGACTCCCTGTTTTGCTCTGCCTGGAACACCCTTTGTAGGAATTGGCTTGATAATCTCCATAACTATTATTTCCATTTTTATAGCTAAGATAACTGAGGCTAAAAAAGAAGTAAAAATGCTTGTCTTGGGTTCTACACTGGTAGAATCAGTGATAGGATTTAAATTTCAAGCCAGGACTCTTCTTTATCATCTTATTGTGGTTCATCTTTCCTGTTTTGTCTTCAAATGGGCTTTTCCTTGTTGCACTAGGTGAAGATTCACTGTCTATTCTATATTTCCCTTGATTATTCTTCTTCACACTGAAAGCTACCCTGGCAGATTAGCCACTCCATGAGGGCTTTATTAAATTTAGTGAAAGACCTAACTTCTTAGAATTCATTTTATGGAGTTCTGTGGTTCGCTTGAAAAAATTCAAATACTGAAGCCCTGATTCTCAATTCTCATTTTTGGAAGTTAACTTCCATGAGGTTAATTAATGTTGAGGTCATAGGAGTTAAACTCTGACCCAGTAGAGTTGGAGACTTTGGATCCTTTTTAACAAGAAATACTAGTTTGTCCTTTATCTTACCATATGAGCATCTAGTAAGGCAATAGTTGCCTCTATATAAGCTAGGAAGAGATCCTTCTGAGAAACCAACATTGTAGGACCTTGAGCTAGAACTTGCAGTTCCTTGAACTATCAAAAACAAAACAAAACAACAAAAAACCCCAAAATCCAACCCCCAAAACAAAAAAATAAAATAACACCCCACAAAAACCAAACCCAACTCCCCCATCACTACGACACCACCTCCAACACCATCAAAAACAAACAAACAAACAACAACAACAACAAAAAAAAAACAAAAAAATGGGCTGTCTGATTCATTTAGTGGTCCAGCTTGTGGTATTTTGTTAAAGATTGGCTAAAGCTCATTCTTTGATGAATGGCTCTTCCAGAATATGGCTGCCTATACAAACTAGTAGTGATCTATTTTGGTAACCCTGCATTCCTAGCATCTGGCATGGTGCCCCAGTGAGTGCCTGGCATGCAGAAGGCTCTTCAGAGGGTTCCCCAGTAACACTGTGTTGTCATAACCTAGGTTCCAGGGTTCCACAGCTAGAACTGAATCTCAGGCAATCTCCTCCTCCACATCCTGTATTCACTTGTGCTCTGGATTCTTGGCGTTGTTCTGGATGGAGGGTGTCTCTTCTCTACACATATGACACTAACTGCTGTTTTACTAGATTTTTTTTTTTTTTTTTTTTTTTTTTTTGCTGAAGGCTCAGCTGCCTGCTGTCCCCTTGGGCCCTCATTAAGTGGATCCCTCCCCTTTGCTCAGAGACAGCAGCTACCCAGACTGACTCCTTGGGTTGAATTTATGATAAGGATTCATCAGATTAGGAGGGTTAGGGCATAGTCCTCTTCCCATTGCATGTGCTGGATGTAGTGCAACAGTGACCTAGTCTTTTCAATGAGTGCATAATGTAGAAGAGCAGCAACATTGCTGTACCTACAGATGCTGAGCAAAATGGTGTGGTCATACTTGGCATTTTCTGACCCAAGGAGTCACTTAAGAGCCTTTTGATTTAACAAGAAATAACTAAAAAATGTTAAGAGTTCAATATAAATATAGTTTTTCAGTTCTCACTTGGACTCAAGGCTGCCTCTGTGGAAGTTGGGAAATCAAAAACTGTGCTATTATCCACCTATTGGCTGTTTTTAGGGCAGAAGGCAGGTATGGGTTTTTTTTTTTTAAACACTCTACTTTTTCTTCTAAGATTGAAATAATCTTACCCTGCCCTGAAAAACACTAATTTCTCTGCCCATGGAAGGCCAGATTGCATAGTAGCACTTCAATTATCTGTCAGATACTTATACTTCACAGAAAGCTTGTTTTTAGCAGCATGAAGGCTTTACCTTCCCCTTTCCTTTTGTATCTATTGGCTTTTATTTTGACATCTTGGGTTACAACCAAATAACAAACATCTCTGTCATCTTTTGCACAGAGAGTTTTCCTCATGCTTATAGATGAAAATGGGTTTAATCCATGAAACATTCATCAAGGGCCTGCTCTTCTAAGCACAGTGGCTATTGGGTGAGTTGAATAGAGTATCCGAATGAAATTTGTGAAGCTGTGGACTACAAAACTCTTGGGAATCACTAATAGAGAACATATTCTGTCAACTATAAGGGACTGTCCTTCATGGACATCATACTGTTCTCTCCATGAGGCACTTGCACATCTTCCAATTTTTACCCAGATGGACGTCCTTGAAGCTTTTCTCATTTATAAGCCCTTAGACAGGGAAAGCTTTCCATCCATAGAATTCATTTTAATCTGTCAAGAGAGCATTTGGCCCTTGTCAATTCTTTAATTGTAGCCTGAGCACATCATAGTGATTTAGGGCAATGACCTCCAGTAGATAGTTTGAACTGCTATTGATACACCTCTGAGAAACAACCATTGCTAAGGTCTTGGTCTGATGAATGCTTTTTTATGAAGATCTTTGGAATGGATTAGAGGAAAGAGAAACTATCCCTTGGCTATATCCAACCAGTGTTATATGTAAAACTCATTTATCTTGTGTTATAAAAGTCTTCACAGTAGTGAGTACATCTTCAGACACAGTTGAGTGCTTGGCGTAGCATCTCAGCAACTGTGCAACAAAGTACATTTACTGTGTTGCTGTTGAATCCTCTTGGGGCATAGGAGTCAATGTGGAGAGAGCTCAAAACCTGCTCTTCTAAAGGCTAAGAGATGTACTCAGTCAATAAGAAGTGAAGTTTGAGAGTTATCTTTGTGGGAAACAGGAGGTCTCCTTACTTCATAGTGTTACCTGTGTCCCAGGGAAAGGATATTCTATTTCTAGTAAGGAGGGGTTACTTCTTAGAATGTAGCTTTGATGCATAACCAAGAGGAACTTGGGGCTTTTTCTGCAAAGGCTAGAACCATAGTAACCATTGGAAGTCCCAAGAAGAAATAGTTTTGGAAGACTCATTTGAATTCCAGTGAGTCTAGAGGCTTGAACATCAGGGGATGAAGGTCTCATGGGAATGAGATATAATGGTGATTGGACTCTGTAGGAGATCAAAAAGGTGTGCCCAAGTTATCTGCTCAAAAATATGAACACTGATACTTGTTTGCAAAACAAATCAGACTCATCAAAAATGTGAAAGTTAAACAATAGAAAAAACCAGGGGGAGACTTTCCATAGAGAAGGCAGACAGGCTCAGAGGAAGAATCCACCTCCTAGGAGAAAGGTGACCTGGTCACTGAGTCTGAGAAGTGCTTGTCTGCTGATTCAGAATCAGTTATAAGCTGTAGCTGCTTGCTCTGATTCCATTCCAGCTAATGCCTTCCTGATGCTCCAGAGAGTGGCAGAACACAACATTGGCTTCAATCCTCCTGCCCCTCAGGCTGTAGTTTTCCCTACTCAAGTTGTGACCTTGTTTTCCTTTGGTTCCTGGCACATATGATGACAGCTCTGGTCAACATTCCCAATCACCTAGGCTAAAGGAGGCTCACTAGACTCTAGTCTATAGTGACAAAACAAAGCAACTTCAATTTTTAGTGTTTCTTTACTCCCATGTGTCTTATCCACTGCCTTTCTGACTGGTCTCAGAATTTCTCTAACTCATTTTTTTTTTTTTTTTTGTGGCGCTTTGTAAATCTAACTTGAGGTTGAATTTATTACAGTATTTGGAAGCTACCTTAATTTTATAATTATTAAATGATTTATTCAACCTTCTATTTCTCTATGGATAATCTGGCACTTGGACAGATCTGCACTATTAAGTGGTATTTATTTAATTATGATTTGCTGTAGAGCTGTTTAAGAGAAGGTCAGTAGGTTAAAACCATTGTGCTGGTGCTCAGAGCAGAGGGTGTTTGTGCTGACTTACATTTGGGTGTGCTTTCACTGACGATGAGCTAACACAGCCATGTTTATATTACACACACTCTCGGAGCTGCTGACCCCCCCCCCTTTAAATCTCTCCAAGAAAGAGAAAGATGCAATACAGACAAATGACTCTATTTGATGTGATAGGTCAGGTCAAGATGGTCTGATGGCAAATAGTTTCCACTTGATTTAACTGTAGTGGTTTCTGATCCCCTCTCCTCTCCCTTGGTCCCAAATTAATACTGAAGAAGCATCCAGTAACTTCAGAAGACCTGAAGTCTTTATAGCTTTTAACCAAGTCTTTCAGGCTGGATAGAGTGAGTCTCAAGGGGCTAAATGAATGGATGTCTTGGATGCTAAGAACACCCTGAGAGTCCCTGGTTTGTTTATGAATGAGTAGGAGTTTGGAAATCTGCACAGGACTTGCTTGACATGCTGAAAGAAGACAGAATTTGATTGCAGTAAACATGAATGTAAAAGCTAGAGCAAGGCTCAGCATAAAATCCCCAGTGGAGACTCCCTTCAACTAACTTTTCCAGAGTCTCTCATCTTCCTCTTCAGAGCTGGCTTGGCTTTGCCTCCTCTGGGCAAATGTGAGAAATGTTAGCCTTTTTTTTTTTTTTTTTTTTGGCCAAGTGGGAACTGAGTAAGGTAGATAGCCTCTTTCTCAGCAGGACACCTTGATGGCAACCTTATTTAGAGCCAAATTGGGGCTAGCCATGCCTGCTTGTTTATTTGTACCCCACCCCCATTTGGAGACTTTCCTTGATTAATTACTTTCTAGTAATAGAGGCTGCTAACTAATGTCTTGTCTGATTAACCTGTAATTTAGCTTTTGGTCCCGGATGGTGGGCAAGCCATCCTGCCTGGGGAATGAAGGAGGTCATTGGCTAGGGGTCTTTGGGATGCCAGTTCTGGGCTCGTTTATTTACTTTAAGTCTTGTTTGCTATTCCTGCTGCAGTGACTGGAGACTGCTCCCCCCAAGTCCCATCCACTCTAATTGGCCTGCTCAAACAGCAGTGGACACAAGATTTAAGAACTGTTTTCTTTGAAAACTTCTGGTCTGACAGACACTTTGAGCTCACATTTCACCCTGTTTCTATTGCACACCCTTCCCTGGGACTTCGGGGAGAACTTTTCCAGAGTCTCACAGGAGAATGGCTACTCTGTGGCTGGGGGGTTGTGGAAAGAGGGGGCTGATGGACCGGAGGTTGAAGGGGAGGCTTTGCCCAGGCAGCTCTGCATCTTCAGAATCTCCAGAGCATGCCAATGTTAACACATCTGAGGAGGTATTCAGTATCAAAGTCTCTTAATATTTGGTTCCATAAACACAATACCGGTTGCAAAAACAAAGCTAAGGAGCTCGTGCTGATCACTTCAGTAAGAGCTGTTTAATTATGAACATTTGGGAAATTGAGTTACCAACAGGACCAGGAGTGCTCTGGTGTCCCAGCGTTTCTGCCCTCGGCATCCCGCTGCCAAGCCAGATTGTCCTCTCAGCTGAAAATCTGACCTTGAGCAGGGCACACCCTCAGCCCCACAGGAGACTAGTGGCTTGCCAACAACTCCTTCCCACTGCGGTGGTAGTTTTCAGGAACTGATTAGCAGCAGAACCATCAAACTCTATTAGTACCATTCCCAGGCCATCCAAGAGTTACTTTTGGTGGTGATCAGAGCTCCTGTGAGACTGGCACGTGGGAAATCAATTACTGTTCGAAGGTAGTCTGTTGACCTTATCCTCCAGAAGTTAGGGTTCCAGGGCTCAGTGCTGCAGAGCTCAGTTGTGACTAGTGCTATGGGTGTGACTATGACACTAATATTTTAGGAGTTCAGAAATGAATTCTTCTGAACAACTGTAGAGAAGTAGGATTTCACAAATGCTTCTGAGTAATTATCCTCTTGTGTGTTTAGGTGTTTATATAAAATGCAGTAAGCTGAGTTATCTGTACAAAATTTTAACACAGATTGTACTTGAATTTGTGAATGAAACAAAAGAACTATATAGGCATATACAGTGTCAAGGAGTAAGATTTCTGTCATGGAATTATATATCTGTATGTTATATATAATGACCAATTAATGTATTGGTTATTTTTATCATGTGCAGTTTATTTTTTGTTAAAACCTTTGAATATATACATATTCATCAACAGATAGTGATCACATTCCTCCCCAACTTTTTGTTTTTTAATAAGATAATGAAATGTATGTGTACTATCAATAGACATATGACTATTAAAGCTGTGCATGGAAACCTATGCACTATCATTTTGTTTCTTTTTGGAAATCAAGAAATATGCAACTGCTTTATGTAGTAATGATAATGGCAATGAAAATAGAGATGGCGATTGTTAAAATATACCAAACAAAACAATGTAGGGGCTGGAGAGATAGCTCATAGGGGAACAGTGATTTCTGTAGAGCCAAGAGTGCTTTGGATGCTCAGTGCCCTCATTGAAGCCAGGCCTGGCCATTTGTGCCTGCAACCCCAATGGGAAGGAGTGAAGACCAGCAGGAGCTCCCAGGCAAGTCAGCATAGCTAAAATTGTGAGTTTCAGGTTCATTAAGAGACATGAATTAAAAATTTAAAGTGGAATATGACAGGTAATGCTTGATTTTCTCCACTGGACCTCCCATGTGTATTTATGGATGTGCCTACTGCCTACCACCCCGTCACAAATGATTATATACCTCTCCACACATATGCATGGCACATACACAAAGCAAAAGAGGGGAAATATAGCACACACACCCACACACACCCACACCCACACACTGCAATATAGAGGGCTACATTTTTGAATTGTATTTCCCTCCAGGTTAGGAAGATGGTTTTGCTGTTGTCAATAACTGATTTTTTTATTTTATGATTAAATCATGACTTAACGTTACCAAACAAGTAATAATATTTTGAGCCACCCTTGACTGGGAATGCTGTACAAAATGGAGGAGGAACCATAGACTGTGGGTCAGGTCTTCCTCAAAGTTGTGTGCCTCTGGACTATGGTCATCTCTGGAATTAGTTTTCATGTCCTATATGAACCAGAAGACCTGAGGAAAATTTTTGTTAGGCCTCAGTTTTGCAGGTTGGTGGAGAAGGATGCTAAGTATCTGTAGGCATTTCATCCAATAGAAGAAGTGTTCCTCTGGTGGTTTAATGGCTTTGCAGAGCAGGTTGGGACTGTTGACATTCAGATGACTATGAAGTGGCACATGCTCATGGACTTTTGTCATGTGTCTGTCTGTTAAGATTTGTGTGCTGAAAAACCTCTTTGTTCCTGCAATCACTAGATATGTTCTTGATTTCTCTTATGGGCATGGGATGATAACTTACTTCTTTCACAAAACAGGGCAAAGATTATAAGTCAGATAGACATTGCAATTATTGAGGCTAAGTTCTCAATTCTGTGTTAAACTGCCTGCTATTGTTTGGGATCATAAGTGCCCTCCAAAGAGCAAAATGGTAAACACTCTGTTCCCAGCATGACATCATAGGGAAGTAATAAAAATTAAGTGTGTGTGTGTGGGGGGGGGGTGGTTGTAGTAGCAAGCCAGTAAACTTTTGTGTGGAGAGCCCCAAAGTGAGGGTGGTATTCTAGCCCCTTTCTCTTCATTTCTCTCATAATTCTCACTGAACAGCTGTGCAGCCTTGCCATACCCCAATAAGGCTACTGGGGAAAATGAGGGACTGATAACCTCAGACCAGAGAACTGGAACATACTTCTCTCCTTACTGTAGAAGCATTATAGTAACTCCTGGGAGTCACAGGTGGCTGGATAGACAAATGGGCAAAAGTAAGAGAACCTCGGGTTTGTTTTAGATGAAGAAGGGATGGAGAGGGAGTGGTAGTGGAGGGAGAGATCCCTGGAGCTAAGCCTTGGGGAATTTGCCTGGGGAACACATGCCTATAACTTCACTTTTGTCTGCCTTATTTAAAAATTCAGGTTCACTTAGCTTTTTATGCATGGTAAGCAAAGTTAAAATAACACCTTAAATTCCTCTGTGCGTGGATTTGTTTTCTCTCCAAATGATTGGAGTTACTGAGAGCAGCTTAGACAGAAGGGAGGTTGTTTGAGGTTCACTAGACCCAGTGGGAAAAGCCCACTTAATCCAACCAGCTACTGGGACCTGGTGAGAGGCAGTGGAGTATTATTACTTATCTTAATGGCAGAGGACCTCACTTGGTTTATAGGAGCTGGCCTGTGCCAATTTCAACTGCAAATACCAGCGCTAACTTGTGGGGACAGGAAAGGTGACCAGGCTTAGAATCAAGGTACCTTGTTCTTGATCCAAGATCTCTTAATGTTTATGTTTCCCGATGTGATTCATTTTCTCTTAATATGTTCTCTTGTTTAATAAGATGAGTAATATAATGTTAATATGATGAGTAATGCCAATGCCCTAGTACCATAGACAGAACAAATTAACATGCTTAACCCAATGTGAGAGGATTTTTTAAAGATTGATAAATGCTATGAAACTAAGGGCTTCGTTTTTACACAACCTAGACACATTTAAATCCCTCCAGACATGGTGTTACCATATCAGAACAATGATAGTCTTTTCTTCTCGATCCTATTCTTACATAAAAGAGGCTAGAGGGAAGACGGCAAGAGGAAGGAACTTGTCCACACAGTTAATATGGCATGTTAGTGGGGCATGGAGGGCTGGCCATCTTAGCTGATCCTTTCCCTTCTCATGTAACTGTCTCTGATGGTGAAAGCATAGGATTGGTAATGGTGGAGTTCTTGAAATGACTTTTCAGGGAGTGTTAAGAGGTCTTGGAAGATCAGATAAGGATGCGTGGAGAATACAGGTTTCAGGCTGGCCTGCCTGCCTTGGCAGATGGATGACAAGCATCGATCTTTATAGAGATACACTCCATCTGCTGAACTCACTTGTGATAGCAAGGTTTGGAGGATGGTAGGCTCACAGGGTTTTCATAGGGTAGTTTCTTCCAGACATATCTCCATTTTGGAGAGGGAAATGTGTCATTGTGGCTACAGTATTGCAGAGGATTGATGAAATTCACAGGTGTCTGGGGAAAGTGAACTAGTGAAAAGGAGACTGTGGAGTTAGTGAGAGACAGGTGGGCCAGAGTAAGATACATTAATGGTTTGAGGGAGGATCCAGAAGTTGAACTCCAGATCTCAGGGCATTTGATTGGAGGGAATTTATTTTATCTGACTTACTTGAAATCCAAGTTCCTGTACCCTTTTCTGTCCTCCAGGAAAGACCAGCCATTGGTAAAAGTTGTAGGCTGGAAGAGTGTCATGGACAAAGCATATTGTTTTCTACATCAGGAGGTGTTGGCGAGAGCCAAGTTGGGGCAATTTTCTCTTTTTTTTGCTGCCCTTTGACCTAGGTTTGGTTTTCTTTAATGGACTTGTATTTATCACTCTAGAGATGGTGGGACTTGGGGCAATGGAGCTGATAAATGAGAAATTAAAGTCTCATGCAATAGCCAGCTTTATTCAGAACATCAGAAAATTTATACACTAAGGGTTAGAGAAGTCACATGAGTAAAGTTCTCATGAGTTCAGGCTGTATACAACCACAAGAGCAAGCTGCACATGGCATAAACAGGTTATTCCATAGAGACAACTGAGTAACACGAGCAACCAATAACAAATAATCTGAAGGAAACTCACTTGTATCTGCTACACCTATGAGGAGTGCAAAAATACATTCCACCAAGTTCATGCTTTGAAGAAACTGAGGCCACAAGACTCTTGTCTTTTTTCTTGGAGATTCTTTTCACAAGTACTCAGAATTCTTCTCACACAACGCCATTCTTGGACCATGTTCCCACAGACTTGGAGGAACAGAGAACCCTGATTTAGGTATGGTACAGCCTGTGCCATTAACTATAATTAGCAGCTGCTGGAGAGGAGGTTATACTTCTCGATATCTATATCAGTCCAATTGATTTTTTTCCACATTTGATATGCATCCTTGTATAAGATTGATGCTTAATTTGCTCTTTATTTTCTAGTTTATTTTTGGATTTTACTCATCTAAACTTTAATTTTCAAAATCTTTCCACTGGAAAGATTAAATTATTATTTATATGTGTAGTAGATATAGATCCTATAGTTATTTTGCAGAGAAGGATACAGACCACACAGAAATCTGTCTTACAAGACAGAGTTATTCCTATACATCTGGGCTCAAAGATTGTAATCCAGTTGCTAAATTGTGCAGTTGAGGCAGGCAGCAGGCACATAATCTAGATGGCACAGACTGCCTTAAATTAATCCTAGACCCGCTGATGACTTGTTGTCTTACTTTGGGAAAGAGACCCTCTTCACTTGAGTTTCATCATCTAAGGCAAGATAAAAATTATTTTTAATTCATAGGTTAGTTCTGAGGACAAAATTATTATAGCAGAGAAAGTACATAGATCCTCACTTGAGATGTGGCTTATGCAGTTTGGACATGAGCATATGAACACTCTGACTACATAGAAGAGGGTTTGGATACATGCTGCATCATGTCTGATCAATTGAAAAACTAGAAATCCATGTGATATGAGCCTAAAAATTCTCTTCCCTTCCATGGTGTATTTAAGTTCACCTGGTGGCATTTTTTTCATAATTTCTGGGAAAAGCTTTTCTGTCACTCTCAGTTAAAATATTCTAATCAATTTATGTTCTATAAATCTATCTGTATTGGTTCTTTGAGAATTTCATATGTATATACAAACTTATTTTGGTCATATTCACTTCCTATTGTCCTCCAACTCTTTCCAGATCTACCCAATAGCATTCAATTTCATGTCAACCCCCCCCAAAAAATTCAGTGAGTCCAATTTGTGCTGCCTATATACTAATGAATATGAGGTCAACTTGAGAAGGCAATGCCCTTAAAGAAAACTGACTTCACTTGCCCTAGAAGCAATGAGCTCTCAATAGCTTCTTAGCTGGGGGTAGGTAGGGAGTCCCATGAGCCCTATTCCCTCTATGTTAAAGTATTGATTACCTTTATCTTGTGCAGATCTTATGTAGAAATCTACAGCTGCTGTGAGCTCACAAGTGTTGTAGTCTTGTCACATACAGAAGACATTACCTGGCCCTTAGAACCTTTCTATCCCCAGTTCTATGATGGTTCCCCAAGACTTGGAGAAGGGATGTGTTCTAGATGTTCCATTTGTGGTTGAGCATGCCACAGACACTTATTTTTTTATACTTTGGCCAGTTATATGTTTCTGCTTTCACTGCTGTCTCCTGCACAAAGAAACTTATCTCATGAAGTCTAAGATGTGAATTGAGAGGGCAGTTTGAAGTTTTGTCTTTGAAAAATAATACTAGTAGGTTCAATCCCAATGCCTATGAGTTCCCATGGGTTCGTGGTCAGATATATAGCATCAGATGTGCATTTCCTCCTGCAGAGGGTCCCCTGAATCAAATTAGAAAGCAGATGGTTACCTTATAATATTTGTGCCACTATTGTACCCATGGATGTATCCTGCCATACCAGTTATGATTGTGTTTTATAGGGCTTATAGATGGGTGAGACCATTGTTTGATGACTTTTCTCCAGTGTCCTGTGTAGCACCTTCTGATATGAAAGCTAACCATTATGGAGGATGCTTTCTGGTCAGTATCAACTGAATTTCTTCACATCTTGTCACCAAAGTGTGTGGCATACTCAGCAACATGGCTTTAACATCAAATTCCTGTAGGCATCAGAGAGCAATGTCTGTATTCATTTTCTCTGGTACCCTCTGACCAAGAACTTAAAGTGAGGTGTTTCTAACCTGGCATTGGGACTTGGCTTTTGCAGCCTATGGCTTCTGAGAGAAGCCTTGCCCTCCATGTAAAATAGTCCCAGTCAAAATCTTTTTTATGTGTTTATTTATAAAGTTTACAAGGTAATAGACTTATTTATGGCTTTTTAAAGTAATTCTTAGTATTGATTTTTATCTTCCCACTCCCTCATCTGCCCTACCTCCATTAAGACCTTTCTTTCCCCTCCCTACTAATTATGCCTTTCTAGTTTTCTGGCTTCTACTAGGACTCCAAACTGGTTTGCTGAGCACATTGTCTGAGAAATTATTTTAGTCTAGGTCTTTGCAATCTCAGATATTTTCATGCTTGCAGTAGGTGATAGATGGCCAATTTGATTTCTGAAATTTCTTTCACATCTCCAGCTTGGGTGGGCTAGTACCTCATTTCATTGTGTAATATTTGGAAGAATCACATTTTAATTCCTGTTGTCTCTCCATCTGAGGAGAAGGTAAGAATGTTGGAATCTTTCTTGTCTACCTTGAAGGATCGGTAAAGGGGGTGGTCATGAAAGTGGTAAATGGGAGAAAAAAAAAGCTTTGAAAACTAATATACTAGAGAAATATTGTCATTAACACTGTTCCTTAAAATATAAATCAGAAAATCTGAGTGCATTAAATAAACATGGATTTCTGTCCTTTAAAATGAGGTTGTTGAATCTTTAATGGTTATCAATTGGTGTTTTGGTCCCTGAGGCAATTCTATAGCCAGCAATGATTTCTAAGATGAAGGTTCAAACCACATGACTTTTTCCTTAACCAAGAAATTACATTTATTAATATCCAGTGTCTTTCTCTTTTATAAAATGGTGTCTTCTAGTGACATAGGAGAAGTTACTCAGTGACATAGATCAGGAATATCTCATAATGGCTTTTGGCATGGACTTTTAGAATCCCACAAAGAAGAGATTCATTTTTCTGCTTGTAAAGGAAGGCAGAGACTCCTTACAAATGGCGCCCACGTGGCTAATAAGAACTTCCACTTAAAATTTAACAAAAGCTTTAAAAAGGATTTTAAAAACAAAAGAATAGTGACAAGCAAGGTTTCTTGGTAGCAGCATTTTTCTCGGTTGGATTCTGTTTTGTGTGAGACAAGCAAAAATTTCCGCGTCTCCTTTAAGGGAAGATTCCTGACTCAGCATAAACGGCAAAAAACCGCATGGCTTTAAAAAAGCACTGCTAACAATTTATTGGTGTGTATGAGAGATGGCGATGGCAGTGACCACATCTCCAAGCTGGCAGCATGCCTGCTGGACGGCAGCATTGACCAGGGCAGGGACCACAGCTTTCATTGCTGGCAGTAAAAGTACCCACTGCCATCTTTGGTAAACTGCAGCTAACACAGCTAGGACTTTCATTTTAGCAATGTTGTTGTTTACCAGATAAAAGACTTGTGGCCAGAAAAATAAAGATTTACAGTAAAGACAGATTCATATGAAGAAAAACCTCTAAAGGTTTACAGTGTGTTTTAAAAAATACGTAGGCTTGGGAGAGAATAAAAAAAAAAATGGTTTTAAAAAGACAGAACAGCTGGGTGTGGCGCACACGCCTTTAATCCCAGCACTCAGGAGACAGAGGCAAGCAGATCTCTGTGATTCCAAGTAAACCTGGTATGCAGAGTAAATTCCAGGACAGATAAGAGTTACACAGAGCAACCCTGTCTCAAAAAATAATAAGTAAAAGAAACAGAGTAATAATAAAGCCAAGTAAAAATGAAAAGCTCAGAGAGAATCTGTATACTGTATGGCATTATATTGTCTTTGTATTGTTTGACTGCTGAGGAAACAACAACTGTTGAAGGAAATGCTGCTGGATTAATTAAATTTATATATTTTAAAAATGCTTTGACTCAAAAATTTAAGTTCAAGGACAAGTTACTGGGGAAAAGGATTTCTATTTTTGTTTCTACAGAAAATAAAAAGCTGTGGATTCCTTCCAGACTAATGTGGTTTGATCAAGCCAGGCCCCCTGAAACAGTCTCTGGTGATCCAACATTCAAAACAGCTTGGACAAAGCAGCCTCGCATCTTCTTAGGATTCCCCCATGACAGTGCCCTTTACCAGCAGGAAGTAGTTTGGAAAGAACGATGCCCAAATTCCCAAATATTGTTTATAAATGTTTGTTTTCATTTAAATGGACTTGGTTATAAATGGTTAATGATCACAGCCAGTTCTTTTTAAAGGTAAAAATGGGATACTTTGTTTTGGAATGGATTTTCATTTATTGATACAATTTAAGGTCAATTTTGTGACGTGTATATTCTCCTTTTGTTTAGGTATTGTGTTTTTATAGCTCATTTAGAAATGTAATGTATAATTTAGTACAGTTTATAGATAATACCTATGATAGTCAAATCTTATAGTTAAGTTAGTTAAGATTTCTAGATATACAGATATGTATTAGAGATAAATAGGCATTCTTCAAACCTTTCAAAGACCTACAGAATATGGCATTTAAAATGGTCTAGTGTTTTTCTTGACAGTGAGACATAATTACTCCTGGCAACGCCACCTGCCTCGGAAAGGAAGATGGACATTGAAGAAACTCGTTATGGAGTTTGCTTCCAATATGGCAAGACTAGCCATTTGGACAAGATACTGTACTTGTCTGGACTGTTTGACTTTGTGATGTATAAACTGGACATGCAGGACCCACAGAAAAGTGACTGCTGATTCAAGATGGACATTGCTACAGAGTTCCTGCTTCATGGAAGAGTCTGCAAGACAGTCTGCAGGACACAGAGAAAAGTGATTGACAAACTGCCAACACAAGAAGACAGTTTAAAGTTTCCTGCTTTGCTGAAGAGTCTGTCAGACACACTATGGCCTATGGGCTGAAGATGGAAGATTACAAAAGAACTTTGGGTGACTAGGCAGTGAGTTGTCTCTGTCATTTCTAGAGTTTATATATTATCCTTCTGTGGTCTTTGAAGGAGTTGAAGACAGATAGTTATGGTTATAGTTTTCCTTAGTTAGGCTTAAAGATAAGTTACATATAGGACTTTAGACTCACAAATATAGGATAGACGATAGAATAGTTTCTTAAATCTTGCTAAATGTTAATGGACTAAATATTGTTTTTTTTATGCATATAGAGTATTTTTTATTTAATTTTATATAACAAAGTCCAATTAAATGAAAACAAACATTTATACACAATATTTGGGAATTTGGGCGTCGTTCTTTCCAAACTACTTCCTGCTGGTAAGGGGCGCTGTCTTGGGGGATTCGAAGAAGATTCAGATATCCTAGCTGTAGTCTGTAGGGCTGTTTTGTCCAGCTGTTTGGAATGTAGGATCAGCTTGTACTCTGTTTCAGGCGGTCTGGTGTGATCAAACCACATTTGGACTAAATATTGTTAACTGTGATTCTTATTTGATAACTGTTGTGTGATATATTTTGCTATGTTAAGGTTAAAACCCTTCTTTTTATTTAGACAGAAAAGAGGAGATGATGGGAGATGTCATTATGTATATTTGTTTCTCATACTGGTTAATGAATAAAGCACTGTTGGCCAATAGGAAAGGAAGATAGGAGGGACTAGGAGATAAGGAGGAAAGAGGAAGTAGGAAGGAGGAGCCAAGATGGAGAGTCTGGAGAAAGCAGTATGCCGGCCGGCTCCCCGGTAAGAGAAATACATAGATCAGCAGAAATGGGTTAATACTTAAGACAGAGCTAGCCGATAAGAAACTAGTACCGGGCCAACAGCATAATATCAAATACAGAGTCGGCGTGTATTATTTGGGGCTAGTGCGGCGGCGGGACAAGACCAGCGGCGGCAGGTGGAAAAACCTAACTCCTTACAAGGACTTGTATGAGAACCAAGAACTAATAAAACCAGTAATACACTTCTATACAACTGATGGCTGATTTCAGCCTCCCACAGCTAGTGTCTGATAAAAAATGTTTAGGAAGTAAATACAATCATGTAGGATTTTTGGGTTGAGAGTATCTAGTGTCTGTCTGGTAGCAGGATTCATCCCAAAGTCCTTATGTCCCTTTCCATGCTTTTGCAGAAAAACAAAACAAAACAAAACAACAACAACAAAAAAAAAAAAAAAAAAAAAAACACCATGAAATTCTGTGTGGTTTCATTTTACATCTTAATTTGTGATCAACAAGTAAACAACAGAATATATTTAAATGGCAGTGAATTGAATGTGTGATTCCAATCCATGTATTTTTTAATACCTTATTTATTTTTACTTTATGAGTATACATGAATAAGTACTTTGTGTGTACCTAGTGCACTCAGAGACCTGAAGAGGGCATTGGGTGCTGGGAATTGAACTTACATTTGGTTGTGAGCTGTTGTATAGATACTAGAAACCAAACTCTGGTCCTCTGTATGAGCAGTTAAGTATTTTTAACTACTGAGCTCTCTCCAGCACTCTGTTCCCCAATTGTAAGGTCTATTTGAAGCTTCAAATTACAACCTAAAGATATTTCAAAGCACTGGCTATTTTAATTTATATTTCTCCCAATTCCACCTTCTCTTAGGACAAGAAGACTCCAGAAGTAAGAATTTTGAGCTTTTCTTAACCTTTTTTAGATGGTAATTCCAGACACAAAATCGTATCTGCTATTTCCTTTTCTGTACATATAATATCCTGGAAAAGTTGACTATATGTGCACATGTGTGCATGTGTGTTTATGGATAGGGAATGGGGTGTGGGGTTAATATTATTTAGCATTGGCACACAGGACTTATTGTGTGACCCCCCCAAGTGTGTTTCTGTCTTTCATTTGGTCTTGGGACAAATATTTATGGTCTTCCATTTTCCAGGAATTCTGCTAGTTTCTCAGTCTATGCAGTTAATTAAATCATTGTTCCTCCAGGTGCTTATATTGGGATCCCTTCCATTTGGTATACAGAGCATAACATTTTAAAATTATTCATTATTATATACAATTATTCCTTATTTGATACCCAAACAATGAGATAATCCATGTTTAAGTGTTTTTTAAAATTTTTCATTTGGAAGTGTTTTCCCCATATAACATTTTTTGCATGTGGAGGTCTTAGTTTTATAGGAAAGGGGATATTTCTTATGCAGATTTTCTTTATACATTTGGAGTCATTGATGAAGTGGCAAGGTTGGGTGATTTAGTGAGTGGCAAAGAGATATACACAACATCTCTAGAAGCTGCCAAGATCAATATAAGCAAGATGTTCATGATCATAAGTTTCAACATTTGGATTCATAAAAGCACTGTGGTTATGTTTAGGACCAAGAGGCACTGTTTTTTATTTCACTATAATATCATGGATTGAGTCATTGGCAACAGAACTTATCATACAATTCTCTGGCAAGATAAAATAAAATGTGGTTCCACTTCATTGTGCAGTTAGGTTGTATGTGGTCTGGGTTGGATTAACTCTTCTGATGAAGGTCTGGGGCCAATGAGTCTTTAGTGTAGTGGCAGTTATGATTCTTAATTGGATCTCAATCACTTTCACATGAAAGCAGTGGGGATTCATCATCAATGAATGCCTCAACTATGGGCCACCAATGATTATGGAGACCCTTATCAGATGACAAGGAAAGCAGGGAAGGGATGAGGTTCTGACTTCTTCCATCACCTCTCCAAAGGAAGGATTCATTGTACTTTATGCACTGCCTTTGTCTGTATGGCTTCTTTAGCTTTTGTGAAATGGAACTGGTAGAGTACAGCTTGCTCTAATCATGCCCGGGTGCCATACTAGCAACTTCTTTCTTTGTAAAGCAGCTTTACTGAAATACATGGATCATATAATACACTACCCACTTCAGATTTATAATCCAGTTGCTATACCTATGTTCTTAGTGTTGTATAACACATGCCATAGTTATCTGAGAATATTTTCATCACATAAAGAAGAAATTTTAAAGCCATTAGTGATCAACCCCTGCCTCATTCTTCTCTACCATTCCACTTGTCTCTTTTTTGTATTTAGACAATATATTTTGTTTTTATAACAGACACACCAACCAGTATACACAGAGTGACATGTGATTCTCTTTGCTACTTTATATGTGTAGATATTGCCAAAAAGATTAAAAGTACAACATAATAGTATGTTAGTAATGCCATGCCTCACAGGATGTTAAACAAATTAATGTGTTGTAAAGCTTTTGGTTCTAGACTTCTCAGGAATGTTCTTTTTTGTTTTCATAAGATTTGCTTTGAATAAATGGCAAAATTCAGGTTTACTACAATTTATTAAAATTTCTACTTTTCCTTTCTAATTTATATTAATTTCTATAAAAAGAAAATAAATTTCTGAATATGCAGAAATATACATAGATACATAGACACATAAATATGTATATAAAACATTGTTTTCAGTTAAAAGAATTCTGAGAACAAAGTTGGCTAAGATTCTTTTTGTCTAGTATAGTAGTTCTTTTTTTATATATATTTATTTTATATAACTAAGTCCATTTAAATGAAAACAAACATTACCAGCAGGAAGTAGTTTGGAAAGAATGACGCCCAAATTCCCAAATGTTGTCCACTTGTCTCTTTGCCTTGAATCTCCTCTTCATATTTCTGGCTCCAGGAAATTGATCAGCTACTTTCATCTTTATATATTTGCCTTTTGGCAACTTCCAACAGAGGTGGTAACCAAGTCTAGCCTCAAGAAATAACTCTGCTTTTTAAATATTGTCATTTATTATTGTCAAATACCATGTACTGTAGGTACACAATATTCTTTGCTATGTTTCATGGCAGGCAGGTAAGCAATAGGCTTGTATGGCTTTTTTTTTTTTTAAAAAATACAAGTATCATCATGTATATATGAGTAACATTTTGGACTATGACCTTACAATAACTAAGCCATCACTAGGCAATGGGAATATTTTGACTTCATTATAATTTTGTGAGGACCATCACTGTATTGGTGTTCTAGCATTGTCATATAGCATGTATTGTGCTTGTTGTATCACTAGAACTGACTAATGTATACCCCTAACATGGATTCATATCCTGGAGATGAGAGATTGGATCCATTTTTCTCTTAAGACCCCTTGTGTGCTGGAGAAGTTTCTTAGGCTAACATGATGTGCAGACCTTTGTATAGGAGACTTTAGACAAAAAAGGCTTACTCTATAAACCAAAACCAACAATAACTTGGCATTGGAACAAGGGTCGGGACCCAGTCTTCCTATTAGTGTGCTTATGACCCTGTCCACTAGTGTGTCCCCATAGTCCTTTCATATTTTCTATTATATAGTCTTTATGAACAGGATGCACTTACCAACCTCTTGATTTTCCCTCTAGCTTATTAATATATATATTAATCATGAAAAATTGTGGGTTTCAGTATATTATTACATACATGTATAAATCACATTTCAACATGTTATTACCTAAGTACTTTCTTCCATCTCTTGCCTCCTGTTTGCATGCTACATCTTCTCAAATACTCTATATTATTTCATTTCCTCCTTTTCTCCATCTAGTTGTCTTCCCTATGTTTTCTCCTCCCTCTCCTCCTATATGTCTCACATGTGAGAGAAAGCATACAGTATTTGTCTTACTCTGTCTGGCTTATTTAATTCAATGTGATTTCCAGGTACATCCTTTTGCTTGCAAATGATACAATTTCATGTTTCATGACTAACTGAATCTCCATTGTATATGTATACCATCTTTTCTTCACACAATTATCTGTAGGATATCTAGGCTGATCCCATAATTTAGTTATTGTGACTAGTACCTGGGTACTAGCTTTTGATTCTTCTCAAGATACTTTTGGTGGTATGGTATTTACACTGCTAGCACTGACTGAGTCTCCATCAGGGTTTGTTGTTAGCTGATGTTTGTCATTTCAAGTTTAGATAACCTGGGTGAATCAAAGCTGTTTTTATATTTATATGGGGAATTGTAGGTCTGTACAGACTTTTAGAACTTGCTTTCTCAAATGCTACCTAAGCATGTAGGCACCGTTAAGTAGGGTTTTTTTTTTCTTAAGACCTTGAACTTTTTGCAGTGAGCTTCTTGGATAAAATAACATTACTCCAACAAAACCAGCTTCTTGCCAAGATCTTCCATAAAATACTTAATAGAACAGCCATGCAAACATTAAACATATGTGGCTTTTCTGTTGAAGTATTCACTCACTGGCTCATTTTTCTGGAAAGGTAGGACACAGGTTAGCAATTTATTGGCTGCATTTAATGGAAGTGAGTGTAGAAAATAATAAACAAGTATTAGAGTTTTGCAAAAGGACTCAGGTACTTACTGGCTCTGCAGAAGGAAGGAAAAGGCAAGTAAGAAGTTTGGGATGATGTATTCTTTTCCAATGTAATGCTGAGGCCATTGTTCAATTATTCTTTCATTTTGAAAGGACACTTCATATAAGACGGCTAATTAGGAATTTGACTCCCAAAGCACACATTTCTAACTTAATCAAAGCTATAGTTAGAAAAACTTCCACCGCTTTCTTATTCTCAGGTGCTTTGTGGGTGTGAGGAAGGGCGGGGAAAGGAATAGAGCCCAATTTTGTTATGGCCCAGATCAGCCAAGTCCATTCCAGAGCAGATGCCCCAGATCAAATGGCACCCAGAAGCAAAAGCTGAATATATCACTGCTGTGATGTATACTTGGATGCTTCGGACTTGCTCACTTCTGACATAGACTGGAGGCTCAGGAAGCTGCTACACTCTCTCAGAATCACCAGTTCCCCACTAGGATACAGAAAGCTCTGAATTTGACATTGATGTTAGGTGTTGTATATGGAGTATTTGTGTGTGTTAATCCTGAAGCTTTAGTGTGTTGATTGGTATATTTTGACTACCTATTCACAAAACATCGAGTGAGACATTGTGTGTATGTAGTCCTGAGGTGAGGCATGCTACCAAAAGGGTTGATCTGGAATAGGGAAACATGAGACACCATGCTAGAGTCCACTGAATTTCTGACAATAAAGGGATGGGTTAATGGATATAGCAGTAGTAAAGAAATCCTTCAAGGGAATGTAAGGATGATGAAGACATGCAGCATAAAGTGGGCCTTCGTCTTTACACAAGCAGCTGGTACAGGACAGCACTGTGATGGGGCTGGGATTCTTACCTGAGTTCATCACCTTGAATTTGTAGGTGAGTGTTTACCTGAAGCTTGCCTCCCCATGGTGCAGAAGGATGGTTTCTATTAGGTAGCTCCCTTATGAGCTCCATTATTAGGTGTTATTTTTTTCTGCAGGCTTAGAGAGTCCAAGGTCCAGGGCCCATTCTCTTTGTTTATCTTGAGCTGCCATGTTTGATCTCTCTAGGGTTTCCCTGGACCATTTCATCCATGAGAGGGAATTTCCTGGTGGGGCTAGAGACTGTATTTTTAGAATATAAGATATTAAGGAAATAAGACAACTATTGTGAGATTTTGAAATTTGACAGAAGCAGACAACATTCTCCATTCTATGATGAAACTTTGCCCAATTTCTTGGACCTTTAAATACCACAGATAAGCTTAGCTTTCTGGTTGTCAGGGAAGGGGCTTGTATAGAGATCTGTGGAGACTCAAAGTGACACCTGCTCAGAGGCTGCCAGGTTTTGGAGTCTTAAGTCCAAATTCCCCTTTTCCCTAATTAGCCTGATGCTAACCCTCTGCTGTAAGTTTTGACTACAGTAAATCCAATTGTATTAATAAATATAACTTCAATACTCTTTCTTGCTGTGTGATCATCTGTAGGTAAGCTCACCTCTCTAAATTCTGGCTCCCTTCTTTGTAATGTCAGAATGAATGCCATCTAGATCCCAAGAGGGCTTGTAGGTCTGACATTTATTTTTTGTTGGCTGAATTATATCCCAAGAATAAAGACATGGATTAGTACCTGCAGTTTTCAGAGGACCATCCAAAGAGTGCTTCAAATACATTGAGAGGAACACGAGGCAGCATTAACAGTGACTCATTAATTGGACATGTACATAGTGCAGTGTATCCACCAAGGACCAGGAGAGAGGTATGGTAGAGGTAGAATCATTGGATCAAAACATCCTATAATTCTTTGCTTCCTCCTAGGTTACCAAATGATAATGGGATAAAAGGACAAATATTAGTTATCTGTAATACCACGAAGTTTGCTATTCATACATTTTGTGAGGATCCCATCAGATTCTAGCCATATCTGATTTATATAGTAGCTATATTTTTACTTTAGCCATAATTTTACTTTAATTTTAACAATTTCATACATGTATACTGTCCTAGGGTTTCTATTACTATGAAGAGACAGTTTGATTGGGGTGGCTTACAATTTCAGAGGTTTAGTTCATTCTCATCAACAATGCATCATGCAGGCAGATATGGTATTGGGGAAGGATCTGAGAGGCCTGTATCTTGACCCACAGGCAGTAGAAAGTGAACTGAGACACTGGTGTAGCTTGAGCATAAGAGACCTCAAAGTCTGTCCCCAAAATGATACACTTCCTCCAACAAGGCTACACCTACTCCAATTAAAGCCACACCTTCTAATAATGCCACCCTCAATGACCTTATGGGGAGCAATTACTTTTGAACTACCACATATACAATGTATTGTGATATTCACCCCTATCCCTTTTCTTTTCCATCCTACTCTGCTGACTCCCCAGTCCCTTCCTGTTTTTATGCCCTTTTTTGTGTGTATGTAGTCACAGCTGTTGTATGTTCCTGATGGCTATGAAATATATAGAAGATATAATTTTATCACATTCTTCTGTTTTTTTTTTGGACTTAAGTTCTTTCTACTCCGTCTTCCACAAAACTGTATAGGCCTTGGATGGGGGTATAGGTGTCTGAATTTTGGCTAAGAGCCCCTTAGTACCTTAATGTCAGCACTTAGACCAGTTATGAATCCCCTTATTAATTCTTCCCCTGCTGCAATGAAGCTTCTCAGACAAAGCTTAAGGGTGGTACTCACCCACTGACATAAAGATAAATATTTAGGAAGTATTTTGATACATGTTCATGCATTAAAATATAAGTAGTGTATTCTCCCCTAGGACCTGTGACTACCCTCATCTCAGTCGCAAGCTTTTGATTAAGTTACAGTATCAGGGTGTGTTCCATCTCAGGGAATAGGTTTCACTAAATATTTCTATAAGACACTGTTCAGTAAACCTTAAATTTTTATTTGCTTTTATTCAGATGCTAGATACACATTTTCTTCAGCTTCAATAACTTTTGAGGGTGGCTTCTGTTCTCCAAATATTCTGAAAACTTTTTCCATGGCCAAGGAGCTAGGCCTCATTGATAGGAGAAGAGCCTAATAAAGAAACTGAATTTAGAGGAGGGGAGTTTAAGGTAACCAACAAGAGTTATGCATCCAGGACTTGGCAACCTCAGAAAGCCATAAGATCTATGAGCGACACAAGGGAATTATGACTTCTGGAATAGGATAAAATCTCACACTGTAGTAGTTAATTGAGAGCACAAGAGCTAGGACTCAGGTGGAAAATAGACAAACCCAGAACAAAGAAGGTGTGAAAATTCATTTCTAACAGAGACACAATATATGGCCAAACCTCTCTTCCTTTTTTGTTTACTTCTCATCTGGTGCCTCCTGTGGACCAAAATAAAACAGATCTATAGCCAGATCAGAGAGCTGGATAGATGACAGGGGATATGCAAAACAGAATAATCACCACAGTAAGCAGATAATAATACACCTGGAAAATCCATTAATAAAATTCATTAATCAGTGTTTTTGTAGATCAAAAACTTCCAGACATCCAAATAAACATGTTTCTTCAAAAAAAAAATTAATGACTAAAAGGAAGGAAGGAAGAAAGGAACAAAGAAGAAAAGGAAAAAAACTAACAAAAAACAAGTGTCAAGTGTCTTTTGCTCCCTAGTTGAGATCATCCTTCCGAGTATCCTGACGTTCTTCTCCTTTAGCTGGGTCTAATTACTATTGTGTTAAGTGAATAAAGGCTCTGCTTGTACACTACTGGCTTTGGTAACCTATAGAGTTCTGAAGAAACAGAACCTCAGTTCTCTTCCACAGTAACTGTGATAAACTCCCCTGAGAGGTAATACAGGAAGTGGAGGGCCAGATAAAGAAAGGAAGGCCTGGTTTCATTGCTTCTAAGCCTAGCCTGTGGTCTGGACAGGCCTGCCTGACCTGCACTAGAGCACCTTCTGAGAAAGCTGAGAAGTTCCATTTTTTTTTTCCTGAGTGGGAGCTCTGGATCTCATTGTTTATTAAAATTGAATACTCTTTAGGGATCTTTCACTGCCTGATTACCATCTTTTAACTTCCACATATGAGTTTCTCTAGAAACCATTGAGGTCTTCTTCATGTCATGGAACTATAACTAAAAGAAATACTTGGTAGAAAAGATAAGCAGCAAATGAGTCATTTAAACAACCATCTTGTTTTGCATGTTGAACAACTGTACAGAGCTCCCAAGTAAGGGTGAAGATAAGAGAGTGGAATGTGCTAAGAGTGGTTGACAAGCTGGCTGGCTGTTAACAAATGGCTCAGTAAAGTTATCTAGGCACCCACATTGCTCCTGGAATGCTTTCACTGGCAGGTGGATGGTTTCTGAATATAACCTGCCAAACATCATTCTGTTATACACAAGGGTCCATAAACTCTGCCTCAGCTTCTCCAATTCTTCATGGATGCTCCAAGAAGAATGGGACATTTCTATCACCTCATGGAGTTCAGATGGCGAAGTTCTGCAACTTATGTTTAGTTACGCAGGCTACTTCACTATTCACAACTTCACCACAAAGCCAAACACCCCCTGCTTGCAATAATGGAAAAGGAATTGACATTTTGTGGGAACTGACCACAAACTAGTCATTGTTTTGAGAAATTTACATTGACTAATGAGTTCTCAGGCACACCCTATGAGATAGATAGTCTTACCATGTCTGGTTTTCCTCACCAGGAACCTAAGCTAAGAGGTCAGGTGGCTTGCTCAAATTCAAAGTGTAAGTAATTAGATATGCTGAAATTCCAATTTCAATATTTTATTGCTCAGCCTTCCTTCTTGACTATGGAGTCCTGGGTGCCTCTTTTTGTACCATTCCCTTAGCTTTATGTCATATTACCACATCAACAAAGCCTAGTTCCTTTTCCTGGGTCTCTTCTAATACACAGCTCCAATTAACTCCTGGCTGTTTCACAAAACAAGAGGGATTAGTCTTGGCATTAAGGTGACTGATTATTCTCTATGCTATGTCATCTTCAGCCTCTAATTGTGGCCTCAGAGTTGACAGATGAATAGGCTTTCACCAGCCCCTTAACTGGACAGCTTAATGCAGAGTACAAATTGCAACCTTGAACCTTGCAGTTCAAAGTGTACTAATTTGGTTGGACCAGTAAACATTACACCATGTTCTGAGGCACTGTAGCCAAGATTTTCCAGGAAGAACATCTTTTAGCTATTGTTAAAAATGTGAGAAAACATATCTGTAGCAAAGCTGCTTCCCACCCCCCCCCAACAACTGATAGAAAAACACAGTACTTCTTCATCCATCATAGCTGAGAAACAGAAATTTAGTAAAGGGCGTGTATCAGTTGAAAAGCCAGGAGCTCTGAGGCTGCTGCTAGCTTGGCTCTGTCCTCAGTTAGCTATATGGCCTTGGTATTGTCCTCAACCATATCTGAAACACATAGACTGGCTTTGCTTCTTGAGTTATCTGTCAGCTTTAAGATTCTGTAACTTACTAGGAATGAAAGCAAGTGGGTCCTAATTAAGGTGTTTTATAGATGGAAAGATGCCCTGGGTACCAAGACTGAGCAGTCATTAATGATAAGTACTGTGTTTAGACTCCTACAATATCCAGTGATGGAGCTAACATCAGTCTGAGATTTCATGGACTATGTGTCACAGCTTTGTAACCTTTACCTTTGGAGTTTTCAGTTAGTAAGAACATGCTGCTTCCAAATGAAGCCAACCTGGAGATCTTTCAGTGACTCATGGGTTTGGTGGCATTCAGACATGAAGAGACTAAGCATATCAGCCAGGACTCCTGACATTAAGTTCAGCACATTGTCCATGCATCATTTCACTTTTGCCAATGGCAGTGACCCATCACCCTACCATATAGTTAGGAGTCTGTAGTGGTATAAACGTCTCATATATATATATATATATATATATATATATATACATATATATATATATATATATATATATGTATATATATATATATATATATATATATGCACAAACCTCTTGGTTCCCTTTGTCCCTGCGGGAAAGTAGGAATGGTAGAATTGTTGTCATGTCGATAATAAAAATGGCTGGAAATGTTCAATATTTTGATCAAAAGCAAATTTTGCTCAAAAGCTAGCTAGTGGAGTGCTGTGTCCATGCTTTCCCCAGGTTTCTGGCACTGTGACAAAAGACCCACGGCATCAGTGGAAGAAGGAAAGACTGATTGGGGTCCTTGTGGTGAGGCTGGACAAGACTGCAGCAAGATGTGGCAGAGAAGATTTTTACATAATGACAGCCATGGGGAGAACACACACACACACACACACACACACACACACACACACACACACACACACACAAAGAGAGAGAGAGGAAGAAGAGATGAAGAGAGACAAAGTGAGACAAAGAGAGGTAGATGAAGAGAGAGATGGAGAGAGATAGAGAGACGGGGAGAGAGAGATGGGGAGAGAGAGAGAGGGAGAGAGAGGGGCAGAGGGGGAGAGGGAGAGAGAAGGGGAGGGAGAGAGAAGGGGGAGAGAGAAGGGGAGGGAGAGAGAAAGGGAGGGGAAGAGAAGGGGAGGAGGAGAGAAGGAGAGGGGGAGAGAGGGAGGGGGAGAGAGGGAGGGGGAGAGAGGGAGGGGGAGAGAGGGAGGGGGAGAGAGGGAGGGGGAGAGAGGGGGAAAGGAAGAGAGGGAGAGAGGGATGGAAGGAGAAGGAAGGAGAGGGAGAGAGAGGGAGAGAGAGGGAGGGAGAGGGAGAAATGGAGAGGGAGAGGGAGGGAGGGAAGGAGGGAGAAAGTGCAGGAGGGAAAAGAAAGGAAAAGAGAGATGATTGATTGAGGAGGAGGGAAAGGGAGAAGGAGAGGGAATATAGGACTAGAGTGAATGACCCTAAGGATCTAATCATTCCAGTGAGGCCCCATGTGTTTGTTTCCACCATCACTCAACAGCCCATTAAATTAAGGCTCCATTAAAGGCTGAAACCATTGCTTATGGCCCAATCACCTTCCCAAGGCCCTACTGCTAAATACCACTGCATGGGGTGGGGGGAGGGGGTGAACTGCACCTGGGTTTTTGGAGGATGTTTCAGGTCTAAGCCATTGTAACTGGGATCTCAGCTTGGCAACTTCAGGCAATTAGTGCTTACCTAGTGACATCATAGTGTTCAGGTCACTGAGGAAATCCAGTGACCAAGTGCTCAGGAGATGAAGTCAATGCAGAATGCACATGAGAACACAGCCTGTACATGCCTCAGGAAAGAGAAAAGAGGTAAAGAGACACAGAGATGACAGAAGAGAAGAGAAGAGGGAGACAGGGAAAGTTCTGCCCCAGGGGAACAACGGGAAAGAGAGGAGGAGGGAAGAGAGGATAAATGGGCAGGGGTCTTTTCTTTTAAAGGGCTCCTGGTGTGCATTCTATACAACCATGGAAATGTGGGCTGACAAGGGTACTGCCTGTGTGAATTCTGTCAGGTGGCAGGGGCAGCCAGAACACTGCCTATATCCTTACACTACCTATTCATGAACCTGAGAGATCTTTCCATTTTTCTGGTAGCTTCTTCAATTTCTTTCTTCAGTGACTTAAAGCTCTTGTCTTACAGATATTTCACTTCTTGAAGAACCTGTTCCCCATGCTGGATTACCTCATCAGACCTTGATGTAGGGGGAGGAGCTCTGTCCTACCTCAATTTTTTTCTTTTTTTATTTTTTATAACCAAGTCCATTTAAATGAAAACAAACATTTATAGACAATATTTGGGAATTTGGGCTTTGTTCTTTCCAAACTACTTCTTGCTGGTAAGGGGCGCTGTCATGGGGGATTCGAAGAAGATTCAGAAATCCTGGCTGTAGTCTGTAAGGCTGCTTTGTCCAGCTATTTTGAATGTAGGATCACCTCCTACTCTGTTTCAGGTGGTCTGGCTTGATCAAACCACATTAGTCTGGAAGGAATCCACATCTTTTCATTTTCTGTGGAAACAAAAATAGAAATCCTTTTCCCCAGTAACTTGTCCTTGAACTTAAATTTTGGGGTCAAAGCATTTTTTTAATTTTAATTTAATTTATTATTTTACATGTCGATCCCAGTTCCCTCTCCCTCCCTTCCTCCTTCCCTCCTTCCTTCCCTTTTACCCTCTCTGCCCTCTCACATGCACTCTAACCACCCTCCCCTCCCATCCCCCACCCCAATTCCATATGTAGGGGAATGCCATCCAGTTGGGGTCATGTAGATCTGACAGGTCATGTGAAGTAGGGACTAGGGCTGCTCTCCTGTCTCTAGATTAAGGCAGTTATCCCTCCATGGGGGATGTGTTCACAAAGCCTTTTTGTGCTCCAGGGATACATCCTGGCTCCACTGTCTGAGGTCCCTTAGACTGCTCAGTCCTTCTGGCTGAGACCCATATTCAGGGGGGCCTGAGTCAGTCCCATACTGGCTTTCCAGCTATCAGTCTGGTGGCCCATTAGCTCCTCCTTGTTCAGGTAAGCTGTCTCTATGTGTTTCTGCAGCCTGGTCTTGTCCTCTCCATCTGCATCTGGTTCTAGTTTGACTCAGTGTTTATGTATGGGTGTTTGCTCCTGTTTCCAACAGGCATTAGTTGAGGGCTCCATGGATAAGTTAGTTGTTGATCTCACTATCCGGGAAGGGCATTTATGGTAGCCTTTCCAAGGAAGCTCAAATTGTTAGTTGGCAGCAGTCTTGTAGTTCTCTAGACCTTTTCTTGTGTTCAATTTTATCTTCAAACCAATATTGGCTCCCTCTTTTATGTTCTCTCTCTCTCTCTCTCTCTCTCTCTCTCTCTCTCTCTCTCTCTCTCTCTCTCTCCTGTCTTCTATTCCTAACCAGGCTAAATCTTCCTGTTCGCACATGTTTTCCTTTCCTCCCCCTTGTTTTCTCCTACTTCTCTCTCCATTCGCTGCCCCCCCCCACTTCCCCTGAGCTCTGGGGGACTTTATATGAATCTCTTAGAATACACTTTGTATCCTAGTTCCTCTGGTGGTGTGAATTATAGGCTGGTGATCCTTTGATCTAGGTCTAAAATCCATATATGAGTGAGTACATACTGTGTTCCTCTTTTTGTGACTGGGTTACCTCATTCAGGATGGTTTCTCCAAGTGCCATCCACTTGCCTGCGAATTTCAAGATACCATTATCTTTTTCTGCAGTGTAGTATTCTATTGTGTAGATGTGCCACATCTTCATTAACCATTCTTCAATTGAGGGGCATCTAGGTTGCTTCCAGGTTCTTGCTATTACAAATAGTGCTGCTATGAACATAGTTGAACAGATGTCTTTATTGCATGGATATGGATCATTTGGGTGTATGCCTAAGAGTGGGATTGCCAGGTCCTGTGGTAAACTAGTTCCCATTTTCCTGAGGAACCGCCATACTGATCTCCAAAATGGCTGTATGAGTTTGCACTCCCACCAGCAGTGGAGGAGTGTTCCCCTTTCTCCACATCCTCTCCAACATGAGTCATCATTGGTATTTCTAATTTTAGCCATTCTGGCAGGAGTAAGATGGTATCTCAAAGTTTTTTTTGATTTGCATTTTCCTGATAGCTAGGGAGGTGGAACATTTTCTTAAGTGTCTTTCAGCCTTTTTGATTTCCTCTATTGAGATTTCTTTCTTCAGTTCTGTACCCCATTTTTTAATATGGTTATTTGGTGTTGTGTTGACTAGTTTCTTGTGTTCTTTGTATATTTTGGAGATCAGCCCTTTGTCGGATATAGGATTGGTGAAAATCTTTTCCCAGTCTGTGGGGTGCCGTTTGTTCTTGTCTACTGTGTCCTTTGCTTTACAGAAGCTTCTAAGTTTGAAGAGGTCCCATTTATTGATTGTTTCTCTCAGTGTCTGTGCCCTTGGAGTTATGTTCAGGAAGCAGTCTCCTATACCAATTTGCACAAGGGTACCTCCTACTTTCTTTTCTAAGAGGTTCAATGTGGCTGGATTGATGTTGAGGTCTTTGATCCATTTGAACTTGAGTTTTGTGCATGGCGACAGACATGGGTCTAGCTGCAGTCTTCTACATACCCTCATCCATTTGTGCCAGGACCATTTGTTGGAGATGCTGTCCTCGCCCCATTGTATAAATTTAGCTGTTTTGTTGAAAATCAGGTGTTCATAGGTGTGTGGGTTAATATCAGGATCTTCATTTTGATTCCATTGGTCTACCTGTCTATTTTTATGCCAATACCAGGCTGTTTTCAGAACTATAGCTCTGCAGTATAGTCAGGAATGGTGATGCCTCCTGAAATTCTTTTATTGTATAGGGTTGTTTTGGCTATCCTGGGTCTTTTGTTTTTCCATATAACGTTGATTATTACGCTTTCAAGTTTGGTGAAGAATTGTGGTGGGATGTTAATGGGGATTGCATTGAATCTGTAGATTGCTTTTGGCAAGATTGCCATTTTTACTGTTTATCCTACCTATCCAAGGGCATGGGAAATCTTTCCATTTTCTGGTATCTTCTTTAATTTCTTTCTTTAGAGCTACAAAGTTCTTACTATATAGGTCTTTTATTTGTTTGGTAAGTGTTACACCAAGATACTTTATGTTGCTTGTGGCTATTGTAAAGGGTGATGTTTCTCTGATTTCTTTCTCTGTCTCTTTGTCTTCTGAAAAAAGTAGGGCTACTGATTTTCTTTGAGTTTATCTTGTATCCTGCTAATTTGCTGAAGTTTATGTCCTACCTCAATTTTAATGTTCCCTGCGTTGTTCAAACCCATGGGAGGACTGCCCCTTTCTGAATGGAGATGGAGGAAGAGTGGATGGAGAGGTAGGTAGATGGGAGTTATGTGGAGGGGATGGGAAACTATGGTTGGTATGTAAAATACATGGAAAAAAAGGTTATTTAATAAAATACAATTTAAAAATAGCAGGCTGAGCAAGCCATTGGGAGAAAGCCAGTATGTAAAATCCCTCCATGGCCTCTGCATCAGCTCCTGCCTCCAAGCTCCTACCTTTCTTGAGGTCCTTCCCTCACTGTTTTTGATGATGAATGGTTACATGAAACTTGTAGTTAAATAAACCCATTCTTTCCTTCCCAAGTTGCAATGATGACCTTAACTAAAACAGACATGATAAATTCTTTCTTAGTTTTTTCTTTTCATCAAATTTTCTCGCAAAATACATTTTCCATGCTCTTCCAATGGAGACTCTGTATAGTATTCCTTTAAGTGTTTTCTGGAGCCTTGGTTTTCATTACTTGCCATAGTTTATACTTTATTTCAGCATCTCATTTCTCCATCAATTTTAAAAGATAGTGTTGCTAGATTTAGTCATCATGTTTGCTTCCATGGGATGATGTACCTTGTACTTTTTCAGGGTTTTAGAGTTCCTGATGAGAGATCTGATGCTAGTCTTAACCTGTTTGCCTTTGTAGATGAGTTGGAAATTTTCCCTTGCTGATTTGGTATTGTTTGTTTGCTTTCTTCTTTTGACATCTTGACCACAGTACACTGTGGAGTCTTCTTCATTCAGACTTTACAATTTGCGAAAGCTTTTATGTATCATGCAAGTCCTGAGACTCAGACTGATGACTTTTTTTTTTTTTTCTGAGGAAATGAGATTTTTGAAGCAGCTTTGGCACTTTTGAGCACAGCAGGAACCTTTCATCAAATTTAGCTGTGGGAACCCTTCCCCTGGACCACATTGCTACTGAAAATGTCATCAATCAATCAATAAATATTTCTCTGGACAGCAACTTGAGAATGAAATGAGGTCATGGATGTGGCAAGTTAGAAGGCAGCATGGTACTGAGGAAGGCCATGGGCTTTGGAGACACTCATAAATATGCTTGAAGCCCAGTAACACTTCTTATGAGCCATATAAGCCTGACAGAATCATTTAAGTTCACTAGTATCTGCCTTTATGTTTGCAAACTAGAGTAAGAAGCAACCTTCTCATGGGGAAAAGCCACAATTTTCTACCTCTTTGTCAATATGTAAAAAATTTTAAAAAGATAAGCTGGGCATGGTAGCACATACCTTTAATCCCATCATCAAGAAGACAGAGGCAGGCAGAATTTTCTGTGTTCAAGGTCAGCCTGGTTTGGACAGTGAGCTCCAGGCCCTGTTAATGCTTCAGAGAGAGAATCTCTTTGTTTAAATTAAAATATAATGAATTAAAAAGTGATGAATTAGTGCCAAGTGCCAGCAAATCATTTGCAAGCCCTTGATAATGGCACATGGCAGTGTGAGGTAAGATAAAGGTATAGAAGTTGGCTGGAGGTTTCTGGGCTTAGCAACACTTTATTGGAGGGATGAGGATGGCATGCACTGGATAAAGGAGAATAAGCCATAGTTAGAAGAATTTTGGATGTATGGAATTGTAGAAGTAATGTGTGGGCTTTATATAGGGCAGCATAATGGCTGATGTGGCCAGGTTGGAAGAGGAGTGAAGGAAGCAGTGAATGGTGCAGGAAGAAGGTTGTTTAAAACCAAACTTACAAATACACTTATTTAGCTACCTAATGCAGAACGGTTTAAGTGTTTTCAGTAGGAGGGCGATAAGACTGGGAGCTGGAACTGTTAACATTTCTTCTGTATCTAATTCCCATGGAGTTGTTGGCACGGAGCTGATGTTTGTGGATACTCAGCGATGATGTATGAAATAATGGATGGATGTTTATGGAGGACTAGTCTGGCCATGGTGTGTGTAATGTTGACAGCTAAATGAATGTAGACTTTCAGACCAGATTCTAAATAACTAGCCTTGGTCAATGGAAATGGAGAGTGCTAACAATTAATAAGGCAAATGTGGGCAGGCTGAGTTTGTGGTTGGATTTGGGCATCCACATTGATTTTGGCTTAATGGAAATAGTTACCCATTTTTACTGATAGTTTTATCATGAGCTTCTGAAAATATAAAATGTCTGCCATATCATTTGGGGCAGGGCCCAGGCCGTCCTCCATGAGTCTAGGCCGAGGGAGTATCCGTCTATATGGGGTGGGCTCCCAAAGTCCATTCCTATACTAGGGATAAATACTGATCCATAGCTAGAGGCCCCATAGACTGTCCAGTCCTCCCAACTAACACCCACATCAGGGGGTCTGTGTAGGTCCTATGCTGGTTTCTCAGCTATCAGACTTGGGAGCATGAGCTGATTCTGTGGGTTTCTCCAGCCTGGTTTTGACCCCTTTGCTTATCACTCCTCCCTCTCTGTAACTGGATTCCAGGAGTGACAGAATGTGAAGGCCTCACCCTCACTGGGGAGCAGAAAGGGGAGAGGCTAGGGTTTGGTGGGGCTGATAGGGGAGGATGGCAGGGTGAGGGAACTGGAACTGATATATAAAACATTTGTTTGAAATTTAAATTAAAAAAGGAAAAAAATATAAAATGAATACATACCTGTAGAAATATATATAATTTATTCCTTTTCTGGGGCCCTGACATTTGGTTAGCTTTTCTCTTCCCCTATTCAGAGCATGTACTTGAATGTGTACATATGTGCAAATACACACGTGCACAAAACAACATATATCACAAAGAGACATGCATATGTGTGTGTGTGTGTGTGTGTGTATATATAAGTAAAGTGAATTAATAATAATCTATATTATAGTCTTCATAAATTGTATTTAGTATAATTTTCACCCCCTAACAGCAGGAAGCAGTTTAGAAAGAATGACACCCAAAAACCCAAATATTATTTATAAATGTTTGCTTTCATTTAAATAGGGTTGATTATAATTGGTCAATGGTCACAACCTATCTCTTTTTAAAGGTAAAAGAGGGATTATGGTATAGAAATGAATACTTTGTTTTGAAATGGGTTTTCATTTATTGATAAAAATTTAAGGTCAATTTTGTGGCATATAGTATAATTTTCATAAAATAAAATGCATGACCTAAAGTGTAGCTCTTAATTGTTTAAAAACATTTAATTACATATCATTTTAAAACATAGGAGAAAAATCAGACTAATCCAGGTCAAATTCTTAATCAAAAAGTTGGAATTCCAAAGTACTCCAAATCATGCAACCTTCTTTTATGTACACAATTATTAAACATATTTTATAAGATTACCTTTAGGTTGCCCTTAAAAGAGGTATAAAAACATAAATAAATTTTGTGTTGAGACCCCTTATGACAGTTTTTATATAGTCAAATGGTCTGTAATCTGAAAGAAACTAAAATACCAAACATTTAAGATGAGGGTGATTGAATTTGTAGTGTTCTGTGTTTTGTTTAGGCATTCAGTGATAAGTCATGGGCGACCTGTTCACTCCACCTAAGTTTTCTAACTGATTGAATGGCTTCTTATTATGGGCACCAGTGTTGTTTAACTATTTCTCTGCTTGTGGATGCAGAGGTTTCTTTCACCTTTCACAGTGCAGATGGAGCAATGAAGAGCCTTTGTTCACTTGAGGCATTTTCATTCTAGACTGGATTCCTAGAAGTAGAATCAATTAGAAGAAAAGTAAAAGGAGTTTAAATATTGTCTTTGAATAGATTATAACAATTCAAGTCCAACAGTACAAAACCCACCTTATTTCCACCACGTAAAAAGGTATTAGACATTATCACAGTTTAAAATACTTGCCAATCTGAGGGGTGAAAAGTGATATTGTTAAGTTACTTTAATTTACATTTCACAAACCACTAGAGTGGGAGAATATTTTTTGTGTTTATTGTTCATTTCAGTTTCCTCTGGGACTGGCCTTTCTTCACATGTCATTTCTTTTTTTGTACCTACTTTTCTTCATATTATTTTATTGAAACTCCTTTTAATTAAAATATTTTATTATTTTCTGCTTATTAGTTTTATTATATTAAGTGTTTGAATATATATGCATATATATATATATGGCTAGTGTGCAGTGCCTTTGGAATCCAGAAGAGGTCAGTGAGTCATCTGGAATTACAGATGGTTATAAGATACCCTGTGGGTGCTGGAAATTAAAACTGGGTCCATGGGAAGGGCAGGCGGCCAGCACACTTAGCTGCTGAGCCTACAGCCCGTGGAATTCCTTGTATAGCAGCTCATTATTTTTCCTACTTGATGTTCAAGTTAATAGGCTATTGTACTGCATAGGAATCACCAAGGGACCTAGTGAAGATGGGACATCTGGTGCAGCAGGTCATGGATAGGCCTGAGGATCTGTATTTTAAAAGAAACTTCCCAGAGACTTCTAGTGCTGCTGGTCCACATACAATACTTTGAGTAACCAAGTCTCAGTTTACGAGTCTCACCTGGCAGAATTCCACCATGCTCATGGACAATGCGTGGTATGTTTTTCTTCTATTAAATAAAACAATAAGAAGGTTCAAATGAAAATGATATGTGTGGAAACCAGAAACACCAGTAGTTTTGCAGGTGACTCTAGAATTAACTAACATTTCTGAGGAACTGGCAGCATTCTGCTGGGGTGGGAGGAGAGAGGGCCTTTTGAATTTATGCTCAAGCTCCATTTCTCCACTCAGCTTTAAGTGCAGAGGAGTTCAGTTTCCCACTTCATATAGAGAGTCAAAAAAGGAATGTGGCAGGACAGCAATTTGTACTTTGGTTTTAGAGACTTTGGAGATCAAAAGAGAACTATTGATATGCTTTATGAATTCTAAAATATTGAAAGCAGTGGTTATTGCTCTTGCCCATCCAGAGCTCTTGATAGTGTAAAGAGGAGCTACTGAGTATGTGAACTTCATTACTGCTGATATGTTTACTAAAGTCAGAGCACTTAGAGAACTTGTGTGTGACCCCTCCAGGTCTTAATTGGTAAACTCCCTGCCTCAGAGCTGAGATTGTGATAGGTCCATATGAATCGCCTGATATTCATCATAGGAAATACATTAGATATTCTGGATGTATGGGTATTGTCATGGAAGAGAAGGAGGGAAGAATGTAAAATCCCAAGGTTGGGTAGGGCTGTTGTGATATAATGTTGTATGTAGATGGAAGTTTCTGTTCTGCCCAGCCCTGCATCCATTTAGTCCCAAAATAACCAGACATATGCTTATATTAATTATAAACTGTTTGGCCTATAACCCATAATTCTTATCTATGTTTAGCCACATGGCTTGGTACCCTTTCTCAGAAGGCATTCTTATCTTGCTTCCTCTGTGACAGGCTATCAACTCCCTCTTTGCCTTCCTCTTCCCAGAATTTTCCAAGCCCCACATATACTTCCTGCCTGGCTACTGGTCAATCAGCATTTTATTAAACCAATAGGAGTGAAAAATCTTTACAGTGTACAAGGAATTAGCTCACATCACAGTGGCTTCTGGACATGGTATGGTCATTGCAGTCAAGAAATTACAGAAGCCTTGACTGCCTGCAGAAGACTTTTTGTAAGCTCAAGTCAGCTACAATCCAGGAATAAACACAGTAGATGATCTCCAGGCCTTCCATCATAGGTAGAAGTTATTGGCAGTAGATAGTTGCTTGGAGAGTGTCATAGTTAGCTTCATACTATTAACTTGAAACTAACCTGCTGTCACTTGGGAAGAAGGAACCTTAACAGAGGGATTCCTATCAGTTGGCTGGTTTTTCAGCATGACTGTGGGAATGTTTTCATGATTAATAGTTGATGTGGGAGGGCCTATCTCACCATGAGCAGTACCATGCTTAGGCAGGTGATCCTGAGTTATATAAAAAGTTGACTGGCAACGAGAAAGTGAGCAATCCAGTAAGCAACATTTCTACATAGTTTCTGCTTTACTTCTTGATTCCAGGGGTTCCTGTTCCTGCCTTAGCTTCTCTAAATGATGGACTATAACCCATAAGCCAAATAAACCCTTTCCATTCTAAGTTGGCTTTGGTCAGTGTTTATTGTAGCAATGAAAAGCAATCATTCTATGTGAAGTATTCCTTTACACTGGATGAATAGATCACTGTGATTGGTTTAATAAAGAAGCTGACTGGTTAATAGCTGGACTGGTTAAGGTTAGGTGGGAGAACCAGACTAAGGTTACTAGGAAGAAGAAGGTCAGTGAAGTTGCCAGCCAGGCATGGAGAAGAAACGTGAGTTTCAAGATGAAAGAGAGATAACATCACATGACAGAATGTACATTAATAGAAAAGGTCTAATTTAAGTGTTAAAACCTAGTTAGCAATAAGCCTGAGCTATTGGATGAGCATTTATAATTAATATTATAAAGGTTATTTGGTCTGTGTTAAAGAAAAGTCTGCCTACAACTCTTTATTGAAGATGTGGCCATTGATAGTTTCCTATATACTTCAGTGGATGGCATTGTACCCATGCACAAACTTGCAGCACAAAATATACTTAGTGAATTATTTAAAAAAAATGAAATGAAGTTAGGAAGGGAGTATAGTTGTGAAGGTCATGGTTTAAATTTTAGGGGAGAGATAGAGTTAGATATTGTATAGGTATACTAAATTCTCAAAATTAAAAATATTTAAGCATTACTAATTATAATTAGAAAAATAAGTAAAGTGACATGGTGCACAACGCAGTGAGAAATTGTTAAGAATGCCACACATGGCCTTTCCCTTTAATTCCTTTCTTTCTACCTAGGCTGGGAACAAGATGGTTATTCTTCAGAGTGAAAATCATGTAATGTTTCCATTGATGTTTTTGGCAGCGATGGTGAAAATTCTAGACTGAAATGATATTGTATGAAGTCTGGACTAATTGCCATGCTAAAGTAGAATGGATTTCCTCTCTTTTTGCTGTCTGGATCAATTCTTGGAGGAGTGAGAGAATTTGGTCTCTCTGTTGAAGCAGCACGTTGTAGTGCTGCTTGGACATGCAAGAGAACAGTCTGGCTCTCCAGGCTTTTCGAACTTACCACTAATGTGAACTTCGGGAGGGGGGCTTTTGAAAAATAAATAGAGCTTATTGAGGGTTGTCAAGAAAGGTCCCAGATTCCATTGAGCAAAAGTGGAATGTTTAATACTCTACTGTAAAAATAAAATAAAAATAAAACCCTCCTTGGAATTCTGAATCCCACCTGTTAAATTATTTGTCCTTCAATGGAAGTAGGAACGAAAGGCGTATGTTTAACATCATTTTGGACCAATTTTCTGTGGCGGGAAACCAAGGTAAACACATTTCTCCTGATGTAATTGTTGATATTAGTTGAGCTTGTGTGATGTCATGTGATGCAGGCATAGCTGTGTGAACCATTTCACTTGAACCTGTCCTCAGCTGGAGTTGGAATGATAATGGAAAAGCCTCAAGACTATAAACGCCTACTGTCTGGGAACCCTTGATATTTTAGGGAATTCCAGCCTTAAGCGTTAGTCCATGAGAGTCTCCTTTGGAGTGTTGGCTTCGATTCTTATTTGTACCCATTGTGTTTATAGACATTTATCTGATTTCCTCACCTGGGTGTGTTCAGATGTAATTTTTAAAAATTATTCATTTAATATATTTTAAATTGATATAAATTTATATTACTCCCCTCTCTTTCCTCCCTTCAACCCCTCCTATGTGTCCCCTCAAGTTGATAGCCTTTCTTTGATTATTAATTTTATATACATATATAGTCATGTACATGCATGAAATTATAAATACAATCTCCTGAGTCCATTCTTGTTGTTTGTGTGTATGTATCATGCTGGTGCTGACCACTGTGTATTAGTAAGGGGACTCATGCCTGAGAGAGGCTAATTTTTCTTTTGTCAGCAGTCACTAGTTGTCATTTTATGTTATGACTTCATAGATTTAGTTTTGCGACAAGAAACTAAACATGATACAGAACCATGCTGGGTGGTTTCAGTTTTATAAGCAATGTGCAGGAGCATCTGGGAATTGACCGACAGTGATTTTGAGGGATCCCAATGAGGTCCTGTTTCTTAAATATTTTACAATCAGAGTTTTTTTTTTTCTTCCAGTTTGTTATCTTACCATTTTTGTATCAAGAATAAGTAGATTATTGTGTTCCACTCTGCAGATGAAGGGATAATCAAGGAGACTGAAAGTTGGGAAGCAATTAGACCAATGGGAGAAATAAGTGAAATAGAGATAATTTAACATGTCATTTGTTCTCTATGAGATTTCTGGTCTTTCTCCAATTTCACACAGACACACATGCAATTGTTTACAAATACTAAATATTTTCTTCTAATTCTCCCTCTTTATCATTGATTTTCTTTCTCTCGCCTCTCTTTCTACCTCTGTACTTACCTTTAGTATATGTTTATAAACTAATGTCTGTTCTTTCCCAGTAGCCTCCACATTTGCATAATACATTTTTTTTCTATCTTTGTATCACTTTTAAAATCCCTTTTCTTTGTGCTTCCACTTTCAATAGTTTGCAGGAACACATATGGGTTTTGTTCAGACATGAACTCTCCAGACACATCTAACCAATAATATAGTTTATTCCTTCATTTGTTTATCCTACAAATATATTTTTGGACAGTATTATGCACAAATGGCTCAAGAATTCTGGCTATATTTGGTTACTGGATAGAGACCCGGACCACAAATACATGTACTTAATGAGAAAGCATTCATGGAAGTCCAGGGCAGCAGCATCTGGCTGCTGTGAATGTCACCAGGTGTCATGCTTTGCTGCAAGAATATGTTCTATGTCCTTGTGGCAGGCTTAGGATGGGGAAGGCATTTGGTGTGGACAAATGGAGTCAGGCACAGACTAATAGGGCTTACTGTTCAGGAGGTCCTTGACAACTGGGACAGTGAAGGAGTTCAGAAGAATGGCTGTTGGGTCTGATTATGACAGAGATTCCTATATCTTACAGAATTAATACTTGACAAAATATTTCCACTACTTTCTTGGACCTTCGCAGCTAACTTGGTAGGTTGCTGTGTTGGCTTTTCCTTGGTACAGATTCTTTTAATCCTCTAAGGCAGTATAGATGGCTGCCACTGAAACTCAAATTTTGTTCTTTCTTGTCCTATCTTCTCCTGTACTTTACTTTGACTTACTAAGTGAACCAGAAGCAACTTACAGAATGAAACAGCTAGTTTGTTTTTGAGTTGTTGAAGAATCCCATAAATCGGTGGTTCTCAACATGTGGGTTGTGACCCCTATGGTTGTCGAATGACCCTTGCACAGGGGTCACCTAAGACCATCTGAAAGCACAGATATTTCTTTATGACTCATAACAGTAGCAAAATTATAGTTATAAAGTAGCAACAAAAGTAAGTCTATGGTTGGGGGTCACCACATATGAGGAACTGTATTAAAGGGTCACAGTATTTGGAAGGTTGAGAACCACTAACTTAAATGTTTGGGAACCCAGTCTGTAGTCTTGGTGAGTCATGTTTTCCTGACATTTGCCTGAATCACACATATGGGTGATGGGGCTCCAGAGGACCTTGTTAAGTAGCTGCTCCTAAATAGGACCTTATAAGTAGCTGCTCCCAAATAAATACTGGACTAGTGTAGAAATCCTACTACTAACAACTATGTTTAGCCAAATGTTTGTTGCCTCGGTATTCTGTTTAGGTCAGAGATATTTACCTGTAGGAGAGGAAGACAATGAGGTGGAAGCCACAAACAACATTTCTATAAAATTTAGCAGGATTGATTGGGTTTGGAGTTATTCTCTCAGACCACAGAGAAAAGCTATAAGGTCCTCTACATGTATGTGTTTGTTTTAGGAGGATTTTAGATTGATAGTTGAATGTGGTGGGTTCACATATTGGAGAGCATGTAGCCCAACTAAGCACAGATAAGAAATGGGAGAGTGGAGAAAGATGTATTACTTGGAGTAGATGAAGGGAGGGTGGGCAGTATTTACAAAATAATATCTTTCTCAAATGAAAGCATATTTTATCAGGGAATTCTGTACATATTCCTATAGGCAAACACTTTGGGGCAGGGGAAACAATCCTGAGCATGTTTAGGTAAGGGCTGTGTTCCTGCATATGTTTAGTTGAAGGCTCAAAAAGGAAAGATGGAAGACACATGTTGGAGAATGCTTAGCTTTATATCATGAACACACTTCTGCAAGGCTAAATGGTGGGCAAGAACACATGGGCAGGCTCGGTTTTGTGCCCTAACGATGTTACACAGGAACATATCTGAGCATGTTCAGTTCCTATCAAAGTTGTATCGTAAAACAACAACAGTGGCAGCAGAAAACCAAAAAGATGCTTTCAGGGTAGCTTAATATAGGAGTTTGCATCTCAAGCTGGCCTCATTAACAGATCTACAATGTAATTTAGGAGAACAGAACTATGGCCACACTATAGAGTATAATTTTGCAACTTGGTTCTTGTGTTTCTGGGAAGGAGGCAGGGACCAGAGTCACCGAACAGAGCTTACACCACAAAAGCATGGAAGAGTTTTCCTGAGCCTCAAGACTCTCCTACAAACTCTGAATAACCTCCCTCTATTTTTATCACTGTTCTTCCCTGTGAAGATATAATACAGAGCCTCAGAAACAATAGAAAAGACCAAGACAAATATTATGAAATCAAGGTGAAGTAGGCATGGTGGGACATTCCTGGGATTCTAGTGATTGAATGCTGGAGGCAGGAGTCCAATGCTAGCCTCATCCACATATTTGAAAACAAACATGGAAAGACAGAAGGACACAGCTCAGCTGTTGGCCTTGTACAAGTAACTCAACTTGTTTTTGTCTACACTTGTGCGTCAGTCAGATGCAGATAAGGCTAGCAGTTATCACTTAGAATGACTAAAGTATAATAGCACAAGCACAAGACTTAGAGTAATGTCTGGCAGTAAGTAAAAATGTGGATATATCTAGTTTAATTGTTATCAATAAAGATGTTCTGGGCACATTTTAGCAATCCTGCTCATTTTTACAAAAGTTATACATTCACATCAAATTTATGAAGGGGATTCAGAGATTTTCCATCCATCCCTGCTTTTATAAGTACAAATTATCAATCACACCTGTATATGACACATATTGGTGACATGGATAATGATGACTCTTAAAATTTTTCCTTACTTTTAATAGTATATTTGGCATCAGCTATCTATCACTTCATGTTGTATGCTTATGTCTGAATAGAGAAATGGGGACTTGGGACCAGAGGGTAATATGAGCAGTGATGTGCACATTGTGTGAAGAAAACATTGTTTTGGCTCACATGCTGAGGTGCAATTTACCAAGGATGGCCGTTCATTAAATGGCAGCCTTGAATGAGTAGTTCAATGTCCTTAAACAGATTAGAAAACATCTATAGAATGAAATCAATGCATCCAATCTTAACCTAAGTAGATGAGTATGCATGAGCATGGACTGACCATCATTGGTCCCAAATACCTTATTTTCACAGTCCTTTCTAATATATTATATCCTGAGGGGCAGCATTTAGGCTAAAGTAAGTGGTTGTTTTCCAAGGAATTATGTGTTTCTCAAATCCTCATCTCTAATTCCTTGCTTGTGTGACTATTAAGGCAAATTTAATGGGGGCATTACAACACCAGGTTATCACTCATGTGGTGACTTGTATGGGGAAATGTCTTCTCTCTCTTGAGCAGATGAATTAGGAGCCAATCCTTTGGACTTATGCACATTGCAGCAAATATATTTGTCATAGTTGTAACTTTAAAGTGACTGTGTGTGTGTGTGTGTGTGTGTGTGTGTGTGTGTGTGTTTACTAACTGGAAACCATAAAAGAGGATGAGAGATCTACAATGGCATTTAAAGAAATGCAGGGTATTTTTTATTAATGCCCCATGATACATATCCAACCACAACAGTTCCACAAGTCCGATGATGTCTGCAACCATCAACATCTGCCTGTAATTCTCTGAGTGACTCTGCTCAAAGCCACATGCAGCAATGACTGATGGCAATTATGGAAGATGATCAGGAAAATGGCTGTCTCTTCTGTCATTGAGGGGATGTGAACATTAGGCTGAGGTAGAAAGGGGATGCGTGATCCAAAACTGATTCCACATAAGATATACCTACTGTCAATAAGCAGGAGACTGGGGACTTACTCTCTGTGATGTTCATAACTGCTCTGCCTGGCTTGGAAGCAGATCAGTGCTTCTTAGTTTGATGGCATGGGTCTGGATGCACCTATTCTCCAGTGCATAAATATCCATCTTCATTGTTCCTTTCATAGATGAGGGGCTACAAGGCTCTGGCAGGTTACAAAAGGATCTGATGGTTCAGAGTGCTGCTGCTGTTAACTCTAGGAGGGCATCTTTATCTTTCAGTGGTAGGTTTACATGAACATGAAGTACAAAAGGGTAGTTAATTTTGATGTCACATAGACCCAACAAGTTTCTGAGAAGTAACAGGTCAAAGGGCATGGAAGAACTGAGTGATGGATATGTAAATCCATGAAGTCAAGCAATACTTAAATTGCTGGAATGAGACTGGTCTGATTCTAAAGATTTAACTAGGCTTACATCTTGATAAACTTGAGATGCATTTGGAATTAGGTTGGTAATAGTGTTTAAAAAGTGTACTTAACTGTTTAAAAGGCCTTTCCAATGCTTTAAGTGTTTTTTAAACATAGGTTAAATATATACCATTCTAGCTACATTTACTTCTCATGTGACTATTGCAAGATACATTTAAAAATTAAATTTTGGATGCATTATCAGGAATTTAGAATAGGGGAAGCTGATTGAATTGGTATGTGATGAAAGTAGTGTTCATTTAGGTGTATTCAGATCCAAGAATACAGGTTCAAGATAGGTATATAAATTATTTCACAAATATTAAATAGCATCTACTATGTACAAAGCTTAAGGAAAGGCTCTGAGAGGTATAGGTGTGATACATACATTACTGCTTTATAGAAAATGTGAAAAACCATAGTATAATATGACTGTGCCTAGTGTGTATGTAGACAATCAAGGATATAGTAGTTTGGTTAGTCTTGAAGATTGGATGAAGGAGGTAATATGGAGATATGGATCATTCTTGAGCAGGCAAATGCCATGACTAAAGTTATATTTTGAGTGTAGCTATTAATGGGTTATTTGGCCAGGTAGTAGGGAACTGCATTGCACAGTGAGTGAGAAATGCAGTCCAAGATTTAGAAGTCATGGCCGTTAACTGTGCATAAGGAAGGAGCTCTCAAATGGAAGATATGCATGATTTGACATGATGACAGTGGAGCCTGTCAGGTGACTAAAGAGACTGGAGCTTGGATGTTGGCAAGGGCTTCAGATGTTTGGCAGCATCCTTGAGGAGGATGTATCTGGAGAATCTCAGCTGATGTATAAGACTATATATAGTCTTATGGTCTTGACAAAGGTGTTTATAAATGGCAGACTTCAGGGGTCACTGTGTAAAGGTAGGACCTGAATGTGGAAACTGGAACAACAGGGAAAATGAAGGCATAGAACAGTGTTTTGGACCCTGAGTCATTAATCCCATGGTGTGAAAGTGACACATGGGGTTCATTTATTCTCTGTCTAGCTACACAGAGCATGAACCTATGCAGAAATAACTGAGGATAATGATAGGACAGCTGAGATCCCTTATGAAAAGTTAGGTCATTACCTTAAGAAACCAATGACTCAGTTCCCCAGGCTGGCTCTGTGCTGACAGATTATCTTCAAGTCACAATAAAAATGACCCTACTGACTATTTCCAGTCTTTTCTTTCCCATTTTCTCTGCCTCCATCCTAAATACACTTTTGGCTTTGATTTACTGTAGAGATTTCCTGTGTAGTTTGGGGCTGAGAGGTAGAAGGTCAGGTTTTGGGATCTGAAACCCAAACAAATATTTCATTACTTCCTACAATGCTTTCAACTTAATTTAGGGGTCAGAGGATAGTCTGTGAAAATATCAGGAACAGCCTATATATTCATTTCTGAAGAGATTCAAAGAAACTCACATCTGGATAGGTGCATGAGTTTATTCTGGAGTTAAATCACGCTGTTGACTGTTAACAAGTCTGAGTCAGTTTCTTTCTTTTTTATATTATTATTTTATAGTTTATTCTTTTAAACTTTATTTTATATTGCAACTGCAGTTCTCCCTTCCACCCATCCTCTTGCCCTCTCATTCCCAGCTCACACACAGTCCACTCCTCCTCACAGGTAAGGGCTCTCATAAGAAGTCAAAAAAGTCTGACACAATAGGTTGGGGCAGGGCTGGGCTCCTCTCCCATTCATTAAGGCTGAGCATGGCATCCCTCCATAGGGAATGGGCTGCCACAAGCTAGCTCATGTACTGGGATTATATTCTGGTCCTACTGCCAGGGGTCCTCTAATAGTCCAAGCTTCACAACTGTCTCTTGCATGCAGAGGGCCTAATTTGGGCCCCTGAATTCTTTACAACTGTCAGTCTTGAGTTCGTGAGTTTCCATGAGCTTGGTTCTGTCTCTGTAGATTTCTCCATCATGATCTTGACCTCCATTGCTCATATATTCCCTCCACCTCTCCTCGACTGGATTTCCAGCTCTTGGTTGTGGATCTCTGCATCTGGTTGGGGTAGTCACCAATCTGATTACAGGGGTAGGCCAGTTCCAGCATCCTCTCCACCATTGCTCGTTGTCTTAATTGATGTTATACTTGTGGATTCTTGGGAATTACCTTAGCACCAGGTTTCTCTTTAACCCCATAGAAGCTTTCTCAAATAAAATATCTCTTTCATTGCTCTTCCACTCCATCCCTCCCCATCCCTGAACCATCCCATTCCCTCATGAATGGAGTACTACTCAGCTATAAAAAATGATGACCTCATAAAATTTGCAGGCAAATGGATAGAACTAGAAAAAAAAAATCCTGAGTGAGATAACCCAGACTCAGGAAGACAAACACAGTATGTATTCACTTGTAATTGACTATAAGATGTAAAACAAGGGATAGCCAGACTATAATCCACAGCTCCAGAGAAGCTAGGTAACGAGGACCTAAGAGGGACACATGGATTACCCTAGGAAGGGAAATTAGATGACATCTACTGGGTAAACTGGGTGTGGGGTGTGGGTGAATCAATTTATTAAATAATTATTTGAAAATCGAGCACGTTTAACTTGACAGAGTAAGTCAGACTATGAGTGCAGAGGATAAAAATCAGAAGCCCAGATCAAGTAATAAACCATTAACAAAATAATAGCCTATTTGCTGACTAATCCAATTTAACTGACAAACCAACCAAACTTGTCTCCTCAGTTTTCTTAAGACTTCTGTAGGATATTTCCCCTTCTTTCTTTCACCTATCCCTCTCATTTGCCCTTACCCATTCTGCATATATTGTTTGCCCATTAGTTAATTCCCCCACATGGAAGGGGAAATGATTTGGAAGATCCATACTTTGCAAACTGAGGGTTGCACATGTTTTTTAAAAGTTAATTAAGCAAATGAATTATTTGATTGGCCTGTTTTGAATTGTGTATTCATTTGTTGTTTGCCATTTTCTATGATGACCATGCAGGGAATGCTAATTTAAAATACCAAATATTAAATAACAAAAGAAGAAACTCTTGTTAGGGGAAAACATAAAGAATTGACAGTGTGGACAGGTATACTTCCAAACTTGATTTGACTCCTGCTTTGAAAGAGTTCAAATACTAATGGGTGAGCCTGCATATGAAAAGAGCAGAATAATAGTAACTATGTTTGTTATAACTGCCTCTAATGCAAAGTAAAATTAAATAAATGAGAAAAGAGGTATATAGAATATGGGGGTGGTATAATTATTACAGGATCAAGAGTTATTGGTAAGAAAGGTGCATTTAAACTACATTTAAGAGGAAAACTGTAACCAGCAGAATGGTGGGAGGTATTGGTGGGGATAATGATGAAGAAAGCAGGTGAAAAACCAGTAGAATATGGTATGCTTAACACATTCTATATTACTCATATTTCAAAAGATAGCAAAGTGAAGATATTTCATATGGCGAAAGCATGTGGAAGATGGTATTCAGAGATGTCTCAGTGTTAAGAGCTCTTACTGCTCATGTAAAGGACCCAGGTACTGTTCCTAGAAACTACATTGTGGCTTACAACTGCCAGTAACTCTAGTCCTAGGGGATCTGATGCCACTTATGACCTCCACCAATTTCTTCACACATGTGGTACACATAAACTCATGCAACTCTGTGTGTGTGTGTGTGTGTGTGTGTGTGTGTGTGCACGCACACACACACACATACACACATTATATTATAAAAAGGATACAAGAAGTCTTTTGTGTGACAATAAGTGCATATAATCATTTGATATGTTTGAAATCAACAGTGCATGGGGGATTTCATATAAATTTTGTTTTATGTATAATACTTGGAGAGGAATAAAGGCCATACCACACTTAGAGTTCTGGGGGTACATGTGTGGAATGATAACTCCATGTAGCCTAAGCTGAACATGATTATGATGTATACATCTATTTGTCAAGAGCCTGGAAAGATGCTTTCTGGCATTGTGTGGTCTGCAAAGAGTCTACCACCTGCAGCTAAAAAAGGGAAGACCTTGAACCTCTCATTCCATGGATAGCTCTTGGAAATATGGCAGACATTTTCAAGAAAGGGTGGCTAAGTGCAGGGCATGATGGTACATGCCTTTAATCCCAGCACCCAGGAGGCAGGGGCAGGCAGATCTTTGTGAGTTCAAAGCCAACCTGGTCTACATAGTTTTGGCACAGACAGAACTACATAGTGAGTCAGTCAGGTGCCCTTCCCTGCCTCTCTCTCACTTCTTTCTTTCTCTCTCTCTCTCTCTCTCTCTCTCTCTCTCTCTCACACACACACACACACACACACACACACACACACACAGACACAAACACACACACACATTCATTCACTCACACACAGATGACCAATACAATCCAGACAAAGAATGAACCAGATCATACCTTCTCAGAAGACATAATATTCTTTTCTATTTTATTCTCATGTTTCCTAAGACCTCTGTGATTCTTTTACTTTTACTTTGTACCTGTTCCTTAAGTAACCCATAAGCACATCACTTTGATGAAAAATACCTTAAATTATTTTCAAGATTGATTGGTTCTAAAGCCTCCAACACACAGGGAAAATCATTTTTTGTTACTAAACTTAGTAATAATTTTAATTAATCCTAAATGTAGTCACAGGAAAAAAAAATCCAGAGAATTCTGATAGCTGTGAAAAAGAGAGGAAAACAGAAAATTAATTATCTCATAAAAGGGTACTATATTTTCAAAATAAGTCAAAGTATCTTAGAAATTGTGGTCTTTTTCATTATAGTATGTATTGCTGGGAGATAGGGAAGGACTGCATGTGTGTGGTGCGAGGGTTTAAGTGGCATTGATAAGGATGGATCATTATTTCAGCTGGGCTGACGCCAATGGAGATTAAGGAAGAACACCAAGGCTTGTCTGTAAAACAGTTAAGAGGCTTATGAGGAATATGCAGTTCTGGTTTTTTAGTTTGACTAATCATCAAGTAAAACTCTGAAACTGTAACAACAAAGCAAACACAGTCAAACTTTAAGACACTCATATTTGTATTTGCTCCAGAGTTTAGCCACAGCAAAATCAGATACTTGATCCTTGCTTCTCTGGGCCACAATACAGACAATAGTTTCTTGCAAATGTTGAATTCTTGCTGATGCTCTTGGACATTCTAGGTGCAGAAGCACATCAGATGCAGGGCATGATCCTGTTTCTGACTTTCCAGATACACATAAGGTTTAACTTATGATGAAAATTATCTTAAAAATTCTAGACATTTCTAGGCAAGCAATTAATGTGAGAATCAGTTTTTACTATTCCCTTTCAAAGTAAACTAAAAAAAAAAAATGAACAGATGATGTGAAAACACTTAGAACAAAAACTTGGCCAACAGAGTGAGCAATGAAGGGTGAGGTCTATATACTACACAGGTACAATGGAAGGTTCAAATTTAGTAAGAACACATGCCTCTCCATATAGGGGAGAGGCACTTTGGGGGCAACATGAGCACTAGCATGCCATTTTTACCACACAGGTATTTTCTACCTAAGTCTCCTCCAAAGCCATCAGATCAAATGACAAAATTGTGCTTAATAGGAAGGATTCCCCCAAATGGCTAGTATTCTAGCTAGTGTCTGCTCTAGTTACTTGTTAAGTAGTTTGAATGTCTGTGCTGTTGATTTGGCAGGTAAGAGGGTGTGCATGGAAAGTTATTACTATTATTTAATCTTTATTATCTCAAATCACTATTCCCTCTTTTGTAGAAACTGTTCTTCTTATACTGAATGCATAATTGTCATAGGAGATGGCAAACAATAAATATGTAATTCAAGGCAGGGCAATCAAGTAATTTGTTTATTTACTTTTTAAAACATTGTCAACAAGTCTTAGATTGCAAAGTATGGACCTTTCATCTTTCCTATTACTTCCCCTTCCATCTGAAGGGCTCAAGTTGGGGAAACATCTACATAAGAAGGAATATGTGAAGGTGAAGAAAAAGGAGGAGTGGAGAGAGAGGAGGAAAGGAAAATATCCTACAGAAGGCTTCAGATGGAAACACTCAAGTATAGTTGATTGTAAAGCATCAACTATTGTAAAGTATCCCCATCTTTCAGGATGCTTACAATCCCCTTGATGTGGTTGGATTCAGATTATTGCTATTTTCAGCAATATTCTTGAGACTACAGTCAATGAGTAATAATCCCCATAGAGCCTTTTAATTACTGCAGGTGGAGATTGGGTACAGCCATAAAGTTATCTTCCAAGGGCAGTTTCTAGAGCAGAATAGCTCTTGGTGGAGGTGTTGACATCTACCTAAGACCCTGATGGGGAATTTTGTTTCTATACTCTGTTCTAAGCTTTAGCTTCAGCTATAACTAAGCTTCGACTCTTCATTTCCTGACTCTAACCAGGATGCTCATTGTCTGACTGGTAACTAATTGGGTTCTACTTTCGCCTCCTGTTTTGGTTTCTTTAATCTGTAGTTTCTTCTATTAGTTTCCATCTGTAGGATGCAGACTAGGTAATAATAAACTTAAATCCTATCTGAATATGAGCCAATGTCAGTTAACATTATCTCTCTTATTATGTGTTAGGTACTATAATATGTATAGAGTGCTTCGTTTATTGCCTGCAATAATTTTATGAGATAGATGCTGGTATCTTAACTACTTTCTAGATGGAAAAATGGAGATGAGAATAGGTCCCAGGGAAAACAGTGATGGGGCCATAATTTGATTCCAAACAGTTAGAGTCTTAAGTCCACTACAACAAAGAATCAAGAACTAAGGAGGAGTTCCCACATACCTTGAAATTATGTAACATACTTTTCACCAAAGCATCATTTTAACATCATCTATTTAGTTGGGTCCCTCATGACCCTCCTAACTGAGCCTGGACTTAACTTTGGCCATTTTCACCATCTGACCAAAGAAATTTGCCTAAAGGGTAAGTGCAGAAAACTGTGAGGCATCCATGAACATTTAACAGAGCAGGGTGATTATTGGCTACAAGGCAAAAAAGACATACTTTCTTTTCTGATTGGCTGGACAGGACAATATGGATGACATTTAAGAACCATCTGCATGTGATGAAGAGGCTATTAAAGACCTGAAAATTCAGAACTGTTCATAGTGAAAGAAATTCACTGCAAGAGGAAGAACACATGAGAAAGTGTTTGATGATGCCTAACCTCAGTCAGAAGCAATAGTTCTAAAAATCAAATCTTAAAGGAGCAAACCTGTGTAGACATTTTTATCTAAGTCCTTTGTAACAAACTGAAAATTATTTTTGAAAGTAAATGGCTGATGGCACTGTGGAAGACAGGGGATGATGAAAGAGGACCATGAAAAAGACTTCCAGAACTCTTAGGAAAAGGAAAATGAGAGGATGAAGAAATGCTGGCAATAAGTATTACAGAACAAACCATACATAAGAAAGCTCCCTAAAAGAGAAAACAGTAAAGAGTCACAAGAGCTGGGTAAATGGGCAGAGCATATGTCCTGCAAGCATGAGGGACAGAGTTTGGACCTTAGAACCCATGTAAAGATGAGAAGAGTTCAGAGACCAACTTGTTGGAGGTAGAGTCAAGGGCTTTCTGGGATGAGCTGGATAGGTAGACTAACTGAACTGGTATCCAGGAGCTCTGAGATCAAGTGAGAGACCTTGCTTCTATAGAGAAGGTGAAGGATGATCTAAGAAAGCACATGATCTCCCCAAAGACACATGTGCACTGGCAAACATGTAAATATGCAGTCACATCAGATACGTATACAGATGCAAATGGGAAGAAAGATACAGGAAAGATATTACAGGTATAAACGTAAAATAATAAGTGTTCACTGAAATGGGATGGTAAGAAAACAGAAAAAAGGGAAAATTATTAAAATAAGATGTAAGATCTCAGAATCAAGAGTAAATAGGGTAATCTTTTTTATGAAAAAATCAAAATAGGATGTTTTAAATTAAATAGAATATTAGTGTGTGTGGTGAGAGATGCAGTGAGGAAAATTGACAAAAGAGGGGTGAAAATCATACAGTGGGTATCAGTGTAGGGAAACATACACCAAATAAATCAGGCAGCAGACATTTGTATCAAGTAGAGTAGAAACTAAGATTAAAACCATGTAAAGACATCCAATGGTACTTACAGACACCCAGAAGATAACTTTATACAGACAAATACTGATACACAATGAAAACATGGTCTCAAAGATTCACATGTCACAATGTCTGCACAGGAACCACTTAAATTTAGAATGATAGAGGGAAAAATCAATAGCACCATCATGCTAGACTTGACTACCAATCTATGAAAGTTGAAGTGGAGAATAACAGAAGTTGAGACAGGGGAAAACACAAAGACCAAGGGGATGAGGGTATAAAACAAGCTGAAATTTCACATGAGGATTCCATTTTATGTGCTTGGAGATGAGGTACTTTCTTTTCAAGTGTCCTTGGAACACTCATAAACATCAAATTATTCTCCCTCTATGCCACAAAGAACATCTCAATAAGAAATGTCCCCCAGGACCAAACAGAAAGTGTCCTGACCACAGCATAGCATCTGACCAAAACCTCTAATAAAAACTAACCAATAAAGTACTAAGTCATTAGATGAGGCCCTGGGTGAACTCTTAGCCTCTTGCTCAGACTATTACAGCCTTGACTTTGAGGACAGGCATTTTGTCCTCTTCACTGTTGTAATTTTTCAAAACAAGAGGAACAATCTGAAATCGTATATCCCAGCAGGGGACTGTAGAAATTTACTGCAGGCAAGTTCACATTAGTTTTCAGAAAGGAGAAAATATGTTACATTTTTTTAAATACAGAAATATTGATTTAGCAAGTCTCCCTATAATGATAATTCTCACCAATTCTTACTTTGCAGAAGAAGGAATAGAGACCCTAAGCCTGGAAGGATTTGTTCCAAACTGTATGGCAGAGGAAACTTGTCTGGGCTTGTGTTTCCTGACTTGCTGTTTAGTTCATCTTCTGTTTGAGGGTCCATCCTGGAGTAACAACCTGGGTACCATTGCATATTTGCATGTCCCCAGATCTGAGTGACTGTAGTATGCCTATTTGTCTCCTAGAGGTGAGATTGGCTGCTTTGATTGTACTCCTTGGAGCCAGAGTGCCTGTTCTTCTTGCAAGGACAGCTGGAGCAATGTGGTTGCCATTATTAGAATCATAGACCTTCTACCTTTGCCAGATAACCTGCCTTGCCTAAGAACCTCTGACATCATTAAATGCTGCAATCTCTAAACTGTGAATGGGTGTTGGGAGCTGTTTTCTGGAATGCTCTCATGAACTGTTTTTGTTGAGTCTCCTTTGAATTCCTCTTTTCTCCGTGATCTGAACTGTCCCCCCCCCCCCCATCCCTTGCTCTACTTTGGATGCCCAGACATATTGCAGCCTCTACCTCTGCTCTTCAGCTGCTGCTACTGAGATCACCATGTGTTTCTAAGTCACACCAGGTGGGCAACAGTTTTCCTACATCTTTGGGGCCAAGTTACATTTTCTCTATTGTTCGGGTGGACTGCAGTTGCATACCAGACCTTATTACCAGAACAGAGACCAGAGAAGTAGAAGTCATGCCTGATCCTCAGAGCCCTGCTGAACTAAGCATTTCAAGAGGGACCTTGTTTCTTGCCATGAACTTATGACCTGAAGATTTTATGAAATACAATCCTCATTGTTATTATAACGTAATCCTCTTTGGGTTACCCACCCAATATTTCTACAACAGTCATTTCTTCCTTTCTTGCCCTGATAAAAAGCTCTCTAGGTATTGAGGCTGGCAGTAGCTATCCACTGCTCTGGTTTTTCTGGTGGGATGCCAGGATCCAAGGCTCACAGATGCAGGGGTTGCCTTTAAATTCTCAGTGGCAAGCGTGTTGCAATACCTGCAGAGGACCTCTGGGTACAAGTACATCTTCTGAAACACATGGCATTTTCAGTTTTTTATCCTTTCAGATGAGTACTATGTAAGGTGAAAGATGACATGCAAAGGACATAGGACAAGAAGGCATGTCAGAGAATCTTCCCTCCATGGTCTTTATTTGAATTCTGTGTCACAAATCACCCCCAAACTCAGTTCAGCTACAACTTACTGTTTCCCAATTCTGTGGCCTGGTGAACGCTTTGTGAAGCTGTCTTTGCTTGCCCCAGGTCTGGCTGGGAACCCTGGCTCCACTCCATCTGGACCCTCTCCATGTGCTCACTCACCATTCAATTATCTGACTTGAATGTCTTCAGTTAGAGAGTAGATTCCAAGGAACAGACAGAAGAAGTTAGCCAGCTGCTGCATTTGGATGGTTGAAGCCAGCCAGCTTCTTGGGGATGGGCGGTGGATGAGAGAGTGCCATGAGCTTGTAAGAATAGAAGGGATGTTGACACCATGGTTTCAGACATAGATCCACCACATTCCCTGTTTTTCAGACAGTTGGAACTTGAACCTTCAGCATTGAATAATGCTTACTTGGACCTTCTCCCGAGTATGATGAGAAAAGAGCTTACATGTCCAACTTTTGATGAGCCTATTGGAGTTTCCTCTAAGACAGCTCCAAAATGGCCAGGGGGACAGAAGCCACATGACAACAGATAACTCACAGGGGAAGAGGGACATGCAATTCAAACAGCTCTACGAGCCTCACAGCTGATATTTATGTTGTGGACTCATGTTTCCATTTGGGCTTCTAATGGCCCCACCCCCGCCCTAATCCACCAAGGTGGTCTTTCTGTCTGTCCAGTGACTTAATCAAGCTTCATCAGGAATACCAGTTTCAACCTTTCAATGTGCTAAGAAAGTAACAGAAAGAGGAAGAATGGAGGCACTTCATTCCCACACTTAAAGGTTGCACTGCCCCTGACAAGAATAGTAGTAAGATATCGAAACATGCTCAAGATCTGGGCAATATTTTCATGGGCAGTAAACGTTTTGCTCTTTGAGATTCTTCAGGAGACTCTCGGTGCTTCCTCCACAAGGAGTTAATTTTTTTGGCCATTTTTATTTTTCCTTTGCTCATTTGGGAGAGGTTCAGTAGAAGATTAATGGAATTCTTTGGAGAATGTTATTGTGTTGTACGTTGGGTTTTATACATTCTTGCAAACCACTTTCTTCTGGGCCAGGACATAAAGGCATCTGAATATTGGGCCTGGCAGGGAAAGGAGATAAAACTGGGTTCTGCCTGGTAGGTGCTCAAAGATTATGCACTCTTACTGAGGGAGAGTCTCTACCTTATACCTTCTTGTAGTGGGGTTTTGTTTGTTTGTTTGTTTTGTTTTGTTTTGTGGGTGGGGGAGAAATATAGAGCTTTGAAAATCTAACAGATAGTTTTCCAAGATTCAACTGAACTCAGTTCAGTTCAGACCTCATGAAATCAACTATTACATAATTGATACTAAGATCAAGTCAATAGCTAGATGGACTCCTTTGGTATAAATGTTACTTAATGCAGAACTTTGAAGAATTATTTAGCTTGCAGTGTAATAGAGAAATTAAAGGGATTAATTCAGTTTATGCTTAGTAGTTAAGAAAAGCATATTAGCTCTTGTTCATCACTTTTCTTTCCATGTCTGAGTATGTGAACATCTGCTGCGGCAATAACAGCAGCACCTCCAAAGCTGGGATGCTCAAAGAAGATGCTTAAATGCTTCCTTAACTGGAGTATGAGAGACTCTGGTGGTACATAATAGAGACAAAGCAGAAATAAGATGACCTTATTGGAGTGATTTATTTATTTATTTTTTCCTGAAACTAACCACTGCCACCATAGTGGCTCCCAACACAGACTTACCATCTTAGAATTCTGAGGTTAGAAGTCTAAAAAACTGGTCAGCAGGGCTGCATTTCTTTAGAGACTCTAGAGAAAATAAATTTCTTAGTTTTTTCCTGTTTTCAGAAGCTTCCTCCATTGCTTGTCTGGTATCCTCAACCACTGTAATAACTGTGGTTGTCACTGTATGTCTTCTGTGACATGTCTTCTGATGTCCCTGTTCCTTCTTGTAAGGACCATATGATTCTAGCCAGCCAGAGGAAGACCTTAGATGTTGACCTCAGGTAAGTCTACCTTTGTTTGGGGACAGGGTCTCTTGATGGCCTGTAACTCACCAAGTAGTTTAAGCCGACTGGCCTCAGGACTCACCTGTCTCTGTCACATAGTATGCTTGCTTATCTAGCAAACAAAAACAAACACAAAGAGCAGGGTTCCTAGATCAAACTCTAATCTCTGTGCTTGCAAAGCATCCACTTTACTAACTGAGCTATCTTTTCAGTCTCTCTCTCCCCCTCTACCCCCCCCCCTCTCTCTCTCTCTCTCTCTCTCTCTCTCTCTCTCTCTCTCTCTCTCTCTCTCTCTGGTTCCCTTCCTTTCTCCTCTTTTCTTCTTTTGCTTTCTTTCCTTTTTAAAGTTAAAATGCATTTATTCCAAGCAGCTCTATTTCATAATAAAGTACAGTACTATATAAAGACAATGGTTCCAACATTTTTTTTTCAGTTTAAACTCCTATGATATTTTAAAAACTTCTTATTTATTAGTTCTTGAGGAATTTTGTACAACGTATTTTGTACATCTTCAAAACTCTCCCAAAATTCTCCAAGATGCCCTGCCTTTCCTACCCACCCACCTTTGTGTATTCTTTTTATTTTTTGAAAACCTAACAAGTCCAGTTTGTGCTGCCTAGATACTGTTAAATGTGTAGCTTTCCAGTGGAGCATGGTCCACCTACAAGGAAGTGGGCTACACATTGTTTTGTTTGTTTTTGGAGACAGGGTTTCTCTGTATAGTCCTGGCTGTCCTGGAACTCACACTGTAGACCAGGCTGGCCTTGAACTCACAGAGATCCCCTGTCTCTGCCTTCTGAGTGCTAGGGATTAAAGGTGTGTGCCACCACCACCTGGCCAGTACTTTTCTTGCAGATACTGTCAATTACCAACAGGCCATCAGGTAGGGGAAGACTTTGTGCACTCACCCACTTCTCTGGGATTTTGCCTGGCTTGAGCATGCAGTCTTGTGCAAGTTGTTACTTAGGTCATATATGCAACTGTCTCACTGTATCTACAACTCAGTTTCCTTGTTGCCCTCCACTGTCACTGTCAACACCTTCTCTCCAGCAGTGATCCCTGAGTCATGAGAAGAACAGATGTGGCATGGATGTGGCATTGCAAAGTCTCTCATTCTCTGCATCTTGACCAGTTGTGGGTCTCTATGCATTTGCTGTAAGAAGCTTCTCATTTGGGAGAGCTCATAAGTAAAAACAAAGATGATAAAGATACATCTCTAATGTTAAAGAAAAAAGCTAATGATATCTTCATCATCAATTCCTTTGGACATACAATTCATTTTGATGAAACTAGTCTCCCAACAGTTTATCCAGGAGAGAAATGTCGAAAGCAGTGTTAACTGAAGTCAGGTCAGAGAGATTAAAGTTACAACCCATGGAGTAAATGTGACATTGGGAACAAAGTTGGTAGAGATTTTGCTACTATATTGCTTAATATTTGTTGCTATTTGGGTGCTGCTCTGGTTAATCTCTACATGTCATCTTCCCTTACATCGCATTCTCCCATATCCTGCTGCTGCTTTAATATGTGGGCTTCTGAAATGTGAGGCTTATCCAGAACAGATCTGTTACGCTATTATAATGCTAATACCTCCTTGGACTTTCCCAGTTAACCCTCTCTCCACATCAATGACAGATACCATCTGAGAAATTCTCTCTATACTGAATGGAAGAACATTTTGGAGATCTGCAAAGATCTGTAAAAGCTGTTGTATAGGTGACATTGAGTTATTTAGTAAAAAAAAAAAAAAAAAAAAAAACAAAAAACAAAAAACAAAAAACTCAGAAGCATTATCTAAATAAGAAGGCTGATAGGAGATTCCCAGGGAAGTATAAGTTCGATTACTTGTATAACCTCAAATGGCTGGACTTGCTGTCTTCTCAGTATCTTGTTGAAATGGACACTGGAGATTTCCAGGGCCACAGAATTCTGTTGTTTTGGGGGGGGTATGCATTAAGATTCTGATTTAGCCTGCCTTCCCCCATCTTTTGCTTGCTGGCTGGCACACACCTGTTATTGATAGAACTGAACTGGGAAAAGCCCCTTCAAGCAAAAATGAAGCAGATCACTGATGCTGTTGGCATGGAGACAGGCCCAAGCAAGCAGTGAGGCTCCATTTGTCTGAGAACATTTTCATTTTAAGTTTATAATTGTTCTTTCATAAACCAAGAAAAATAGGAGGGGCAAGGTGAGAGAGAAAGGCAGAGGGAGAAGGGAGGGGCAGAGGGAGGAAGAGTATCTACAATTCTCACTATGTTGTGATTGACTTGAGGAAAGGTTAACAGAAAGGCCATTCCCCAGAGCTGTAGGAGCTCAGCAGACTGGTGAATGGGAAGTGATGTGGGGCACACAGACCCAGGCTCCTCAAGCTGGGAGCATGCACTGAACTGGTCCCTCCTGTCGACTACATTTTGAATAGAGGAGCCAAGAGGGCACGAGGAGGTGAACTCTTGCTGTGCATAGAGACAAGTCAGACAATGTGAGTTTTAATTGAAATCATATCCCCGGCATTTTACTTTTCAAAAGCTGTTAGCATGATCGGGGTTACATTTTCTTGTGACTACTATTATTACTGTCACACTGACTGCTCTGGGCAGGGGCTGAAGGTTACATGTGGGCTGAGAATGTTGGGCTGCAGTAGGAGGGGCTGGCAGACATGTCTTGGAAAGCCTTGCCCTACCAGGTTCTTTTCTCTCACTTTCTCTCACTGCTCACGAAGTAGGGAACTGGCTATCTATGGATGCTGCTAGCCTTCTTCTTCAGTAAGGGCCAATGATACCATCCTTCCCTTACCCTTCCCTGTGGTTCTCATCTCTCAAATGATCAGCAACTCTTTCCATCCTAGGTAGCTGGAGCCTGTCCTGAAGCTCCTGGACCAGAGAGAACTTGACACATTTCTGTCAGGGAAGACAGATCCTCTGGGCTCTACTCGCAGTTCTGAGAGTTGGTGACAGATTGAGACTGTGACTTACCCGGGCTCACTGACTTGTAGTGTGTATTGGACTTTCCAGGTCTTGCTAAAATGTAGGCACTATTGAGTGGGTACAATATGGACTGAAAAACTTGTGTGGGTTTCACAACTCCCACATGATGATGCCACACTATGATTAACAGGATATAGGTAGATGTTTGGTGTAGCCTCTAGGCTGTGTACACAATTTTGGAATGGAAACCCAAGGGGGAAAAGTTCAAAGTTTGGACCATCAGCAGGAGAAGATCTGCTAAAGATGAGAAACATAACCCTATTCCCATGCTCTGAAAGAGCTGGTACTCTTGGTGAGAAGACCAGGCTTCCACATACACAGCAATCAACCACAAGGCAGATTTTATTTCTGCTGAAGTATCAAAGGCTTTAGGCTGAAGTCCTCTGATATTGACAGTGGCGTGGGACTAAGGGATTCCTTAATAAGGCAATAATTAAATAATTAAAAAATTTTAAAATTAGTTAAGGAGAAAGATTCTCTACCATGGGCATCCAGTAAAACAAATAAACAAATTCAAAACCAGTTTAGGGAAAAATTAGGGATGATAATGAGTCAGGCTTGTTTGGAATTGTTCTGACTGACTCTGACTCCTTTCTTAGGTGGCCGAGTTTGGAGAAAGATTTCAATATGACCCTCTATGTCTGGTTTTAAAGCAGTTAAGGAAACAAGAGTCTTTGGATTTCCAGCATCTGAACATTTGAACCCCTTCTTTGTTTCATGGTATGAGTAAGTAGGAGGGGATTATTTTATAAGCTCAGATTTGCTTCTAGCCATGGGGCATGTGGGCAGTCACCTGGCAGGGTAGCCACTTCTCATATTCTGAGACAGATAGAGAAGTCATAGAGTTCAAGCTCAACAAATTGTATTAGAGGGATGTCACTGCTTTCATTGTCTGTCCTTGGAAGAAAAACTATGTTTTTCTCATGGTCTTCTTGAAACCATTGGAAGACTACAGTGACTGAGTACTATTACTAGAAGTTCAAAATGTTTAATGAGGCCCTGGCCATCAAGTTAGCATGCCTGTCATGTAGTCTCTGTAATGTGTGCTGAGCATTCCTGCCTAGAGTGAAAACCATGAGTGTTATGTTTTTGGCTCAGATGTTGGCAGGTGTGTAACACGACTCCTGATAGCAGGACAGCCGATTACATTCTGCTATAAAACCATTTCTAAGGCTCTTGGCACCTAAACTGTTATTGCATGTCTGCAGGTGTTTAGTAATTGGATTAATGCAGAGCCGAAGGAATGTCTGCTCCCCGGCTTTGAGAAACACTGAGGAAAGACAAATGCACTTTGGAGAGTGACCTGGAATGCATGATGACAGGCCAGTGCTCACACATGAAGCAGATCTAAGCCCACACATTTCAAATGAACTGCTATAAGCAGCCACCTTCCATAAGATGGTTTATCCAAACCTCAATACAATAACAATGGCAGGCAGGAGTATCAGTGTGAGTTTTGATCCCCTTCGAAAAACGACTTGGACAACTTTGGCTTAAGCCTTCCTATCATGGAGCTCATGAACCCTACAATTCTAGGTGTAAAAGAATAATATTAATAATATTAAGTCCATGGTTAATACAGAAGAGAATGCTAAGACCCCCACTGTACAGTTCACAATTAGGATCCAGGATCATCAAACTTTTGCTAGTTATTCCCATCTTGACTATAAAGACATGGACTTGAGTGATAGGACTCTAAGGATATATTTGATAAAATGAAAAACACTGCTCACCAGACACTGCAACTGTGATCAACACAAAGGAGGGGCTGGTCTTGGGGACTTTGTGACAGATTGAAACTTGTGTTGTCCTCCAACAGCAAGCAGCCAAACCCCTAAGGCTCCCATCTAACTACTTAAGACCTAATGATTTAGATTTACACAGCAAGTCCCTTTCTTAGTTTTACAGCTTAGAAGGGATGTGGGCCCTTTGGAGAGAGTCCAAGTTCAAGGGAGATAAGAGTGAAAAGTCAGGTTTTGTGAAGTAAGGGAAGAGAATCACTCACTGCTGCTTAGTTTAAATCCTAGAGGGGTAACTTGTAGTTCACAAATATTATTGCAGTAGGTGGGAGAAGAGAACCAGGCCTAGAGAAGACAAGAAACCAGTCATGACTCCCAGAGTGTAAGTTTGAATCAAAGGGCTTGTGGCAAAGAGAGAGTGAGGCGCACACGTGTGTGTGTGTGTGTGTGTGTGTGTGTGTGTGTGTGTGTGTGCGCGCGCGCGCGCGCATGCATGCATGAGTGTGTCTGTTAAGGAGCAGGGGGCTGAATGGCCCTTGAATGTGGGGAAGCCAAGACATATTTTGAGACTGAGTATTGTCACCTAGGAATTGTGGTAATGTGACTGGGATGTTCTGGAGGAAGTAATCACCTGGGTGCGATACCTCATGGAATCTGTGTATGAGGTCTCATGCTCCATGTAGGTATAAAGGAGGTAAGTCTGCTCTGCTTTAGAGATCTCTGGCCCTCCTTGGCTACTTAATAGGCTCTTGTTGCCATCCCTCTGACATCCAGTTCTCAGTCAGAAGTAGTAACTTTGGGTGAGAAGATGTACTAATGGCCACTGGGTCTGAGTGGAATGGAGGGTGAGAGGGAAGCAGAACTCTATGGTGTGCAGTAGTGGTTATTGTGACATGGGAGCTTCTGAAAGAAGTCCTGGTGTCTGAAAGATGTATTAAAAGAAGGACTGCAAGGACTCATGTGTTCATATAAAGATTGAAAATGAAATCATGAAACAGCTACCCACAATGGGTCAGATAACACTATGGGTTCAACCAGGCATAGTTCTTGCAGACTACAAGTTCACCCTCATTGCTTTATAGCTGAGGGAATCATGAGAAATTAGATTTAATTCCAATAGCACAAGATGACCCAAGACCACTGGAAGTGTGGGATGAAACAGGGTATTGCCTGGGTCAACAACTGTTTCAGAATGCCCTGTAAAGTTTTATGTACTATAAGCCTGGAATCCCCATTTTCCTGTGCACCACTGAGAGGTAGTTGAAATTTTAAAGGGTTGGGAGCAGTTAAAGGTAAAGATGAGGTCCTTTAGAGTGTCTACTGATTTACTCTTGGGAACATACTCTTGTTCATGCCAGGCTTCCAGAAGCAGTGAGAACAGGTAGCTTGACATGAGTCTAACATCTCACCTACACTTTGTCCTGACATCCTATCATGCTATGTGACTTTCCTCCTCCTTTTCCCCCTCTCTGGTATGTTATGATACAGCTGGGGGTGGAACCCTTCAACACCTTCTGGGACCTGCAGAACCTCTTCATAAACCTGTGTCCTCAGATGCATTGTGACTGATCGCAGCCTCAAACAGATTAAGACAAAGACAGGAATGGAGAGGAGAGAGACGGAGAAATAACTGTTATTTTCTAGTTCACACCCCCCCCCCATTGGAAACAGTCCATTCAATTAGAAAGTTCCATTTAAGGGCAAAGCATTGTGAAAGATGGTAGAGTGTTGGGTTATGAACTTCTGCTACTTTTAGGAGTGACAGATAATCTCTGAGCGGGAGGAGAGTAATAACTTTCTTGCGAGTTTAGGTGATTGATAGGCCAGTGTGGTGGACATCTTCTTTGAGGATTTTGATGGGAGCTCTGATAATACAGGTGAGGTATGAGGTAGGGGTGTGTGTGTGTGTGTGTGTGTGTGTGTGTGTGTGTGTGTGTGTGTGTGTGTGTGGTATAAGCACAAGACTAAAAAGCAAAAAGAATGTACACAAGGCACACATAGGGTTTATGGTAGTTATTTAGTGATTGCCTATAAAATGTAGAAAACTGCACCTAATGATACTGTTGTTCAGTGCTTCTTTCTTGCCAAACAGACTGAAATTATACCAGTTCCTGAAGTCTAGTGGCTGGATAGCAGCCTTAACTCTTAATGTCACTAACTTTCTATTGGTTTCAGTGGATGGTGTCTTGTGATGTAGACATTTACATGTAGAACATGTGAAGAGCTTTTTCCACCATTGAGGCCAGAGTTAATTTAGAGCAGTGTTCTCAGCCTTCTAATGCTGTGACCATTTAATGCAATTCCTCATGTTGTGGTCACTCTAACCATAAAATTATTTTCATTGCTTCTTCATAACTAATTTTGGTACTGTTATGAATAGTAGTGTATGTGCAGGGTGTCTGATACATGACCCATGGGCAAAGGTCATTTGACCCCCTCCTCCCAAATGTTGTGACTCACAGGTTGAGAACTACTGCTCTAGAAGTAGAGTCAGGGTGCCACAAATGCCTTTCAAGATCCATTGGAACAGAGATGACAAAGCACTCCACCCTATGAGATCCTTATTCTTCATAAAAATTTTCCCTAGTACCACCTTTCCCTAGAAGCTCTCTAAAGCACAGTCCGTGCACTGAATCTCCTTATTTATGATATTTGGTTATTAACCAGAAGTTAATATCATCCCCTCTTAAAATATTATCCCATGAAACAGCATGCCAAGAGAGTACCCTTTTGCTGTGATTGCAACATCAGATAGAGATGCCAAGGTTTTGGAATTCCATCCAGAGACCTTTCTGTATACATTCCATGTACTTCTGTAACACACAGTACACCTGCACCCCAACACCCTGAGCAGCCAGCCAGCATTTCCAGTAGTCTTATCTTTCCTGTAGGCTGTCCGTGATGGATGTTTTTCTATGTAAAACCTGGGTGATCACCTTACTGCTGTGGACTGAGATGGCTCATGAAAGCAAGGAAATCCAAGGAAGAACGTTGACTAGCATGTAAGGTTAAGGTGTTTCCTGATGAGTAGAGGGCCAGTGGGATATTAAAATAATTGAGGTGGATCACAATGAATGTTGTTTGTATATATAACCCACAAAAATAACCATTTCATTAAATCAGAAAGAAATCCTATGTTGTCATCTTGTTTTATCTGTTGGTGTTGTTTAATCAAAACACCCTTTACTGACATATGTGAGTCAGGTAAATGTTAATTTACACCTCTCTATAACCCATGTCATTGATGTTTCCTGTTCACAGAAAACTACCAGGATACAGGTTGTTTGTTTGTCTCTTGCCCTGTTCTGGGAAATGCTTGGGTAAAATGCAGAAAACTTCCAGAAGTCCATTTTCAGTCCAAACTATAAGCCACAACTTTTCTTTCTGCCTCTTTTCTCTAAAGTAAAAGTGAGAAATACAAGAAGATTTAACATAAAATTGAATATTTACATCCTCCAATGGCTTGGCACCATTGAGGTACATGTAAGATGGGCCAGGTTTCTTGCAAATATAATATGGAGCAGAGCAATGGAAAAAAAATTACCCACTTACTGTATCTCTAAGAATTTCCTATTTGGTGGTGGTGTATGCCTTTTATCTCAGCACTTTGGGAGGCAGAGGCAGGTGGGCATTTGTGAGTTAGAAGCTAGCTTGGTGTATAGAGTGAGTTTTAGGACTGCCAGAGCTGCACAGAGAAACCCTGTCTAGACCCTCCCCACCACCCCCACCAAAGAAAAAATCCCTCCAGAACATCTGGAATTCAGAGAGGGCAGAGAGACAAGAGAACCAAAAAGGATTCAAAACTTGACTCACATGGCCACTTTGATTTCTTGCTACCTTAGTGAGAGGCTTGATAAGGCTACCTTTCCTTTTCCCCTTCTTTCCCAAGTACTAAGAAAATTTCCAAAGAAAGGAGTATTAAGGTAAGTTCCAAATAGCTCCAGGCTCAGAAGTGTCTGTGGTTGATTGATTGATGTGCTGATTTATCATTGCAAATCGCAAGAATTCTTTATGAATCAGACCTAAGTGCCAGATCTAAATATTATAAATAACTTATAGTTTCTGTCTGGAGGAAGCTCCCATCTAATACAAAGCACTGCTTCTTGTCAAGTATTTTGGAGTTCTGGGTGTAATGACATTTGGCTTGGTTATTCCTGTATATTAGATGAATCTTTTCCTGTTGCTTCAGAACACCAATATCTCAAGAGAGGGTGGAAATAGACACACTGTATTACCAAAAACATGTAGGTACTAACACATGCTTGGGTAAGGAAAGCAAAGTGCCAGGAACACAAAATATAAGCAGGTGTTCACAGCTGGCTGCATAGGCTTGGGGTCTCCTTTGCTAGGCTTTTGTGCATTTCTGATACTTGCTGCCCTCTGGATTCCCATCTTCCTGCTGAAAGATGAATTCTATGATGTTTGTAAAAGCATATTTTATTCATTGTCTTGTTGGTGTGATGCAGTACGAGTCAGCATCCACAGAGGAACTGCTTATTTTGGCTCATAGTTCCATGGGCAAACAGTCTACCCTAATCAGGGAGGACATGAAAGAAAGAGGCAGCTGCTCACATTGTATCCACAGCCAGAGACCAAAGAGCTAACACGAAGTGGGCTGGACTTGTAAAACCTCAGGACCTGTCACTATAGGTGCTCCTTCTCCATGGAGGTTCTACCTAGTCCATATTTGGCATCCTTCCCAAATATCATCACTAAGTGGGAAATTAGTGTGCAAACACATGAGCCTATGGACGCTCTCATTTTCATACCATGTCTCATGAGCTGTAGTTCTCTAAGAAGACATTCTTTTTGCTAATACTGACAATAGCCTTTGCTACCTTAACCAGTCTTCCTAGTCAATGTAACACATTGTATTTAAAGGAACAGAAGGATCAGACCTCATATACACATCACAAGAAGCAGTAGTGAAATGCTGTACAACAGTAAGTACAGTGTAAGATTTTTAACCTGAGGTCAGACCTGGGTTTCATTCCCACCTCTGCCACATATAAATGTTCCCTTCCAAAAACCTCATTTTCCAAATTGGTGAAGAGGGAATAAGAAGAACTAGGTAGTTATGGGGATTACATGTGGTGATCACATGGAAGACAGCATTACCTGCATGTGACCTCTTGTTGTCATGTGTCTATTTAATAAAGTCAAATGTGGTGTGAAGTAGAATATCTCTAGAGAACCTGTGCTGCTTTCCATAGCTGAAAGCTTGCCACAGAGTCCTAACTTCCCAAGAGAGTGTTCTGCATGGGTTTATTTGTAAAAAGAATTCTGCTATATTTGCCTTCCTCTTTCCCTAGTTTCTGAAACTATAGAAGTAGAAACATTCATTAATGGAATCTGGTTTTATCTTCATAACAATTTAGTGATTCATGTGTTTTCTGTAAATATTCTAAAATAATTTCAATTTCAGTATTTAATTTCAAATGAGCCATGGGAAGATTGGGGGATGATGGTGAAATGTAGGTGGTTACTGAAATAAAACAAAACAAAACAAACAAAAAACAAAAAGCAACAACAACAAACAACTGAAAGATATTAGTTTACCCAAGGTTATAAACAATAAAGAGGTTCCCAGTCAGCTCTATTTGGTCAGTGTAACTTATTTGTTCTCTGAAACCTATTACTATCCTACCAACTGGAGAAGAACACTTGTAAAAACAAATTATGATACTTTCAATATATTTTTAGCACACCAACTGTGTTTTAGAGGAAACTTGAAACTGCTATGCTCTGGAAATCAGAAGTCAAAACCCCCTTAAGTTTTTGCAAAGCTAAGGTTGCTGGCTGAGCAGTCTACAATGTGTCCTTATTCCCTTCCAAATCTTAGTAAGTGTATGTCTCTAGCTATACAGGGAACTAATAATGCTGCATGTTTCTCTCCTGAAGACTCTTGTAGGTGTAGCAGGGGAAGCTCACAGGGCCTGAAGGCAATCGGAGCAGCTCTGTGGGAAGATGCAGCATTTACCCCTTTGTAGAGCAGAATGTTTCATCCAACCTCCTGCTGTAGACCACTTTTCCTTGGCCAACATTCTTGCAGTGTTCAGAGTGCTTTCTTATGAACAGCTCCTTCTTAAAAATGGCTGTGCATTGGAAGAGTTTCCTTAAATGGTGGTGCTTGGTGCTTTGCAAGATCCTCAGGACGTCATACACGAGGGCGCTGAGCAGGTTCTGACATGCTGGTGCTTGCTCAGCTTTGCAGTGGTGACTCTAATTCTGTCTTACTCCTCAATCATGAAAACATTTGGAATAAGATGGGTATGGTTGGAGTCACCCTTAATGTGCATACTCTCCTACTCGGAACCACAAGGGATTGTCCTGTGGTGGGCAGCTGTCCCCGTGCTAAAAGACCTGGAAGCTGGGTTTCAGATTCTGGTGATGCTGCTATTCTCTAAAATTGGTGATGTCACTTCTGTAGCTGAGGCTTTCTGATCCACGGTATTCCTGATATATGCCTGCCTCCAGGAACTCATTATAAGATATGGAACAAATTAATCGATAGGCTAATTGCTGAAAATGGTGGGGGATTCTATCTGGAAAGGTGGTGTTTTCCAGTGCTATAGCCAAGAAGGACAGAGTTCCAGAGTCCCAAAGCCCTCTATTTTAGCTCTTCTGAGTGTATGACCTGAATTGAGAAAAATGTCTCAGCCAGCTTCCTGGGGCCATATTCAAAGCTCTGCTGTGCATGTGTTCTGTGGCTTTCCTTGCCTTCCCCTCGCCCTCTTTGAAATGAAAAATAAAGCCACCTGTCAAAGCTGGTGATATGTTCAGACCTGTAACCCACACAGATTCAGGAAGACTTCAAAGTGGAAACTCCTGGGGTCTGATTACATTTTGCTGCAGATGGTGAATTTATGCCCTGAGCCCCCAACTCTGCTCTGACTTCTGTATTGTAAGTTGGGAACAGACTGAACAATGGAGTATTTTCAGATCAATTAGTTACATGCCTTTTATCTTTTCAAACTTAGAGACTCTCTGGATTTCAACAGAGATGAAATTGATAGCTTCTTAGTTAGATGCACTCTGGAAAATACTTGTTGATTAGAGGATAAACTATCCAACACCAGGGTGATTACCAGTTTCATGTCACTTTAACTTATAAAAACCAATAAAAAAAATACTACTTTAGGAGTGGGAGAGTGGGTATGTTTAATCACTGGGTCATTATGTACAAAGTCCTAGGTACACTGAGAGGAATGAATGTTGTGTGAATGTCCGAGCTATTGTCTTCACAAAGAAGCAGGCACAGACATTAGGCAAAGGAATAAGAGTATGCAGTTGGTGACTTTTCAGTATGAATTCTGTTGTCTATGGTCTAGTGAGACTCTACTGGCAACCATTCACACCCATGTCATCTGGCTCCAACTAAGAAAAGTAGAAAGCCATGGGTGGTCCATGCTTTCCTTCTGTGTTGATTTCATTTTGGAAAGGACTGTCTGTCATGCCATTTACTCAGAGAAGCACAACCCAGTCTTTGCCTTTTGTTGTTCCAGAACTTAGACAATATACTCTTCTGGGCTGAGGAATTTGGTCTTGGTATCCTACCTCTTAGAAAAGTAATGTCCATTTGTTTTTGTTTTTCATTTTTTGTTTTTTGACCCATCCTATGTAGTCTTGCTTAACTCTTAAGAGAGAAACTTACATGACCTTTCTTCTGTGCCCATTTGCCAATATCTGACATGTTCATATCTTAGACGAGATGTAATTATTAAAAAGGAGAATGAAAAAAACTAAGATTTGTTGGGTTGATCCTGGACCATCTCCTTCAGACTTTGACTGAAACTATTCAGACCAGTGGAAGAAACCTTAGAAGACCTCCCTATACTGGCAGAGGAGGGACTGTGTCCTCATGGAAACAACACTCACATTTCTGATTGGCCATGGCTGTCCCAGCAAGATGGTGCATTCCCAATTGTTAGGGATGCCTCTTTATTTTCTGTAAGGTTAAGGTGTTATTCATGTCCTTGCCAGCTGCGAGGGCCCAAGTCACTTCGTTTGGAGCCTGAGGACGTTTTGCTTCCTGCTCCAGACTTTTTCCTGCCTATCTTTTCCACTAGCAGAGTAAGTATATTAAATGTGTCATGTTTGGTGTTGAGTTTCCCCACATAATCTTCTGGCTATTAGCAAATAAGTGTTCCTGGAGAGAGCAGAGGTTCCAAAGGTGTCCTCTGTCCATACATGAGCTAAGCCTAAATCACTATTTCTCAGATTTATTTTTCATTGGGTGGTCTTCTTCCCTCAACCACAGAGAAGCAATAATTACCTAGATAATTTTGATATGAAATGCTACCATATTTAAGTTGGCTCTATGATAGTTCTAACAAGAATGTGGAGAAACAGGAATGCATACACACTATTGGTGGGGCTTAAAATGGGGCAACTGTTGTGGAAAACAGCATGGGGGTATACTCATACGTTAAAAATAAAACTTCCCAACTAGTTACCAAGCAATTCCAGGTCTGAGCATGGATCCACAGGAAAGGAAACTGGTATATTAGAGAGGTCATTGCAACCCTGTATTTATTGCAACATTGTTTGCAATAGAGTCAATGTCTACAAATACATCTCCACGACCCATACACCATTGAGCCATGAGAGGATGATACTTTGACTCATGTTAAAACATGATGCAACTGGAGATCAAATATGAAGCAAAATAAGGCAGGTACAAAAAACAAAAACCCCACATGGTTTAAATCGTGTGTGAGATATCAGCAAGCTCGGTTCATAGGAACAATGAACATGGTGATTATTGCAGCTGGAAAGAAAAGATATGAGGAAGTTAGTGTGGGTATTCTATATAGAAGTCTATAAGTAACTGTATTGTAGAATTTGAAATAGCTACTTTGTCTCACAGCAAAGTAATAACAAACTTGGTTATGGATGATGTAGATGTATCTAATGGGTTGATATTTACATAATATATGTGTGCTGTGACATCACATTGCATCTCAAGAAAATGTACAGTTGTACCACCAATTAAGAAGAACATGAAATTCTCCCCTGTTTCTGCTGGATTCCCCCACAGTTTTATATCCATCATAGTTGAACCAGCATCAACTGTTCATGGCCCGGTATTTTCAGTGTAGAAGTGGTCATGTGTAGCTATGCCTATCTCTTACATTATGGTCTCCTGCTACCATTGCTCTAAAATGTTCATGACAATATCCACCCTTTGGAAGAACCCTCTCAGATAAAAGCATGTTGAACAATGGTTAAGTATCGATTATGGTAACCTTGCAAAGTGTTAGTATCCAGTAATTGCAGAAGAGTAAACTCTGACAGTTTCTGCAGGAGTCTGAATAGAAAGTTTATGGGCTATCAGTTTCTTCATTACTGTCCAGACCACTCCCTGTCCAATGAAGTCTCCTCTGTGGTGAGCTGAGGGATTCTGGGTATGTGAAAGAATCAATCTCATTTTAGGGCCATAGAATTTCCTGTTGCCTTTATGTAGCCCACTCCTGCCCAGGAGTGTTAAACTTCAGTCAAAACTGGCTTCAGATAGAGCGATGACAAAAGTGAGCCATTTGGACTGGTTTAGTTATCACGTGACTTGGGGTCCTCAATATGGATTTAGCACAGCTGTGTTTTTTTAATAATCTAGACCAGATTAAAAGGGCCCTGTGTTTGAAATGTGTACTTTATTTAACAATGTGTTACTTATAGCACCTCAGGTGGGCTTCTACATTTCTGTTGAAGAAGCTGCAGGTATGTTCAGTAAGGTACAAGTTTCCATAGGGATTTGATTTCTAAATCCTACAAAAAGAAAAGAAAAAATACAAAAAAAAAAAAAAAAAAAAAAAAAAAACAAAAAAACAAAAAAAAAAAAAATGAGTTTTTGTAGCTCATATGACCCTCAAATAAACGAACGGTAATTAACTTACACAGTTCAGTTCATTTAGTTTTTAAAATAGCTCCATGCTATTTTGCTTTTAAAAAATCTTAAGAGATTTCCTGAAGAGATCATTACCACCAAGTTGGTCCTGACTCGTGTAAGCAATAAAGCAAATAAAGTCATTAAAAATAATTTGAACAAAAGGAGTAACTTGATATTATGCCATCTACATTTGGTTAAAATGACATTTTAAAGTTTGCTTTCATCTTTCCAAACAGATCTCCAAACGAAAAAAAAAAATGTGATTAATAAATTATCCTCCATAAATCTTATGATAACTATTATAGTCTTTGGAGAATTATGAATCCACATCTGGAAAAAGTATTTTATATGCTACTGCCTGTAAAACAGCATGCCATGCATTTTACAAGTGCACGTTAGTAAGTAAAAATACGGTATGTTTTTTGTGTTCATCATTTTCCCCTCCAAAAGAAGTGTAAGTCTAGTTTATTTCGTAGTAAAGAGTGCTAATAAAGTTTATATGATGCTTGTTTTCCTCCCTTACTTTGGTGCTAATGTAGTTTCACTGGGTTATTTTGAAGGAGCATTTTAACCCAGCTCAAGGAAACCTTCATTAGAAGGAAAGTCGGCCAGTACTCCTCGAAGCTGGAGCTGGTAAAACCAGCTGGCCCAAGGGGTGGTAGAAACATCACAGGCAGGAGTGCACTGAAAACATCAGAGCACCACACTTCCCCCTGTGTGTGTGTGTGTGTGTGTGTGTGTGTGTGTGTGTGTGTGTGTGTGTGTGTGTGCTCTTGAACCCAGTTCCTTTTAGTCTCTTTTGGATACATAGTAGGTCTCATGAATTTGTGACACAGAAAGCAAGACTGAATCATTTATTTTTAGAATTAGCACTCTGACTAAACTTAAACATTGGTTAAAGAAAATGAGCAAAGCATCGGGAGAGCCAACAGTATCCCTTGGAAATAGAAAACGTTTTTTCATTTCCAAGCAGCTGTTTGCAATAAGAAGTAGCTGCTGAGTAAAAGGGAAGGACACCATTAAGTGAAGGTAACCCCTCCAGGGTTTTATGGAGCCCCTGAGTCATGTGAGCACCATCGGTGATAAATATCACAATAGCGGTTACGGTGCGTCTGGTTTTATTTTCACGTGGATCCTCAAATACACTTCAATCCAAGTCACAGCATACATTTAACGATCACAGAAATGCACAAGCGTAGTGTACACAAAAGCAATGTCAGGGAAAATAAAAGATGGCCAAGGCTTAGTTCTAGAAGAATGCCCTACCAGGGTCCATAACAATAACACCTGTAAACCAAATTTTCTTTTGTTTGGATTCCAGCAAAACAGTATACCAGACTTTCCTAAGTAGATACCAGGCCCTCAGTCTCCAGGGAGTTTTAATGCATTTATCTTTGAGGCCTTATTTCCAAACATTTAGAATGACCAGATTAAGGGTGTGGGATGCTGCTGGAGGGATGAGGGCCTTGAAGTTCCCTGAGTTTGCTTGGGGAGACAGTTCAGCTGGTAAGGCATTCACTGCACAAGCATGGAGATTCATGGTTCAATGCTAAAACTCACAACAAAAAAGAAAAAAAAAACATAAAAACAAAAACCAAATCACAGCACCACCAAAATATCAAACTGGGTATGGTGGTCTGTACTATAAAAGTTGGCAATCCCTGCTGCTCACTAGCCAATCATCCTAGTCTAGTTAGTGAGTCGCAGGCCAGTGAAAGACCCTGTCTCTAAAAGCTCTGTAGACAGCAACAGAGGCACAACACTGGAGTAGACCTCTGGCTCCTATGTGTACACACCACCCACATAAGCATGTATTTCTCCTCCAATATAAGATATAAGTGCACACACACATGCACAGACTCCTCTGTCCCTGTCTATGTCTATGTCTCTCTCTTTTTTCTCTCAGCCCAGCACTGTAACTTCACAAATACAGTGAAAAGGGAAGTTGCATGAAGGGCTCTATCTAGCTAAATCAGGAGTAGTAGAAGCCATGTTTCCTGAACTCTGGTCTCCAAACTACAGTCTTGTTAGTTTGGAATATTTCTAGCTAAAAATGTGGCAGGATGGCATTTGAGAAACCAGGTCTTCATTCTTTTACTGGGGTCATTAAAGTCATCTCTTAGAATTAATCCTTGACATAGATAGCTGAGAGTGCTGCTTTGAGTGTCACAGATCCATCAGTTTATTGTTGTGAGATAGGTACATGTGGAGAATCCTGGACCATTCTGGAGGGGTGATGCTAATAAGTAGAAGAGGGAGGTTAGAGAACCCTCACAAAATCCATTCACGCAAATGGATGGATCATGACTGTTTAACTCTCTTTTAAATAAATAGGCATTTTATGGAATTACTGTAGGCCCATGTCACAGTTTGAAAGGGTGACAGGTTCTTCTGTCATTTCATATTTTTATCCAGCTCCTATGGATGTCCCCATTCCCATGTCAACAAAGCATCCAATGTGGCATCTCTCCTTAGAACTTAGAAACTTGAGCCAACAGCCATTTCCTTAGCCTGAAATTCTACAAGTTAATGATTTTGTATGGACTTAGTCCTGTGGTTGGGATATTAGGAAGCATCTAGGCACATGGTTTCATTTCTTCTATAGACTAGCCTGAGTTTGTTTGCATGGTAGCTGCAGGTTTCAAGGGATGAAGTTAGAGTGAGGGAATCAAGGCCTGGAACACAATGAAATATTTCTGTAGTAGTATTGCCATGGCACAAGACCAGGCAGGGCCAAATAGGAGAACAGACAATTCTGGGCTGAGAATGGGAGGTGAATAATTACAGTGCAGAGTTTTTGCTATGTGGACACTCAATCAAATGGGGAACCTTAGACATTGTTTAAATTTATAATGTATTATTGAGGATATAGTTTCTTTCATAAATTATTGATGGTTAAGACTTTTGAATTTCATTAATCACTGTTCAGTATTGGAATAAACATACATATGTAAAAAATGACATTGTTAAGTGAGTACATGTTTACATATGTGTATGGAGGCGGAGGCCAGAGGCTGATACTGAGTATCTTCTATTGTTTTCCACATCACTTTTTGAGATCAGGTCTTGACTGTCTAGTTGTTGAGACCACAGGATCTAACTGTCACTGTCTCCAGCACTGGAGATGCTAGATTTGTGCCACCATGCCCTGCTTCTTTCCTGGGTGGTAGAAACCTAAACTCAGGTTCTCATTGTTTGTTCAACAAATGCTTTACACATAGAGCTATCTCTCCAGCCTTCCTAAATGGACAGCATTTTATTATGAAGCATAAGACCATCCCAAATCAAATGGGGACCATCCTCTGTTTCCATTTTCCTCCATGGAAAAAACAAAGTTGATTTACCACCAAAAACTACAGGAAGAAGGCAAACTGAAGAAATGGCAATCATGGATTGACATTCTCTATCTAACATGTGGTTTTCATCTGCCTTGCATGTAAGGGGAATGGTAGAAATGTCACCCAAAGTGCCACTGCTCCATGTGGCAGAACTCGAGGAGCACTGATTACCCCCAAGAGCCCCTGTGCTCATGGCTGGGAGGGAAACAGCTCACCCTGTGTGGATTTTTTTTCACATGCTGTCAGTGCAAGCCTGAACCCCACACACATCTCATGTACAGATTTGCTACAGTGAGTAGAAGAATGTAATATCATCCCAAATATCTGTCCCCATGGGAAGCTTTATTTAATTTTCTAAAGTATCAAGGACTGAATGCATCTCTCAGCTTAGGGGCATAATGTTGATGCTTGGCACTCTGGTTTTGTGCTTCCCTAGAGTGCTGGGAGGAGGGCTTAGCTAGAAGGAGCCTGTTTCTTAAGCTTTATTCTGCATTCAGCAACTGGGAATACTCTATGAAACCATGTATTTGGCCCAATTTGAGAGCTTTCCCATCTGCGAGATGAGAACATAGTCAGCACTTTTCTCTGTTGTATTTTTTTGCATGCATTAAATGAAAAAAATCTGTGTTAAGTGCTCAAAATCGTGCCAGGATCATACAAGACACTTAACTATAAATAACCGATTGTTAAAAACTTGGAGTTTTCTAATGTTGGTGATTTTGCACAGCCCTCCCATCATTGCATTGAGTATAATAGGATGAAGACCTCTTTTTGTTTTTAGCATTGATTGGCTCTTAATTTGGAAAAGCATAATAATAAAAACTTTAAACTGTAGCCATATTTTGTGGAATTGAAAGCAAGTATCTCTAACTGGAAGTTATAATCAACAATATTCAAGTAACCTTACTACTTTCATCATGTAATTCCTGATTTTTTTTACACACCACTTCCCCAACACAAGAGTTTTCCAAGGCTTGTCATATTTCCCTGGAATTAATTTGTTAGTATTCTTTTCCTTTTCTGTATTTTTATAGCTACTATCCCATTTATTTCCTCATCAACACCCAGTATGTAAAGAAGCACTTGCAATTTCTCAAACATTCCTAATCTATTTTAGTATGCAGATCTTATTTTATAGTTCTCTTAAGATAAAACAAATGTGAAAGGAAACAGAATATGAACTGGTTAGTTGCAAGCTGAGATAGAGGAGAAACAGAGGCAGGATATTTGGTTTTCCTTAGTTCCCTTTACCAGCTGTCTTGCAACTATGGCTTTCTTAGGTTTTAATTTATTCTAAGAATAATATTAACAACTCCAAGGCAAAATTACACAAAAAGCTGTTTCTTTGCTGCACACTGAATTTATGAAGATTTCAGTGCTATAGAACCAAGAAGCTTTTACAACTAACAAAAGCCAGGCCTGGTAACACGTGCCTTTAATCCTATTTGGGAGGCAGAAGCAGGCAGATCTCTGTGTATTTGAGGCCAACTTGGTTTACATAGAAAGTTCTTGGTCAGTGAAAGCTATGCATAATGAGAGTTTACCTCAAAAACAAACTTGTTGTGAACTCACATCTGAAGATTTGGTACTAAGAGCCTCCATAGACAGAACATGTGACATTTATGTTTCTGGGTGTGGGTTGTCACATTAAATATAATCCTTTCTAGTTCCATCCATTCATCTGCATGTTTCACTTTTCTTTATAGTTAATAATGTCACACAGTGTATATTTACCACGTCTTCATTGTCCATTCATCAACTGAAGGCCATTTAAGTTGTTTCAATTTGTGATCCAACACAAAGAACTACAGGCAAACAAGGAATGCTGAGAGTAAGAGAAACAGTTTTCTTCATGGAAGAACAGACCAATTTGTTACCAGCTGTGAAGTGGTTAGTCTTGAAAGCATATAACCTGCTCAGTCTGTATGATGTTCCTTTTATGTGGTGAAGGGCATGCAAAAACAACAGTTAATTTAAAGAAGAGGCCATGAATTTGAAAGAGAACAAAGATGGGTATTGGAAAGAGAAAGGGAAGAGGGGAATTAAATAACAAAAATAGAGGAAAATGTTTATTCTAAAACAAAAGAGAAAACCCAAACAAACAACAAAACTAAGACAAAATGGTATCTCAAAAATACATCAACTTTTCTGTAGTGCTCTTAGTATTTGATTGTCTCCCAAATCTTATCCTGGATGATTTACAGGAGAAGGTGATAAGAGTGCACAAACTCATACCCCAAGAAAGAACAGCAATGAGTGACAAGTATCCCTCTTACAGATGATTGTCTTGGGACCTCATTTACACTGGTGACTTAATCCAGTGTCCTTGGCCATTGACTAATGGGGATGGCTTTCTGCTTTTTGTAGTTATTCCTTATTCCCAATTCTCTGATACCTGTGCTAGCTCACTCCTGAGCCATGTGAGTTAATTCTTTTTGTGGCTGTTCTTACTTTTTGCTAATTTTCTTTAGTATCTCTGAAGACATAGTTCTTGCCAAAATATTAATCTCTAGCTTTTCTAATGAGGAAGTAATCACATTAGCAGCTTTCTTTTCTCTGTGCCATTGACCCTGCTTCTTGCCTCTACATTCTTCTTAATGTGTAAATGCAAAGTCCATCTCTGCATATATACATATGCATCATCATGCCATGTCACACTTTTCATGTGGACTTGGTTTTTAAGCTTCTATATCAAGGCTATTGCTGATGGTAATTTCTGTACCAAGTGTCCATCTGGAAAAAAAAATGACAGTAGAGCAATTGATAATTAAGAAAAAAACACTATTAGAGGAAGCGAGAATATTAGTAATATTAACTATATCATATCAGACTTAATTCCATGAACAGACTGTTTTTAAAGTCTCATTACTCAGAATGAGAAAAATGTATAGGCCGGACTCTTTGTTCCTTTCTCAATTGGGCTAAAGAAATATGGCTTAAAGCAGACATGTAGCTCTGACACTGTCATTTGTTAGTCTACTACCATTTAAATGTTAGTTTTAAAGATTTTCCTTTACACAGTAAGTTGAACACCTCTGTGACGAGGTGGCATGGAAATCCCTTACTACATAGAAAGCCAGCCCTAAGCAAGTCTTTGAAATGGAACTGAATTCAGTGGAATAGAAAGAAACTCAGTGGAATAGAAAGAAAGCCCTTAGCCAGGCAGTGGTGGTACACACCTTTAATCCCAGCACTCAGGAGGCAGAGGGCAGGCAGATCTCTGAGTTTGAAGGTGGCCTTGTCTACAGAGTGAGTTCCAGGACAGTCAGGACTGTTACACAGAGAAACCCTGTCTCAATCCCCCCACCCAAACAGAAAAAAAAAATGCAGTAAGGAAGCAAAATGCACTCTGAAATATAACCAGTGAGTCAATCAAGGGAAAAAAATGTTTGTCTCTGAATTTGCCACTATGGTTTTAGCAGTGAACATTTGATAAAGATGGTCATTGTTCAGTGTCCAGATGGTCTGCAAGGCCTGAGTGTGACCCACATGGCTGCCCAGGCTCCTGAGCCAGAAGTCTTTGAGAAAACCAGGTGTATTTTCTCTCATGATGCTAGTGACTGCTGGTACAAGTTGAGCTTATACATCTTCTGTTGTGGTATATAACTGAATTTATAAAATTCCTTTTAAACATGACCGTTGGTTCCAGAAATGTTTCAGAATATGTAAACAAAAAAGAGACCTAAATTCTAGCCAGTAAATGGATAATTAAATGCCAAGGATGGGGTTCTTCAGGTTGAGTTTAGTGTGGAACCAAGCAAGGTATTTTCAAGCTAATGTGGCTATGGATCTAACCTGGGGATTTACAGGTTAACTTGAGTATTCTTAGGCAAAGTGGGAGATTCTATTGGATGGGTAGAATAAGCAGCTTTTCATTGGCTCCCAAAGATTTTTGCTACCTCCTGCTATTAATGGATACAATGGACACAGGAACTTTGTGATGGGATGTAGCCTCTATCGTAATCTCCTAAATTCCATGAATTAATTCTTCCAAGCTCTTTCTCTCTGACCGACTTGTTCTGTATACAAACTACCATGTCACCACCTACCCTCATGCAGCTATGACAGGAGATGTCTTGTGACTGACAGTTAGGATGACCAAGCTCCTTATCACAACACAGCATAAGCAAGTGAATTCTATTGACAACCATACCAATGGGTGTCAGAGGGCATCTCTCTCAAAACAAGCTTTCAGAGGAGACAGAATCCTTATTGCATTCTGTGGACAGATCCAGAAGTGGAGGCATCTGGGATGTTTTGCCAGCTGTGAGATAGTCAGTGTGTTGTTCTCAGGTTCAAGGCTTTGGGGTACTTTGTTATGTTACCATAGATGTTGTATTAGTGTCCCCCAGAGAAGCAAACACATTATAATTGAATATATAGAAAAAATGTATGAATAGAGTTTAGTTCATGATGTTTTGGAGGCTACTAAGTTCAAAGTTCACAATGGTGGTCAATAGGATAGTGATACAGGAGAGCTGAGGGTATAGCTCTTGTCAGAGAGCCAACAGGCAAGATACTATCCTAAGATCTGAAGATGGTCCAAGGGCAAGCTCCTAAAAAAAAAATACCACTTTCTCAGAAAAATTCCTATTTTCATGTTAGTTAGGCCTTTAGCTAGTTGGATGAGGCCCACCTATGATCCAGAGGGTAGGTTGTTTACTCCAAGTTCTTGGATTTAAATGATCATCCTGTCCAAAGATACTCTGTAATTATAATGTTATTGACCACAGATGTAGGCTCAGACCTTAAAGGGAACTTTGGAGAATATGGAATTTAATTTTCTGGGCAAGATATAGCAGTTTCCAAACAGGATGCACCACGAAGAAGGGTCAAATGTTATTGTGTGAGGTACAGAAATGTAAGCCTGTGACTCTGGCATCTGAGGGACTAAGGCCACTTGCATTGCCTTGGAGATACTGTTCAAAGTCACTTGGTTTTCCTTTTACTTACAAAGGTCATTATGTGTCAGGTTTATAGCTACATGGTTTTGAGCATGTAGGAATATCTAATTAATTGCATGTAAACTTTAATACACTGTTAGAGATAAATTGCTACACCCACCCTGATCCCAGAAGAATGTACTACCAGAACCTCAGAAACCCTTTTCCCATCTCCATCTGTATGTTACTCTCTTTCCTCTGCGTCTTTCATTATGATGACCAAATGTATTTGATAAATGTTATTAAAATTATGAATATTATTGGAAGGCAGCAGGCTGATTCATTTGCTCCAGCTGTCAGATTTTCTCTCTTTATTGGATTCATTTTCTTAAGAACAAAGATTCTGTTTCATATATTCTTGAGGCCCACAGCTTTAAGCAGAGGAGTGACGCCACCACTGGTACTCTTATGGCACTTAACTTGTGGGTGCTTGACAGTGAGTTGTGGGAGGAACCTCAGCGGCCAGATGAAAGTTGTAAAATAAGATATTTGGTGAGAGAATATGTATGTAGCTGATCCCAAAGGTTCCCCCAGAAGCTTAGGGTTTTAAGGAACTTTATTTATTGTCTATTTGAAATGATTAGAACTCTGTGTCCTTCCCTAACTTTAAAAGTAATAGTTAATTTCAGTTCCAAAAATTCAGAAGCTAACTAGGTCATGTTTGCATTCTGAAGTGAACATGGATCCATACCAGAGTTTAATTAGGGGACTGTGTGTGTGTGTGTGTGTGTGTATGCGCACACATATGTATATGTGTGTAGGTGCGTAAGGTACATGCCTGTGTCTGTGTGTGTTACTATGTGTGGATCATTTCTGAGTGTTGTCTATGGATAGGCAAGGACAGAAAGGACAGAAAGTGACTAAGAGAAACATCAGAGGCAGTTCTGAGGTCACATAAGTACAGTGGAAGCCACTGTCCAGCCTGAAGTATTTTACCAGGTGACGAAACTTCTAGACTCCATGGAAAATATAATCCGAACTTCTTCTATAAATTGTAAGTGTTTGTTTCGTTGTGGCTTGCTGGCACTAGGATTTGGTCTGTCAAGGGTGTAATAAAAATGAACATAATACTTTGAAATGCCAAGAAAAACAAATCCTAAACAGGAGCCTGAACAGCTGAAATATGCAAACAAGCCAAGAGATCTTATCCCAGCAGTAGGATGGGGAGCTGGGGACATGCAGGAATCAGGGAGGTCACTGGGGGGAAGTAAACCTCGTGATTATAGCGCTCGTGGTGAGGACACTTGCAAGGCAGTAAGCGGGACACTTGACGTGTCCTTCCACCTGCAATCCTGCTGAGATTAATGTGCACTGATGACCAATTCAACCAGAACATTTCCAAGACGAATCAGTTGCTGGTGCCAAGCTGCCTCAGAACAGATGGGTAAGCTTGGAGAAGGAGCACAAGGTGAAATGCCACATGTCAGGAGAAGATATTTCAAACTTAATTCACAACAGGCAGATACAGTGTGGAAAGTATAAACTGGGTTGTGTACGTTTGTGGTGTGAACATTGAGGAGAAACCCACTCATAAACCCCCCCCCCCATTCTTTGCCAGATGACCTCTCCCACTGACCCTTTCTGGGGTCTGAGACTCACCTGTTGTGTAATGCTAGCATTTGCTGCTGGAAAAGGACTCCTGGTAGTGTCTTTAGCCTTTGTGAAAACTTCTGTTTTCACAAATTCAGTGTGAGACCCAATATGTCATCACATTTCCTTAGTGTTGCAGAGAGGAATTCTTTCCTTTGCCTTTACTGGAACAGGGAGTGCTTTTAGACTACTTTGTGTCAAGGTCTTCCATGTTAAGCTCTTGTTTTTATTGGACCCCGAACTTTTCGGCCCAAACCGCACATATCCAAACTCACTAGATTGTAGGCCAGATGACTCGGCCATGGAATAGCAACTTATTCCCAGATTCACGTCAAACCTGATTGAAAGAAAGATCCAAATATGCCACCTGCATAATTTCCAGCTGTAATTTGCTGGGAACTCAGCGTTTCCCAAGATGGTGAGTGTTACTTGTAACTGCAGGCTGCATTTTTTTTTTAACCAAGTACCAAATTGATGCTCAGTGGGGCTTGAAATAGTCTTATAACTCCCTATGAATTGTTAGTATGTGTGGATCATGACTAAGGCTCCCAGCCTGTTCTGCAGAATGCAATCTGTAGAAGGGAATATCGGTACTTATTTGTACCAGAAAGAAGCTGCATAGGAAAGGGTTTGCTTCTAAAGGCCAATGAGAGGCACTATCAGAAATGGTTGGTATATAAACTGACTGCCAAATACAAAATGGCAGCTGACAAAATATAAAACTGGAGCAAAATATTTCCATACATAAGCACTAAAATAAGTATAGATCAATGAGTTTAAAAAGTCATACATACAACCATAGACAGTGTCACTGCTTGAGACCCACAATATTATTCATATTCATTAATAAGTATCACTGCAAACTTTTTAGATCCAAGTGTGGCATAATGAAAAGAATATTGATCTTAGCTCAGAAAATATGACTTTTAATCTAGCTTTTCTCCTTGTGACCTGTATGGCTACTGTTAAATAATTTAACTTCTCTGCATTCGTTTGCTCAGTAGTGAAATGGAGAAAGCAATAGTTATCTTACTCCCATAAAGAACACCTGTGCATGTGCAAAGAGCCATTTAATAAACAAATGTTACAGAAATGAATTTATGGGCAGGGTGTACTGTGATGCCTATGGAAGAGTGAGCAAGGGAGAGTTGAATGTTGTTGTTTAGAATTTGGAATGTGGGAACAGCAATGGCTGCCAGTAAATAGCACAGCTGTTTTGTGGAAAGATGGTAACGGTGGAGAGTGAAACAGACCCTTCTCTCCTTATAGGACATTTCTCTACTCCTGCCTACAGTGTGGAAACTGGATCACCCATTGCTGGAAATGGCATATTCTAAAGCCATAACCCCAAAAACCCATCATGCAAAATTCTTCCCTAGCAGGAGGGACTTTGGCTGTTCCCACAGTGCCCCTGTAGGGTTGTCTGGTCACTGTGCACAGTCAGGGGAAGGACAGTCAGCAGGGGAGCTTCTCTTTATTTCACATCAGCAGCTAGCACCCTCCTGAGCACAGCAAAGCACCCCATGTGTTTTTCATCATGTCAAAGTCAGGTCACAGGTTCAAGGACAGCAGCACATGCTTCATAGTTTGCCATGAGGTGGGGGAGGCTGGTATTTGAGGGAGACATCTCTGCCCAGTGTAAAAGTGACCATCGCTAGTCTTCTCCTAGGTATACTCTATTAACACTTCCATTCTGGGGCACCAGGATTTCCCATTGCCTTGGGTTTGTTTAATAGTTGTGCACTGAGCCACTTCCATGGATGTGATTCAATGGGATAACTTAGAGAAGTTTGCCAACTGCTCATCGCTGGCATCACTCTGTTTATTCCTCTGAGAGTTTTAATGTGCACTTTTTCTCTTCCTTCTCCTCTTTCTCCTCCTCCCTCTTTTTGTTTTTCTGAAGTAGTCTCTTGCTATGTTTCCCATGCTTGCCTTGAACTCCTGACTTCCATGCCTCTACATCCAGAGTGCTAGAATAACTAGTTTACAGCCCAGGTTCAGCTTAAATAATAAATCATAAATATTTTTCACAAATATTTTTATTTTTTTGACATGATATATTATGTTGCCAAGGCTTACCTCAAACTCAGTATGTACTTGAGGTTAGCCTTGGGATCTTGATCATCTTGCCTATACTTACCTAGTCCTAGGGGTGTAGGTGTTCATCACTATGCCTAGTCTCTTTTTAAAGGTAAAGTTAGAATTTTTGTTAAGGAGCTGACCTGAGAGCCACACTGCCATAAGCATGATAACAATTGCTGCAGAAGAGCTTTTTCCTATGGCATGGAGTCTGCACAGACACCCACAATCTTTCCTGAAGCATGATGGCACAAAAGCTGGGAAGGGAATGATATCAGGGAGGAAGAGTGTTATGAGTAGGTTTTTCTGCCGGTCTGGTCCCACCACCACACGAGCCCAAAATAACACACAGAGACTCTGTGTTACATATAAATGCTGTTGGCCAGTTACTTGTTTCTTATTGGCTAGCTCTGTCTTAATTATTAATCCATTTCTATTATTCTAAGTATTTCCACGTGGTCTCATCTTACCAGATAGAGGGGCTGGCATTCTACTCTATGTCCTCCATCTTGAATCTCCTCCCCACTCCTTCCTCCAATCTTCCTTGTCTCCTAGTCTCACCTATCTTGCTTTCCTATTGGCCAACAGTGCTTTATTCATTAACCAATACGTGAAACATATTTACAGAATAACATCTCCCATCAGAAGAGCTATCAAGAAAGAAACTAAGGGAGAACAAGAGTGAAGACAAAGTCACTGCATGAAGGATAGTGGTTACTATTTCAGACATGTAAGTAGAACTGAGAACCAAGCTCCAGAGCTGTAGTGACTCTCTTTGTAAAATGGTTGGCATGCACTAGGATGTTGACTGTTAAAAGGCATGATGCACTCATTCATTCCCATAAAGCATTACATGGTCTTACTATAGGCTGCTAAAGATCAGTTATCCAGGTCACTGTGTGTGTTTGCAGTTAGTGGATTTGCACAGACCAAAATTCCTCTAAATACTTTAGAGAGGAGGTGTGGGTTCATTAGAGTTCCAGATTTAAGATTTCTTGACCAGGTTAGGTTTGAGCCTGGATGTAAAAGATGGGCATGACAGAGAATTAAAAATGGGAATTAAAAAAGGCTGATGTGGGATGTCTTTCTGTATGTAGCGAATATGTGTTCCTTTTATTGGTTGATGAATGAAGCTGATTTGACCAATGGCAAGGCAGAATAGAGTCAGGTGGAAAATCCAAACAGAGATGCAGAGTGAAAGACGATGGAGACAGAGAGATACCAAGTAGCCTCCAGAGAGGCAAGATGGTAGGGAACAAGCCATGAGCCTCATGGTAAAATATAGAATATTAGAAATTGGTAAATTTATAGGTAGAGCTAGCCAATAAGAAGCCTGAGCCATCGGCCAAATAATTATAATTAATATTAAGCCTCAGGCTGATTATTTAATAAGCAGCTGTGGGGACCAGTAGGCAGGAGAGAAACTGGTTCAATGGGACTGGATGACACAGAAAGCTTCCATTTACAGAAGGCAGTAACTTTCCAAGATCTGTATTCTGTCTTCTGTGGAGCCCCTCCCTTTCCTGGTCCCAGATCCACTGTAGCAACTGACTGTCTCAGCCTGCAACAACTTAGCCTCAGTATTTCAGGCCTTTCCATACCAGCCTTGTTGGTTACTCATTCTATGAGCAGCACACAGACAGCCACTAAGTATCTTCGAGAGCCAATGGATCTTCCTTGTTCATCATCCTAGTTCCCCAAGTCTTACACAGGGGATAACACTCATATCCTTTCCCATATCCCAGATCTATCTCCTGCAGCTCAAAGCCCATACCTTCTGCTTTCTATATCTTGTCAAATTTTAACCCCCTGATCAGCCTGACCTTTTTCCCACTTGGCCCACAGACCCTCACCCACATAATTCATATGTGATTTTAGCACATAGGCCTTTATGAAGCACTTGGTATTTGTCTAATCTTGCATTAGGAACTGCCATGATGAGAAGGCACACATTTCTACCTATTCTTTAAAGAAATAACAAGATGCCTCTGGGCAAGTGTTATGGCAAATATTGCTGAAAAGGAAGAAATGGTTAGAGGAAGATAAAAAGACTCACATACACCACATGCTGGTCTTTGGTTCATGATCAATGTTCCTTTGCTGTGTTTCTTCAAAGGCACTGCCATCTGTCATACAGGCAAATCTGAATATGGCATAGACATGAATCTTGAGTTTGTTCTCCAGTGAATGGAAAACTAGAAGATTTAAGTTACTTGCCCAAGATAAGTGAATCTTGGACAGAAGGAATGTAAAACCCAGTCATTTCACTGTCATGCAATTCATCTGTGGATAACAGAAGGGGCAAAGCTCTGTCCACTGTGACATTGAGGCATATCTACACTCATGCATGGAAGATAAAGAGTGGTGTTTTGTGCTTGGAAGGAATTTGGTCATGGATGGACATTGAATAAGGTTATAGGACACCTTTAAAGGTGGAAAGAAGGCAGTGGTGGTACATTTCTTTCATTCCAGCACTTGGCAAGCAGAGGCAGGTGGATCTCTGTGAGTTTGAGGCCAACCTACAGAGTGAGTTCCAGGACAGCCAGGACTTTTTAATAGAGAAAACCTGCCTCAAAACAAACAACAACAACAAAACATATTGGAAAAGAAATGGAGAGCATCCTATGTTGCAAGTGAAGTCTGTGTTGTTGGGAGGTGCTGGAGAGCAGTGTCTTGCATTATACAAGATGTTAGAATAGATAGTGTTAGAGGATGCTTCTAGCCTTTTATTCTAGATATCTATAGAGTCAGTTCTTGCCCCAACATTTGCCTTATATATAATCTGTGTTCAGAAAAGTTGATCTCATGTTTCCTGAAGGCAGGGAGAGAAAATGGGTTTACTTTTAGGCTATTGCCTTTAAGGAGATTCCAATTATGGCCCTCTACTTCTGATTGTTGTCTATGGAGCCTATCTGAGTCATCAAAACAATATTCCTGCCCCCCATTTGTTTTTGTGAAAAGTTCTTCAGAACAGAATAGGCAAGAAGTTGCCATCATTTTTTTTTTTTTTTTTTTGTTGCATCCTTAGGTCTGGGCTACCTAAACCATTGTTCATTTTTATGTTTTCTTGAAGGTCTGATGTATGACGAATTTTAGTCTGTGCTGCAGGAATTTAGTTTTTAAAATATCAGCTCCATCCTGCTGAGTGCTCCATCAACACCCCTAGCCCAGTTATCTGCAGAAACCTTGACCCCTGATGGGGAGCCCTAGAGGAAGCCAGGACACTGCTTTAGAAAGGACTATGAAAAATACATGTAAGATACAAAAATGTGAATTATGTGTGGAACAAACAAAGCTCCAGGCAACATGGAATTCATGTCAACAAAGACTTGCTTCAAGCTACTTACCTCCAAGGGGAGGCTGGTTCCAGTGGGTGGGGCCAGTGGCAAGGAAGAAATTTCAGCACAAAAGTTTTGGAAGTAAGGAAATGTTTCTTTTCACTACAATTGTTTTCTAACTCTCTTCTCTCTCTCTCTTTTACTCATCTCCCCAAGTAATTTTTAATATGCCAGGGGAAATTACTGATTGTTGAGGCAATCTGATTCATGGGAGGAGAATAGTCAGCAGTCATGACACTTCTCTCTTCAAGAGAAGAGGAAAATGGTTCAAAAGGTGGGGCTGACAGTTGAGTTCCTTGTTGACAATGAACTAGCTCTATGGCTGGATTTCTTGGGTGAATGGGGGTATTACAAGGTGTCTAGGAAGGGCTCTATATGGGGATATCCTGAATCTGTCATATTCCAAATCTACTAAGGCTATAATTTTGCTTATTAAAGTGCACATTTAAGATGAAATGCAATTATTAAAAAGTATCAATCATTACAACATATACAACCATACCTCTATATATTTGCATATACAAATGTTTGTATTTGTCAAGCGCTATCGCCTTGCCTGCAAGAACGATGCTCAACAACAGGATTCTTCTGCAGCTATGTTTATTGCGCGACTCATTACTGTAAGTTGAGGGAAGACCCCGAGGAGGAAAAAGGGCTCTGCTTATATAGAGGAGCTGTGTCCGTTACTGACAGTTGCAGAGGAGCTGTGTCCGTTGCTGACAGTTGCAGCCTGCAACGGTCGTAACGGTCACCCCATGACATGGATCACACATCCGCTCCTTGCTGGCTTATGGACAGGAAACTGGTGCCATCTTCGGGAATGGCACCGGTGGCTCTCTACATGTATTAATATACATTTCTATACTATAATAAGTAATCAAATTATTACATTATAATTAACAACTTATTTAATGGCTATACTAAATTCAATATAAAACATTGACAATTAAACAATTAAAATACTATGTATTTAATATACAAAATGATTATAATTTCCCCAGTTCACACACTGCAGTTCATTTTCAACCAAAATATTAAATAAGGTGATATTAAATTATGCAGACTTCAGCGTCATTCACCAAATATAATAGCATTCTTGTGCTGGTTTCTAAGCTAGCTGCAGAAATCCAAAATTATCATTCCCTCCGTGAGAGCATTTTCAAGAAAGGAGACAACTAATATATACTTTTAAAGCTAATCATGTTCAGTTACTCACAATTGCCCTGTTCCTGTCTGGATTGCCGTTGGAGACCCTGGCACCCAAGTGCCACAGGCTGCCCTGTCAAATATAATAAGTACCATTCTCATGTTCTAGGGGAGCCACACACATATCTAGGTTGGCTCTCAGCCACCCCAGCTTCCCCCAGAATGGACTTCTTAAAGTATTCTGGTAGAAAAGAGCCCATATGATCCAACTGGCAAAAATTTTGCATAAATAGGAGATTTTGTGGCCTAGTGGCCACTGCCTCAAACCAAATCCACAGCCACCACTTTTGTTTATGTGAGAGCCACCTTTCCTTACTTTTAACTTCTTTGAATTGCCCTTGGGACTCATTGATGTTTCATAAAGAGAGATCTAGGGCAGCAATCTGCCAGGCCTGAAGAAATGGGGCCTTCTAAAATGGAATTTGCCATTGTGAATAATATATTCAGGTAAAATCTATTCCATGGTGTCCAATACATGTTTAGTGAGTATCCACCATTCATAGAGTCATAGATCTGAAACATTTCTTTGTTAGAGATTATTTCATATTCCTGGAACTGCTGGGTTATTGTGCTATCTAGTTTTTGTCAAATTGACATACATTGAGTCACCTGGAAAGAAGGCTCCTCAGTCAAGGAATTGACTCTTATAGATTGGTGGGTATGTATGTAAGGGCATTTTCTGGATTAATGATTGATATGGGATGGCCACATCTGCTGTGGGCAGTACCACTCCTGGCAGATGTTCCTGGATTGTAGAAGGAAGGAAGGTGAGCAAGCCATGGGAGCAAGCCAGTAAGCAGTACTCCCTTCTGGTGTCTGTCTTAGTGTTTGCCTGCAGGTTCTTACTTGAACCCTTACATGGCTTGCCTTGATAATGGACTCTGTGAACCAAATAAACCATACTGTAGATGGACTTTTCTGTCCCACTGGCCACTTCCCAAATAACCGACATGGAGAATTAATTATAAATATTTGGCCAATAGCTCAGGCTTGTTACTAGCTAACTCTTAAATTTTAAATGAACCCGTATTTCTTATCTACCCTCTTCCAGGTGTTGATACCTTCTTTCAACATGGCATATTCATCTTTCTTCCTTCTGTGTCTCATGAGACTCCTTTGACTCACCCTTCTTCTTCCCAGCATTCTTTGTTTGGCTCTTTCTCCAACCTTATTCTGTCCAGCTATTGGCCTGTCTACTTCTTTATTAAACCAATCACAGTGGCATATATTCACATAGTGTAAAGGAATATTCCACACCATAACCCCTCAGGTTGCTAAAGTCATGGAGCTTTATTATAGAAACAAAGCCAATTAGGATGATTATACTGTAACTTCATAAGGTTATAAGTTACTGCAGACTTCTTAACACATTTAGTGCCCTGCAAGTTCATCCAATGTTACCCAATCCCCTTTTTCTTCCCTTCCTCCAAGCCTATTGACTCATTCATCCACCCACCTTTCTATCCATTGATCTAGGTGTTCACTCAATCATCCTTCTTTAAAGTTTACTTCATGATTATTGACCAAGTACTTGAATGGAAGCCTGCTTAGATTCTGGACAATCAGTGGACTTCTGAACTATCTTTTCCTGAGACCTTAAAGAATTTGGTCAGTGTTTCATTCCACAAGCTTTAGCAGAATGGCTGCTAACTGTTAGATGATTTGCTAAGCCCTTGGGTCATTAAAAGAGGCTTGGCCACCAACATTATTCACCCAAGCCAGATCTATGGTTTCTATTAATTTACAGCATGTTAGAAAATCCCAAGAGGTTAACACAGCTTTAGTTCCATACAATAAATGATGTGACAGATATATAGGCGTTTAGAATAGGGGTATGGATAATGACCTGGGGCTGGTGGTAGGAATGGCTCAGGAAATTCTAAGCAGGAATGACTAAACAATATTTTATATTAAAGAGCAGAACTTTCTTCTTTCTTGAGACCCAGAACTGCTAGTCACATAAGTGTGCATGAGACCTGGAGGCTACAGCTAATGATGAAAATGACTAAGTTCTACTACTAGACAGCTTACAAGGCTGAAAGGCCTGTTGGACCTTCTGTTTGAGTTTCATCTTCAGAAGCAATCACCTTCCCTCATTTTACCCCAACAATGAGCATCTTTAAGATATTTGTCCATGGTTTCAGGTCTCCTCAGGATTATCATTTTAGGCTACTTTGTTGTTCACCCCCACATAAGCAGCTTCAAGACAACCTGTCTCATTGTGTGACTAGTCAAACTTCATTCTTAGAGGTACAACACTGCCTGGCCTGTCACACAGAGGTATGTACAGAACGCTGATAGAATCCAGAGCAGAAAATGAAAAAGACACACAAGGCTCAGATACTCTGTTGTCAGATGTAGAAAATAAGCTTTGGAATACCCAGTTTGGCTTCTTAGGAAATCTCTCTAACCAAATGGTAGATGGTCTTTGGGATTCCAGAAAGAACATTTTCCAGATCTCTTGACTTAGGGACCTGTGCTTTCCCTGTGCCCACTGCTGAAAAGAGCCTGGGCAGTCCTGTACTGCATATTTAATGTTCCTTTGCTTCTTTTATTCTGTTTTCCCTTAGTCCTTGACATTGTCGCTAATAACCTGTTTCTCTCTGTTCTCCCTCAGGAATCCCTGTTGTCTCATATAATGAAAGCCAAACCACCAGTTCAGCTCTTGAGCTTCACAAGGAAGCAAATGTTGGCTTCATTCAGAAGTCCACATTCACCCTTTAAACTTTTGTGCACATAATCACTTGTTCAAGGAAGGTAACCTCTCCTTTTTAGAAGAGTTTGGCAGCTCTTGAGATTACCTCAACACTGGGCTCACTATTTTAGGGGACATGGGAATGGCTGTTCCAATTTCTCATTTTACAGATGAGTGGTTGTCTTTCCCATGTTGTGGTAAAATTGACTTAAAGAGAGAATCCAACTGGTACATCATTGAAGTAGATTTCTTCAGAAGGTCTCCTCTTTGGTACCTATTGGCAATAGCTGTAATCCCAGGAGAGACAATAAAAGAGAGCAGCACATTTGTGATGCTGGTTTACACATGTGCTGTGCATGTTGAAACATCCCTTTAACACCTGGCTTCCCATGGACCCCATAAGGATGATGACACAGAGGAATGTGCAAGGAATATCCTTGGCACTTTTCAGTCAAGAAAGCCAACTTTTACTGCATGCAGAGAGAGCAGCCCAAGTTACATAGTTGGCCAGAGTGCCAGAGCAGGATCTATCTACAATCCCTGACACCAAGCTCACAGTATGGCATTTATCCAACACACAATTATTGAATAGATATTGTGTTCTAACTCTGGGCTGGAGCATAAAAGAGAGGCTCTTGGATCGGTATGCTAGAGGCAAACACTGGTGGCTTAGGTCTAAAGTGTCAGCAGGTGAGTCACAGAGTCTACAGCAGCAGTGATCTTCTTAACCAAGGAGTTAGGATAATCTTCAATGGCAGAAGTCACTTTACTCAGCATGAGGAGGTGGGAGGAAGAAACGGGCATGATTAGTACACAGTACATCAGATGAGCTCAGTACTGCACAGGAGTTTCCCATGTAGCACTGCAGAGTCAGGATGTTGTAGTGCTTAGATGGATATGAATGGGGCTCAAAAGAGCAGAGGTCACGAGATGCTTGGTCAGGATCCTTCTTGGGCTGACTCCGTGTGGTTTGGACCTAGGGGTTTCTGTTTGCTGTCCATTGGTGGAGATGTACATTGAGATGACCATGTTGCTTGGGGCTCCCAGCACATGCTATTCCTCTTGAGCATTTAGCTGGGGCGGGAGGTGGGGGGTGAGGCACAGACAATTTGCTAGCCTTGAAGGAGCGTCAGTTCTTTAGCACATTGGACCGGCTTCCTTTCATCTGGCTGTTCTCAGATGCACAGGACACAGAACAGAAAGTGTCTGAAGGTCTGGATGGGGGTGGGGAGTTGGAAATTCAAAGGCCCTTGGCAGCCCTGCTCTGCAGCAGCTCATCAGTTTCCTGCTTCTCAGAAGAGTGGGACCCTGCATGCTCCTACCCTTGCCTGGCTCCTGCCTTGGCAACGGCATCTGTTAGCAATGAGTGAAGCTGGAGAGTGGGGGCAGGAGAAAGGTCTACTTAAACAAAATGTGTTTTCTCACACACATAAAACCACAGGCCTCCTGGAGGCTAGCACCCCTTTACGCCCCCCTTATTCTCATGTTTGTAATCAGAAGCATGCGATTGAAAGCCCGGTTTAAGATCCTCATTTCTTACACAGAAAGGGGCTTGGCGAGGCACCTTCTCAGGTCTTCTTAGGGCACATGAACTGTTTCTAGTGAACAGAAGTTTACCAGTCTGGGTCTGAAGTTTGACAAGTCCTTACCTTAGGCAAATGGCCAACATCTGACAGACATACTTAACTTTGAGAAGCAGGCGGTTGAGTTTTAAAAAGTCTCTTACTGCACTAAGAAAGTTTATGGTGTTTATATTAAGCTGCATTCCGAGCTAGCCTCAGCTGCACAGCAGGCTGGATACACCTGTAAGACTAGCCCATGAAGGAGGGTAAGTATTTCCAATGTTCTCAATAAAGTGAAGCAAGCTTTGTATAAGAAGGTTCCACACTACCCTCATGACAGTGATAGCTGATGGTTCACTTTAGGATTTAAGACTCTCAGAAACAAATGTCTACTTCTCACTATTTTCATCCAAACCATAGGCGCACGCGCGCGCGCGCACACACACACACACACACACACACACACACACACACACACACACGTTAAAAACAATAGTGGAAAGGAACTAGAATCAGATTACAGATACTTAAATAGTTCAGATGTTTGGACTGTGGCGTTGATCCTAAGGAAATGACTGGAAGTAAATAAACCAAGAGCTGGAGCTTCACCCACCAATGATGCAGTGTGAGAATGATATCACATATCAGCATCCCCTTTCTCTGGTGGGGTTTGCAGCCTCTCCATCTGCCTCCTCAAGGACCTGAGGCCATGTCCAGCGAAGAGAATAAAGAGACACACCTCATTCTCTGATGTTCTAAGAGATTCCAAGCAGTTAGTTTGGTACAATGGTGCTAAATAGCAGGGGAAGGAGTAAAGGAAAGATGAGTAGCATAAGATTAAACAAGGAATTTAATGGTCTGGAAAGTCCTGTCTATTTCAGAACAAATGGATCAATTCACTGGAATGGAGATTACAACCAAGTAGGGGTGTAGTCTGGGGGCAGTAGTGAATCCCCGAGGAGGCTAGAAGGGTGTGTGTGTGCCCTGCTTTATTCTGTAGGTAGGTAGTCTTAAATGTGTCCCCTAGGGATGTAGTCATGCTTTAAAGCTCACCAAATATTCCCATACCCACACTATAAAGTCTGTAAGCCTGGTCATTGCTGACTCATTGTGCAACCCTGGAAATGATCATGTTCGTTTGCAAGTTTCTTGCATATTTATAAATTAGGGACTCCATTGCCCAGACCCTCAGCAGCCTTGGGGATTAATGAAAGCCTTGTTCACAAATGTCTTGGAATTCACAAAGGTTTAGATTGATAATTAACAAGAAAGAGAAGGCATAAACATTTCAAATATATATCAACTCCTCAATCTATAACAGCCAATAAGTCTAAGAACAGAGTGGCCACAATTTCCCCCAGTGACAGGCAGCCCATGCACTTTCAAAAGTAATTCTTCAATGAGCATAAATTACCCATTGGGGAAACCTTCCATGTATGCCATGGCTGTGGATTTATTAAGTGAAAATGAAACTTTTAAATAAATATCTGGAACAAAAATGTACTTCCCATCAAATTGGGCCACAAGGCAAGAGGTTTAAAAACAGTGTGGAGACTGGAGTCTGAGAGTAGGAAGCCAGGACTTTTCCTTAGATGCTATTTTGCTGAGTCAGTCCCTGTATCATCCCCCTCCTCCTCTTCCCAGTTCCTGGACTCTCCTTGAGTGAGCCAAGAGTGAAAAAGGCACACAAATCCTTTAGGGAGATCCTTCCCCACTCCTGAGGGAACCTGTTAGGGGATGAAGGTATTTTGTGACTTCTTTTGAATGATACACTGAGGAGACACACACACACACACACACACACACACACACACACACACACACACACACACACGGGGGGGGGTAAGAGATTGGCTCTTGATGACCTCAAAGGGAAGCTAAGTTAATTCACCCCCTTGAGAAGTTCAAGTTATATAAAAGTCTTTTTAAGGAGCTATGAAGAATTTTAAGGCACTTACTGGTGGCCAATTCTTCCTGCTTATTTCTGTAGAGACATCATAGCATTGACAGTTGTACTACCAGGATTTTTTTAAATTTTATTTATTTATTTTACTGGAAATGGAAGTGAGGGACCATGACAATTTCCTCTGTCTCTCTCTTTTCCTCTTTCCCCCTCTTATACATTTATGCCTGATACCTCTCTCTCTCTCTCTTTCTCAGGCACACAAATCATCTCACCTATATAAAAATCTACTTAGAGGAGTCTTTTTAGAATATTCATGACAGTCTTGGAATGAGAGGCAACAAATACAAGGAAGCAAGTCAAGAAGATCATAGTGCCTTAGCATAGTCACAGAAATGTAAATCTTAGTTTCATATGACTATTGTGATAGCCCATACATTTGGACTTCATTTTCTAGTAACAATGGAGCTAGTTCATTATCTTTTAAAGAGTATTAATTTTTTAAAATATACTTATTTTTATTGTTTGATATTATGAGTACATTATTTCCCTCTTCCCTTCCTTAAAAGCCTCCCATATCTTCCTTGTTGCTTTTTCCAAATTCATGATCTCATTTTTTTATTGGTTGTTGTTACACACACGCGCACTACACCAATACACAAGTGCCACTTGCTTTGTCTGTGTAAAGTTACTCCTATATATGTTTCCAGGGTTGAACATATGGTATTGGATAACCAACAGCAGAAGACTGTTTCTCTCACTCTCAGCATCTCCAGTTACCTGTAGTTCTTTGTATAGCATGGGATTCCCCCACCAAGGTTAGCATGTTGATATTGTTGTCCTTGTTTGTGTTGGTGAAAATTTTTGGATGTAGTTTGTAACATTACTAGGAGATACAGTTTCAAGTCTGTAGCTTTTGTAGCTCCAGTTTATATTTTTCCAATTGTGTCAAAGGAGGGGAGTGGTATTATGTGCTTATTTTCTGTCTTTCTCTGTCACATATTATCTGCCTATCATCTATTTATATTCTATCACCAATTTATCTCACGTCTGTTCATCTATCTTTGTCTATATTAGCTATCACCTCTCCGCATCTAACTATCTATCTATCTGTCTGTCTATCTATCTATCTAATCTATCACCAATCATCTATTGAATCATTTGTCTATAAAATAACTACCTTGAAATCGCAAAAGTGAAATGCTCTTCCTAATTTTCTTTATGGAATTATGCATCATTGATATTTCTTCCTTAAATGTTTAGTGGAATTCATCAGTAAAATAATTTGGGTGTGACATATCTGTGTATAGCATAAGTAGAGGGAACATGATTAAAATTTTAGTATTTAATTAATATATATGGGCTATCAATATACTTACTTTTCTCTAGTGACTTGAATAGTAGTTACAGAGGCATTTGTATATTTTACAGAACATATAGAGTGTATAAGTAAAATATTCCATATTATTTACATTACATTCTATATTAGCATATTCTTTTTATCATTTTGACCTATGATCTCTCTAATGATATTTCTTATTATTGATATTTGCAATTTATGATTTTTCTTTTTCAATCTGACAAGAGGTTGTTTAACTTCAGTTAGATTTTTAGTTCCACTGGCATTCTTCACGGGTTTTCTTTATTTAAAAGCATTAATAATTGTAATTAATAAATTTAGTTTGTTCTTTTAAAAATTGTTTGACAATGAAATATATGTATATGATGAATATTAGTAATTCTCACCCATTCCCAATCATCCTCCTTTTCTTAATTCTGTAGATCACAGGACAGATTTATTTAGATCCATAATATCAACCACACTTCAGAAAAGGCCCCATACCTAGGTGTGTGTGTGTGTGTGTGTGTGTGTGTGTGTGTGTGTGTGTATACCTTTATTTATTTTGTTCTAATGGATTTTTGGTTGTTGTTATTTTTTAAATTTCATTTCATGGGTTCTTTTTTTTTAAGAGGCAAAGAACATAAAATTGAGTGGGTAAGAAGGTGGGAAGAATCTGGGAGGAGTTGGAGGTAGGGAAAGCAGTCAAATTATATTGTCTAAATTTTTAAAAATAAAATATATTAAAATAACAAAGCTTTGCACAAAGGTGAGTCTGGAGAATCTTTACTATTTTAAGAGCAATTTTAGATTTATTACAAAGTTGGGATGAAGAAACAGCTGTTTTTCATATTTTTTCTGTTCCCACACATGAACTATCATCTATATTATTTAAAGTAACTTTTCCTAAAGTATAGTATATTTGTTATAATATCTAAACATATATTGATATAACAAATAACCATTCAAAGTTTACATTAGGGTTCATTCTGGTGGTTTTGTGTGTTCTGTACTTCTAAATAAATAAATAATGGCCTGTAATTCACTGTTACAGCATCACACAGACCAGTTGCCCTCCTTTTCTTTGCTGCCATCTCCGGGGCTCCTGACAGCTCCTGTTCCTTATGGTGTCTGTATTATCCCACCTTTTCTCATTTGTGAGGTACTTAGGATGACAAAGCATGTCATCATTTGGTATTAGTTTCTTCCATGAAGCACTATGTATTTAAATTTCATTCTGTGTTTTTTACAATTGCTAACCAAGTGCCTCATCCATGAACACAGACTATCTCCGCATCTTGTTCCTTTTTTTGTTGTTTTTTAAATTTCATTCTTCAGGATGTGGTTTTATCCTCTTGTAAATCTTATAATTTTTTTCTTTCAGATTTGTGCATGAGTATTTTATTTTTGGTAATAGTTAAGCAGTATTGTATTTTTAACTTCACATCACACATAGATATTGATTACATATAGGAAAGTTGTTTACTTTTGTGTATTAACTTTGTATTCAACAGCCTTGATATCAACAAATTTCATGCATAAAACGTTTTTTGAATTTCTTCACAGGTTATTTTATTATTGTTGAACAAAAAGAACTTTACTGAAGGCTGGGAAACATCCTTCCCAGTCTTTTCTAATCTTTGAGGAACAGTGTCTTTTTGTTTACCATGAATATGGTGTTTGTTATGGTTTTTCTTCTGTTTTGTTTTGTAGGTAATCTTGGTTATTAGTTATAATTTAAAAACAAGCCTAGTTTACTAACAATTTGTTTTTAAATGATGAATGAATATTGGGTTTTTCCAAATGTTTTGTTTGCATCTGTTGTGTGATCATTAATTTTTTGTCTATTAAAGTGCTTTCTTGAGATGAGTTCTTGCTTAGTTGCAGTTTGGCTTTGGAACTGTAATCCTTCTGCTTCAACTCCCCTAGTAGATGGGATTACAGACTTATGACACATATACTATACCTGGTTTGCAATAATTAAATTTTGAAAATGGGGCCAATATTGCATAACTGGGACAAATCACACTTGGTTATGGTACATACATTTTCAAGTAATTTTTTGATTAGTATTTTATTGAAGATATTCACATCTGTTTTTACAAGAGCTATTATTCCACATTTTTTTCTTCCTTATAGTATCTTGTCAGATTTTGGTATTGGGGTAATGGTTTCTTTGTAGAATAAAGTGGTCCCTCTACTTCTAGACTCTATGAGGGATTGAAGAGAACTGGTATAATTTCTCCCTTAATCATTTTTAATGTAATTCCTCAGTCAATACTGTTGGATCAGGCACTCTTTCTTTTGGAATTTTTTTTTTAAATCAATGGCCTAATCAGATTATTTACTTTGGTATGTATGAATTTTGACATCTGTGTGTTTTGAGAAACTGTCCTCTTCTCATCTGTAAAATAAGTGAACATGAATGGCTTATGCTATTTTTTATTATTTATTCTAATGACTATAGGCTCTGTAGTGACAGCCCCAATTTCATTTCTGATTTTACAAAAGTTTGTGTATATTACATTAAAAAGTGGAATTTCTCCAATTTTGTCATTTCTCTTTTTTGTTTCCTTTAGGTTTATCTTGTTGTTCTTGCTCTAGTTACCCAAAGTGGAAATGTAGATTATTGGTTTTTATTTATTTATTTAGTTTTCTTATAAGCATCATGTTTGCTGTATCTTACAAATTTTAAGCAAGTTTATTTTTATTTTCCTTTCATTAAAACCAATTTTTGATGGGGAGATGGTTCAGTTGTTAAGAACACTTGTGATTCTTAGAGGACCCAAGTTTGGTTGTTAGCACCTATGTTGTGTGGCTTACAACTGCCTGTAATTGCAGATCCCTGGTCTCTGACATGCAAAGTCACAGAGACCTTCCCACAATTAAAATGAAGACAAATATTTAAAAACATAGCTCTAAACTTCTTTTAAGATTTTTTTTATTTGACTCATGTGTTGGAAGCATATCTTTTAATCTGCACATATTTATGGATTTTACAGCTGTCTTTCTGCAATTTATTTCTGGTTTAATTTCATTGTGGCCCAAGAGTAGGCACTTTATGATTCTTGTCTTTTGAGTTTGTTATGGTATGTTTTATGTGGTCTCTTTCTTGGTGAGTGTCCCATGTCAGCTTGGGAAAAAATGTTGGTTCTCTTTTGCTGAATGAAGATGTTATATGAAGATTAGTTCACCTTTATCTTTTCTCATATTCTGCCTTCTGGATCTTCCCATCCTATCACTAAGTGACTGATGCTGAATTCATAAAGCATGATAGCAGGTGGTTCCATCCATCCTCTCAATTCTGTCAGTTTGACATACTCTCATACCCTGCCTTTTGGCTGTTTTGCCTTTCTGGAGAACTGATTCTGTTATCAAAATGTAAGGTCTTTTGTTTTACCCCTAGTGCCTTTTATACTTTGATGTCCATCTGAATTTAATATAATTTTCCTACTTTCTTTTATGTTGGCAATGTATTTTTCTCCCTTCATTTACTTGAATTCCATATGGATATTTGTGTTTAAAGTGAGGGCCTTTTTTATGGGCTACATATAATTGGATCTTGTCCCTTGATCTGTATTTTTATAGGTATATGTGGATCACTGATGTTCAAAGTGACTATTGATACCATTTAATAAATGGATTTTTTTTTGCTACTTTCTATATGTTGCTTTAATTAGTTTATTTATTTATTTATTTATTTATTTATTTATTTATTTATATCTCCTGTTGTTCACCCTTTTCCTGCCTTTTGTGGATTTGTTTAAGACTTTTATATAATCATATTCACTCTCCTTTAATAATGTATCCCTTTTCAGCAGATATAAGTAATTTTTCTGCTTAGAAGATTGTCTACTTTTATTTTATGTGTATAGGTGTTATGCCTGAATGTTTTTTCTGCACTACTTGATTTCTGGTGCCCAGAGAGGCCAGAAGAAGGCATAGGGTTCCCTTAGAGTAGTGTTACAGACAATTGTGAACTGTCTTGTATGTGCTGGGAATTGAACTTTGTATTCTGGAGGAGCAAACAGTGCTCTTAACTACAGAGCCATCTCTCCAGTTTCATTATATCACTTAGAAATAATAATGACAGCAAAACACATACTTTAGTGTTTCCCTATAGTTTATAGTATGTATTTACTATACCAATAAAGTAGTACAATAATATAACACTTTACAGGAGATAAGCATCTAATAACAACAAAATAATGTTATTCTTACTTTTCATCCCTTATAGTTTTGGTAATTCATAATACTTATATAAAAGCACATATACATTCCAACACATATTTACAAATGCCTCAGAATATATACTTGTATCATGCTCTTGTTATTTTGAACCAAATATATTAGTTCAATAATAAATTAATAAAGCTTTTAAAAACAATCTACCATTCCTTAGTGTTCTTTCCTTTTTTTTTCTTTTAAAAATGAAGATTTGAATATGACTCTGTGACTGACTAGCTTTGTATCTAAAGAATTTAACCATTTTTTTGGCAAGACATTTTCTTGCAAAATATTTCTTCTTTACGTTTGTCATGGAAAGTTTTTAGCTTTCTTTAATTTCTCAAAGTGTGGAATTCTTGGTTGGTGGTTTAATTTCTCAGTACTTTAAACATTCCATCTCTCTCTCTCTCTCTCCATGAGTTTGGAAGAGCAGTCAGATAGTTTTGGCTTTTTCCATGTTGAGTCCTGAATTTCGGTCTTATTTTTTACTTTTTCCCCTAATTTTCTGCTAATTTAAACTATATTTAGGCACTTCCTCCTTTTCCTTCCTCCCCCTTTCTTTCTCCTTGTCCCACATCTTCCTCCTCCATCTCCCCCTCTTCTTCCTTTTTTTTTTTTTTTGGTTTATTGGTGTCATTCGCTTATTTGATAACTTCCTCAGTTATTATTGACTGAAATGTTAGTTCTGCTGGTTTTGTACACATATCTACATATCTCTCACCTTTGGTTGTTGTGCTATAGTCCTTGAATATTTTTCTTCTTTCCTTTACATGTTTCTGATTTTTACCTTTTAGGTTTTGGAGACTTTTACTGAGATGCCTTCATGCTCAGTGCCCCTTTTTCCCTCTTAGCTACTTTCTAGATAAACAATCCCACAAAGACATTTCTTTGCTACTGTTCCAGTACTTTTAACTTTTAACATTTATAATTCTTAAAATTTTTTTCAGTGGTCATTTGCTTTTATATGCTGTTTATTTTTTAAAACTCCTGATCCATTAATGATTATTACTTTAAATTACTATTTAGATAATTTCCGTGTTGTTTTCAGGTCTTGTGATATTTGGTTTGTCTCTTAAAAGGTGAGTTTTGCCATTTTTTTATGTTTTATAACATTTTCTTGGTAGCTAGGCATAATGTGTTTGGTAACATGAACTTAGTAAGTATGTTTGAGTAATGTGGTAATGAGATGTTGGGAGCAGGGAAACTTAGTAGGGTCTATGATTAAATCTCAAGCTTGTGAGCCTGTGTCTTCAAACTGTGAATACACAATGTGTTAGTGTTCTCTCTCCTTACATGTGGAGTAGGATAGCCAGAGTGAGCTAGGGTTGGCATTTCCATTCTTACAAGTTTGTTAGTCTCTGGTCAAATCCTAACATGTTAGCTTCTGGTTAATTCATTCATCCCAGGGCAAGATCTTTGACATATTTCAAAATGTCTCCACCTAACATCATTTTGTAGAAGCTGGAGGGGATTTCCTTTTGGTGTTTATAGTGGGGACTTGGTTCCATGTTCCTGGACCTAAAAGTCGAATAAACATTCTTATCTATGATTATGATTATGATGGGAAACAACACTTCATAAGAAAATGATGACTACTTTGTTGTCATTGAACCTTCATCCAGAAACTGAGGGAAGCAGATGCAGAGATCCACAGCTAAGCACTGGACCAAACTCTCAGAGTCCAGTTGAAAAGAGAGAGGAGTGTAATATGAGCAAAGGGGTCAAGACCATTTTGGGAATGCCCATAGAGACAGCTGACCAGTGCTAGGTGGGAGCTCTCTGACTCTGAACTAACAGCAGAAGAACCTGCATAAGAGCAAACTAGGTCTAGTCAATGTGGATGACAGTTGTGTGGCTGGGGCAGTTTGTGGGGCCACTGGCAGTGGGACCAGGATTCCTGTCTAATGCTTAAACTTGCTTTTTGAAGCCCATTTTCTTTGGAGGGCTTGGTCAACCTAGATATAAGGGGGAGGACCTTGGTCCTGCCTCAAAGAGATGGGCCTGGCTTCATTGACTCTCTATGGGAAGCCTTACCTTCTTTGGGAGTGGATGGGGGGTAGAGTGGGGGTGGGTGGAACTGGAAGATAGGAAGGAGTGGAAACTGGAATTGTGACATACAAAGAGAAACAATTGTTTTAAAATAAAAAAAAAGATAAAAAAGGGAGAGAATTAGAGAAGCTGGGTAATGAAATTGAAGCAGTTTATTTTATAGCCTCGTATAGTCAGGTATCAGTCTGGACTAGCAGACAATGCTGTTGAGTGCAGAGAACAGTCCAAAAACATGAACACATGACCCTTCCTCCTTTTTGTGAATAATTAGGAGGGTGAAATATTACCTATTGTTTTTGCCTTTGTTGTTGCTTGTATCATTCCCCCCCCCAATTGTGCATGGGTTCACCTATAATTTTAAACATAATTTTTGGTAGTTCTTAGATTTCATAAAATATATTACCAGATGCACCCACATCCCCTGCACATCCAACTTTGTGTCCATTGTGATCCTCCCTCCCTCCATCCTTTCCTTTCCTCCTTCCCTTTCTCTCTTCTCTTCCTCCCTCTGTCTTCTCTTACCTGTCTCCCTCCCTTATTTCCCTCCCCTCCTACCTCTCTCCCTCCCCTCCCTCCTCCCTCCCTCCTTATCCCTTCCTTTCTCTCTCTCTCTCTCTCTCTCTCTCTCTCCAATTCCACTACGTCTAGTTAGCAGTATCCATACATGCACATGTCTAGGATCATCCCCCAGAACATTAAAAATCTACCAGTTATCACATTCTTAAGTCAATAAAGAATTATTCTCCACCATGTAGCAACTACCCAACTCTTTAGCAAGTGGTGGGGTTTGGAGATCACCTACCCCATATATGTTGGGATTGTGGCTATCTTGCTCTTGTATAGGTGACTATAGCTGCTATGATTAATGATTGCAGTAGTCATGCCATGTCTGGAAAATAGCATTTTACAGTGCTCCTCCTCATCCTGTAGTTCCGTACATTCTTTCTTCCCATTCTTTCATGATGTTCCCTGAACTTTGCTGGTGGCAGGGTTAATACTGATGTCCCATTTAGGGATGAGCATACAAAGTTGTACTTTCCAAACTTTGACCAGTTGACTGCTGGTCTTTCTGTTGACTGCTGTCCACTGCAAAAGGAACTTCTGTGATAAAGACCGAGAGCAGCATGGGTTTATGACCACTAGTATAAATATTTGAAGGCAATTTGTTGTCATGGTCATTTAGCAAAATAACAACAGCAGGTTATTTGCTAGGGTTTAACCCAAAGAAAGGGGATGCGGCAAGTCATATGGAAGCCTATTTTCTCACAACCAAATTTAAAATACATGCATATATACATGTATATTTTTGTATAATATATAACACATATGGAAAATGTATAATATATGTTTTTTGTGTAATGTACAATAACAATCACCAAAAAAAGACACCATGAATTTTATGGAGAGAAGGAAGGGATAATGGGAAAGTTTGGGGGTAGTAAAGGGAAGAGAAAAATATATAAGTATATTATATAATATAATAGAAAATAATTTCTAAAAATGAAAAAAAATAAATAGAAGAGTCTGTACAAGTGAAGTGAAGGAAGAAGAGGAAATAATGGTGGTTAAAAGAGAATGGAGGCAGGGTAATGGGGGAAAAGTGGATGAGTTAACCAAAACTAAAGATTTGTGGAAAAGTCTCATGGAAACCCACTAGTTAGTAATATATATATATATATATATATATATATATATATTATATATATATATATATATGTGATTTTAATGAATTACCCTACATGGGTAGATCATGTCACTACAAGATGATATGATTATTAGATAAAAGTGTCAGAACAAGGAATGAATGACCCTGAATGAATTATTGGTCAGTGTCATACGTAAGAACTCTCTAAAACAGCACAGGATATTATACTTCCTTTGTTTACCCACAGTGACTAACTCATAACACCCTGTTGCTAGAGACGTTATACACTTTGACATAGAGAAGTCAATCTCAAAATGATGGGAGATTCTTTCTGGCTGTCTTTTATGGTGCCTGAAGGAGAGAAATGCTATCAATTGTCCAATGTAAATCTGGACTCAGAATGCTGCAATTCTGACTTGTCAGGAAGATGGACCAATGGGTGCAATAGTGGTTATTATAGGAGTAATTAACTGATGAATGGGTGTATTTGAAGCAGGTATTTCATTCCCAGTACTATAATCCTGGTCAAAAGTCCATGGCTTCATTTGTCATAGCCCCAGAAAAGAACCTGCTATTGAAAACAGTTCTTTTAAATCATGGTTGCTGGCTAATGTCACTTGAACAGACTCATTCTTCATACTATCCTATAGCTATTCAATTAGGGACTGTCAGACTCACTAGAGTATGTTTTTTACTTAAAAAGTCTGTAAAGATAAAATTGTCAACCAATTGTTGGCAAAAACAAAGAAAGCAGAAGTGGATTTTTTCTTCTTTTCGATTACTTAAAACGTTAGCTGAAATTGCTTTTGGTCTTGACAGTCAGGAGGGAACATTCTGCAGTCTGATATCATATTTTCTCCATGCAGACAGAGCTCCATGGTCTTAATGCACGAAGGCTGCCCTAATGCACTTAGGGCATCTCCATGGTTTATTGCATGTGTTCATGTCCTGACTCCAACTGAAGAAGACATTCAAAATGAAAGCATCCACACTCAGGAAATTGCTTTAATGTGTAAAAAAAGCGTTTGTTGGAGGATAATTTGCTAAGCTGTGGGCACCTTCTTTCAGTATCTTTCACCATCAGCAGTGGCAAGGGAAGATTCTCAGTCAACTGATTGCCGGAAGGAAGGTATCTGTCCGGGAAAGGTAGTCATGGCCTTCACAAGTTGTGATTATAGAGTTTAGCTCAGGAAGTGGGTAATTCCTTCACTGTGCTGCAAGATTAACACATACAGTGATTGACTGAAGTGTGTGGGCTTAGTTGGGGGTGTTTGGAGGATCAAGTCAGGGCTTCTGCTGTGCTTTGAAGACAAAGATGAAGATAATGTGCAAATACCTATTATTGCAAATGATCTAATAATTACTGAAATAACTACCCATATCCAACCAGAGACCCATAATAGAAACATTAAAATTCATGGAGTTTCAGAGTGTCCTGTGCTGTGCTTCTGTACACTGAGCAATAATACAAACCACATCCCCAAGGGCAGCAAAACCCCTCTGCTTGGTCTCCAGGCCTCAAGATTTTTCTGCCTCCTGGCAACCAAGTAGCAGAAAACAACAGATGCACTGGAGTTGGCTGTAGGGAGATCAGGAGGAGAGTGGACAGGCCAGCTTTGTTTGTTTTTGTCTCTGCAGTCAGTCCAACAGTAGATGAGTTTCTTCAATGAACCAGCTAATATCTTTGTGCTAAACCAACAGACTGTTTTGATGCCATTAGACACAGATAAACAGATTGGAACCAAATTAGTAGCTATGTTTCACAAAGTGTTCCAACACACCTGCAAGAAATTCTGAAATACAGACCTTAATCCATCTTTGCTCTAGGTTCTCTTTCATAAAGTGTTTCTGGCTAGAGTAAGTTTGGTATGTAGTCCAGATACTGTTCTAATCAGAGAGACTCATCTCTTATTCTCGAAATAGAGACTTTGTTACAGCTGAGATACCCATCACAAAGGGTAGGTATGAAATGAAGATGGAAAGCTCATAGGCACAGAACAGTCTAGAATTTAGGGGCAGAGCCTGTAAGTGATCAAATAGCAATCATAGACTCTTGAGAAGGAGTGTTGCCATTCAACCTTGTGCTCCCAGGGGGTTTGAAGTTTCATACACATTTTATGGAAGGTCAATAGGTTCTAGCTTATATAAATGGTGCATTATAGAGATGGAACCAAAAGAAATTTTAATCAACTAAGAGACAATCTGTCAATTCTATGTTGAGATGTATAATAGCAGATATCCATTGTAAACTTGGCTGGATGTAGAAACACTTAAGAGATTCAGGCACATGTCTGGGCATTTCTGTGGCATTCACCGAGGGAAAAGATACACTCTGAATGTGGGTGGCACCATTCTGAGGGCTGTGGGCCTGAATAGGATAAAAAGGAAAGAGGAGAAACTCATAGAGATTGTTGTGAACTGAGATGGTCTGTGAAGCCTTCTCCTCTAAGGCAGACTGAACCCTCTGCAAGCACGAGCCAAAACAAACCCTTCCTCCTTTATGTTGTTTCAATCAGGTGTTAGGCTCTCAGCAACATAAGTGTAACCACTATAGGAAGGACAGTGTTATACTCTGGTCTTCAGTCTCAATCCAATTCTTTCCCCCAACCAGCCCCTTGGGGTACATACTTAGGAACAAATCCAGGACTGAATGGATGTTGGAAAATTCATGTTGACATACGTCAGATCCATCTGATGCACAAAAGTCTTTACACCCTTCCCCTTCACTTTCATCCTTCCAGGCCCACAAGGATAGACCTTACTTCTGGGCTCATCCATTTACCCTCAAATGATCATTAGTGAACAGATTTACACATAATTAGTGAACCCTAAAAACTAAGTGAGAGAAAGAGCCATGTAGATGAGAGGAAGCCTGGCGTGGCAATGGCTTGGTTAAAGCATGGAAGTGTAGGTTAAGAGGCCTAGGACAGATTCCTCTTTATATGTCATTCTTTATATGTCATTGAGGGACAATAATGAGACTTCCTATATAGATTAAAAAAAAAACAGCAACAGTATCTTATTTTTGGTCTGGAGAGTTAATATAAAAGCAGAATGAGATAATACTTTATGGATTTTGTTTTGGTCCATTATTTTAGCATATTTGGATCATGGGATCATAGAGATGGATTTATTTATTCCTGCATTTCCTAAATCACGAGACATAAGGATTTATATTAAAAAACAGTTCATTCTACTTAAATGAATGAAATAATATATACTGATAGACTTGTGAGCAGTTTGTATGGGGTTGAGATGTGAACTTACAGGATTCTTGGTGTATGGGATTCCTAGCATCTTGTGCTGCCTGGTAAAGCCTCTGAAGAAACTTCTCTGCCTCTTTACTGTTCTTGCTTAGCTTAGTAAAGGAAGAGAAAGGATCACAGGGAATTTGAATAGAGAATAAACTGATAACAAGCGATAACAGTAAAAATCATCTCCCAATAGCTCTGCACTTCAGGATTTTATATCTCCCTCCCAAATTGTGTTTGAGTACATATGTGCATGACAATATAGCAAATCTGTACAACTTCCTGGGATCTTCACCACTGTCCTTTTTAACAGCAGCAATTGTTTTCTTCACTTTGCCTGCATATTATTTGAATGCATTCTTCTGTATTCAAACAAAAGTCCAGATGCTTGCACATGCCAATGGATGCTGCATTAGCGGGAGAACAGCAAGAGGCCATTTACAGCTGGCGCCTGCCCAGAAAACAGACATATTGATTCCAGTGACGTGAGGACATGGGATCTCTCTTGTTCTAAGCTTGGAGTGCAGAGCGAGAAGGAGCCGGAGAAATGGGCACTGCCAAGGCTGACAACTAGATAAGGGTCTTGACTGTTCCCAGCCCTGCTCCTGCCATACACCTCATAAAGTGATAACTTGGATAAAATTTCCCTACCAGCGGCTGTAGTGAAGTGGGTTTTATAACACATCACATCAGGCTGACAGCTCCCAGAACATAGAACTTCAACCATTCCTATAATGTCAGTAGGAAGCTGCTGTCTGCCCTGCTATGCTGTCTTTAACACCAATCTTTTAGTGTGTCTGCTGTTGACTAAGCTTCTCTGCAGAAAAGTAGTAAGAATAAAATCAGTGGGCAGATCATATTTATGGAGGAATGATCAGGTGTTAGTGACTGTTCTCTGCTTTATACAGATGACCTAATTTAATCATCTGAAATAGCTCACCACAGTGATTTTGAATCCAGAAAACATAGGTTAGGGACATTAAGCATCTTTTCTAACATTTCACAGCTAGCAAAGGTGGTGACTTGAGACTAAGTTGTTCTGATGATGGCATCTGTCCCCCACAGTTCTCCTTCCCTCTCCAGATGTCTAAGAATCTATTATAACCTCCATAAACTTTCGGAAAGGCTCATCTGGCCACTTAATACACAAATCTACAGAGAAATATCCCCAGTGTTTAGCAGTGTTGGGTGCAGGGTGAAAACAGAAAGGATATTTGATGAATGAATAGGCAAATTAAACCCACATCTGGAATCAGTTGCTTTGTGAAGGCCCTTTATTAGTTGTTTTCCAGGTGATACCTTTTGTTTGGGAAATAATTTGACATATGGACAGCGGTATTCTTGATACAGCAGGAAGAACAGATACCAGGCTAAGGAAGTCACTGGTTTCTTCAGGAATAAGTGACACAAAATGCACCAAGTTTGGGATTAGCATCTGGAAGGAGCAGGAAGTCAGTTCCTAATGCCAAATGAAACCTACTTGCTTTAGAGCTAGTTGGACAGCAGGTATGGTCTCTGTGTGCTTTGATAAAACATTGTATAGCATGATGGAGAGGAGCCATGGCCCCAAAGAATCATCATCAGATGCAGTCTGTGACCTCTAAGGAATTAAAAATCCCCTGATTAATGATCGTGGGTCCCCAACATGAGCTGCACACCAAAGGGTTGATCCAAATATGGATCCCTAGCTATATTGGCTAAAGGGTCTCACAAGCTTCTGGAAGGAGGACATGGATGATGGAGGCACACAGTATGCCCTTTGTTCTTTATATCTCTAAGGTGTGGTGATATATTATTTGTGATTTTTTTAAAGCTTGCCTGAGGATTCAGAAAGCAAAGTCAGCCACAAGCCACAGAGGCCAGGCACCTGTAATCCCAGAACTCAGAAGCTAGGAGGTGGTGGCACACACCTTTCATCCTAGGACTCAGGATTAAGAGGTAGATGGATCTCTGTGAGTTCAAGGCCACCCAGATCTACACAAGATTTATCCAGTCCTAAAGAGAAACAGCTTACACAAAGATGATCTCAGCACCTGGGATCATATACCCTTTAATCCCAGCATTAGGGAGGTTTATATGACAAGAGCAAGGTATGAGGCATTCATTTTCCAGCCATGTTGAGAATAAGAACACCCCAGCTCTGTTAGAGGTAAGAGCTCTCTGGTAGCTTGGCTGCTTTGCTCCATTGATCTTCAGGTTGACCCCCTCTGGGTCATTTATTTATTTATTTGTGTTACACTTAGGGATCAGGGTAAACATTGCCAGGTTCTTATGAAAAGTGTGTGTATAATTATTCTGAATTGATTCTAGAGGCGGAGAACTCAAACTTTCCCAGCCTGATTGAAATAGACTCTATTTAGTGAAGTAGCAGAAGCGAATGGGCAGACCTTTCTGAGGGAGGCTTTTTAATCAATTCACATTCTGATTCAAAACTTGGGGACTATGGCCTCCAAGACCTTGAGGTATTTTTCCAGGGTGTGCAGAATGGTATTTTAGGATTAGAGAGTTATATGTAGAAATAATCCGAGAAGGACCATCAAGAAGTCTAACATATGTCAGCCAGGTCAGTCATTTCTGTGCACACCTAGACCACATACTTCAGAGATAAATATCCAATGGTTAAGCAGGTGATCCTCCCTTCATTTATGACCTAGTAGCATCTACATTCAGATTCATATCATATTGAGTAATATTGAAGTTACTTGTTATAATACTTAACACTGAGTCATGCTGGAGCACACTGGGTGAACCTAGGAAAGCTATTAAATTTCTACTCCATGTTCTAGCTGATGTCTAAATCTTATGGTGATGTTTGTACTTTGATACTTATCTCTTCTTCAGAAGTACTTTCTGAGGGTTGAAGAGGTAGCTTAGTGGGTAAGAGTGCTTGAGATGAGGACATGAATTCAAATCCATAGCATTCACATAAAAATCTATACATTCCGGGTATGTCTGTATTGGGAAGTGGATGCTGAGTATATGCTGTGCAGCCAACCACATGCAATGGCAAGTTTCTAGTTTAGTGAAAGGCCTGGTCTCCAGGCAAAAAGGCTGATGGTGATTGGAAGGACACACAATGCTCCCTAACTCCATGTGGATGCAAATATATGTGTACCTGCACTGGCTTGTATGTGTATGCACACACATATACATACACCAACATACACCATATGTGAGTGCCACATACACATACAAGCCACACACACAAACACACAGAACACACATACACACACACACACACACACACACACACACACACAGAGAGAGAGAGAGAGAGAGAGAGAGAGAGAGAGAGAGAGAGAGAGAGAGAGAGTTTTTCCTTTATGGGAATCAGCAAAGTACACTTTTCTACTATGGTATTAGTCACATATGGGCCCAGGTTGACCTCAAGGAACGTGAAAAATTATAGATCAGACAGAGAGCACATGGTGTAAGATTAACCAGGGATGGGAATGAGGAATCTGCAATTTTTCTTTTTGCTGGTGAATCCAGATCAAGTTATCATTCAGCCATCCATCTCCATCCTCCATTGCCTTGAGCACACACATGTGCACACACTGCCATGCACCCACAGGCCTCAGCCTGGTGCAGCCCTATTTCCTGTGTCTAGGCAGAGGCTCCCACAGCTGGGGTGGGAAGCACCTGTGTGGCCCTGCTTTGTGTCTGCCTCACTCACTCACAGGGAACCTGGTTACCATCTGCACAGGTAAGGCCCCAGCCTGGCCCCTGTAACCACAAACCCAGCTCCTACAGGTCCAAAGTCAACCTAGACATAAACCAGGCATCCTGCCATACCTGAGGGGCCTGCTTCATGTCTCTGGTTCCTGCTCACACAAAGAAACCTATTCACACCCCCTTCTCATAGTCATATCTTCTGTTTGTGCTTATACAGGTTAAGTCATGCTGGGGGCTGGGGATGAGCTGGCAGAAGTCTAAGGGGCTGTGCCATGGATTCATTCACTCCTCTAGGAAACTGCCCTATGCCAGGTTCTTTTGAGACCACCCATACAGAATGTCAACCCTGACCTAGACCTCAGAGTCCAGTGGGAACGATAAACTCGGACCTTCATTACTGTACCCCACAGCTCCAGGTGATAAGGGCTCAAATTAGCACATGGAAAGGAAGTGTTTTTTGTAGGCATCTTTAAAAGGTTCAAAATTTCATCTCTCAGAATGTAAGATTTTTTTCTACTGTGACTCCAATATCCATTTTTGGATGTTAAGGAACACACAGGAATTTGCATCCTCAGAAGCATACTCAGAAATTTAAAATGTGTGTGTGTGTATGGATGTGTGTTTGCACATGTGTTGATGTGTGTGTGTGTGTGTGTGTGTGTGTGTGTGTGCATGGGCATATATTCACCTGTAAATGTGTGTATGGAGGCCAGAATTGGATGTCAGGATTCTGGGGATTAATAAACAAGAATCAAATATCAATGACTGAAAGACATCAGGAAAAAATTAAATATTTGGAAATTAAATAAGTATTTCTAAATAACTTGTGAATCAAATGATAAAAATGTTAAGTACCAGGCCAGCAAGATGACTCAGCAGGTAAAGGTACTTGCTGCCAAGTTTTATGACCTGAGTTCAATCCCTAGGAACCAAATGATGAAAGGAGAACTTGATTCCCAATGGCGTTTGATCATACGTGCCTGCACATAACACACACACACACACACAAATGGATAAATGTAATAAAAAATAGAAATTACTTTGAGCTGAATCAAAATTAAAAGCAACACACAATTTTTTTTTTGGGAGAATGCTTCAGCAGCATGTAAATGGGAAATTTAAATGATTGGATGCTTGCTGATTGAGGGAGAAAAATCTGAAATAAATGGCCTGGGTTTCCACCCTCAGAAACAACAAGAAGAAATTAAACCCAATCTAGAAATAAATACTAAAGACTAAGTACAAGTTAGGGAAACTAATACCAGATAAACAATGAAGAATGCAGCGAGACAAACATGGGTTTCAAGGTTAAGGAAAGCAATGAGCTCTTGCCAGAAGCCATACAAATGTAAAGTTCAAGACGAGGAGAGGTATACTCAATTACAATTCTACAGCCATTAGTAAAAAACCAAGGTTACAATGACTTTGATGATATAAGTGAAAAAAATTTAATGAAATAAAAATTCCAATAGATGCACATTTTCATAATTCACTCAAGGTAAATTGATTGACAGGAATAAGTCTATATCAATTAAATACATAGAACTGATAATGAAAAACTTTCCTTAAGAGAAAACACCATTACTGCAATGTCTCATCACTAAATTTTACCAAATATCAAGGAAATGAATGATACTAATTATGAGGATACTCTTCTGAATAACTGTATAGAAAGGAGAATCATGCCCGATCATGCCTGGTCCCTGCCTTGATATCTGATCAAAAGGGATCATTAGAAAAGAACCACAGCCTAATATTTTTGAGAAATATTGGTTTGTTTCTGATAGCAAAATAGATAATTTGGGTGCCATAGATGGCCGTTAGAGACAGGCAATATAGGCAAAACTTTTAGCAACAATTTCATGAGTTGAATGCATCATGGCTAAGTGAACTTATTCAAACTCTAATGGGTCATTATAATATTCAGAAATTATGTGGTTTCCTTGTATTGATGTTCTAAATATAAGATAATAATATTGTCAATAAGATAGAACATGCATATTAAGAATTCTACATTTATTCCAGAAGAAATGTCTGTAAACCAGGACCAGATGGACATTTTCTCAGTTTGATAAATGACAATAATGAAACCATGGCTGATAGCATACTGGCAGGGCCATGTGCTGGTGTGTGATAATAGGGCAAAACCAAGATGAAATAATGACTATTTAGTTTCATCCACTGAACTTTATACCAGATAATTTTAGTCAATGTAATAAGACATAGAATAAAAGTTACTCAAATTGATAAGGGTAAAGGGCACCTTTGCCTTTTTTATTAGAGAACATAATTATTTAAATAGAAAGGAGATACAATCATCTATTAATCAAAGGTAACTAATTAATGAGTCTGATAAATTTGCTGGAGAAAGATTAATTGCACTTCTGTATACTAGCAACTAACAGCTAGAAATCCAAATGAAAAACAATACTATGTAAAGCTTGGGCAATATGAAATGCTAAACACAAATCTGATAAAAATAAGTGAAGTTTCTTGATCCCAATAATGATGACACATATAAATTTCATCTTGCAGATTGGGCCTTAAGTAAAACCAGAAAGTGGTTCCTAATTTCCTAAAGTTATAAGATATAACATTTCAGATTGTATTAGTTGCACACATAGCTCAAACCACAGTTCTGATTTAGTAGAAGGCCATTTTCAGGGTCTTCACCTAGTTTTGATGAGCTGTTGCCTGGTCAATGTTTCTTAAACAGAAAGACCAGAACTGAGTCTATTCTCTCCCACTCAGTTGAGTTGCTCTGTGCTTGGGGAAAAGGGAGAATATGGTAAAAATGAATAAGCCCAATAAATAAAGCAGCACTGGCTAGGGACTGTATTCATAATATCATATTGATAAAATAAGAGATACTCATGAAAGGGTTTTGGCTTGACCTTTGATATTTTCCAAACATTCAAGAAAGATGATGTTCATTGGCTTTTGGATTAACCCTGAATCAACTTTGCACTAGTTTAGTTGCAAAGCATTTTGACTCTTCAAATTACCCAGAGTCCTCATATAGTCTGCTAACAATAAAGGAACATATCTTTCAGAGGGAAAATTTTCAATTACACCAGTCTCATATGTGACATTGAATAGCTAAGTTTCCTTTTCTCTAAAACATGGGACTTAAGGAATGCATTTTGATGGCCACTAAGACTCTAAAGATAAAATCTATATCAGGACTTAATAATTAGAAACTATTATTATCTAGGTTGGTTCTAAAATAAAATTTAGAAGAATATATTTACATACAAGAAATATTAGTTGAATTTGCTACTCCCACCTTGTTCTCATCACCTAGTACTGAGGGTCATTGGCCTATAATTTAGTGATAAAGTTCTCTTTTGGGACCTTGACCTTTGATGTTCACCTACGTAAGCAGTCTACCATTTAGAAAGTACTTCTATGAAGCTGTTCTTGTTATTCAACTGTATCAATATGAAATATTTTTGAGGAACAATTCATTCACCAATACATTGAGTAAAGTAAGTACTCAAGCGATGCTATTTGATAGAATGACATCCTGCTTCAACCATGTACTCAAGAAAAACCTACTTCAGTTTCCTTGTATGAAAGCAGCAGTTTAACTGTTCTCTTTAGTCTAATTTCTCACTCATTGGGGTTTGTGGAAAAGTACCTTTGACCCCCCCCCCCCGGTGACATGGAACAAGTCAAATAGTCTGTGCACAGGATGTTTGCATGTCAGATGGTAATGGTAATGGTTCTCCTAAGAATGATGGTGGTGGGTGTACTTGGAAGGCAGATGTAATTTACATCAGAGGACTTGAAGCTTTAGGGAAAGCATGTTCTCTGTGACACCCTTGACCATAAGTGATGATCTTAAGTTCATGATGTTGATTATATGTGCTTATAGATTTGCATATATATATATATGCCAATATATATGTATATATATGCCTATATATATATATATATATATATATATATATGCCCCTATTTAAATAGTACTTATATAAGTGAGGGGCAGACTGAGATACTTGAGGTGCCATGCATAAGGAAGTCAGTTTGTAAATGGAAGTCTGAGTTTTGTATGAGTGTTGGGAGGAGATAGCCACAATTCTTCACCTGCTGCATATAGATTGCACTAAATTTTGCATATATGTGCAAAATTAATTTAAAAATGTACAATAACTGAAAATATTCAAATAGAGAAATAAACAATGGATTCATTCACCTCAAACCTGAGATAATCATTACTAAAAGATATCATAGATCCTCACAACATTTTCTAATTTAGATACATAGGTAATTTTAATTAAATATACTCAAGTTCCTCACCATTGTTTTTTAAAAAAATAAGGATAACGACAAAACTCTTCTGAAATCAGTAACTGATACCAATTTATCTCACTCTATAATAAAAACATTGTTCAATTGTGTTGATTTTTGAGAAGTTACTTGTCAAACTTTTGGAATTGTTTTTAGATAAATTTGGCTTCTGAAATTAATAAGTGGTCTTCAAAAATTACCAGTTAGAAATTAGAAGGAAACTATATAGAACATCAGAAAATATTTGTAGCTCACAAATCTCCTAAGAGATTGTGTTAGGGATATGTAAATACTCTTAAATATTAACAATAATTATGTATATTAATTTGAAAATTGGCAAAATATTTGAATGAACATTTCTTTGTAATATTTATTAGGCCAAATTAACATCTAAGAGTCTGTTCAATATCATTAAACTTTGGGGGGGGGAGAGAAGATTCAACTAAATAACAAAAAGCAAAATCATATCATACTTACAGGGATGGCTATAATTTGTTCTTTCAACAGAAATTTAGATTTTGGTTCATTGTGCCCTTGTCTTTGATAAAATATGCAACACTGGAAAAATAGATACATTTTTATATGCATTATGAGTTCAAAAGCGATCATTTTAGGTTAAGGAAAATATAAAGGTCTCATAATTTTAAGATTCCATAATATGGCTGAATTTGGAGAAAATTTTTAACAGGTCAAGAAGAATTATTTTTCCCACACATGCCACATAAAAACCTAAGTGTTTGACAAAAACAAACTATGAGAACTCACAGCCTATCCCTTTTCTCTCATATAAAATAACACCCATCTTTAATGCTTGTCTAGTTATACCTTTTAAAATATCCCATGTTTAATATTTACAACATGATGCCTGGTTATACATGAAGAAAGTATACATAAGCAGATTAATCTATTCATCAAACCATGTGTTTGGGCGATCTATTAGCTTATGGTGCAATCACTAGTGGGTATAATGAATGAAGACAATAACTTGTCCCTACATAAAGAGCAAATAGTTTTCCAGACAGTGGTAGAGCCATTGGTGATTGCTTTTGACATACTCAGACTTACGTAGCTCACTGTGAACAGATGCAACTATTTTGAGTACACAATTTCGATGGCTATGTCATAATCTTAAGATAGCGTTCTGGAGCTGGGGAGGGGGTTGTGACTCAAGAGATGGCCCAGCAGCTAAGAGTATTTGCTGCTGTTACCTAAGACCAGGATTCAGTTCCTAGTGACAACATGGTGGCTCACAACCATCTGTAACCCCAGTCTTAGGGCATCCAATACTTTCTTTTGGCTCTGCAGACACTATATGAAGGTGGAGCACCAATCACTTATTCCTACCCTTTTGACCAGCAATGAGTTTCTGCATTCACTGTTACTTGCTACAGAGTTCTTTGATCAAGACTAAAAGTAGCATTTGTTTAGGATTATAAACAAAAATATTTAGAGGGCAATTTGACACTATAAATCAATGAAACTGCAGTATTAAGTGCCCCCATGGTTATTAGTATGTGCTTATGCCCCCTGAATACTTGGCATTTGAGTAAAACACATATCTATGCAGAAAGGGACTGAGCAGACTCTGCTACTCTTTCCCATAGAACTTCATAAAAAAGGAGACAGTCAATAACAGGAGACTGTTAATAAACACTGTTAAATATGTTCTGTTCCAAAATTTGAGCCTCTCACACTCAAATGCACATTTACATACCACGGCATGGAATGCTGGGTAGAATTGTATGTTATACTAGGTTTTTAGAAGACTGTGGTGATATACATGCTCCTCAGCAGACCCTATAATGTGATTGATATACTGAATGTAACTCAGTTGGAGAAAACTGATTTTCTTTTCCCCAACAGATAGCAACTGCAAATAATTTGTTGGTTAGAGATTGGACTTTGTGTCAGCTTCCCCATCTACATGCTATAATTTTGTCTGACTTGAACTTATGCAGGTATTGTGTGTGCTGTCACAGTCTCTGTAGATTCATAATGTACATTGGCCCTGATATGTCTAGAAGATGCTATTTCCTTGGGTCCTTCATCAACTCTGGCTCTTACAGTATTTGTTATTCTTCTGAATAAATCCCTGAGCCTCTAAGGAAGGGGTGTTTAAAGATCTCTCATTTAAGATTGACTAAGCCAGTCTCTCATTCTTTGCACATTGTTCAGTTGTGGGTCTCTGTGTTAATTATCTTCTGCAAGAACAATCTGTTCTCATAAGATTGAGCAATGCACAGTATAGCAGCATTTTGTTAGGAGTCCTTTTATTGTAATGCTCTTTTAGCAGGATAATAGTAGTAAGCTTCCTTCTAAAGCCCATGACCTACTTTTTCTCAGGTTCTTGGCTTCTTAAACTGTGTCAGATGTGGGTTACATCACATGTAGTGGACATTATATCCAATAAAAAGGTGGTTGGTCACTCCTGTAACACTTATGCCATTATTGTATCAGTATGTCTTGTAGGCAGGATGCTGTTGCTGTTGTGGGTTCCAGGGTCCATAACTATGCAAGGATTGAGGATTATATTTCTCCTCCAGTGGTGTGTATAGTACACCCTAGCATCGTGATGGTTGTCAGACGGAGTGAACCCTCCAATTGAGAACCAGGTCATTTTCACCATATTAATGTGCATGGTGTATCCAGCAGTAGGCCCTTCGTGTCAGGTTGTGTCTCTAGAAGAAAGAGAATAATTCAATTCATTCAAAGCTGAGTATTTTAAATTTCATTTTAAGAGGAATCTAAATGTTGATATTCACAGTATGGAAACAATGCATGTGATAGTATAGCTGTAATTTTTCCATAGCTAGGAGTAAACATGGTACAAGGAACCAAATCACAGCTGAATATATCTGTGTTACACTGAGAGGTGTGGGCAAATGGAGACAGAGTTTCGTAACTAGATGAATAGTCAGAGAAAATGTCTTAGAGGAGACAAATTTTCTGCTTTTGCATTATGTAGCTTGCTATAATGGAGAAGGTTTAGGGAGAGTTAATAGATGCCTATATACTTGGGTGGTTGTTTGGAAGATTTAGATAGTATCACCCAATTAAGATCCTAGGTATTTCATGATAAGAGTCCCTCCAGTGCCACCATCACCAGGAAACCACACTGGCTGGCAATTAGCATATCTAAGTAGAAACTCATGCATTCATTCAAACTGACACTCTCATAAAAGTCTGTCATTTCACACCAGAGCAAAGGCAAGGTCAAGCCACAAACTGTGTGCCAAAGAATGGCTTTCTATAAAAGAAAAAAAAAAAAAAAAAAAAAAAAGAATCCCCCAAGGTCTCTTTCCTTACCAAGGGCAAAGTATTCCAGTGTGGGATTATGCCACATGTTTCCATTAGAGCAGATGGCAGAAAGGTTTGTCAGCAATGTGGAACTTGTTAAGGACGAAGGCCTTGCTGATAGAGATCAAGAAGGCAGCTTAAATTTACTTAGTGGTGAGATGGTTTGTAATCCACTCATGGTAGTGAACATAATGCTTTTGTAATTACTTGTAAGTCAATTGAGAGCCTTCAGAATCAGCTCATGGGGAAAAGGTTCTTAATCTGCTGTATAGGCATCAGCTGAACAGTCCGAAAAATATGCCCAGCTCTTTCCTAAGACATCAAACAATGTCTCACATATGCATCACCTTTTGCTGTATTGATTATAAAAATAGTATTTTGTCTACCATAAGGAGGAACCAATTAAAAGTTACTTTCAGGAAATGAATTGATGAATAATATCACGATTTATTACAGTAAAATCTTGTCATTAATCACCAGTAATCCAAGGGTTATCTTGTGCAGGGAGGGCACACTTGTATTTACTATGCTGACTCATAACTCCCACCTACAGTGGCTAACAGTAGCAATTCTCTATGTTTTGACTTAACAACTCCAATAATTTGCAAATTTTATTGTTATCATTATTTATTTAATTTTTGAGGGAGTCTTACTTTTTGTCTCAGGGTGGCCTAGAACTTCTGCTGTAGCTCACACTTACCTCAATGAGGATAATAGGCATGGTCCACTATGCTCAGATTCAGATACTCTGAAACTTAGCATCTCTACATTATCACACACTTCCATAATGTCCAGGCAGGAAGGCAGAGTGCTGGGTGGTCCTAGATATGCCATGGGCAATTGACTATTAAGCCCCAAAGTGGTTCACATCTGTTTTGTCCACAACCTCCATCCAATGCCAAGCTGAGCTTAGAAGTATAATCCTCTTGTATATTAAGAAAGGAAAGAAAATGGATAATAGCAAGTATTCAAGGTTTATTTTAATGTAGATTGTTTAAAAATTGCAAAGTAACTTTAAACATCAAGGATTAATGCATTTTAAAGATGAAAGAGAATATAGATTAGGCACTGAGGACATTGGTTTGGGGGAGACAGCCTTTAATTTAACTCACATCACAATTATGGGTCCAGAGAAGTTAGAATCCCTAAACCTATGTAACTTTTTGTTAATTTTGGATGAGATTTCATGGGGTATAGCTTGAGCATTCAAAGCAGGAAATAAAATGGTTACTATAGCTTCTGACACAGGTGCTCAAAACTTTAGTTCCTATTATTAGCTGAAAAAATGATTATCAGTGATTAAGAAATAAATGTCTAAAGTAGAGACTTTTTAAATGAAATACTTTGGGGAATCAACCAACTCAGGTGGAAAACAACCATCTTTCAACCTCGGCAGATGTTACTCATGTTGGTGAGTAAACTCGGAGTTTAACTCCCAGGCTGTGCTGATTCTATGGTACCATGCTTGTCTCAGGTTTGTATGTACCAAGACTCATAGTTCCTATGTACCCATTTTTGAATGATCGTGTATTCTCAGGAAGCCCTGAGACAGCTCCGTGTGCAACCTCTCTATCCATTGCAATCCTAGCCCAGTTTTATGCACACAGAAGACTTAGGTTTGGTCACAGTTCCTCAGGCATCTCGCAAGGAAAGGGTAGAGCACCACTTATATTTCAGGAGACTTGGGCTCTTGTTATTTTGTCATTTAGGACTTGTATGGTTTTAGACAATCTCAAATTATTAACTATAAAACATGAATTGACGGGAGTCTGCTTCATGAATTATGACTGGTGATATCCTTAACTTTTTAGGGGCAGGGAATCAATTAAAGATGTGAAGACACCTTGAACTATCCCAAACTATGAAACACTTGGCACTGATGTTGCTATACTGATTTAGGAACAGACAAGTGAGCCACCTGGCCCCCCCCCAAAAAAAAATCAAACTGCACAGAAACACACATCAGTATGACACTCATGGGTTTGCTTTGAATTCAGGGATCTGTACTGGCAACTACCAGTGGCCTGAAAGCTTTGAACCATACTGACTTATCTCTCTGTGACCCAGTTGGATTTGCTCTCTGTAACCCAGATTGCCACTTTGAAACATAGGAGAAATACACATCTAATAATTGGGGCTGCTCCTTCTAATCAAATAATATGGTGATGACAAAGGTTGGGAGACAGTGTTATAGCTGACTATTTTGTACAACGAGACAATAAATATGCAGCTGTAGATGGCTCTTCAGCGTATTAATTTCAGTCCTTTTAGATGTGTACCCAGTGAGATTGTATGGGCAGATCATAGTTCTTAATCTTGCTTTTTGACAAGCCACCAGCTGTTTCCCATGATGACTGTGTCAACAGTTTTAAGACCATTTTTGTTTTCCTTGAAGTCTTGGTAAAAGTTATTCATAAAACTAAGCCTGTTAATATTGATGTTTCTATTCATGGGAAGGGGAGAGAGAGTAATACAGTGGCCTCAACTCTCAATTTAATCCTCTCTCCTTTCTTTTTCCTACATTCTTGCTCTTTTGAGATGGGTACATATATATCTCAGGCTAGATTCAACTTTGCTATGTAGCTTAAGGTGACTTACTAACACGCTGCTCCTTCTGCCTCACTTCTAGAATACCTTAATTACAGGGCTGCGCCACTACACCTAGTTTCTTTGAGGGTGGAACCCTAGAATTCTTATATACATGGTGAACATTCGACATCTTCAGCCCCCAATTTAATTTCTCTACTAGACCATTTGTCTGTTGTTTCTTTGTTACTGAAAATTTATTGTTTTCCCTAAAAATATTTATTATCTCATCTTAGTTTTCAAATTTAATAGTACAAACCCACTTTTGACATAAGTAAGGATAGAAAAAAATCTTTACCTGTAGTTGTATTCCTTGACTAATTTTCTAATGCATTTTGATCATGTTATTAGCAAGAGTAAGTTTTGGATTTATTACTTTTCTCTTTTTTTCTTAAAAAAGTCAGAGAAAGGCAGTTGGTATACAAAAATAAGAAATATATGTGCACATTTGTGTATGTATATATACACTACACGAATAGTTTGTCTTTCTGTCTTTCTTACTATACACACATACATATATACTCACAAATGTTTGTTAATGTATATGTCCCTGTAAACATTCCTTTTATTGCCACCCACAAATTTTGTGTACGAAAATTTGAGGCTCTTTTTCCATTTTGTCTTAATTTCTGGTTGCTAAGCATTTCTGTTTCTGTGAGCTCACCTTGTATGTTTAAATATGTTTCTCTTAATAATGTGTTAATTATGACAAAAGGATCTGGGGTCTCTTGGTCAGCCAACTATGTAGCTGAGGTTGAGTACTAATCTACTTCTTAGAGTATATAATGGTAGATTTTTCTTTTGTACCAAGATTGGAGAAACAATGCAGAACTGCCAGAGTTTCTGGAAACTATGGGATGCCCAAGGCAGTAGAGCAGTAAGTGAATTTACAGCCAGGAATGTTCATCTATAACGTCTTGATGATCATTGTAAATCAGAATCAAGTGGCTGCTTCCTTTCCATTTCTTCATTTGGGAATTGAGAATGGCATTGTCATTGTTGCTCATTGTATGAGGGTAAAAGAAGAAGGTCATGGAAGATGGGTGTAAATGCAGTAACATTTATTAGAACACAGCATATAAAAGTTCTAGTTACCCAGGGTTTGGAGTCATATATAATGGGATGTAATTTAGACACACACACACACACGCACACACACACACACACACACACACACACACACCTCACCTAGTATTAATTTCCCTTATCAATTTGTTGGTGTGCTATATAAGTTCTGTAGATTTTTACAGTCTAACAAAATTATCATGTTTAGAACATATGCTGAACACATTAAATACTAAATTATGTGACATCAAAGGGTGAATGCTTATGCACTGTGGTGGAGGGAATAAAGAACTTGCATGAAGGCCATCTGTAAGTTCTGTAAGGTTTCAATCTTAGCCCCTTTATCTATGCAATGTGGCAAGGTCCCATCTTTTATGGACTCTGTCACATCAGTACTGCTACATACTTTCTGGTGTTTGTCTTCTTTAAATAATCTTTATTATTAATAAAACAATATGCATTCACATAATAAAGGAATGCAGAGCTCATCCTTGGGCATTAGGTAGAGGAGTCAACTTCTAAGGGATAGGTATCTTTACTTAATGACCCTAAGTTTAATAATGAAACTTCTTAAATCTACACTCCCATCAATGATACTTGATGTAAGTTACAATAATTAACTTTATATTGCTTAGAAATATTTTATAGACTCAGATGTATTACTATAATTCTTGTGCATCCTAGATGTTAAATTTTTCATATAGCAGTACAAAATTATTTTTCTTAACAATGACACAAATAAATCATACATATAAGCTGTTACCCTTTTAGACTGTTTAACTCTATCTCACATGAAGCTATGTAAACACCTTAATTATTACCCAGGGTACTGGGCACACTTGTCCTATGTCTTCACTTGTACTCTGAGGAAACGTCCAAGCCTAAGCTCATGGGCAACTGTTCTCCTAGATCTGTGAAGGGGAAGGTCACAAAATTTTAGACTTACATACATAAAAAGTATGATGCTGATATTTGAAAATACAAACTGACAGTTCCACTATTATGTACTTGAACACTAATCTGATGAATATTGCACATATACTAATTTGAGACAATGGGAGATCAATGATCTCTGATAAATGATTTGAAAAGTCTCAAAGTTTAGGATATTCATCAGTGGCCTCTTCACTTGCTTTGTTTGTATAGCTATAATCCTTTTTTTTTTTTTTGCATGACATTTTCTGTTTTACTTTCCTTTAAAAATTCAATAGGTGGATGCATATTCATTATGTATAATGATGGAGCTCCTAAAGATATTTATTTAAGTATATCATACACTGATAATATCCACCCTATATTTTCTATTTTCCTTTTTTTCTGCTAGTCTTGTTTCTGCTTTCTTTAATATCATATACATGTGTAAATGATTGTATGTATTTTTATAAAATTTGCTATCCAAAAATGAGGGAAAATATGTGCCATTTGTCTCTCAGTCTGGGTTGATTAAATTAAATATGATGGTATCCAGTTGTATTGAATTTTCTTGCCAATGACATAATTTCATTCTTTTTATGACTGAATAAAATCCATAGTGTGTATATACCACAATTTTATCAATTCATCTATTGAATTAAACATAGGTTGGCTATTTTGATTAGAACTTTAGTACATGTGGACATGCAATATTTTCTACAGTAGGTTATAAAGTCCTTTGGGTATATGGTCAGCAGTAGTATAATTGAATTATGGTAGTTCCCTTTTTAGTGTATAGAGTGGCTAGACATTCATAGTGGCAAGAGGATCTTACCTATTCATTAGCAATGAACAAATAGTTCTTTTCCTAAACCTTACAGCATTTGTTAGTTGTTATCCTACTAATAGCCTGAAATCATCTTTATTACTAGGGTAAGCAAGATTCTCAATGTAGTTTTAATTTGCATTTTGCTGATGGATAAGGATATTCAACATTTTGGCACACTTATTAGACATTTCTACTTCATCTTTTGAGAACTGCATGCTTGTTTCATTATCCTATTTAGTGAGAGGATTATCTGTGGGATTTTAGTATTTAGTATTTCATATTCTATATATAGTTTTGATATTAGTCCTCTTTCAAATGTATATCTTTCTTCCATTCTGTAGTCTGTTTCTTCATACAATTCTTTCTTTCACTGCTCAAATTCTTTTGTATTTTATATAAGCCCATTTGTCAACTCTCGATTTCAATTTAAGAATTACTGGAATCTTTTCAGAAAGTCCATGGATATGTCTGTAATATGACATTTTTTCTCTGACAACCATTGTGTCTTTATCTATTTTTGGTGTTAGGGTATTGCTGGTGTCCTAAAATGACTTTGGTAGCTTTTTCCCCCTTACTATTGTATAGAATAATTTATAGAACCTAGGTCTTATTTTTCTTTGATTAGTTTAGGACTCAGCACCAAATCTCTCTGAGCCTGGACTTTTTATTGTTATTATTGAGAGACTTTTTATTACTGTTTTAATCTCATTGAATTTTATATATCTGTTTAACAAGTTTCCATGTTATAGTTCTAATTTTGAAAGATTGTGCATATTTAGAAGTTTATGTGTTTCTTCCAGATTTTTCAATTTCTTGAAATGTTTATTTGTAATATCTGTTGTTATCTCTCTGTTCTCATCTTTAATATTCTTAAATTAAGTCATATTTCTCTCTGTTATAGTAAGTTTGACTAAGAGTTTGTCACTATGTTTATTTTGCCAAAGAGCCAACAAACTCTTGGTTTCCTTGATTCTTTGCATTTTTCTTCTCATCTCCATTTCAGTGATTTCTGACTTGATCTTGAATTCAACGTGAATTTGTTTTTTCTTGGTCTCCAGGATACACCATTAAGTTCAGGCTGCTTTACTTTGGATCTCTGTTTTTAATTTAGACATTTGCAATTGTAAAAGTCCTTATTAGTATCACTTTAAGTATATGTTATGGGTTCTGGTGCCTCCTGCTTTCATTTCACTTGATTATAGAAATAAAAATTTTCTTACTGATTTCTCTGATACATTCATTCCCTTATAGTACACTGTTTAGTCTCCATGTGTTTGTATATTTTCTACACTATGTCTCACTACTGATTTCTAGTTGTATTTCATTCTGACCAAATAAGAGATCAATTTTCTTAAAAATTTAAAAGCTTACTTTTTCTCTCATATATTCATATTTGAAGAAATCTTCTCAAAATCCTGAGAAGAATGTGAATTCTAAAGTGTTTGCATGGCATGTGCTGTAGGTGTCTGTTAAGGCCATTTGATCTATAATGACATTTAACTCAGATGTTTGTTTTTGTCTAGATGATCAACTTATTGGTGTGAATGGGGTATTTGAGTCACCTTCCATTATTTGTAATAGGTAGGAACTCAAGTCAGCCTAGATGTCCATCAACTGATGGATGAATGACAAAGATTTATATTTCCATGATGGAGTATTATCCAGCTATAAAGGTAATTTGACTTATGAAATACTCAGGGACAGGAAAAATTATTCTGATCAAGGTCATCCAAGCTTCATATGAGGATTAACATCAGCCACACAATCTATCTGATATGAGTATCCTAGCTGCCACTCTTTATTACAATGTCTCTAAAATGGAGTGCCTATGGGAGAGAGGAAACCAGGATGGGAAGGAGTGGGTGTGGCCTTTTAGGAGGGGAGAAGAATGGGACATACATAAAATGAAAGAAAAGAGGGAAACAATGTGTGTAGAAATGTTTAGATAGGGAGTGAGGCAAAGGGATTAGAGAAATGAGGGTACAAGATTTAAAACAAAAAATAGAAGAATATAAATAAACTGTAAGCAAGATATTCCCATCTGTGCAATAGAAAACTAAATGGTGAAGGTAACCAACTGCCATGTGTTTGGAGAAGTAGTAAGCCAATGTGAAGAACATGCTTCTGATGGTTAACTGTGACAAGCAACGGCCTTCTAAATTCACCATGCTTTTACTTGTAGACAAAAGCTGAAACCAGTCTTAATCCAAAAAACCCCTCTTACAATGGGTAGTGGTGAATAGCATGTGGCTGCCTGAGATGCCAAAAACAAGTGACAGATGTGTGTCTAGCTCTATACAATTCACTTATACCATCCCTACAGAGTCTTAAGGAACATTGTGGGGAAAAAAGAGGAAAGTGTATAAAAGGGCAAAGGACTACAAAAGGCCTTCCCCTAGACTAGATAGAACTACTGCAGTTATTTACTCACATAGACTGTAGTTATTTGCCCTGGGTCTATACAATACTAGCCCTATTAATAGTCACCAATGAGAGGGGAGGGAACTCCCAAGTCCTATGTTTCCCCGCTGAACTATTGGCTACTGAGAGATCTTAGGAGAGGGTAAATCATTATCTTCTTGTTTATCCCATCTCCTGAGCCCACCAGGTTCCAACCGCAAACCTGTGGCCACACAGATGGGTCTAGCTGATCTTGGTAAGTCACAAACCAAAACCAATAGACATGAATATGAGAATGAAATTTGTGGAAAGGTAGAGATGAAGTGGTGTCAGGGAGGTGGAAGGTGAGAGTGGTCCATGTATAATGTATCCATATGAAACTGTTAAAGACCAATAAAAATTAAAGTTAGATCATTTTTTAAAGGGGGAAGAAAAAAGAAATAAAATCAGGTGAGCTTTATCTACAGAGTGCAAAAACATTTATTCTTAACATTACAGTTTGTGATATTTGGTCTCAACAGTAATTTGACATGAGATATGGTAATATTCTTAGCAAACCTTTTGAAACAAAATTGATCAGATTTCACATAACATGTACCTATTGACCATCTCAGACATGCTAAAGTCATGGCATTATATCATTCTTGGTGAAGGACATTCTGTTGTGGCAAGGGTAATTGGTTCAAAAAAAACATGTGGTTAGATGAAACAGCCATAACCAGATCCAGAACTTGGTTCCCCCAAGACTCTCTTTGCTGACAGGAGCTGTTGTACACTGAACTCTTATTCTCATTACAGTTGGTTCTCGACTCTCATATGGGTCCACTTTATATTTTATTTCACAGAGTTTAAATTCTGTTGAGTTCAAATCTCCTTTCCTAGGGCGCCCTGAAGGGAACAACCTGCCTCAGGGTACACACAGCTGTAGGATTCTCATGCTTTGAGCTGGCTCATCTCATGGGTTGCTTCATGTTCAAACCTCAGGCCTCAAACAATCTTTTTCCATTTTTTTCCCTATGTATGTTTGACTTGGTAGCTTTGTTTATTTTCTTAAATATCATTTTCTTGGCATTTCCTAGTATAGTTTGGCTAGGTTTTTCCTGAGCACAGCCTTCTTGGGACCTCCTTGTCATTCATAATGCCACACCCTTAGAAGAGCAGCATATTTTCAGTATCCTTCTCCTTCCTGAGTCTTGGGCAGTTGGGCCATCCCTGAAGGGTGAGAGCTCATGAAGGACAATGCTCTATCAGGTCTCCAAATACTTTAATTATGGTCCAAGTCATGAGCCCATGCCAAAGGAATCAGCTTTCTCATCTTTCAACTAAGCTTTCTGTCTATTGCTACTGGAGTACTGATTGCCAGAAATCACCATGTTATTCACATTCAATTTTGAGTTTTACAGGTAGGGAGACTTTTTGTAAAGATCTGAGGCAGAAGGACTATTAGGGAGACTTTTGTAAAGATCTGAGTCAGAGGGACTGGTTTTCTTTTACAGTTCCAATCCCCAGAAGCAGCTTTAGTCTTGCTTTATATCTATCTAAAAGAGTTTCATCTCCACCCGAGGAAAGACACACAATCATTTCCCCAACATTGTCAACATTCCAAAGCAACTAGTTCTGGGGGTTCTCTGCGTGCAAATGGCCATTGCCCTTTCTCAGAGCAGAGCTCCAGGCTGGAAGCTCTTGGCTTCCTCAGCATCCCCTTCAAAGAGGAAAATATCAGTGCCTCCTGAACCAACAGTGAGACATGTTTGACTAGTAATGATGAAATGTCTTCTATAAACACTCCCTACCTACTCTTCTTCTTTTTCCAGGACTGATTCACCACTGAAATATTTGTGTCATTCAAGTTCAAGCACATGGAAGAACACCCTTTGGTGTCTATGGTTCTCAGTGCCACAGAAAGCTGAATGTGTTTCATCAATAAGGGTGGTCATTAAATAAATAAACCAAAGCAAGCCAATTGTCTCTGACAAGCCTTCTAACTCAGCAGATGAGGCCAAGGCTTACTAGGTCAGATCAATAGTGCATGCTGGGAACCTATGTTGGACAGTGAATTCCACAGATATGTTACTGGTCTTCCCAATACAGAATGCACATTTGCAGTATGAGAAGACATAATCTAAAGGCACCAAGGTACCATTAGCACACAATGCAATCTCATTAATTCAGAACCATCTACCTAAGAGTTGGGGATCCTAATTCAAATTTACTTGAATTCTGTGGAAAAGGGAGCTAACATTTTTTTTTTCCAGAATCATAAAAGACTGTAGGGGTTTAAACAAGCTGCCTCTGGGCTTTGGGAGAGGGAGAAAACACTGAAGATGGTACATCAGGAGTGTGGAATAGATCCTTCCATGCCAAAGGACAAACAGAACCCTAGCTGTGCCATACACACGTTCCTTAGGGAGTCTTGCCACTATGAAACTATAGTCCTTCATGTCCTGGTTACAGTTTAAGAAGGTATGGTTTCTCCTTACAGAAAACTAAGCTTAATTTTCATTTTCCTCCATAGTAGATAAAATGATTAAAATTTGAGAACAGTCAGTGCAAGCCTACTGTATAACTCTAGCAAGTAAATAAAAATTCAGAATAAACCAGAATGTTTATGCATTAGGTTGCTATTCTTTTGTGTATAGTAGGCAATGTCTACACGGCAATCCAATGCCTTGACATTGACACATGACATCTTCACTTTAAATATTCATGCTCAAGAATTGTACAGTAAAGTTATCAAAATGCAAAGAACCTCATCATGTTTCATGAAACTCAGCCATTTTGTGTTGGGCCATATGCACAGCTAGTCTTCAGTGTCATGTGACCTGTTCAGGCTGGGCATGACTGACTTCTATGCTGTTATATGGAATTGAATAAATTGACAGTTTCCAAAGTAATGTTTTCAACACTGGATTTAGTTCAGGATTCTAATTAGGATGATAAGACTCAAATGCTTGTTAGGTAGAGATGTTGGGACCAGTTGATGATAGCACATTCAGAAGGCAACTTTAAGTAGCCATTTTCCAAAGCACCCCAAGTTCAAATCTCCAAGTTCAAGTCTCTGTTGGGCCTTGCTACTCCTTCCCAATTTATTCTATACAGTAACTTTCTTTTATTCCCCAGAACTATTAGCAGTATTCAAAATACTGAATTTTGGGCAGTGGTGGCACACACCTTTAATCCCAACACTCAGGAGGTAGAGGCAGGCAAATCTCTGTGAGTTCAAAGTCAGCCTAGTCTACAAAGCTACATAGAGAAACCCTGTCTTGAGAGACCAAAATAAATAAATAAAATATTGATTTTTAAATGCATCCAGTACATTTGGAGTCAAATAAATTTTTTTCTGCCCATATTTATGGAATTGAAGCCAGAGTATGTTTTCTCAGAAAGTCATGGGAACTCAATAGTGGAAATCTACGTCATTGTAGTAATTTTCTGTAGGGCATGTAAGTAGAACACTTAATAATTCAGAAAGAGATATAATGTGACTTTATATATGCTGCCTAATACTCGAGCAGTGAAACAAGCAATCTGGCTTCAGAGTGACACTTTCTTGAACTCAATATTGTTTGTGTATGACACATCATGCTATCTTCTTTGTGTTAGAAATACTTGTGTGGTCAACCTGTAAGGCTGATCACTGAATGTTCAATTTCACTTACAAGAAAATCTGCTTGGAGTTAGAAATAACTGGATTAAAATTTCACCTTGAAAAATATCTTAGTTATTTATAAGATGTCACTGCCTGTTATGGAAGTTCAAACTTCCTACATAGTAGAGGATGTATAAACACATATTGTCTTCCTTCAAGCTTCACATTCCTTGTCTACAATGGTATGTGTGAGTGTGAGTGAAGGGAATCTGTCTCCAGAGCTGGGCCATGAGCTCCATGTGAAGAGAAAACTATTTCTTCAGCATTTTGGTCCCCTGAGCAGGGTCCTACTCACACTTCCTCATGTTACTACTAAATTAATAAAGCTGCTGGCATGCATTTGCTCTTCAGAGTGAGGACTTTGTCCCTTACTGAGCTGAGGGATGGTCTCCAGGCTCCTCTTAATCTGATTGTTTTAATTCAATTTAATCTTCCCAGTAAATATTTTTTTTTCTTTAGCTGCAAAAAAGTGTAAATCAACTAAGTAGTTTGCAATTTATGTATCCCAATTAAAAAAAGTCTTGCTGGCCAGGGTAGTGGCCCTTGAGGTTAGTTTGTTAGTTTGTCTCTGTTGTTACCAGGAAGGGAAAATATCTCATGAGAGATTAATGACACAAGGGCCACCTCACCTCAGTGATAACTCCCATTCATCTGTCACTTGCAATATGCTGGTGGCTTTTCAGTTTCCTTATTATGCCTGACTGTGTAGGATTTGTTCCCACTAAACAGCTGAAAGGAGGTTCAGAAAGATGAGCCATGTATCCAAGGTCTCCCCATTAGCGAGACCAGTATCCAAATCCAAGTACATGTGGTATCAGTTTCTTTTTTTGTGCATTACATTACCAGCCTTTCCCTTGAAAAGTGACCAATGAAATTTTAACCACATTGATTTGAAGGTTCTTGACTTAACACATTAAACTTGGCTGGGCATTTTTTTTTTTTTTTTTTTTTTTTTTTTTTTTTAATGCCAACCTTCTTGGGATCAAGACCAACTTGGATTTTCGAACTTCCTCTAAAATTCTTCGATTCTTCTGGAGACACCGCCAATGAAAACTCACAATTCCATCAACACTAAGTATTGATGCATAAAGCTTATCAAAAGCTAAGAATCGGTTCTGTAACTCTGAGTCCATGAATCTGTACAGGAAAATGTCACCTGTGGCTTGCTCTCGTGTGCTAGCTTTCTGTCACCATGCCTAAACACTAGATAATCCACTCAGGCTGGAAGGATTTCTTTTTTCTTTTTATGTCTTTCTTTCTTTGTTTTTTTTTTTTTTTTTTTAAACTTCAGTTTAGAGGTCTCTATGTATGGTTATTTGGCCCTGTGGCAACACATCAAGACAGGACTGTGTGATGAACGAAGGCTCATTATGTCATGCTAGCCATGAAGTTTTTTTTTTAAAAAAAAAAAAAAGTAGAAATAGACTGGGATTTCAGTATCCTCCCAGAGGGCATAAACTATGTCAAAGTTCCTTCTGCTACACCCTGCTTGCTAAAGGCTCTACTATCTTGCAGCAGCACTCCAGTCTGAAAACAAGCCATTGCGCATGCGCTGTTGGGGACTTGCAAGTTCCAAGCTTCGGTAGTGTGCAGTATGGTTAGGAACAGAGAATTTCTACTCTCATCTCTCCCACTCTCGGTCTATAAGTTGAGAACAATCAAGTCCTCACTATGATTCAAGTCCTTTCCGTTTTACAAGGGCTGGTACTTATTAAGGTTAATCAAGTTAACAGGAGTTGGGAATATGGCATGGTGATGACACGGGTAGGGATAAGGAAGACGTTCTAGTGGCATTAAATATGTGTTAAGATTCAAAAATCAAAATAGCAGCAATAGAAATAATTGCGGAGTACTGAACTTGCATACACAGGGATTCTTTTCTGAAGCCACGTTTGAAAATTTGTCCGACTCAAAACTTAGGACTCTTGATTCAAGAGTGGCCTTTAGAACCTTTCTTTGTGGTGGTCAAGATGAGGATTTGAGGTCAGAGGAAAATGAATGTCATCCTGACCCCTAGTAGCTCTGTGACCTTGAGAAGCCATTTGTCTTTCATGAAGCACAGTTTACTGAACTTTAAAATAAGAATGGTGATGCTGACTCTTGATGTGCTCCTGCAAAAATTAGACGAGATAATACAGGGAGGATCCATAGCCGGCATATGGCTGGTGTTCAGACTGGTGGCAATAATTTGAGGCTCTGTCCCTGCATCATAAATATGCCAGAAAACTTACAAGGAAAGTAGACGAAATAGATGCAATAATTGCATAGCTACCAGCAGCATGGGTTTAAACTGAGCTTAGATTACTCTTGCAGTTAATGCTTTTTCAATTACAGTTCCATGTTATATCTTGGTGCTGTTAGACTGATAGATATATGTTTAAGATTACTTTTTGAAAATCTTAAAAGTCATCATTGAAGAAAATTAAAGGCAGATGTCTACCTATTAAAGTTAGTCAGAGTGAGATCCTAGGAGCATAAACCATATCACTCCACCATGAGTCTTGGATACTTTCTTTCCTAAAGCCTATTACCATATAATTGAATTTATAATGCAAGCTCTGCATCCAATTCATTGGGAGGGGTCATTTAATTAATGTCTAATACCCTAGCAAAAATCTTACTTCTCCTGCCAAGATGCCAGGTAAGGCTTTTAGGGCAAATGTCCAGTCTTCCAGGGTGTTCTAACAGTGATTCAGAACAACATTGGTTGTTTTGCATATGCTTGATCCTGATGTATTCTGATTAGTGCCAGTGGGGATGCTGTCTTAGGAAGGGAGGGCTTCTATTGCTGTGCTGAAACACAAGGACCAAAAGTAATTTGGGAGGAAAGGGTTTGTTTCATCTTATATTTTCACATCACAATGCATCATAAAGGAAACCAGTGCTCAAACTCAGGGCAGGAAATGAGGCAGAAACTGAAGCCAATCCAGGAAGAAACATTGCTCACTAACTTGAGTTTTAGATCACCTACCTGCTGATGGCATAACCACAGTGATCTGGGCCTTCCCACATCAATCATTAGTCCAGAAAATGTACACAAGCAAATCTCTTCTAGGGGTATTTTCTCAATTGGTGTTTTTTTTTTTTTTTTTAAAAGGACCACATCTAGTGTTAAAAGTGACAACAAGTTATCCTGTAAAGATGCTATATGTCCTAGAATAGTTTTGAGTATTTTAAATTAGCTTTTCAACCTCATCGCTGAATGGGAACAGGTAAATAATAAAAATGCCCTCATACTTTCAGATGACTCTAGAGTAGTCCTCATTGCCACTGAGGGCGAATGTAATGTATGACATTTACCATATGTGTGCAACTCAATGTAACTTTCACTATGCCCCTACAATTTTTCTTTTCATTTTATAGTGTTCCTGTAAAGAAGTGTAGACACACTTTTTTCCAGGTCTACAATGTGATACACCCAGTGCTTGTTGTGATAAAGATTAATACTTAAGATATAATTTGATGCTTAATGTGGCAGTTAAGTACTACAATGTAGGTAATAATCATATTGCTTTAAGTCTATATTGTAAGAGATGTTAATTTTTTATTTTAAATAAAGTTTCTAAACAAGATTACTATGATAAACCTTCATTATATCATGTCACTTTAAAGAAATGGATCTTTTGATACCATTAAACTTTAATCAAAGAGAGATTTTGTAGGAAATTTGCCTTATTCATAGAACATGGCAATGCTGTAGGAATTGCTGGTCTCATGTTTGGAAATTAAATATATATTACTATTTAAATAAATGAAATAAGGAATGCATGAGATAAGGAACAAGGGAAAGTTTAAAGATCAAGGGAAGCATAGAGGGAAGAATTTTTTGCCTGATGAGTTGGGAAAGTCATCATAAAAGTGTTAGTGAAACAGGTGACTGAGAGGCATGTACAAATGGCAAACAAGGTTGGAGAAAGTGTAGCAGGTAAAACATCTTGGGTTACATGTAGCTGCACTAGAAGCAGAATCATTGGCATGTGGGGGAATGATAAATGAATTTAATGGTTTAGAAATATTCTTCAGAATTTTATAGACAATATTTGACCTAAGTGTGATGTGATGGCTCCTATATCGATATCCACAACTTAAGTTGCTCTTGCTTTGGAACACTAAGCTGGCCATTTCTCCCCTCCTCATATGCATAATACTTTCATAATACCAGATGTTGTTGTCTTTGGTGCAAGTTTACTCAGCGATGAGGAGTGCATCCCAGCTGCATCATGAAACAAGGCATCCACATCCTCAAGGGCAAATGGGGGTTATTGGTTCAGGCTGCCCTTAGAAAACATGTCTGGCTGCTCTTGGAAAGACAGTAAAAATCAAAGTGGAGAATCAAACAAGAGTTTTCTGTTTGCTCTGTAGCACCTGTTTCTTTTCTTCGTAATGATATATATATATATATATATATATATATATATATATATATATATATATTTCTTTTTTCAATAAGGCCATATGACTCAGGGTGGCTTGACAAAGATGTCCTGATAGTTTAGGTTGAGACTCCAGAATCTGAATCCAAACTAAGTCTTTGATTGATTTTTGTGATCTTGTATATATTATTTCCTCTCTTTGAGTTCTTGTGCAAAAGCAATTTTTTTTTGAGATTACTTCCAACTCCAAAGGTTTGAGTCTCCATCATTCCAGGTTGTCAAACCAAGTTCTTCTCCTTCTCCTTTGTAAATTTGGGACTCAGAATAGAAATACAAACAAGAAGAACATAACTAGAAATACTTCATGGACAGCATGTTATTGGTAGAGGAAGACAATGGCTTTAGTAGTAGTGTAATAGATTATTTCTTTTGCAATGAGTACAGTCAACATCTCATACTAGCTGCTGGGTCCTGCTTATCTGGGAGTTGAGACAAATTGATGTGGCTGCTGGTGTCTTAAGTACAACTCTTCTGATGTTTTAACACAATTTTATGCATAAAATTTGTTTGTTTTTGAGTGAGAACAGAGTCTGCTCCAGGGGGGCTTTCTATTAGCATATTATATCCCAGGAAACAATAATCACACAAAGACAGTGGATCTGATCCTGTATTGCCTGAACACAGTAGTCTCAGAAGTATCTCATCTGGTAACTACTGTCTTCTCAGAAATTGTTTCAATACCAATGGTTTATGGCCCGTGTAGGGACCAATGAACTGTGGCATTCCTCTGAGAAAGGAGAATTGGCTTGAGCTACAGCCCCAGAGTAAAGAAAAGAATTTTTTGGGTGTGTAGTGCTGCGTAGGAGGATTTGTTGCTATGGAAGAGCCTTGTGCAAGGACACACAGACCGAGCAGACAAGAAACATGGCATACAGGAATATATTCCTGACTCTTCATCCACAAAGATAAAGGTTGATTTTAAAACATGAAGTAAACTCTTGTATCAATACTGAGAATGATGAGAAAAATCATTAAAGCTGTGTGTGTGTGTATGTATGTGCTTGGGGGGTTGGGTGGGAAGTGTCTGGCTACTGTACTTTAACAATAATTCTTCTGGACATTATACAAGGTCAGTAAGTCACCTTAAGACCACCCTGCTTGAGGATTTGCTCACCACCCAGAGCTACATGGACTTTCAGCTGAGAAATGTCACCAGCACCTTTCATATTTATGGTGACTTATAAACAGGAAACTGGTCTTGTCCATGACATTGTAACATTTTCATACTTCAAATCCTTTTGTGAAAAATGAAACACACATACACACACACACACACACACACTCACACACTCACACACTTACACACCAGAGAACTTAGCTGTCTTCTGCTTTCTGGGCCAACATAAATATTGCCGAATTAGTAAGGCATACTGAACGAATTAAGCGCTAAATGCAAATTTATCGACTGAAATGCAATGGCAGAGTCACCGAAGACTGTGCAGTGGTAAAGTGCAGCCCTGTAAGTGTGTGTTTGTGTTGGCAAGCCTCTACAGAGAGACATGGGAACTGTAATAGAGAGAGAGCATTTCTGTTACACCCAAGATGATCAGTTTATTTTAGAAAGTCCAAGTAAACATTGTCTAACATGTATTCACTGAAGTCGTAGTCACAGTTGCTACCAAGAGGGAAATTTAAAGAAATGTGCTGGCAATATTCCTTAAAAAGAAAACTATCATTTGGAAATGTTCGTGTTAGCACTATAAATCACCGAATGAGATGAGGCATCTCTCCTCATTCCTGTGCCCTGAATTAGCCCCAGCAGTGCCTCCCTGAGATGACAAAACCCTTTCTCTTAAGGATACTTAAACCTTTACAAAGTAAGGGAATGATTTATGTTAACATTTTCCAGGGTCCCAAGTGTCATATGTGTGGTGTATCCCTTTCAGCTAGTGAATTGTTTATTATGTCAAAGTTTCTCTTAAAAAGTTATAAGTATATGGTCTTGTTTCAGTGATGGACTTGGGGAAGATTAGAATAGAGAACAGACTTCACTCTCTGTAACAGTGGACCCAATGATGCCTCTTCTCACTTTGGGCAGGGTTACCTCATCTTCTTTCACAAGAAAGACTCCAAGACAAAGATTCATGTTGAGGTATCTGCGTTGGAAGCTAATTGATCCTTAGTGGAATTTCTGCCAACTCCCTTGTCCCTTCTTTGAAACAAGAACCATGTTTGTACCAAATGCTGCCCAATTTGCAGTAGCTTAGGAATGGAAACAGCCTAGATGTCCACCAAGTGGTTAATAAAACTGGGGTACATGTACATGCTAATTCTAGAAAAACATGAACAGAAATCATAATTATGAAATCTGCAATAAAATAGATGGAATTGGAAAATAGCACATTGAGTGAGGTAATGCGGACCCATAAAGACAGAGACCATATGTTCTCTCTCAAAAGTTAATCTTAGGCTCACACTGTTAGATAGTTTTCATAAGTTGGACTGAGTGTTAGTAGAAGACCAGAAGGATGGAGGAGAAATCTGTTAAGAAAGGGGGAAGCCTGAAGTATGTGTGTGGAATGGAGGAAGGGGATAGAAAAACATGTACAACATGATAGTAGAAGGAGAAATGCTAGGGGGAAGAAAAGTTTATAGAGGAGTGGGGTAGAAAGATGGGAAATTATGGGGTACTGTTCCTCTTCTATGTAATAATCACCATAATTATTTATTCAGTCTTTACAAGTTACTTCCTTATTGAGGAAAACTCACACTAATAAATACATTCTTATAGGTTGCTTCAGATGGTAAAGTAGTTCATGAAAAAGGATATCAATTATATTTCAGTGAATCTACTCAGCATGTTGAAAAGTGTACTTCTACAACACTTATAATAATTAAAGATATTTTTAAAGTGAAGTGATAGGTCTGATCAACCCCAATATGAAATGTTCCTGGAACTAAGCTCCTTTCTACTAAAGAGTATTGTGTCTCAAGTACATACCACTGGTCTTTTACCATGTGACTACCCGTTGGAATTCAGCCTTAGCACCTTCTTTCTTTACCCTTTTCCAAAGTGTGAACAAAACTTAGGTACCCAGTCAAGACGCTGCAGTGAGTGGCTGTATCTTCAAGCGCCTGAAATTTGATTGAGTCCCAGTCAGTTAGAAGACTAGTAATCCTATGGGGATGCCTCAGTCATCATTTTCATAAACCCTGTTTTCATCCATAGACAAAAACTATGTGTATACATATACATGTCTGAGTCCTCACATTAGTGAGACATTCATAACCTAGGCTACTCAAATGCTTATATTCACCTGCTCTACACTCAAGCATCTCTCCACCCACCACTAAATTATTGTTCACAACTAGCATGTAGTACCAGAAGAGAGATCAGTATAGACACATGCAAACAAAATCAAGTCAGCACTTGCATGCACAGGCTGTAGGCACACAGAAACCCACACATACTCCAGATTTAAAGTTAGACGAATTTGGGGATGTGCCTGAATCTCTGCCCATGGCAGTCACAACACTGTAGAAACATCACAATGAAAAAAAAATCTTATTTCCTGAGGGCTACAGGCTGACTAGGGTGTTATGAAGGACCCCAATTCCTGACTCTTTTCTAACTTTGCTTGGGGCTTGTTGCTGAACAATACATAACTTGTGTGGGATCGGTGAGAATAATACACTGTTCTTGAAGTATCTTTAGGAGTAGTCTCAAATGCCCAAGACAATCTTGCTATTGTCTCCAAATCTGTAACCTGTTGCTTTATTTTAAGGAAGTTTATTCCTAGATAGAGATCTTCATAGCACCATCTGAAATGGCAGACATTGCCAGAGAGGGTCACAATCATTGTTACCATATAAGAGCCCCAATCAAAGCCTGAGGACAGTTGGATTGTTCCCCTTTTAGAAAACTCTGGCTTTAGGAATCAGCCCAGGTGCTGGCAGAGTGCATAGTACTATAAAGGCCAATGGAGAGGCAGGAGTTTAAACTTTAACTTTCAGCAGACATCATGGGACCATCACAGAAATGAATCAGAAACACCCACTGAAAACATTTTTCACAGTCACTGTGCAGATGACAGGTGATAAAAACTGTTAGCCAAGGTGGAATGTTCTAGACTGATAGCATCTTCTACCTGTGTAGATGGAGTGGGGAGTGTCTCAGGAGTTTTGCTGCTGAGTTATGACCTTCAGAAGCAGAGAGAGAGAGATAGAGAGAGAGAGGGTGGGGGTTGTAGGTTAGGAGAAATTTTCTCCCTTCTCTAGTTAAAAAAAATGCTTACCCCTAAGAACCTCACCCTAATATTTCCCCCTCTTTTATTTTAGGAAAAGAAAACATAAAATGTAAAAAGATGAAATAAGAGGGAATTATAATGGTGAAATTACAGTCAGAGCAAAAACTTTACTTCTGGTCTCAAACTCTCTTGGTAGAATTTCTTCTTATTTTAACTTTTCCCACCATATCACGCAATTCCCCTCTACTCATTTCGTCTTCCCTCATAACCATTAGAAATTAGGCATTTTTCCAGTGAAAATAATTGTTAACTCAGTTTCATTTTGTGATGCAAGCTTTCAATTTACCCTTGTATTTATTAAAATGGTTTGGATAGCGTTTTAATGGACTCTTAAATGTGTTTGGTTAGGAAAAAGTTAAAAATGAATTATATTGTGATGGCGACAGGCCTTTTGGTTGGATACACAGAGTCTTCAAGAACACAGCTGACAATGTTTCAGAGAAGATCACCTGACTTCTCTGATCCAGGTGCTGATGGCCACATCTCTGGAGTCTGTACAGGTTAGCACTATACAGAACTGCTTGTTGGAGCATGCATGGTTGGGCATCAAGACAAAGCCACTTGAATTGTTAAGTAACTTCCAAGTGGATAGTCATCCTGAGAGCTCCAGATCTGGACAGACAAATATTTATTTATTTATTTATTTATTTATTTATTTATTTATTTATTTATTTTTAGTCATGGTCAGGGCTAGACACATTCTTTGAGGCCTTCTCATATCCAACTGATATTACAGGTAGATAAATTTTGGATCATAGATGGTATGGCAACCAGATGGTTTCTCCTTATCTACTCTGCAAAGATGCACATATCATAATACCGAGTCTCTGTGTGTTAACCTCTGAAGGTACAATTCAGTTAAAGAACTTGAGGTAGAAGATTCTCTGGGAAGTGCAGTGGAACCCATAGAGGTTCTCTTAAGTGTGATAGGCAGGCAGGTGAGAACCCAAGAAGATATGACAATGGGAGCAGGGATTAGATGGGCACAGTTTCTGACTACAAGTCCAAGTCACTATGGGACCTGAAAAAGCCAAAGATAAGAAGTGTGACAACTTTTTGACCATAGCCTCATGAGACTCACTTCATTCTGGTGAGCTCTAGACTCTTGACAAATGTACATTAATTTAAGCCACCAGAGCTATGGCAGATTCGGTTGTATGAGGAAGGAGGAAGGGGGACAAACCTGGAGAAATGATATTCACCTTCTACTTGTCCTAAAACTCTTGTTTCTTTTTTTGCTTGGCCCACAGTTTCAAGTTCCATGAATGCTTCCAAGTAAAGCCTCCCCTCTGACTTGATTCAGACTGTTCCTTGGGGCTCCTGCCACCCCCTGCATCTTCTATGAGTTCATTGTGTGAGTGTCCTGAATCACCTCTCCCACATTCTGGGAACTCCTCATGGGCATGAACAGGTTCCTATTCATCTTGCATAGGAGTCATTACTTTTGAATGAATACACCAAAGAGGATACGCCAGTTCTCTTTCAGATGCTCAGCGTTTTGAAGCTTTCTAGACAGCACTGAGGCAAAACATGTATATTTCCTCCAGAGGATCATTACATCATTACTGTCTTTTCCTCTGGTCCTTATGCATGGACATTTGTGGAGATGATGCAAGGTCCTGTGGACCCAGACAGGTTCCTATGGAGGGACAAGGTCTTGGAAATGTCCTGATCTAAGTGCAGGCATCCCTTCATTCTAGAAGAGCCCTCCTCGAACTGGCAGCTTACCTAATGAGCTATTGTAGCATCATAAAAAAAATTTCTTCTCTTTTAGGGACAGCAAGTTTTCTGATAACATCCAATGCCCAAACAAGCTAAAGTACTATCTAAAAAGGGAAGCTCTTCCTTTAGGATGCTGAGGAAATGCCATTGCCAGACATCATATAGCACTTTAGAAGGTACTCCAAAGTTTTAGCAAGGGCTAATTGTAAACATCTGCTCATGCTTATGAAAATCATCATGAAGGGATATAGTTCACCACTCTGCTTCCAACAGCTGTTAGACTGTGGGTTATTTTAGAGATATTCCTAAGTTATCTTTGTTTCTTTTTTGCTTTTGCTTTCTGTGTTTTTGTTTCTGCTTCTCCAATAAGCAATACTATGATGCCTGTATCGACTTTGGATAGATACCCAGATGTCTAAGTCCCTGGAAACAACAAGGATCATTTACCCCCTTTTGCTGTGGGAGAGTTTTCCTCTCTGGAGTCCTTTATTTTAGCATTTGTGATTTGATTCATATCTAGTGGTAAAGCTGTACACAGCTCACATGTCATCACTGAAAAAACACTTTAGATATTGATGGGAGAAGACTTCTAAGATCTGGATGGTTATTCTTTATCAATATATAGTTCCATATTACAGATGTAAGGTAACTTAGCTGAAAATGTATATTGATGATTAAAGTAAATGTTGAGGGCTTCAGGGGAAGGAAGCACACACACACACACACACACACACACACACACACACACACACACATACACACACACACACACAGTCCCCAGTCCCCAAAGCAGTATGGTGAGGATTATGGAACTACGTTTTCCTATGAGCCATTATTTTTCCTAACTATGTGCTATATGTTTTAGTATTCCTGCCTCTACCTTTTGGGCGATGGTCTAGTGGGCTTAGAAACTGCTGTATTTTGCCTCTTTCAGAAATTTGTAATTATGTACCTGAGAAGTCTGTCAAAAATAGAAACCCAACCAAGAAACTTGACTCAGAATTTAAGTACACACCCTGAAGACTTTTACTTCTAGAATACTTTTTCATATACAATATAATCAGAATCCTGTCTGAATTTTGCTAAACATTTTTTTAAAGTCATTGTCAGGGATCTAAACTCATGCTTTCTAAGTGGTAAACATTTGCCGCTCATGAAGTAAATATCACTGATACCATCTCAAAACATCCTCAGAGGAAGTTTGGGGTGGGTAGGTACCAGTCATCCAGTCACTAACTATTGATGGCAGAGACATAACCAGATTCTAATTTCTTTATCCCCAATTTTTGGTTGTTTCTCCCTTTCTAGGTTCACTAGATACCATCTTCTCTTAATATCACCTTAGAAGTCCAAGACAGGGATGCTAATGTTCCTCCCCTAACTTTGCCCTCCACACTCAACCTGCTTGCAACTGCAAGGAAGGGAACAGAGACTAGCCAGTTACTTTCTAAATGGAAGGAGTCTGGGAAACAAAATCATGTCCACAGGAGATGTGAGGCCCCGTCACTCCTACATTTGATACTCATTGAAGAGGGTGATGTGAGATTGCTCAACTCCGGATCTTAGTTCCACTACTTTAGAGAAGATAATCTTCCAGAAGCAAAGTTTTGGGACAGCCAGTTATTCTAAAGGATGCCATGGCATATTGGTTGGAGGGCTTTCCTATACTGTGGCCCAAAACTTGTTCAGTCAAGTAGAAAAGAGCTGTAATTCTAAGGTCTGGTCAGAGCTTATAGCCAGCCTTTTATTATTTTAAGAAATTTTTTCTTGCTATCCATAGATATGGTGGTGTGGATGGAGCAAGCCTAGGGTTCTGGGAGACAGCCACATTCTTGTAGAAATAACAACCTTCTTCTGTACACAGCACTGTGGCCTCTGGGGCAGTGCTACTGCATTCCAGAACTCTACCCAACTAGATGGATAGACATGATTTCATCTCATCAATTATTGACAGAGAGTGGAGACTCCAGTAATTATGTACCTAGTGTAGCTTTTAAGGGAGACGATCCCACCAAAGACCCATGAAAGTGACACTTTGCTTGAATAATACATCAGCTGACATGTGCAGAGACTTGTGCACTAGCTTTATACCTCCTCACCTTCCAGAGTGCATCCTCCTTCCAGAGGCCCCACAGCAAGAATGTGAGCCTCCTGCCCCCGTGACATCTGTGATTGCCCAACTGAGCTTAGCCATGTTCTAAGAAGTCAGTTCTGAGCATTTTCAATAAAACAGAGCCATGTCCTCGAGCAGTAAATGCCTCCCAAAGACAATCAGACAGAACTGCATTGTTTCAGAGAAAAGGCCCCTCACATAGTGGCCACGTGAGCCTGTGATTAATCCACCCAGAGGATGTACAGGAGAGTGGGAGCTGGCATCTTTCCTGTGGATGGGGATGCTTTTAGACTAAGGTTTGCATTGGTTCTGCACATACAACCCCCCCCCCACAAAAAATACACAAGCTTCATTGTGCCCTTGCGTTTCCAGTGTGAGTTGGCTAGTGAGCAGGGAACCTCCTCTTTTCGTCTAGGTAAACTGTCTTATGAAAACTTGAATGTTTTCTATACTTCAAAATTATGCAGTTTTATCTGGTAGTGTTTCCCAGTGAGTAGAGGTCTTTGGTGCCAAGGCTGATGTATGGAACCCACACTGTAGAAGGAAAGAACTGAGTCCTGCAACTTATGCTCCAATATTCACACATATACTACAACATGCATGTACCTATCTCTCTCTCCCCCTTGAATAAAATGTTTTACACTATGCTGCCTACACTTACATTTCCAAAAGTGCACACTGTGAACTATAATATCAGAAACAGAATACTGGGCAATGGGTTGTTGGGACATCATCATCTTTGGATGCACTTTGTGTATATTCTCAATCCTCTTAAAGGTAATATTTACACAAATTCTGGATCTCTTGGAATAGTCTAGGTAACTCGCATGTATATATGAGGGTCCCATCCTCCACCTGATTGCTGTGGAGGAAGAGAATTGTCCTGGAACCAATGTTGCGTAAGTAGAACACATAAGTAGAATTGTGAGAGACTGAACAGAGGGATGGAAAGAAGTGTGATGGGTGAGTGTCAGCAGTGACTGGCCCTGAACCTTAGACACCTTATCTGGGTTTCTGCCCCTCCCCATGCACTTAAGACTTCTCTGGAGAATACAACATGCAAAATTGTATATGAATATGAATTACTCTTCTTCATCTATCTCTACCTTCATGCTTGCAGTCTGTCTGGTGGAAGATGATATTTTGTGTTTGACCAACTATAAAAAAAGTTTTTAACATCACCTCAAAAACTGGTGGCCTCTCAAGCTACTTCAGATCACTGGGCTGAATTGATCATGTCACTGAAACAGCAAATGAGTAGGGATGGTTTAGGGCTAATTAGGAATTCAACTAATTGCTAAGAAGTAACCACAACCACTGGGTGTAGGAAATGAGTGTCAGACGTCATAATTTTTTAAACATCTATTTTTTATTATTCTTAATGAAGTATGTATATACCTGTGTGTTTGTGTATGAGCATGTGCATGTGACTGCAGGTACACAAAGAGGAGAGAGGTGTTGAATGTCACCATCCTGGCAGTCCCTGAGCTAAAGATAAAGATTGTTTTGGGCCACCCAATATGGGTATTAAGATCTGAATGCTGGCCTTCTGCAAGAACAGTTCATACTCTTAACCACTGAGCCCATCTCTCCAACCTCCTAGAGTCCACAGCATAAGGACTACCAGAGTCTTCAGTTCATATCATTTAATATCTAGATCCCTCAATGTCTGAATTAAAGGTATGCCTTAGCCTTTGAGGAAAGCCCAGCTCAGAATGCAGCAACTCCATGTCTTCCAAAAGCAAGCCTTCTATCTAGGCAGGGGAGAATGAACTGGTGTTTATTTTTATAACCTAGCATCGCTCAGAACACGCCTGAAAACTCAAAAAACAAAGCAGAGAAAGTAGTGACCCTTTATTTTGTGCTCAAGGCCTTTTAATGGCATAAAACATCTCCTTGTTCCTTTATTTTGTAAGAGCACAGAGCTCTGAATGGGACCTTTTATAACTGGAAATTCCAGCATAGTTCCCCTTGTCCCTGACTCGTTTCCATGCCAGATGACAGCCTTGGAGGCTTTGAAGTTGCATGTTTGAAGGAAGTGCAACCCACCCACACCTCTGACTCCACATGCCTACCCATATGTCAGCTCAGACTTTTGGAAGGACAGTGGGCTGCCTTGGTAAGGAGGCTTCTGGCTGGAAACTGATAGTACCTGGAGTCTAGAGCATGGTGATAGCTCATGATCCAACATGCCATGTGGCTGAGTCTGCTAATGACAGTATTTCCCAAAGCTCCATCTGTACAGAGAGGTTTAGCTCAACAATTTAAAGAACCCATTCAAGTTGCCTGTGGGTCCTGGCTATAGAAAAGGTATATAACAGCAAGGACTTTTCCTGTGTTGTGTAGATCCCAACAGAGCCTAGTCCTTCCTTAGGGAACAGTGTGTGTTTCACATTCCTTTTCACCTCATTTGTATGTGACCAAGGTTCTAAATACATCTGGATTTTCCAGGGCTGCATGGATTAGAAATGCATCCAAACACAGGGATGGCTTTTTACCCCAGTAAGGAAATGAAAATATGAACAATGTTTTAAAAATCAACACATATTGTATCATTGCAAGTTTTGATAATCCTATGCGGCTATCTGCATTGAACAGAGGAGGAAACTGGAAAAGTTTAAGTTAGAGTTAGTGAGCAGAAAGATGAAATTCACAACAGAAAGAGATGAGATTCACACGCACCTCTATTTAATTCCATCAAGGGCTATTTCTTTTAAATCTTGTTTATTTTCAAACCAGTGTACTGTACTCTTAGTCAGTAAGATCTGTGAATAGTGCATCTTGGGGGAATTAATTTTTAATTTTTCATCCTCTGTATGTTCTCCCTGTTGATGATGTTTGTACTTCTTCCTACCTCCTCAGAAATTCAGAATTATTGAGGTCTCCCCATTTCTCCCTCAGCAAAAATGCATTGCAGACTTGTAAGCTCTTTATGTACAGATTATGGACATTAACAAGTCACCTTGCTTTCTTCCACTTGGAATGCCATAACAAAATGCCACAGCCTCAGAGGCTTAAAAACAAGAACATTTTTTTCCAGTGATTTAGAGGCTAGGAAGTCCAAGTCCAAGGCAGTTTGTGTCTTTTCAGGACCTACTTTAATGTTTATAGATGATGCCCTTGAGATGTGTGCTCATGTGCTAGAAGGTCCAAATGCGCCCCCACCCAGACCCTCTGATATAAGGGTCTTCTCAGTCTTGTGAACCAGTCCTCGAGACCTAACCACCTTCCAGAAGATACACACCCTCATAATATCAACTTGGGGTTTATTAATTTAGCATGCGGTTTTTAGAGACACAAGCTTGCAAGTATGGCACATTTCCTATGTAAACATCCCTTAAACTCATGGGAGATGTATAACCATTATCTGAAAACCACCCCAGGCAGGCCTTATGTCTGAACAAATTCTATAATCTATAACCCAGATAGGCATTGGGCCTTCAAATGAAAGAATGGGGAGGAGGGATTTCAGAAAGCAGCCTACACAATTTGAAGATACGTTCCCCAGATTCATGTGCTATTTTTTCAGTCTACTGATCTATCCATTTATTATTCAAGGGTTGTTACAATTCAGTGCAACCTCATTTACCTATTTTGGGGGATTTTTTTTCTTTAAACTTTCATGTGATATCTAAATTTCTTTCAAAATTAGGGAATCCTCCCCCCCATTTGTGTTCTGATTCCTAGTGTCAGGTTATATTTCTAAGTCTGTAATCTGTTTTTAGTTGCTTTTTTTTCATGATATCATCTTTATTGAATTAAGCAATTATAAAGTGCTAAAAAGGAGACATTTTCTGTACATATAAAACTATAATTGTGTACAATTTGACATGTCTATCAAAGGCCTCCAGTAAGATCTAGTTGGTTGAGTTGCTTTTTAAGATATTGGTAAGGCCACTTTTCACTCTTTTTGGAATGTATAGCCAAACTTTTATAGGACCATTTATTGATTAGAATGTTCTTCCCTCAAAGTCTGTGTTATCTTTTTCCCTTTGTTAAAATTTAAGTGACTATAGATAGGTTTTTCCCTAGTCTCTCCTATTATATTGGTTGATGACCCTTTGTGTGTGTGTGTGTGTGTGTGTGTGTGTGTGTGTGCGCGCGCGCGCGTGCAAGGGCCAGGATGTTTTGCTTATTTCAGCTTTGTAATATATTTTGAAGGCCCATATTGTTTTCCCTCCATATTTGTTCTTTTTTAGCAAAATTATTATGCTTATCTTTTCATTATCAAAAATACACAAAGTGCTCAAACTACTCAATGGCTTGAAAGTGAATATTCCCATTAAAGATGACAAAGGACCGGAATAGTAATTTCTTTAAAAAGGGGATACAAATTTAGCCAATGTAGGCAATAGGCACATATTAAAAGTGCCTTATATATAATAATCAGATAGATACAATTGAGGCCACTGAAATATTCCCCCATATTAGATGGATTGGCTATCAAAAGAGTGAAAGATAATGAATTTTGATGAGGACAAAAAGTACCCTGTTGATTTTATTACATAGTGGAGTTGATGTGGAAAGCAATATTTTGGTTCCTCAGGATAGGACCACAGTACAGTCCATCAAACTTATCACTGAGTACATATTGAAAGGAATTATAGTGGACATGCCAAAAGAAGGTTGATCTTTCTATGTATAAGGTAGCAGTACTCATAAATAACCTAAGTATATAAGAATGGGTGAATATATTTAAATGGTGGTATATGTAACCAGTGGTATATTATTGTAAAAAAAGGAAGACAAAGAAAAAATGGGAAATCCCACCATGTATGACAACCTGGGTAAACCAGTAGATATCACATTAAATAAAATGAGCCAGTTGCAAAGAAGTAGTACCAATTGGTTTTGCTTATATGTAGAATCTAAGGTAGATGGGCTCCTAGAAATACCAAGTAAAGTGGTAAAATTACTAGATTTGAGAGGGATGAATTGGTAGAAAGAGTATGTGGCTAATGGATGCAGAGCTGTAGTTGGATATTGAGAATCCATCCTGGTGTTTTATGGCAGTGAGTTAACAATAAGCCAGAGATTTCTCAACAGCAAGAAGAGTCTTTAAATGTTCTTACCACATGGAAATAATTATATCTGAGGTGACATAGATGTTATTCACTGTGTTTTGGTCAGGGATATGCATATGCTGAAATGTTGCTTTGTGCCTCATAAATATATTCCAGCATTATTTGCAAATTGCAAATAAAATGGAGCTAAATTTTCAGGAGAGGAATTAAATGCAGCAAAGAGTGTGGGGAATATCAGCTATTTTTTCCATCTAGCTATGGAAACATGAAATTTGCAGGTGCCTTAGGAGCCTGTGCATGGATTTTGTTTCATATCTGCTGAGCACCAAATCTTGTGGTACATGAGATAAAGACATGTAAAGACTCAGTCATGTCCTCAAGAAAAATCACTGTCTGGCAAAAACAAGGAAGCAACATGGAAAGAAATAAAAGCTTAGTTTACCTGTGACATATGTACAGGAAGACTATGGATGTATGGCCTTTGGTTAAAACCTTGCCAGGTGGAATAAGAATCAAAATTTTAGATACATTCACACAGCAGGAACAGAATGAGAAATCAGAGATGAAAACAAGTCAAGTGTTAAGAATAGTTATGACAAAAACATAAAAGAAGATAGAAAATGTCCCTGAATAGTTACCAGTAGCCTCACAATGTCAGTGAGTTTAAAGTTCTTTTATATGTGAGCAATTTCAAGTACAAGCATGGAGAATAATTTACACATGGGATGCTTCTGTGGGCAACATCTACTCTCAATGTTTCATGTGAATGGTCTTGTTCAATCTTTGGTACCATTGTATGTTAGATTCTTGACTTATTCCCAGAGAATATGTAAGCAAAGTCATGTAGTGTGTCCATGGTAGAGATGGCTTTCTCCCAAAGAAAATTCTCAACATACATGCCTTCTACATCTCAGATTTTATGGGATAATTTCTCTGGATCCTGGGATTGTCCTCTCTGTGCACAAGAAACTCATAAATATGGAGGGCAAATGGTAATCTTGGACACAGTATTTATTCTTAGACTGACAAGCATTTCAGTTCAAGCCAGCAATGCCAGAATGGCAAATACTATTTTACTGACCTGGAGGCCTCAACCCATGGGCAGGGTTATGCTCAAGTTTTGAGAAACATTGACTCTAGTGGAAAGAGAGACTGTATGGAAAATGACCTCACTGACTAGTGAAGGATTGAAGCTGCAATGCCTGGCTTAGATTTTGGCCTCACTCCACCCTTTCCTCCTCCCAGGCTGCTCCTGTGGCCATGTGGCTCAATCCCAAGGCTCATATACAAAGTGGCCTTCTGTGCACAGGGAGGTAGCTGCTGGCAGATGACTGTTGCATCCATTCTGCTCCAAGGAGGAGGAACTCACCAATTTCAGTAGCAATCTACAAGATCATCCAAAAAGTCTAAGGTATATTTATATTATGGCCTTATTTCCCCTGTCATGAACATCACTGAAAGAAAATGGTGACTCATTGAGAAATTTCACTGAAAGGAGCAAATAATCACAGGGCGTGACTTTCTCCATCAGCACAGTAATGTATTATTTTTTGTTCCAGAAAACTCAGACTTCTGTACCAGCTTTGAGAGGCTAGCAAGCATCATTTTATTTCTTGCACATGAGAAAACTGAAATCAGAAAGTTCATAGGAGAAAGAGCCAAGATTGTCAACTTGGTTCATTTGACTTTGGTTCTGTACTTTTCTTCTCTGTAATTTTACTTTCCTGGGTCTTCTGAATTCAAGTCCTTTGCTATGATTCTTGGCCTACCTTTTACTATTGAGCTTATTATAAGCCAGGATACCATTTAGCTTGTGTGGTCCAGTGTCGCATTTTGTTGTTAATGGGTGCTTCATGGTCAGTGGCCATGCCACAGTGGTTACAAAGTATTTTGGTTATTGTTTGTGTTCTCTTACAAAAGTTTTCTATTATTTTACTGCTCTAAACCAATCATGATGTGTCAACTTATAGGATCAAATAGCAAGATGATATCTATTAGAAAAAGCAATAAAACTAGAGATCAATTTGGGTAAGAAAAAATCCAACATAAAATGTATAAATCTTAAGTCTGAGACATTTCTAGAAAAGAATGAGTTATTAAGTTCCACACTTGCTAGGAGCCAATGAAGAAGAAAAACTGGCTGAGTATAGAATGCACTGTTTTCATGAGAGCCATAAACCAAAAGCATAGTAGATACAGAATTATCTTCCCAGGTACTTTAAAATAGAAACACTGTAATTCATCTGCCATGTCCTTTAATCTTTATGGAACAGATTAACAATGTGTTCAAAGGCTTGTTTTCAGAGGTTGCTTAAACTAAGGTACCTAGAATTCCAGACTTGCTTCTCCAGGGCATTTAGTATTTTGGTGACATTTTGATGTTATACATTTGCTCTCTATAGGTATAGAAATTTCTATCATATATGTTGCATTTCTTAATCGGTTCTTTTATTGTACCCTGAAACATGGAAAACCCAGTTTCCTTTATCTCATTTTAAAATATAATGCTTGTGAAGATAGATAGGTGATAAATAAATAGATGATAGATAGAAGATATATTGCTGATAGATAGATGACAGAGTGCTACCATGGAATGAATTATAGATCTAAACAGAAGGCTGAGATGCTCAGACATGATCCCAGAACAGCTTAGTGAGCATTGTGACATAGGCATTCCCAATGCGGTGCTAAGGGGTAGAAAAGAACCATCATTATTTTGGAGAAGGCTAAAAATGGATACTTACTGGAGTGATGATCAACTCCAGGCTTGACACAAATTATTCAAAGAAATTGAAATATAGAAAGAGATTGTTAATAGAAAACCATACTAATTACATAGCATAGGACAATAATGGATAATATGCTTTGGGCATGTTCTGAGGTTTTTAAAGATCTCACTCAGTAAGACTTTGCCAGTAACGCACAGCATTAAACTATATCATTCATGACACAATCAAGAATCCAGCCCAGGGATTATCTTTTAAAATTAAAATTTAATATTTGACTAAATATTTTTAAATATGAAATGCATCATAAATTTGTGTGTCATCTTTGCACAGGAGCTATGCTAATATTCGATGTGTTGTTGCAACACAGTTGTGCTGCCAAAGCTAGCACTGCTAATTTAAATTTGAAAAAAGTTTTTTTTTCTGATTTGTGTTCATTTTTCTCTGTTAATGTATTGATGGGAGAGAGAAGGTACAGAAATTCACTGTCATGTGCTGGGTACGTGCAGAACTATCTGCTATACTGTAGACCACTCCTCTTGGATATAGCATTTTTGTTTTTATTAAGATTAAAACACCAGCAGTTTATGTTACAGCTCCCATGATGTACTCCACAGAACAGGGTTAAGCCTTACATTCATGGTTTTGCATAGCTCCCCTCTATGGGATTTATGCCTAATTCACATGACCAAGATAGACTGCTTCTTTCAACCCAGTTGCATAGATGCTAAACCAAAGCATCAATTTGCAAAAGACATACTCTACTATGACATTTTTCTTTTTTTAATTTTGGGGAGTGGGAAGCTCACACTGTCATAGAAATGGAATGCCTTGGTTTTTATCAAGTTTAGGTTAAAGCTTTGTGTATGTGTGTGCGTGCATGCTTGCATGTGTGTTTGTGATGCTATGAGCTGTTTTTAAACTAGAGAGAAAAATGAAGTATTTACAAATATTGATTTAATTGAAATGTGTTCCTGGGGCTGAGCTTAAGGAGGCAAATCTTTGATGGAACTTAATAACTTCTAAAGATTTAGGTTCCATTATCTCACATTTTCAATTTCTACAAGAGCAGTGGAGATTAGTGTGATTGTAAGTAAACTTACAATGCAAATTTAATAGATTTGAGAATTTAGTCCAATAAGTGAATACATCATAAATTTGACACAGCAAAATAACACAAATAATTGTCTACATATACAAATTTGATTTTCCTTTTTTTTTTTTTTTTTTTTTTTTTTTTTTTTAGTATATTCTTTCTTTTTCCATAGAAAAGAACTTTTGACCTTATTTTTTTTTCCAGGAAGAAAAACAAAAACTAGAATCCTTATTTTGGAGTTTTTAATAAATTCCCCAGTCAGAGATTTACACTTACATCTCTTGTTTGTTAATATTGGGCCATCCCAGCCAATCAATAGACTTAGAATACTGAGTTTCCTTCAGCAGTCTAAGTTTACCAGATTCCTGCTCTGCTATGAGCTGAAGCTCATTAAGCACCTTCTTTGCTGCAATAGTCATTTTCTCTCATTCTAGTTAAAGGATCCTTCACTCATACCATGTTAAATGATTTTGCACTGCACAAGAAGTGCTGAAGCATTTTCGTTTTGGCTGATGGCAAACCACACAGGAATGGGGTTTTACTTTTAAAGAAGAGTTTGTGCCTGCCCTGGGTCTCTGTTGCTTCATTTCAGTATTCTTTGCCAACTCAACATTCTCCAAGAAAGTGTAAATCCTACCATAGCAAGCGAGGTGTTGAATATGTACCTTGGCTCATGACATCACCTTTGGGTTAGGACCTCAAACTGTGTGAGTTTAAGCATATAGATACTGGCTCCTAAGATGCCAGAGTTTATAGCTACATACTTTGAGCTTGAAATTCATATGAGGAATGGAGAATAACTAACCCTTCTGCCTCTCAGACAACTATTCTGTCACCCCAAGGGAGTGTGCTGTTCCAGAATTCCAATGAATAGGAGGTTTTACACCTGATACTGCTACTGATTTGAGCCAAGGACTTGGGACTTGGGGTTATGATAGGACTCTCTACATAAGTCTGATAAGTCAGTTGACTGCATTGCTTCTGAAGAAGGTGTACTTTTTGTTAAGTGGCTTCAGGCTCTCCAAGGTCATGAAGCAGATACACATCTGAAATTCTATTATTATAAGATAGGCTGAACAGGTTGTTAACAAGTTCCTGAGAACAGACTGTTAGTAAAATCGTTTTAGTTTGGTGGTTATTGAGATGGAGTGGTGGTGATTTCTAGTAGACAATCTAGCACAGTCTAGGAACATTTTCAGTTGTGACAGCTGTAGAAAGTGGGCAATAGTAAGTAGCTCAGAGTAGTAGAAATGAGATGCTGCCTGCATTACACATCCTATCTGGTTCATAATCATGATGTGGTCTTCAAGGAATTAAAAAAGCTTATTTGAGAAAATATAGGGAAGCATTATCAAGATTCCCATGCCTCTTATAGGACATCAAGCCAGCAACACAAGACAGAGTCACCCTTTCCAAATTTCATCAGGGTCTTCTGTTTGAAAAAAACATAGTTTCCAGGATTATTTTGTGTGTGTATATGCGTGTGTATGCGTGCATGCACGAGAGAGAGAGAGAGAGAGAGAGAGAGAGAGAGAGAGAGAGAGAGAAGCAACATGCTCCTGGGCTCTACTCAGTGGCAGTAGGGTCCAACATGAAATAGGTTTCACTCGACAGAATGCAGAACACAAGAGGCACGTGAACAGCCTGTAGTAACTGCTGTGGAGTTCTGAAAAATTCCATGGAGAAATCTGGACATAATAAACTGTTTCTCCGAAACTAGTTGGTTTTTTTTCTTTTAGAAAATACAAATTATCAGCATTATTCACTCAGTTGCATACAAAATTCCAAACTTGAAGAGAGTACTTGGCTTTCTTTTCTGGTTTGTAGACAGCAGGTGCAAAAGTCTCAGATACCCACAAGACTGTCTTAAGAGGAACAGTGTGTAAGACATGAAGAAGAACAGCTATTTGCCCCAAGCAAATTCTTCCAGAGTCATGCAAATCAGCTATTTTTTTGAAGCACATCTTGACATGGCTTTTGTTTGTTAGACTGTGAAAGATTTTAGAGAGAGCTGTGGAAAGTAAGACTGGGGGACAGTCAGGTAGAGGTGTTGAAAGGTGGTCCCATTATTTTGAAATCTTGCTTTCCTCATCCATCAACAACACATTCCCCCCTTCCACACTTATTCTGATATTTAAACTAGTCTATAGCTCCATTGTCCTTGCATATTCTACTGTGGAGGCATCCATAGCAACCCACTAATCTCTCCCTAAGCCACAGGAAGCCAGGCTCTTCTTGTATTTGCTTATAAAGAACTGCCCAGACCTTCTCTGGCACTTTTTTTGCTCAGATGTCAGCTGCATGAAGTCACATGGTAACCACAGAGAGACTTTATGCTGTGCACCACCGTTTAGTGTTAACAAAGCGCTAATGCTGCCTGGCGTGAATAAGGCTAGTTATTGTGGCCAAACTTTGGAGAGGTGCAAAGGGCCAAATGTCAGACTGCCAGTTAAGCAGCAAGGTGGAAAATTCTTGCCTTCCTTTTGGCTCAGATGAATTGGTTGGTTTAAAAGAAATTAAAATGAAACAGGCAACAAGAAAGATTTTATATTTTTAGTAAAGTTGCACTAACATTACCACCCACACCATTGATAGCCAAATATTGAATCTTCATGTACTCATATTCATAAAAGGATTTCATGGTGTCCATTCTTTTGCTGAGCAATGTTTAACCCAAGGTCAATGTTCAACCTCTGCCCCAAAGGTCATGTTGAACTAATTATCTTCAAGGATTTATAGTGAGTTATAGAATGTTAATGGTATAAGTATCAATCTTCTATTACACAGTAAAATCATCCATCATCTACTCACTAGAGCCTCAAATATCACAATATGGAATTTGGCCAGATAGAACATCTAGGATGTTGCAAACTGAACTGACACCCAGATCTTCTGACCTACAGTGGTAGACTTTGTATGAGCAGCATGCTGCTTCTTATTTGTTTCAGTGAAGGATTTTTACAGAGAAAGGTTGTATGCTGGATGAGTTGTCCCTTTAGTTTGATAATGGTGATATTCTAATTGGTCTCATTGAAGTATTTCTATACAGAGAGATTAACTCAGCTTAAACACAGGCCAGTCTATGTTATATCTATGGTTAGAAAAGACCTTATTTTGCAGCTTAGTGGCTGTCCTCAGATATTCCCAGTCAGTATTTTCCTCAGAGCTTTTGCCTGAGGTTCTTAACATTTCAAAGAGTTATGGAAAGAGCTGGAGTGGGCTATTTTATTGTATTTAATAGATGGTCAAATTGTGTCACAAGGATATAAAGGATATAACTCATCTAAAACCACATTCAACATTTTATGGCTCCCGAGGCAGATTTCTGGGCATTTTTGCATGTAAATTCTACAAGAGTCTCTCTCAATCTCTCTCCCACCTTTCCTCCCTGCCTTCCCATTTACCTCTCTTTCCCTTCTTCCTCTCTTCTCCCTCCCTCCCTCCTACCTCTGTCTTTTCCTTTTCCCCCTATTTGCTGAGATTTTGCATGAATTCTCTGTAAAAGAGAACTGCTGGAGTCTGAGGAGATGGTAAAGTGCTTGCTGTACAAACGTGAGGGCCCGCACTCAATCCCTAGAATTCACATTAAAAAAAAAAAATGAGGGAATGATGGTGAGTGAGTATAGCCCTAGTGACGAGGAATGAGAGCAAGCAGGAAGAGAGAGAGAGCATAAGTGGGCAGGGTCTATCTTTTAAAGGGGTCCTTTGTACCTGCATGCATGCTGTGCAACCATTGAACATTGGGCTGACCAGGGTACTACCTGAGTGCAATCTTCCAGGTGATAGGCAGGCCAGCATGATTCCTGTAACCTTATACTGCCTATTTGTTACCATGAAAGATCTTTCCATTTTCTGATAGCTTCTTCAATTTCTTTCCCGCTCTCTTTCCCACTGTTCTTCTGGGGCAGACAGGACTTTTCCTGTCTCCCTCTTTCTTCTCTTTTGTCCTCTTGCCTCCATAAGTGGCATCAAACACATGTATGCATAACTGCACACAGTAACACACACACCAAAGCAAAGTAAAACAATAGCAAATACAGAGCAAATGCAGAGATAACTATAATAAAGTTTAAAAAATAACCAGTATTGACTCCCCAGTACACCGCATGCAGGATTATGCTACGAGAGCTTGGTCCTCTCTGGATGTATTTATTAATCTTGGAGCCATGATGTTAGAAAGAGTGTCTTTTCACTTTAGAGCTCAATTTCTATACAATCTTCTCAAATTAAATGTAATCACACCCAAAAGGAAAATAAAATATAGAAGAGAATAATTCTCTTTGTTATAAAACATGATTTTCTTTCTTATCAAACTATTAAAATCTCACCGATCAATGAAAACCTGCAAGTATTTTGCCTTGAGCATCTTACCAATGGCATCCTGCCCCTCCTACAAAATCCCCATGAAAGTATAATCTTTGACAATTAAATGGCAACTTTAGAGAGCCTCAACAAGGTAGTTAGAGGAAACACAGCAGTCCAAAAAGGGTCGGTCTCAACTGAAAGAACATGCCAAAATATTGGAATGTTATCTTGCAAAGTTCTTTTTTCAAGCTAGTCATTTTGACCATCTACTTCACACATGTTTAGCAACCATCAATGGGGCATCCTTAATATCATGCTCTGGATTTTAATCTCGGGCATCCTCCTACCTCAAAAGCCAAGATGAGAAAATTGGTGTCCAAGGTAGCAATCCTTGTCTAATAAAGGATAGATTCTCTAAATGCTGGCTTCTGCCAGGGGCCTTCACCAATCGTTGTGGAAGAAATCCTGGGAATTTACAGCTCTGGATCCCTGTGATAATTCTCAAGAAGATGCTTTTCACATCTGCTTCTTGTTAGTTTGAGACTCTGTTCTTGGGGCTGGCAGTGTCTTCCATCTCTTACGTGTGTGCCACCTGAAAGACAGCTCCTGTGATAATCACACATTGTTTTTGTGTGATTATTGTTATGCTAAGACTCTGTGCTGTCTCCCCATGTATAATTGTTGTGCTTTCCAATGGAATACAAACTTACTCAAAACTTCATTGTATTATAATCTCAAAAATGAAAAATAATGAAAAATTATGTGTAATGCAAACACAACACTTAACCTGCAAGGTTTCTATTTAAAGCTGATAAGAAATTACCAGCTTCTAATTTATAAAAATACCAAGAAATTTGTTTTGCTAAAATCAAAGTATTTATCAAAATACTACAATATATAATAAAAGTTGCAAACACAAGTGATAGAATTGGTAAAGTTAGTCTGTCATTCAGAATTATATTGTAGCAAAATTTTTTGAAGAACATACCCAAGACAGTTCATCTCTGGAAGAAATGGCATTTGAAAACTAGTAGAAGTGGTCTAAAAATTTTTCTTAAACTTGGAGAAAAGTTACTCCCATCTTCATCACTGTATTTTTAAGTACCTTGCACATCACAAATATTAAAGTACAAAGATAGAGTTGTTTTGTGGTGTAGATAGAGATTGGCTGCAGGACACCATAGATGCCCAAATCTTTTGGTGCTCATGTCTCTTGAAAGAAGCAGTATAGTATGTACATACCTGGGTACATCTTGCAATACACTCTGTATTAGGTTTAACACCTAATACAAGAATGTACTCTGCAGACAGTTGCTATATTATATTGTTTAAGGAATGATGCTAATATATATTTGTTAATTGATTCCAATTATAGCTTTTAATTTTCATGAAAAATTCATGAGAAATTTATTATCCATCCTTTAAAGGTACTCCAGGATTGTCTAATATTTGTTAAAAAGGCTCACTGATTTCCATTCTTTTCTTTCTAGCCAATCACCTCATTTAAATAACACAAGAATGTAGATAAATGCATGTGGTGATATTTTGTGCTTTAACAAATAAATCTAGCCTGAACATCAGAGTAAGGAGCCAGTCACTAGAGAGACTTTTTCCCTTTATGGAATCCTCAGACAGAAGAGAGCAAGATCCTGTCTCTAGGAATCCTCAGACTGAATGCCATGAGCTCCTGTCTCTTCCTGCCTTATATTCCTCTCTCCACTGAGCCATATCACTCTTGTCTCCACCTCCCTAGTGCTGGGATTTAAGTCATGTGACAACTAAGTACTGAAAAATTAGGTCAATCTAGTGTAGCCCAGGGTGGCCTTGAATTCACAGAGATTTGTCTGCCTCTGTCTCCAGAGTACTGGGATTAAAGCATCACCCCTGCCTGGCCTCTATGGCTAACTAGTGTGGCTAGCTCTATCCTCTGGTCTTCAGGAAAGCTTTATTTGTTAAAGAACAAACAAACAATCACTGCAAATGCAAACTATGCTCAACAGTCCTGGCTAAATTTCTGTGACAGTAAATCTCAGAAGTTGAGACCTGACATTCAGTTAGCCATCCTAATTGTTCAGCCTGCTATTGATAAAAGGACACAGACAGCACATGGCTAACTTCAATGGTTGGAGAAGTAAGTGGGTTATACTGATATTTAATAGCCATATCCACTTGCCTTCATTCTTTCCAAGTTCCTTAGGTAAGAATGTGAGGTGCACATTGTATATGTGTTGACCTTGGGGCCAGTCCTTAGTCATGGCTTCTGATATATGACTTTTTGATGTTACATTTGTTCTTTACCTCTGTCTGCTGATTGTAAGAACTTTTCTGTCTCATATAGGCAATTGCATTAAGAAATATAGGGCTGTATTTTTTCTATTCCAACAGTTAGGTAGTTCCACTGAGATCTGTAGGGACACTCTTCTGGAAAGACTTTATGTGGGTTTTCCACAGCCTGCTATTCTCCCCAGCACACAGGAAACTGGTCCTTTTTTCTTCCTAGTTGCATTTGCCACTTACCCTACTGCAAACAGGAATTAAGACTTTAGACAGCTGCTTACTACATAAAACTTTCAAGTTAAATATTACCATTACATTTCTTAGGGAAAAAGTTCACTGGGCCAGATTAGCCAAACTAATATAAATATGAAGTAATGCCAGTGGCTGCCTGCAGAAGGTTTTTTCAACTTTCCATTTGACTTCAGCATTCAGTGTGCTGAGGTGTCTATGACACTCTGCTCTGTGGCACATTTGTGAGTGGGATGATGTTGTAATGGTCCCATAATGGCGAATATTATGTTAATGGAGATTGATGCCAATGTGCTGTAATACGTATTTAGACAGGTGGAGGCATTCCCAACTGGCAATGTAACACATGTGGTTTAAGAATTCACACATATAAGTGGAAAGTAGAGGCCACTAATCTTACTCTAGACTCTGCCTTTGACCTTGCCTGAGCATTCAACATTGTTTTCTCAAAGAGTCTATTTTCAGTCTTATGAAGCAATAATATAAAAATATCCTAATTGAAGGATTCTATGGAAAGAGTGCTTGGTTACCACCATAAGCAGCCTTGTCCCTGTGTACCAGTGAGAAAATCTTGCCCCGAAAGTCAGTACTATAACAATGAGGACCCAGATCAGGATAAGACCACTAAAGTCTTTTTTCCTTTGACATCCTATAGCACTTTTGAGTATTAAGGAAGATAGCCAGTGTGGAGAGAGTTTCATTATCAGAGCAAGATTGATTCCTTTATGTACTGTAAGTGAGATGTGTGGTTTCTACAGCAACAGGATCTTATTGTTTATTTGTGATGTGCAACCAAGAACAATGGCGATGGCTTCTGATGTATGGGTGCCTCTAAGGGCTCAGTTACCATTAAATTATGAAGAGGTAACCCATTCCTGGCACTGTGACTTTCATGTGATAAGCTATATCTTCTGGGAGCAGCATTTTTTGTGCACATGAGATGCTGCTCTTCAAACTCTTCTGTAATGCCTCAGCCGTCTTCCAAATCAGGAGGGTTCCATTAGGCTTCTTTTATATCCTAATTTTCCCTGTTCCCTGCCCCCACACCCACTAACCCTTTACATTACAATATGCTGCTGTCCCACTGTACTTTGATGTCAAATGTGCTCCTCTATCCTTTTATTATATTTTTTATTTGAATTATAAGAACACATGCTACTTTGTTGCTTCTTTTTTATTTCGTTTTGACTCATCATCCTCCATCTCCTCATTTCCCCACCCTGCATCACTCCACTATCTACGTGAATCTTTTTGTTTCATAATCTCCATGTGTACTTTAAGCCCATTATAATCTGGATCTATGCTTCCTAAGTTCATTCTCATACCCACTGGCCTATTGCTAGTTTCCATGTACTCTAAGCTAAACATTCAAAGCATACGATTTGAAACTAGCACCCTACTTTGAGAAAGGATGTGTGATGTTTGCCTTTTGGGAACTAGATGACCTCACTAGGTTTAAAAGAGTCCTGCTCCATAGGAGGAAATGAATGCCTGCTATTGTAAATATAGTCAAACTACATGGCTAGAGAAGCCATAGGCCCTAGGGGAAGTCTACTGATAGTGTTTTACTAAATGACCATGTTTCCAAAGCCCTTTCTAAATATTAATTTTATTTCCATAGATTATGCTTCTTTTTATCAGAGAAGCTTGTTGTTAAATAGAACAGTGATTAATGCAGTGATTCATTAATGGTTTAAAATTATGATAATATGTAACTGAATGCTCATCAATAGACAGAACCTCTATCTCAACCCTCTCCCCTAACATATACAAGGCTCACTGAACATTGCAGATAAGGGAAAGAATATAAGAGCTAGAGTATATAAAATGCTGGCCACTGAGCACCACATGGTTGTTACATGCATCACACAAGCATATAACTATAGTTACCCATAGGAAATTGCCACAAGATCAAGAGATTTTAGAAGTCTACTATGGGCAGGGAGAGGCTTGTGATCCATACACCCTCCCCCAGTTGAGAAGATAATGGCAGCCAGTTTATGGCTTCAGAAGGAGAGTCACTTTTATTTGGTGGTTATTAGTACATTGTCCATGCTCCAGTGGATGACTCCAAGTTCATGTGAGTATGGGCAGCACTAATTAGATTTAGTGACTCATTTCTTGAAAAAAAAAATCACAAAGTTAGGAGGGAAGAAGAGCTAGAAGGAGGGCATGGGAGTGACTATTATACATGTGGAACTGTAATTGAGGCTCTCAATAAGGTGGGGTGGTAGAGGATACCTTTATCACCTTGAATAAGACACGATTTGTCATATCTGTCTGAATGTGGTATCTAGGCATGTGAATCCTAGTGAACAATTGTTAAATGACAATCACCAGTATAATCCAGAAGGTTCATTCACCTTCCTTGCTTTCTTCACCCACAGATATGAAACAAACAAGATCAAGAGTTCAGGTGTCACAGACCATTCTCTACTAGTAGCCTTCTCTGTGCATAGGGATAAACCACTTCATTTACTGTCCAGTTTAGGAGTCTTGCCATTACTTCCTCTCGAGTTGTTCAAATAAAACAATCCTGAGAAGATGCCTGGCTGCAGCAAAACACCACAAAGTGATGGGATTGTGTAAAAGAATAACGTAAGTATAGTTCTACAGAGCGTCCCTTAGTCAAGCACTTGTTTATGTACCTTTTCCATGGTCACCAGCACTATCCAACCCTTCCTGCAGAGATATCACAAAACACTATCTTTTTTTTCTGTCCAAGCCCCACCCACAGTTACTATCTCATCTCAGTTATCTTTGACATATATGACACTTTTATAGACCAGGCACCTCTTAGCACAACCTTTCTCATAATTTTATGGGAATGTGAGTTTAAATAATAGAGAACAGAGTACAATAAAAATTGCATGTGGAAGTAGAAATAACACCCCCCTCTTGGTATGCATGGCAGTGCCAGTCTCTGAAGGTTCAGTTTCCTATGTAAGGGTTGATATGGGAGCCAGCCTTCTTGGCTAGGATTTCTTCTCCCTGTGTGGCATGGCTTCATTCCTGCCAATCCTGACTGTCTTCTAAAGCCTTCTATGTGCGCACCATCTCTACTGCTTCTAAGATCTACAGAGAATGTTTATATTTAGCACCGCAGAGATGATGCATTTTTGTCTCCCTTAAACTCCTGCATTTACAACATGAAATTTGGTGGGACTTGGGTAGTCGAGCCAAGGCCTGTACCTCCTTTGTGGAAATTCACTGAATGACAATTCCATAATTTGGAGGCTGCAAGAAGAGATAGAATTCTCAGATGATAGATTGTACCAGTGTTTGAAGATAGATCACCAAAAGAGAATAAGGAGGATTAATTACTGAGAAAAGACCATTGGCTTTCCATTGGACTTTATTGAAGGTACATGGCAATTATGTAAGAGTGTCTAGAAACAACACAGAGGAGGATGAAGCCAAGGAAGTTTTAGCTAGATAAACAAAAGAATGTCCATCAATGGGAATGTGGTATTTTAGGAATCATGTGAGTAGAAGGGATTATTCTAAAACCAGATGGATTCAGACAAAGTTATGTGATCAACTAGCAAAGACATAGAGAAAAATTTCACTTTTGACCTTGTGGGTGTTGGAATAGAGATGAAGTCAAACATTTTAGAAAGTTACTTGCAAGGATGAAATATTTGTACTCCAGAGATATGTGACTGGAGAAAATATTCTCACTCATGATCTTTCTTTATATCTCTCAAACACACACACACACACACACACACACACACACACACACACACACACCTCTTGCAAAGATACACAAACACACTCCATACAAACACTCCAATACAAATACATCACAAACAACTCTCATAAACATACACACTTACAAACATAGTTGTCATAGGCAGTCTACAATATTTAATATCCTGGCAGTCAGCTCTCTGCCCTGGAATTACTGGGAGACACTACTTAAGAGACTGGCTTATTATAAGTAGAAAAATGAATTATTGCTGTTAGTACCCTAGATGGTTGAGAGACATCTCTGGGAAGAGGAAGGATAGGAAGGGAAAAAGATGGGAGAAGATAGCCAGGTGACACTGCTTACCTTTTGGCCTCAAATACTCTAAAGTGGGCCCCAAGAATCCAGTCCTGGAGCCCATCCAAGGAGAAAGCCTTCCTAAAATCTTCCAAAAAGATCCTTAAGTGTGCTCGTAAATGTGACACCAAGCAAATACTGGCCCAAGTTCATCCCAGTCATAAAAACAGTTGCCGGGACCATTGAGCAAAATGACTTGAGCTGGAAAAAGCTCCTCCTAATTGGGGATCAGGTAAGTGACAGATTTCAAGTTTTATTTAATTTGGTCTAGGACCAGTTATTTCTGGTCTCTGGAGTCTTGTCATGAAGAAAACCAATATAAAGTAGAAGACCAAGGAAAGCACGTGAGCTTTTTAATGGAGAAACGTGAGAGCAGCCTCTTGGAGCCACATCACTTCTGTAGAATTTGGGCACAGGGCACATGCTCCAAGTCATAGAAATTTGGGGAATTGTCTCTTCTGTATTTATTCTTCTCTTAATTATCTCAAAATCGATTACTTGGCTTCTAGTTGGAAACGTCACTTATTAGAGGAAGTTTATCTGCTGCATTCTTGAGCCTAAAAGTGTTCATTGTAGGAACTACCTATCAGTGTTTTAGGGCACCCATGTCATAATCACATAGACACATGCCTTAAATAGCAATAGGTGCTTGTCACCTAATAGCTACAAAAACAAGCGAAAGAACTGAAGTCAAGGTGTCTGCACACTTGGTTCCTTCTCCCTTCCATGCTTCTCACCTAACATCTGGTGACTCAGTGGCCATCATTGTCCTTCTTTGGCTTAAAAAGGCCTCATCTTCATCTCTGACTTCATCTTCACATGTTCCTCTTTCAATGGCCCTCAAACTATGGCAAACAAAAGAGGGAAGGGGACAATGTGAATCATACTGTGTTTAAGAACTCAATGAAAAAAGCCTCACTGAAGACAATGATCACAGGATATCAGAAATACCTAAGTGTCCTTCTGCATGTTGATAACCTACCTTTATTCTCGCAGATAAATGCCAAGAAAACTTAGAGTAGCTTTCCCGAGTTATGGATGATAAGAACCCAATAATGCACCATGGTTCATTTTCTCTGGGTTTAAGAATTCCAAGTGCTGAATGTACTCCGTAGCCTTGGATCATTTTCATTTCTTCTTCTGTGAGTCTCTGTTGCCTGTCTCCATTTCTCTTCTCTTTCTACACGGTCCTCATGTGACCCTGCCAAGCTATAATGCAGCTTTTCTGGAGAGAGGTGGGGTCCTAAAAGATGGGAGTAGGAAGGGTGGCCTCCATTGTCACTGTGGCCTCTTCTGCCCAAGCTCTGGGGCCTGCCCACCAAAACTTTCTCAGTGAGGCTGGCCACAAACATTTTGTGGATCATTCCTTTCATTACACCTCCAAGAACTCATTTTCTCCTTGACAGGGCTTTTGAAAACAGCGGTTAACCCTGTTTGCAGTACAGAGCCATTCATTCTCTCTTATTTGAAAGGGAATTCCGCCTTAACAATCCAATTTCAGCAATATGGTCTTTGTTTACCAAACAATAAAGAAGGGGCCAAAGTTCTGTTTGTGCTTTAGCAATTGGGAAAGAGAGTTGTCATTTCTCTGAAATAGGAGAAATATAAAACAAGAGGAAACAAATGCATACCATTAAACACAAACATGTACACACACTACTGCTACAATCACCACCACCATCATGACCAACATATTGATTCATATTTCAAGAATCATTTTTAAACCTTTTGCAACACGTTAAGCCATTAAGGAGTGTGTGTGTGTGTGTGTGTGTGTGTGTGTGTGTGTGTGTGTGTGTACATATACATATACAGATATTTGTTAATACCTCATTAGTCATTTAAAGTTGCAATTTGCCTCAAGAATTTTACTTGATATTGGACTTTTTTTTTTAACTGTAACAGGGCTTGTGAATTTTAGCACAGTTTTACAGAAAACAATGAAACAGGGAAACTTGGCATGTTGAAGACAGCATTTCACATTCCATGTGTTTGCTATTTGTTGTCAACTGATTCTTCCATTGGATTTTAGAGACTGAAACTGATGCTTAAATGTGCCCATATCCTCTTAACTTTTCTGTTCAAAGTTAGTATTTTCCCCCCAATTCTAGAAAGCCATTTCTGGTCTTGTCTCTAAATTATTTACTTTCATGGTATTTATGAAAGCCTTCTCCTTGGGAAACCTTAACTTATTTGAATATATATATGTATACACACACACACACACACACAGACACACACACACACATACATATATATAATTTTGAAGCTCAAAGGTCTGTAAGAGACTAGGAAGGACAGGAGCCTTTCTACTGAAGCTGCTGTGGGCCATCAACAGCCAATTCCATTCCTTTTGCTTGAGACCTAATTGAAGCTTTTCCATAGCTGTTTTCTCCCCTACATGGTCTTCCCATAGGCAAGTGTGTGTGGTTTTGCTTACTCTCATTCAAGGAGCACTGGTAATGTCAACATTTCTACCCTCCAGAGAAGAACATACCAGAAGAGAGAGAAAAATCAGAAATTGAACAACTGGGAGATGGTCCAAGTTACCATCATTTTAATTCTCCCTGCATATATAATTATAATCACTTTATGTGCTCCTTTTTCTCCCTATAGCCATGCCTGAGTCTTCTCCCTCAAACTTGTTCCATGTGTCCCCACTTACAAACTTACAGCCCCCCTTTCCCTGATTCCTACTGTTGTATGTGTGCAAGTATGTATGTATGTATGTATGTATGTATGTATGTATGTATGTATGTATGTATATACACAAATACATAAATACAATTTGCTGGTTTTGCCATTTTGTGTCTGTTTTCAAGGCTTACTACTTTGTATTGGGTAAGCAATTGGGGGGCTCATCCCTAGGAGAGGTTAACTGTCCCTCTCTCAGCACTGGCCTATAGATCCTTGTCCAGTACTGTGACTTCATGAAATTTTTCTTTTTCTAAATCATTTGGTTTCTTGCTATTTCCACTGACTGGATCCCATTTATCCAGCCATTTCTAGGAGAGACTGCTTCACAATAGACTTCAATGCATTCTGACTCTTGTAATTGATTCCATCTCCTATTTCTTATGTTCTCCGAGCCATAGGTGTAGGAGCTGTGCTGTAGATGTATTCATTAAGGCTGGGCTCCTCATGGTGTGTTGGTCTCTGAATTATGTCTAGTTGTGTTTTTTTTTTGTCATGCCATTTGCTATAAAGGGAAGTTTCTTTAATGAGGAATGATAGGTACACTTTTCTGTGGCTGTAAGGGTAAGATTTAAACATAGTTAGGAATTTTGCTGGTTCAACAGGCAGTGGTATAGATTCTTTTCTAAGATGCGCAACCTCACTAGTCCTGAGAAGGTAGCTAGTTTTCTAGTACCAGGCATGATTTCCCTCCTGTTGAGTATGCTTTAAGTTCAATTAAACAGTTGGTGGTTGCACCAGCATGAGAGTACCATTACTGCATCTTCACTGGTATCTTGCCAGCTAGTCATTGGTCATTGCTGTGTTTTATAGGAGCCGTTGCTGAGTAGGATTATTAGATTATTAGTTGCTTCCCTGTTTCCCTGTTGTGTTCATTCATATATATATATATATATATATATATATATATGTATTTAACTTTGTATTTAATATATATTTATATATATATATAATTTGTATTTAAAACAACCTTGTTTTACTTGTCAACATCAGTTCCCACACCCTCCTGTCCTCCCCTGTCCCCCCCACTAACTCCCATTTTATCCCCTGTCTGCTCCTCAGGGAGTGTGAGGCCTTCCATGGAGAGTCTTCAAAGTCTGTCATATCATTTGGAGCAGGGCCCAGGCCCTCCCCCATGTGTCTAGGCTGAGGAAGTTTCCCTTTATGTGGAATGGGCTCCCTAAGTCGTATACTAGGGATAAATACTGATCCCCTACCAGAGGCCCAATAGACAGCCTAGTCCTCCCAACTATCATCACATTTAGGGAATCTGGGTCGGTCCTATGCTGGTTTCCTAGCTATCAGAGTGCAGTCCATGAGCTCCCCCTTGTTCAGGTCAGCTGTCTCTGTGGGTTTCTCCAGCCAGGTCTTGACCCTTTTGCTCATCACTTCCCCCTGTCTGCAACTGATTCCAAGAGTTTGGCTCAGTGTTTAGCTGTGAGTGTTTGCATCTGCTTCCAATAGCTTCTAGATGAAGGCTCTAGGATGGCATATAAGGTAATCATTAATCAGGGAAGGGCATTTAAGGTAGCCTCACCACTATTGCTTAGATTGTTAGTTGGTGTCTTGAAGCTTTCTGGGTAGTTAAAAATAACTTCAACTAAGTACTTTGTAGCATTTCAAATGACATTTTTTTTTTCTGAAAATGCATGGCCATTAAAAAGTGGGCATCAATCATCATGATCTCTTATGTCAACATCTAAAAGAGGCAATGTATGTGATGATGTAGCTAGGTACAGAAGAGTAGTTTGTTCAGATCTAAGATCACTAATTCCTAATATTTAACAGAAAATGGAAATAAAATAGGGAACATGAGCAAAATAATAGTTATTTGTAGTTGGTAATAGTATAAAATTTTATCAAATATTATAAATTTCCAAAATTAAAACAAAACAGAGATGTTAGCTGTGTCTACCATAGAAGATATAGTGTTGGAGATCATTGTGAGTATGGTATCTATAACATGAAATAATGTATATGTATATTGAAGGATTAAGTTAAAACAATGGTAGAGTCACAGATAAAGAAAAACTAACATATTGTAGAGAACATTTCTATGAACAAATAAACAGAAGAGTTTGTTGTTTGCCATTAGTTTTCAGTGTTGGGTCCAAATTCCTACAGAAGGTAGTAGCTAGAGGCAACAATACAGTTTCTGTGGCTCAGGAGATCTGGATATGGACTAGTTGGATACCTCCACTGATATGGAACAAATGTATCTAAAAAATGTTGAATTGGAATCCCAGGTCTTAAAAAAAAAGATACTTCGAATGAAACTTCCATTATTTCTGTCAAAGGTTTAAAAGGGTTAGGGCTCCTGCAAACAAACTCAAGCCCATGTGAAGGGGCTGTTTGAGAAATAAGATTTAACAGGGAAAAATCTTCCAAAGACAATCCAAAATTGAAAGCATGGGCAGGCAGACTTATGTGGCATTCTGAAATCTGACTGGGAAAGATGAGGCATCCTGGAGGCCTAGACATGCTTACTTCACTTTGTCACTGACATCCATGTGTCCCCAGAGCTTGAGAAGATCTCAAGGACCTCTTTTCAGACAATGGAATGAAATGGGGAAGTATACACATTTGGAGAAAAACCTTGGCATGTGCTACTGGAATAATTTAGGGCATAAGAATTAATCTTTTTTAGCTAAATACATGAAATGCTTTTCTAATAAAAGCATTCAGGCTGAGACTTGGTCTTTGTTTGTGTGTTTGGAGTAGTTTACATTTTTTCCTCGATTGTTCTCTGTTGAGGTTTGCCATCACAAGTTGAGTTTCCTGGAGTGTTTTTATTTCATTTCATCAAGATTTCATATTTATTAGAAAAATTCATGGGTACAATAAGTCTTTTGTAGTCTTTATTTTGTCACTTTTGTTATAATTTGATCATATTTGCCTCATTTTCTAAAAGTTTCTCCACCTTTGGTGTTATTTCCAAAGAGCCAAGTATTATATTATTATTTCTATACTTTGTTTCCAATATGTGTATTTTATGGTTAGTTATTATTTTATTTACTCTTCTATTCTTAGCAGAGTAATTTCTCACTGTAGAACAATCAACCTTATTTGCTTTTCATAAAGAATCCATTAGATATTGTGCATCTCTCATTGTTGCAAGTGTGATGACAGTACTAGGGGAGCTAGTTTCTGAGCTTTTTTTCTCACACTTTGTTCTAATGTTTCAGCACTTGTGACCTCTTTTTGCTTCTTGATGAACCATAAACTCCAGTGGGTGTGGCTTACAGTCTGGGTTCATGGGAAGCAGTCTGAAACCATCTTGTCATATATTTTGTATTCTTTTTCACACTTAATTATATTTATCTGAATTTTTTTATTTACAAGAATTACTTGTACTTTTATTTTCTGAACAATAACCACAAATACCATTGTTCTACATTGAATTGATCTCAAAAATCATCCTGGTTATATCTACTTCTCTGCTTCTTATGTAAATGAGACACTAAATCTCACTTTATACTTATTTATACTAATATACATTCCATTCTCGATTACCCTGTTTCATCTCTTGCTGAAAATCTTCTCAACAAGTCATCCTCCTACTTTATATAGATTTAACTGAATGAGAATGGGTGGTAGACTATTTATGGGAGTGTTGCTCAGAAATCACACCCCTTCCCTCAGTTACTCACCCACAGTGAAGCCTTATAACCTCCTTCACTGCTCTAGTTATATATCCCTAGGGCCAATCTTATGCATGTTTATGCAGCTCATCTTATTTACAGTGAGCTCATCATGGGCCAGCCTCTCATGTTCAGAATAGACTGTTCAGTAGCAGACATCCCTGGATTCTGGCTCTCATCATTTTTTTTTTTGATCCCCTTCCTGATATTCACTGAGCTGATACAGGCATCCATTTACTAAAATAATAGTAGTTAGTTCTCTCGTAGGTCTTATGACCTTCCCACATACCAGTTCTTGGCCAGATTTTCAGTACCAAACATGAATTCTGAATTGTGAAGAAAGCCTTAAATTCAACCAGAAAGTAGTTGGTTACCCTTACGACATTCATGCCATTATTGCATGGATGGGCATTTTTTGGGAGTTACTCCTTACTGTAACTCACAATGCTCACATCTGGATAACCCTTTGACATTTTGTAATTTAAATATTTTCAAACGGGATTTGGATTAGACATAATATTTATCCTGAGGATCATCTCTTTCATGATAGCAGAGAACAGAAAACCTAAAACAAAATGTTTTATCATTTATCATTCAGAGAATGTTAAAAAGAGATAGAAAATCTAGTAATACACATCTTTCAAAAATTCATGTCTAAATTGGTAAAATATGATAGATTATAAAATTATAAAACAAGTTATAAAAAATGTCAAACTGTATCCAAGTTTTCTTTTTGATTCATGTTTGTTTCTTCTCTTTTCCTTTTACTCTTCCTCTCCTCCTCCTTGTCCCCCTCCTTCTCATTCCCTCTTCCACCTTGCACTTCTCTAGTGTGTTGGGTACTTATAGTTTTGGAAGCTCACACTTTTTATCATCAATCCCTCAATCTTTTGAGAGTTCTTTTTCCTATTTCCTGATATTAAGGACTGATTGTTTTTTAATTCCTTGGCAAGTATTGGAGTTTCAAAACTTTTATTTCTTCAATGCTTACAGAGCATTTGTATCAACCTTAAAGAAGGGTGCAGACTTCTTGACTCCCCATGGGAAATCTTACCCACTCTGAAGAGTGGACTGAGGGGGGGGGAGGGGGAGGAGGGGGAGGAGGGAAGGGAGCAGGAACTGGAATTGGTATGTAAATGAGAAAAGATTTTTTAAAATTAAAAAAATGATTTAAAACAGGAGGCTGCAGCAAAGTAAATATTTATTTTTTTCATATTTTAATTAATAAATTTTATTTAAATTAGAAGAATCTTATTTTACTATCAATCTCAGTTCCCTCTCCTTCTCATCCTCAAATGACACCCACCAACCCCCTCATCCACACCCCATGGATGGTGAAACCTTCCATGAGGGATCATCAAAATCTCTCAAGTTATTTGTGGATAGAGTTCAGGCCTTCCTCTGTGTCTCTGTACTAAGATAGTATCCCTCCATGGGAAATGTGCTCCCAAAGTCTGTTTCTGCACTAGGGGTACATCCTAGTTCCACTGCCAGAGGTCCCATAGACTGCCTAGTACCCTAGCTGCAACCCACATTCATGGGGTCTGGTTTGGTTCCCCAGCTGTCAGATTGGGATCCATGAGCTCCCACTTGCTCAGGTCAGCTGTTTGTGTGAGTTTCCCCAGCCTGGTCTTGACCCCTTTGCTCATCACTCCTCCCTCTCTACAACTGGATTCCAGGAGTTTGGTTCAGTGCTTAGTTGTGGATCTCTGCTTCTGCTTCCATCAGCTATTGGATGAAGGCTCTAGGATGGCATATAAGGTAGTCATCATTCTCATTTTAGGGGAAGGGCCTCTCCACTATTGCTTAGATTCTTAGTTGGGATATTTTTCATTTTATGTACGAATCCCAGTTCCCCCTCCCTCCCATTGTCCTGTTCCCCCCACAAATTTGCCCCTTCCCCAACCACATACACTCCTCAGAGGGGTTAAGTCCTTTTTTGGGGGAATCTACAAAGAGCATACCAAGCCCCTGCTGCCTGTATCAAGGCATCCTTTTAGTGGATTTTCCTTACTGCCCTTTGCATTTATTTAACTAACTTCACTTAGCTTTTGTTATACACTTGATGGTTAATTTGTCCATTTGTTGTAGTTTCTTCTTAATTTCTCTTTTCTGTATGAATTAGAAAAAAAAAACCAACCAACCAACCAACCAACCAACCAACCAACCAAACAAACAAACAAAAAAAAACCTGCTACGCAGCATGGCCTTGAGAATTTCTCTTGGTGAAATGCAGTTCAGAGATGCATTGTATTATCAAATGTCTGCACTGATACTACACCAGGAAAACATGGCAAAAGGTTCATATATATAAGGAACAGGGGAGGATGGGAAGGTTCGAGAACTGGGATTGATATGTGAAACAAGATTAAATTCAAATTTAAATAAAAAATAAATATTTATAAGTTAAGTTTTATACTTATAAATATGTATCAGTATCTTCTTCATGTATATTTGTGCATCATTGCATACTTGGTACCCTGCGATTAGCGTTATAGACAATTGTGAGCAGCTGTGTGGGTGCTGGCAACTGAAAACAAGTTCTATGGAAGAGTACCCACTGTTCTTAACTGCTGAGCCATTTTTCTAGCCATGTGCTTGTTTTTTTTATTATTTTTATGTTGTGTGGATGATATAGTTGTGGAGGTCAGTGGACAGCTTACAGGAGTTTGGCCTCTAGGATCAAATAAAATGCATGTCATGAGACTAAAGGATAATGTACCTTTGTTTGCTGACCTATTTTTCTGGCTTCCCATGTTTGGAGATCTAGAGAAGAACTGTGATTTGCATTGGTCAAAACTCAGTGAATCTCTCTCTGTCTCTCTCTCTCTTTTATAACTTGAATTTCTTAGCCTTCTCCCTGTGTATCTGCCATTGTTCTTGATAATTACTACTCTTCTTCTCCATGTGATATTGAGTTTCATTTTATTTTTAGAGATTTTTTGCTGTTTTTTTAAATAGTGTATCTTTGCCTATATTATAAAGCTTGAAATATTTATTGTTTTGTTTTGAACTTGATCATTAGATAAACAATTCTGGGTGGTCCTTTCCCTTCCTGTCAGAAACTTTGATTTCTTGAATCTCACTCAGGATACAGAAGGGTATTCCCTTTCTCTCCCCTCTCATCCCCTCTCCTCCTCTCCGCTCCTCTTGCCTGCCCTCCCTTCCTCATATTTTTCCTTCCCTTCCTTTCTTCTTTTTCATTCTTTCATCCTTTGTTTTCATTTTCATTTTATTTTGAGTCTGTTTCCCACTATGGAGTCCAGGCTGGCTTCTAATTCATGATCTTCCTGTCCTAGCCTCCTGAATTGGGAGATTACAAGCATTCCATTTAAGTTCTGCATGTTCTCAACAAAACCAAACAAACAAAGAGGAAAACAATTTTTTTCTAACCAAGGTTTCTTTCAGAAGAATAAGATTTCTCCTTTATATAAATTGTATGATGGGGGTGGGCTGGAGAGATGGCTCAGTGGTTAAGAGCACTGGCTGCCCTTCCAAGGGACCTAGGTTCGATTATCTGCACCTACATGGTGGATCATAACTGTCTGTAACCCCAGTTTCAGGGGAACTGATACTTCTTCTGGCCTTTTGGGGCACTGCAGTCATGTGGTGAATATACTAAATGAAGATAAGACACTCATACACACAAAATTAAGAGGGGAAATATTTTGGGCTGGAGAGATGGCTTAGCCATTAAAGACTAGGCTTACAACAAAAAATAAATTGTATGATGAAATCAAATTAATTTCTCATCCCCCATCTATCCTCTGATTAGTATTTTAATAGTTTTAATAAGCATTGCTTTCTATTGAAAGACCAAGAAAGGCAGTTGAAAATTTAGATTTGGAGTTTAATTCTTCAATATTTTTGTTGCTGTTAGTGTTGTTACTTTAACATAGAAGACAAACCCTTAGGACACAAATTATTATCAGGTATTATTTTTGTGTTAGTTCCATTAATTTTGCCAAATGTAGTCACATAATCAGAAGAAATGCTGTCTTTCATAGTAAATGTCAAACATCTCTAGGCAAACATCTACCCAAACCTAAAAGATGCAGGGGAACATGTAGTCTTGTATCAAGCCTAAATATTTAGACTAAATGGGAAATTGTAGTGAGATATCTATTCTACCCGCACCTGTTGCACTGACTAGTCCCATTGGGGAATGAGCATAGATGGAGACATGTTGTGGAAGCTAGGTCTGGGGTCCTGGACCCCAGCTCACTCTCTTACTTCCTGGTTAGGTTGCAGAGAGCATCCTGGGTGGCAGCCTTGGAACCCGCTGCGGTCATCTGTTTCATTTAACTTCATTTAACCTATACTGTGTATCATTGAATCTTATTTCCCATGTGATAAGAATATGTATACATTCTCCATCCACTCACTTAAATAGCCATGTACTCTTATGAGGTCACAGAGCACAGTGGTGTCATGAGGAAACATTGTTTTCTCAAAGACAGATGAGAAGTACATTACAAAATAAAAACACATGACACATATTTGACTATGTTCTTGTTGATTCTGTTAATGACAAAATGATTGATAACTTCTCTTCTTGGATATTAAAACAAAATTCTTTAGCTCATTAGCTCATCTTCTAATGAGAGAATGGATAAGAACACAATCCTAAGAAGAGAAAGTTGGTATAAGCAGGAGCAGACTCCGAATGTTGATAAACTTGAGAGGCACAGGCTACATGGTGTCTTTGCTGGTGTTTTCTATTATAGAAAAGTAAAAGTATATATTGGGATGTTTCTGAAAGATGACTTTGTTTTTTTAATGTGAACTAGTTTATATTTTGCTCTGTCCAGAGCAGAGCTCCATGATGGAGTTGCGTTACTGACATGCTTGACGATTTGTTAACACCTGAGATATTGCACACATGGGAAATAGTGAAAATATTAGTGCTGAGTCAGGAAGCATGGCACAGTGACAGGGATGAGGATCCAGTGGGTGCTAGACTGGTGGTATAGCAGTCTATACCACCAGGTGCTGAGACAACCTGTGTGTGGCATGCACACAGATGTTACTTCATTTGGACTTCATATGTCTCCATTCTGAGATGCATCTTTGTTCCTCCTTTGTGAGGGGAATGGGAACTATGCATAAAAGAATATATGGATAACCAGACTGAAGTATGCCACTTAATGGTTGGGAAGCCTTCAGGAAGTCACTTTTTCTTTATTTTTAGTCCATTATTATTGTAGACTTGGCTTTATTTGCAAGGCTGAACTCCCTACCAGCTCTGGTACCAATGACTGTTTGCTCGTCTGTCCCTCCCAGAGGTCAAGAACAGTGCTGCCACACACTGTTTTTCTTCACATTCATGTGATTGTGATTTACAAATATACTATTCTGTGCATATGCCTAATGCTCTCCTCAGAGCAGATTAGAGCCCATTACCCCACCAGAAGCTGGCCCAGGGAAAGCTCCAGAGCTGACTGATGTCTGGCTTGGAAATTCATTTTCTGCAACAAGCCAAAGAAAGATGCCAGTTCACTCGGCAGGAGAGAAAAGGCCCCATGGGAGGGTGGGACACAGGCATTCTGTGCTACTCATTCAGAAGGACCAAGGGTGATTATCAGGATTCCAGTTTTTGAGCCAACCCTGGGCACTGCAGTTACTAGTTATTAATACTATGAATAAAACTTTCAGATTCATTCCCCAGGAGGTAAAGGCAGCTAAAGAAAAAAGTCACAGTGCAGTGTTGACTTAGGGCACCGAGGCTACAAAGAGAGCCTCACTTTTTTGCTGGGGGGCGGGTAGAGAGGAAAAGCCAACAATTCCTTTCTTAAAAATACTTGCCAACCACTAGGTATTTGGTCATAATGTGTATAGTTTGTAATATTGCTATTGAACAAGATACCTTATTTGCCAACATATCTAAACTTCAAAAGGAACAATTTTAGTATTATATTTTGACTAGCTTGTGAACTCTACTTATACTTTAAGTAAATGTGACCTATTTGTCTATGAGATATGTGGGATTATTTATTTGTGTTAATAAGTGAAAGGAATACTTTGGAAGAGTTTTAGAAGCACATGTGCCTTCATTCATGGTGGTTTCATTGACACAAAAAGATGAATCCTCAAAGTTCATTACCCATTCAGTTTTAGACAATGGAGTATCATAGCATCTTTTTGTGGGTGAACATTCCAAGCAATACCTGCTTCTGCAGCATAACTTCAGACTGAAGAAATACACATATAGGGCACTTGAAAAATAAAGTATCTTGTAAGAACAAAGAAGTAGAAATGTATATCTAAGAGGCTTTAGAATGACACTTTCTGGGCTTGTCCCACTGTCACTGCTAAGTCTCTTGGGAATATACTTGTATGTTGCATTTAGGCAAAGCAAGTATACTAATGCTTCAAGGACACAAAACATAGCTTTATGTACTTCCCCCATAGCTTACTGGTATTGGTACCTTATTTATTTCTTTCTGTGGAACATTTACTCTGAGTTTGCATTCCTATTGCACAAGTAGGCTGATGACTCTTCAAAGTATAAATATCTAAAAATAATAAATCAAAATTTTCTTTATCTGGATAAAGGTGATCTTAATTTCAGTGTAGTAATAATAACTGAGTAAAGACATTCTTCAAGCTGACTTCTATGTGTTGGCTGACCAAAACTTTGGTGTGCATGTATGTGTGTTTGTGCGTGTGGTGTGTGAAATAGACATGCAGACATGCATTGTGTTGATTTTGAAATTTAATATCCATTTCAATTCAAATTTATGGCAGAAAGGACTATAATGCTACAAATAAAAAGCTTTCAAAAGTAAAATATATTCAACCTCTGTATCTCATTATACAATCTGGTATTCTCCCAAAGCATTCCTTAGAAATGCAGTCTAAGTTTCAAAGTGTCTGTCAGTCCTCTTGCACTGAGTGTTAACCGCACTATGGTCAGGAACCATATATACCATCTCAAGGGAAGATAGCTAGGGTCTTTTTTCCTCCCTCACCTAGAAGGGCTGTTAGCTTTTCAGAGCTATATCTGTATACCTTGGTTGTGATACATTTTAATTTTACATGTGACCCTTCCACATTTATGAGGCTCCATTCAAGTTTTGTCTTTCTTGCATTTTTGTGGTGATTTAACCTGTCTGTTATTTCAGTAATATAAGCAAAGACACCCAGACAAAATGCTGTTACCCTATCTGCAGTCAACAAAGACTAATGAAATATATCCAGTTGTCTGTTCTAGAGAAAAAAAATAAAGCATAGCATATCAGCACAGAGGTGATGACAGGCCAAGAAAATGAATAACATGGTGGAAAGGCAACAGTTTCAAGGTCCAAATGTCCTTGATGTCAAATCCTTGCTCTAGAACTTACAAGTCCTAAGACTTCAGAGAGATTATTTAATATTCCCAACACTTTGGTTGTCTGCAGGACAAAGGAAACACCTCTTTCCAATCATTCCAATGATGGTACATATGTATATTAGACATATACATTTCTTACTCACTGGTTGAATAACCAGAGTCATAATACTAATTTCTAAAGCAAAGATGGTATTGTAAACAGTGTTAAAGGGTCTGTGAGAATGGCTTTGGTGGTAGTTTCACTGGGAGTTAATAAGGGTAGTGGTGATGGCAGGAGAAGTGGTTATATGTATATTGTTTGATAATATTGAGTTGGTGATGGTACAAGTCTTGAAGGTAGCATTGATGGTACTTGAGATAATGATGATAAATGGTAGAAATAATGTAGGTGGATAGGGAGGCACTCCTGATGGTAGTAAGGGTAGTGGTGTTAGAAATACTGGCAATGATTATTATGGTAGAGGGAGGGGGTAGCACTAAAAATGTGAGTAATGATAGTGACAATAGTGGCAATTTTTGGAAGCAGAGAAGCCAGGATCGGTAGTGTTGAAGTCAAAGGTGTTAGTGGTGGAATTTTGAGTGTTTCTGATAAAAACCTGGTAGATCTTGGATGTTGACCACATAAAGATCAGTAGTTTTCTTTGTGTTATCAGTAGAAGAAGCTAGCAAGTGTTGGGGAATATTATTTTTAGGTGTGTGACTTTATTTATGTTGCATTGTGAAGCTGTGTTACTTTGCCTGTCTAAATAACCTGAAGGTCTAATAAAGAGCTGAACAGCCAATGGCAAGGCAGGAGAGAGAAATAGGAGGGGTGGGCAGGCAGGAAGAATAAATAGGAGGGAAATCTGGGAAAAAAGGAAGAAGCAAGAAGAGAACAAGGTGAGGAGGACATCAGGGGCAGCCACTCAGCCACCCAGCTGCATAGCAAGCCACAGAGTAAGAAGTAAAGTAAGGCACACAGGAATAGAGAAAGATAAAGGCCCTAAGGCCATAGAGGGGATAATTTCAGAAAAGTGGGTGAGAAACATGCCAAGCTAAGCCTGGGCTTTCATAGCTAAGAATAAGCTTCCATGTGTGATTATTTGGGAGATGTGTAGCAGCCACCAGAAGACCACAAAAGCCAAAGGAGTAAAACATCACATAACAAGCAAGAACTAACAGTAAAAGTTGCTCCTACCCTTGCTGCCTGCCATGCTGTGTAAAAATCTTATAACTGAGATCCCATTCATTGAAATTGTTAAAAATGTTCATATCTAAGACTCTTACAATTTAAGCACATCATGTACTCTTTCTTCATCTACCAAAATATATTACAAAATGCAAAATATAAAAATAAGACCTCAGAGGATAGTAATAAATAAGGAGACCTAGCTTCTGCATGTAACCATCCTTTAGGTTATAACCATTGTCATCACAGAGTCTTATATAATTCTTAATAGTTAAGCAAAATTTTCGCATTTGAGAGCTGAGAGGGGAATGGAAGGTTTTCTAGATGTAGGATAACTTTCCAAGGTCACACATGCAATTGAGATGAAGACAGGAGTTTGAAGTTCAGGCATCTGTCATGTTTGCTCTTTCACTATCCCGACTTCAAAGCAAAACTTAGGTTCTCAGGAAGGCAATGTGTTCTGGCTCTTTTCTTGCCGTCAGCACCTTGTGCAGAGCCAGCCACATGGCAAGTGGCCTCTAAGTGCCTGAGACAAGAACTGGTCAGAGTAGCTCACATCACAGATGAGTATTCTGCCTGGTGTAAATATGTGATGCTTGAGGGCATCATTACAATGGCCACTCTGCGAGCAAAAATCCTGGGGCTCTGGAAGTTACACAGATAGCACCAGCCTGAAGGAACCCAGATACATCTTCCCTGAGGATGCTTCCGGATGCTTCTGGATGCATCCCAACAAGGTTGAAACCTTAACCTCTTCTCCGAATTCTTGGGGAATCACTGATGATTCTTGCTCTATTTGTGGGGAGCAGGGCCTGATGTTTGGACTGAGGCTGAAATGTATACCACACATCTGGTGCTGGGGCAATTGGGAGGGCTGCTGTGGTCAGCAGCCAGGGAAGCAAGGCCATTTCAGGGCGGTTAAGCTGGAGTAACTCGAGTACAGCAGGGTCTGAGTCATAGTCCTCAAGGGGAGCTCCCACTTGGGTGGAACCTGACACCTGAACCTAACTGTGGCTTTGCCCTGGCTGGCCCTGTCCTGCCCTGTCCTGTCCAGGACAGCTCAACTTGGGCAGGCCCCCGCTTGGTTCTAGTCCAGAGGAACTGAGCCCAATCTGTAAAGCCAGGAGTTCTGAACAAAGACAGTGATGTCAGCAAGGGTGGGACACAGTTTGAGCTGAGATTCTGGAGCCTGGTGTCTCTGGGTCACTGTGTCCATTCCTGAGCCACTCTGTGCTTTCTGCAGACCTCTTTCTCCCTATCTATATGTCTACTTCCATTGTCCTTGCTCTGAACATCTGTGTGTTTATCTGTATGAATTTTGAGGATGTTATTGGCCTATGTGTTTGGGCATTTTTTCCTCATTTATTGTTTGTTTTTCTTTTGTTCTAGAATTTGATTGGTTGGGAAGAATCAATTATAAAGGGATTTTAAAAATGACTCTGATATTAAAGGCTATAATTGCTTGGGAATTTAGTTGACTGACTAGAACTGGTGTTTAAACACAGACAATGCAGTTAGTCACTGTAGCATTAGCTTTCCATGAGCACTACACTGGCTTCCTAGGAGTGTTCATCCAGGACTTGTATCAAGGTAGAGTAATAGTGGTCATAGGGATCATGGTGGTCTGGTGACCCAAAATATCAACCTTAGCTTTGCTGGGTATGAGAGGAAGATAACATGGGTAAGATTTACCTCCCTTCTTAAATATGACCATCCTTTGAAATACAGAAACTTTGTCTACCATTCATCATTTCAACATTCAAAATACTTTAAAAATATGTCACACCGATAGTGCAAAATGCCACTTGTTTGACCCCCACGATCAGAAAACTCTTTGTTACAGTATCACATGTCAGGTACAGAACACTGGTCTCTGATCTTTGTGGCCCACTCCTTGACTCCTCCAATTATACAGGAGACTGGTTGCTATCTGATGATACTCTACAGATTCAGGGTGAGGTATAATAGGTATAAGCCCAGTAGGAAGGGTACAAGACCTCTCTGACCCCGCTCTAAAATGGATACCATGAAGGAGGAAGCAATTGAAATGTGAATAAAGAAATCAGGGCTTGGAGATTGAACTCTGAGAATGAAGTGTATCTGATGGCTCACTGAAGAGACAAAGGAAGTAAGAAAGGACCAGAAGGATGGAGAGAGGCAGAGATTTAGCTAGGCAGAGAAACACAGAAAAACACACCAATCCAGATTGCTAGATAGAGTAATCCAATGACGCATTAGGAGACCATGCTTAGATGCTCCTCTTACATTCCAACTTATTCTGCTGGCCATACAGCAAACTTGGCCTGCACAGCCTGTGATGTCTCATCTGTCTGTATAACAACCAACCTAGTCATGAGAAAAACACTAATGGAACAACCTCAGCCCCACCCCTCTTGTACCCTTGTTGTCCTCTGATGAGTCACAGAACACACAGACATCTAAGTTCAATTTAGTGGTGACTTCAGGAAATTCTGAAAGTCCTTCACTATCTACTCATACATATCTGATGGCATTCTGACTCCACGACAGAAAGAGTTTTGGTGAAAACATTCAAGGCTTTCCTAAGGAACAAAACACAAAGCCTTGTATGCTAAAAGTCTTAAGCATTTAACAAATAACAATCATTTAAAATAGTCTATACAGGGAATTATCATTTCAGTTCGATAACTCTTATAGAATATATGCAAGCCTTGGTATAGAACTCTGGCATTGAAGATACTTCCTTGAGATTTTTTTTTCTGTCCCTTATGAATACACCTGTTACAAGCTTTAGGGTCTTGTGTTCAGAGATGGGGTCCCCAAAGAAGCATTATGAGTTTTTTTAGTCTTTACCTGTATCACAGTTAGTCATTCCAGAGCATTGCTCATTGGTTTCGTGTGGAGAGCATGAAACTCACTCTGATGGCTCTACCAAAGTGCACTGTGGTACTCAACATGACATTAGTTTGATGAAGGAAGAACATGACAAATTTCATGATGGCTGACACATGCATTATTAAAGGGAAGATCTTTCGAATTCACCTAAGGATGGGTTCGTGATTATTCACAGAAACTTCAGAGAGGATTCTTATGAGCAGATGCATAGCACAGCAAACAAGGGTTTGACCCATCTCGTCCATTTTTGATTAATGAGCTCAGTTTTAGGGTTTTGAACTACCATGCTTTGAGTAAGGATGCTTCATGTGGATTTGAACCATTCCAGCAACCCAAGAAAATAAGAGGGTACTAAAGACTTAACAGAGAAAGGATGCTTGGGGTTCCCTGGCTTCTTAGAAAGCAAAGTGTGCATCTCCATCTATCACCATAAATGGCCTGCCTGAACTTCTAGTGTCTTCAGTTTGCGTCATAATATTTCATTCAACTACCCATTCGTTACACACACATTCTGAAAGCAAATAATGTTAATGTAAACAATTTGGGAAGCATTGTTCCATCTGCTGAAAATTTGCAGTAGTTGGTTTGCCCCTTGTCTAAACTGGGGCAGCTACTCTCAGGCAAGTTTGGGAGGTAAATGAACTGTCTGGATGCTTTTCTTGGCAGTCTCTCTTATTAGTGGGAGGTGGCAGTAACGAGAACATGAGGAAGACGGAAAGTGTTTACTTAAAGTCATGGCCAAATGGCGAGGGAGAGTTAAGATAAATCATAAGCTGTCAATGATGACAACTTCAAACTGCTACTAGTTCACTCCTGTTTATGGAGCCTCAGATTCTACATTTGGAATGTAAAAGAGCTTAGTAAAGCCTTATTGGTAGACGTTGCTGATTGAGTACATCAGTGTTAGAGGCGAAAAGTAGCAGCCTGCATACAAGGAATACTCATGGCAATGTAAAGCCCTGCTCCAGACTTTCTGGATGAGCCAATGTCCAGTGAATGGACATCCCTAGCTCTAGTCTCCCATTATGACTCAATCTGTGCTTCATCTGTCACTTGTTAGACTATTTCTCACGTGGCAAATCATGAAGTTATCAGTTCAGTGCTTGTCTGGTTGCCTTGCTTGTCTAGATAACTATGCTGGGCTATTGACTTCTGAGCTACAACTCAGATTGTGGCATATGTAAACAAAAGGCTACAATTGTTTGAAGACATTTCTCAATGATTTTCACCATTACACTCAAGATTCTTTGGCTAATGAGCATTCAAAGATTTGGTGCTTGCCAGATGTGCATCATGGGAAACAAGATAATGATATCCTTCTTAACTGGTATCTGTACCTTCAAACTGCCTTCCTTGAAGAATATTGGAAGAGATAAATTCACCCAGAATTTCCATCAGGGATATCCTCAAAATGAAAGAGATAACTTATTTCTTTTACAGAAGAAAGCCAAATTAATATTATTTGGTAATATTTTTAAAAAATTTAAATTTCTGTTTTTAAAGAAGGAACGATGGGATTTGAGGAAAAACAGGTAGGATACGGTTTGAATAGGAAATGTCTGACCAGGTAGCTCATGTACTAAACCCCTGCTTCCTAAAAAGTGGCACTATTGGAAGGTGAAGAACCTGAAGGAAGAGCTCTAGTTGTAGCAAAAATGTGTAACATGAATAATAAAAACCAAATGATAGATATTGGGTTTCAAGCTGTGTTATGAACAGTTTTTCTGCCAGCCTGGTCCTACAGCTGTGCCAGCCCCAAATAACACACAAACATGCTGTATTAGATATAAAGCTTTTGGCCAGTAATTAGCATAAGAAATTGGCTAGCTCTGTCTTAAATATTAACCCATTTATATCAATCTAAGTGTTTCCACGTGGTCTTATCTTACCGGAGAGAGGGTCTGTACCTCCTTCCCCTCAAGTCTCTACATACTGAATCTCCTCCTACCTCTCCATGAATCCTCCTTGTCTTCTAGTCCCACCTATCTTGCTTTCCTATTGGCCAACAGTGCTTTACTCATTAACCATTATGAGAAACATACTTACAGAATGACATCTCCCATCAAAGATGAACATCAGAAAAGCAAAGCAGCCACACAGTAGCTCTTATCTCTACCAAGGCTGAAATGGAGATCCCTTCTTTCCTGTGACTGGAACTAAATCTCATATGAGACCCTTTGCTTCTTTCTTATATATCTCTCTAGTGCTAGGATTAAGGTGTACATTTATAGACTGATTCATTCTCATGTAGCCCTGGGTGGCCTTGACCTCAGAGAGATCCATCTACCTCTGTCTTTTGAATTCTTCAATTAAAGGTGTGTGCTACTGCTGCCCAGCTTCTCTGGCTAACTAGTGTGGCTGCCTTTGCATTCTGATCTTCAGTGGCTTTATTAATCATAATCAACATATCACCACCAAAAGGCCTCCAGGGATGTGCCTTTCAAGGTTGTTTGGTTCCTCCAAAGCTAGTGGTTCTCAACCTTCCTGATGCTGTGACCCTTTAATAAAGTTCCTCATGTTGTGGTGACCCCCAACTATAAAATTATTTTCATAACTACTGGTTGTGAATCATAGTGTAGATATCTTTACACGGATCATCTTAGGTGACCACAGTGCAAAATTGAGCACCAAAGGATTTGTGGCCCATAGGTTGAGAACTGCCACACTTAGCCCTTCTTATCCTCTCTCTATGTCTACCACTAGCTGTTCTGTCAAGTTTTAAAACCCCTCTTATTTACTTGAGTTGTTTAGAAGATGATAAAATACCTGATATTAACAACTGAAGAAAGGGGATGTGTAGTGATATATTATTTGTGATTTATTAAAGCTTGCCTGAGGATTCAGAAAGCAAAGTCAGCCACAAGACATAGAAACAAGGCACATACCTTTAATCCCAACAGCCATAAGCTAGGAGGTGGTGGTGCACCCTTTTAATCCTAGTACTAAGGATTAAGAGGTAGATGGATCTCTGTGAATCCAAGGCCACACAGATCTACATAAGATTGAATTAATCTAAAAGAGAATTATAGCTCACACCTTTAATCCCAGCATTAAAGGAGTATAAGACAGGAGCAAAGAGAGTATGAAGAATTCATTCTCTATCCGTGCTGAGGAGAGCTCATGGAGACAGGATCAGCCCATTCAGCCTGAGGTAGAGGTAAGAAGCTTGTGGCCAGCTACACTGTTTTTCTAATATTCAACTTGAAGTTTGAACCCATATTTCAGTCTCTGTGTCACTTACTTTTCATGTTACAGGACCTGAATAATGAACTTGAGGATTATAAGGGTGATAAAATGGGACAGTATTTTAAGGATGAACTTCTCTATTTAATCTGCTATGGGTTGAGTTCATTCTTCTAAAAAGATGTAGTGATCTACCACTCTCATCTTGGAATGTAACTGAGTTTGGAAATGGGGTCTTTTCATATATCAAGTTAGAATGAACTTATTAGGATGAGCCTCAATCTAATATGACTGTTTTTCTTAAGGAAGAGTTTTGGACATACATGCATGCACACACACACACACACACACACACACACACACACACACACACACACGAAGACATCCATGTGCAACTGAAGACAAATTTCAGTGATGTGCCTATAGTCTGAGGAATGCCAAAGGTTGCCAACAATTACCAGACACAAGGCAAGAGACAAAGAACAGACCTCATCCTAGTCCTCAGAAGACAGTGACAACACCGCCAGCACCTTGATCTTGGATCTCTAGCTGCAGATCCTTGAGACAGTAAACATCTGTTGTTTAAGCTGCCCCACTTGTGGCATATTCCCAGCAAATGAATGCAGAACCATATGGTAGACTGAGCTTTGAAGAAATTAGCTGATGGGGGAAAGAATGCAAGATAGAGGGGAGTTATGCATATATCTGCCACTTGAAATGTGGTTCCAGAAGGTCCTGACCAGGAACTGATGACTGTCCCAACCAGGGTATGTCTCTGGCAAGCAAGGCATGGAAATTTGATACTATTCAAAAGCAGAATTGATGGATAACAAAGAATCTCCAATGATTTCAGATTGGAGAGTACTGTAGAAATTGAACAAATTGTTCATCAGGAAACAAGCAAGCTTTCTTGGCTGAGAAAATTATATACTTTTTCCGTGTGTGTGTGTGTGTGTGTGTGTGCGCGCACGCGCGCGCACACACACACACACACACACACACACACACACACAAATCAAGGAAATAATGTGCTTTGTATTTTCAAAATGTACTTAAAAAAAGAAAGAATACTTATTTAACCCTCCCCACAAAAATAGTTCAGTAGTTAGTATTTCTGACAACTGAAGCTTCTTTGGTTTGTTTCAAGCTCTGAAGCATCAGTCTACTATAACTTGACTACAGAAAGGGAATGTTTCTAAAACACTTGATTAAGGTAGGTATCTCAACTATACACACACTGGAATGATATCCTCCCCATGCAAATGTCTCTTAGCATTTTCTAGACTTTTTACCTATTCTAAGACAACCATAAGTTGCTTTGTTTAGCTTGGGCCTTCTGTATGGCTGATATGTCCTTAGTGTCTTTCCTGTGGTGACTGAAAAAGGACTTTGTTTTGATGGGATCATGGTCTCTACTCAAATTCAACCTGATATTTTCCATGTATACCAGTATCAGAAGGGGAGTGAAATACCCTCTCATCGATTCTTTCAGTACCACTGGGGGCTGGATGAGATTCTAGAGTCTTTTTATGAACATGAGGACATCAGCAGTTCAACTCACAAAATCACACAGACCTAAACCCTGTTTAATGGAGCAATACAGTACCTAAGTAAGTTAGATATCTGCCTGTTCATGAAAATGCAAGCCCATCACTCCTGTTTCAAGGTGACCAGTGTGAGTTGGTGTCTTCCCGATCGAAGATCCTCCTCCCCTTGTTCATAATTGAGCATCCCTCTGGCTCCAGAAGACCAGCCACTTCAGTAAATACAATCAGACAGAAATGAATAGGAGTAACTATGTCAATGCTGAATGAATTTAACTATTCATCAAATCATTTTCTGATTGAATTTAACTATTCATCAAATCATTTTCTGATGCTGATTATAACAAACAGAACAGACACATGGTCTAATCTTGTAGAAGTCAAGTTTCAAGGAGAAGAGAAACCAGGAGTAAATAAAACAGTTGCTCATGAGTGAAATTAGTTCTGGAAAGAAAATTAAGACCAGTGTGAACAATAACAGGTGCCGAAGCCCTCACAGGAGGGAGGGAGATGAATAATGCTTTCTGAGAGCAGGAAACCATCATTTTACAACTGTAGACTAACATGTGACATAAGAGTGGTGTCCAGGAGGTATAAAGAAGGGATAGCCCCTTCCTTGGATTTTATTCCACAGAATATGAATATGTGAATGTGCATAGATATATCCTCATCGCCCTTCTTCATTTCCTCATGAAGTTCAGGAAGAGATTATACATTGCATAATCAGGGTGTTTGGTTATAATGGTGATTTTGTTTTTAAAGGATTTAATTTTTTAGGAGCTTTCAAACATTCAAGTCTTTACCCAATAGAAGCATCTGTTCATATCAGGTACTCTAAACTTCCCATTTAAAAGTTTTCACTTACGATCTATTTTCAGTTTTACAAAAGTACAATAGAAGAGGTGAATGAGTACAGTAACTGTCCTCAGCTCTTAAGACATGTCTCTCCTCAGAGATGTGTGCCTTTTGAAGGAAACACATGCTGGACAGGCTAGGGAATCCAACTCTGCTATTGACCATATGTCCTTGAACAAGGTTATTTAAACTCTTGTTTTTATTTTGTTCAACTATTAAATGAGATACTAATACTCATAAGAACTACTAAGCATCTGGTCCAATGTATGGGATAGTTCTACACAATGTTACATACCAGCAAATCTTCCTTTTTCTCATTTGATGATACAGGCATTCATTCATTCATTCATTCATCCATTCATTCATTGCCCTGGAAACTAATTTATAAAATGAATGAGTTGTTGATTCAAACAATGTGGACCCCACCACGGCAGTATCACAGTACAGTTTCATAGCCGTAAGAAGATACTTATATATCATAAAAAATAATGTCTCTGGAAAATGGTAGAGTAACTTCTCAGTGTGATGATGCTTCTTTCTCACACTATCATAGTACTTTAGATCATAACCCCTCTCACTTAAATGAGAACATTTTAAATTCGCCACTGTAAAAGTGACAGATAAAAAGGACTTTGCGGACACATCCCCCATGGAGGGATACTCCTTTAAACTAGAGACAGGAGAGAAGTCCTAGTCCCTACTCCAAATGACTTGACAGATTTAGATGACCCATCCTGGAGGGCATCACCCTACATGTGGAGTGGGGGGGGAATGGAAGGGGAAGGTGGTTGGGGGGGCATGGGAGAATGGGAGAGAGGGTAAGAGGGAGGGAGAGGGAACTGGGATCAATATGTAAAATAAAAATAAAAACTAAAAACAAAGTGACAGGTAAGTGATGTATGTAAATTAGCCCGATTGAATCATTGCATATTTTATACATTAGTCAAGATCTTATACTCTACTCCATTAATGCATCCTGATATGTTGGTCAAAATATTTGAAAATAAGAAACCTTTGAGAGGATGTTGCTCGTAGTATGGAGAACCATGTTGGTCTTGTGTCACTTATATATAGAAAACACAGCAGTAAATATCTTGCATATTTCCATCTAGGTCAAATTATAAGGATTAGTAAGGAAAAAATCAAATGTTCTTAAACTGTTCTAATTAATAGTGAAGTTCTATTATAAAAACCTCAGATACATTTTTTTTTAATGATGACAATCAGATAGAGACTCAGAGAGATCTGGGTTCTTTTTCTACTTTCTATAGTTGTCAATGTGATTCTTGATAGGTTCTGATTCTCTGATGCCATTTTCCAGGTAATGGCTTATGAAGGTAAAGTTATCACTTTCAACCTTGAATTCTACCAGGTATAAAGCCAAGATCTATGAGCTTCTTAGGATTCTTAATGGAAATGTGATGGTTACAGGAACTGGGAAAGCAGTCACCTCATTCTTTAATCCTAATCTTTACTCCTTTTCATTATTTTATTTTTGATATTATAATTTAATTACTACATTTCTCTACTTTTTATCCTTCTTTCAAACTCTGATATCTATTTCTCCCAACTCTAAATTTAATGCCTTTTTTCACTAATGGTTGATTATATATATCTTGTAACTAGTTCAATCCATATAATATTACTTTTGTGTGTAATTTAAGAGCTAGCAATTTGGCACTGGGTGATCTTTCCTCTTTTATTAGGGGAATATTTTTCTAAACTACTTCAAATTATTAGTGTGATGGGGTCCCATTTATCTAGTGTTAGAGCAACTCACTATACATTCAAGTTTTGTTTCTACTTAGTCCCTTAGCCAGATGAGGTGTGAAGGCCTGGGCCATGGTTGTCTGCCCATCTTTTTGGCTTCATCTCTGGGCTCACTATCTCTTTGTTTCTGTCACTTAGGAAACGGGCATAGGATCTGTTTGCCTCATGGTGAGAGATAACTTTTTATGGAAGAGCTGGATTTTTATTTTGTTTGTTGTCTTGTTTAAAGACCCTGTTTCTGAAATGTCTCTAGGTTAATTTTATTTCTTTTTCCATGTAGTACTCCCCTTATTTATTACCCCTGTCTCCTGTCCTATGTGAGCAGCCCAAAAGATGTGAAGATGGCAAGATAAGATATTCCAGTTAGAGTCAGGGTTCTGGATCAGGATCTGAGAGGATGCCATGTGCCCTAGACACAGTACCAGAGAGTTCTGACTGTGTTTACGTGGCATTGGCCAAACTGATAATAAAGAGAGTTTCAGTTTCTCATTTGCTCTAGTGCTTGTTTTTATAGACTTTTTGAGGACTTTACAGGGAAAAGCTGTGACATTAGAATAGGATTCAAGATTTGGGTCCTTTATTCCTAGGCTAATGCCATCTAATATTACAAAAATCTCACCCCACTTTCTAAATGAGAATACAGTCATCTGATTCTTTTTATAGATTTGAAGGATAGGAATGTTTCTTTCCTAAGTTATTTTTGTTTATCAGCATTCCAACACATATGATATCTTAATCACAGTGAGATAAAGATGCCATCAGAGAGTACTGGGTTGGTGGCACATGGCCATAGAACATAAGTCTCACTATAAAAACTAGCATGGGACCAGGCTTTTGGGGTGATGACATTGATCTGACTGGCACTTTCAGAATGACAAAAACAATGATTGTTTTTTACCTGTGTTTGAATGCATGCATCTTATCATGTGGGGTGGGAAGAGATGCTCATTTGCCATATAGAGGATTATTTACCTGTTACTACTTCCTACTGGGCTTTTGTTCAGACAAGTTAACCTGAGTTGTTTTTTTTGTCTGAGGTGAAAAAATTGTTATCTATTTCAAATCTTGGTGGCTTAGCAAGGAAAAGAAAAACTAAATCAAAGCCCAAAACACAGTAGGCTTTAATGAAATGCGAGATTTACTTAAAGTCTTCATTTAATCCTTCCTTCTTCCCATAGGGGCTATAAAAAACAACCAGTGTTGCTCACAGAATTACAAAGAACCCGGCCTTCCTAGTGACTATCTATTAGCAACCTAAATGATGGACAGATTAAGATGAAAACATATCTTAATCATTGGTATGTCTGAAATACTTGTCTTATGCAAGGAACTTATAAGTTCCCCTTGAAAGAGTGCACTGACTTTGTTTCCAATTAAGAAATAGGTGTAAGAAAGAACTTACTGAAAACTACATTCATTCAGGAATTAAGGCCAACAACTGATGAATGGAACTTCATAAAACTAAAAGTTTCTTCATAGCAAGGGGAAATAATCAAGTAATACATAATCTCACAGAATGGGGGGAGATTCTTGGCAACTAAATATTTGATAGAAGATTAATGGCCAAAATAAACAATGAACTGAATAACAGAGTTAAGAAGACAAGAAACCCAATTTTAGAAATGGCTTATGGATCTGAGTAGAAAACCCTATTTTATTAATTATTTTTTTTTCATTTATTTTACATCCTGATCACAGTTTGGATGTGAGGAAAGAGGAACACTCATTTAATATTAATGGGAATTCAAACTGATACAACCAATCTGGAAAACAGCAAGTACAATTCTTAAAGACATTATTAATTAAAATAGAATCGAGGATCCAAATGAGGATCAGTGTCCGGATCAGCCTTCATCAGTAGATGATCAATAGATCTTGAAGTAGATGGGAGCTAACACAGAGACTTACAAATGGACAGTATGTAGAGAATGAGATATTTGGGAGCCATCAATCATGATATGTGTAATCACACATCACAGCTCATGGAGCTGTGTGGAAAGGGAACCAGAAAGACTGCAAGCACCAGAAGAGGTATATGACTCTTAAGGAAATAGTATCACCCAGACACACAGGACTGACAGACATATGAACCCACAGATAACTGTGGCAATACACAAAGTGCCTAGACAGGTTCAAAGCAGACCAGATCCCAGGACTGAGACAGGGAAGATGGCATGGGCCCTCATCCCTAACCAAGATGTTAACTTCAGTTGATATCCACTTTCAAAGGAAAAGTTAGTTTTCTCCGATGTGAATTCACTGGGTATATTAATTACATTTAAGATAATGCCCGATGCCCAGCAGTAGATAGCCAACACAAAGCAAATTTAGTGATACTTTTGTACACCTTTTGCCTCATAATGCTTTGTTTGAGCATGTCTGTCTTACTGGTCTTTTGCTTACATATTACGGTTTCTATCTATTTATCTATCTACTATCTATCTATCTATCTATCTATCATCTATCTAATCATTTATGATTCTGTGTGTTTCTTCTTTTTTTTTTTTTTTTTTTTTTTTGGTTTTGTCTGCCTGATTGTTAGTTTTCTACTGGACAAGTAAGGAAGTAGGGCAGATATGAGAGGAGTTGAGGGAGGGGAGCTATGACCAGAATATATAGTATGAAATTTTTCCATGTGTTTCAAAACCAAGCATATGCAAGCATGTTGCCTACCTATCAGAGATGTGCTCTCATGGCCCTTCTTTTTTGAGCTGCTGACCTCTACTCCTGTTTGCATTGGATTCAATTATCTATCAAATTCTTTATCAGAAGTAACCACATGAGTTAAAGGATGGCTGTCTCATTAAAAATAATTCTGAATATTCAGTAGAGTTATGAACAAAATTTTATTTCTTGTTTTGATATATATATATATATATATATATATATATATATATATATATATGCTTCAAAGGATTGGAAGTTGCTGCTTTATACAGTCATCCAAGAGACCAACACTAACATATAGTTCCCAAAGAGGCCCAGGGATGACAGAAAGAATAGAGACTGCTGTTATTATGAGTAACTACTAATAATTTTATCCTAGACCTTCTTTCTGGTCAAGTATATGATTGATAATACAATATTGAAGATAATATTCTATTAGTATTGAGTTTATCAGTTTTATGGTTAGCTTTTATTTTTTTATTTTTTCATTTTTCTTTTTTTATTTATTTTATATAACCAAGTCCATTTAAATGAAAACAAACATTTATAGACAATATTTGGGAATTTGGGCGTCGTTCTTTCCAAACTACTTCCTGCTGGTAAGGGGCGCTGTCATGGGGGATTCGAAGAAGATTCAGAAATCCTGGTTGTTGTCCATAAGGCTGCTTTGTCCAGCTGTTTTGAATGTAGATCACGTAGTACTCTGTTTCAGGTGGTCTGGCTTGATCAAACCACATTAGTCTGGAAGGAATCCACGTCTTTTCATTTTCTGTGGAAACAAAAATAGGAATCCTTTTCCCCAGTAACTTGAACCTTGAACTTAAATTTTGGCGTCAAAGCATTTTTTTTTTTTAAATTTAATTTATTTTACATGTCGATCCCAGTTCCCTCTCCCTCCCTCCCTCCCTTTGGTATCTCAAAGTTGTTTTGGTTTGTATTTCCCTGATAGCTAAGGATGTGGAGCATTTTCTTAAGTGTCTTTCAGCATTTTTGATTTCCTCTATTGAGAATTCTTTCTTTAGTACTGTACCCCATTTTTAATAGGGTTTTTTGGTGTTTTGTTGACTAGTTTCTTGAGTTCTTTGTATATTTTGGAGATCAGCCCTTTGTCAGATATAGGATTGGTGAAAATCTTTTCCCAGTCTGTGGGCTTCCATTTGGTCTTGTTGACTGTGTCCTTTGCCTTACAGAAGCTTCTAAGTTTGAAGAGATTCCATTTATTAATTGTTTCTGTCAGTGTCTGTGCCCCTGGAGTTATGTTCAGGAAGATATACCAATAAAATACTTGCAAACCGAATTCAAGAACACATCAGAGAAATCATCCACCATGACCAAGTAGGCATCATCCCTGGAAGGCAGGGATGGTTTAACATACAAAAATCTATCAAAGTGATCCACCATATAAACAAACAGAAAAAGAAAAACCATATGATTATCTCCCTAGATGCTGAAAAAGCCTTCAACAAAATTCAACACCCTTTCATGAAAAAGGTATTGGAGAGATCAGGGATAACAGGAACATACCTAAACATAATAAGAGCAATATAGAGCAAAGCAGCTGCCAACATCAAACTAAATGGAGAGAAACTTAAGCCAATTCCTCTAAAATCAGGCACAAGAAAAGGCTGCCCTCTCTCTATATATCTCTTCAATATCATACTGGAAGTTGTAGCTAAAGCTATAAGACAACAAAAGGAGACCAAGAGGATCCAAGTTGGAAAGGAAGAAATCAAACTGTCTCTATTTGCAGATAATATGATAGTTTACATAAGCGACCCAATAAACTCTACCAGGGAACTCCTACAGCTGATAGCCACCTTCAGCAAGCTAGCAGGATACAAGATAAACTCAAAAAAATCTGTAGCCCTACTTTTTTCAGATGAGAAAGAAACAGAGAAAGAAATCAGAGAAACATCCCCCTTTACAATAGCCACAAGCAACATAAAGTATCTTGGTGTAACGCTTACCAAACAAGTAAAAGATGTATATACCAAGAACTTTGAGGCTCTAAAGAAAAATTATAGAAGATACCAGAAAATGGAAAGATCTCCCATGCTCTTGGATAGGTAGGATAAACATAGTTAAAATGGCTATCTTGACAAAAGCAATCTACAGATTCAATGCAATCCCCATTAAAATCCCACCACAATTCTTCATTGACCTTGAAAGGATAATGATCAACTTTATATGGAAAAACAAAAGACCCAGGATAGCCAAAACAACCTTATACAATAAAAGAACTTCAGGAGGCATCACCATTCCTGACTTTAAGCTCTACTACAGAGCAATAGTTCTGAAAACAGCCTGGTATTGGCATAAAAATAGACAGGTAAACCACTGGAATCGAATTGAAAATCCTGATATTAACCCACACACATATGAATAACTGATTTTCGACAAAACAGCTAAATTTATACAATGGGGCAAGGACAGCATCTTCAACAAATGGTGCTGGCACAATTGGATGAGGATGTGTAGAAGAATGCAGATAGACCCATGTCTGTCGCCATGCACAAAACTCAAGTCCAAGTGGATCAAAGACCTCAACATCAATCCAGCCACATTGAACCTCTTAGAAGAGAAAGTAGGAGGTACCCTTGAACAAATTGATATAGGAGACTGATTCTTGAACATAACTCCAGGGGCACAGACACTGAGAGAAACAATTAATAAATGGGACCTCTTCAAACTTAGATGCTTCTGTAAGGCAAAGGACACAGTGGACAAGACCAAACGGGAGCCCACAGACTGGGAAAAGATTTTCACCAATCCTATATCCGACAAAGGCCTGAACTCCAAAACCTACAAAGTACTCAAGAAAATAGTCAAGAAAACACCAAGTAACCCTATTTAAAAAAATGGGGTACAGAACTGAAGAAAGAATTCTCAATAGAGGAAATCAAAATGGCTGAAAGACACTTAAGAAAGTTCTCAACATCCTTAGCTATCAGGGAAATGCAAATCAAAACAACTTTGAGATACCATCTTACTCCTGCCAGAATGGCTAAAATTAGAAACACCAATGACAACTCATGTTGGAGAGGATGTGGAGAAAGGGGAACACTCCTCCACTGCTGGTGGGATTGCAAACTCATACAGCCATTTTGGAGATCAGTATGGCGGTTCCTCAGGAAAATGGGAATTAGTTTACCACAGGACCCGACAATCCCCCTCTTAAGAATATACCCTAAGGATTCACATCCATGCAACAAAGACATCTGTTCAACTATGTTCATAGCAGCACTATTTGTAATAGCAAGAACCTGGAAGCAACCTAGATGTCCCTCAATTGAAGAATGGTTAATGAAGATGTGGCAAATCTACACAATGGAATACTACTCTGCAGAAAAAGATAATGGTATCTTGAAATTCGCAGGCAAGTGGATGGCACATGGAGAAACCATCCTGAATGAGGTAACCCAGTCACAAAAAGAGGAACACAGTATGTACTCACTCATATATGGATTTTAGACCTAGATCAAAGGATCACCAGCCTATAATTCATACCACCAGAGGAACTAGGATACAAGGTGTATTCTAAGAAATTCATATAAAGTCCCTCACAGAACTGGTAAGGGACAAGTCTCCCAGAGCTCAGGGGAAGTGGAGGGGGCAGCGAATGGAGAGAGAAGTAGGAGAAAACGAGGGGGGGGGGGAAGGGAAACATGTGCGACCAGGAAGATAAAGCCCGGTTAGGAATAGAAGGCAGGAAAGAGAGAGAGAGAGAGAGAGAGAGAGAGAGAGACAGAGAGAGAGACAGAGAGAGAGAGAGAACATAAAAGAGGGAGCCTGATGGGAGATGTCATTCTGTTTGTTTCTCATACTGGTTAATAATAAAGCACTGTTAGCCAATAGGAAAGGAAGATAGGAGGGACTAGGAGACAAGGAGGAAATAGGAAGTAGGGAGGAGGAGTCAAGATGGAGAGTCTAAAGAAAGCAGTATGCCGCCGGCTCCCCGGTAAGAGAAATACATAGATCAGCAGAAATGGGTTAATAATTAAGACAGAGCTAGCCGATAAGAAACAAGTAACCGGGCCAACAGTGTTGTATCAAATACAGAGTCTCTATGTATTATTTGGGGCTGGCAGTGCAGCAGCAGGACAAGACCAGCGGTGGCGGGCGGAAAAAACCATACTCTTACAGGAGCCAATATTGGTTTGAAGATAAAATCGAACACCAAGAAAGGTCTATAGAACTACAAGACTGCTGCCAAATAACAATTTGAGCTTCTGTGGAAAGGCTACCATAAATGCCCTTCCTGGAGAGTGAGATCAACAACTAACTTATCCATGGAGCCCTCAACTAATGCCTGTTGGAAACAGGAGCAAACACCCATACATAAACACTGAGTTGAAGCAGAACCCAGATGCAGATGGAGAGGACAAGACCAGGCTGCAGAAACACATAGAGACAGCTTACCTGAACAAGGAGGAGCTAATGGGCCACCAGACTGATAGCTGGGAAGCCAGCATGGGACTGACTCATGACCCCTGAATATGGTTCTCAGCCAGAAGGACTGAGCAGTCTAAGGGACCTCAGACAGTGGAGCCAGGATGTATCACTGGTGCACAAAAGGATCTTGCGAACCCATCTCCCATGAAGGGATAACTGCCTTAATCTAGAGACAGGAGAGAAGCCTTAGTCCCTACTTCACATGACCTATCAGATCTCCATGATCCCAACTGGATGGCATTCCCCTACTTATGGAATTGGTGTGAGAGGATTGGAGGGGAGGGTGGTTAAAGTGCATGTGATAGGGCAGAGAGGGTAAAAGGGAGGAAAGGAGGAAGGGAGAAAGGGAAGGAGGGAGGGAGGGAGAGGCAACTGGGATTGACTTGTAAAATAATAAATTAAATAACAAAATATGCAGCCTTACAGACTACAGCCAGGATGTCTGGCTGTCCTTAGATTCTGCATGTCCTTAGATTCCCCCATGACAGCGCCCCTTACCAGGAGGAAGTAGTTTGGAAAGAATGATGCCGAAATTTTCAAATATTGTCTATAACTATTTGTTTTCATTTAAATGGACTTCCTTTTATTAAATAAATAAATAAATAAATAAATAAAAGGAAAAAAAAAAGAAAAACATGGCAGTCTAAGAATGGAAGTGTTCATTTTGGAGATTTTCTGTGATGATTCAGGAAAAATAATAGAGGATATGCAGGGGTGTTGTGAAAACAGTACCTGCTAGAGTAGACATGGCTGTCACTGTCACGAATTCACAGTAGCTGTGGATTTCAGGATGTCAAGCCAGCCAAGATTGCCATTTTTATTCTGTTTATCCTACCTATCCAAGAGCATGGGAGATCTTTCCATTTTCTGATATCTTCTTTAATTTCTTTCTTTAGAGCCACAGAGTTCTTATTTATAGGGCTTTTACTTGTTTGGTAAGTGTTACAAGGTACTTTATGTTGCTTGTGGCTATTGTAAAGGGTGATGTTTCTCTGATTATTTCTAAGCCTCTTTGTTGTCTGAATAAAGTAGGGCTACTTCTTCCTTTCCAACTTGGAACCCCTTCATCTCCTTTTGTTGTCTTATAGCATTAGCTAGAACTTGTAGTACGATATTGAAGAGATATGGAGAGAGAGGGCAGCCTTGTCTTGTTCCTGATTTTAGAGGAATTGGCTTAAGTTTCTCTCCATTCAGTTTGATGTTGGCAGTTGGTTTGCTGTATATTGCTCTTATTATGTTATACCTCTTATTATGTTATCCCTGACCTCTCCAAGACCTTTATCATGAAAGGGTGTTGAATTTTGTCAAAGGCTTTTTCAGCATCTAGGGAGATAATCATATGGTTTTTCTTTTTCTGTTTGTTTATATAGTGGATCACTTTGATAGATTTTCGTATGTTAAACCATCCCTGCATTCCAGGGATGAAGCCATGTGGTCATGGTGGATGATTTCTGTGATGTATTCTTGAATTCGGTTTGCCAATATTTTATTGAGTATTTTTGCATCGATGTTCATCAGGGATATTGGTCTGTAGTTTTCTTTCTTAGTTGTGTCTTTGTGAGGCTTGGGTACCAAGGTTATTGTGGCCTCATAAAAAGAGTTTGGCAATGAACCTTCTGTTTCTATCTTGTGGAAAAGTTTGAGGAGTAGTGGTATTAGTTCTTCCTTGAATGTCTGGTAGAATTCTGCATTGAATCCATCTGGCCCTGGACTTTTTTTGGTTGGAAGGCTTTCGATGACTGGTTCAATTTCATTGTGGGTTATAGGTCTATTTAAGTTTTTTGTCTGTTCTTGATTTAATTTTGGTGATAGTTATCCAGAAATTTGTCCATTTCCTTTGAATTTTCAATTTTTGTGGAATACAGATTTTCAGAATACGACCTGAAAATTGTTTAGATTTCCTCTGTGTCCGTTGCTATGTTCCCCTTTTCGTTTCTGATTTTGTTAATTTGCATGTTCTGTCTCTGCTTTTTCGTTAATTTGGATAAAGGTTTCTCTATCTTGTTGATTTTCTCAAAAAACCAACTCTTCGTTGCATTGATTTTTTTTTTTTTTTGTATTGTTTTCCTGGTTTCTATTTTGTTGATTTCAGCCCTCAAGTTGATTATTTCCTGGCGTTTACTCCTACGGGGTGAATTCGCTTCTCTCTGTTCTAAGGTTTTCAGTTGGGCTGTTAATTCATTTATGTGACTATCCTCTGTTTTCTTCATATGGGCACTTAGAGCAATGAACTTCACTTGTAGCACTGCTTTCAAGATATCACATAAGTTCGGGTATGTTGTGTCCTCATTCTTGTTGAATATTAGAAAGTCCTTAATTTCTTTATTTCTTCTTTGACCCAGGAGTGGTGCAATTGCCCATTATTCAGTTTCCATGAGTTTGCAGGTTTTCTGCTATTTGTGTTGTTGTTCAATTCCAATTTTAAAACATGGTGGTCTGATAAGATACAGGGGACTGTTCCTATTCTCTTGTATCTGTTGAGGTTTGTTATGTCACCCAGTATGTGGTCGATTTTAGAGAAGGTTCCATGTAGAGCAGAGAAGAAGGTATATTCTTTTGTCTTTGGATGGAATGTTCTATAGATGTCTGTTAACCCCAGTTGAGACATAACTTCTGTTAGTTCTTTTGTTTCTTTGTTGAAATTCTGATGTGTGGTCCTGTCTAGTGTTAAGAGTGGTGTATTAAAGTCTCCAACTATAAGTGTGTGAGGCTTTTATATGAGCTTTTGGTTTTAGTATTGTTTCTTTTACGAATGTGGGTGACTTTGTATTAGGGGCATAGATGTTCAGAACTGAGACTTTGTGTTGATGGATTTCTCCTGCAATGAATATGAAATGACAGTCTTCATCTCTTTTGACTAATTTTGGCTTGAAGTCTAACTTGTTAGATATTAGGATAGCTATGCCTTCTTGCTTCTTATTTCTATTTGATTGGAAAAACTTTTCCCAACCCTTTACCCTGAGGTTATGTCTATCTTTGAAGCTTAGATGTGTTTCTTGTATGCAGCAGAAGGATGGATTCTGTCTTCGTATCCATTCTGTTAGCCTGTGGCTTTTTATAGGTGAGTTAAGACCATTAATGTTGAGGGTGAGTAAGGACCATTGGTTGTTGATGCTTGTTTGATTTAGGTTTGTTGTTGGCAGTGGTATTGTGAATATATTAATTCTGCTTTACCCTTGGTTTCTGTTGTAGTTGGATTATCTGTTGCCTACATTTTTGTGGGCATAGACCTTCCTTGGGTTGGAGTTTTCCTTCCAATACTTTCTGTAGGGCTGGATTTGTAGATATGTATTGGGAAAAATCTTGTTTTGTCATTAAATATCTTGTTTTCTCCATCTATAGTGATTGAGAGTTTTGCTGGATATAGTAGCCTAGGGTGGCATCCGTGTTCTCTTAATAATTTTAGAACATCTATCCAGGACCTTCTGGCCTTGAGGGTTTCCATGGAGAAGTCAGGTTTAATTTTGATAGGCCTGCCTTTATATGTTACCTGTCCTTTTTCCTTCGCTGCTCTTAATATTCTTTCTTTATTCTGTATGCTAGGTGTTTTGATTATTATATGTCGAGGGGTCTTTTTTCTTTGGTCCAGCTCATTTGGAGTTCGGTATGCTTCTTGTACTTTCATGGGCATGTCCTTCTTCAGATTTGGAAAGTTTTCCTCGATGATTTTGTTGAATATGTTTTCGGCAACTTTGAGCTGGGCTTCCTCACCTTCCTCTATGCCTATTATTCTTAGGTTTGGCCTTTTCATGGTGTCCCACATTTTCTGGATGTTTTGTGTTAAGGATTTGTTGGATTTATGATTTTCTTTGGTCGATGAATCTATTTCTTCTAGTTTATCTTCTGTGCCTGAGATTCTCTCTTCCATCTCTTGAATTCTATTGGTCATGCTTGTGTCTGTAGTTGCCGATATTTTGCCCAGGTTTTCTATTTCCAGCATTACTTCGGTTTGTGTTGCCTTTATTTTCTTTATTTCAGTTTTCAAGTCTTGAACCGTTTCCTTCACCTGCTTAATTGTTTTTTCTTGGCTTTCTGTACTTTGTTTACTGTCCTTAAGAAATTTGTTCATTTCTTCCACTTTTTTCTTTGTTTTTTCCTCCATTTCTTTAAGGGATTTTCTCACATCTTCTTTGAGGGCCTCTATCATTTTTATGATGGTAATTTTTAAGTCGTTCCCTTCTGCTTCCTCTGCTTTGTTATTGTTGGTGTAGATTCACTATATTCTGATGGTGTCATGCTTGTCTTTCTGTTGTCAGGTGTTTTCTTGTATTGCCTTCTTCCCATAGCTTCTTCCAGTAGGTGTTGGTGGGGTCTCCCCTTCTCTCTATGGTACTTCCCCGATGGGCTTATGTGGGTCAGAGATTCAATATCTGTAGCTCTGTGTGGTCCATGGTCTCTCCGCAGACAGGGACCCAAGGATGGGGTCAGGGCTGAGGATCCAGTAGAAGATGCCACGAGCCAATGGCTGGCAGAAGACAAAGGCTGAGCTGAAACTTGGGAAGATTTTGCAGGAAAGTCGGATCTCACTGGAAACTGGAACTCTCCAGCTGAGGCCTCTTTCTTTAGCAGAGGCCCAGATTTGGGGGTCAAGGATCTTGCAGGCAGGAACTCAGAGTGGACCCGCAGAGATAGGCGGATCTCTGGGAGGGGCCTGGGACTCCAGCAGAGGACTGGAGGTGGGGTCAGAGACCAAGCAGGTGGAAATTACGGGTGGTCCCACATGGATAAGCAGGTCTCATTTGTTCAGAGTTGCTCCGAGAAGTTCGGAAGTAGGGTGGACTCTATGGTTAGCTTTTCTATGGGATATACTACACATTCTCCCGTTTTTAAAATATCTTATGGATTAGTTATTGTATGAGTGTCTTAAAAATTTCAGATTATAGTTTTTATAATCATATTTCATTTGTCATACTTGTACTTTTAATAGAAAAAGACAATCAAGATAGTTTGGATTGACAAAGTTAATGATCATTTTGGTGAGCATTTTGATATTAATGTCAAATGGACAAATAAACTATGTGAACTTGTAGAGAAGCAATGTTAAGGAATTTCTCTGAATGCTACTGATGGAGAAAGAAGGGCATGTCTGGACAACTAGGGATCCATTGTGTTATCTGTGGTATCTACAGAAGATTTGTCCTGGGACCATCCATTGATAGTTAGTTACTATATAGAAAATGACAATATATTTGAATCTAACCAGCAAGCACCATATAGTGCATCCTCTTTAGAACGCTTACCACACCTAATACAGTGTATGCCAACTAAACAATTGTTATGCTGAATTGTTTAATGAGTAAAGACAAAGTAATAGCTCCTGTATTATCAAAAGCTTTACTGGGTATAATTTTGATCTGTAATTGGTTGTATTTTTAGACTTGGATCTTGTGAATGCAGAGGGAGTGCTTGTACAGGAGGAAAAATATAGGGAGATGGTTATCATTGAAGTATTTAAACTACTACAAAACTACTACAAACATAAACAGCCAGTTAATTTAAATTATGTCCTATTGTTTATACAATAGTCATCAAACATCTTAATTTTTATTCATGCTAGAAAATACTATAGTCACTATTGTACAGAAAAAAAATCAATGCAAGCACACACACACACACACACACACATATATAAACATACACATATAATTATTTTAAATCTCAATGTATACAGAATAACTTTTCATTAGATAAAAAGTGGCATGGATCATAAATAAGTTATTATTAAAGATTATGATCTACCTTTGTCATTTTCTTTATATTATTTCACTGTTGTCATTTTGAACATTTGTTCTACTAAACAAGAGGGTGGAGCTTTGTACTCAGGCCAAAGGGGTACTCTGCTAGCACCTGATTGCTGTCAATACGCTCCTCCCTGTTTCCCTGTCATTTTTATCTATATAAATGTGTATTTCCACTGTTATTTTTCCTCAGATAATTCCAGAGTTACTGTAGTGAGACTCTGAAGTGAACAATGATGCCTCATATAAATCTTGTAAATGTTAATATAAAATAATACCATTGTGAAGACCATATATATGCAAGACACCTTATAAAGCAAAGTTAAGTGATATCGTAGTTCATATTCTGGCAGTCTCAATCCTATACTGTAACAACAACAACAACAACAAAACATTTCTCCAATAAGTGAAAGAAGTACTGGTGAATACATAATTTCCTTCTTTGATTGACTATTTCTAAAGAAAAGATTTAGGCTTGATACAAAACTATATACAAAAACAGTGAATAAATAAGTATGCTTTAAGAAAAGAAAAATCAAGAACATACAAACTTAAGATCTACATATCTAGTCCTAGGATGAAGGCATAAAAGAGATTACAATAGAGTTGTCTTAAGCTGGAAAGTTTGTCTAGTACCTAATATTTCTATCTAGGAAGAGAGAATAATAATTGTGAGAGTCTAATCTTCAGCCTCATAAAAGACATGTGAAGGAAGATAACAATACTAGGGTAGGCACGAAGTGCAGATGCATAGCGTCCAAACAGTGCAATAAGGACAGCAATAGCAGGCTACTTGGACAGTCACCCAAAGTCTCACAGCAACATTGGTGCAACCAGTTTTGGCTAAGGCCTAGAGTATCTAACAGACCACTACAGAAGCAGGGAGGTAGAAAGGCTGTCTTAGCCTGACTTGGAAAGGTTCATCAGTCTTCTGTGTTTGTTTCCTGCAAGCACAGTGGGACAGCACGTTCAAGTCAGTGGTTCAGGTGGGGGCACTTCTTTGCCAAAGAGGCCATAAACTGAGGAGAAGATGGACTCTAGAAGGAGCAACAACAGTGTGCAACATATTTTTGGGAAATGTATGCTGCTGTCAGAAGCAATAGTGTCTCATGTCAATGAAGTACTAATATTAGAACATTTAAATGCCATGTTCTGCAGCTCTACGAAGTGTTTGAAAATTAAGCATCTGTGTCTTGACTAATCATATAGGTATAAGAAACATGGGTGAAGGTAATATGTAACAGGAACCTATCTATAAAACTGATTGAAACTTCCCCGAGTAAAGCAGGAACAATTACTTTAGCAATATAACTATGTATGTATATATACATGTAAATCTCTAAAACAGAAGTAGAGTAGAAATGTCTTGACCAGGGGTAGAACTTTATAGTGCAGCATGATAAAAATACACTAAATTGTATCAACATATAAAATATCTTGAATGTAAGTAAAGGTATACATACTTAGACTATGGTAAGGATATTGTGCATAAAACATTGAAAATGGAAATATTTTACACAATATTACAAAATATAATATACAAATCATCCGAGAAGGGAATACAAACTTAACCTTACATAGATTACCTCATATAAGAATCTATAACAATGTAAGTTGTACATAACTAATAATTACTAAGACAATTGACAAGAAGATAAGCTAATCTACCTATATCCCATCTAAACCAAACCTTTCCCAACCATACCCTATACCTGTCTAAAAGAGATACCTGAGGCTGAGCATCACCTTCCATGCCTAACCCTAAGTAACTAAACCAACCCTATGCAGATGAATAGTATCCCTAAAAGCCAACAGTAGAGAAAGTGGGTGTCGTTATCTTAAGATTACTTCCTCCTGAAATGGGATGAGTATTGCTCCACAGGATCCTGTAGGAAGAAAATTTTTAGCTACAAAATTTCTTGAGGGGACTAGCTTTAACATTTGTAGCTGGTCTGCATGGCAGGAAACTCTGGCCAGGGTGTAATAAGAAGGTGCACCATTTCAGCTAGATAGTTAGGAGTTGTCTTAAGCATAACAGTCCCAAACTGCTTTTAGGGTGATGTTTGTAGTCTGGATGCATCAGATTGAATTAAGTGGAAATGAGAAGTGGGACCCCATCTTCTTTCCAGAAAGTTCAAAGATTGCTGTTTGGAATTGTTATTATTCCTTGCGGAAAACTTAAACAATATCAACATAAAAATTTCAAACTTTAAGGTATGCATATTTGGAAAGGCAACAAAAACATGAAAATGCATATGAAAAAAATTAGGATTTCAGAGAGAAAACTGAGTATAGGCAAATGACATTCCCCAGATTTTGTTTTCTTCTCCCGTACACCAATTGGCTTCTTGATATAATGCAGAAACTGTGAATTTAGAGAAAGAAAGCCAAATCCAACTCCAAAGCCAGCATTGGTTTACATGAACTGGGACTAAAGGAATACTAGGTAGTAAAAAGAAATAGATTCCTGTATAGAAATAGATCACTAGAATTAAATATTTTTTTTTTAACCACATATTAGATTCGTCTTCATTTCTGGAGAGCTACCTTCTCTTCTGTAGTTACCTACATGTTCAGTGTCTTTTGGCTTTTTGAAGATGGGTGTTTTCTGTTTTCCTATAAAGACAAGAACAGAACATTCCCCTACCTTTGAGAGGTTCCCACACAACTCATGGGAACTACTTTGGCAGACGACTTGTCATTTCTCCTCATTAAGATGTTTCTCTTGTTCACCTTGGATCTTGATCAACTTAGATGGTATCCACAGCTTTTCTTCTCCTGTAGATACAAATGTGAAACCTCTAGCCCAATGTAACACATATCCTGGTTTCCATACTGAGGTCAATAAATTCTTGAAGTATACCAGCTGATTTAGTTGAGAAGTTTTTTCTATTGTTCAGTGTCTTTCTACAGTTGTTTTTCCTTTATCATTAGAATTAAGAAAGTTTAATATTAATAAAGCATTATATAATCTATGTTCGGGTGTCTTGCTTCCCCTGCCTGTTTATTGAGTATTTCTTTTAAAGTATGATTAGATCTTTCAACTACTGTTTGTCCTGTAGGATTGTGTGGTGTACTGGTTATGTGCTTTATGTTATAATACTCAAAAACCTGTTTCAATTTGATGAAGACATGCTGGAGTATTGTCAGTTTTTATTTGTGCAGGTATGCCCATAATGGCCATTACCTCTAACAGGTATGTGATAACTGAATCCGCCTTTTCAGATCTCAGAGCAGTGGCCCATTGAAACCCTGAAAATGTGTCTATATGTGGTACACATATTTTAACTTTCCAAATCCTGCAAAATGGAACACATCCATTTGCCATATTTCATTCCTGTTTATAACTTTAGGGTTACTTCCTGGTGGTAAAGGAGTTTGGTTATAGAATGAGCAAGTAGGACATTTCCTTACTATTTCCTTAGGTTGCTGCCAAGTGATAGAAAAACCCTTTTTTCAAACCGTTGCTGTTCACCTGGTGTTTCTTATGAAACTCTGAGGTCTCGAGGACACTTCCTATTAATAGCTGATCAATTTCATCATTGCCTTGTGCTAGAGAATCTGGCAGACCCATATGGGATCTGATGTGTGATATATATATATATATATATATAGAATCATATTTCTGATAATCTTATAATTGTATAAACAATGAAATTTTGCAGTCTCAATATATAAGATGACTCTCTTTGCATATTGAGAGTCAGTAACTATATTGAGGGGTTCTGTAAAAATCCATAAGTACCATGAGAAAGGCATACAATTCTCCCTTTTGTACAGAATTATAAGGGCTTTGAACTACTTTTACTTACTTATATTTCCTGATTTATATCCTGCCTTACCTGATTTGTTTGCATCAATGTAAAATGTAAGAACTCTGGAGATTGGTCTTTTACTTACAATGTGTGGAAGGATCCAAATCATTTTCTTTAAGAATTTGATTCTCCTCTCACTTTGGGGATAAGTTTTGCTAATCATTCCCAAAAAGTTACTGTAAGCTCTCTGCCAATATTTATTATATTTCCATATGGAGGAAATTTTCTCATTTAGTTAAAGGTACTATAATTTCTGCTGGGTCTCTTTCTGTCAGTTGATGAAGTCTTAATTTACCTTTTAAATCAAGTCAGAGATCTGTTCTATGTATGTTTTTAGTTTTTTATTCTGTGTATGTGGTAGAAATATCCATTCTAATATGCTATCTTACCTCTACATCAAAATCTCTGAAGGATATTCACTAGATGGTAATATAACCAGAATACAGTCTACTGTTGGATCCAAACAGTCTGTATGTGCCTTTAGTATCCTTTCTACCATTCTAATTCCTTTTCAGCTTCAGCTGATAGAATTCATGGACTATTCAAGTCCTTGTCCCCTTTTAGGGCCATCTTCAATTTTTTTTTTTAAAATCATGCCCTTCTATTCCAATTGTTCTTTGTTGTTGAGAGATCACTCCTAGTAATTTTTCAAGATCGTTAAGAGTCTGGTAAACATCTCTCCTGATCTGTACTTTTTGTGATCTAATTTTCTATAGACCTATAATATATCCTAAGTAGTTTATAGAATCTCATCTTTGTATTTTTTCAGGTGCAATTTATAATCCCCAGCGAGGTAAATTATGGATTGTTGAAACTGTTTACAAATTATTTCCAAAGGTTTTTGCACAAAATATTGGCACATTGTGAAACTATTTAGAATTCCCTGTGGCAGTTGATATCTCTTGACCAGCTGAGAATTATTGTAATTGGGTACCATGAAGGTAGATTTTTCCTTATCTTTTTCTTGTAAAGGTATAACAAAGAAGCAATCTTTTAAAATCAATAGTTATGATAGGCCATTCTTTAGGTATCAAAGAAAGAAAGGGCATTCAAGTCTGTGGAGAGCCCATTGGCTGGATAATTTTATTGATGGCCCTCAGGTCTGTAAGCATTCTCCATTTTCCAGATTTTTTTTTATATAACAAAGACAGGAGAATCCCAAGGGCTCGTAGATTCATTCATATGTCCAGCATTTAGCTGTTATTGAACCAGTTTTTCTAAAGCCTCTAACTTCTCAGAGGTCATAGGCCATTGCCCTACCCAGACAGGTTAAACTGTTAGCCATTTTAAAGTGTGGATTTTGGTTCCTCTGTTTGTTTAGCACTTGTATTCTGTTTTTATACAGCCTGGATATTTGGTGTCTGTCTTGTATAGTACTTCACAATATTTTTCTACAACCATGAGTTCATTTATAGTTCATATCTAATACTGGAGGAATGTTAATCTGTGTATTCCAGTGCTTCAATAGATCATGACCTCATAAATGTATTGCTGCATCAGCCAAAAAGGTCTCAAGCTTCCTCTCTGTCTTTCTGGTTCTATGCATTCAATCCATCTTGTGCTCTGTTTTACCTGAGATAGGGTTCCAATCCCTAAGAACTGAACATTTACCTTGTGCAGGGCCATCTTGGAGACACTATATGACCTACAGAGAAAGTGTAGAAGACCTAATCAAAAGTTGTTTTGGCAAAAAAGAAAGAGAATTACAATAGCATAATTTTAATCCCTGGATATCTTTGGATAATGCCAAGATCTGGAATTGAATTTTAGGTAAGGCAATTTTCCCAGCCTCCTATTTAAGTCATGTCAAAATGAAGAAGCAGAGAATGATGGTGGTGCACAGATAGTTTTCACTCAGTGGAACATTTCAAAATTGAAGCTTGTCATCAGGGACCAACCATCTCATGGGGACTAGACTGCCATGAGTTCATCACCACAAACAATATACAAAAATCAATGTATGTGAATAGTTTAGTTTTAGATTTCCTTGTAACTCTGCATAAGTATAAGAAATACTTTCTCCCAAAGAATAAATGTGATATATCCATTCTAGTTGCTAATAAACATATTTGTATTTCCAATACAGAAGGTATAGGCAGTTCCCATAGAAGGAAAAGTCACTGATATTCATATTTTTCTTCTGTTGTTCTCACTACTCTTTATCTTGGCAAACAGAACATTTGTTTGGAGTGAGCAACAGTGTTTGTTTCCATTTTGATAACAGCAGAAGAAAACTGTGCATACCACTTGAATCTGGAAGATCCCCCCCCCACAAAAAAACTAAACTATGTGGTTACATTCTTCAAACACAGCTGGTAGGGCTGGGTTTCCAAAAGTACTATTTTGGTAGCACTGTGGGACACGCTAAAGGATGAAGACTTCTACAGTCTGGCTTGGAGATTGGAGTAAATTACTTAGGAGGAGAGAAACTACTTGAATGAGCATAGCTTTTGGGTTTATAAACGACAGGGCTAGCCAAAAGCTTTTTAGGAGTGGGTTCTGGAGTGTCACTAATGTTTGGAAGTAACCTTCATACATTTAATGTGTGACAGATACACATGAGAAGAGCAGAGAGTAAAGGCTTGAAGGGGGTGGGAAAGCCATCACTTTCATGTAGGGCTTTAAAAAATTATTCTTTAACTCCTAGGATCTACATCTAAAGAATATCCTTTAATTCTTGAATATATTGCGGACTTCACAGCCAAGCAGTGCCATCACCAGGCATCTTTTGGGTTTTAGAGATTTCAGGTATAAAGAGAGTCCACGCTTGGCTGGAATTAGAGAATACAGAATGAAGAAATGTTACCACAGAGTGTTCCTTCCTAGCGCTGCAAGGGTAGTACTGAGTACTAGGAGTTAAAGGGTGAAGCTTAAGCTCAAGTAAAAATTGAGAAGAGGGGTTAGAAATGTGGAGGAGCACAGTAACATTTCCTTCACATGAATGCAGCCAAGGTTCAATCCAGTGCCTGTCTTAGTTATTATTCTATTGCTGTGATGAGATACCATGACCAGAGGAAATTACAGAAGAGAGGGTTTATTGGGCTTCATAATTTCAAAGGGTTAGGGTCCTTGGCTGTCATTGAGAGGAGCATGGTGACAGGCACTGGAGCAGCACTGGGACAGCTTATGTCTTTATCTGCAAGTAGGAGGCAGAGAGCTAATGGAGAAAGGCATGGCTTTTTTTTTTCTTTTACATGTCAATCCCAGTACCCTTTCCCTTCCTTCCTCCCTCCCTCCCTCCCTTCCTTCCTCTTACCCTTTATACCCCCTCACATGCACCCTGACCACCCTCCCCTCCCATCCCCCCACCACAATTCCATCCAGGGCAATGCCATCCAGGTGGGGTCATGTAAATCTGTCAAGTCATTTGAAGTAGGGACTAGGACTTCTCTCCTGTCTCTAGGTTAAGGGAGTATCCCTCCATGGGGGATGTGTCCGCAAGGTCGAAAGGCATGACTTTTAAAGCTTCAAAGCCCATCTCCACTAACACACCTCATCCAACAAGGCCATACCTCCCAATCCTTGCCTAAGAGTTCCACCAACTGGGAGCCAAACATTCAAGCAAATGAACCTTTGGGGACCATTCTCATTCAAGCCATGATGAATGCCCAGAATGTCCAGAATTTGAGGTGTGGAGGAAGGAGGAAGGAAGGGAGGAAGAAGAAGATGGAGGAGAGAGAGAGAGAGAATTAAGAAGAAGAGACTGCAACTCTTAGAAATATTCGGAAGGACCAAGAACTAATATCCATATTGCTTCAAGCTAGAAAGTAGAAAGAAGGCATGGAGCTTGGAGCAATTTAGATAAGTTTTCAGCACATAATAATCAGAGCGCTCTATAAACATAAGAAAAGAGATTCCCATCCTTTGTGTGAATTGGTCTTGACTTCTGAACCCCATTTTTGCCCTTAGGAAATATTTGGAGTTCCCTGCAGTAATGCAACCAACAAGCCTACCCACATTTAGAAAATGTACGCCATTTTGTAAAAGGTCTGTTCTTGTTTGAGGCACTCCGGGCCCTGACAACATGTTAAAGATGACGGCAAGGATGTTGTAGCAATTGGAAGGACTCCGAAGTGGGGGAAAGAACTGTCTCCAAGAGTAAAAGGTTGAATGATGGTTAGGCAGGTGGCCAAGGATATGGGAAGCAGTTCTGCCAATTCTCCACTCCCCCTCCAAATGCTCCAGCTTCCCAGCTGCCGCCAAGACACATTTTATTTTTTTCTGACATGAAATATGTATATAATTCTAGGCTGATTTTTTAAAACACAAGAGGGTTGATTCTGTTTATGCCTCCCTTTACTCCCACCAAGTACAAACATTGGCCTCCAGCCTGGTGGTGACAACAGAACCTAACAAACAGAATCATAGAGCCAGGAAATAGATGTCTGAGTAAATAGGCCCCCAAATACAAACAGTTTTAACCAGGTAGGTGATGGAGTGGAGGATGTGGACTGAGAGGCTTGGGTAAATTAAGTGTCTGGGAAAACAGTAATAGACAAAGGTTGACTTCTGGCTCTGAGTTTAATACTGTTTGTCTGGTCTCGGCATCTGGACCTCAGGCTTTGTAAATCTCCAGGCTCAGAGACTGTTGGCTAAAGCAAAAAAAAGAGTAGCCTACTGAAATAATATCTGTTTTACAGTGTTTTGTGTGCATGCACTAAACTCAGGGCACAGCATCTTCATGTACATATATGGCTTATGTAATAAAGTGTATGCAATGTTAATGAAAGGCATTGGGTAATGAAAATACGTGAAGCCACAAAGCAACAGGTTTGCATTAGAGTACTTGAGGTGCAAGAAGGCACAGGCACATTGATAAAGGAAGCCACCCTGCTATGCATGTTACAGCTGTTACCTCATTTCCTTAATCAGGCTGTGGCTGTGTATCAGCTAGGGGAAGAACATTCAAAACCATCACTCCTCTTCCAGTACGCAGGGTTCTATGGCAGCAAAAATTGAACATGATTTCTCAGGCATCTTAGTGTTTGAAAAATCATTAAATATATCATGCATTTTTTCTATGCATCTATGAGCGGATTGGTTCTGTTTTCAAATGCTTTGTTCATTCCCAGAAACTAGCTCACTAAATTTATATTTGTTGAATACATATTGAATGAGTAAGTAACAAATAATAAATGATTCCCTTTCTTTGTAGCTTGACTCTGAGTCATCATAGGAAATGCTATGAATTCTGCATAGGATCTGCTACTTGAGCTTTGTTTCAATCAGAGGGTCCTAGAAAAGATGCTTCCTTCAAGCTCCAGGAAGATGTTTATTTTATTACTTGTAGATCCTTCAGTATATTGCTCTTTTAGTCTCAGACATCAAAAGCATGTTTGTTGGTGTGGTCAGTAACCTTAGAGAAGGAAATGGCATATACTTATCCAATGGTCCTGGATAGGCCTTGTCCAAGGAGGGGTTAAGTATTTATGGAACTCCATAGAATTGAAGATATTTATTACCTTGGTGTTTGAATCAGGCTGTATCTCATTTTCCTTCTTTAAATTTATTGAGGACTGGGTGGTAGAAAGGGGGAAAGAAGATATGAGGTTTGGAAAGGGGAATTAGCATTACTGGAAGTCAAGAGTTAAAGGTAAGAAGGGAAAGGAAAGGATCTGGGGAAAGGAGTGAAAGGAAAGAAAGATTACACATGAACTAAACATACCCATTTTTCTTGTTCTTATCACTAAACATGGTATTTACATTGAATTAGACATTATAAATAAAAAGGACCAGCCTCCCTTGTGTGGCTACTTCTTCTAAAAGTTGGGGCAATTGCAAACATTCAAATTAAATATGCCAAAGATCCTGAAGTCATTATTCTTATATATCATTCCCCCCCCCCCGTTTTTTTCTGCTTTTCTTTTCTCATCCAGAAATCACACTGCTAGCATTCCTGTCTGCCCTAGAAAGGAAGCTCAGATACATGTGACACAGTACCACATCTGGCCCCAGGTGTGCTCAGACCCAAAAGAGCTTCTTCCTCATAGATGGTAATTGAAAGCAGCTAACACAAGAATCAATACCTCAGCTCATGTGATTGTGAGAAGACGCCCCTGGCTCCATGAATTAGGTTAGAACATTGTCTCACTGAGATTGGCTGGAATAACGTTGTCCATTTTTAATTTTCTGCTTTTGTTGCCATGTCTCCCTGTGAGCCGTGAGACTCGTCACCCTTTTGCAGTTCCCTTGCGGCCTCCCCTCTCTATCTTGTTTAGATGTCTCAGCCTATTACTATGCTCTTCTTTTTCCAACTGATGTTGGGCTGGTTCCCATGTGCCTGAGTAAAGCTGGAAAGCTCTGGAGCAAGAGTGCTTACTAAAAGAAGATGGTATCTCAAAAGCAGAAAGGGCTTTTCTCAGCCAGCACAAAAGAGCATGCATCTTCTATTATTCTCAGCCAATATGGAGGACTACTGAAAAGTTGCAACAAAATATGACAGATGCTTAATTGGGTGGGATGGCTTAATACTATGGTCCATATATTATAATGTTCTTCTCTGATATGTATTTTTCCTGAACAACACAGTGTATAACAAGCTTTCTTCCTCCAGAATCACAGGGATTGCAATGAGAGTGACAGTCTCCAGATATTTAACACCATTCAACACCATATCTAACACCATTCAAGAGGCACATATTCTTTTTTTTTTACATTGATTTTTTTTATTTAATTTTATATAACAAAGTCCAATTAAATGAAAACAAACATTTATACACAATATTTGGGAATTTGGGCGTCGTTCTTTCCAAACTACTTCCTGCTGGTAAGGGGCGCTGTCTTGGGGGATTCGAAGAAGATTCAGACACATATTCTTAAATATGTAATATATTTACTCTAAAGAGAAGAGGATATAAACACTATGCTCCAACTTCTATCTCTCTGATAGGAAATAAGACCCATCAACATAGTTCCTTATGCATTTTCATACATTTATTTATTGGATAGAACCAATAATTTCTATCCATGAAGAGACTATATCTTCTCATTAATATTCACAGTTTATAAGTTTTTGTTCATAAATAAATACCATATGAAGTTTAATTCCTTTTCTGCCAGATATAATTATGACTCTTTAACCCAACCAATGCTGAAATCTTTAAAATCAAAATACCATAAATAGTACTCCATGCCAAACTCCTTGCATGGTAATCTACACACTAGTCTTAAGAAAGAGTAAAGCTTATCAACAATAGAGCCATGGGAGTTTTTCTAGAAACATCTAAGAGAAGATCCACAATGACTCTTCAAAAAATAGTTAGGTTAAAACTTTCTTATTAATTGCTATTACTATATCTCATGGGTTTATCTTCATTATCAAGAGGGAACTTTGGGTCTCATTCAAGACAGAGCACTGGGCTGAGAATTTGCAGACAGTATGTCTAGACATCACCATCCTATAGTTCTTCTTTGACCCAGTAGTATTTTGTTATGTTTTCTTTTTTCTTCTGTCTCTTAGGTCTACCCATTTATAATAATGGATTGAACCAGATTATCTCTAGGGGTTCTTATCACTTTGAATATTTTATAATTTATTGTCCTGGAATTAGGTGGAAGGTGAGTGCAAAGGGTTGTAACAATAGCAGTGGTTTCTCTGGAGACCAAGATTCCTACCTTACTGCTTGTGTTTCCTTTCAGGATGAGGGTTTTATTATTATATCACTCCCAGCTAATCTATGACCTTCTTGCAATCCCCAAAACTGATCCACCATGAAATATCCTGGCTCCATCTCCCTTCTACCACCCATATTTCCCAAATCCTGCAACTTCTCAGTCACGAACGGCCTTCTGAGCTGGGTACTTGTTTACTCAGAGTTTCAATCTTCTGGGACTTCTCATTCAGGACTCTCTGTTCTGCATTCATGTCTCTCTCCTCTCTGGGCTCTTGGCCTCCTCGCTGATTATTCCCTTGTATGACTCCTTTCCCTTTATGGCACCTCGTTTTCATTTGGTTCTCGTTGTTTGTGTCAGTACATTTAAGCTCAGAGCCCATATTTCTGGATCGTTTCTAACAAACTGTTTACTTTTTCCCCTTCCTTCTTTCTCTCCTTGTTAGATCTTCTGAGTTTTCCTATCATTTCACTCCAGCAGCAATTGCAGAAAATTTATCAATGCAGCTTAAGCTTTTTCCATTTGTTTACTGAAAACTTCCTTCTTATTCCAAATTATCCTATCCCCAGGCAGAGTCACCTTCTATGAGCTAGCTCTTAAATACTGAAATTGCTCCATAAACAGGAACAGTATACATCCAGTGCGATAGGCAGAACTTGGAAGATGAATGGTTCCTTTTTTGAAGTGTCCTGGAAAAATCCCTAACTTTGTGACTAGAATGATAGCTTGTGCCATGCCATACAGTACAGAAATTAACCAGTATTATCCACAGAGACAGAAGCAATTCACAGGAGGAAGGAAAAGGGAAGGGAGAGGAAGTTGTAGCTAGAGGTAGATGTTGTGATTTAGGCTCACTCGATTACAGAAACTAAGAAATCCCCAAGGTTATAATCTACTGTCTGCAAACTGGAAACCTAGGACACTGGTGAATATTAATTTGACAATGAGAGGGTCAATGGTATAATTTCTGGTGGAATAAAGGAAAAGAATGATAACCTAGTTTATAATAAGGCCTTCCAGTGAGCATGAGCTCTAACGAGCCCACCATGTCAGATGCTCAGAGCATCTGAAAAGATTCTAATAGTCCCATGGAGAAATAACATCACATTTAACTTGGGCACTCTGTTTCCTAGTCAGCTTGTAATGTGGATGTCATCATCCCAGTAGAGTTGATAAAAAAGATGAGCATGGTGGGCCAGAGCTAGTCATGGGCCTTCAAAGGTAGAGCATTTCCTCTGGCTTCCCAGTTGAAGTCAGGCAGACTTGCTGTGCCAGGCTCCACAAGCTATGGCTGGTGTGGAGATAGAGGGCAATGTAGAAAATACAAAGGGCACCAGGAACCACATAGAAGAGCCAGCAAGTAGCCCCTGGCCAATATCCAGCAAAGAAACAAGGACCGTATTCCAACCAGCAACTGGAAGGAGATAAGTTTGGCTAATGATCTAAATGATCTTGGAAGCATTTCTTCCCCAGAGCCTCCAGATGACAGCCCTGCCTGGCCAACACATCACTTTTTCCCTTGAGACCAAAGAGGAGAACCCCGTTACCATGTGCCTGGACCTCTGACCGCAGAAACTGCAAAATGATGCATTTGTTATTTTAAGCTGGTAAATTTATGGCATTTTCTTGCTCAACAATGAACAGCTAATAACCCCAAATATTTTGCTACTTTGGTACATCTGTTTTCCTGACTCTGATTTCCATGTCCACAGAATGGAAATCTGTTGGATCATCAAGCTAATAGCATTTCAATCAAAGAACTATTAAGTGCTGAGGTTAGAGAGAACCATGAATTAGTCTTTTAAAGTATTACAATTCATAATGAAAATATTCCTTTATTTGAAAAGAACTGGAAGAGACTGACATAGAATTCCCCTCCAACTGCTAGCACCATAGTGAATTGAAGTCACTCAGGCATATAGGAGTGTGGGTTGAAGTTGGGTGTAAGTGGTTTTATTAGTCACAGAATTCAATGTATTTTCAAAGTAAATTTAAAAGAGTAATATCTGTTTGCAAAGGTCAAAGCAAAGACTAGACTAGACTAAAGCAAAATTAGATAATACATAATAGAATAAAATAAAGTAAAAATAGACAAAAGTCTGAGTATGTGAACTCAGCCATGGTTATTGCTTTTAGAAATAAGGTAAATTTGGTTGGTGAGAGAAGAAAATCTTAAAACAGTAAGTTATATTTTCATTCTGATAATCTTTAATTTTAAATGCTTAAAGACAACTAAGAGAAGACTATGTTCAATGAGTTAACTAACTGAAACAGGTTTTCACATCAAATCATTCTGAAACTCTCAAAAGGCACCTGGCCTTAAGAACAATGATTCAGACTGACAGCAGGGAAGCCAGCATGGGACTGACTCAGGCCCCCCTGAATATGGGTCTCAGCCAGAAGGACTAAGCCATCTAAGGGACCTCAGACAGTGGAGCCAGGATGTATCACTGGTACACAAAAGGACCTTGCGAACACATCCCCCATGAAGGGATAACTGCTTTAACCTAGAGACAAGAGAGAAGTCCCTACTTCACATGACCTGTCAGATCTACATGACCCCAACTGGATGGCATTACCCTACATATGGAATTGGGGTGGGGGGATGGGAGGGGAGGGTGGTTAGGGTGCATGTGAGAGGGCAGAGAGGGCAAAAGGGAGGGAGGGAGGAAGGGAGAAAGGGACAGAGGGAGAGAGAGGGAACTGGGATCAACATGTAAAATAATAAATTACCAAAAAAAAAAAAAAAAAAAAAAGAAAAGAAAAATGATAAATCCCTTCAAGTCAGTGTGGTGACTCACACCTGTAACCACAAGAGGCTCGGATAAGAGGCAGTAAGCATACCACACATTCAAAGCAATCTCAAATACCTATGTGTTATATAATAAATCAAGGCCAGCCTAAGCTACAGAGTGAGATTCTCTTTTAAAAAAAAATAAGTCAATCTGACAGGTCATGTGAAGTAGGGACTAGGGCTTCTCTCCTGTCTCTAGATTAAGGCAGTTATCCCTCCATGGGGGATGTGTTCGTAAAGTCCTTTTGTGTACCAGAGATACATCCTGGCTCCACTGTCTGAGGTCCCTTAGACTGCTCAGTCCTTCTGGCTGAGACCCATATTCAGGGGGGCCTGAGTCAGTCCCATGCTTGATTCCCAGCTATCAGTCTGGTGGCCCATTAGCTCCTCCTTGTTCAGGTAAGCTGTCTCTATGTGTTTTTGCAGCCTGGTCTTGTCCTCTCCATCTGCATCTGAGTTCTATTTCTACTCAATGTTTATGTATGGGTGTTTGCTCCTGTTTCCAACAGGCATTAGTTGAGGGCTCCATGGATAAGTTAGTTGCTGATCTCAATCTCCGGGAAGGGCATTTATGGTAGCCTTTCCACAGAAGCTCAAAGTGTTATTTGGCAGCAGTCTTGTAGTTCTATAGACCTTTCTTTGTGTTCAATTTTCTCTTCAAACCAATATTGGCTCCCTCTTTTATGGTCTCTCTCTCTTTCCTGCCGGGCTTAATCTTCCTGGTCGCACATGTTTTCCTCTCCTCCCCCTCTCTTTCTCCTACTTCTCTCTCCATTCGCTGCCCCCCCCCCACTTCCCCTGTGCTCTGGGGGACTTGTCCCTTCCCAGTTCTGTGAGGGACTTTATACGAATCTCTTAGAATACAACTTGTATCCTAGTTCCTCTGGTGGTGTTAATTATAGGCTGGTGATCCTTTGCTCTAGGTCTAAAATCCATATATGAGTGAATACATACTGTGTTCCTCTTTTTGTGACTGGGTTACCTCATTCAGGATGGTTTCTTCAAGTGCCATCCACTTGCCTGCGAATTTCAAGATACCATTATTTTTTTCTGCAGAGTAGTATTCCATTGTGTAGATGTGCCACATCTTCATTAACCATTCTTCAGTTGAGGGGCATCTAGGTTCCTGTCAGATCTACATGACCCCAACTGTATGGCATTCCCCTACACATGGAATTGGGGTGGGGGGATGGGAGGGGAGAGTGGTTAGAGTGCATGTGAGAGGGCACAGAGGGTAAAAGGGAGGGAAGGAGGGAGGGAGAGGGAATTGGGATCGACATGTAAAATAATAAATTAAATTTAAAAAAAATGCTTTGACTCCAAAATTTAAATTCAAGTATAAGTTACTGGGGAAAAGGATTTCTATTTTTGTTTCCACAGAAAATGAAAAGATGTGGATTCCTTCCAGACTAATGTGGTTTGATCAAGCCAGACCACCTGAAACAGAGTACGAGGTGATCCTATATTCAAAACAGCTGGACAAAACAGCCCTACAGACTACAGCCAGGATATCTGAATCTTCTTCGAATTCCCCATGACAGCGCCCCTTACCAGCAGGAAGTAGTTTGGAAAGAACGACGCCCAAATTCCCAAATAGCGTCTATAAATGTTTGTTTTCATTTAAATGAACTTGGTTATATAAAATAAATAAATAAAAAAACAACACAAAAAAAGTCAATCAATCAGTCAATGAATCTTTGCTTTATGCATGGAATTGGGGTGGTGTAATTCAATAAGTATCTCACTGGGGGAAAGTTCTGAAAATGTCAGTAATTAATGGTGAAGTTTAGTAAATTGGAGATTTTAGCTGAGGTTTTTATAGCTATTCATTTCTCAAAGAACTGCAAAATCTTATGTATGAGAAAATGTTATTGAACCAAGGAAACTTAGGGGAAAATGCTATCATTGTTATATTGGTTGTGTTGGGAATCAAAATATAATCACATGCTAGTGTGGGCAAACTTGTGGCCAGGGTTTAGCAAAAACAAAGGGTGGTAGAAGCCATTCACAAAAGTGGGCCTTTGAGAACCTCAGATGGTAATTGTTCTTAATTGGTCAAAATAATAAAAATCTGGAGTCAGATATAGAGGAAAACACTGAGAGACCAATGAGAAGAAGCAAACCAATGTCACATTAACCTCATTAGCTTCCCAGTAGAAAAAAGAATGAGTTCCTGTTTCTCCCTACTTATATTCTCTCTCTGCCCAGCCATCTCACTTCCTGTCTGTCTGTCTGTACAGAACTCCTACCTCTATGGTTAGCTAGTGGCAAGTTCCACCCTATGGTCTTCAAATTAGCTTTATTTGTACAAACATGATATCACTGTATCATAGAGTAAAGTTCATAATGATTTTGTTCAGTAGATTCCCAAAGGAAGCTCCTAATGGAAAAAGGCAAGGTCTAAATGCCCCAAAAATAAATATCTTAAACTGTTTTTCTGATTGAGGCCATGGTAGTCTCTGTCAATCCAGTGGGGCAGAGAATAAATGGTATCACAGCTGGCTAGCCCAATGCTTTGGGTTGGGTAGGCTTTACCCTCTCAAAAATTTAGGTTTATTCTTTATTTTTTGTTTATATATAAATATATATACATATATACATATATACAAATACACATATATACACATATATACATATATACACATATACACATATACACATATGCACATATGCACATATACACATATACACATATACACATATACATACATACATACATACATACATATGCAGAAATCCTGGCTGTACTCTGTAAGGCTGCTTTGTCCAGCTGTTTTGAATGTAGAATCACCTGGTACTCTGTTTCAGGTGGTCTGGCTGGATCAAACCACATTAGTCTGGAAGGAATCCACAGCTTTTCATTTTCTGTGGAAACAAAAATAGAAATCCTTTTCCCCAGTAACTTGTCCTTGAACTTAAATTTTGGAGTCAAAGCATTTTTTTTTAATTATTTTACATTATTTTACATGTTGATCCCAATTCCCTCTCCCTCCCTCTCACTCTCCTTCTCTCCTTCCCTCCCTTTTACCCTCTCTGCCCTCTCACATGAACTCTAACAACCCTCCCCTCCCATCCCCCCAACCCAATTCCACATGTAGGGGAATGCCATCCAGTTGGGGTCATGTAGATTTGACAGGTCATGTGAAGTAGGGACTAGGGCTGCTCTCCTGTCTCTAGATTAAGGCAGTTATCCCTCCATGGGGGATGTGTTCACAAGGTCCTTTTGTGCACCAGGGGTATATCCTGGCTCCACTGTCTGAGGTCCCTTAGACTGCTCAGTCCTTCTGGCTGAGACCCATATTCAGGGGGGCCTGAGTCAGTCCCATGCTGGCTTCCCAGCTATCAGTCTGGTGGCCCATTAGCTCCTCCTTGTTCAGGTAAGCTGTCTCTATGTGTTTCTGCAGCCTGGTCTTGTCCTCTCCATCTGCATCTGGATTCTACTTCGACTCAGTGTTTATGTATGGGTGTTTGCTCCTGTTTCCAACAGGCATTAGTTGAGGGCTCCATGGATAAGTTAGTTGCTGATCTCAATCTCCGGGAAGGGCATTTATGGTAGCCTTTCCACGGATGTTCAAATTGTTAGTTGGCAGCAGTCTTGTAGTTCTATAGACCTTTCTTTGTGTTCAATTTTCTCTTCAAGCCAATATTGGCTCCCTCTTTTATGCTCTCTCTCTCTCTCTTTCTCTCTCTCTCTCTCTCTCTCTCTCTCTCTCTCTCTCTCTCTCTCTCTCTTTCCTGTCTTCTATTCCCAACTGGGTTCAGTCTTTCTGGTCGCACGTGTTTTCCTTTCCTCCTCCTTGTTTTGTTTTTATTTTTATTTTAAATATTGGTAATTTAGGTTTATTCTTAAGACTTCATTCTAGCAGTGCTGGGTCTTAGAGGCCAAGTGGGGGGGACTTCACCTCCCCAGTATGAATTCCTGCTGTTTAGATGTTTTTGGTACTTCAACAGTGAGTTATAGCAAACCAAGTCTATCCTCAATGATTTTTTTCCATGTGTTCTTACCATCTCATGCCATCTTCCATGTCATATTACAGTAGAAAATCATGGCCCAATGTGGCTACTTCACCTTGAAGGTCTAGACCTCCAGAAATGTGGACCAAAATAAACCACTTTACTTTATAAATTTCTGTGTCTTTGGATATATTGTCATATCAACAGAAAATGGTAAATGAAAGAGGAGATGAGAATAAATGAGTCCAGGAATATAGTGTTGAGTCTAATGAGGTAGAGAGGTAAGAGAGAACTCTGGGTAGAGAAATGAGAGAAGGAATAGGACAGCAATGTTAAATGAAAATCATAACATGTTTTCACACATTTGTCAATTAAAATGTCCCCAATTTAATGATACCTTCAAAACAGGTAGTTGAGATGAACAAGATAAAAAGAACTTTAACAATGCAGTTGAAGTTCCTAGGGAATGCAGTGAATCTTTACAGTCAATCACAGCCAGTAATCTGATACAAGCTACAGTCGTTTTCATGTATTTTGAGAAATTTTGTGTATTTACCGTCTTTATTTATTCAACTGATGTCATCAGGTACTGTCATTAAGATTTCCATTTAGAAAGAAGGAAACCAAATGTCTGAATTTATCTAATAACTCTAAACCATGCCAGCTGGTAACCATGATGACTGAACTTAAACCTCTTTTGCTTTCCCCAAATGAAGGGTGGCCTGTTAGAGTGATAGATCAGAACCCAAATAACTCATACCCTTCCTAATTTAAGTGGGTCACATGGATAAGGGAACCTCATTCTGCCTCCATGGTAGGCTCCTATCCTGCTTTCCCACTTACAACCCTGGAAGCTGCTTAAGATTTCAGTTATCATTTCTGGTCAAATAGTCATGAGCCAAAGTTTCAGGGGAGCAAATTAAATACTCATCTGCTTACTGGGCCAAAAGAGATTCTCTTTGAATTTTTTTTGAGTGAGAGACCATAAGAGAAATGAGAGAAGGCTTGATAAATGGTGGGAGAGATTGGGGGAAGGGGAAGCAGAGTGATGGTTCCAGGAATATGGAGAAACTTGGAGAAATGCCCAGAATATGGAATGGGAGCTAGGGAGTGAGACATGGAGAAAATAAGGAAGGTGATAAAGACAGACTCAAAGTATAAGGAGGCCTTGAATGTCAGAACAGGAAATCTAAAATTGATGGTGGAGGGATAGAGAAGGTAGAGAGATATTTAGGGAAGAGGAGAATCATGCTATCATGGAAACCCTGGAGACTTGTCTTGGGCATCGGAATCTGAGCTGGCTGGGGCTGAGGGGGAAGGAAGTGCTGTGAAGGGGAAGGAGGATTTCCAACTCTCCTGTGCCTCACACATAGATAAATAAAGCAAATAAGGACCATAATGAGGAAATAAATGTCATAAAAATGTTTGATAGCAGATGGGACATACAAACATGAAGAGATGCCAATAGCCGCCAGCCAAGAGCAACAAGGAAAAGAGTTTAGTCTACATGACCTCAAAGCTCTGCTCCAAGTTGTATATTCTCTGATTTCTCCAGTTTGGTTCAATTGCATTCCACTGGCATTTTTCAGCCACTGCCTATGTAGAAAACATCATGTTACACGGCATTGAATATAGATTTGCACCCCTAACTCTAAAGAAGATACATTTGTGTTGGGGAAAATAGCCTGAAAATTACAGGGAATGTCAGAGTCAATAAGGGCCCTGCAAGATTTTACATGTATTGTAAACCCCAAAGGAAAGGTAGGGAAATTTGAGGAATCAATGAAGGTCATGATTTTAGGGATCGGCAGAGAAGGATAACAGAAGGTATTAGGTAGAGAAAAACACATGATTCAAGGGTAAAAACAATTCCCTAGGAAGCTTAGAGAGGTGGATCCATGAGTAGAACATTAGCAGCACAAGTATGAGAACCAAAGTTCAAATCCACATAGAGCTGGACATATAGCCAAGCCCTCCTACAGAGATGTGTCATGTAGAGACAGTAGGATCCCTATGTGTTTGCTGGCCTGTAACACAAAAAATAAAAGATACCCAAAGATAGATATTGGGGTCAAGCTGAAGATCAGGGAAGCAAAGCAGCTGGCTGCTAGCTCTCACCTCTAGCTCAGGGTGAAAGGGCTGATCTATGACTGAGCTCTTCACCAATTCTCAAATGGCTGCCTCTCCTCAGTGTGGCTGGAGAAGGAATGTCTCACACTGAGACCTTGCTTCTCTCTTATGTACTTCCTTAATGTTAAGAGTTATAATTTTCTTTTAGACTCACTGGTTCTGCTACAGATCTGGGTGGCCTTGGACTCATAGGATCTGTCTATCTCTTAATCCTGAGTCCTAGGATTAAAGGCATGTACCACCACCTCCTAGAATCCTACTGCTGGGATTAAAGGTGTGTGCCTGGCTTCTATGGCTTGTGGCTGACTTTGCTTTCTGAATCCACAGGCAAGCTTTAATAAATCATAAATAATATATAAATTCATGGGCCGGTTAGTCTGTCAAGCACAATGACAAACAGCAAATAGGCTCTGTCTTTGGTAAGGTGAAAAGTAAGGACTGATACACAAAATTGCCCTTTAAGTTCCATCTGCATACCTTGACCCTGACTAACTCATACTCCCACATAGTAACACGTGCACATGAAACCTGGCTTGATTTAGCTGACAGAAACAATGGATGCGATAGCTACCATTAGGTGGAGTCTCCAAGAGTGAAAGTGAGCAGGAAATTTTCCTCTGAAGATGTCGGGCTCCATCATGGTGTCATGTCAGGCTCTGTTTGAGCTGACTTGAGTGGCATTTTCCTGTGCCTTTGAAGAATTGAGTTTCTATTTGTTCACATTACACTTGTTAAGTATATCTGATTTGATATATTTAACTTGTTAAGACTACCTGAGCACCTCTCAGCTAAGGACAAGGAAGAAGACAGAACTTTTCAATTCCAAGAACTCAGTTTCCACCATCAAGAAGACAGGAGTAGGAAAGAGCCATAGTCCAGATAGAAGACTAACTTAGAGGGTATACAGATTGCTGTCCTTTGTGACCCTGAACATGGTATCCAGTCCCTTTCATTGATATAAGAAGATTAAATTTTTAGATTATACCATTCATGAAAAGAATTTCTTAGAGCTGTAACTTAGTTGAATTGTGACTTTTAGAGATGATATGTCCCTTTATGACTACCAATTTAAAATATGAGAACATGGCTAGGGAAGGCCTAATCCCATATATTCAGGAGGCTGAGACATGAAGAACCCAAGTTCAAAGGTTTCCCTGGACATCAGAGTTAGCGACACCCTTGGTGATTTGGTGAGACCAATTCTTTTAAAAAGAGGTAAATGTAACAGAGACTAGAGTACAACATAGCTTGGTGGTTGAGAGAGCACTGACCTATCATGAGAGACCATAGGTTTAATCCATAGCGCAAGTGGAGGGGGAAGGAGTGACGACCTGCTGCATGAGCTAGCTTGTTGGATCATATTCCTTATGAGGGGATGCCATACTCAGCCTTAATGCAGCAGGAAGGGGCTTGGTCCTGCCCCAACTTAATGTACCAGACTTTGTCAATTCCCCATGGGAGCCCTTACCTGTTGGGGGGGAGTAGATGAAGGGGTAAAAGGGGTAGAGCTGCCGAGGTGGGGAGGGAGGAGGAGGGAGAGAGGGAGAACATTGGTTGGAATGTAAAATGAAATTATTTTAAAAAGTACTGGGAGAAGAGAGAGAAAAGTATATAATTAGTTCTAAGACTTTTTCCTGACACAGAACATTCAAAGCAATTTATCAAGCCTAGTGGACACACAGAAATAATTCCCTAGATTGGAATGTTGCAGTCTTTCCAGTTCAACAACCACCCACTCATCAAACATAGATGGACAGACTGGATATTGAGGTGGAGGTACGTGACACTTGAAAAGATCTCTGATGCTGAAATAGGTAAATGAGGCTCCCTGTATCCTGCTGTCAACTCTGTCAAAGGCTTCATCTTTTAGCAAATGACAAATGGCTACTCTAATAGCAACTGCCTCTGAGAAGCATTCCTGGGAAAGAGTATCAAAACCACAATCAATGATCATGTAGCTTCCCATTTCAAATACAGTGAGTTGTTCATGTGTGGGCTGTGGCCAGAATTCCAAATCCTTAGATGGACTCTTGAGCAGCTAGTGCAAAATGATTTCACTGTTCTTGACATCTGAGGAAGAAGGGCATGGACCCATCGGAGGTACAGTTTTATGAAAGTGGCCATTCCATCCATTGTTAGGAACTTATAAAAAAAATACAATTACAACTTAAGCTGCGTTTGGTGGAATATATTTTATTTATAATTGAAAACAAATGTATCCTGAACTCTATGGCTGTTTTTAAACCTCATGGCTCTAACTCTTATCTTATTATTTTTCCATTAATTAAAAAAACATGGGCTGGGATTTATTTGCAATTATTTAATGGGGGATTTGAAACAGACTTTGTTATGTCGTGTTTGCCCTCCAGCACCAGCTCAGTGTTGGCCATTGTGATTTTTGTCATAAACTCCTCTGATGCACTAAGTTAGCGAGAAAAGATATAAATGCACTTTGGCTTCTATTATTTGAAAAGAAGAAACATTTAGACTCATCAAACACTTCCCTTCTCTTAGTGTAACAGGAAGGCTCACAGTAACTATGGCCAGCTGACCATTTTAATCTTGGTGACTTTCCTAAGAAGACTTGCCTCTGTTTGTCATTAAGTAGAGTGTTGAGGGCTTTGAACTGCTGAGAGTATCATGTCTGTTTTAAACTACTTGCAGGCATCAAAGGTCCGTGGTATTCTACTTTTTTGCCTTAGATTATGCTTTATCACAATATAACAAGAATATTTTGTCTTAGAAAAACATTTTGTAGTTATGTAATTTGATGAATACCTTTCAAAGCCTAAAGAGAATAGACGATGAAGAAATTAGATAGAAGAGCTCTGGCCCCAATTCCTAGTTAGATGTGATGTCTGAGAGTTACTTCAAATTCTTGGATCTTAATTTTGCCATCTGTTAATAAATTCTGAGAGCAAGCCTGGCCCTCTTACCTTTGGAGGCTGTAGAGGACAGCAGTAGATAAATTTAGAAATCTACAATGACAGTCTTTGAGGTCAGGATCATGGAAACAAGTGTCTTTCTTACCATTGATCTGCATGGCTTACCCTTACAAGAACCAATGATTTCATGTGCTCAACAAGCTTTCTTTAAGTTGTTTCATGGTGTGAAGCTTTATTGGTTTACCATTTAAGAATAGTATGCAGAAAGTAATCTCAACTCAGCTATGGAGGATTCATATATCTTAGAGGGAAGTACCTAGTCTTTAAAATGATAAAATGCTGGAGTAGTTCTTATGGATCTATCTCTAAGTATCATTCCCCATATTCCCTTCTACTGGCTTTTCTTTACTGTTGCCAAGATGAGCTAAGGCCTGCCTTTGCTGATACTTTGTCTTATGTCGTGACTGTCTTTCCCATTGCAAGCTGTAGGTACATCTTTGATCTTCTTTAGTTTTAGCTAAATACAAACACAATGTAAAACATGTTATGCTTTTTAGATAAACACAAACATAAAACACACATAGAAGACAGTGACTGGAATGCCTTGTTCTTCAGGACCCACACTGTAGAAAGAATAGACACCAGCAAGTTGACCTCTGACTGCCACATATGAATTGTGGCATAAGTCCCCTTGCCATCCTCATAAAGTAAAGTGTTACAAATTGAAAACATGTATTATATCTTCCAGTTGGCCCAGGGTACCAGTAGGAGTTATTAACCCTGGAAGAAGGACAAGTAAATCTCAGAATGGACAGAAGTTCTAAAGTAAATACTGAGACTCAAGGAGTCTGATGGAGGGAGAAACAAAATAGCACTGAATTTCAAGAGACCAAATGGAGAAAAATCACCCAGTGATCAACTTGCAACTAAACCTCTCTGCCAGAACAACTGTCCAATATGCACCAGCATATAAGATCCTGTTAAATCTGGACACTGCCTTTCTAGCCACTTTGTTTAACCTGTCACATACCACTCACTAGATTAATGTACTCTATAGTTGAAAGACTTGAAATGTTCCCGTTCTATGAAGGTGCAGTGTTTTGATGCTTTGATACTTTGATACTTTTGTTATGTGTTGTCTCATACCTCACATATTGGTTCACTTCCCATCTCTCTTCACTTCTGAAACGCTGAATATTGTAACATAACAATTCCAAGCTTCTTTTCTCTGCAGGCCATGAGCTCCTTGAAGCAGTCCTTGGGCTATTTTATTCCTATAATTTAAATGTCACTCATGAGTTTAGAGACTATGTCCTACTGAAAGTATTTAGGATAAACTATATCCAATAGAACTTCTGCGATGACATGAATGTTCTATATTTGTGCTGTCTAATCCAATATCCTTTAAGAACAGTGACTTTAGATCACTTGAACCATGACCAGTCAGGCCAGAGAGATGGCTCAGGAGATACTTGCTACCTAGATGAATGTTGTGAGTTCACTCCCAGAGGCACATATAGTGGAAGGAGAGAACAAGCTAGAATTGTTCTTTGGCTTCCATTTCTAGTGACATATTTGCATAAAACCACATACATGTGTATATGCATAAATAAACAAATGTGATAAAAATTTAGAAGTGTGTTATTAGTGCTACTGTGAAACTAAAATAACTATTACAGTTAAGTTAGCTGTAGTATGTGAATGATGTCAATCACACTGGATGTCACAGATCAGATACTGAGAAAAGGATACCCTACAATGTTTTTAAGAAATAGTGTTCAAGTTCTAGAACATGGGGGTAGCTACAAATGACACAAAGTGACATTTTGGATGTGAGATGACATCATCTTCCTACATTTTCTCCTTATGTGATGTTTGCCATAGAAGTCAGAAGATACCAGCATGAATAGATTCTGCGTTCTTCTTCTGATTGTGTATATTCTTAAATGACTGATACATTTTGGTTCCTGTAAGAAGGATCCTTTCCCAGAAAAAGAAGACTTGGGAATAGACTCAAATGAAGTGATGAGGGATGAGGAGTGAATGAGTTTCTTGGGGTCGGCTAAAGTGGCTGTCCTAATATGAGGCAATGTAAGGCCCCTCTCCAGGGTGGAGTCATCTTGCCTTTAGCCCAGTCATTCCTACCAGGCCAGGGAAGATACAGGGCAGCCAGGAAGACAGAGCATGTCTGGGTCTGGATGGAAAGAGATCACTACGGGGTCACCCGCTGGAACAAGCTGAAACTGAGCACAGCTGGAGGTCACACTCCATGCTTTCCAGATGCCTCTCTGGAACAAGCTCCCATGGCCTCTCTACAAAGGAGGTGCTTGAAATAGAAGTGAAATCCTCACAGCTCCATAATCATGCAACTGGCTTTCCAGAACCATGATATTGATGGTATTCATGAAGGAGGGCCCCAGGGGTCATCACCTTAAGGGATCACCTCCATTATTTAGCAAGGTCCATGGGTTCTCTGGACTAGATAGCAATTTTGTGTATTCATTTTACAGGATAATGAACCATAGCATTCATTAAAATGCCAATGAAGTAAGTGTAAATAAAAACAAGATTTCTGAGTGTTCTTCTTCATTGATTCTCACGCATTCCATTGCACATCAAGAACCTAACCACCTGGGAAGCAAGAATAAAATGTTCCAGATCATATGTAGAATTTGTGGCAGATCACGGCAATTATGGTAGAGGGCCTAGAAGAAGATGTCAGAGATACCCTTTAAAAAGCCTATGCTGTCCATCTAAATTGTCATCAGCAGTGTTGTAAGTAATTGTTCTGCGTAATATTTAAATACCATGTCAACAGAAGACTTTATCTAGTCACCATTACATTTCATGAGAAATTTTGTGCTGCTTATTTCAAGCTCAGAATGACAGTGGATCTTGACTCACTATGATAACCTCCTCAAAAATGGAATTTACAGGGAGCTGGAAAATGATCACAAATGATCTATAGTCTCTTAGTCAACCCAAATACTATTTTGAGGTAAACATGATAAGACTTACCACATCCTCAGAGCGTCTATGATTGCCTGCATAAGATCAGTCAGTAAGCAATCCAGGATAGATCAGTCAGGGGCTCATAAGGCCCTACCCTTAACTGAGAGGATTTTGATAGTTGAAGGCTTCTGGGGGAGACAATTTTCTTTAAGGGTATGGTTTCCGGTATATTGACCATGCCTACTTCAGTGGATGGCTTCATACCATATGAGTATTTGGACAGCACAAGCTGGACTCAGTGTATAGTAGTAGTAGTAGTAGTAGTAGTAGTAGTAGTAGTAGTAGTAATGTAGCCCAAAGTTAGGAGATGGAGGGTGGGTCATAGAGGAGTTCTGACAAATGGAGAGGCTAATATGTTCAAAATAAATTATAGGCATATGTGAAATTCTCAAGGGTTAAAAAGGAAAACACATGCGACTAGGAAGATTGAGCCCATTAGGAATAAAAGACAAGAGAGAGAGAGAGAGAGAGAGAGAGAGAGAGAGAGAGAGAGAACATAAAAGAGGGAGCCAATATTGGTTTGAAGATAAAATTGAACACAAAGAAAGGTCTATAGAACTACAAGACTGCTGCCAAATAACAATTTGAGCTTCTGTGGAAAGGCTATCATAAATGCCCTTCCTGGAGAGTGAGATCAACAACTAACTTATCCATGGAGCCCTCATCTAATACCTGTTGGAAACAGGAGCAAAAACCCATACGTAAACACTGAGTCGAAGTAGAATCCAGATGCAGATGGAGAGGACAAGACCAGGCTGCAGAAACACATAGAGACAGCTTACCGGAACAAGGAGGAGCTAACGGGCCCCCAGACTGATAGCTGGGAATCCAGCATGGGACTGACTCAGGCCCCCCTGAATATGGGTCTCAGCCAGAAGGACTGAGCAGTCTAAGGGACCTCAGACAGTGGAGCCAGGATATACCCCTGGTGCACAAAAGGACCTTGTGAACACATCCCCCATGGAGGGATAACTGCCTTAATCTAGAGACAGGAGAGCAGCCCTAGTCCCTACTTCACATGACCTGTCAGATCTACATGACCCCAAATGGATGGCATTCCCCTAAATATGGAATTGGGGTGGGGGGATGGGAGGGGAGGGTGGTTAGGGTGCATGTGAGAGGGCAGAGAGGGTAAAAGGGAGGGAGGGGTGGAGGGAGAGGGAAGTGGGATCGACATGTAAAATAATAAATTAAATTAAAAATTAAAAAAAGAAAAAAGAATAAATTTAAAAAGAGAAATAAAAAAATACTATATTAAAAATATTCTCTTTGAAGCAATATATTAAAACTTAGCTGCATTGCTTAATGTAGCTTGATTCAACAAAGGAGTCCTCACACAGGGGTATGAACTATGGAACTATGGCGACTGCATTTTCCTGATTTGGCACTGTAAGAATTGGAGTAAGCACAGTTGATTTGCACTGAATGAAGCCATTGGTTCTGAAACTTCTCAAATAAAATGAATATGGTAGTATTTTTTGTTAATGACACTATTACACAATCCACATCTACAATTTTTCTGTGCATCTTCATTAAGAGCACTGCTTCTTAGAAGAAATGCATGGGATTTTGAATCAAGAGCATCATAGGGTATGGGAATGATCACTTTCAGTGATGTTAATGGCAAGAGTTAGAACACCATCATCAAAGCTGATGGCAGTTGGCACAACCACACACTCCAGAAGGAATGCTGTCTTGGCGTTGACTGGATCTTGTTCAGCCAACTATATGACAAACACTCTGTTTCATCCCAGGTCTCAGATAAATCAAATTACCAATACAACATTCCTGATTTATTTAAAATGAGGATACTATTTATTATGCTCTCTGTTTTGTTTATTCTCATTGGACTTTTTCATAAATAAAAACAAAAGTGAGGACTGTAGAGTTGCAAGTATTTGAGACATCTAAGATAGGGTATACCAGTTGTTCCATATCACTATCTTCCCCAAAGATCTTAGTTAAGTTCTAGGCCAAGAAAGGCCTGCGGGAATAAGACCACACACTGCACTTGTAAATGTGCATTAGGGGATGATGGATTGCCTTCTTACAGGAGCTCAGTTCTTAAAGACATCTTGTCTCACTATGGCATATTTAGATATCTATAGACCATTCAGTCAACAGAGCTCAGAAAAATCTCCTTCAGTCCATGTACTTAAAAGTAAACAGATGAATAGCCCACACCATTTTAGGAGCCATATACCACATTTCCTCTAGAGCACAGTGGCGTTGCTTGCCAAAAGGGATGCTCTCTTCAGTAAGCAACACTAGCAGAACCTATAGTGACAGCTGAGACACAACCTGGTGGAATGATAGGAGTGCTCTAGTGAAACACATTCAGACATTTTTGAAGCTATTCTTAGAACTCAATAACTCAGAAGTGTAAGACCTCCTAAGTAACTCAACTGACTCAAAAGATGGGGCTTTCCATCCTTGCAGAGTAATTGTGAACTACAGTGTGCTGTGTGCTTTTTTTCTAGCCAAAGATCACCTGTGACATTTATGCTCAAGGGTTCTTCCCTGCTATGAAACCACAGATACCTGCATTTCATCTCAAGATTCCTACAGTCATTACTTCATCATCATGAATAGGTTTTTAGATATTTGTTTCCCAGAAAGAAATTTTGGCTGCACTTATGAGTCATAATCATTGGTATGCTGATTGCTGAAGAGAGGGAGAAGAGTTTTCACCCTCAAGGTCAGGGAAGACAATAGAATATGAAAACTCTGCTCATGAGTGACTTGAAAAATATAGGATGGATTCCCTATGAATTTCAGGTTTAAAGAATTGCCCAGAAACACATATTATTGGACATGGACTTGAGTCCTGGATCATAGTACTTAACATAATGGGCGTTTCTATTAATAATGGCTTACTTTTTTCAGATGCCAATCAAAGATACTAGGAACAGACAATTTCCTCGTCTAAGGCAAGCTATGACTATGCCTGGATTTCTAGTGTACCACACATGCTGACATTTCTTGAAACAGATTATAATATCTACTAAATTTCCTGAAAAAAAAAAAGCCTGATTTTAAAAGTTTGGAACATTGTGGTCAGGACAATAAGATGTGCTCAAGGAATGTCATAAAATGTCAAATCTGGGAGATGGTATTTTATAGATGGCCTAAAGAGATCTTGGCCCAGCAACATTGGGCTGACAGTTTGTTTTTCCTTATCTCACAGGAGGTCTTTGAAAAAATAATTCTTAACACAGGTCTCAGTGGGCCAGTTCTTTCAACCACAGGATCCTGAAGTTTTGACAATACAGATTAAATTTTTAGAAAGAACAGTTCTCAATGTTGGCTCAGTAAGATGGCCAATTATTTTAGTTAGACAGTATTTGATAAGCACCTATTCTTAAGGGATAAGAAAGCTGAATGTGCAAACATGCTTTGTTCTGAGCTCAAGGTCCTCCAGACTCAGATGGCTTACAACGAATATAACCAACTAATGACCTGAAAGATAATGTGACACAGTAGCATCTTCCTGAACAAATTTCTTGGAGAAAATTAGTCAAATCAGTGGCAACAGAAGTACAAATTACAGGTTCTTCACAAATAAGGCATATAAATATCCCATAATGTGAGAAATGTTTTTTTATAAGGTCAGAATTGAAAGGAAAATCATTTCCTTATGTCATTATTAAAGAGGCTTAAGTTAGGAGATGTCAAGTTGGAGTGTGAAGACTTGGCTATGATACCAACTTTTAGGCTCTGAGTCTAGGATAATTTTCCTACCCTATTTGCCCCATCCTTCTTTGTATTGACTTTCTGGGTTACCCTTAGTGGTTGTTAGTTTCTGCAAAGTCATCCCTATCCTAAAACACGTAGGAAGTCATTATTTGGTTGTTCATGACCTATTGACCATTGTGCAACCTCAGTTAGAAACACAGGTTGCTTTGACTTGGTAGCACTCTATGATAGTAAATAGCAAATGTTCTGGTCCCCCTGGAAGGCTGTTTCCAGTATTTTCATAGCCATAATATAGCTGAGATTTCATAATTTTTCTCCCATAATTCCGTGTTGCTGTGTCTTTCCCTACATATCACTTTGTTGTGCTGGTACCCACACCATGTATGAGTGGAAACAATGCTACTTTAGGATTCCTGTCACAGACACTTAATAGGAAAGAACAAGAGCCATAAGTTGAAGGACAGGAATGAGGGACCTAGTTTGTGCACTGCTAGAGTGAGAAACTGTGAAACTTTTATTGAAATAATTTTTTGAATTCTGAGATCTCTAAAGAATGATATTTTATTGTACTATGGGGATCTAAGATACAGGTCTGCTATGAAGACGGCAGCATTGACTACTCTATCAGTCACTCTTTTTGGTCAGTATTTTGTGTCTTATCTGTAAGGATTGACATAGCGAGCCATTTTTATAATATTTACCTATACGATGTATATATTCACATATATATATATATGTATATACATATACGTGTGTTTGTGTGTGTGTGTGTATGTGAGAGAGTGTGTGTGTGTATGTATATATAATATTTTAAGCCATTCAGTTTTCTGTTTTGAGAGTATAAATGTAGAATTTATGTTGCATTCTGTAAAAAAAAAAACAAAACCAGACCTTCCCCAAGGCTTTTCTCCATTACCTGACTCAAAAGAGTAATAAAGCAAAAATCCAAGGCAAAAGCAAACAAGGGGCAAATGAGGGACACTAATGGGGCACACACTTGGGAGGTTATGTGTTCATGATTCCTGGGCTGAGTGTCCTATACCAAAAGCTGCTGTTCTCAAACACTCCTGAAGCTACCACAGTGACTTAGTCTCTGCTTTCATTCTGGACGCAGCACCGAGCCCTAAAATTACATGCATTTTAAAGGCATTTCTTCTGTAAGAACAAAGATCCTTGGCCCTGCTTTCATTCACATTCTCCTTCTTATTTTATGCCTTGCCAGGACCCCCCCTGAGGCAGGTTCCACACAATCCTGGCTGCTTCAAGCTACTTCAGAATGTACCTGCTTTCTGTTTGAGTTCTGGGTCAAGTCCAGGAAGACCCTTTTTTAATTCATATGTTGGGTTGTCATGGACTTCATGAGTCCAGAGTCACAGCAGAGTTATTCAAGAAAAGTAAAAAGTTTTACATTATTTTTCCAGATTGTTTTAATGAACTGTGGAGGGCCAGTTGTAAGAAATTAAAAAAAATTATAATTGCACTTTGGAGACATCCATGGTGTGAGGATCAAGCAGATAAATAACATGGGGGACAAGAGTGCCCCAAACAAACAGTTTGCCTGCATGGAGAGTTATCAATGAAATGAGAACTAGATATGAATAACTTAGGGTATGACAAGGCAGGAAAAGGGTAGACCTATTGATAAAAAAGGACAGAGAATAGGCAACATTCCTCAACTGTACTATAATTAGCCAAAGGTACAGGATATGTAAAAATTACTCTGATTTCCTTCTCACTTACTGGGGTCAAGTGGTCTTGATGCAATAAAAACATAGAGAAAATGCAGTGATGGTTGTATAGCATTTCATACAAATTTGTAATAAACTTTGCTTTTTTAATTAGTAGAGAGAAGTATGCTTTAAAATAATAGCAGATATTGGATAATAAAACATACATTATTATCCTGGCCATTTAGTCTCATTATTAATACCGTGTACTGTACACAATTCCATATGCCATTCTCTGGTGATTGACATGGTGGAGTTTGTTTGGTTTTTGTAACAGAATCCCTACAAAATGTTGGTAAGGCATTTGCACCATGATGCTATAATGGTTGTAAGTGATAAAGAATTTTCATTCAATTATAATCTTATGCTGCCACCAGTGTATATATGAACCATTATTGGCCTCATTTTAGTACATATTACTATAGATAGGGAGAGAGGAGGGGGGAAGGAGGCAAGAAGGAAAGGAGAGAGAGAGAATAAAGATATGTTTACTAGTCCTGCTTACATATAGAAAGATGAGAATAGTCTCTTTCCGTTATTGATCCATTTGTACAAGCACCTAATAATTCCTCCTTGGTAAACAATCACACAGAGTCTTTGGCCAGGATGGTACTTTATAGAAGCCAGAAAAGAACCTCACTTAAGATCAGTCCTCTTCCATCCAATTGAGTGAAATGCGCTGAAGTTGAGGCATTTGATTTGAACAACATGGCAGCATGCTCTTCTCCCATGAGTCACAAGTGCTGAATTATTGGAGGGATGCTCATACAGAAGTGGCCACTACTGACTCCATTAGCTCCCAGAGAGATGAGCTTCTTGGTCTATCCAGTTTAGTAATAGGCCCCAATCCTGTACCAGCAAGTGTCTACAAAAGTTGTCTCCCTAAAGAATAAAGATGTTTCTGGATAAAACATAGTTTCACTAAAAAGTGATGTCATAGGAAGGAAGGCCTGGCTTTTTTTTTAAAGGACTTTGCTATGAGTAAACCTTTGGGGGAAGAAAACCAAACCTCAAATGTGACTAGAAGAAGCAGAAAGCCAGCTGCAGGTGTGGGCATCCCCTTCTCTGCCATAGGCCTTCTGGAAAAGGTTGTGTTTTCTGAGTAAAACCTAATGAAAAGGGCTCAGGCTCAGGCAGACACCCCACTGTGCAGGAAGATTGCTTCCAAGAAGCGATTCATTTTTAGTTTAACAACTGAGCATTTGGTCCCCACACAATTTATCTTCATGCAAAATCACATACCTGTGTGCCAGATGTGCACAGCTGCATGTGAGCAACTGCTGATCTATCTGCCTCACATGCCAAGTGGCTATTTCTTTAAATTAGGGTGGGTTGGGATTTGGACCGTGTGAAAATTTCATTTTGAAACCAGAAACCGAGCCACCCCTGGCTATACTGGGGTTTGAACATAGCACAATGATGAACCAAGGTTGAGTTAGTGTTTCCAGGACCCCCCAGAAACTCACCTTTTCATGACCTCGGGAAATCTGCTACATTCTGAGTCTGGAGCAGTTGACCTATCTGGAGACCAGGTCCTGCCAAAGTGTGCAGCCCTTGTAAATGCTTGTGGTGAAACTGAAAAACCTCTGCCCAGCCCTTGGGAGCATTTGAAGCAAAATAAAACCTGACATTTCAGTTGTGTTTCAGTTTTTACTCTGGACTCAGAAGAGGGAAGACCACAAAATACCAAATGAGGCCTAGGAACCCAGCAGTGGGGGCATTGCAATCCACCCCAGACCAAGAAACCAAGGTGATGAGAGGCTTATTCCTCTGGAAACCACCTCCCAGCATGCCTGAGAAATCCATAGCAGGATACATGGGCACTGCCCCTCGGGTCTTGCCTGTCACTCTTTTCGAGGCCAAAGGCACTCAGAATAAAAAGAGATTTGCCATCCTGTGGCAGACCATGAATTATGTATTGGGTGTCCACTAATGACAAGTCCCAACTGCAGGCCAGGGACAGTGCTGAAGTGTTGAAACATGATGGATGCACAGTACATGTTTGATGCTGATGAGATTCTTGAAGCCTGATCATGTTCTTGGGAACTACCAGATGTCCAGTCCCATGCACAAAGTCTGCTAATCCTCATGCTTACTGGTATGAGTGATATTATGTTCTCAACAATAAGAAAACTGGGTTTCCAAGGAGTTATGAAACTTATTTAGAAACTTGTGCATCTTAAGCATGGTGGCCAAAGGCAAGATGATTGGGCTTTCTCTCTACCCTACTGTTGTTATGCCTTCTTTCTCTTGTCTGTTCAAAGAGATCCAAGAGAGGGTTGACTTCTCAGAAGAAAACTTAGTAACCATGTTGTGGTCTATGGGCCATGGGCCCTATAATTGTACTTGGATGGAGACGGGTAGAGTGACCTTCTGGTTGTCACACTTTACATTCCTTTCTGCTTTTCATGTGGGCAGGCACTGATAAATCATCCCACACTACACAGACTCAAGTTTGTATTTCAAAATAATTTTCAAAAAACATTAACCAGATGCAATTCAACTCACATTGTGTCTACATAAGGAATCCATTCCAAGAAAAGTTAGAGGATGCACAGTGATTTTCAGCCAGATGAATGGCTGCTAACATTGCCTATGCTCATTTGAGAACTCCTTGAAGGAATAAGATCTTAGTAAATTCTTGAATTCTATCTTTGAATGTGGTCTTGGGAAAATTGCATGTATAATTTAGTCTTATGATGATCCCTCAGATCACAAATCACTCACAGGTTGTGGTTCTTTCTAGACACCTGCCACACTCAAGGCAGTTTCTGATTTCTGTTTTAAAGAACCATGTCAGACATTGCTTTCTTGCAAGCACTTAGAAGAAACAGGCCACCATTCCGTGAATAAAATGGACTCCTCTAGGAATTACATCATTTATTTTTCAACAAAGATTAATTTAATTTGGTTTAGTTTAAAAAGAGTGTATGATCACAGATTCTGATAACCAAATCGATGCCTTCACATAAACTTCAGTCCTGGCTTAGCTCTCATCTGGTGAAAGAAATAAAAGCTCTCAAAGGTAATTGGTGTATTACTCTTCCCAGGGAGAAAGAAAGGGTAGGCTTTCAATTTTCTTAAACATAAAACTTAAAATCCACATATAATAATAAACAAATGGTTTAAGGCACTTTATGTCACAAATTTGTTGCCATTATTTAGTTATGAATTTTCAGGTTTGGGAATTATCATAAAGCCCAAGGGTCATTATGGAATGTCTATATATTTGATTTCCAAAGCTCCAGATAGATTTTAATGTGTTTGGAGTTATACCACTTCAGTCCCTGAGCTATTTCCAGAGCCTCAGAGATGTACCCTAATAGTAGGGTCTCCATGTCTTCTACTTAATGAAAAGTGTGAATAATAGCTCCATATATATATATATATATATATATATATATATATATATATATGCATTTACTTTTAACATGTGTTCCCACATAGCCAAGTGATTGAACCCAGTACACTTAACAACTTAGGAAGAGATTCATTGAATTTTCCCAGGTCTCTTCATGGCCAGAGTTATTTTGTAAAGAGACTCTAAATGTGAAATAATCAACATGTTAAAGTAATCGAGATGTTTATGATTTGATAACTCTTCAGTGCATTGTTTAACAACATGTTTTCAATTTTCTCTCCTTCAAATCTCTCCAAATAACCCCATGATTTTGGATGATTGATTATGGGAATGCCGCTTTTACTGTACATCCAGGGTAATTTTAAAATTACATCTTCTTTTCATTGTTAGGGAGTAAAATCATTTGCAGGTCTTGACATGATTTATCAAAGAAAGGGATACAAAGACCCAGTCTTGGTCTCACTCCATTAGAACATTATTACATAACCCACAAGCAAATCAAGAGGCTTGCAGGAAGCGGGGTTCTAGTCCCAACATGCTAGATAATCGGGCTAGCAGCTAAAGAAAAGCCACCAACCTCCCGGGTCCCACTTTCTTTCCATATAAAAACTTACAAGATAATTGAGATCCAAATTTCTTCCCTGGAGATTTTGATTTGTTATGCTCGGGACTGGTTCTGAAAATATGCATTTTCTACCAAGAATCTGCTGCTTGTAACTTGATCACATCAGAAAACACAAAGTTAAGTGAGTTCTCATCGAAGGTCTAAATTGTGTAACTTCAGAACTGACGTCTACTAGCATCTACACTTTACATATATCTGTTTTATTTTGGAAAACTATGGAAATTTCCCTTTATCATATGGCTTATTCCAATTTCCATTTTTTTTTTTTTTTTACTCTGTGCTTGTGTTTGCATGCATGTCGCTTACTTTAACCAATGGAACACTCTTATATGGTCACTGCATTATTCATATAAACCTATAAGCCTCCCAACTCTGTGGGTTAGCACAGTAGAGTTTAATGTTTCTTTCTTTAATGATTTTAATTTATGTGCATGTGGTCCTCTGCAAGAGGAACAAGTATATTTAACTGCTGATTCATTGCTTCACCCCTGCGTTGCACTTTTCTTATATATAAAACACTTTTCCATTTTGTAATGTTGCCTAGATCACATATCCTTTATGTGACAAGAAAGGTAGGAGATGTTTTACCTTACCTGTTTTGATACTTTGCTCCCAGTCGATTGGTTGCAGCAGTCATCTGATCCAGGTCCAATTGGAAAGCTATGAGACACAAAAGAATTTAGGCTTACCTGGTGAACTGAAGTGTTAGGAATCTAAGTTTATAACTTAGGAAACCAAGGTTCATGAACACTGGTTAAGAGTGAGCTGGAATTACACTCGACAATGGCTACCAGAATGAAGAAGAGCGGGACTCAGGATTTCTTTAAAAATAAAAAGGCACAGTTTCCAAACGTAAAAATCATTTGTTTTCTTAGAGTATGGAGGCTATTCTCCCAAATATATAGTAAGAAATTTTATCTGTGAAGTTCCAATGTCTTTTCAACCTGAAATAAAAAGATGCTTCCCTCCATCAAGCTGGCAGATACTGCTTCCAACATACCAAGAATTCTACTATGTCTGACTTCCTATGACATTTCTACAGTGCAACCTGCTTGGTACAATAAAATAAAAATGTGACAATGTCAATAAAAGTAACCTTTTAGCCTTAGTATTGAAAGTTCTTCAATAACTACCTCTTCACTACCAAACCTGTGAAATAACATTTTTTTTGTCCATTCAGAGCACACCTGTTGTAAATAGATACCCCCTCTTTTTACTCTTTGACTCTTGAGGAATTCCTCAATAATTCAAGAATCAAGTTTTAGGTTGTTGGAGGGTTCCTTGACCTATGAAAGTAGAATTAAGGAAGTTTTGTTTTGAATTGGAAGAATGCTAGGCTGTAGTAAAAGCAAGTCAAAACATCGAACCAAAAGAGCAAAATAGCAACAGAAGGAAGTGACATCATACAGGTCAACTGAAGTGATTTGTAATGAAACATAGGGAAGGGAATGGTTACTGATGCTTGTTCACAGGGTCAGAAAAGGTATGTGAGGATGAGAGCATAGTGGCTTACACTTGTAAGATCAGTGTTCAAGAGGCCAAGGCAGGAGAACTGCAGTGATATTTAAGAAAGCTTGAACCACAGCAAGACTCTGTCTTAAACAAAATAAACAAAACTAGGCATTGAGAGTGGGGTGGGGGGATGAGAGTTCTTCTGGTTTGCCAGGTTGAGGCATCCTTTGCCAGTCCTGAAATGAGTTAGGAATTGAGTGCTTTCCAGGCAACTGGAGAGCTTGAGAAGGAACATTTGAGAGGTGGCGAATCTTAGAGACCATAAGCAGTTGACCACCAATCTGGGTTTGAGCTAAAGTCCAAGAGCTTGACCATGATACAAAGGATTTTAGGTTTTACTCTGGAAGAACCAGGAGACATGAGAAAGAATGTGATGTTGAAAGATGGCTCTGGTGTCTGGGAGAGATAGAATGTTGCAGTGACTGTATAGGGTCACTGAATAAATCTCCAGAACTACTTGGCACTGACAGTTGTGTCCCAGTGCCGATTGTTCTCTACCCATAGGATATAAGAAAAAAAAAATGCATGCTCATGTGCTGCTCATTATAAGTGACATATTTCAGGTTAACTTACACATGGCATGGCCATGGAAATAAATCCAAGCCAATGATACTAAGTTGTAAATTCCTAATGAATAGATAGGAAGCAGTATGTTTCTCTTGTCTTCTTACTCCTAGTTAGAATGAAGATGTCACACTTACCAAATTAGACTATTTGGGTATTTCATTTGTTTAAGACAAGGCCTCACTGTGTAGATCAGGGTAGTCTGGAACTCTTGGGGATCTACCTGCCTCTGCCTCCTTAGTGTTTGGATTAAAGTTGTATTCAGACATACTCAGCAAGACTAAGATTTGAAAAAGCTAACTTGATTTTGAAAGGTCATTTAATTTCTTTTTCTTGCTTTTTTTTATTCTCCTCAAAAACAAGTAGCAATATTTCTGGGAGTTTACTTATAGGTTCTGAATCCCAATTTTATTTTAATTATGCAAATAGCTGACTAGTAAGTTTTGTTATCAAATAGCATTCTTCTTTCTACTATATTATTCTTTTATTCATGATTTATTTTAAGAGGCAATTTTTCCTTTATATGCATGTGCATGTCTGTGTATGAGGTTTATTTGTGTTGTGGTATGAATACATGTATGTATGCATACATATGAAGGTCAGTCATTAATTTGGGGTGTCATTTCCTAGAAGTCATTCATCTTGACTCTTGAAAAAATTCTGTCACTGACCCAGAGCTTACCAATTAGGCTAGGCTGGCTGGTCACTTAGTACTAGCCATCTTTCTGTTTCCCCTATGCTAGGGTTGTAGACATATGCTACTATGTAAGTATGGTACTATATTGTCTTCCATGCCTCAAGATGAGTTTTCTTTATAATTTACATGCACCTGTGTTTGTGTGTGTGTGTGTGTGTGTATGTACAACTTGTTCTATGAAAAAATGTATTGATTTATTTTTAACTCATCCTACCTTCTGCTTATTTTATTGTTTCATCAAGAAATACAGGAATTTACTACAATGGTTATATAACATACTAATCACATTTTTAAAACAACAACAAAAATCCTCCAGTAGGAAAAAGAAGGGGCTATTTATTTACTATCATCCCCTCATATCCCTCCAAAATAAAAACTACAGTTACAAAATAAAGCCTGCTTTACCAGAGGTGGGGCAACCAATGGGACTGCTGTTTGATGGGGAATGTCCTTCTGTATGCTGTGAATATATGTTTATGTTTTTTATTGGTTGGTGAATAAAGCTGTTTCAGCCAATGGTAGCTAGCAGACTAGGAGAATTCTGGAAGGAGGAGCATAGAGAGGGAGTTGCCAGTGAGATGCAAAGCAGTTGCCAAAGAAGCAACAGGTTCAGACATTCTCTGATAAGTCAAGACCATGTGTAGATACATAGATTAATAGGAGTTGGTTAATAATTAAGAGAGAACTAGCCAATAAGAAGCTCGAGCCATTGGCCAGACAGTTTATAATTAATACAAGCCTCTATGTGTTTATTTGGGACTAAAAGGCTGTGGGCAATGGCAGGACAGAAACTTCTGTCAACAGCTGTTTCACACTAGTTTCTTTCAAACTGGAAGACACACTTATAAGAAGCACATGGAACCATTGAGGATGTGCTCACTGGGAGATATAACCTCCAGCTTCTAAACACAGCTTGATTTTCCTTCAAGAAAAGAAACCACTCAGTGGGAAATTAAATGGTGTGTAATCAGATGCTAATCAGTCAGCCAATTCTTTTATATATGATACACTCTTTTATCAATATTCTGCTCTGAGGAAGAATTACTTTTTTTTATAATTTACATTTTTGAAATTTCAGGTTTACAGATGAGAAAAGCACAAACTTAGAAATGTCACATTCAAATCCACATGCACTAGGGGCAGTGCAGCTGAGAACTGAACCTGTGCCTATCTCAATCCACAGTCCCACATCTCAAGTGAACCTTCACTTAACTGCTTATTGCTTGCCTATGCTCAAAAGTCAGAAGCTCATGAAGGAAGCAGAGGACACTTTTGGAAAGTTTATGAAATTACTTTGAAGGTGACATGACCATCACTGGCTTGAGCTGTAATAATCCTTGGATGCCAAAAAGAACTTCATGAATGGAACTATCATAGCCAAGAACTCTCTGGGAATGAGCAAAATATTTTTTTATCAATTTTAAGCTGCTCTTATTTCAGGCTAATGTTACTCACAGTTCAATCTAATCCTAAGTAATATAACCACTGTCCTGAAGGAACAGTGGCAGAAAAATGCATATCATGTATCCATCACATAAATCTACTTTTATGAGGGAATGAAGTCAGATTATTACTTCCAATAAAAAGGTGTTTTGCAACATGATCCAGAAGTGTACAACTGGCATTTGCTTGAGGTCTCTCTCCTCTATGTTTCAAGGTCACATGTACATAGCTGTACCAACAGAGATGGTCATCCATGGGAATGGTTTTTGTGGCATCCAGAGAAGATGCTCTAGGAAATGAAATTTCCCAGAGGAAAATAGCTGATTGCCAGTGTTTGGCTTGTCTAACATGTTCTCCAATTTGTTGGTCACAAACACGTTGAAGAGCTGTGTTATGTTCTCCTCTCAAATCCTGGAGAAAGAAACAAAGAACAACAAAAGACAATGGTGGATAAGTGGACTAGAAGAAAATGAAATATAAATAAACTACACTTTTTGTTTTTACTGAACAGAAAAGTTCAATTAAAGGGGGGAGAAAAGAGAGAGAGGAGAAATGTAGGATGCTAATTTGAACCATAGCCCCATGTCTAATGCTTTTAGCCAAGGAAAGAAGAGAAAAGCAAAAAGAAATCTGAGTCAGAGGGAAGATGTCATGGTGAGTTTCAATGGGATGGATTCCTTATTAATTCTAAAGAACACGATGCAACATGGATTTAATTATACAATTCAACCCACCCACATTCCTCTGTTGTTCTTCACACACATGGGCTTCTGAGGACGACGAAAGGTGGGTGGGGAGAAAGGGAAAACGAGGGAGACATGGAGTGGCTCAGGCCACAGAGAGTGGCCCTGTCACAGGGCACAACTTTTCTATCCTTCCCTTCTAAATGGAGAACTGCACAGTCCAGTTGTACCCCACACAGGAGCACCTACTCATGTGGCTCGGCTTCTAGTTGGTCCATTTTTCTTGGCTTCCTGGACATGTCATTTTAATACTATTTATTGTGAGGGGACTTCCCAGAAATTCTAAGGGATGTAGAGGGAATACTATGGAATGGATGGGATAGGAACTTAAAAAATCTCTCACCTACTTTTAGTTTTGTATGGCATGTACAACACAGTCTCACCAAGAGTTTCACGAAGATTGAGTCTCTATTAAAATACCAAGGCATTTAAATGCATTTGAAATCTGAAGCAACACAGGTTTTGTTCTTGTTTTTTGTTTAATTTAAAATTATTATTATTTCTTATTTTACATATCGATCCCAATTACCTCTCCCTCCCATCCTCCCATGAGCCCTGACCACCCCCTATCATCCCATTCTCTACCCACCCCACAGATAGGGTGAGGCCTTCCAGGAGGGATCATCGAAATCTGTCAAGTCATTTGAAGTAGAGCCTAGGCAATCCCTGTCTCTAGGCTAAGGAGTATCCCTCCATGGGGAGTGTGCTCCCAAAGTCCTTTCATGCACTAGGGATACATCTTGATTCCACTGTTAGAGGTCCCTTAGACTGCCCAGGCCTTCTAACTGAGACCCATGTTCAGGGGGTCTGGGTTGGTCCAATGTTGGTTTCCCAGTTACCAGTCTGGCGGGGGGGGGGGGGAGCAAGAGCTCCCCCTTGTTCAAGCCAGCTGTCTCTGTGGGTTTCTCCAGTATGGACTTGACCCCTTTGCTCATCACTCCTCCCTCTCTCCAACTGGATTTTAGGAGTTCACCTCAGTGTTTAACTGTGGCTGTCTTCTTCTGTTTCCATCATCTACTAGATGTGGGCTTTAGAATGGCATATAAGTTAGTTATCAATCTCATTATCAGGGAAGATCATTTAAGGTAGCCTCTCCACTATTGCTCAGATTGTTAGTTGGGATCATCCTTTTAGGTCTCTGGACATTTCTCTCATGTCAGTTTTCTTTTCAAACCTATAATGGCTCCCTCTATTATGGTATCTCTTTTCTTGCTCTCGTCTACTCATCTCCTGACTCAATCTTCCTGGTCTCTCATGTTCTCCTTTCCCCTCCTCTTCGCTCCTTCTCTTTCTCCTAACTCTCTCTCTCCATTCATTGCCCTTCCCTCTGTTCCCAATATGCTCAGGAGATATTGTGCCTTTACCCCTAGCTATCAGGGAAAAACAAATCAACAGAACTCTGAGATACTATCTTACTCCTGTTAGAATGGCTAAAATCAGAAACACCAATGACAGTTTATGCTGGAGAGGTTGTGGAGAAAGGGGAAAACTCCTCCACTGCTGGTGGGAGTACAAACTTGTACAGCCATTTTGGAGATGAGTATGGGAATCAGTCTACCACAGGACCCGGCAATCCCCCTCTTAGGCATATACCCAAATGATCTACATCCATGAAACAAAGACATCTGTTCAATTATGTTCATAGCAGCATTATTTGTAATAGCAAGAACCTGGAAGCAACCTAGATGCCCTCAACTGAAGAATGGATAAAGAAGATGTGGTACATCTACACAATGGAATACTACTCAGTGGAAAAACAAAAACAAACAACAAAACAGTGGGATCTTGAAATTCTCAGGCAAATGGACAGAACTTGAAGAAACCATTCTGAGTGAGGTAACCCATTCATAAAAAGAGGAACATGGTGTGTACTCATATATGGATTTAGACATAGAGCAAAGGATCACCAGCCTACAATTCATACTGCCGGAGAAGCTAGGATACAAGGAGGACCCCAAGAGCGTCATATAAGGTTTAGGTTTTTTGAAATCTCCTGGAGACTTCCAAATTGTATAGCCTCTTCTCCATACCAGTGAAAAGCTCAAGTTTCCTCTGATCAAGACCTCATTTGTCTTCCTGTTTTCCTATTCTATTTTTATAGAATATCTCTAAAAGAGTCCAAGTATCTGAGGGACTGCTGCTTACTCTGTCTTTGACCCATGATGCATGGCCATATACAGACCTTCAGCATAAAGCATCCCCCTAGAGAGCGAATACACTTGCAGAATACATAGGCCTATGAAGTCACAGAGTAGATAGGCCTATGAAGTCACAGAGTATCAGATTAGTTCCAGATAAAAGCAAACAAACAAATGAGAGTTCACTGTAAGTCTTCTAAGAAAAACTGATACAATGCAGGAATAATGTACTTAGCCTAACTCTGAAAGGTCTTTGCCCAGGCATTCATGAATGACGCCACAGATAAACATAATCAATGAGGATGTTAGGAACTGCTACAGCTCCCATAGCATGAAAAATGGAGACTTCTCAAAGTCCTTCAGGTAGATGACTAGAGGGACATGGAATACTTCCTTTAGAATGCTTTAAGCAGAATTATACCATGACTTGAAACACAATTGATATTCACAGGCTAGATTTGGAAACTCAAGAGGGAAGTGACTGGACCCAGGAAGGAGACCTGAGACCAGGGAGGGAGCTAGGTGTGAGCACATGACCCAGGACCCATGCATGACCCAGTGTCCATGTGATGATGTTCATTCATTCTACTTTCTCAATCTTCTGGAAGAGCATGTAAATGTAAATTATAGCTAAAACCTTAGCCACAAAGGGATATGATTTTAATACTCCAAGTTCCACCCTGTAAGAAAGCATGTTTAATAGCTGGCACTTAGCTTTTGCCAATAAAGAACTATTTTCTTCCCCCCCCCTTTTAAAAACAATTTATTTAAATTAAAAACAATTGTATTTTACATACCAATCCCAGTTTCCTCTCCCTCCCATCCTCTCTTGCCCCCCACCCCAGCCCATCCCCCACCCACTTCCCCAAGGATAGTGGGGCTTCCCGGGGGGATCATCAAAGTCTTTCTCATCATTTGGGGTAGGGCCTAGTGCCCTTCCTCCATGTATCTAGGTTGAAAGAGTATTCCTCCATAGGGAATGAGCTCCCAAAGATTATACACTAGGGATAAATACTGGTTCCACTGCTAGAGGCCCCATAGATTGCCCAGGCTTTGAAAATGACACCCACTTTCAGGGGGCCTGGTTAGGTCCTATGATGGTTCCCTAGCTGTCAGACTGGTATCCCTGTGCTCCCACTTGTTCAGATCAACTGTTTCTATGGTTTCCTCAGAATGGTACTGACCCCTTTGCTCGTCACTCCTCCCTCTCTGTAACTGGATTCCAGTGTTTAGCTGTGGGTCTCTGATTTTGCTTCTGTTAGCTACTAAGTGAAGGTTCTAGGGCGGCATTTAAGGTAGTCATCAGTCTCATTATAGCAGGACATTTAAGGTAGTTTCTGCATTGTTGCTTAGATTATTAGTTGGGATCATCCCTGTGGCTCCCTGAACATTTCCCTAGTGCCAGACTTCTCTTTAAATCTATTTTGGCTCCCTCTTGCTCTCCTCTATTCTTCTCTCAGATTGATCTTCCTGATCACTAATGTTCTTCCCCCACCTCCCCTTCCTCTTCTCTCCCTCTGCCTCTCCCCATGCTCCCAATTTCCTCAGGAGATTTTTGTCCCTTTCCCCTTATGCAGATGACCATGTATGTCTTTCTTAGTGTCCTCCTTGTTTCCTAGCTTCTCTGGGGTTGTGGATTATAGGCTGGCAATCCTTTACTCTATGTCTAATATCAAGACAACTTATTTTGAGATAATTATAGAGTCACATACAAGTAACTGTAAGAAGTAATATGTAAATCTCCTGCATTTTGTTGCAATTTAATTTTGGATATTCCCCCAAAAGTTCATGTGTTTGATATGATAAGTGATAGAACCATGCTGAGATAGGATCTTGTGGGACTTTTTATGTCATTGAAGATTAGTCTTCAAAGATGGTTTTGAGCCCCAAGACACTTCCCTTTCCTCTGTTTTTCCTTCCAGGCTATGAAGAGAAAATTTTACTGCAAAATGTACTCTAAGCTGTACCATGTTTCCATAGGTCCAAATCAAGAAGAAATCCTTTACATCTATATATTAGTTACAATATTTTTTTAAAAAAATTGGGAAACTAAAGTGTTCTTTATCATATTTCCTCCAAAAACATTCTTAAAAACTCTCTAATACAATATTAAAACCAGGGCATTGACATAGTCTACCTGCTTTACCAAGATTTCCCCAGTTTTCTTGTACTTTGGGTTTTACCTTTCTACCTGCATATTGATTTTTGCTCACATTGGATTTTTCTTCCTAGCTGTCTTTCTCCAGGCTACTGTAGGCTGTCCATTTGAAACATGTACTTTTGCCCTTTCCAGAAGCATCTTCAAAACCTATCCACCCACACAGAGCTCCAACATTCATCTTATTTCTAACAAGGAGGCAACATATTCTAAACCTCAGTCAATTATGTCATCTGTTTTTCTCCAGGAGTCAGGTGTGACAACTGAGAATTGAGCTCACAAAGTGCTCAGACTCATGTTTCCAGCTGGTATTCAATACATAGTGACTGAAAATTAGAATAGAGCACAGACAGATACTTAATCAGGTTAATTGCTCTAATTAAACTGCTACAGCAAAACTCACTCTTCTTCCCCAATATTCACTGTCTTACTTTAATACTTTGTCCCCCTCTAAATGTAAGCTCAAAATCCATTGACCAGCTAGTGAGTGCTTATAAGACCCTTTCTCATAATTTTGACATTCAAGGACCTCCTTAATATGTCTTCAATGATTCTTTTTAGGATTGTTAGAAAATATTTTCTGCAAATGTCCTCTGTTCTAGGGTCACACAATCATTTACCATTTCTTGGAATGCACAATGCAACATGTCCAAATGGTTTTGCCTATTTTCAATTCTAATGCTAAAAGCCCTGTAATGCTTCGTTTTCCAAATACAATCTTACCTCAAGTCTTCTCAAAAGTTGTCTATACTGTGAGTACTTTAGAGTGAGCTTCCTGGCAACTCAACTTATGTACTTGTGTTGTGGGATAGGAACATCCAGAATTCCAAATATCCTTTTAAAAAGACATAAGAGAAGCTACACATGCTGGGGAATCTATTCTGAGAGCTAGGATTGGTGGCAAAAACAATGGAACTTCAATACCAAGATTGAGAAATAGCAGCTTCCATAGGGGCCATAGGGGAACTAGGAACAATAATAATACTGTGATAAACGCTACTTATTCTGAGCATGGTGAGTTTCTAGAATCTTAAATGCATTGTAATACAGTTCCACAGCAATAATAAGATGGCTATCACTTACATTTTTCAAATGAATCACTGCCACAGAATAGTGAAGATACTTGCTCAGGTAACACTAAGTAATAGTGGCTAGTGGCATCTGGATTTAACCCCCATGCCCAAGGTCTTTACATCCTACTTGGATGAGAGATTTAAAGCATGAAAGCATGGGGGGGGAGATTAGGAGGAGAGAAGGTGGGAGAAATTCAGTCAGTATGGAAAATTAATGGGAAAATGTTGTTTAAGTAAAAAAAGAAAAAGTTTGTGTCTTTTGTTGTTTTTCATATAAACTCACCTGAATGCTAGCACAGAGTGAGTTTGCAAGAGAAAGTGTCTGTTGAATTAAGTGAGAAAAATTTACACCAGTGCTACAATCAAAAAGTGATGCTTTCACTCACAATGCATTTGGAAGCGTTTTCTGTCTATTCTGAGATTTGTTTCCAGCATCCTGTAAGGGGGTGAAGTTCCCAGTCACCTTGAAAAATTAAAAGTGCCTATCAAATGTCTGCCTGAATGGTTTTGAGACCTGGGGAGAAGTTAACTAGAATCCATTATGGTTTGCTTCAACACGAACTGGAAAGGATGGTCGCAATTGTCAGTATAGTTTAAATAAGCTGTTCTAAGGAAACTGGGAATCTGAGGCTAACAGAAACAATAAACATATATCACTTCATAGGTTTTTACCTTTCTCTTCTTGGGATGATTCATGAATAACCCACAAAACCTCATGCCTCTTCTTTTAGTTTCCAGGCCACTTAGAAAACAGCACTTCAAGTCCACTCATCCTATCCACTTTATCAATAACACCCCGATCATGGGCTTCTATTTTCAGCCCTTCTATGAACATCCATTCTCAACTCCTGCTCTGTTGTAAATTTGAAGATGATAGTCTATCAGATCCCTTGATATTCATAGATTTCAATTAAGGCTTTGACCTTGTTTACAGGTTTTACAAACACCAGACCGCTCCTTGATTATATCCTTCTGAATTCTTGTGGGAGGGGCCTTTGAAGAGCAGAAATGAGGTTTCATGGTGTGACATGTATGTGAAAGGAGCTTTTAGGACCCAATAGAGGCTGAGAGCTCCTCTCCATGTGAGGTGGCATTGCCTGCCATGCAAAACTCTGACATATTATGCCAAACCCTCTTTGTCCCAGTGACTCACAGTGAACACACATTCTCAACCTAACTCTCCTGTTGTATTTTTTTTCCCCCGGCCATCACTTCCACTCTTCCCCTGAAAGACTCCTTATTTACCCTGACCACATCACATGATGTGAGATAATGTTCAAATCCTTATTTATGGGCATTTAAAGATTGCAACACTCCTTTTACAAGGCAGCTATTTGATTCCAGGGTGGATAAGCTACACAGCTACAGTTGGCCCCCCATCATGGCTTGCAAAGTGACAGAGCACTAAAGTTGGCTTTACTCATAAAAAGGTAAATAACAAGGCACAAATCTGGAAACAAACAGACCAGAGTGTACCCTGGCAAATGCCAGTGGGGTCCATTGGAGTGATGTCACTGGGCCAGCACACTGACACATGACACATGTAGGGTTAGCTGAAACTACAAATGTTATAGCTGCTATGCAATTCTGTGGCCTAATCAACCCTAGATACTTAGTCCAATTGCGCTACTCCAGACAGGCTTGCTAATCTACTACTACAAGAAATACATCCCATTCCATAGACAATGCAAAAGCTCAGAGAAGTTGTAATAACTTTTTCTTTTTTTGTCTGCCCATGTGGCCAGAAAATGACTAAGCTTGGGTTAAATCCCAGCCCTATCTCTAGAGCACTTCATTTTAGACTCCACACATTTGTTAGCATAAATGCCTTTAAGAACCCAGGGATTGGTTCCATTCAGAGGTGTCACTTTTGTTGATTCACAGAAATTCCAGGATGGCTTTTCTCATGATGAGCTCAAACCTACTTGCTCCAAATGTCCTCTCTCAATCCTTGTTCTATCTTCAGAGCCACCCAGGTCATCGCACTGTTTGTCCAGTACTTCTAAGTAATGTGAAGATATCAAGAACACTTCTGAAATAACATAACTATTAACAAATTATAATCTATTCATGTCATAAGGCCTGATTTTTATTAAAATTCATGTTTACAGAGTATACTCCAGGATGACAAATTCCTAGGAAAAAGAGACAAATAGTAAAAGTCAGATTTAAAAGGCTAATGAAAATATTGTTCCAAGTTTGGGAAAAATGTAAAAATGAAAAACATCTTATGAGAAACATATCTAGGAAAGAGATAAATTAAAAAATGTGCTAGTATTTCATCTATTCCTGTAAATACTCTATTTTTCCAGATTGTCTAATATAGTGTTCATTATTATTAAAGTCAAGGGGAATTCACTGGCAGTAGTGGGTTGTTTCAATGATCACAGTCTGTCTAAGATGCTGAGGTGGAGTTTGGAGTATTGAAACAGGTACTTTACCAGCCCATTTGTTCTGGAATTTACTGTATGAAAATCTTATTAGGTCCTTTTGAAATACTTATGTGAGTATAGAAACATCTCTCTTTCTGCTTGCTTGTTCCTCTCCCCCCACTCTGTGTCTTTGGTTCTTTCTAACTTCTCATGTCTTCTATCTCCACACACATTCTGAAAATTGTTTTATTTATTTGTACTAACTATAAGATAGCCTTATATCTTGTCTGATGCTTAAAATTATTAGTAGTACAAGTAATGACAACAATCACAATTGATGAAAACTAAATGTGTAGAGTTGATAAATTCCTTTGATAAGACACATATTAAATGTTTGGCAAAATTTAGAAATTTCTACCTAGGAAAATTGGCCACATTAGAAGTGGTAACCACAAAGACCATCTGTGATTTTCAAAATGATAATAAATGTTTGTTATTGCAAGAAATACAGAATCTAGGATCCTCATGTGTATTATTTAAAGATAACCAAATAACCAGTTGAAAATAATTTAAACTACACATGAAATGCAATTTGCTTAGGTATATGGACTGAGAATTAATTAGGTTTATGGAAACCATTCAAATATGCATTTTTGATGAATATTCAAGTGTTGAAAATTTCTGAAGAAAATAATCTTACAGAAAGATTTTGGGAGAGTGAGGGTCACTGTTGTCTGTTGTATATAGGTGAGTCCACCAGGACAGAATGGTTAGCTCCAAACCTGTGGTTACACTTATGGCCTGGTTAAACTCAGTGGGCAACAATACAGTGTGAATTGTAAAGGGATTTTTATGTAGAAGGCAGGGTTGACAGGGGTGAAAAGAGATCAGATAGGACGAGGATTCGAATAATCAGAATACATATATAAGATTGTTAAAGAAAAATATATTTATAAATCATAATAGAATCCCTGTGTGCTCATGTCTTATTTCCTGAGCGTATAACAGTACCAATGGCCACTAGAGGAATGACATTAATGGCTCTACACTATAGATATCTATTTCTGCTGTACATGGGTGTCTATTGAGAATTCCCTTAGAATAGAACATTTCCACAATCACCATCACCCATTTTACAAATTACCAGTTTATCCCACTTACAGAGACTGTTGAAAGATAATTGATAATATATACAAATTCACACTCCAGGGGTCTCTGGCTCCAAAGCAGGCTTTGGTAGCTTCTTTGCCTCCCTTTCTAGTCTGTCTCACATTGGGTGACCTCAGTGTCAAAATGAAGAAAGTGAACTAAATTTTGTAGATACTGTGGAGTGTTAGGCAGAGGCCTGAAAAAAAAAATCATTGATTTTTTTTGTTTGTTTATTTGTTTTTAGAAGTAGCTGCAGAATTAGAGAAAGATAGATGCAAAGATGCGATTATATATTTTAAAATTAAATGATGATAATTTGACCCAAGTGAGTGACAACAAGAACAGAGAAAGTGAAAATTATAGACAATACACCATGTAAATGGATATACCAGAATTGTGCAATGAACTAAACAGGACAGAGTGAGGAATTAGGTAAAGAAAAGAAACTTAGTCTTACATGTACATGACTGGGTGGTTTCACTGCAGAAAAAAGAGAGGGCCGAAAAACAGAACACAGGATTATTGCCGGTAACCCTGCTAAGATACCCTTTCAATGAGGGGGTGAGGAGACCATAACCAATGACTCAGGCACTGGGAGTCAGTGAATAGCAGAAGGTGCTGCAGACTCATTTATTAAGGAAGTTAGTCCTACCTTTATACCCCCTCTCAAGGTCCCATTGGCTCAGATGCTGACTCTGCTGCATGTCCTTTCCTCACTGTTGTCTCTGGTCAGGTGTCTCTCTGTCAGTGTCTCTGGGTGTAGAGGCAATCTTGGTGGCTTGGCTCAGGGCAGAAGTACCTGCCACATATGCATATGTGGACTGACCTAGGCACAGGGGGCAGGACAACTTGGTTAGGCTGGCTGCAGTTTCTTCTATGTGCTGTATTATGATCAAGTTTTGACTCACATAAGAAAGCATGAGTTCTATAGTCATGTATTTAGTTATACAATATATCAAGACTACATTCTATCATCTAAAGTAATTTTGAAGTTTCTGTGTTCTCATTTCTTCTTCCTTAGTAAAATATAAATCTCTATATTATAAAGTAAATTCATATTGAGTTTATTCTTATTTTGTAGGTTTTTTTTTCTTTAAGCTTACCATTTATTTATTTATTTATTTATTTTGGATCTTCTGAAGACCATTATTTGTTTACTCCTGTTTCCAAATATGGAGGCTAAACTGTAACTCTATAACTGAGCAGGTTTTAAGGAAACCGGGGGTGGGTAGGTGTTGGGTGGAAGAGTGAGAAATGCATGAACTACAGTCTTGTTTTGGTCATAGGATAGCTGGCATCCTCTCCATCTTGGCGAGGCTCTTGTGGTATTATTTTGGAATACTTCCATGTGTTGCTATAAAATGCAACAACAAAACCATGCATGTTGTCAATAGTTAATAGAATTCTTTAAAGATCTGTACCTCATTAGTCTCTTGGGAGTGAGTTCAGAACATTTCTTCTATTATGTGACTTATTCTTAATCCTGCTTCTAACTCATTAGACTTCTTGACCCATGCCTCACTCTGCATTGTGGAACCCCTGGCTGTTGTCCTTATGTACCTGTTAAAAGCCAGGGATCCATGAGGCTGTCATGAACTGAGATTCACTTCTGTTTCTCAGAGACCCTGCTCACATACCATAAGCCACCCACCCATAGAATGATTCTTAGTCTCTTTTCCTACTCAACTATGCACTAGTTGCTGTGAAGGATAAGGATAAAATATCTAGAGTACACCAGTTTAGGGAGGTCTAGTGCTCCTTCTCCACATGAACTAACTCAGGGAGGGACAGTCGGGGCCTTTGCTGTCATCAAGGAATACCTAATGTCAAGACTTCTAACTTTACCTTCTTGTTCTTGTTTCTGGGGTTAGTTGGAGAAGATCAACAATTCTAAATCTTCATCTTACCTGTTGCCCTGAGACTTTAGTATTTAATATGTTTATATGTTATTAATGTTTAACATTTAGAATCAGCTCCTCTGGTCTCTGATTCCCACTCTGACAAGCAGTTGCTATAATGAATTGTCTTAACTGGACAAGTTATTTGAAGAGGAAAACCAGGAAAAGGGTGTTGCTTAGATTCTTGCAGCACTGCTTTAAATTACACTGTCAGTTGATATAGCAGAAACTGAATAGAATGACTCTAACTGGAACTCAAGGAAAGCTCAGCTAAATCTAATTCAATTTTTTTTCTTAGTGAGCCTTCTGGTAGTTGCTATATGCCAAGAGACAGAAAAATATAAGAAGATTATGTATCCCATATCAAACTGATAATTATATCATTGGATTGATTTTTAAATAAATCTGAAGCCTCAAATAAATGACAGTGATAAGCATATCTTGAGCAGGCAGGCAGAGTCTACATCTACAGGGTATGAAAAAGGAAACAACAGGGACAGTGGACAAGTAGAGTAGATCTCTCTACTGTCACCTAGTTTCAGTTGTGCGCTAGGGATGGGAAAGACATAGCAACACACATTTTCAGACATGACATGTTGGGGAACTGAAGACTGGGGGAACTAGGGATGTGGGTTGTAAAATTTAATTATCTTTTATTTTCTCCATGTCACTCATATCTTCCTGGACCTTCTTGCCACAAATGGCAAGTGGTTTAGTTGTCTAGTAACTATGAAAAATGCCATAGACAAGTGTGGTGGGGCATGCTTAGAGTGAAATATTGCAGAGACATGAAATAAAACCATCTACATATTCATTTTATTAACCAAATGCACTCAGTCATTATGATGGTTAATTTTGACTGTCAAGTTTATAACATGTAGGGCAGTGGTGAGGCTCACCCTCTTGTGTCTGAGGGTATTTCCAGGGGAGATTAACTGAATGGGAAGATTCATTCCTGAATGTGGATAGTATCATTGCATGGGCTGGAGTCCTAGATTGAATAAAATAGTGAGAAGAGAAAACAAAAGAACAAAAGCTAGATGTCAACTTTCCATCCCCCTCCCTCCTCTCTTTCCTGATCCAAAAAGATGGGACCAAGCAAATTCATATCCCTGCAGCCACAGCTCACAGCTGATCATACCTCTATGTCTTCACTATGATGGACTGTACCCCCAAACCATGAGATAAAACAACACTTTCCATCAATAAGTTGCTTCATATCAAGAATTTGGTTATAGTAAGCAACTAATACATTTAACAAATACTTTGAGAACCCACTTACTATGTTCCACACAAACATTATATAGAATATAGATACAAAAGAAACACAATTCATTTGCCCTATCTAGATGTACAGCATGAGGTGCTGAGGAGACATGGCAAATAGCTATTTTTATAAGATGATTCCATGGCTGAAATGTATCACAGGAATAGATACAGCACTACCAAGAGAAATAAGAAAGGTTTCCTCACAGAGGCACTTTTTCAGGATGTGGGGAATAATCAAGTGTACCCTTTGAAAGAAAGAACATAATAGAGAGAGGACATAATCCTTGATAAGGACCACATTCCAAAAACAAAGTATTTTAAGGAAATTGCCAGAGTTCTGTGCAAGGGAACCTCAGCAAGGACATTGGGGAAAACCAACTTAAGTGAAGCTGGAAATGAGAGGCCATATCAATGACTCTGCCACTATTTGTCTCCTGTGAAACTCATTTTTTAAATTTAGTCCTCACTGTGAGGCATGAATAGGGTTGTAGGGCTAGAGAGATAGAGAGATGTCTCAGCAGTTAAGAAAACTTGTTACTCTTGCAGGAACTCTAATTCTGCTCCCGGCATAACATGTGAGCTCACTAATCCAGTTCTAGGTTATGTGATGTTCTCTTCTGGCCTCTAGTAACGCACCCCACCACACACACACACACACACACCACCACCACCACCACACCACACATACACACACACAGAGACACACACACCACAACATAATACCTACATTTAGAAAAACAATCATACATGAAAGTAACAATAAGCATATCTTTTACAAAGAGAGTTGTAATATAATATGGTTGTGATATTTGACAGTGATCTTTGTGAAGAAGTAAAGATTCTGACATCTTGTTCTCTCTCACTATGTGATGGCCTATTCCACACCAAGGATCCAAAGAAGAATTCTTCACCTAATGTGGCTCTTTACCCTTGAACTCCTCATACTGTCAGCCAAATAACCTTTTATCCTTAAAAGTCACCTTCTCCATGTTACTCAAATAAAATAGGAAGTACCCCAGCCTTCTTAGCTCATGTGTCAGTCAGACTCTGGATGATACAATAAGATGTCTATGAAAACAACTAAAGGGAGACAGACAGGACTTATTGTGGCTCAGAGTTGCAAATGTTTTGTCCATCCTGGTAGAGAGTAAAATAGAGATGTTCACAAGGTGGCCATGAAGGAGGGTGAGGGTAGAGAATGCATCTGCTAAGAAGCTTCCTCATTTCTTCCCTTTCTTCCTTATGGAGTAAGAGAGGGCAGGTCCTTTCTACCTCACTAATACTTTGGAAATGCCTGCAGAGGTACACTCAGAGTGTGCTCTACAAACCTCATGTCATTTCTTAATTCAATCATAATGACAATAAAGATCAACCATCAGAGCCTATCAATTGGAAATTGTCCTTTAATGATAATTATCAAGCCATTGGTTGGATTTTTAGCAGGAATAATGTGGCCAAACATATCCCTTTAAGAAGGGGCATCCTGTGTTCATTACAAAGGATCCAGAGTGCAAACTGAAAGGTGTTTTATGATTTAAGATAAATGGAAAATGGATTCAGTGTAAAGCAGAAGGAATCCCCATTGGCAACATACCTCTGGGTGTGTGTTCAAGGAGTTTCAAAAAGGTTTATCTGAAAGGAAAAGCCCCACCTAAATTTGGACAGCCCTATTTCACAACCTGTAGTCTCAGAATGCATAAAAAGAAAAAAAAAAAAAAAGAGCTGTGTATCAGAATTTTCTTTCAGCTATCTGACTGTAGATACAATGTGACTGGTCATACTTTCTGACCACTATCATGCCTTCCCTGCTATAATTGACTGTATTCTCAAACTTTAAGAAAACAGGAATCTCTTGTTTAAATCAAGTATATTACTATGTCAGTGAAAATAATCACTAGCACGAGACTCTGGCAAATTTCTTCTCTGCAATGAGGCATGATTTGCCTTCTTGTGGATGCTGTTCATCTTGCCTTCACTTTTATAGAACTTTCCACCATAACATTTTATAATAGAATTTTGGAATATCAAGGGAATCCTTCTTTATATTCTTTTTCCTAGTCTCTGTCAATATTAATACCTATGGTGACCCTTTTCCTGTATTTCTTGGCTGTTTTTCTTTTTGTTGTTCTATTTCTGACCAATAGAATTCCTTCCTATTGTTGCTGTCTCTAGTTCCTTCCTCTCCATCATCCCCTTTACTGCAGGTTATATACTCACATCTGAGAATTTGGAGCTAGGCACCACAGATAAGATAGAGCATGTGGTGTTTGTCTCTCTGAGTCTGGGTTATTTCATTCAATATAAGATTATCTAGGTTTATTCATATATCTGCAAAGTTCCAATTTCTTTCCTGCTAAATAGTATTCCATAGAATACATATATATATATATATATATATATATATATATATATATATACATACATACATACATTTGTGTTATCCATTCATAAGTTGAGGTATATTTAGGTTGTTCCCATTTCCTAGTTTCTGTGAAAAGAGCAACCAGGAACTTGAACAGATACGTGTAGATATGAAGGCCCTTGGACATTTGCCAAAGAGTGGGTCATATGGTAGATTTATGTACAGAGTTTTAGAGTTTTCATTTCTCTTACCAACATTTATTGTTGTTTTGTTGATCTTAGCCATCTAATTGGGATAAGATGAAATCTTGATATTGTTTTCATTTGCATTTCTCTAATTGCTAAACATTTCTTTAAATATTTCCTAGTCACTATTATTTCTTCTCCTGAGAACGCTCTAGTTTTCAAATTTATACTCATATCCAGCGATAAGTGTAGCTCTCACCCCTCATCAAAGAAACCTCTTCAAAAGAAACACTATTACAGAAAATCATAGGCAGTCAACTTGCAGAGAAAAACCGATCCTACAGCTTAGTCAGTATGCAGAGAACAACTGATCCTCTAAGGAACATTGCAGAAGAGGGCTAAGAAAAAGCCAGAGGACTATAAAATCTGCTGTGAGATTTTGTTTCCTAGAAATGATGCGGAAATTTTCCTTATGATACCTCAGCAATGGCTTTTTAAACTAAGACGTGAACAAGTACAACACCAATAAACATGCTAAACCTGGAGGAGTGAAATCTCAAGGGGCTCCAACCTGAGACAAAAGCTATAGGCAACTAATGAATACTAAGACAAGGAGACATAGTAGTCCCCAAGGAAGAACATCCTAATTGGTTATCTAATATCAGAGATCATGAAATCATGACCTGAAATCATATACATACCAGATTAGACTGGGAAGTTGGGAATCAATCTGTCCGTCCGTCCGTCCGTCCGTCCGTCCGCCTGCCCGCCCACCCACCCACCCACCCACCCACCCACCCACCCACCCACCCACCCATCTATCTATCTATCTATCTATCTATCTATCTATCTATCTATCTATCATTCTATCTCCTATATATCTATCCATCATCTATTGTTCATAAAGCTTTTTATTATAAATACACACATATATGTATATATAAAAAAGCAATTAAGTAAAAGAGTCTATGATTTTGAAGAGTGAACATATAAGTGGAAAGGACATATACATGGGAGGGATTAAAAGGAGGAAAGGGAGAAATGTTCTAATTTTATTTTAGTTAAAATATTAATTAGAAACAGTTTAAATGGCAAATTTTTGGTGTTTTGGCAAATTCTCTTGTTGGTGTTTTTTTTTTTTTTTTAAGTGACATTCCTTTAGAAGATGAATACTTGAGACCCAGGCCACTTGCTCACTGTGCCATTTGAAATAATTCTTGTAATCCTTGAGCTAGAATTCCCTTGCCTATAAACTTGGGACACATCATGTGTCATATCTAGTTCACAGAGAACAAATGTGTTTATCAAATGTTTGGGAACATTAAAAGATAAATAAGGGCAATGGGAAAGGACAGGCTGAAAGATCTAAGCCAGGCCTTCCTCTTTTACTAGATCAACTGGGGCAAGCTAATATGCACTTGTAAAATGATATCTATGTTCCCTCTGGCTCTGATTTCCTCCAGGCTTCAGTGGTCATTTTCTTTTGGAATAATTGTCATCATTTCTTTTTTTTCAGGTGCTGGGTGTTGTAAGGGGCTTTGAAAATACGAATTGATTTAGCTGATACCCAATCTATCCCAGTGTTAAGGATGAAGAAAGAGTCATTCTTGCATCCACTTTACAGGTTAGACTGAATCGCTAATTTACTAGCAGATCACAAAATTGATGGAGGCTGGAAACTGGAACTCATTTCTTTTGTCTTGCAATGCTATGTTTCCCAACACTCAATGAATGGTGTATTTATGTTCGAGGTTAGCATTATTAGATAAAAGTCTCAAAGATGTTTGGTATAGAAGGAGGTAGAATTCGAGTCAGAAGGTGTGAGTTACAGTCACATTGAAGTCTATTCCTTGGTGTGCAACAGTTGTTCTCTGTGAAAAGCCTACCGAGTTTCTGCACATACAAAGAAGATTTTACCCCGTGTGTTTAATGGGATCTGGGAGGAGGACCGAGAATTTCTAAGCACTGTGTAGCTGCTTAACCTATGAGGTTTATAGACATATAATTCTGCTGGCTACACAAAGACACCATTGCTATCTAATGCTGGGAAGACACAGCATGACTGCATTGAGCTGGTCCCTCTCCTGATGGCCTTGGTAAAATACCTCTCAGAGAGACCACATTCTCTGTCCCATTCAATCCAAATATTTAGCTTCAAGGCTGCCTCAGCTGCGTTTTGGCAAGAAGTAGTTGGGAGGAGGCTGCTCTGAGAGGCCTTTCTTTGAAGTCCTGGGTGTCCTACAGTGATGTGGGGCCTGGGCCAAGCATGTTGGCCTTTGAGGCCAGCAGCATGTTTGAGGCACTCTGGGGACTGCTGACTTCAGCTGAGTGAGCCCAATGCAAAGCTAAAACTGTCAGAGAAATATCACTGTGGTTCAGATCACAGGTACTGTCTGAACGTGTTGTGAGACAGTCCTATCTGCAGCTGAGTGTGTCTACGATGTCTTCACACTGTGCGTGTTGTAGGTGACCTTGGCTCACTAATGGTGAGAAAAGGAAGGGACTATTATTATTGATCCTTGAAGGAAATCCTTGGGTGCTCACTATCATGCTCAATGGATTATTTGGGAGTGGGTGGGGGGATTATGCTTCCTATCCTTGACGCCTTATGATAAGTGCTATTTCTTCCAGGGACATTAGGACTCATTAATGTAAACCCATGACCAGTGGTGGGTCATTTTGTTCCCAGTGTATAAGCAGACTAACCAGAACAGAACTGTTTTATTACATGGGGGTTATTTTACAGAATCACTTAAGTCTTATGAATATAGAGAAATTGATACAATTGTTATCTCATTACAGGGATAAGAAAAGTGAAGCATGTAGGTTTGCCAATAGATTTTCGTTTGTTTGTTTGTGTTTGTGTCTTTTGTAAAGATACCATAGAGTTTATCTGAGACTCCATTGTATAGGATACTCAGTGAACAGCAAAGTAAAAGTGAAAGGCTACCTTTTACTTAGCCAAGTAAAGGAAATTTACTTCTTATAAACTGATTCTAAAAACTATAGTTAGTCAGGTGTGGTGGTGCAACCAGGTAGGTTCCTATAAGCTTCATGCCAGTATGGAGTATGAAATGCTCCTGGAAAGTTAGGGCTACACAATGATATCCTGTCTCAAAAAAGCAACAGAAAAACAACCATAGTTATTTCCATAAAAGATGTTTTGTTTTGTTTTTTAAAAGTATATCATTTTTAGTTCTGTGATGCTTCATCTCCATTTCCAGTCTGACTGAATTATAATCAAGCAGGAGACATGACTCTGGGAGAATCTTGGGGGAGTTTCAAAAGAGTTTTAAAACTGAGGGAGAAAGACCAACCTTAGTGCAGGTGGCACTATGCAGAGACTGTATCACAGACTGGATAAAAAAGAGATAGTGAGCTGAAAACAGAGTCCATCTTGCTGCTTTCTAACTAATGTGATCATGAGTCTGTTGCTACAATGAAAGACACCTTTTCTACCATCACTTCTGGCCCTGATAAGCAGTGTTCCCTCAAAATGTGAGACAAAATAAACCGTGATTTAATAGTTGATTTTGTCATGGCTTCTAAAACTGATTTGATAGCTATGATCTATTCATAGGTGTCATGAGATGTTCTATATTTTTCTAAATGACTTATGAAGCAAAATGGTTTGGAAATTCTTGCACCACTTCTTCTTCTCTTCCACCATCACCTCCTCTTTCTCCTCTTCCTCCTTTTAACACAGACTAACTTTGACCAACATTGGCTTTGTACAATATTTGATTTAAATAAATGTGACATGTGAAATGTTCATCATTGCCTGTCAAATGTAGCCATGTTTTTTTTCCTGGCTTATAACTTAACTTATTTCCTTTTCCTCTGGAGATACCCTACAATCCAAGTGGTTAAATGCATATTAAATGTATTGAAAGGATTGGCATGTTAACACTGAAAGTCAATTAGAAGGTAGAGGAAGGTCTTAGGTCTTGGGCATTGAAGAAGAGCGAACTACATGGGAATAGAGATGGCCTCTCTCCACTGATCTGTTCTTCTTTATCTGTCTTAGAATTAGTTGTACAGGGGAAAGTCCGTCATTATTCCATGCCATTTTCTTATTTGGGTAGCCAGGATTCAACCTCAGCACAAATTGTGATTGAAAGAACATGGTGAACCTTTTGGGAAAACAGAAATATTGAGAAACAAAAGAGTAAGTGGTCTCAATATTTATTAGAGGGCACACTCTTCCACTTTGTATATCCGGAAACACTTCTGAAATCATGGCATTGAAATGTGGAGCTTTGAATATATTAATGTCTGTGTGTAAAGAGTGCCCACCTCAGAGGCTGTTACATGAGATATTGTAATGACCTCCATGGTTCATATTTTTTCAGAGAGATGTTTACTGCTTCATCCACGATGGCTAGAACAATTCTTGGCATGGGTGGATAACATTTAAAACAGGAAAAAGTAAGGGAAGAGAATTAATAGACTAAGCGAGAGCTGCAAAAGAGGGAGGTATGGCAAAAAAGAAGGGAAGGGAGAAATGTCTATTTCCTTTGGCTAATCAGAACATTGAAAGGTTGTACATTGGCTTGTTTCATGATGTTATATTTGGAATTATTAAAATCCATTTTCCTCATAGATTTATAAAATCTAGTGCTTTTTATATCAAATGTTCTCAACTTCCTAATTCTGCAACCCTTTAATATAGTCTGTTATGTTGTGGTGACCCCAACATTAAAATTATTTTAGTTGCTATGTTGTAATTGTAATTTTGCTAGTTATGAATTATATATAATGTAAGTATTTGTGTTTTCTGAAGGTCTTTAGCAACTTCTCTGAAGGGGTCATTTGATATCAAAAAAGGCCATGACCCATAGGTTGAGAACCACTGTTTTAAGTGAAGAGTTGCAGTTAAGAAAAACAATGGCATATATAAAACCACATAACTACCAGCAAATTTTTATCCTTTGTCTTTGGTCTGGGAGATGTTTTTTTCTACAGTCTGCACCCTTTTTTGGCTCATCTTATGTTTGATTCCCCCTATCCAACAATTTACTTCTGTCTGTCTGTAAGAAAGGAAATATGTGGATTTATAGAAAAAATACATACATAAATATCTCCCAGAGCCACCTTTAAGTGCATTTTCCAAGGCATATCAAAATACCCTTGGAATTTGTTGCGAAATTTTGACCACATCCTAGTTAGCATGAGGTTAAAATTAACAGTAACATATGTTTCCGAGATCTCAATTTGCAAAATATTAATAGAGTTCATGGGCAGTTAACTGCAATAAAAGGAGGAAATGAAGTTTATAGTGCAAGGCCCTGGGGATTACAGCCTTCTCTGCCCTTGAGCACATTCATATCCCAGAATGTGACTTGAAGTGAAGGAGGCAGAAAAGAAACAGGAGGGAGTTGAAAGGTTGGAGTCCAGGGGTATCCTCCTTTTCCTCCCATGGAGGGTCTTATGTGGCTTATTAGAGAGCGAGTTTCAGCCAGCCTTAGCTTCTTTCTGCCATCCAGGGCTTGTGCATCAGTCAGTGCTGGAAAAACAGAGCGGTGCAACAAGACTCATGATTGATAAAAAAATCATGAGAATTCTGACTCATTTCATCTTTTCTCTGAAAATGTGATTTTTTTTGCAGGGTTTGCATTTCCAACTGACATGCTTATATTAAAATAAAAGAATATTCATAGATGACATCCTGGGTTGAGAATGAGAAGACAGACTTTCTACTATTTACTATCCATCTTTCTGAAAATAATTACTCCTCTTTGATATGTGATACACATAACTACATTCATATCAAACATACATTCACATAAAATAAAACATACATGCAAAACAATAAGTCATATCATTTTCATTCTATCATGTTAGGTAGACAGGTCAGTGGAGAAAAGAAATGGAGGAAACAGAGAGATGGCATTGTGTTTTAGGTCTTGCCCTGCCATTTTAGTTAAAGGCATTATGGACATGCAACTTCTCAGTGATGGAATTAGAAAGGTTAAGGAATCCCACATTGTATACAGACCTACCATCTTTTTGTCTCTTGCTAATTCAATACAATGTTCCTTGGGGTACTGAGTAGGAGGCAGTGATTTGGAGACAACCCATAGCCTGAGTCTACAGTCTCACTTAAAGGAATAATGATTGCTCTGGATGATCATAAGGAATGAGGTGACTTGTTCTTTTATCTATATATATTTTAATGCAAATTTGACCTTTATGTATAGGACTTCTTAGAACATAATATCAAATAATGGGATTCAATGCAAGGTTCAGGTAGTAGAGCCATCAAAATCACTTCACTCTAAGATGATCGTGAATGATAGCAAGAAAAGTAGAATATCCTTCAATGAGTTGACTGAAGACTGAAGAGGGGGAAATTCTAGGTTCAGAAAGATTTGGGGTAAGGTACTGATGTGTGGAAATTCAAGGTGTGAGTTGATGATCCCTAGGGAACAAGTAGTAGGAATGAAGCAAAGAAGATGACATGAGAAGGACCGTGGCCTTCTGGCATTCTGAAAATGTCAATTGTGGATGCAAGAATGTGGGACAAGGATGTTATCTTGGGACAGCTTCAGGGTCATGGTTTAGGGTAGTGTATGGCAACCTTTTTTCCTGCCTATTCTGGAACTCTTGTACCTAAAACTTAAATTTCTCATTCCCTCTGATAGCAGAAGAAGATCATTATTTTAAAAGAGCATCCAGGCTCTGTGGTAGATGATACTCCAGGGACCTAGTCCTCTGAACTTGCAGGCATACTAGGTACCCAAGGCACAAAGTAGCCATACTCAAGGCATAAGTATTCAGGAACCTCCATCAACCTCACTTAAAAGGCTCAGGGGAACTGAGATCTTTATGTATTTCTCCTATGAAACAGTGGGTAGACTAGTGACCAGGTAGTGTGTTTAGATTCTAAGCACTTTTGCCACAGTGAAATAAAAAATGTGTTCCTTCCCTGGTAACCCTGTTCCTATCTCACCTCCCGATCTTGTCCATTGTTCATTGGGCTTAGATATTCTCTTGTGTTTTTTTGTTTTGTTTTGTTTTTCTTTCATAATGAAAACTCCTACCATATTCAACATGTGAGGTTCCCTAGGACCACACTCTATTGAATATTCTCACTAACCTGGGTCTAGGGCTCAGGTTTTCTTTTGCTAAATGCTAGATTGCTTTTTAAGCAATCTAGACATCTTCAGACAGCTGCAACCCCACCACCATTTTTTTAGGTCCCCATATGTTATATGCTCCCATCTATCAAGCATCACATGTTCCTTCCTCTTGATTCTGATTTTTAGCCCTCGACTTTTGAGCTACAGTGGCCTCGGCAGAGAAACAAGAATGCATTTGCTATCATGAAATCCTCATTTTACACTCTCATTAAAAATATTTTTGGAGAAAGGATCCCACGAGCCTAGTTCATTTTCTGAGAATTATTTGATAATGACTTGATAAAATTTTAGGATTATGATCAGTTTCTGTGGATCTTGAGAACACTGAGAAATGGAAGGAAATATGTGAAGTTTGTTCTTTTACTTGATTGTTTTAATGAGAGTTAGCATTTGCACCAAAGCTGTCTTTTAAATTGTGCACACTTTGTGCCTTCTGTTATCTTTGCCCAGTTTTTTGCCAGAGGCAATTTGGTTTCTAAAGAGAACAAGCATATTTGATGCATCAATCTACAACATTTTCCTGTAAATGTTAAATTGACAGGTTCAAGAGCAGTGATCAACTGGTACATAAGAACTATGAGTAAAAATTGGAATTGTCCTTACCTACTAGTCCTTAGCCCTGAGAAGCTAGGGGTGTATCTTCCATATTAAAGAGTCAACTATACATCAGACACCAAAATACCCATCATGGGTAGAATCTTAAAGTTCTATTTTTGTTGTCTTATTTCTTGTCAAGGCAAGGCTCTTGTTCTGCCTATACAGACACAATGAATGGCATTCTCTATGAGATCTCACGCTCGAAGGAGATGACATCTACAACATAAACAACTCAGGTCTGATCTCCATAGCAGAAGTGAAACATGGACTTCATACCTTTTGTTCTTTGGCAGATTCCTTTAAGCAATTCAAGTGACCCTGAATAGTTCCAGCTATTTGTGCAGAAGTTCTGGTCCTATAGGTGAATTTTGAGCAGCAGAATGATAATATTACACTGATTAAGGAGCAAGCAAGTTTAGGTTCTAATCCCTTCATTGACAACTCTGGGACCATAAGGTAATTTCATTTAGTCTCTTTCCTCTTATATCTTACCAACTAAACAGGGACAATAAATGATGTGAAACTTTAGGAGTCATCAGAATTAAAGTGAACTTATTATTTACAGAATATCCAGACAAATTTTGTTGTGGAGCAATTACTTATGACACAGAAGCTATTTGCCATAGTAACAAACATTCAGGCAGGTTATTGGAATTGCTTGATCAATGTCTTTACACCTGAATAACTCTAAGAAATGGTCTCTTTAGTTTTGGGGGAAATGTCAGGAGAAACTCTTAATAGAATCTTCCCTCTCATTTCTTCCCTTTGTTTTCCTTCCCTTCCTCCTTCTCCTTCACCCTCCTTTCTTCTCTCTCTTCCTCTTCCTTCTCCCCCCTCATCTCAGATTCTCCTGTACATCAGTCTTGTTTTCAACTTTCTGTGTGATCAAGGGTAATCTTGACCTTCTGAGTTTCCTGCCTCTGCCTCTGGAGAGTAGAGTGCTGAGAGGAACTTGTTCTTTCAAGGCCCCAACCTAGAGAAGAGAAGCCATGGCTTCAGAGTTTGGAAAAGAGCAAAGATTTGAATTGATATCCTGTTCCTCTTTGGTCAAACATGCTCTCCATAAATGTGCATGTGGGAACACAGATCCAAATTAGCACACACTTGCAGATGTGTGTACACAGGCACATAAGGGGCTGCTGACTTCACTTTAACCTCTCATTTGTGACCACCTCCCCACTCTTCTTTTAATCTCCTGGGCTTTCTGAAAGGAGATGAAATGGATGTTCAATCTTGTTGAATTCTAACTCATCAAAATAGCTCTGCTTACCCCCTGCACTACTTTACAAGGCATGTCAAGCATTTTTTCATGGGGATCAAAATCATATTTTACCAGTAATAAATGGGATCTAACCCCACAAGACTATAGCTCAATTTCAAGCTCAGAACCCAGGAGGTCAGAGTGGTCCTATCAAGGAAAATCACCAACTCCCATCCCTTGGAAAGCAAAACACATTCTGGGGGCAGGGGAGGGTACTAAAAGCAGAGCACAGCAGGTTCTAATATTTTTCCACTTGACTCTCCTTAATTAGTGTTGACTAGCTTAACGAAGCAATTAAGGGGCTTATTTGCTTTTTTAAATCACATGTGAAATTTAAGAAACCTTGAAATACAAGAAATATTTGTCCCCAAGATCTTACCCCACAAGGGATATCAGTTTGACTGTTCTCCAACCACTAGAAAGCTAGGACAACCAACCCTGCTCTCCACGTGAGGCCTGAGCAAAACAGAACTCAGTAGCCAGCTGCATTTGCATCTTGGATGCTCAGCTAAAACCCCAGCCAAAAGCAATAGCAGTGACTTTTTTTTTTTTATACTCACAACTTCAACAAGACTAGGGACCCTGGTACCTAGCACTGAAAGTTGTGTGTTAGCAGTGTGTTGCTCATGTTTCTTAATGTTATTTCCACTTAATATCTTTAGGACTTCCCCTCCCATCTTTTTCATGAATATGAGCAGAAGGAATCCAAAGTTCACTCTCCTGACTGTGAACTGAAGATCTTCTCACCCCACAACTCCTGGCTCTTGCATGATACTATCTCCCCCCTTTGAAAATCTTTGACCATGACAATTATGGCTGCCATACACTGAAAATACTAAATAATTACATTTATTAAATAATATATCAATGTAAGCATATTTTGAATAGCATACAGAAATAGAGCCTGTTAAATATAGGCTACTTTTAGCAACTTCAAGGTTGATTTATCTTTATTATTTATATGTATTCCCAATAGGTTATATACGTTTCTAACCATATAAATTGTCATACCATTTGTCTTACTTTGTATATTAAAACATGATTAACATGCACAGTTGTATAACTTATAGAAATACAAATTGAAGACAAATATATATGAATATAATGTGTAAACATGCTACATATTACATGATATAATGTGAATAATTTGTAATATAAGCTATATACCATGTAAAGTAAGAATGTGGCATTATCTTATATAGTGAAATACACATCTCCATATAGTATGTAATTTATGGTATATGTAATGACAATTTCATCACAAATAATTATACATATCTGTTTATATAATTGTCATATACTGACATACAATATTATTATAGTAAATAATATTCATTGGGCAGTATCCTACATCAAAGTGATATATTATCTGGGCTCAGGAGGTGACTGAGAAGATAAGAGTACTTGCCTTAAAGTGTGAAGACTTTAGTCCAAATTCCAAACACACATATATAAACCTTTTCATGGCTACCTGTACCCTCAACTTTAGGGGTGAAAGTAAGTGGATTCTAAGAGCTCACTGGCCAACTGCCTTGGCTGAAATGGTAAGTTACTGGTTCAATGAAGAGATATTGTCTCAAGGTATAAGGCAGAGAGCAGCAGAAGAAGATACTCGGCATTCTGCTCTAGTTCCCGCATGTACATGCATGGCCGCATGCACCATGCACACATGTACCACATATACATGTGTCCCCAAATATATGAATGAAATAAAGAATATATATATACTGTATACACACACAAACACACACACACACACACACACACACACACACACAACTACAGTGATAGGTTATCTAGTAGGACAACTGATAAAAATGGGCTGTATATTATTTAGTATAGTGTCTTTAATACTGGAAAGTGAATATTTGTTGTTTGCCATTTCTTTAGAATCAGTGCTGGGCATCTTTCATGTAACCACTTCTAGACCTAACAAACCTGCAAAATAGTTTTTTATATTTAGGATAGCAACAGAGCCTTAAGTTGCATAAACAGTTTTTTGCCTTTTAGAAACACAGAGCTAGCAAACGGATAAACCTGTTTGTTTCTAATTTAATAATAATATAGCCTTGGTGCTGGAGAGATGCCTCAGAGGTTAAGAGCACCAGCTGCTCTTCCAGAGGACCTGGATTTGATTCCCAATGCTCACATGGTACCTGATACCTCAATTGCCAGAGGATCTGATTCTTGCAAGCACTGCCTATGCACATGGTGAATAGGCAAACCTTCAGTCAAAACACAATACACATAAAATAAAACACGAAAAAAAAATCCTATCCTTTGAATTCTCCCAAGTTAAGTAGGTTAATGGAGAAGAAAAATGGTACAAACACGCTTGCCCTGTCCTTATAGTTGAAGGCATTATGGAATGTGCAACTCCTCAGTGATGGAGTTAGAAAGGCTGGATCCAACCCTACCATAGTTTTGATTTCCTGATTGTTCAGTGTTTCATGTAATACAGGGTAGGTGACAGTGATTTGGAGTGACAACCTATAGCACATGCCTTGGTGCAGCCACAGGTAGGCTGGGTGCCAGAACCCCTGAGTGTGACACCCTTGTGACCAGGCTTCAGATGATCAAGGCATTCTCTTGGATTCAGTCTATTTTCTCTCTGCCTCTAGGCTTGCAGCTTAAATGCTTTATATTGGAAAGATGGCCAGGAATAAGACAGATGGGGGGGACGTGCCAGATGGGCACTGGGTCAACAGGGGGAAAAAGCATGTGAGTCCATGGAGATCTCTTAACTATTTACCAAAGAGGGGGGATTGTTTATTTTCTAGGTATCTCCCAAAGAGTCCATTTACACGTTCCATTTATGACTTCAAACAAGCTTTCTGGCAGAGGCATGGTAGCAGAGATAAGGGAAGGACTAATGAGAGATCTTGCAACACGTTTCAACACCCAGATCTATGACTACCCAAGTTTTGTTCCTAACCACCAAAATTTATTTTAAAATACAAACATGCTTTTAAGTATCTTTTAAAATGCAGCTAATAGTTTTATCTTGTTCCTGGCACCATTTCCTCTGCTTGATAGGGTTATAAATAGAGAGTATTCCACTTGGCAAGAGTCTTGACTGTGGCATTGCTGCAATGGTCCTATAGTTATTCTAACAGAGCAGCACATAACTTACATGTTTCCCCTCATATTTTCCTAACGTTTACGCTGCCATCTGCATACTTTTCCTTTGACTTCATGCTGAAAATCAAATGCTCTTCAGACACATACCAGAGACTTGGCTACTTGGACATTTGTTGGGGGTGGGGGTGGGGGAGAGAATGAAGAGAATGAGCAAGGTTTTTTTTTTTTTTTTCTGATGTCAGACATTTAATACATGCAACACTACAGCCATTTATAAACAGTGTTTGAGCTGGCTTTCTTGGAGATCAATTCTACATGAGAGGCAAAATTGCCTGTTAATGTAACAATATTAATAACAATATCACTTTCTTGGGGTTTACATGGTTAATTTACTACATTCAGATAAACTTATAGAGATGTGTGCCAATGGCATGGCATGTATAGGCTTTGTGTATCTGTGTGTGTGTGTGCGTGTGTGTGTGTTCATGTGTCTATGTACACACACACAAAAAAAATCAATGATGAGCTTTACAAACACAAGTGGTTAAGTTACAACTGGAGCTCTAGAGCATGCAAATTTTCACTGTTAATGTTTCAATAAATGTTAGATAATATACATGATTGTGTAAGAGGATAAAGATGGTAGAAACTATCCGCTAAAGTTTAGAGAAATAAGACACAAGCATACAAATATTTATAAGTCCTTCTCTGAGATGTAAGAGGCCCCTCCATCCATAGCTTATCTTCACCCCTCCATTCAGTTTTAAAAAACAAATGTTTAGGCATTAATTTTGGGATTATTGTTTATTTGGTTTGTTTTGGGTAATGGCAATGAAAAGTGAGATATTTGAGTAGGCAAAATGCAGATAAAATTTTCCTGTGAAATCATATAAAATTACTCCACCAATATCACATAGTCACTCAAAGCATCATTAATTAATGTCAGAAAGAGTCCAAGTATCCATTGATTATGTGTGTTCTGTTCCTGCTCTTACATCCTGGAGTTAAGGCCAATATATTGGGTAAACATCCTGTGTGATGTTCATCCATTACCTGGGTGTCTCTGAGTGAGGATTCACCATTATGGGAACAATTTAGAACTTATTTGTGAAGCCCTTTGGGGGTGCCAAAAAAGTGGGTGACTGGTGTGGTAGAGTGGTTATATAGTTGTTGCTCTTTTTGTGTTCTTTTCTTCTTTCAAAGTATTTTAGGGAGTGTTTACTAAGTTTAGCGCTACTGTTTACTGCTTGTGGTTTTGATATGTTGATCTTCTATCCTTGTGAATTTTAACTCAATATAATCTGAAGAAGCCAGAGTTTGTGTCTTTGTTTTAATATTGCTTCAAACACAGAAGGGAATGGGCACTTAATCAGTAACTGAATAAAAAGAAAACAGATTAAGAATATGTTGCCTTGTGGGTTTGATATAACACAGGCAATGTGTTTGATGAACTGTTTTGATATGTTTTGACTTCCTTAAAGACTGAGAAAACTTGACTGAGGAGGATGAGAGGAGAGAGACACAGAGACAGAGACATAGAGAGATGTGGGATATCTTTCCGTATGCTGTGAATATGTGTTGTTTTCATTGGTTGATAAATAAAGCTTCTTTGGCCTATGGTAAGGTAGGACACAGAGCCATGCAGGAAGTCCATGCAGAAATACAGAAGGGCAGAGTCTGAGAGCTGCAATCCACCTGCCCAAGGTACAGCATACCAGCAGACTGGTACCACCACAACCAAGTGGTAATACACAGATTAATAGAAGCCGAGCCATTGGCCAAACATTTGTAATTATTTTTAAGTCTCTGAATGGTTATTTAGAAATGGCTATGGGGCCAGGTGAGAAAGAAAAGACTCAGGTTAAGAGAGAGATTTTACTAAGGCTTATCTGGTTAAATGCACTATATTTAAATGGATACATATGCTTAACATCCAACTATTGTTACTTCCATAAATTTTAAATATGTATGTGAATATTACATAGTATAACAAGACTAAGCTTTGAGAAAAATGCCATGTGTATAGCTTATGTTAAGATGACTGAAGAAAAGATGAAATGAGATAATTATCAGAGTAAATGAGAAAACGAAAGGTAAAAGAATTGGAAATGGGAATCAAAGATGACTATGAGATTGTGATTCCCTATTTTTTCTTTTTTATTTGTTTATTTTTCTGATTTTACATATTGATCCCAGTTCCCTCTCTGTTCCTCACTCCCTCTCTTCCACTCTCCCATGCTCCCCAGCCACCCTTCCATCCCATCCCCCCCACACTCCACATGTAGGATGATGCCTTCCTGGAAGGGTCATCTAAATCTGTCAAGTAATTTGGAGTAGTGACTAGGCCCTCCCTCCTACCTCTAGGTTAAGGGAGTAACCCTCCATGGGGAACAAGATAGTGATCCCCTAAGTCTGTAGACCCCAGAGTTGATAAGCTAATTATAAGAGTTTGTTTCCCAACAAATTTGCAAGCTCTCAATGTGAAAAATGGTGTCTACTCTTTTATATTTTAATTATGCTTCATCTTCATGTATGTTATACACTCAATGATCTCCCCATTGACTTTGTCCAAAATGGTAGCCTCTGGCTGCATATGGCCTTTTAATTGAAATTAAATTAAATTAATCCTTCAGCTACTTAGTTGGATCAATCAACCTTTTATGAGCTCTGTAGACAGCCATGCATAACCAATGGCTATTTCACTTAGTTATGCTAATTATGAAATACTTTCCTTATCTCAAAAATTCTGCTAGACAGAGCGGATTTTGATGAAAAGCTTGTTTTCCAGGCTTTCCCCTTTTCATTCTTCCCTTCATGAAACTAATATTAATTCTTCACTGCATATACCCTGGACTTGTTAACTATAGTAAATTTATTATTTCCACAGCTGGGGAACACTTAAAAGTCACTGTCATTTAAGATTTACATTTAAGATTTCTTTTCCCCAAAATATATTTCATATCTGTTCAGTGAGAGTTCTGATGCTCTTGAACCTTAGGTAGTGCATTGTACCTCAGTTGTCCATCACTCTTGACTATGCTTTAGTGTGCTTGCAACCATAGTCTTCATCTTCAGTCCTATGAGCAGTATATGCTTTTGTTGAGGTGTGCAGATTGGAATTGTTGTTTTATCTTTTATGGCTTCTATTTTTGTTTTTGTCTTGTTCTATTTCTTTCTGTCAAGGGTTAAAAGCTATTATATAAAGAGCTAAGAAATGAAGCATAGAAGGAGAACATGTAACATTTTAGAGGAGGGAGTGAAAGGAAGTGAAGAAATGTGATTAGCTATCTATAAAAGAAGAAAAAAGAAACTGGCCCACATACTAGCTAAGATCCTATAGTTGAAGTCTACTTCTGCCACAAAGCTTCATAGAACTGAACACATGAGTTATCATTATTAACATCAATTTTTTCTACTTATAAATCACAAATATTTATGCTCATTGTACAGGCTTTTGTAAATATCCTAGAAATTCACATGAAGTGTGTGTGTGTGTGTGTGTGTGTGTGTGTGTACCTTTAAATCCTAAAGAGAATCCATGCTGTCATGTGGACATGACATGGCCAATGTAATCAAGAACACACAACAGCTAGGGAGACTTGCATAAGACCAACACAAATACCAAATGTGAACATAGACTTGGAGCTAGTTGAGAATAAGGAGGGGTTGGTAGGAGTGCAAGAGTGAGCAATGAGGTGTAGATATGTTCAGTATGAATTGTCTAAAAGTTAAATGTAAAAATATGAATGACAGAAGTCTTTTACATATGTTAGGCTGGTGGTTATTGTTAGGGTCCAAAGCAAAGATTGTGGAATAGGAAGAAACATGTGGCTTTGGTTCCCTCACAAACACATTTTGTTCTGACAAAGTTCCAGTAGGCTCCTTGTGAGTTATCCACGGGATTCTCTTTTTATCTAACAGAAATATTTATGTATCTATATGCCTCTATAATATTTTTTTATCCCACCCTGTTCAGAACATAGTCATGGATGTTGAATGTTTACTTTTTTAGGCATTCCTTCTTCCTTTGAAGAAATCCACAAAAGAAAGAGCAAAAACCTTGACAGGTTTTCTAGATCATGATTTATAGGAAAGGTTTTGGGAAACCAAGTGGGCAACGACCAATTCCAACATCAAATAACATCTTTAAAGCAGTCTTTTGTATCTGGCCCAAGACAGATGAGTGAAGATGGGGAAGCCACAAATACATTCCAGAAAAGTAAAGGGCACCCACATCTGCTCCCTCCAAAGTTGTCCATGTTGTTGAAGGTGTTTTAAGAATATCTCTAACTAAATTTTAAAAGGTGATTGTTTTGCAAATTTTACAGTAATACTATTAAATGCAAGTCAAATTTCATATTGAACAGGACACAAAGATTTAAAAGATAATGTCAAAATTACAATGGGGGCTAGAAAAAATTAAAATACTGGTGAATCTAGGAATAGAACAATATGTGTAGTGTGTCATTTAAAAAATGAAGTGTGAGGAATCAGGAATGTAAGTTTGGCAGGTATACAGACTGTCTTCTGGAGGAAGGACAAGACCATGATGGTTGTGATATTATAGCTCTAGGTTAGTAGATTCTCAAGAAGTGTGAAGGGAAGACTGTGGCCAGTGGAATCCAAAGGCTCAAGTCCAGGGCCAATTCCACTGTTTATTTGGTGACAAGACTTAGAAGATGCCACTGAAGATTAGTGAATCTCAACCTTTTCAGATTGAATAGAGAGATAATTCTGCCAGCTTCATGAATTTACTTCTTCTTGGGAAAATTAAGTCAGACACAATGGACGCATTCCTTGGATACAATACTTTCTCTCTAAGAGTTATCTTTTTTCCCCTAAATGCACATTGCTTTGGCAACCAGAAATTTTATAATATGCATTCAGTAAGTTTATGATATACATTTAGTGTGACTCACATTTTTGAGATTAGTATCCTGTTTTATATGATGGTAATGAATGAGAAGAACCAGTTTCCATAGATGGTTTTTTACTTCTAAGATACATGAGATCCCTTTATTTTACTTATTAATGTGTTCATCCTATAACTAGAAATCTTACCAATACAAAGAGCTGGATTTTAAAAAAATCCCAGGAAAGATCTTGTTAGAAGAATGATTTTTGTGTCTTTTTATTTAAGAAGTCACATTGAACATGTACTTTGAAACTGAATGCAAGAACTCTTGTCCAAGCACATATTTCAAAGTGTTACTTAAAAGGTTATTTATGACTGTGTGGAATCTCACTCCCATGGCTGGGGTCAAAAAAAAATGGGCACACAGGTGTCTGCATATTTGCACAGGCATGAAAAAAATCTTTGTGAAATGAGCTTCAGCCTTTTAAGTTACTGTCTTTCCCTTTATAATAATAATCTCTTCAATTTTACAAGGTCTATATTATTTTTAGGTAAGAAAACACTGTAGGGTTCATGTTTTATTGTTCCTTACAGTTATATAAATTATATTTGGCCAAAACAAATGTAATTCCTACTGTGAGAACTGGGAACCTAAAATGTTGATTTTCCTCAACTTATAAACAATGTGAGGTGGATATGTTGTACTAGGTCACAATTTTCCAGTGCAGAGCAAAATATCGAACTCAGTTTTAATAACAAAACTGTATATATCATTAAAGTTTCCTGTTCACACAGAATGTATTATATTACTCTGCCTAGCAAGAGATGTCTTTTGTTGACCACAAATTCTAAAATACCATTTGATTGAATGGAAAACATTTTAGCTATTTGCTAGTTAAAAAAAAGTTACAGTGTTTAAATGCTCATGGAAATTCTTCTTTGTCTTTGGTAGTAAATATTGAATTTCTCATAGGTTTGAATACCATAGGGTTTTGCAAACAAGTTCTAAAGGACAACTAGGATAATTTCAGACTTTTAAATAAATCTTTTTAGTGTCTTGGAAGCAGATGTCCCTATCTTTGTAGAAACTATGAACCTTATTTGCATGCTTATATCAACTTCAAGCTGCATTGTAATTATTTACTTACAAGCTCTTCTCTCCAAGTAGAATTGTTTGTCAAATAACAAGGTAATAAGGTATATGGCTTTTACTCTGGGTCAAGGACCTGTTGCCTGCGAGTTGGAGCCTTAAAATAATAAATGAGGGGTTTCAGAGATGACTTAGTAGTTAAAAGAGCTCTTGGTCCTCTTGTGGGGGATGCAGTTCAGCTCTTAGCACCCATAAAACAGCTGTCTATAATTCCAGCTACAGGGGATCTGCCACCCTCTTCTGCCGTCTGTAGGCAACTGCATCCATGCATGCACATACTGTGTGATCATGCCTGCACACACAAACTTGTTCCATAGTGATTGTCTACGCTTATCTTTATTCATGTATACACATGCAATGAAAATTGGGTGCAGAAGTTTTCCACCAACTTAAACATTTATCATTCCTTTCTGTTATAAATATTTAGTATTCGTTCTTGAAACTTGTGTAAAAATATATAATAAATTGTCAGTTTCAGTTAACACACTGTGTTATGTAACACCAGCAGTGACTCTTATTATCTAACTATAAACATACATATATACGTGTGTGATTCTATCTTTTCCTCTCTAGCATCCTCCCCAGCTTGTAATAACCACTTTTTTACTTTTGGTTTCTTGGAGACTAATTTTATTTAGCTCTTCAATGGATGGCAAATTTATTTTGTCTCCTGACAAGATTCTCTTAACATGGGGTTAAGGAGGGTCCTCCTTGCTCACCTCTTGGCTGCTTCAATTGACAGTACTCCATTCTTTTGGGGGTGGGATGAACACTGTATCTGTGTATAATTTTCTTTATCCATTAATCTTCTAGTTCTGTATCTTGCTTATTATAAACATTGCTGCAAGAATATGCATGTGAAGATGTCTCGTCAATGTTCTGAGTTCATTTCCTTTGGATATATGCCTAGTAATAAGTTTCTGGACAAGATTGAGCTCTGTTCTTTGTTTTGCAAGGGACTTCAACACCATTTCCCATATTGGCTGGAATGGTTTAGAGTCTGCCAACAATGTATGAATTATCTTTTCTCCACATCACTATCTTTTATCTTTTTGGTAATAATACCCATTTCATCTGGGGAGAGATATATCTTATTGTGGTTTTGTTTTATGTTTTCTTGTTTTTTATTTGAATTCCTCACATATTTTTAAGAGCGATCCCAAAATTATACCATTTATACAAGTTTTCTAGGTGCAATGACTCATACATATAATCTTCACAATGGGACAGAGGAATTGCTATGAGTATAAGACAAGTATAGGCAATAGAGTATGTTTTTAAGACAATCTAGGCTTCATAGTGAGACTTTATTCCAGAATGAGGTAACAGCAAACTATTTATAAAATTATTATATTGTATACCATTTATTATATCATTATCAAACCAATAGGAAGTGGGAACCAGAGTTCCCATCCTGTACCCACATAACACACTCGTGAAAAGCTCCATCCATGCCTCTAACACCAATCTCGAATAGGACAAAGACAAAAGCATTCCTGGCATTTACTGTCTGTCAGTGTAGCTGACAAAACATGAGCTTCAAGTTCCAAGAAATCGGTAGAAAGTGATAAAGGGGGATGCTCATTATCCTCATTTGCCCCCATCCTGTGATAAAAGAGGATGCTCAGTATCCTCATTTGCCCCCTCTCTGGTGTGCACGCCTGAACACATGTGCATATGCACTACACATGCACACATACAAAAGAATAAATTAATAAAAATTTCAATATTAATTTAATTACATTTTCTCCATCCATTTCCTCTCTTTTCCTATAATTGTTATTGTATGCATATACATACATATTCCTAAGTATAACCTGTTCAGTCCACATACTATTACTTGTATGTTTGTTTCCTGGGATGGCCGGTACTGAACAACCCATCAGTGTGCTCTTCCCTGGGGAGGATCATTTCTCCCACTCCAAGCTTTCTTCAGTTGTCTATAGTTTTTCTTTGTAGGGCCGAGGCCTCATGGGCTTTTCTCTACCCTGTCTGATATGTTCATTGCTATCAATTTTGTGCAGCTGAAGTTTGGGCAGTCATGTTAGTGAGATAGTATGGGTATATCACTAGGAGACATAAACTCCTTGATCCATTGACTTTTGCAAGCTTTCTACATAGCCTCTCTTCCCCAGTGTTCCCTGAGCTTTTAGGTACAAGAGTGTTTTGTATGTATGTATTTATTGAGACTAAACTCTCTACAACTCTTTCATTTTGATTTGCTGTTATTTTCTGTAGTTGTCGCTGTCTGTTAAAAAGGTTTTTTTGTTTTGTTTTGTTTTGTTTTTTATAGGTCTGAAGACTATATCTGTGCATATCTGGTTAAATGTTTGTAGGTTGTAATTATTATGCTGCTTTCATAAATTAATGGTTGTTTTCAAAGATGTTTAATATGCAGAAATCAGAATGCTCTCTGGGGGAACTGGGAAGGAGGAGAAAGGGAAAATTGTTCAAAGAGTTGAATTGTTTTGAAAAATGAAAATCCCTGGTGATCTGTTGTTCAGCAAATTGAATATAATTACCACTACTGAATTGTGCAAGTAACATGGTTAATGTCATGATTTTTTGCATCATTTTCCTACAAATGGAAAATAGTAAATTTACCTCACTTGGCCAGCATCAGAGAAGCCTCTTCTTACAGTATATGGGAGCTACTCTCAACAATGTATGTAAAGTTGGAATAGTCAGCACTAAATGGGATGCTTCCATCAAACCTCTCCCTTCAGGGCTTAGGGAGCTATGTGAAAGAGGAGTAGAAAGACTACAAGCCAAAGAGGATAGATGCCACCAAGGAAACTATCAGATACAGTAGTATTGAGACACATATGAACTCACAGAGACTTTCACAGACAGAGTCCCAGCACTGAGAGTAGGAAGTTGACAGGAGTTCCCATCCCTACCCAGGAAGCTATCTTCAGTTGACAACCATTTGCTAAGGAGAACTTGGTTTTGTTCAATGGAGTCTCAGTGGGTATATAAACCACACTTAGGGGTAGGTTTCATACCCAGCAGTACATAGATGGCCAATAAAAAATGAACCCAATAGTACATGCAGTTTCTGTCCCTCAAGCAACTCCCATATAAACACACAGAGGCTTATATTAATTAAAAATGCTTGGGCAATTGCTCAGGCTTACTACTAGCTAACTCTTACATTTAAATTAACCCTCACTTCTTATCTATACTTTGCCAAGTGGCTCATGGCTTGTCACCTCATTTTCTATAGTTCTGTTTCCTCTGTGTCTGCTGGCCTCTCCCCTCTGACTCTAACCCTTTTTCTTCCCAGTTCTTAGTTTTGTTGTTCTTCCTATACTTCCTGCCTGGCAACTGACTAATCAGCTTTTTATTAACAGTGAAAGCAACACATTTTCACAGTGCACAGGATTATTCCATAGCACCCAATGGCATTTTTTTTTAGACAAAGCAACAACATCAATATCAACATACACACACACACACACACACACACACACACACACACACACACACAACACACCTCTAACAGTCCTTCCAGTCCTTCTTGATCTGGCTCATGGTCTAATCCGGTATGTTCTACCCTATGCTCCTACTGCTGCCTCATCACAAGTCCAAAATAATCACAGAAAGGAACCTTCAAAAAAACTTAGCTAAAGCAAGCCTTTTCTTTTTGGGAGTTTATTACCTCACATATTTTGTTATGACAACAGACTGTCTTGCAGATCTATTTGTGCATGTGCGTGTGCATGTGCGCGTGCATGAGCACGCGCGCACGCACGTGTGTGTGTGTGTGTGTGTGTGTGTGTGTGTGTGTGTGTGTGTGAATATTTGGGTAATTTTGTGTCTCACTTTGGAAGGTTTATTTCAAGTACATCAGTTGGAGGTCAAAACTGAGACATCCTGCTCTTCTTCTGTAATACCGGATTCATGTGGCATTAGTACAAATAGAGTCATTTGCAACTAAGAAACAATATCTAATGGTTGAAAGAAAAAAATAAAATGAGTCAGGTACCACCAAATAAATAAGTAAAACCCTAACCAGAAGAGAATCAATGAAATATGACAAACAGGGAAGGGTGGGTGTCAAATAAAATTAAAAGGTGAATGTAAAAACTGTCTCTACTATAGATTGAGTTATTGTGAAATGACTATGACAGAAGAAAATTTCAGAATGTTAGCAGGGATTTAAGATATTAACTAAGATTTTTTCCTTTGCTTTTGAGTTGTAGTTTCATTTCATTGCCTATATTGGCTTAAAATTCCCAGCTCAAGTGACCCAGATCCACTGGTAGGTAAAACCCTCTATGAAGCACTAAAGAATAGAGAACAATGACCTAGAATTTAAAGTCAATAAATGTATCATGATATAATGTTAAATGATGAAAATATGGAAGATCTATTTAAAGATGTGGGAAACTGACCCTAAAATTCCAAAAAAAAAAAAAAAAGGACTGTGAAAACTTAGTATCAAATTTGTAAGAAAATTTGAACATACAATATCATCAGGTAAAACAATATTTAAGTGGGGGTAAAAATTCATTGTTAGATGTACAGAGACTAGATAGTTTATCTACCAAAAACCATAGTTAATAGCTTTACCAGACAATAAAACTTGGTCTGAATTAACTGGCTTCTATACCATTCAAAAGTGGCCATAGAATTTTGAATAGAAAAAGGACAGAATATGACCTTTTGTTTTCAACCAGTACACTGGATAGTCTTTTGTCAGTTTGTCACAACATAGAGTTACTTGAAATGATAACCTCTTTTGAGAGAATGCCTCCACAAGATCAAGCTATACAGTTTTTTCTTAAATAGTGATTGATGGGTGAGGACCCAACCCATTGTGAACAGTACCACCCATGTGCTATTGTTGTTCCTCGGTTCTATAAGAAACCAGGCTGAGCAAGCCAAGGGGATCAAGCCAGTAAGTAGCAACCCTCAATGGCCTCTGCATTAGCTACTCCCTCCAGGATCCTGCCATGATTTAGCTCCTGTCCTAACTTTCCTTGATGATGAACAGTGAGGCCAAATAAACTATTTCTTCCCCAAGTTGATTTTGGTCATGATGTTTCATCACAGCAATAGAAACCCTAACTAAGACATCCAGTATTCTGATTTCTAATTGGGAAAATGATGAGAGGGTATCACAAGAAGTGAGATGTTGAGGGGGTACAATGACAGCTTTGTTGGTAAGCTGTGGTAAACATAAAAAATGTATAGCAAATTATCTTAAAATGCAATGGATTAAGCAAGGAGTTCATTCTTGAAAATCTAAGGGTCATCCTAGTATGAGCTGACCAATGACAGGCTGAAATTTGCAAGGTGGTTCAAGCTACAGCATTATAGTTATCTTATCTCCTTAAGAAATGTATGTGTTCCAGGACTTTAAGCCAGCTTGAAAAGCTCATCTCAAAGTATTGGCAAAGGTCATAGCAAAAGATCCACAGCATAAATATATGCCATGCCACTGCCTTTACTCTTGAAAAACAAAATTTGAAGTCAAGCAAGGGCCAAGAAAGTAAATTGCCTACCATGACCTAGATCAGAAAGAGGTGATGACTAAGGGACCAACAATTCCACCTACTCCACCAGTGGAAATGTGATGGTGCCTTGTTTGCATAATGCAAGACATATTGGAGAGCCAGGAAATAGTTGGGTTATGTATCTCTTTTACAGATAAAACTGATGTGATATGTGAGTACATCAGACATGGCAACACAATCAGAGAGAAATGTAGGATGTGTTCTCTTATTAAAGTGTTCTGGTGAGGCATTATAGATTGATAATGTGTTCTTGCTGTGTACTTAGTGATTTTTTACACTTCCCTTGACATCTCTGATCTCCTCATAGGTTGTTTACAAAAGGTCAGCCTTCTGACTGTGTGTTGCCTTATGACTAAGAGGTGGTTGCTTGGAAGAGTGAGTATTATTGTGTATACCCAATAGTGTCAGTATTCTCCTAAATAACTCTCCCTAGTATAAATAGGGTCCCATGACAATCCAGCCCACTCCTCTAGTCCACTAAGAATTCATTAGAATAAAAATCTAGCAGTGGTACCAGACTAAAAGGAGTTTCTCTCTACTGGTTGCTCATCAGTATTACAATGCCAGTTCTCAATACAGTCATGGCCAATCTTTCTGCCGTGTTTCCCTCTCTGAACATCTTAAAAGTGCAAGTCTGTTCTGAAGACTATGTCTGAGACATTTAGGATATGCTTAGAATAATTTTTATCATACATGGTTAAAATTTTGGAAGTTTTGGCACTTAAATTCATAAGCTTTAATTATTTGAGATATTTATTATAATAGATACTTCATTCCCTAGTGACGATAAGTGAATGAGACATTACTCCATTATACGTTTGGGGACTTTGGCATCAGAAAGTAGAGTATGTTGCATTTGACAATGCAAAATGTGTGTGTGCTGTTTGTTTTGTTGCCATGTGGACTGTTTAGTCCCAAGATACCTTGGCCTGGACAGAAGCCATGTTGAGTGACAGGGCTACATAATCTACCTTCTAGGTAAGCTGTCTTAGGACTCAGCGTTCTCAGCTCAGGGATCTGTGCATCAAGAGGCCTATGAGTCTTGTAGTATTCATTTTGCCTTGTCTTTAAGCCAAGGACTTTTACAGAAGCCTGAGTCCTAAAATTCCTGACCAAATAATGACTGTCATAGAAGCAGTCCCTCCTTGCTCTTTACTGCAGCTTCTGCTGACAGGGTATGGGGTGCAAAGCCTTCCCACAGGAAGAGCAATGGAAACCGTTCCTTTACAGGTGGAGGTTTCTGGCTCAAATAAGTACTCAAAATGAAATTAGCCATTGGAAATTTCATTCATATCAGTCCAAGTCCTGCAAAGTATAGCAACTTCAGGACTTTATCCATTAAGTAATCAAATTCAATTTCTATGTATGTCCTTCTTCGGCAGCAGGCAGGACCAAGACCCTTGTTGATTGCTTTCCATCTAAGCAGTTGCTGTCAGAGACCGTAACAATAGATCATTCTTCAGAAACTCTTATTCTTGACCCCGTGTGGTTTGTGATCTTGTCTGGAACAGCTGAGTCACGAACAAACACCACTCATTGAACAAGGCAGCCTGTGATGGAGTGGTCAGCCACATGGTTCAGACAATAAGGATTCCAGAGCCAACAACAACTGCTAAGTGTGTCGTAGAGCCAACTTTAAGAGAAATGGGCTTGTGACAAAACAATATAAATAAGATGCCTGATTTGGATCTTTCAGCCTCTACTGTTTCCTTTCTTCCAACTTAAATTTCCCTGAAATGGATCAAAACCCCTTTGTAGCAGTAATCACTTGAAAATTAAGTTTAACTAATGGGCACCCCTTCTAAAGAAACATTCTAAATTTGGACAGACCCACCACCCATCCATCACTCTGACCCACTCCAGGAGAGTGATGCATAATCCATCTCAGAGCTTTCTGCACTTTGTTTCCCTGTTCAAACACATAAATAGCTTCCTACAGCCAATGTCAGTCAGTCTGTGTGGAGACACTTCGTCTCTCCAGGAGGGGCCTGTCTTACTCACCCATATCTGATTTATAACTATGAGATAATTCTAAAGAAGTCTTCATTATGGTTTAGCCATGTCTTCTCGCTTAGTCTACATTTCATGACTTCCCATTACCATAGTAGCTCATGGAATGGCCATTGTAGCTACTTCAGGATTCCCTTTTGTGCCATGTCTTAGCAGCTGTATGACACTTTGCTTCAGTGCATCCCTGTGAAATTCCATTAGAAATGTTCTCACTTTCTATTTATCAGAGACCGCAGCATAGATGCTTGATAAATTTCTAATTGATTGACTTTTAGGTTTAGTGGGCTCAAATGTGTGGTAATTGTAGATGTAGGGCCAGAATGAAGTGAGACAAGTGAGTGACATGCTTGGTGCACAATATTGAAGGCTCATTTAATTTCCTTCTTGGAGGTTGACCTCACTCTTGAATGCTGATGATCCAGAGTCAGTATTGGCTCAAATGGCTTATCCTGGCTCCTTTGCTCTTAGTAGACTAGAAGTGGCACTTGCTTTGGATGTTGTTATGTCAGATACTTTGCAGGGTCTGTTATACTCAATAAAGGCAAAATATAACCTTATTTCTCATAAGTCTTCATAAACAGGAGCCATATGGTTTCTGCACACATGTTAATCATCTTCCCTACACTGGTGGCAAGACAGTTAGGTTGAAGATGGCAGTTCCTAGCTGGGATTCACTAGAGGTATGGTTTTGCTATAAAGAATTGGGATTGGAGTCAGATCTACTGGGCATCAAAGACCAGCTTCCTTCAGCTGTTGTTGGCAAAGCTGTACAGTTAGGACAGGAGGAAAGGAAAGGAAAATGACAGGGAAGAGATGACAATTGTGGTGCTATCAGGAAATGGATAACAACTACAGGAATTACTTAGAAAACACAGAGCCCTGAGTAAAATATGTTATTATTATTGTTATGGTTATTGTTATGGTTAGAGTGTCTTCCTCAAAACTTAAAACAATTACTCAAGGGCACAATTCCATGTACATGTATCTCTACTTGTCAACATAATTATGAAGCATATCCAGGTTCTTGGACAAGAAGTCCTGCTGTTTTTCTTTGTTTTGTTTTATATTTGAAGAGGATAATTGTATGCGAATTCAAAAGGGAAACTTCAGTGCTGGCAGGTAAACTGCAAATCTCTTCAGTGAAGAAGGCACACAGTTCTTTTATTCCACTATGTGGCTTCTGGGGGTCAAACTCAGGATGTTATATTTGGCAGCAAGCACCTCTACCCTCTGGGGCACCTTGCTGGTCAATACATAAATTTCTTACCTGATAATGACAGCAAGATGTTACATGCAAACTCCTCCTGTGATGTTACACCTACAAAGGGAAAGACACTATTGTGTGAAGCCACTAAATAAATACCTTTATATGAATCAGAGGCTATTATTTTATATACGATTAATTGGAAGGGTTTATTATTATTTTTTCTTATTTTACATATCGATTCCAACTCCCTCTCCCTCCCTCCCTACCTCCCTCTCTCCCTCTGTCCCATACCCCTGACCCTCCCCTTCCTATTCCCCACCCACTCCACAGGAAGGATGAGACCTTCTAGGAGGGATCACCAAATTCTGTCCCTCCTAGCTCTAGGCTAAGGGAGTATCCCTCCATGAGGAATGTGTTCCCAAAATCCTTTCATGCACCAGGGATACAATCTGGTTCCACTGCCAAAGGTCCCATAGACTATCAAGGCCTTCTAACTGAGACCCATTTTCAGGAGGTCTGAGTCAGTCCAATGCTGGTTTCCCAGTCTGGGGGTCCATGGGCTCCCCCTTGTTCATATCAGCTGTCTCTGTGGGTTTCTGTAGCCTGGTCTTGACCTGTTTTCTTATCACTCCTCCCATTCTGCAACAGTATTTCAGGAGTTTGGCTCATTGTTTAGCTGTGAGTGTCTGCTTTTGTTTCCAACACTATTACATGAAGGCTCTAGGATGGCATATAAGTTAGTTATCAATCTCATTATCAGGGAAGGACATTTAAGGTAGCCTCTCCACTGTTGCTGAGATTGTTAATTGGGAGGTTTTTAATTTTATGGTATCACAGAAGTTGAAAAGCTCAATACAATCTGCAATTGTAGGGACAATGTGACACGTGAAAGCCTAAGTTACTAATGACACCCACAATAAACTGTAGGGTTTTTTTTTCCCCCTGACTGTAGGTTTTTCTTTCTTTCTTTCTTTTTTTCTGGGAAAAAGAATGGTGCTTCAAAACTAAAGGAGAAATTTCATCATAATTTCTAACCAAGTTATAACACACGCACACACACAAACACACACACACACACGCACACACACACACACGCACACACACACACACACACACACACACATAGTAACATTATATTGTGTTCACACACACACACACACGCACGCACACACACACACACACACACGCACACACACACACACACCCCTCATATATACCATGATGCAAATCTTCATGGGCTTTCTAAGTCTGTTCCATTATGCTTCTGATATGGCCGTGTGTGGTAAGAATGTGGTAAATTCGGTATAGCAGGTTATCCCCAGAGAACATTTCTGTCACTAGGCATGATGTTTCCATGACTTACTCTGACAAGAACACACACACACACACACACCACACACACACACACACACACACACACACACATACACACACACACACGTACCTGTGAACCACAATTAATCTTACTTTAGTTAATTAGGCAATTGTGACTATATTGCCTTGATTATTTTAAAAATAATTCAGTAACCCTGCATGGAAAGAAAAGTAAATTATTTATTTTTGGCTAGTGTTAGTCAAAAGATTTCCCAGGCTTTTTATTAATACTAGCCAGAAAATTGGGATTTGTATATAAAGTTTTACATAATCAATATGGAGGGAAAATAATTTGGTTTTCCTAGGCTCATTTGGGGAAAACAATCAGGTTTTCAATGTGTTTTGGGAAATGCTTTTGGTTGAAAGTCTTGAAGGTTTCCATGATGTTAAATTCAGAAGCAATGACACCAGAGAGAGTTTAAAATTATCCTAAGGAAAGTGGCCTTTAAATATAGTATTAAGTAGAAAAAGAATGTGCCAATGAAATGGTCTGATATTAATAGTCCTTTAATAATTTAATATTTAGGACAAGTAAGCAAAGCCAGATGTTAACTGAAATGTCTCCCTGTTGGGTCAGAGTCTGAGCATTTTCCTGCAGTGTAAACACCCCCGCCTTGTGCCCAGGCGTTGAACATGGGCAGAGGACCAAGTCATACAGCCTTTCACTGCCCAATCAGTGTACAGTCACTACAACTAAAATAACACAAAACAACAACATTTTAAGAAACAAACTGTAGACATACACACACAGAAAGAAGAACAAACCTGGTATTCATAACCCTACATTCTCTCCTAGTAGCATCTCAAAGATTTTGGTAGCCCGCCACATTCATGGCTTGAAAGCTTCCAGGACTCATTTAAGAGTCTCAGGGAGTCTGATTTACTTCTCAATGGCCCATTCATCCTTTGAACATTTACTCTGTAGTTGTGCAGTTCTAACCTAAGCTTGATTTCAGACACTAAAACTGACCTCCAACACCCATTCTTTTTGCCAAGTCCCAGTCAAGGAGGGCTCTTGGAATAATTTCGAGTTGCTATAATGACAAGTTTAAGATTCAATTATTAAGCATAGTAATTTATTTTTACTATGTTTGCAAAAATGGCTTGTGTCCAACTAAATTTGCTCCCTTCACAGCCAAAAGGCCCAAGATAGCAGCGATGATCCTCACAGCAAAATGACAGAGTAGTTTGCTCTCTGTTGTTTAATGCCACGTCAAACAGAGGGATTTCTACAGGACTAGTGCGGAGACATTTCTCTTTTGCCTTAGTTTGGGCAAAAAACTTGATTTCTTTCAGATAGCTGTAATGGATGGAGGGGACGGCAGAGAGCAATCAGGCTCAGCTTGAGGCAAATGCCAAATGTTTCCCAGAAGGATAAATCTTGTTTCCTGCCTTACTTCACAGAATTAAGCCTTAAACAAGTCATGTTCTGTGGCTTGGATGCTGTGTTTATACCAGCATTGGCTCTCTGGCTCGTGGCTGGGAACATTGTATTGGTCTGTAACTCGGAATGGTTTCCCTGAAGAAGTCATTGCCCCAGTATCTTTATCTCCTGTCCCGTTTTATTTGTTCTATTAATATGAGTGAACAAGCTCCGAGTCGTTAGGAGATTCATGGAGACAGTGACATTGGCCAGGTGCAGCTTGCAAAGCCCGTGATTTAGCGTTATGCTTTGCTTACTGTCTTTCCCAGGAGTTGTATGAAGGATGCCTCTTCATAAAGGATTTTTGTTTTGGAAAATTATAACAGCACCCTGTCTCTACACAAGGAGCATTCTGAGCTGATTCAGTAGGAAGGTCTCTTCCGGAGGGTTCAGGGTAGGCTCAGACCTTGTGGTCTCAGGGTCTTAAATGAAACCAAATCCTCCGGGAACTGCATTCGTTTATGGTTTAGTAACAGGCCACTTCCTGTTTCGAAGCGAAATGGGCTTGAAGAGGCTTATAAAAAAGGCTCAAAAGGTTTCTTGGACATCAAATGACTCTAGTAAAACATTTTGATGAGTTAAGTGTAAATGCATCAGCAGCATACGGATTAAATTCCCCTCTAAATAAACATTAACAGAGAACATGTTTGGCAAAATGCATTCTGAGTTTTTGCAAAACTGAAAACATTTGAAAAAGGAGTGTGAGATATTTGATGAACTCAGAGAGCAGCCGGGTTGCCCATCCCATACCGAATATTTTCTTTGGATGTTCTGCAGATGTCAAATAAATTAGGATGCAGATATTAAAACCAATGTAGGCTGTAGAAGCCATCAGCAGCCTGTTACCAAGAAGGGCGTTCCTATGGATACCATGGTCACATATGTGTGGCTGAAGAGAGCCCAGCGGGACCTGTAACCCTTTCCTCACTCACAGGCAACAGTTTTTTTTTCCCCAGAATCATCCTTCCAGATCCTTCTATTATTCATGGATGGCTCCTGCATCTGTTTTTCTGCCTGTTAGCTATTTTGGCTCCCACAGAGGATTCTGGTTTTGCTATATATTTCCAATGGAACCCTGGTGCCATCAGGCAGACGACAGCCTTGCTGTAACTCAGGCCAAGGCCTTTTATCCAGAAGCCACTGCCCTTGTCAAGACTTTCATTATCTCACACCATCTTTTTTTTCTGCCCTTCTTCCAAGACAAAATTCATTAATCCTTTGGGACATTGTAAGTGACAATGGGATAGGAAGAATAAGCAGGGAAACATTTTAATGTATTGTCATCTGCCCCTAGTCACTAAATGAATAGTAAAATTTTTACTTCAAGCCTTAAAAAGTTCAATTTCAACCCTCACCCCCATGTGTGTGAATGCATTTGTGTGTATGTATCCATGTGAGACAAGCTTGGCAATTAGCCTAGGCTGGCAGACCATATCCTGAGATACCTGCCTGTTTCCACATCCCTAGTGCTGATATTACAATCATGCAACACCTTATTTAACAGTTTACATGGGTACTAAAGATTGAACTCAGGTTCTCATCCATACACCACAAGCATTTTAGTAACTGAGTCATCACTCCAGTCCTCACTTTTTATGAGCTAGAGTTTTGGAGTTTATTTTAGCCATGTAGCCATGTAGTGTGGGTTATAACAATATAACATGTTGACTTGATGATCACTTTGACTTTGAACTGTACATGCAGAAAATTGATTACTTGAAAATGAACAGGCAATTAGGTAGCAAGGATTTTATTTAAATCCTCCAATTGAAAATTGGAGCTTTATACTGGTGTCTTTGGTATATGGTAAGTGACAGTCTGTACTGTATAGAAAAGTAAAATGCCACTTTCTAAAATACTTATTAAAGCCTGTATAGATGGTACCCATGCATCACTGTGTGTGTATTCATCTTTTTTTTTGCCACCTTCATGCATTTGCTAATGGTTTTCTGACCAAGGCCTGTGAAGGCTGGGTCTGTTGACCTCAAATCTATGAACTTTCAATTTATTCTCCATATGGTTGCCAGGATTTCTTTCAAAAGGGATAGGCTTGTCATTCACCTGTTCAATAATATTTGATGCCTACCAGGTGCTTCCAGAATAAAGCCCAGATTCAAACCCCACTTGCCTGGTCCTAGTTCCCTTTTCAATTCATGTCCTACCACCTCATAATCCAGACGAAAAAAGATCCTCAGATTCCACATGTTCATATACTCACATAGTTATCTATTTTCAACATTTTACACACCTGTAAATATTTGCTAAATTACAAGTTTGAGTGGAATTTTTCTACTGCACTCCATTACAAAGAATGGAAATGTCTGACATAGCATCCTGTAACACCAGAGTCTAAAACTTGATTTTGTACATAGTTATATTGTAGCAATCATCTTCAGATGTTAACATCTTAGTGATTATTAGGGACTGTTAACTTTCTTATATTGTAAGTAGTTTTTAACTCACCATTATGATGCAATGGGAACTTAGTACAGGTCACAGCAGATGTAGAAACAGGAGAGTCACAATCTATGGAACTTTAAGCCACACAGCATTTATAGAAATGCATTTGTTATATACAATGATATTGTTATCCCATCTTAATTTTCTTGGTTAGAAGTACAATGTACTGCATACTATTCTTCTTGTGTTAGAAGATCATACTAGAAGTTCTGGGGCTAAATCCAGAAATCAAGCTTTGAAAGAGCTATTCTACATGATAGAGGGAAAGGAACAGGTCTCTCTCTATTTTCTTGGCCTCAGAAATTACTGACTAGTCTAGAGAACTGTTAAAGAATCACTAACAACTGAAACCTTAAAGAGTGTGGAGCCCAGAGAGAGGCAGTGGCAGAAAATGATCTACTGACCAGTGATAAAATATCAAGACATTATTAATGTCACACATAATAGGCAAATGCCCACTGAAATCTGACTTAGGTTATCCTTTAAACATTTTTTGGTATTCTCAAGTGTAGGTCAGCAGGAAATCAATGGAAGTCCTTAGGCCTTATAGATACATTTAACTTTAACATACTAATTGTTATTTACCCATCATTTCTGCATATCTACAAGAGATATGGAGCAATATCCTAGAAGCACTGTTTTTTTTTAAAGGAATGTCTAATTCTACTTAAGAAATAACATCTTAAATTCATTATTAGAAAATTTCACACATTTATGCTTAGTAACTTGATTTTAATGGTGACCATGTAGATGTTCATCACAGAGGAACTTATGATACAATCATATTTTATGCAAAGATCAAACAAACAAGTTCTCTGAATGTTGAGCAATAGGTGTTCCTCTTAATAATAAAATATTGACAATTATTAAATATTTTTAGAGCATACAAATAGATTCTAATTATAAATACTAAAACAATAAGCACTTGATTTAGAATGTCAAGTTGTCAATGTTCAGGGAAGCAGTTTTAAATATTAAGTGAAGTTGGGTATGCCAAGTTCACATTTCTCCTTTAGTTATGCAAAACAAAACATGATGCAAAATATTTAATTGGTAAATACTGTAAAAATTTCTAAAACAACTAAGTATCTATTAAATTAAAATCACTTGGATAAGCTTAGGCTCCTGACAGCAAAGGAAGAAATGAATCTCCTCTTTGAGTAAAATAGGAATCCATGCTTCTTATGAATACCTTAGGTTGATCTGTGCTCTCGCTTTTCTACCCCAACCTTACTCTCCTACATCTTCAAGTTGAGTGCACTCATTTCTCCCACTTCCTCTCTAGGTATAACACCAGTTCTTATCATATCACTTTCCATTCACATTGGGAAAAAAAGATAAAATACTCTGTTTGCTTGGTTTTATGAACACACTGTTGAAATGTTTCAATTCATTCAACTCAGTGGCTTATTATCCAGGACCTACAAATGAAGAACTTAGCCTTCATCCCTATGTCCTATCATCTTGCAGACAGGAAGGTACTCTGCATGCTACCAAAAGAGAAACATACACAAGCCAGCCACAAATCCTTTGATCTAATGGGGTCCTACCTGCAGAATATGCTAGGGCAATGATGGTGCGCAGGTTGTGGTGGAGTAACCAGAAAGCGGGAGAGAGGGTGAGATAGAGAGAGGGTGAGAGAAATAGAGGAAAAGAGAGGGGGACAGAAAGAGAGAAAGAGAGAGAGAGAGACAGAGAGAGAGAGAGACAGAGAGAGAGAGAGAGTTGAGCTTCTGAAGTTTGTATCTCCCAACAAACTGGATCTAAGTAGGAACCAGTAACTCATTTCTCTGCTAATCTCATCAGGCAAAGGGATGGATCGACCACATGAACAGCTTTCTAAAAGACTGACTGAGTTAATTCTCTATAGAACCCAAGATGCCATCTGAGTGTGATGTATGTCCAGCTCTGACCCAGTGAATTCTTGTAATCGGTGAGAATGTGTTTCAGTCTAATGCCAACCTGTCTGTAAATCAGATGAAAGCTCAGAACCTAACTATGATGATGAGAATAAATATGCCCCAGAAACAACTTGCCTGGGAGATTGAGTGTCTTTGTGATGTAGGGAGGCTTCATGATGAAAAAGCAAGAGCCAAAGATTGCCAGTCCAGACTGTGCAAGAAGCCGTTTATTTGTTTTGTGGGTGTTTTTCTCCTTTGTAAACATGTTCTGAGGCCAAGTTATCCGTACATGTTTTATAATGTGGGACTATAAACACCAGCATTCTCTTCCAAAAATGGAACTTCAGGACTTCCCTCGGGAGCTTGCTCTTATTTTTTTCTGAATTCAGAACTTGACATTTGGGGAAATGTTACATCTCTAATGTTTAGGGAGTTGCTAATCCTAACATCAAAGGGAAGAGATGCTGAAGTTTTGAGACATAGAATGCAAGCCTGCTTCTGCTTCTGTTGAGGACAATCCCTTGGCACAGTTCACCTAATGGAGCAGAGAGAGAAAGAAAGAAATGTGTAGGTGTTGGAAGGGACAGATGGCACTTTGAAGAGACTTTTCCTTTAACCATATGTTCTGAGGTCTCTGCACATAATGAACCAATATTTTTGTTTTTGAAGTCATTTCTGTGTGGTTGTATTTTTCCCCATACTCCTTTACTCTAACCTGGACATGGGATGCTTTTAAAGAACTAGTTCAACAGAGTCTATAAACAGTAATGAAACCTCTACACATTGAGTGCATTAAATGCCTTTCCACATTGTGCACTTGTGAATAAAGGGTCTTTAGGCAGATACAATAATTTTTCCAAATGGCAAGGGACTGTCCTATAGGATGACTAGCAGTACAATATGTTCTCGTCTCCCAAACGCCCATACGTCCACCCTCTTAAATGACATTCTTAACTGGGTTTTAAAAGAGCCACAGTATTACCCTAGAAGAACAGTTGTGTGCACAGGAAGTGTTTGCTGCCTGAAAAAAGCATTAGTGTGGTCTCGGCCAGTCCCTCTTCACACATCTTCCAGAAAATAGTGGCTAGGACCTCTCCAGCTCCATATATGAACATTCTTTGTTGTGTTTGAGAGTCCCCTCTGAAAGGTCTTGTTGGCTAGAATGGAGAACTTTCAAGAACACACACTATACAGATCATTTCTATGCTTATCAGCCAATTATTAGGAAACTATCTCAACTGAATTTTACATTAATTTAATTGGAAACTATGTTTACACACACGCGCACGTGTGCACACACACTTACACACACACACACACACATACACACACACACTGCACATATAGATTTTGTGAATTTTACTTCTTCAGCCAACAAAATGGGATAAGAGATTATCAAAAAGGAGAAAAAGAGAGGCTAGCCCTCTATCTTACCTTGTGAGGAGAAGCCAATTAAATATTGAGTAAAAAGTGACCATATTTTCTATTCACTCTCCTAATTTGGGACTTGTGTCCACTTTATTTCACTGACATCAGAGCCAGTATTATAATCTGCTCCCAGCTTTTTTCTGAGACCACTGTATTTACTGAAATACTGCCTTGACACTCCCACACACATTGGTCCTCAGCCTCCTTATGTCACCCAACCCATTCCAGCTATCTTCAGCTTTTTGTTACTTTGATCATTAGTAGCACTGTGGTTCTCACAGTTACTATAACACTTAATGGCTTTCAACTTTGGTGACTATATCTCCTCAGGATGAACTGTACATGATTCTAAACTATTAATATCCATTGTCCCATTCAACCATAAACAACCAAGTCATCCTTATGTTCCCAGTAGACTGGGTGGCCCTATAGGACCCATCTCTGTTCTCATCAATGCTAGATGTGTTTCAATACCAGTTTAAGTGTAGTCTCTCCTTAAAACCCTCACATGTGTCATGCCATTTTGGTAGGTGGAGCTTCACCCTCCCTCCATTATTTATACTTGTTTACTGATTTTGTGCAGATATATAGTTTTACTTAGCTATTATCTTAGTCATGTTCATGGGCACCATTGCTTTCCTTCTAAGCAAACAGTGTTAGTACTAGCTAGTAAGGTGGCACGCAAGCCAGGGAATCTTTGAGTCTGTCTTTCTGGCTTAGTTTCATTTTCTTGTTGTGAAAAATATTCCTATAACTTAGGGAGAAAAGTCTTGTTTCAATTCATAGTCAAGGTACAAGCCATCATGGTAGGAGGAGCTTGAAGGAGCTAATGACATCATATCTACAATCATCAAATAGTGAGGAACAGAGGTGTGTGCACTGCTATGTGTTCAAGGCATAGGGTAGTGCTATCCCAAGTGAATAGATCTTCCTACCTCAGTTAACATAATCAAGATAACCCAGAATCTGTATAATTGAGAGTTAACACTATAATATTTCCTCAAGGATATCCCTAATACTCCTAAGTTCCTTGGTCAGATATTTTATCATTGAGATCTCCTTTAGCTTTATTTAGAATTCTGTCTCCCCTTCTGCCCATCACATGTTTTTCTGAGTACAATTATTTCTCATCATCATGCAATGTACTTTGTTACTGTATTTATTATTAATTTCCTCCTATTTTGTTGTAAGCTTAAAAGGATAAGAATTATGTTTTTCTTCTTGCTTTATCTGAAATACATATAATGGGATTACTCAGTTAATATTGATTACTGTTGATGATATTGTGATCAGCTTCATACCTTATCTATTTGTGACCCATGTAGGAGGCAGCCAGAGTTTTCAAGGCCCATATTGGGAAATGTGTGCACCAGGGAATCAACAAACATGCTTGCTTTTTCAAGCACAGTCTTCTCTGCTTATCTCAGACACCTCCCTTTATTCAGCAGAAATCACAGCCCTGGGAGGAATGTTCCCTTTGGGCTTGGGAAACTTTTCCTTTATCTAAATGAGGTCTTGCCCTTGGTATTTGTGAAATCATTTCAGAAGAAAGTGTTCTTTTGAACTGAGGTCCAATCTTTCCATCATTTCATTTTGGCCTACAAAATTGCCTATGAAAACTTACAGGAGAACAGGTATGGATGGAGGCATTCTGAAAAGTGAGGCTGACAAGTTGGTTACAGACCACTTGTTATGCATCAACAGGTAACATCTTGGTTGTCCTGGTCAGTCTTGCTTCCATGGTAATCACCATGATTGAAGTAATGAGAGCTGGGGGTAGTGTGGAGATTGAAGACAGGTAGGGATTTAAAGCAACATTTTAAGTTTGCTCATCAGGCACTATGTTTGGTTCTTAGGCAATGCTCCAAAATAGTCACACCTGGGTATGTGATCAGAAAACCACCTTGTCCCATTACACCTGCTCAGGGAACTAATTATTCTGCATTCCTTTTATGAAATGTGGCACTCTTCCCTCTAGGATTATTGTAGTCACTCACTGTTCATAAAATGATTTTGCTTGCTATTATCTACAAAATTGTAGCATTGAGATAATTAAATATTCACTTGTTTGTAATAATCAAAACTTCACATATGGGGCTAGAAAGATAGACTCACTTGGTAAAGTACTTGCCAAGGATGAGAACTTGAGATGCCTAGCACTCCTGCAAATGTCTAGTGTGGTGATATTTTCTTGCAACCCTTGTACTGGATAGATGAGACAGGAGGATTTCTGATGCTTGGCAGACATCCAGTCTAGTTAAATAGGTAAACTCCAGGCTCAATGAGAGATATCTTCTCTCAAAGACATAAGGTGAAAGGCTGCTAAGATGGCTCCATTTAGTGTTCTGTCTCCCATTGCTAGCATGTTCTATACAGGGCCTTGTAGGAACAGCAATGTTCTTATCTTCTGTTTTTCTCTGCATTGTGTTTGTAATTTCCTCTCACTGTAGAAAACTTAGGGTTTGGTTCCCTCTGTCAGAGAAGCAAACAGGAGAAGGATGTGAGATACAAGGAAGGAAAAGCTTTGAGGGTCATATACTGTTGACTTTGCTATCAGCACTCTGGAACTTGCTGCTTCTTTAGGTTCTTTAGGTTAGTTCATCTCTTCTCACCACCAGTGATTTCTACCCACTGACTGGTTCTATTCTTGTTGATCTATGGAGACCTCTGTCTTACCCCCTGCCTTGCACATGGCCTACTGGCAGGACTGAAGGCAACTCCAGGCTTCTAATGTCTTGGCTGACAAACATGTGTAGTCTTGTCTTGAGTAGCTTCCTCTCACCTGTCTATATAGAATGTCTTCTTAAGGATTTTCCCCACTCAAAGGCTTGACTGAAACAGAAACCAGATCTCATCTTAATACTTTAATCTCAGCTCAGTTCATCCTTGCCTACTGAGTCTTCAGCTTACAAAGTGGCTTTCAAATTCATATATACAGGCAGATTAAAGGGATTAATGAGACTGAAAAGGATATAACTGAAGGGGAATATTAGTTTGATTTTGGAATAATAGACATGACCGAACTGGGGCTTGTGTGTCAGATAGTCCTAGGGAGCCTTGCTTGAGACTTCTTGTTTTCTTCAAACTAAAGTGCATAGAAACTGATCAATCCATTCCCCCTTTGCCATGTTACCCACACATATCATTTGTGCCACAGTGGCAAAAGGCATACCTGTGTGACAACTGTGAAACCTATATTTTTAGGTTCTATAGGAAAATTTCACCTGAATGGGAATTCCTATCTATAGTGGAGAGGGTACCTAAACTGGGCTACCCATGTAATCACATTGATGATTACCTTAATTGTCATCATAGAACCTTCATCCAGTAACTGATATGGATTTTTTGGAATCATGTTTTGTTCTTTATGGACAGAGGTTAGACCACTGTTTCCAAGTTACTACCTTATAAGACTAGATAAGGGGTGTTTATAAAACTGCATATTAAAATGTGCCAACTTATTTTCATATACTTTGTGTTTTCAATATCTTTCATTTATCTAACTTTCTCTTTTGGTCTCTCTTTACGTATATGCTTGATGTGTGTGGGTATGCTACAGTTTATGTGGGAAAGTCAAGGGCAACTCTTGGAACCCTGTTTTCTTCTTCCACTCTGTTGAGGTGACTTCTGTTTCTACCAAGAACCATCTTCTGGGAGGGCCCATGAGTTTCAGGGTATCTTTCCTGTTTTCTTCTCCCATCTCACTGCAGGAATGCTGGTATTACAGAAGGATGCCAGACTTTTTTTAATTAAAATGTTTTCATTTATTTTACATATGGACCATAGTTTCCCCTCCCTCCTCTCCTTCTGTTCCCTCCCTACCTCACTTCTAACCCCTTCCCATCCACTCCTCCTCTGTCTCCATTCAGGAAGGAGCAGTCTTCCCCAGGCTTGAACAAAGCATGGCACATCAAATTGAGGCAGGACGAAGACCAAGCTCATCCACCTGCACCAAGACCCAGCATGGGGAATAGGTTCTTAAAAGCCACCTCCCAGGGACAGGTCCTGATCTCACTGCTAGGAGCCCATAAACAGACCAAGCTATACAAGTATCACACACATGCAGAGGCCCTAGGTCAGTCACACACAAGCTTTCTAGCTGTTGGTCCAGAGTCAGTGGCCTCCTATTAGCTTAGGTCAACTGTCTCTGTGGGATCCCCTTTTATGACATTGAACCCCCTGGATTGTGCAATCCCTCCTCCCTCTCTTCAGCAAAATTCCCAGAGCTCAGCCTAGTGCTTGGCTGTGGAACTCTATCAGTTAGTGGAGGAATGCTCTCTGATGTCAATTAGGGTAGTCACCAAACTGAATAGATGGCCAGTTCAGGCACCCTCTCCACTGTTTTAAACATTGTGTTCCAGGGATCAAACTCAGCTCATCAGGCTTGTACAGCAGATTCTTTTACCCACTAAGCCAACTCCCAGGCCCAACTCTATCTTTCCTAAATTCACAGATTTACTTAATTTGAATTCTAAAACAACATTTTGAATTAAACATGAATATCCCACACAAAAGGAATAGGCTTTTAGAAGGTTAAATATTTGCTCAATGTCATGCTGTAAGTTGCAAAGACACACACACACATGAATATCCTTCATCAGTAATACATCGATTATGGATAATGTTGTAAAAGGCCACAAATAGAAAATTTCCTGTCAAGCATCATTTGATTTGCATTGTTTTGCCTGTAGCCAGAGAGATTCTCACTCCAAGTTATTAGAGCTGGAAGTGCTGAGTAAAGACAAAGCCTTTTCTATACCACACTACATTCATCTATGTTTCACTCCTAAAAATGTGTACACATTTTATTCAATTTTTACATAATCTGAAAATTACACTTAGTAAGAAATGCATAAATCTGGCTGCCACTTATTCCCGATGTCTTCCCTATCACTTCCTCTTTTAAATAGCCAACAGCTTGAACCACAAGACAGAATGAATTAAAAATCCAATGTAAGTACTTTTTGTTTATATCAGTTTCAGTACTGGCCCCTGAAATACTAACTAGTATCAACAACTTGAAATTACTGTGTTGACATTTTCTGTTTCTAAGTTAAACTAAACACCCAGAGCAAATTGTATTGCAACATGTATTTGTTTTTAACTCCAATGCAACTTAGATTCTTATCTAAGACATGTTAACAAGCTTTCCCATAGTTAGCTATACAATAAGATAGATTTTGTGGAGTATTTTGGTTTACAATTTGGAGTTAGAAACAGAATGTTTTTATAATTTTTTTACAATTCAAAAAATTTGTGGTTTCTTTTCCTATTAAATGAATTGGCCCTGCCTCAGTCACAAACATGACTGCCTAAAAATGAACTGAATAGGATAGACATGCTAAAGTGGATAAGAATGGGGAATCCAGGAGCCCTCAACCCTACATAAAGAACAACTAGCAAATAAGGATTGGTGAGAGCTGGGAAAACAGCCTTCTCCAAGGAAGAATACATCAATTAGTTATCCAAAACCAAATGGGAAACTCTGAAAGCATACATACAAGTAACACTGTATCAACTGATCAGAATATATCTGACAGAATGTATCTGTCTATGTCTGTCTAACTCTATCTACCTACCTATAATCCATCTACACACACACACACACACACACACACACACACAGAGAGAGAGAGCTATTTGGCTAGTTGGGAAACCTACCATTACTCTGCTAAATGGACATCATAATAAACTTCCTCCTAAATTATTATCTTTATATACATAGATCACAAGATCTCAACTTTTTTCAGAGAAGCTCTTTTCTTTTCTTTTAGTACACGATGACTAATGCAAAGATCAACAACTGGTCAACATAAAGAGACTAACAGAATTGGGAGTATTCATCCCTAAAATGAACATCTATATCACTCATTCAAGTCTGAGGACTCATCAAAGACCCAAGATGTCTATTTCATCTTGAACTCACAGTAGCTGTATTTTCTATGCACAAACCTGGCACTGGATCAAGCCAGAAAAAGTATTAACATGGTTGAGTGAGAGGCTCATGAATTCTCCCTCTTCTAGTTTAGGAACTACTGACAATTGATAATTATTAGGAGATGAAGAGTTAGGTTTCTTTAAAGATATAGCCCCTGGGAAGCCCCTGGGTAGATTGTTCTATATTTACACACATACAAGTAGCTCTAAGCAAGGTACGGGTTAATACACACACACACACACACACACACGTATGTATGTGTGCATGTGTCAATATATCTTCATTTTTTTCATAGAATAAATAATCCGAATTAGCCACAGATAAATCTTAAATTCAAAATTAAAATAAAAATTTTAGAAAAACATAGAAATAAAAGTCTTGAAATCGTGGGGTTGAGTAAAAATTTCAAAGACATATTATAAAAACAAGAAATCTGTGAAACAATTATTCAAGTTCAACTTTATCTAACTAAAATATTTGTCATGTGTAAAACATGTAGGAGTTTTAAGAAAGAGGCTTCCAATTGGTATAAATATTTGATAATCATATCTAGAGAATGACATTACTATAATGTAAAAAGATCTCTCAAAATTAAACATTTAAAAAGCTCAATTAAAAACTTGTCAAAATTAAAACTTACCTCTTTTTGTTGTTGTTTGAGACAGGGTTTCTCTGTCTAACAGTCATAGCTATCCTGGTAATATCTCTGTAGACCAAGTTGGCATCAAAAGCAAAGAGATCCACCTGCCTCTGCCTCCCAAGTGCTGGGATTAAAGGCATATGCCACCACGGCCCAACTAAACTTACTTTTTATGAAAGAGATTATAACAACAAAAACATATGAATAAACAATCATCATTAGCTATTAAGAAAAATCTAAAGTAAAGTTCATATATATATAATATTTGTACTATATATTTATATATATATATATTTATATATATTGACATATGGGAATATCTTAAATAATATTAATAGCAATAACAAATTTGACACACAGATTTGATACTATCAGGTGCTAATATTTTTTGAGGAGCAACTGGATCTCTAATATCTTGATGGTATAAAATTATACATGAGTTCTGTAATGCATGTTATTTGTTTCTTATGAACTTCCACTTTCCTTGAGAACTGGCTTTTGTCACTCTACATTATTTATCCTCGTCAAACTTTTCCTACTCCTGATTCATTTATTCCTAAGAAGATTTTATACAATCCCTTGTGTGTTTTTATATATGTATATAAAACAGGTACGAAAATCAAACATTACTGATTGTAAATCATAAAGAAATTTATTTTAAAATATTTCACTGCTTTAGTATATTTTTAGTGTTTATTTAAGTAGAAATAAAGTTTACATGCTGATATGATGGATCTGGTGATTTAATTTACTCAAAGAAATAAATATTGGCTGAACACCTGATACTGTTATGTGTAGAGCACCTACAAAATTTTCAGAATGGTCAACATTTTTGCTTTATAATCATCATTGCTAAGAGCATTCTCTTATACAAAGTCAGAACATAGAATGGCAGAAGCTTATTTAAGGTCATTCAAGAAAATGTTAAAAATTGTGTCCTAAACTCAAACCAAATTTTCCTTAACGACTGTCACGATTTGAGTGAGAACTGTCCCTCCTAGTCTCAGATGTTTGAAGACTTGGTCCCAAGTTGGTGGTGCTATTTTCTAGAGGTTTATGAGGTGCAGCCTTGCTGGAGGAAGTATGTTCTTGGGGGCAGGCTTTGAGAATCCATATCTTCATACTACTTCTAGGTCATTATACATTGTGTTTGTGATGAAGGTGTGTCATGCCTCCCTATTATGATGTACCCTTAAGCCTCTGGAAATATGGGCCAACATAATAATCTTCTTTACAAGTCACTTAGGTCATAGTGCTTTATTGAAACAACAGAAAATTAATACATCTTTTAAAAATGAAACTCAGGTTAACAACTCCAACATTCTAAAAATACAATGTAAAGAAACAGTAACTTCATAATGATATGCTGTTAAAAGATGGCAGGAAAATCATAAAAGTATTTGTTTAGTGCAATTAAACAAATTTTATAAAAACAAATATGTTTTGTGTACACAGAAAAAAGCAACACAATTTATAACATAATAATCTCAAATCTTAAGTAATAATCATTAGAGTTGTATGGCATGAAGTTATTCATAGTCAAAAGTATGTATGTTCTAAACCAAGGCTACAGTGAAGGAAGTCATGGGATACAGCATATGTGAATACTGAAGCAAGTCGTATTTATTACATTTTGGGTGTAAATTCATATTTGGTTGTTGCTCATTCAGAAACATTTTGCTCTTCCCAGATAAGAAGAGGCACCCACATTCAGCTGTATAATCCCATGACTTGGTTTTAGAAGCTGAGCCCTAGAGAGACAAATATTTGAATCTATACAAAAATTTGTGCATAAATGTTTGTATCTTCTTTCTTTGTAATCACACAAAGCCAGGAAAAACCTTAGATAGCTTTCATAATGAATGGTTATAGAAATGCCCAGATCCACAGAATATAATGTTACTCAAGAATTAAAGGAAACATACTAACACAGAGAACATGGATCAATCAATTCTGAAGGCATTGCAATGAGTTAGTGTCAAAGAGAAGCTAGTGTTCAAGACTGCACACTTTATGATTCCATTCTGATGGCATTCTTACAATCGCAAAGGAATGGTGACTTATGACAAAGCTGTTGCCAGCGATTGGATATGTGTGAGGTTGCATTGGAAAGGGTGATGTGGTGCAGGGGAGAAAGGGTTCTTTAGGAGGTGGACTTCTGGGGGTTCTGCAAACCACAGAAGCATATATCCTCTAAAAGTCACTTTTTTTCTTTCTAATTTTAAGAAACCAAAACATTCAAACTACATCTCCATAGACACCTATTTAAATAATACCACCAAATAAGAAGAAATTTCTTTTTGGAAAACACCATGTTGTTTGTTTTTTGGTGGTGTGTGATTTTTTTTTAAAACATTATTAATGTATCTGAATTCTGTTGCTGATAGTGACAAATGCTCCAGCTCATTTTGTCTAAAACACAATAAATTACATGATATATTCATTACTAAAAATAATCTTTAATGAAGTGTGTCTATATACGTGATCATTAAAGTGTTCATATAGATGAAAATATCATCTGAAGTGGTAATAGTGGTTGTTTAGATTGTGGAGTATACATTATTTTAAATTCATTTAAGGATTTAAAATTTTTGCAATATATAAGAATTCTTTCAAAAATGAAAAAAGTAAGAGCAAAATGAATTGCATAAGAATTAACAGGATTGGATATTTATGAACATGGCCTGCTTGGCCTGATTTTTCAAATAGTGTCTCATCCATAGATATGATCTGATGAGGTGATTGGCTGAACTCAGAGCTCCCTGGAGACAAATTTAGTTCTTATTACTCACACCTATCCTATCACCAGATAATTCTTCAAGATACTGCACATCAGGAGCAATCTGCAAAGCAATAATCAACTTAGAATTATTTTTGGCAACTGTAAGTGTGTTATAGTTGGAGAATCATCCACAAAAGATTTTTCTCTTTGTTTTAAAAGAATTATTATTTTTATTGGGGAAACAGAATACTGCCTATGGATGCTTTTCTGTTTTTTAAAAACGGTTCTTTCAAATAATGGAATGTGATAAGAAATTCTGTTCTTGAGGAAAGGTGTAACAATGCTGATGGCAGATGCCCATTTGTTTTCTATCTATCCCTCATCCATTCAGTTTTCCACGTGTTGGCTCTGAAACCAAAGGCGACCCTCCTCTCTGAACTCCATCAGTAATGACTCCAGTAACAATAACTGTCAGAAGCTGGAATAGTAAACATTTTCTAAAGGCAAATGGCTTCCAAATGTGGACTTTCACTCTATGAGCACATCTCTCATGGGCCTGACTGAAAATGCTGTTGAAATGAGTCAAAACACTCAGCTTAGAGCTTGAGGAAAGAGCTAGGCTGCTAGGGGTCTGTGACTGGTACCCTAGCCCATCTGTGGTCTCTCTCTCTCTCTCTCTCTCTCTCTCTCTCTCTCTCTCTCTCTCTCTCTCTCTCTCTCTCTCTCTCTCTCTGCTTCCTATTCTCAACTGGCCTGACATGGTATGTGGATCTGAAATGTACTTTACTAGTAGGGTGTCATGATTCCCAGAGGGCCTGTATATAAGGCCATTCTGTGGTGTTAAAGCCCAACTTTACAAACACATTGAAAGTGGTTGTGCAGGCAACAGTATTGGATTAACTCCTGTTTCTTAGAATCCAGTCTGCAGGAAAAGATTTAAGTTGTTCCAAGACTCTTCCTCTCTATTTGACAATAGTCAATAAATCTCTGGAAATTTACCCTTTGGCTAACAAAGTCAAGAACCCCAAACATATCTGTTTAATTATTTACTTGTTTCAGGGGACTCAAAATTTTATGGGATATTTATAAAATACAACATATTTTAATAATAAAATTAAGAGGCTTCTTTGCAAAAAATTTGTGACTAAGGGAATAGTGGGGGAACAAGGAATTATGTACAGTTCTATTAATGTACCATATAAGTCTGATGTCTTTATTATACAAAAGTCAGGAGAAGAACAATGACTGTTTTGTTGCCTTGTAGCAGGGCTAATGAGTGGCTTTTTATATTTTATACAGTTTATAAACTCTCTCATTTGATCATTAAAATACTCTGGACTGACAGCTGGGGATCCTGGGACTGTCCTAGGTCCCCTAAATGTGGGCAACAGTTAAGACGTTTGGGCAGTCTATGGGGCCACTGGTAGTAGAAGCAGTATTTATCCCTACTGTATGAACTGGCTTTTTGGAACCCATTACCTGTGGAGGGATATTCTCTCAGACTAGATAAAGGAGTGAGGGTCTTGGTCCTGCTCGAAATGATATGGCAGACTGTAATGATTCCCTATGGGAAGCCTCACCGTGTCTGAGGAGTGGTTGGGGTGGGAGAGAAGGTGTGGGGAGTGGGAGGACAAGAGAGGGAACTGGAATTGGTATGTAAAATAAAATTGTTTCAAAAAGAAAAAAGATGAAATAAGTTTATAAATAGAAAAAAATACCCCAAAGTATCTAAAATGGAACGTTATCTCAATATTTTGGAATTGGATTATAACCTTTTATAGTGGGATCAGTTCATTCTCTAATTGTATGTTATAACAAAGTTCATAATATCATGATAAAAATGTATACCCTTTCTTAAGTATCAAGATAGTAGCCAGTTTTATTGGCATCTCAGCGAAATGGAAAGGATTTCATTTTAAGGTGCCCGGATTGTAGCGCCCCCCCCCCACCCCCGACCTTTCAAATTCTTGCTGGGTCACCTGTGGTCTGTGTGAGACAGCATGTTCTGGAGATTTTGGAGTTGCTAGAGAATTTTCAAGTTGTTCCCTGCTGGCCAAAAGCGGATTGTGTCAATATAGGACTGGCTCTTGTTACAGAACTGGAGGGATTACTTTTAAGGAAAAACAATCTCTAGTCTCTAGCACAGCTTCTGGGCATCAGAGTGACTGAATGAAATTTGGAAAAGTACCAGATATTTGAAGGTGCTTGCAAGAACCAATGCAATACTGAACGTTCTTGAACTGGGGGAAGGGAGGGTGGTTAGTGTCCCAAACAGCTTCCCTCAAGCCTGCAACAGCTGGTTGGGCTATGCTAGGCTAAGACAAGAAGCAGCAGTAGGCTTGAACCTCTGTGTAATTCACGAGGTTACTGACACTTCTGCTGACTCGGCTAGCCTCATACCGTCTTCAAAGTACCCCCGCGACATAAAGCCCTTTGAAGAGCCTACTTTAGTAAGGACTGAATATCAAAATTCTTGCTGTTTAATTGTTCACAGGAAGCCAAGGCACTGATAAATGAGAGCTCATCCATACATGTTTTTTCTCTGTTACCTAAGAAACTAACTTCAAAACAGAAGGCCTCATAAATACTCTGGCGATGCATCAGCCTCTCCCCGGTGCTGTGCGACACTGTGTATATTGTTTGGCAGCAGTTCATGGGTTGGGGGGTGGGGTAGGGTGGATAAACTAGCACATTCTGCCAGGATTCTATTACTCTTGACCCTGACCGTGACTGTAAGTTGTTTCCAGTTATACTCATCTTAGGGAAAGACGGCACATGCTCCATTTCATTTTCCTTCTCCCCTTTCCCCTGTCCACTGCTCAAGTGCAAGATGTGTTCTGTCATATGTGGTAGGACTGCACAAAACTGCGCCACAAATTGTCACCAGTTGAGGAGGGACCCAGGAGACTCTCCCTGCCAAATCATTGGCTACTGACAGATTCCGGAAGCAAGGGCAGTCATTGTCAGTTGTGTACACACTTGAGAAACCCAGAAGAAAGCCCTAGAAAGTATTGGATCACAAAGGACAAAATGTGGCAATGGGAGTTGGGGGGGGGGAGATTGATAATAAGGGTGAAAGAAAGATAAGAGTCAGTGGGGAGGTTACAGAATCAGAATGTATTACATACATATATGAAATTTTCAAAGAAGGAATTGAATAAAGGCTATTTTTTTTAAGGGGAAGAAACATCTACTTCTCACCCCGAGCTTTCTTATTTTAACACAGCAGAGTAAATGCATCTGTAAAGTTGTACTCAGCAATAAATATTCAATCTCAGCAGGGCTGACCTTTGCAAGGATTGCTCCCTGTGATTTTTGTTTCTTCTGAGAACAATGACTATTTATGACCACCCTCTCTCTAGCATGGATTTGCACAGCTTTCGAATGCTTTCTGCTGGGTCAGTTTTTCCACATCCTTTACTTCTATCAGCTTAGGCTTCAAACAAGCTACAGGAAAGACATGCTTTCTAGTGAGGTGACCCCAAGCAGTATGAGAAGCTTGAAATACCCACTGTCCTTTCTCAATAGTATAGCCAAAGGCTTCATGCATAGGTTATACTATGTAATAATTGCAAATAAAGTTCAGCATGTTGTATTTATTGTGATATTTTTTTTTATGATCTAACAATTAAGCTTGCCTATAGATCAGAGTACAAAACTAGCCACACAAGTCAGCCATACAGGCCAGACAGGGATAGCACATACCTTTAATCCCAGCAACCACAGTAGTTGGCTATAGAAGCTGGGTAGTGGTGGCACACTCCTTTAATACCAGCACTAAAGAGAAATATAAAGTGGGTGGACACAGGAGTACAGGGTATTCACTCTGCAGTCACACTGAGGATAGGATCACCCCCACTTTTGGTCTGAGCCTTCATAGAAGTCTCTAGTGGTTGACTGCTTTGCTTCTCTGATCTTTTAGCTTTCCCTCCTAATATCTATCTCTGGTTTATTATTTATGCTACAATTTATCTTTTGACATGCTCAGGTAGAATAATCCCTTTACAGTTTTTCTGCTTCCTGCTCTGCTCTGTGATAATCCCTGAGACTTGGGAGGAGAGGGTATGATATTGATGTCTCATTTAGGGCTGAGCCCTCCTCATTCTGTTATTCTTTGTACATTGGTCATTTGGGGAATCTCTGTGTTCAGTACTGTCTAGTGCAAAAAGAAGATTCTCTGATAAATATTGACAGATTCACTAATCTAAGGGCATATAGATACAATTAGGAGGCAGTTTAATACTCTAGCATGTTTTCTCCTAGGAACTATGATATCCAGGCAAGGGTAGTTGTTCTCTTCAGGGAATGGCACAGAAATTGCACTTGTGCTCTAGTAGCAGATGAGACTGCATGCACTGGGCCAGCAAAAGATTGGGCCTGCTCAAATTCAATCAGAGTTCTGGAATGGGTCCAGGAGACCTATCTATCATAACTGAACTACTGACTACTCTAGGGAATGGACAACCATTGACTTTAATCATGTAGTTACTGAGTTCCATAGGAAAGGTCCAAACCTATGACTAGGCACATGGTCCCAGTTAAACCCTGTGAATCATGAAACAAAAGAAAAAAGATATGAATTGAAGAGGTAGATAAGAGGGGTTATGGGCAGAAAGAATTATAATCCATTATACAAGGGACATATTTAATTCAAAAATAAAATAATCCAGTATGGTAGGTGTTGTACAAATTTTACTTACAAGAAAACAAAAGCTTGGTAAGTAAAATAAGCTTTCCTATGGACAGTCAAATGACTGCCAAAAAAGGCTTTCAACACATTGTTTCATTCCAAACATAAGAGCCCCTGCTTTTGCTTCACTAATTTTTGGCATGATACTCAGGTCTGAAGTGGAATTTTATCTTTTCTTTTCTTTTCTCTTCTCTCCTCTCCTCTCCTCTCCTCTTCTCTTCTCTTCTCTTCTCTTCTCTTCTTTGTCTCTGTCTCTGTCTCTCTCTCTCTCTCTCTCTCTCTCTGTGTGTGTGTGTGTGTGTGTGTGTGTGTGCGTGTGAGTATGTGTGTGTGTGTGCAGCCTTGGCTTTCCTGGAACCCACTCTGTTGCCAAGGCTGGTTTTGAGCTCACGTAGATCTGCCTGCCTTTACCTCCCTAGTGCTTGGATTAAAGGCATGCACCACCATGACCCAGTTTTGTCTTTAAGATTTATTTTTTATTTATGTGGCATATATGTATGTGAATGTCAATGTAGGTGTCCACAGAGGCTATCAGAAGGCATCAGACTGCCTAGAGCAGAAGTTACAAGCTGTTATGAGTCTTCCAACATGGGTGCTGAGAGCAGAACTTGGGTCCTTTACTCAACCAATCAATAGCCATTTTTCCACCCCTAAAACAGGAAGAAAATCACTACTAAATTAACTATCTTCATATTATTGAATAATGAATGAGATGTGCAATTTAATAATATTTTATATATATTAAATTTGGATGGTAAGTACATACCAAAAAGTAGTTAATTATTACAATTTAATTATGAGAATATTTATTACACATAGGACCCTACTATTCCAGTATATAGTACAAATTCAATATACCTCTAAAAGAAGTGGTAACAGTAAAAATTTAGTGTGACACATACAAATGCATACATATATATCAACTGAGATTTTTATAAGCAAATGTAAAACGTTATTACAATCTAATTCTTTATTTTTATGCTATGTACTTCTTGTTGTCATTTTTCATTATGTACCTCAAGATAAGGGACTTACTAGGTTTTCTTTGTCATTGTTTCTTTTTTCTATATTTAAATTCATATTGACATGGAAATAATAGTGATATATGAAATGTGTTAAGATTTATTGTCACATACCTCTAAAATAGTTGTCATACTATTATTCCTGGTGAATAAAAGTTATCTGTTAATTAAGGGCAGTTATTAAACTCAAACTCCCCATTTAGGGTCAGAATGTAGCTTTTCTGTGTTTTCTATTTTAAAATTACTTTCTAAGGGTTTATTGTGCTTGTAAGTTTGCATGCACATTTTTGTCAGAATGGATATTTTTGTATTTTCCTGTTGGTATGAATACATTATTCTCTAAATTCTTCTAACTTATTTACATATCCCCATGAAAAACATGATGACTTTATTTATGTTGTTTGTTTCACTAACTTAATTTTAAGTAATAATCATAAGAATAATTTATTTTAAATGTAATTTCATTAATTTTCTGGTATTATACATTATTGTTAATAACACAACTGAGTTATTAAAAATCACAAATAACATTTCAAGTACATTTGTCATTTTGTGTTGGGCATCATTCATAGTTTTCTTCAATCAGGGATTGAATATTCCCAGAGAAATTTCTTCTCCCACTACCTAATGTCACTAAAATAATACTGTTAACTTTTAAATTTTAATTATTATTAATTTATGACCAAATTAAAAAATTTGGTCATTTTTCAAAGAGGAATATATTAGAGGCATATTTGTTAAGTTTTGATACATCACAAAGATGGAGAATGTCTAGGATTGGTACTATCTATCTCTCATAGACAAATATTACTACCTTATCATTCTTCTATAATTCTTGAACCATGTTCATTGGAGTGAAATTCAAAACAGAAGTAGCAAAGCTGGTTCTGTTTAAGAACAGACATTTTAAGGATAGTCAGCATACCAGAAGTATTCACTTACACAATAATTACAAAACCAGTATTTTCTTTCTTATCTTGTAAGTAAATCCAGTAGATATTCTCAAATGGCTGTTGCTAAAGAGCCACTTGAACCAGCAGACAGTGGCAGTACTGGCTAAATCTTGTAAAAAAAAAAAAATCTCCTGATTCCCTGTTCTCTGAAATGGCTAACCCTTCATTGTGTATGTCCCCAAGGGCTTAACAATCTGATACTTTAATAAATTGTGGCATCCTTGCCCATAGTCAGCAGCCAGAGACATCTTCTCAAAAAGCTGATAATGAACATAGCTAAATTTCCCCATGTTTTTGAAAAGACAAACCATAAATAGTTTTGTTTTTAACAAAGTGCCATGTTTGAAGCACTACAGGGTCTACAGTTGAATAATGATGAGTTGGGGATAGCTTTAGCAGTCAGGAGTTCTTCTACTTTTATCTCAAAGAGATTACTACCTTCTAAATGGAAAAGGGGTCTGTGAAAATCTCATGCTCTGGGTACTAAAAGGGGAGCTCCAGTGTGTCAACATGTTAGGAGAAAGAAAATTAAGAACTACAAGAAAGCTGCAAAGTACTAAGATCCTCCTTAACCCAACAAGGCATTTCTGTAATTCTGTATCTGTTATGTAGAAAGAGTTGTGGAGAGATACACAGAGAGCCAAGGATTCCCAGTCCTTAAGAGAAATATCACTCAGTGTTGGCATCAAAAGTTGAATACAATCAAGATATATCTATCTTCCAACTGGTCTTAAAGGAAAGAAATCTCTATTGCCATATCTCCAGCATGCTTCTATATTCAAACTGGAATATATTAGGAGGGATAGTATAAAAAATAAAACATCAGAGCCTGGATCACACTTTAATTTTCAATAAAGGAGTAATAAAAAAATGGGATGTTGTGTTAACATATAGATGCCAAGGCAGTTTATGTATTTTATAAAAATTTAAAATAGCCTGAGTATGCTTAGGGTGTTTTATAAATGGTTATTGTTAGCCTGGGTGCTTATTTGAGAGTAATAAAATTAGTTATAAAGTGTATTAAGATTGGCAACCAACTGAGGAAAACATCAAGTTTCTTGTTCTTTTGGTTATGAGCAGCTAAGCTATCTTTATAACTCATTCCTCCACCAATATGAATTCAAGAAAGTCAACAAAAGTGAAGTGATCACATAGTGTCTGTATAGGAAAAATCCAGTGTGGCCAATACCACTTTAAGTATGACACAGAATCCGGCATTTGAATATAAACTTGATATAGCTGATAGCCTAAGTCATTCAAAACACCATTAAGATGTCAAAAGACAAACAAAATATACGTATGCAGCTAATAGTCAAACACTGAGCCCTTAGTACAAACATGAGCAACTCTTACAAAATAAAAGAACAAATAATTAATTCAGGAGAATGATGGAGATGAGATAATAACAGAAAGTTAGGAGGCAGTAGCTTGTATCTAGTAATCATACAAAACTGAGGCAGGTGCATCTATGTGAGTTCGAGTCCAGCCTGGTCTACAGAGCTAGTTCCAGGACAGGCTCCAAAGCAATACAGAGAGACCCTGTCTCAAAAAATAAACAACAAAAACTGATACCAAACAAATACCTTAATATCAAAGCACATACAGACTTAGGTAGGAAATTAGAAATTAGGTGGATCTATTGGGTTGTCAAAAATAAGAAAATTTCTAACGATGTTTGTATTTGTGAACAGGAGAATCATATTGTAAATGACATGTTCCACGGTGAACTAGTACCCCCTGAAATTGAAATTGCTTCTCCTGTTGGGTATTTTGTCACAGTGGTGAGAAAAGTAAATGGTAAGAATGGGAATTCGTGCTCATCCTTACTCCTCTGTATGGTGTATTATTGTTATGGTAAAGGCTGAAAACTAAGTGGACACCCCCAATTTCCCAGACAGATAGGGTTCTGGGTATGATTTGGCTCTAGCTTCAGTCCTTTACTTGTATAGGAGCTGTGATCATTGATGCACCACAAGTATCATAAATTGTGATGGAATGAAAATGATGGTAATGGACATAACTGTGGTGGACAGATGAGGGGCTGGCTGACTTCCTAGGAAGTAACAGGAAGGGTGCTAGGTATCCTATCCATATCCATTTGGTTGATTGGGAAACTGATAATGATATCAGCTGTTTCTCTCTTCGATCAGTAGGTCTCTATATGGCATTATTCTGTAATCTATAACATTTGGAAAAAGTAACTGGTAACTGGTGATTTTAAAGATGTTTATTGATCCCAGGAAGTTCATCTTGAAAAAAAATCTTGGATTTAAGGATTTACTATCAAGCCAAAATAATGTTAGCTAAGTGTGTTGGAAACTTTTAAATTTCTTGTTTCTCACCAGTGATGTGAGAAAAGAAAAGAAAAACAAGACACTATTCCCTTCTGAAACTTTTCCTTAAAGAATAATAATTTCTCCTCCTTGACTATGGAGTTTTGGAACTACTGGTATGTCTTCCAGTCACAAAGGCTCTCATTTTGATGGGAGAGGCAGAAAGACCAAACTGCCCATGTTCCTACAGTTAGAGTTCTTTTGTGGAATCAGAACCAAAGAAAATGATATACATGGTTATGTTTTTCAACTTTCTCAATAGTGGGAGTAATTGGTGTTATTATAGATGCCCAGAAGTTAATGAATTGCCAGTAATAAATGACTTGGAGCATTAGGCTACATTCTCGAGGGATTGTGTGGTGAGGAGCTACATGTTGAATGGGGTAAAGCTGCCCACTGTATTATTCTGGATTCCTTCCCTTGAGAAACAGCATATTTCCTTATTATTTAAGATGATTAGAGGTGAAGTTTTCTCTAACTTGCAGCTGAAAGCAATTTAAAGTATACACATTAGTATGAAATGGTGCAAATTTCAGTTTAGCTTGCAGCTTGCTCACTGATAGACATGGGCAAGAACTGTAGAGTCATTAAGTGCTTACAGGCAGAAATAAGTTTGCTTTCTGGAAATAACTTTAGAAGAGTTAATAAATGGTTTTGGTTTTATTAAGGCCTTGGATTTTTGAATGCTTTATCATTTGGAAAATCAAGTAGGCCTTAAACCTACTTAAGACAAACATTTGACATTTAGTTATTTAATATCTACCAGTGACGGTAATATGGCTCCCCAAATTGCTGCTTGTTGACAGCAAAGTGTCAACATAGTGTACTACTTTTGCAATGGTGACAGTCATTTAGAAACTTAAAATACATGGCTGACAATGTGTATCAAGCATAGGGCAGTTCTTTTCAGGTGTCCTGTGCCTTTGGAGTAAAGACAAGGGCAGAATTCTCTCAGCAGTGTTTATTAGGAGCCATGTTATTGTGACACATGACAAATGGTTCCTTATGATCTGGCTCCAGGGGTAGGCTGAGAAGGTAAGGGATTTGGGTATTTTTTAGAAGATATATTTAAATAGAGATTACTGAAGGGCTTATGTACTTCATCCCATATACCAACAATTTATTGCCAAGAGTAGTGATGCTTCATTTCCATGCATAATGCAAGTGAAAAGGCTGAACAGATGGAAATGGAAGGCCACATATACCTTAACCTATCCCTTCTATTCTCAGCATATCAATGCTATGGCAATAGCCTTCAGAGAACATGCAAGGCCATAGGTAATAAGTAAAACTAGGTATTAAAAACAAACTAAACATACTCATGCACTTATGTGTCTATGCAATGCAAACACCACTTTACTCTCAACTTGACTACAATATGAACCTGTTCACATCTAAACAAAATTAGCATAGTTTCAGTGACATCATTAGAGAATTATGGGATTATGACTGAGAATCTGATGATATTTGACACAGATGGCTCAGCATCACAGCCAACCATCTCTGTAGTGTTAATGACCTCTCCACCAGGAAGTTTGGATTTAAAAAAAAAATTCATTGGATTTTTGGCTTACTGCTGCTACTGATTATGAAGATGAGAGACAATGAATTGTTTCTTGCTTAAGTTTGGTTTTCTTGGGTATTTGTTATAGTGATAGAAAGCCTGACAAATATACCCTCTCAAAAACCTACTTTCTCATTTGTAAGACAAGGTCAGTGGCAAAATTATGCATCTGCTTAATATACATTTTAGAATGCCTAATAACCTTAGGCACTGTGTCTAGTAGCAGGCATCATGCAAGGTGCCTTCCTATACAACAGTTTTTGAAGATGGGATGATGTAGCATGTACTAGGTACCTAATGTAATCCCTGTACCAGAAGCAGCCACCCAGTAAGAGCTGTTAAGTGCACATTATTGGTAAAATCAGAGCCTGTGCTATGGAGTGAATGCCTAGAACTGGGCCCCAAGAGGCCTTATGACAGCTAAGGGGACAGGCTCCCTAGGTTACCCTCTGCTTTTCTCAGGGCTTTATTCAACCTTGTGCTAAAGACTCTACAGTGATCTGAGTAAACAAAATGGGGGGGGGGGTAAAAGGCACTCACAAGATACTTAAGATTTTGGTGACATAAATGTTATTTGCTCATATGTAAAATGTGCAATGAAATATATAGAATAATGAGCAAGCTAGTGAAGTTGCAGAACAAGATGGGCACATCTTAACCAGAACTGCTGAGTTAGTCATGCTTATTTCTCTCTATTTAAACCTAAACTTCATGACAGTAATCTGAAGATAGACTTTGGGAGGGGTTATTCCTTGTGGTCTCAGACACAGGAAAATATACTCATTATCATTAGTCATTTAAACCTGAAAACAGTATTTAAAATCATCATTAGATACCAATTAGAGTAGACAAAATGAAAAATACCCATCAACTACATTTCTGGAAAGGATATATATATATATATATATATATATATATGTATGTATGTATGTATGTATGTATGTTTGTATGTATATGTGTGTGTATGTGTGTGCATGTGTGAAGTCTCATACAATGCATTGTTAAGAAGCAAATGGGAGAATTAGACTGTAGAAAATTTTGCTTAGATTCATAGTACATGTATTTACCAAAGTCTTCAGTTTTTCTTGTCTGTATTTACAAGAAGTAAAAATGTGTATTATCCACTTTTAAAAAAATGGACTGTTGATATATTTATTAGCATAGATATCTCAACTGAGATGTGCTAAATGCAAAAGGACATGCCAAACATAGACACTTCATTTCTTAGTCTTTGTTCAATTTCTCCGTAATAAACCTGGTAGAACAATGGGAAGGTGTGATGGACTTTAGCCAAAAGGAAAACTAGACTGCTATGAAAACACAGGAGGCTTTCCCTAGGGTATTGGCAGGAACTTTAGGGAAGACCAAGAATGATTCCAAATGGGGAAATGTGAATTCCAAGATAATGGCTAAAAACAGCTGGAAAGCATCTGGGAAAGCAGGGCATCATCGGTTCACCATGTTCAAAAAGCGGATCCAGCAGGGCATTCAGTGGTCCTGAGCTGAGAGTGACTTACCTAGAGTCAGGTTCACAAACATACCACATGCTAGACAATATCTCATAAAATTGAAATTCCAGAGTGAATTAAAATGCTTATGCATATATCCTCCATAGCAGGAAATAAAATAACCTGAAAGTGTTTCCAATATTTTTCTGTGTAAGGATGGCTTTAAATCTGGGGCAGGGATGACTCTTCATCTCCAATAAGGAATAGAGTTGTCAATGCTAAGTCCACTCCATCTGAGAGCTTTTCCATGGGTCACATGGGAGTCGTAAACATGTCCATTCCATCCCATCCCCTTCCTTTACAGTGTCCAAGTGAAGCGTCTTTGTCTGTGAGGACATCTTACTATAAGTTTAATGAAACCATGTTCTTCCAAAACTCCTGTGGTGAATTCATGATTCCAATGCCATAGAATTCTACCTTATTGACAAATGGAGTCCTTGCAGTTTGTCAAATGCTTCTAAATCTCCCTTTTATATTCTGAGGCTACCAAGATTATATCCTTACAAATTGGTAACAGTGCAAGGTGAGGGCCTTCCTTGATGGCTATGAATATAAAGTTCTTTAAAGAAGATATTAAAATGACTAAGAACTATCTAATGATGTGTTCAGAATCCTTAAAATTAGAGAAGTGAAATTAAAACTGCTTTTAGTTTCCAGGTTACCCTAGTTAGAATGACTACAAAGAACAACAGCAATCAACAACAGATGCTGGTTAGGATGTGGAGAAAGGGGTAACCTTACACACTACTTGAATCACCAAGTGGTAGGGTCATTACAGAAATCAATGTGGATAATTACCAAAATATGAAAGTACATCTATTATATGATCCAACAACACTACTCTTAATATACATTCTATGGCCCTGATACCCTACTTGACAAAAACTTGCTCAGTCACATTTTATTGCCACTGTACTCACAACAACTTGGAAATGATGAATGATAGTGAAAATGGGACATATATACACAATAGGATTTTATCCAGCTATTTAGAAAAAAAGTGAAATTTGCAAGCAAGAGGAAGGAACTAGCCACAGGATATTGAGTGAGATATTCCAGACCCAGATAGACAGATAATGTAGTCTCTGCCTTCTTTATGAATCCTTGCTCTGAATCCTTAGATGTGCGTGTGTCAGCCAGAGCAACCACATAAACCAAAGTAAGTGAAAATGGACCATGTTGAGGAAGACTGGTGGTTCCACTGAGGACACTCATGCTAATTCAGGCTCCTTACTAGCAAAATTCCTCAAACATTTGCAATTGGTTCAGCATGAGTGTTGTTTCAGAGAAAGATCATAAACCGAAGCATGAGCCAAGATGTTCAAAAGTAGGCGATATTAAGAGAAACCACACATAAACTTAAGCAACTTTCACTTAAGTATTTACTTTAAAAAGCTAAGTAACAGATGTGGACAAGTAGGAAGGGATGGGGTGAACAACTCATGCCATGTGCCTTCTGTTCAGCGATTGGCCAGTTTCTTATTGTGTTGACCTCTACTAGGAATCCGAGGGTGTTTCCTGAACTTTATGATATGGTAGCTGGTGTGTGCAAAGCTGCACACAGGTTTGCAGCAATTCAGAGGTTACCAATGATGTGACTGAAGCTGGGCTTCCCCATTAAGGGGAATCTTGGGAGCTCACAGTCCATTGATTGGCTCCCACACTGTCTTCTGAATGACAACAGCCAATGGTGCATTTGTGACTAAGTCACTGTCCACATTGTATTTCTCTTTTGGAGGTTGGTGTGAATGCAAAATGTCTCCCATAGACCCATACTTTGTCCTTAGCTTGTGTCAGTGTTAGGAGAGCCTTAAGGTATTTGGGAAGTGGAAGTCCCATGAGGAAAAGTAGGTCACTGTGGGAACACCTTGAGATTGTATAATCCTATTCTAGTTCCTATTCATCCTCTGATTCTTTAATGCAGATGTAAAAGGATCAGACAGCCTTCCTTCCCTGCTGCTATGTCTTTCCTGGAACCATGGATTATTATGCCTTCTTTGAAATCTAAGTTAAAACATACTCTTCTTAAGTTACCTTTGCCAGACTATTTTATCATAACAACAGGAAAAGAAACTAAGACAAATTCATATCATGTATAGTCCTTTTGAATGAAACAGATATGCATACATGAAATTGGAGTGTGTGTGTGGTGTGTGTGTGTGTGTGTGTGTGTGTGTGTGTGTGTGAGTAGATTTATATTAGTGAAGCATGTATTTATAAGTACAAGTACATACTGGGCACAGATGGGAACTTATTGATAACTGTTAAGCTAAGCAAACAGGTTTTTATTTGCACCCATTGTAATTTTGGATTGCAGCTACTAGGTGAGGAGGGGGATGATAGCAAAATGAAATAGGACAATTAATGGCAATTTAGTGTCCTCAATGGGAATCCTGGGACAAAAAAAAAAAAAGAATATCAGAGGGAAACTAGCAAAATATTGATACACTATAGATACTAGTTCATAATGGTGTACCAATATTATTCATTAATTGTCACAAATGTAACCCCAACAGTATACAATGTTATAATAGGGAACACTGGGCATAACTGTTCACTATGTGTAAGGTGTTTTTATGTATTTAGGAATGCACACATATGCAAGTACACTTGAGTGGGTGTGGTCAAGTGTGTGTATATGTGTGTGTGTATGTGTGTGTATGTGTGTGTGTGTATATATGTATATATATATACACACACACACACACACATATATATATATATATATATATACACATATATATAAACATTCAGAAAAAAAAGGAAGCCATTAATTTGAAAGAGAGGAGTTGGGGGAAAATGAGGGAGTTTGGATGGAGGACAGGGAAGTGGGAAATGATATAATTAGGATATCAGAAAAAGTATGTTTAAAACAATCTATCAGAAGCTATTCTTCACGAAATTTCATTCATATACCCAGATGATCCATGCAACATTCTGCCCACTGACTAAAGTCCTAAGTTTTGTAGACTCTGATTAAAAAGTGGCAAGAAGAGATATCCTGGGTCCTACAGAACAGTAACAACAGCATTGGAAGTGACACCATCCACATGCAGCCAGGATTTATTAGTGATTTGATGTACCTTGTTATGTGTTGTTGGTGATATACAGGAGAACCATAATGTCCCAGTGATAAGCCGGCAACAGAATTTGAGATAGCAAAATTATTGTTCCAGATAGGTCATTTGCCTTCATTTTTAACAGTGACTGCACTGGTTTGGGGAATGAAGAATTGTTTTTCTCCCATGAAAGCCTCATGTTCACATCATGGTTCTCAGACCTCTTTCCTCAACTTCCATTCTTCCTCTTCCCCTCTGCTTGACTCTTCCATCAATATTTTTTGAGCCTTTGCTCTGTTCCACTATATCAGCAGTCCCAAGAAACCTGCCATATAGAAATAGATTTTTGTGAATTAACTCTGCAAAGATAAATAGGGGAATCTCTTTCAGAAAAAAATTATAAATATGTCCTTTTAAAAATTCACTTTTCAATGGATGTAGGTTGAGGTAGGCCAGTAAACTTCAACTGTCACAGAGAAAGCCCAGTGTCCATAATGTCCATGTTGGCATGACCAGCCCCTGGAATAAATCCTTTCTCATGGCTTCTGTTTTTCACGTGCCTATGGGATGGTGGTGCTTCCAGCCTAATCTCTGAGGTTGTAAGTGCCTGTGGCCCTTTAAGAAACTTTGTTACATGTGATATTTAAAGCCTTCTAATTCTCCCAGGACTGGCCAAGGAAGGTTTTTCTTGTTTTTCCAAGCTGCCCTGCAGAACATATTATAATGTCCAGAAATGATGTTTAAAGTTTCAATAGCTTCTGGTTCTCTGGGCCACATCACCTTGCAGTTGCCCTCAAATTGTTTCTGCATCACGTTTCCTCTGGCACGAAGCAGGAGCCCTCGGTTCACATTACGCCTTACAATGCGCAGCGCTCTCACCCGGCTGCAGAGGAGCTCTTATGTCAGAATGAAAAATGATAAAGCATAAATGAAATAGCAACCACATGTGCTCAGCAGTGTGGCCCTGGTCTGCGTGGCTTTTCAAAGCAGAGAATAAGCCATCTTTGCAGCTGTTTGGAACAGAGATGTGGTCGGCTGGAAGGAAAGCTCTGTCTTCCAGGTCCATAACATGCAGGGATCTGGACATGAGGACCAATGCTTTGCCGATCAGTCTCACACTAGAAATAATCACTGTATGCATCCGCAAGTACAGTAAGTGAGGAAAAGGAAGATGGAGGTTAGGCAGGACAGCAAACAAGACTTAAGTCTCTATGCCCAGTTGATTCAGTGTCAGAATGTCAAAAATGCTGCTTCTTTGTTCCTAGCACTTTGTCCTCAACCAGATTACTACTCATCATTTTGATCATGTTCTTACCAGAGGTCTCATTGCCTTAAAATCTTCTCTCCATTATGCTGGTTAAATGTGAGTTTGTTTAAATTCCTTCATGATAGAGCCCTTATCACAACTTCCATTTTCCTTTGAGATTGTACCTCCCATCACGTGAGACAATCTCAAGGCTTACTCATCTTTCTTGAGAACCACTAACAGTTGCAACTACATTCATGCTAGGCTCCTGGGTAGTCACCCACACTCATGACTGATCGTCTGCCGGTGAAGTTCTCCTCTCACACTGACAGACTGGAGACTTGGTAGTCATTCTTCAGCACTCAATTGAGTCATTTACTCTTGTGTGATGTCTACCTGTAATGATTCTAGGGTCTCTTAGTAGTTTCTGCCATAGACATCTGGAGACACATTTATTAGATAATTTATAAGAATTTTAGATCATAAACTTTTATTTACATGTAACTATTTTCCTTGCCTAACACTCTAGACAATTCAAACACAGATCTTTCTATACATTCTCAATAGTGGAGAATGGCAAGGGTCATTGTACACATCTATCCTGTCTATCCTGAACTCTGAGTTCAGCAAGGTCTCTGTAGTAGTTACAAATTAAACACTGTGAGACCCCCATGTACCATAGAAATTAGCTGACATTACAAATTCAGATCTACCAACACCCAAACATTTGCAAGCATAGCTATATGCATGTACTTCTTCAAATCCTAGCTATGAAAATACTCTGTGTCCAAAAAGCTGAATGAATATATTCATAAATGAATGACACAGACAATAAATCAATGAAGAGTGTCAGCAGACACTAAGTCATATTTTAAATGCTTTTATAATAGGTTCCACTCATACAAGAATGATATTCTACTTACATACGAGAAGAATAAGTTGATATGGATAAGGAGAAACTAAAATTCACGTTATATCACTTACACACACCGCAATGGTTTAACAATTGTTTTGCCTAATTTCAATACATGCTAGAAATACTGGAAAACTGTGGTTATTGGAAAGGCAAAGCCAAATGTGAACCTTTTCTACCATGCACAAATTCTTGCTTTCTCCATGTTTAAGTGTTAGGCACCACTCCCAGCAGTATTTAATGTCCTTATGCTTAAAATACACACATCAAATTTCTTGGCACATGTTCCAGCATCTACTACTGATAAACTGGAGAATTAAATGAAACTGAGGTTGAAAATATTATCTTCTAATTACTAATAAACTAATTTCATTCTCCTTGAGTTTACTGTATCATCCACAGTAATGGTGGTCTCCATTCCCACTTCAAACACTAGACCTGCCACCAAAATCTGAGAAGGCACATTTTTTTCTTTGAAACTTAAAAATGTTCATTGAACAAAACAATCTGGTCTCTCGGTCTTGCCTGGGCTTCTAGAGTCAGTGGGCACTACTTGTTTTGATAATATCAGAATGATATTTCTCCCTCTACTTGCATTTGCAGCTTGAAGTAAAAATAACAGTTCTGCTAGACATAAATATTACCCCTCTGTAGAGAGAGCTCCTACTTTAGGTTCTTCTGTTTTTTTCATTAGGAATTCTTGGTCTGGAGTCTTTGGAGACTACAGCCTCTTCCCACACATGGGAGGGAACAGTGCATGCATACGGAGCAGGGGGTCTGTAGGCAGATGGGGAGGAAATGGAGGCACCATTTCATAATATTCTTATGGAGCCATGAGGCCCTGGAAATGCAAGGGAATAATATATATATATATATATATATATATATATATATATTGCAGTCACAGGGACTAATCTGCCTCACATGTAAGCCTATTTACCCTCAGAATTTAAGAGAAAGAGTGGAATAAAATATAGACATGCTATTTTGATTATTCATAGTGTTTTTTCCTTCGGAATTTTGATCATATTCACCCTTCTCCCAACTCCTCCCTATTGCATCTCACTTTCCTACCCAACTAACTTTTATCCTAACAAAATGAACCCATCAAGTACAATTAGTGATGCTCGGCAGATAGATGTGACTATACAGAGGAACTGACCCTCAGTCTTAAAATTCCCATGTGTGGTCTGTCTGTCCTGGTGAGGTACATATGTGACACAACTCGAGTGTTGCTCTGGTTTCCTGCTTATTGTAGTTTCTGTCAAAAGAAGTGATAAGAAACAGCTATAGCATAATGTAGAAGAGAGGTATTTTTATTGAATAGTAGAAGCAAGCACTTCCTAAGGGTGACAATAGGAAACAGTCAAAGGGACCATTGTGGAATGGAGCTTACTCTTAAGGGGAAGCATGGGCCTATGCAAGTGAGTCATTATGTCTGTACATGTCCACATTTTTAGTAGGCTTTATATATTCATCCATCTTTGCTCCATTCTTCTTTCCTTCCTTTTGTCCCCTCCCCTCCAATCATCTAGAGCAGACAATGTTTCAGAATGGTATTAACCTGGCCAAGTAATTGACAGACCAAAGGAGATTGTCTCTTTCAGGAATAGAAAATGTTAAAGACCAGTTCTTTTTAGAAAGCCTCCACACAAGCTGTAATCTTATATTGTTTAAGTAGTTATATATACATTGCATTCTTGACAATTCAGGATGTCCCCTGGGCCAGTGATTGACTCAGAACCACTCTTGCCCAATTAGCCATATAGTTTCAATACTTGCTACTGATAAAAGCTACTATGAAATGGAGCAGAAAGTAGAGTGGTGCCTACCCCTAATGACTTCCAAGTCAACTGATGTCTCTGGCATGACCAGAGGTTAGGTAAATGTTTTTTCTAAGAATATGTTGGGGCCATAACTTCCCAAGTCTGTGCAAAATATCCCCAATGCTGAGCAAATTCATTAATATGGATGACTCACATTTTAAAAACTTCTTCAATGTTTTTGTCATAGAAATTTTAGTCATACTCTATGTCTCTCATGCATTGCATGGACTGCTAGATGAAAGTATGGCATGGATTGCTCATAAGATTGTATCACAGGGCTTTTAATGATGTGTTTTGTGAGTCATCAAATTTTAGGTGCTGTGGATAAAAAGCAAGCATTACAGGAACGTCTACTTGATGCTCAATATGAAAGGGAAATTTCATAGAATTTATCAAGCAAGATGTCCTGAGAATAATTATATTTTATGAAAAATCAAGTAAAAAATGATTATCTTTAAATTATATGATACATAATTTTAAAGGACTTCCAAATTGTTAAGCATGGATACTTATGATGTTCTTTGAACCAAGTTAATAAGTGGATGATTAATATTTCTTTTTGTTTAGAGTTACTATGAAAAAATGTATTGAACCACAAAAAGATACTGTGGTTGAAGAACTGGGACCTCTTGTACTAGGCAAAACTGGTTGATGGTTCTTTAAAAGGGTGGACAAAGAAGACACTCCAAATGCTGTGAAGTACTAGAGAGAGATAAGTAGCATATTTTTCCATTCAAAATCACAATATATCAATTAATCTTATTTTTAGAACTGAGTAAATATTGAGTAAATAAGCCCATATTTACTGGTATATCTATATTTAATTATTATTATTTTTCTCAATACTGAGAGAGAACCATGTTCTGTTTCCCCCACAGTCAGGGCCTCAGGACTTAAAGTTGCAGCCTACTCCAAGCTTAGGAATGATCTCTTCAGCTTCACCTCCATCACCTAATGTATCCATAAACCATGAGCCTAAATGCTCAGGATGCTTGAGATTTTTCTGCTTCAATCAAGCATACCTATTTGCATAAAATATTTAGATATTACATTTCTAATGCTTTTAAAGAGCAAAGAAAAACATTGAGAGAAGTGTGTTTTCCTTAACCCCATTTGTTAAAAGAGAGAGAGAGAATGGGAAAGAAATGCATCATGTTTTACTTAAAGGGAAACAGCTTCAGGCAAACCTTGCTAAATATTTTAATGGTTTAAACATTCATTTTTAGCAAGTTTTCTTTAATTTTCCTAACTTTGTTCCTTTTGAACTGGCTCAACCTTCATGTTTAATCCTCAGAGCTTTCAAGGAACAGCTCACAGAAAGTTATATACACAAACACAGCAAACATTTCAAATAAAGCACAATGCATAAAACAGAGAACAGGGGAACTCTGACAACAGCTGCTAGATTTAACACTAATAGTTTTGAAAGATTTTGGCTGAAGGTTAAGAGAATCTTAGGACAATAAGCAGGCTTTGTATATAATGTCAACAGTCCTGTTGCAACATGTCGAGTTTTAATTTATTCTTTTTCATTTGTATAAGACAAATAATATAATTATGGATGTCTGGTTCATGACATTCAATTTTTTAAAAATTCTCCAAAATCAATCATGTTTTTAAAAAGAAATAACCTTTAGAAATCTCTGGCCTGCGTGTCTGATAATAGCTATGATCTGGCCTAAATGTGATAATATGGTTCAAGCCTTTATGCATTTATTTCATTCAAATGAATGTTTGGTGCACTGGTGTTTGGGCATATTTGTAAGAGGCTGAGTTTTCCACTCAATTTCCTTCTTCATAGAGGGTATTATGATTGGGAAAAGGTCTCTTGATTGGGAATTGGGTGTCCTGACCCACAACATGCATCAGGTATAGACAGAAATTTCCCCAGGCTCTTATTCGGTCCAGCAAAGATTCTAAAATCATCTTGGGTAATCAGAGTGGGTCTTATAAATATATGAACAAACAGCAGGAAATCACATTTGTGCATCCATACCACCTTGTACAGGATACCTTTTGGCAGTTTTGCTCCAAATGCCAGATAGGAAACCTGGTTATTGCATGGTAAGGCAACTAAAACAAGCATACAGCCAGATTGGTACACAGAGGAAAATGAAGTTGGAGTGTGGCTTTTAAAGGAGGAAGGGTTCTACAATTAGTAAACAAGAAAGATATCCTCTCAAGATGCAGAGATAAAATAAACATGGGTAGCAAGATGATAGTGTGGCTCACAGTGATACTGCCTTCCATGTGTTCTTATGTTCTTAAAGGGCAATAGGGATTTTCTACATTCAGCTAGGCACTACAACTCTTGCTGCACAATGTTCAAAATCTTCCTTCTATCTTGACACTCAGTACTACTCTCCTGAAAGAAATCTCCACGTTAAAAAAAAAATGAAATGGGTAATAATTTTTCTGAGTATACAAGAGAGATTGCAATGGGTAGCTCACTCATATTTTCTCACTGATTACCCTCACATGTCTTGTGAATATATTATCCTCAGTTTGCACATATACATATTGGATTAAGGAATTTCTACAAATAAATGGCAAATATAGTATTTATTCACATTCAGATCTTTCTCCGTGAAGGACCAAAAACAGTTCCCAATCTTTCTTTCCATCAAGAAAATGTTAGCAACTGGAAAAGGGGGATCCAACTGTTTGATGAGATATTCTGCATTCTCCTAGGAACTTGAAAGATTATCTTGTCATTATCTCTATTTGCTGGCATTTTCTGGAATGTGATCTAGGAGTATTTTTGTTATATTAACCTTGAAACATTAGCACACTTTACTTTCATAGGTAACTGTCAGTTAATTGAGCCTCCTTGGAACACATATAGGAACACATGTCCATACTTATATGGCCCTTACCATATTGTCATTAGAGATATGAGAGATATAACATATGAGATTCATGAGGACAGCAATCATTTGTTTAGTATTAGATGTACAATTTGTGCATGGGCTTGTAATCTAGAAACTGTCAGTGTAAATGTGTTGAATGAATGGAAGCCACAATTAGAAAGTCAACATCGCAGCTATTTATGTCATGGTGACTCATCAACCTGGGATGGTATTCCCTGTACTGCATGCAACTTCATGGACCATACACACATCTATGGAATTGTATTCTTACCACTGCTAAGACTCTGGTCTCTGACACTGTGGTCTCACTAGATCTTCAGCCTTATCTCAGTTTCCAAACAGATAATCCATATCCAGGATAAGTACAGGTATTATTATGAGACAACCTTTGTGCAGGTAAGATGTCTCTGCATTATATGATGTATGGCCCAGTAATGGAACAGCAACTGTCACCTTAGGACAATAAGTTTTATGTTCAGTTCTGTCGGTAACCCAATGTTGAACACACTTCCCTTGATGCCCAAGATCAGCCAGATGAAGAAAGTGGTTGGAAGATGTTTTCTATAGCCTTTCCTCACCCTAACATCTTGTGGTTTCATTGTGGTTTCAGTGAGTATCAGAAAATAGGAAGTTTCCATGCCTCTTAAACAATAGTCTGAAAACCCACAAGAAGACTAATACATTTCACCCTGAGAGTCAAACACTACTTGTACAAAGATATTTAAGTGTGTGGTCATTCAGGGAACATACCATTGAAGAGAGAGAGAGAGAGAGAGAGAGAGAGAGAGACAGAGAGACAGAGAGAGACAGAAACACAGAGACTGCTCATCTCATGAAACACTAAGATATTTAAGTGTGTGGTTGTCCATGGCACATGTCCTTGCAGAGAGAGAAAACGAGAGACTCATCATATTGGCTGAGGTGTAAATGGACAACTATTATGAGATCCAGATCCAGGATGAGAATGTGGGAATTGTCAATGGTTTCCTGACATCAACTAAAAAGGCATAGGCCAAATTCAAAGAATTCTTGTAGACCTTCTTTGGGTAGCTTCTGACCCAATCACTCCAGACTCTGGGAAACTTGCTATGTTTCATGCAATCAGGCAACTTATTCCCCAAAGCTTTCAAACATGTCAGTTTCCCAAATGTCTCCCACCAAAACGAGAATCACTGAAATTGTATGAAATGTTCAGGAGCCTATTACTTGATGTGGAACATCAATGACTGGTGGAGTCCTAGCAATTTAGATGCCTTATAAAAGTACACATGGTCAAAAAGAAAATAACTCATGCTGAATATTTATTCAAAAGCCTTCTCAAGGATCTATACCATTTAGGCATTTGTTGCTTTAGGGATAGTTGCTGTGCAATGTCAAATGCTCTATCCTGTAGCTGTCTTTCCGATTTTCACAGCCAGGGCTGTTTACAAAGACAGAAGGACATGATGAGGGAATATGGGAATCTCATCTCAGTCAAGGATCTATACTTATTTTCTCTACTTCTTAATCATAATACTTAATTTTATTCCTTTCTTCTTTATGTGTTTATAATTTTTATATATTATATAAGTTCTTATCAAATTATATGCTTTTCTATTATGGGTGTCTTCTATGGCTTAGGTATAGTTTTTAATTGGAAAGGTTTTGTGGGTTGGAAGCCTGGTCTCTAGGGCACTGGTGGAACTTTAAGATACAGAAGATCTTTAGATATTTGAGAGCATTGTCCTCAAGAAATAATTAAGGGAGTTCCCAAGAAATCCAGTATTGTTTCTAGAAAGATGATTGATGTAGTAACTGGAGAGAGGAGATAGGAGCTCTCTTGCTTCCTGTCTTGCTCCTATGTACTTTTGTGCTCCTGTTATCTGCCATGATGTGACTCAGTAAAGAGATAGATCACACTAGAACTCAACCCATTAAGGCACCAAGCCCTTGAATCTCCAGTCTTACAAGTTACATAAACCTTTTATTTTTCATATGTTGCTTGCTTCAGCTATTTCATGATAATGAGGAAAAACAAAATAATCTAATTGCATGCTTCCATTGGATTAAAAACCACTCAGGCCAGAAGCAAAACACTAAAAATACAGAAAAGTATTTGATTGATGCAAAACTAAACATCATATCTCATTTTTTATGGGTGATATGATAGAGTGACCATCAATGTAAACATTTAATATATGAGACTGCAATTCTGATGCAGATAGGAATAAGAATATGTTTGAATGAGAGAAAAGGGATTCATACATGCTTGCAAGCATTAAATAGAAGTATGCCAAGTATAGTTGCAAAGGATTTTGGTGCATGTCAAATTGTAAGTGTTTTAGTTCCAATGGACAAAATTCCTTGAGTGACTGGCTTCTTCTCATTTTCAAATTTTACCATATGCTGGCAATTACATTCTTTGGAATGATTTAAATGTATGAAGAAACACTTGAGAACTCCACTAGAAAACAATGTGTGAGAGCATGAAAATATTGTGGCAATTCACAAAGGTTCTAAGGGATTAAAATAGCTCGAAGACTGTTGTTGACACCGATTTCCTGTTGGAAGCTTGGCCTCATACTTCTCCTTATGCGGTAGGCAGATTTTCCTGTCTAAAATCCTGCTGATGCCAGCATGGTGACTTGAGATCACGCCTCCTCTCTGCTGCATGTTTTTGCAGCGTTGCTTTTTTTCACACATGCTGATACAACTGGTCAGTAATGTGCTGGAGTGAAGTCACAAAATGTAGGTGCAGATTTGTTTTAACATATGTTCATTGTAAACTCAGATGAAAGTACCCAGAATCAGTGTGAGAGATGTAGTAACTGGGCACCTCAACTCATCTAGGTTGTTGGTTCTGTGCCCTCTCCCAGCATCAGCTGTGTGGAGTCGACTGTATCCTTATCAAGGTCTCTGTTATGTAAGGATGTGGTTGCAGCTTGAACATGTATGTGGAGGATAAGGACTACTCTGCTAAGGAGTCAGAAATAGAGGGATTTTCTTCTACTCAATCCATTTAAGAGAATCCTGGGGAAACTCTCATCACTTTGGCTTGATGATTTCTTACTCTCATTATGACTGTTTAGTTTTCTGAATTAATCAGTGAATTAATACTATGAATTAATGCTATGTTTTGGGAAAGTAGTATGCAGAAACTCTTGGAGCACTATGACCAAAACAACTTGGGGAGGAAAGGGTTTGTTCTGTTTATACTTCCACAATGCAATTCATCATTAGAGGAAATCAGGGCAGGAACACAAGCAAGTCAGAGAACTGGAGGCAGTTGTTGATGGAGAACCCATTTAGGAGTGCTGCTTACTGGCTTGCTTAGCTTCCCTTACCATCAAACCCAGTACCACCTGCTCAGGGATGGCACCACCCATAATGGGTTGGACTCTCCTACTTCAATCATGAAGAAAATGCCTTACAGCCTGATCTTATGGAGGCTTGTTTTTCCAGTTGAGGCTGATCCCCTATGAAATCTCTAGCTTGTATCAAGTTGACATAAAACTAGCTCATACACCACTTTCAAAATACTTTACTTTCAAAGTAAAGGTATTAGGTATATAGAAACAACAAACTCATCTCATAAACAATGCTTTCAGCTTTGTAACAGACTTTAGATTGCTTTGGAGAAATATATTAAAGGGTTTTATTAGAGTGGCCTAAAGACTGCAGCCCAATTAGTTCAACAGGGGATGTCACCAGATTGAAAATCCAATTATCTAGTAGTTGTTCAGTCCATGAAGCTAGATGGCTCAGCTGGTCTTCAGTCTACACTGGAATCCTGAAGAAGTAGGTTCTAACACCAGTGAATGAATGCCTTAGCAGTAGGATAGATGATCTTTCCAGTGAAAATGAGGGTAAGCAAGCAAAAAAGCTTCCTTGTCCTTTTGTGTAAGCTGCCACCCAAGACATGGCCAGGATTTAGGGCAGTTTTTCCCATTTCAAGTGGTCCAGTCCCAGCTATACCTAGCTACATGGGATGTAGTTGATTCCAGATGTAGTCAAATTGACATTCAAGATTAGCCACCACACTAGCAAAATAATGAAGAGACAAAGGTAAAGATAAGAAAGCATTTGAAAAATGGTGCTTCATTTTATAGGTCAATATGTGAACCATAGTTAAAAAAAGTAAAAAGAATAAGAAACTGATGTATATTTTAAAACTTGAAGAAGTATTAATAAATTTCTTATTATAAATGTAACCAAGACACCATAAATAATGTTTATAAACTATACTAAGAATTCATGCTCAAGCACAATAACTAGGTTCATCTAATATTAATGTTTGACACAGAAATATCAAACTGCATATACAGCCAAGAAAATAATAAAAGATTTAATTCCATCAATGATAGAATTGACATTAAGTATCATGGATATGGTCCAGTGGTAGAAAGTTTATCTAGCATGTACAAGGTCCAAACTTGACAAACTGATGTTAAAATATATTATTGAGATTAGTCAGCTAATGAATATATTTTGAACTATCATTTAATGGATGCAACATTGTTAATGAAAACTTAGTTATTAGAAATGTGTTACTGACAAAGCAAATCTGCCAAACATTATTACTTAGAAATCTGCAAAAGAATAGTCATGTGATGGAGAATGTGTCAGACGTTTAAAAATAAAGTTTAGATGAATGTAGAACAATTTATATAGCTTGGGAAGATAGAGGTACAAGGTAAAGTTAGAATTGTCTAGTGTGTACTGTATGTATGTACTGAAATATCAGAATAAACCCCATTAATATGAATAATTAGTAAAGTTCAATAAAAGTCAAATAATTGTAATTGTTAAATGTCTCAGCTTCAATCAAAAATTGAGATAGCCTACAATGTTAAAATAACCTGCACATGAATTTTCTAATACTTGGCATGCAGTGATGTATTTAAAAATAGCTTAATTGCTGGGTTTAAAAATCATCCTGAAGACTGTTTCATAAATTTGTTTGGTCCTACTTGTAGTGAAGTAATTTATCATCTTCACATTTGTGGACAAGGATTTAAGAGGGCAGGGAGAACAGTCTCTAGCCAGAAGCAGGAAGAAATGTTAGTCTGCAGAAGGGATAACTCAGGTGATGGGAAAGTGGAAATTTTCAAAAGACAGAATTAATAATAGAAAGAGTATGTGTCATTCTGAATATGGAAATTATTTGATGGCTATCCCTGAGCTCCATAAGTTTGCAACATAAAGCATGAATATCATGCAGGAGGAGGAAAGCCTCATAATAAATTCACCTATATTTTGTTTATTATTGATAGTTGAATTTGAGCAGAATGCTACACTGGAATCTCAATTTCTTTATCAGTAAAAAAGGAAAAATAATGTCTTAAAAGTAACACTAGAATTACATGCATGAGAGAACCTCACACAGGGCTTCTTTGCCTTTTGTAATTGAATAGAAAATATATTTTGGCCTATGGAAATAAGCCATCTGGATTGAATGCATACAGTCTCATACCAAGATCACTAAAGAGACAAAAACTAAAAGTTCAGGGTTAACAGAAAAATGATAGCTTGATTAAATAGCACAGACCTTACCTTTAGTTTGTTCGATAAATGACTATTTTGCATTAAACAAAAAAGCAGAAACAAAGGAATCCATCCATACTCGATAAATTGAATTGCATGAATACAAATGACTCAATTGCTCTCCTTTATTATGTCATGGTACACACAGCTCTGCTTCCACGTGTAGTTACAAAATTGTTCTGAGGTTCAGAGGACTTCATTGGTTGTATATTTTTTGGCTCACATGAAACCGAAGGTAATGAGCTTTAACACTACAAAGGCTCTGGAATGCTTTAAAAAACATTTGCTTCCCACAAGACAAATTAGCTGAACCAAGCAATAAAATGTGACATTAAGCATTCAATACTCCCATTTTTATGTAGTCTCAGGTCAGCAAAAAATGACCCCATTGGGGGCATTTCTCTAATGCTCTTGTTCAGAGTTCTACTAAAACCCTGCCTCTATGAAGCTAATCAATAGTTATTTATGCCCTGCAGACCTCCAAAGAAAGCCTACCTCATAAATTGCACTGAAGGCATTTTGGGAGCTTCTGGACCTAATGTAGTTTATAAGGACCTTCTGTCCAATGGACCACCCTGCATGCACACATGTCTAGGTATGTATCCATGTTTTATGTAGTTTGTCACTTTTACTTTTTCAAATTATAGCCTAAAACTCATAGGACAATTTCATGTTAGGTGAAATTCTATTGTTTTGACATTATTAGCCAATGTTTTTTTTTTAGGCTGCTTATTTGTTAAGTGTCCTATTTTTAGAGTATCATGTTTTAATCTGGAGAATTTATCTAGATAAACTCTCATGGGAATCTAAGAAAACAGAAGCCAAGAGAGTCAATAAAAATGTCTGAGCAAGGTCTTAGTCAAATTTCTGATACTGTATCATAACACTCTGGATAAGGGAAGTTAGAAAACAATATGAGTTTGTTTGCTTCACCGTTTTTGGAGGCTGAAGAATCTAAGATCATGATTCTAGCTTTTCCTGAGGACTTTCTGACTATGGATAGCATGGTAGAAGGGCATCATGTGATGAAATGACATGTGAACTCAACATCTCTGTTCTTGCTAGGTTGGCATTAGTCCATTAATGAATGCAGCATTCTCATGACTTTGGCATTTTATAATCTCCTGACCTCTGAGTACATTTGCAGTAGCAATTAAATTTCAATATGACCTTATGAGACAGTCAAGTCATAGCAACCATTTTTACATTGAGGTGTTGTCACGTGTAGTATGAAGAGGTAGAACAGTTGAGTAGAGAACCATGAGCAACCATTCACGAAGCAGACATTCCTTTCTTTTTACAATTCATAAAAATTACTAAGTAACATTAAATTCACAAGCTAAACTGGGTTCATTACCACACTTTTCCAAGTAGTCCTAATTTCCCTTGACAGCAGGCCATTGATGAACACAGATTCTTTTTTTCTAACCTTAAATACTATGATAAACTCTCAGATTAAACAGTTATACTTTACCTAGAAATTCTATTTTGTCTATAGATTCACATTCACAGACTGGCTACACATGAGTTAAAGAGACATCAGGATTCATATAGAGCTCACAGAGGCCTTATAGATGGAGAGCTGGTACAGATGCAAAAAGCCACTGACCAGATCCATTTAAATGTTTAAGAAGCCAATAGGAATATTTCAGAAAGTAAGCATAGGAGATCAGCTGGACCCCAGAGTTAAGACATAGGATTTCAAGACAAGACCTGACTGAGGAGGAAATAGATACTGATGCTTGAAGGTGAAGTAAGGTAGTGGAGACCCAGCTTAGCTGCAGCCCTGAGGACAATAGGGAGTTCTGCATCAGTTCTTGGATAAACAGAAAACAGACAGATGACACATTAATGGGTTCATCATAACAGTGTTAACAGTCCTTCAGCTCTTTGGGTCTAGATAGAGATGTTGCAACTTTTCTCAGGCTGGCATATTTAGTAAAGTTTCTGGGCTATTTTATTCATTGGTTTGGTTTGTTTCGTGATGTGATGTTTTTGTCCTTTAAGTGGTGTGAATGTGCCCATACCAATATGGTTTGATAAGTTTATAGGTGGCACCTTTATACTTTTCAGAGTGAGTTCTTTATTAGTCTATGTTTCAAAACAACATAGAGCAAAGCCCAGCACAGCCCATCAAGGACAGAAGGAAGAGGTGCATTCTCCATGTCTCTGGGAGGCTGTTAGATGGAAGTAACTCTCCGAAAAACATAGAGCAAAGCCCAGCATAGCCTATTAAGGACAGGAGGAAGAGGTGCATTCTCCATGTCTCTGGGTGGCTGTTAAATGGAAGTAACTCTCCAGTCATTAGATAAGAAGTAACAAGATTAGCATGTGGATGAAAGTTCAACAATAATATTTTAAAGTAGAATTAACAATCTCAACAGAAAGTAGAAAGAAAGCCAAGCAGTGATGTTTCAGGACCTCTCAGCTCTGGAATAAAATGTCTTGTGGATGTTTTTCAGTTGCTTCTTTCTTTTGTTTTTGTTTTCTATTTCAAGAGAAAGGAATGATATGTTGGGTGGGTAGAGAGTGAGGGAAAATTTGGAAAGAGCTGAGGAATAAGAAAAGGCTATGATAAAATAGAACTGCAAAACAAATTTCAAAGATTGAAATTTAGTCTTTGTTAAGTAGATAGTATTAAATGGAATTAAAGACTGAACAAGGAGGAAATTAGCAAAAGGCCAGTGAAGTTTCAGGAGATTAAGAACTATAATAGGATAGAGGAGATCACGAATGAGCAGGCTTCTTATCTGCGGTTCTGGATTGTTTGGCTATGAATGTCGTGGAGTTCTGACTTTGGAGCTTTCAGCTGTCTTCTAAGTCAGGGCACCTTTAAAGGCCCAATATCATCCTATTGTTCTCTTTGCTCAAAATCTTTAGGTCTGACTCAGCTTACAACAATCTTCAATGGAAAATCAATGCCTCAATTGATTGACCAGCCAAAACTTGGCCTTTTCTAGTCCATACTTGGAGAAAGTTGGGAGGAAAGAACTCTCTCTTTTTTAGCCTAATCTAGAAGAAGAGGCAAGCTCACAGGAAAAACAGGAGTCTGTCTGTAGTCACTCTGGTTGACTGAAAAACAAAATGCTGTGGATAGGCAATGTGTGTGTGTCCATAACAAACACATTTTAGTGAGTTTCAGCAGGCAAAGAAGACTTTGAAAAGACAACTGTTTGAAGCAGGGTTAAGTGAATCTAGTTAGGTTTCAAACTTGTTTAGTTGACAAAGTATTTCATGATTCTATACCTGTTGTGAACTACTTATAGGATGCTGATATATGTGAATGCATAACATATGTTATATTAGAATATATATTAGAAAAATGTATGTATACTTGTTATATTATCTTACTGGAATATTAATAGAATATTCTGCATTTATAACAAAACATACATAAATAAATGTAAAACAATAATTATTTATGAGTACCAGCCATTTAAGGACAGCACAATTAAAACCATTGTTAATTTTCTGAAACACAGTGATTTAAAAACAAGGATTAAGGCCAGTACTGACATTTAGTGTACCTTTGCACATAAAATAATATTCAATGACTTTGCTAAAGCAAGCAACTTTGGAAGAGAATAAAAATATATCAAATGCATCTTTATTTCACAATTCCTTCCCTGAGAATATAAATGTGAGGCTAGAGTAATTGTATTTGAGTTGACCAAATGCAGATATAATTTTTATGTCCTGCTAAGTTAAGTGTGCTCTCTCACCCCTATCAAGAAGAAGAGTATTGTCTCAATTCCACAAGGAGCCCATGTTGAAAGGTAATAACCTACTTCCTCATCCTAATAATTTCTATATATTTGAAAGTCATCCAGCTGACATACATGGAAAGTGGGGGTGATTTTTGAGATAGGTGTCAAAGCTTTGAGAACTTGTGCAAACATACTCATCTATTTTAAAAACTAGAAGTTACCTTGCCATGACTTTTGTTGTCACATGTTTTACTATGTAATATATGTTACTTAGTTAGCCTTCTGATGCTGTAGTCAACAATATTCTAGGCCTTACTGTGATTCATTTCATTGCCTTCCTCATTCAGTTTCCCTCATGTCTACACCCCTGCCCACCCACGGTCACACAGTGTATCAGGCTCCAAAAATGTTTGCTGAGTTGGTCTAGTGAAGACTTACCCAACCTCAAATTACTCCAATTGTATTAACATGACTACTTCCAGTATGTTTTCTGCATATAACAATTCATAGGAAATGGCATGGGCTGAGTGTTTGTGTCTTTCAAAAATAGAAAGGCTGGCTCTATACCTCCAGGTAATGACTTTAAGAAGTGGGGATCACTGAAGTACAGCTCTCATGAGTGGAATTAGGTCTTTATAAAAGAAAAGCTTCACCCTTTTAGCATGTAAGAAGGTAGTTAGATGGCACAATCTCAGCCCCAATTAGTAGCCTGATCTTGAGCTTCCAGTCCAGTATTGTGAGAAATAAAGGTCTTATATTTATAAGCAATGTAGTGGGAGATTCTTATAGATGCCTGGATGGACTAAATCAGAAGATAACACTGATTTCCAATATGACCAACATTGGTATTACACTTAAGTCATTCTGTTCAAAGGAAAGTAATATTTTCATAGAATACAGAATATAGTCATCCTCTAATGTTCATTACATCACTACATTATAAATTTATGTAAAGTTCTTCTTCATCCTTGTATTATATAATGTTTGAAATATCTTAAGTATGTATAGTAATACCTTACTCATCTGCAAATCACCTATCTAAAAATGCCACTGTAAATGGAAGAAGATACAATTCCTGTTTTTGGTAATGTCTATAGGATGCATTTCCTTGAAGAACAAACTAATATATGCTTGCCCATCTGTAGCATTTAGTATTGCATGCCAGCAGTAATTGTCCCCTTAAAGTGCATCTAAGCTTGTTCATTCCCTCCTTTGGACTTTTGCTTGGCTATCACATAAGAAGAGTCAGTCTTTTTCTGAGAGATAAAATGTATCCCAAAAATATGTACTGAGGGTCACCATACTATAGACTCATTGGCAGATATCATTCTGGAGATCCACAATATCCCTCTAACTTTAACAAAAGTAACATCCTAAGTAGTCTTTCCCCAGAAGTTCAGATTCTCTAACACAAAATGAAATATTTCAATGATGTAACTTTAAATCCACTTTGAGCTCTAATATTTTGACAGCCTTTAGTTGCTCATTTGGGTACTGTAAGATAGCCACTAGACAAACACGTTAGCGATTGTTCTATTGATATGAAGAGACACCATGACCATTGCAAGTCTTATACAAAGAAATCATTTAATTGGAAGCTTGCTACATTTCAGAGGCTCATAATTTATTATCATCATGACATTGGAGCTGTAGCTGAAATCTACATCCATATCTTCAGGCAGCAGGCAGAGAGAGCAAAGGAGGGATAGACGGAGAGGGTAAGAACAAGAGAGAGTGGAGTTAGAGAGACAGATGGCCTAGCATGGGTTTTTGAATTGTCAAAGCCTATCTCTAATGACATAATTCCTCCAACAAGGCCACACATACTCCTTCTCAAATAGTGCCACTTCCTGGTGACTAAACAGTGATGGATTCCTGGAAAGGCTCCACCAACCTTTTCTTCTTGCCAAGCTCTGCACACAGAAGATTGGAAGTCAGCTTTCTATGAAGGGCAGAGAGCTCTGGGGATGGGTCTATCAAGGTCACCAGGGATTCTGGGGTCACTCAAAGGAAGCCATAAGCTGCCTATCGATCCTGAAACACAGCCAGTCTTTATAGAGGAAAACTCCTCTTTTTCCTTGTCTCTTAGCTTTCAGTGTACACTAACTTCATCTCACAAATTTGATTTTTGTATTCACTTTAAACTTTTGTGCATCCACTGAAATTCCAACTTAGGTACTCATCCATGGAAATCATTGGATTCTGACATGCACCTTGTAACTGTTAAGAGCATGGGATATAAGATATTCTTAGCAGATCCTGACTCCAGTCAGAGGCAAGGATGCATCGCCTTTAGGGCTCAGAGGGATAGAGTGAAATCTCCTGTCCCTTTCTCTGACACATAAAACAAAACAGTTTCTTTACCTTCAGACCACAGGGTAGATTTGCAGATACTCCCCCTGCAGCTGTGTCTTGTCTTGTAGCATCTACCACTCTGGAGCAGAGCTTTGCCGGTCTGCATTCCACATGTGCCCTCTATCAAGGAGGTAGGGCTCATAACACTCAGCAATGTCTTATGAGGCTCTTTCTAAAGACCTTGCACATCCCAAAATTAGCAGAGGCAAATCTGCTTCTCATTATCCCGATAGTCAATGATTTATACTCTCGTTCTGGGGGGAGGGGAAGAGTTCTAAAGAAGGCCAGCCATGTGGCATGTTATTAACCCTTCTCAGAGAGTGTGCTTCCAGCCCTTCTCTGGAGTCAGTTAGGTCATCCTCACATCCTAGTGAATTGCTTGCTCCCTTTCTTGAGTAAACACATTTGTTTCATTTTCTTGAACTCCTGACATTGTGCCTGTAGGTATAGATGGAAAAAAACTGCCCAGCCTACCCCTCAACAATCTAAACCACCTTCCTCTACTGAGTCCCATTATGAGAGCTTTATTTCCCTTGTTATTCAAAAATGCCTAAGGCTTTCTCTTATTCATCCACCCATTCAAGAATCAGTCCACTGGAGCTGGGGGATAGCTCATTTGGTAGTGTTTGTCATGCAGGCACTAGATCCTGAGTTCAAATCCCCAGAAGACATGAAAAAGGCTCTGTATTATAGAATACTTGGTAATCTCAGCAAAGGGAGATAAAAGACTCCTGAATCATATTGGATCATCAGTCAATCTGAACCAATGAACTTCAGATCCAGTGATGGACTCTGCCTCACAAATTAAGGTGGAAAGAAACTGAGGAAGATATACCATGTCAACCTCTGATCTTTATATGTACATGCACTCTCACACACGCACACTATACATGTGAAAACATGTATACAAATGCAAATGCAAATACATATTCCCAAATTAGTTGAGTGAAACATAAGTATCCCTTTTGATAAGAAAAAAATTCTCATAAAAGGAATCTATGATTTTAAAATGCCACTTGTTTTACATTCCAGGAAGTATTTCCTATTATAAAATGTCTTTCTTGAGGTTTTAAGATAGCAGGAAGCATAGGATATTTGTGGGGGTGAGTGTGTATGACAGACAGAAAAAAAACGTTGGGGACAGAGATTAGGGTAATTAGGAGAGAGCTAAGGAAATATCTTATTATTCTCAGTGTACATTAGCCAGAGCATAGAGGATTTTTGTGTAATTAGAAGTCTCGTAGCAACACAGACATGGAGACTCTTGCTCATTTTAGATGTCCAACCATCTCTTGTTCATACAGTGAGAGAGATAATAGGAATGTTGGCCCTGAACATATCTCAGATAGTAGAAGCCATCATGATGTGGCTTCTATGTGGCCTGGGACCCAGGGAGAGAGGTTGTGAATGAAATCTCCAGGACCTGATGGATTAGGGTTCACTGATTGACTCAACTTTTCAAACTTTAAGATTGTGGACCCTACTACAGACATTTTGGGGGCTCAGTATAATAGGAACAGTGATGCATGGGAGTCTTGCCAATCTCAGCAGCCTCAGATACATGGTTTCTATGGTGACCCTTGCTGTTCAATTGCATCAGCATGGAGGACCTCACAATATCTATATGACATGGGATATGGTTATTCTTATGTGAGTGTGCCAGACTTTGGCTATGTGGGAACCTGGAAAGAAACTTAAAGACTTTTAAAGAATTACAGTAGCCTAGGGAATTGTTCACTTGGAAAAATATAACAGTATCATGAACAAATGTCTGTCTGTCCATACTACTGGTGATAGGGTTCTACCCTTGATGCTAGAATACACGGAACAGTCACTTATTAGTCACTCATAAGCACACAGGTACAATCTTTGAAGATCTCTATGAGGACAATAATCCTGGTGGTAGTAGATGGTAGTAATACTCTTTCTAAAAAAAAGTGATATTATCTTCCAGTATAAATGTGAGTCTTTTACCTAATAAGAATAGGCATAGAGTAAGCAGGACTTGCCCATCAGGTGGCACGACGTCACTCATGAAATCCTAGACAAAGAAATAATAACAAAAGACTAAGAAAACAGATCCCATGTTTACACAGTCATTTTTAAAACCTGGGGGTTGCTCTTTGGAGTACTTTACCTGAATCCACAATGACTACCTATTAATACTCAAAGTGGTAAGCTGAGAGGTACTAATTGCCTTTTATTTCTTCTATTGCTATCATGATTTACTACAGACCAGTGCCTTCAAATTATACATATTTTCTTTTCTTTCCTGCAATGCTGAAAGTCAAAAATCTTAGCTCAAATTAATCATGAAGATATTAATTACTTTCTAAAGGGTGTAAGAACACTTACCCACCATCTCTGTCTTCCTAGTTTATTGAGGCTGTATGTTCCTTGTCCTGTACTTTCTTTCCTCATTGTTCACTGTGAGGATTTAAAGGTGGAGCTCCTGACAGCAAGTTGGAAGTTTTGTGTTTCCTTTTCCAATTGAAAAACTTTTGTGAAGCAGGACATCGGTGGCTCATGTCTTTTAATTCCAGCACTCAGGAGGCAGAGGTAGGTGCATCTCTGTAAGTTCAAGGCTATCCTGTTTTCCAAAGCAATACTGGGAATCCCTATCTCAAAAAATAAAAAAATAAAAAAACAAAACAAACAAAAACATTTTGCAAGTATACTGGACCCATCTAAAAGAGTCAGAATAATCCCACTCATTTAATGTCAGAAGATTGACACTCTTAACTCTATCTTATACATTTTCCTCATCCCTCCTAATATATCCATGGGTTTCAAGAATGAGGTCATGAGTGGAGTAGATATTCCTTTTATTCCAGGTAAGTATTTATTTCATGAGCTTAGACATTAGATATGCAAAAGAACTAAATCTCAAAGCCTTCCCAGTTGAGCAGAGAAGCAAAACAGAATAGATTATTGTGGGACAGCACAAGGAACAGGTTAAAATTAGATCACTAATTACAATCCCTGTGTGATAGAGATGACAAAGTGAAAGGGTTTCTTCTGCAAGGTGATCTTTGGTATGTGTCCATAATAGAGTAACAGGAATCTACTAGGAAATGAAGAAGGAATTCTAGCTTCCCACTTTTCTAACTTGCCCCAATACAGCAATGTTCCTTCTATATGTGGGCTGATGAAATCCAGTAATTGCAGGATGCAACTGATAGAAGCAGAATGGGGAAGTTACATGCATTTGCTGAATCTTGTTGACAGCCTATGGTATGTGGAAGTATTGCTGGCTATCAAAATTGCAGTGATGAGCAAGACACATACGCCTCCTATCATTTTGATGCTTACAGGTCTGCAGGGGAATATGAGGCTTGTGAATCTGTCCAGAAAGATGATACTTCTCAGATCCCAAAGCCTACAGGAAGAGAACAAATCTTCCATCTCCCCAAACTCCTGATGAACAACAGACACTCCTGAACAGTGTCATCACAAACCAAAGTGATGGAAAATCTGTAATTCAACAATTTGGGTGTAGTTTTGGAGGAAGAGAATGTAGGCTGTGACAGAGTTTCTAGAGTTGACAGACACCACTGTCATACCCTGTCTGTGACCTCAGATCCTGACATGTCACCTCCCTATGAAACAGCCAGCTATTGGTCCTGGCCCTGATGCCAGTACTAATCTCTATTCCAGAGCTAAGGAATTCTTCAGGCTCTTACAAGTTATTCCAGAAGGCTGGATATTGTTTAAATCTTGTTTGTACTAGAAAAATATTCTGTAAATGGCTTTTAACCCAATTCTAGTTGTTCCAGAATTTAAGCATCCATAATTAAGAAAACTCTATAGAGATTCAAAGCATATTTCCTATAGGAAAAAAAAATGCATTCCAAATTAAAGTCACAACACAAATGATAACAATGATAATTATTTTAGTGTAATGAATCTTTATACTTTAAGATTATTCCTTAATGAATCTTTCAAGAGAGTTGTTATGTGTGTATAGTTTTAAACAGTGAATACTGAGGCATAATGACTATGGCCAGACAATGCTTTGGAAAGGCAGGTATTTGACACCCTAAAAACCTACCCTCACAAATGAGCTCTGAGTGTCTGTGCTTCCTTCTACAGCACTAAAGCCATTTTGTCCATGCTTTCTGGGCACTGTTAGAGTAATGGAAGTGTGTGAAATTTGTATCTGATTGTGTATGCCATCCTAGAATTAGGGTTCTTCAAGGCCCAGCTTTATGCTTGTATCTAGATGGTGGATCCTTCCCCTTATAAACCTGCAGATCACCATCTCTGTCTCTGCAATGCCTAATTTGAAGGGATGAGGAGAACCCTGCCTTTCCAGTTGGGGCTTCTCCATGAAGATGCTGGCTACATTTGACCTCTTCATCCTTACATCCTTTTCAAGTTACAGCATAAAACAAGTGCTGCATAAAAATTGATGTACACATACATGACTTACCCGAGAAGAATATTCATTCCATACAATTATTGGCAATCCAGTGTAATTAACACTGAGAATTTGCTTTGTATTTTTTGAGTGAGTTACTGCACATGGATGATGCAATTGAGTAAATGTCCAGGCAAGGGAGGGGCAAAGTAAATAAATGAGACATGCAGGTTTTTTCGAGATTAAGGATTCAGCCAGGAGTTATTTCTGTGATCAAGAATGATTTGAAACATTTATGTCAAAAGACTCCAACTATTGATGTCACTAGATTTCATCCTGAGTATGCCCTTCCCCCATGTGAGACATTTCCTTATCAGTATTCTGGAATAGTGAGACTCACACTTGCATTCTACAAATTCTGCGTATAAATGGAAGATGTATCAAAAGGGCCTACAATTGTTCTTCCTTAATAACAATACCTATTTAAGCTCCAGTTCATCAGATATAAATATTATTTATGTGACTGTACACCATATAATAATGTATACCCAATAATCAGGTAAAATTTGAGGCAAGAAAAATGGAAACAAAAAACAAAACAAAACAAAAACATGTACTTTGAAGTCCATCTGCCTGGACAATCATGCATGAGTGACTTGAACTCACTATGTGTCAATATCCAGACTTTGAAAGAATCTTCTTGGGACTGTTTTAAAGATTAAAGGAATGATGCAAAGAGCCATGGAGCACTATGCGTGGGACAGAGGAGACATAGAACTACAGTCTTTGGGTTTATGTTGCTACGACATCACTGGTTTGATGACTTCTTAGTTGCTGAACAGGGACCTATTTCCAAAAATGAGCTTTAAACCTCCTTGTAAAATGCTAATGACATTGGAATGTACACAAGAATGTCATGTGATTGTACTTTGCCCTCGAATATATAGAAAATAACTGGTACTCAGCCTTTCCATTTAATTAGTGGGAAGGGGTGAGTATAGAGAAAGAAGAATTTCAGAAAAATCTCTTTGTGACGCTGCTGTATCCTAAGTAATATGATCCCCAATGTAGGGGGAAACTGATGCTTTTTCCACAACAGTGCTGTACAGTTGTATTGATTAGAATTCAGAAATGCTAATTATAATGTATTATAATCATAAAGTGGATGATAATCATATTGATGGGTCAGCCCCTGATAAGCATAATACATCTTTCTCCTGCATAGGCCCCTAAGTTTTCTACCACAGAGAGAGCAATGCCTTGGGAAATATAGAAAAATTAATATTCTGTTTATATCCTGGTTGATGAAAACAAGACCCTTCCCCTCTAGAGAAGGAGGAGAACTTGTCCACAGAATGTGAGCCCTTTTTGAGATCTTGATTTGTGCCAGTGTAGAGCCTCAGGCTCCTTCTCCATCGTCTGTTCTTGGTCCTTCACAGGCTTCTAGAATAAAGTAACTAGGCTGGCACAAAGGACATTTCTGGCATCAAATGGCTCTTATGAAACAGCACACTGATGAGTTAACTGAAACAATTCAGAAAAATACTGATTCAATTTCCCTTTAAATACTCAGGGGTTTAGAAATTAAGCAAAACTGCTTTGGCATGATGCAGTCTGGATTTTAACAAGCCCAAAATGTTTGAAAAAATTGTTCAAGATGTTTTGACAAACAGAAAATGCCACTGGGTCCTTTATTTTCCCCAGACTTCTCCCTTCCTTTGTAAGAGAAAGCAGAATCAGGGTGACTAGCTAATGTAGGGAGTTCTCTCTCCCACAAAATAGAGTAATCCATAGCCACTGTTGTAACGCTCACCAGCTTCTTTGTTGGGCTGAAAAGTAATGGGACTAGTTTGATTCATTTTAGAAATGACATAAAATTAAACGGAATGGCTATGGAGAGTTCAAAATGAGGACCTTAAACACTGAAGTCTTATTTTTAAACAAAACCAATTATACTTATGTAACTTGATTCTGCAATGATTCTGACCTCTGCAGAGAATGTGATTGTCATGAAATGCACCCTTCGACTTGTATTTAGTCCGTCCCCTCCAGACCTGACAAGTCATCACCCCTAGTGATCTAGGACTCAAGTGCCACCTCAAAGGCACTGTCATGTTAGGTAGAAACAGCAGTGTTAGGAAAGAAGAATAATGGGTCACAATAGAGGTCTTGGCTTCAGCTTCAAGCTACTGCCTACTGGTTAACTTATCATGACAAGGCAGGGTGGATGTACAAAGCACCCTCCCTCAGGGAGTCCTTCTGACAAAGACAGCACAGAGAGGGCCTTCCAGCCCAGTTTTGAACATTGTAAGATACAGTCAGAAGATGCAATCCATGAGCCTCCAAAGATGAACATTATAGGTTTTTACTGTTTTGGCTTTAGGTTTTAAGTGTTTGAGATTTTCTTGTTTTTTTTTTTTTTTAGTTCTTTGATTGAAATTTTAATTATTTTCATGCTACTGTACCCTCTTTCATGCCCCTTCCTTCCCCCATTGCAACGCCATCTTTTCTACAAATCCTTCTTACATTTCCATAACTTTGGTATGTAGTGATATGCACACAAATGCAAGAGCCTGCAGAGGCCAGAAGAGGGTGTCAGGTCCCTTGGAGCTAGAGTTATGGGCAGTTGTGAGATCCTGATGTGGGCACCAGGAACTAAACTCAGGTCCTCTGCAACAGCAATATAAGCTCTTATTGGCTAAGTTGTCTCCATGGCTCCTTACTCAAAGTTTTAGTCTGTGAGTCACTGAGTTTAATTACAGGTGTTTGCATTAACACTGGTGGAGAAGTTATTTACTACTATACAGAGTCACTTATCAGTGGCTATACCACTGATGAAAATGGCTCCCCTTACCCAGTAATCATTAAAGGGGAAGAGGTCCTCAGGAAAGGGTGGGGCCTCAGAGCCCCGTCCCCAACTCTAATTCATTTGATGACTGCAGTCTTGTGCAGGTTTTTCACAAGGAAGCATAGTCACTCTGAGATGAAAAGTGCAGTGCCCACACCATGTCTATAAGATGTTTTATTTTGTGGCATGCCTTTCCTTTCTCCATCTTATTCATTCTTTCTGTCCCCTCTTCACAATGTTTTTTAAGCCATAGAGGACATGATACAGATGCTCCATTTAGATTTGAACACTCACCTTAAAGGCTATGGTTTATAACTTGCATGGTAATTGGACTCTCAGAATTTTCCCTCCCTTCCCCAAGAAAGGAATACACATTTACAGGTTCATATATGCACATGTGTATACAAACACATGTTTTTGTTCATGTTCATATTCATATAAAATTACATGAACACATACACAAGATCTATATCTATCCTAATATGCATATATCTTTAAAGTAATTTATTTCCTTCATGGAATTATATTCAAACTAATCAACTAATTTACTTATCCATCTAATTTTCTCAAAATATTTAATTTTAAAAAGTCAATTTATATAATCATACTTATTGTCTCATTTTCTTTCTACAGCTCTACAGTCAAAGAAAGCTGAAGAAAATGAAAAACATTTCCAGGTAAATCCCTGAAGGTTATACCACTGGTAAGATGCATGGCTGGGTTGAGTTCATGTCTCTAATTATTGATCACCCAAAATGTTTCTTCATACCATGTGCTAGGATCATTTAATCTCTACTCAACTATCTAAAACTACCAAATGATCTTTCAAAAGGGAGGGGGGATCATAGCTGTGGAGTCATTCTGGAATAAAAGCCAGTAAGGCTATTCCTGTAGTTTTGATGGCCTTAAGCTATTTGGATAACTTGGAGACTAGCTTTGGCAACTCAGTAGAACAATTCAGGAGAAAGTTTCCATTGTCTAGTCCCAATTCCCCAAGCTTGTCAGCAACCAAGCTGGGCTGCTTCAGTTTTTCTCATGGCAATCAGAGGAGATGTCAGGATGTAAAAGCCAAATTCATGTTGGTGAACAAGAAACCACACCTTTTCCCTTGTCATTTTGGTTTGTGCTGCTTCCTCTGTAGCCATGAAATCAGAAAGCTGTAGGCATGAAGGGCCAGCAAAGAAGAGCTAGGGTTGATGCGTGTTAGCACATGATGACTAAAGCATAGCAAAGATGTAAATGTAGTTATGAAGAATAACCTTAGAGACCAGATATTTAACATGCTTTATAGCCCATACAAAAAGTGCTTTGCATGTCTGATAACACTTGTTTCTCATAAAAAGCCTTGTAAACTGGGGAGGGAGAAATGTATTCATAATTTATAGATGAGAAAGTGGATGCTCCATACTTGGGAATGGCTTCTACTCAGTTACTTGGTATGGGAAGCTGGTGGGAACCTTCCACAACTGTCCATGTCCCATCCCTCACCTGTCCACTAAAGCCACCTCAAATCCATTCTTTTGTCTACATATTGTCTGCCACAGCTATAGTCAAAACGTCTTTTTTTTTTTTCAGAATATTTGTAGCAGCATCCTAACTGACCTTTCCTATCTTTCCCTGCTGTCTGAAACTCACATTAATCCTTATATTACTGGCATGGAGCTTAAACTGAATACAGCCTCTTCCCTGCTGTTCTTTCTCTCCATCCCATGCTGCTCTCCTTCCTTTGAGACTTCTCTTACCATCACTTGTGCTCCCTCTTCTGTCCGAGGACATACTCCCAAAAGTCATTCTCTCTAACAGAGCATCTTCCCAGCCATTCTTTCCTGGCTATCTCTCTCTTTGACTGATTTTAATACCCCTTTCCCTCTGACTTCCCTTTCACAAGACCGAGTCTTGCACATACCAACCTTTACTTAATACTTGAAATATAATACAGATACAGGTCTATAGTAATATCTTTTCAGGAAGTAAATAATCTCCCTAAATATTTGATACTATCATTTCAAGATCTATCCCAGTAAAACACCCACACCCACAGTTCTTTAGTCAATGTGGCTACCATCTCCTGAGGTCAAACTTTCAATTCACTTGATGGGAAGTAGACACAGATAACCTTTCCATTAAATTCCTGATTTCCTTTCTGTCCCCCACTAAAACAGTCCTATAAACTAGAAAAGAGTTAGTGAGTTTCCTTTTCCCTTTATCTGTGAATCAAAAGGAGTCTAAGGGAGTTGGCTTTGGAATATTCCGTGAGCCAAAATGCCCTTTAGAAAAAGATTCCTTGAACTTGAGTGATATTGCCATTGCTAAGATTTTCTGGGCCATGGGTATTTTCTGATTTAAGAATCCAAAGCAGCACCAAGGCTTTAGGCCATGACCATTCGAGATCCCTACCTGACAGAGGTTGAGGACCCAGCTTTCGGATTGCTTTGTGACACCAAAGTGTTGACTCTCATAGCAAAGCAGCCAAAAGCTCCAACTCAAACCTGAGAAATCTAAGAATATCTTTGTCATCATCTAGAGGTCACAGCACAGCATCCAGTATGTGCTATTTAATCCAGAGTTGTATTTCCGACCTTACTGCTGTGCTTGGGTGAGGCTATCCTTTACATTGAGAATTTTAAATAACATCTTTGGTTCTTTGGTTTTTACATACTAGGTGCCAGTAGTAACTCTTTATCATGTCCCTCCAGTTGGGACAATACATAGTATCTCTCACTATTGCTAAATTCCCTTGAAAGAAGGGGAGTTAAAATCTTTCCTCATTGAAAACCATCATTTTAAAAGTACTTCACACTGGGAAAATTGTTTAATTCTTTAGGCATAAATTTCTTAATTTTGCCAAAGTAAGCCAAATAAAATTTGGTATTTTTAAGAGCATTTATGGAAGTATTATGTGTTCCAATTAGCCTAGAGCTGGTGCACAGAAGATGACCCAAGAATTGGACCAACTTTATAAATTATTGCCCAGGAAGGACAAACTAACCCTTTAAGAGAAGAAAGGTCGCATGAGACCTTCCTTCTGATTCCATACTGAAAAGCCCCCAGTACACACCTATTTACAGATGCAGTGGCAGAAAGGAACATAATGAAAGCCAGGGTCATGAGGACATTTTGCTAAAGAACTTGCCTTAGGCAATTTATTTTGTAGCTAATGTGCATCTCTCTCTTCTGAGAGACTTTCTGGTGTGTGTGTGTGTGTGTGTGTGTGTGTGTGTACACGCACATGTGCAGGAATAGGCAGCTTCTGGGGAAAAGAGAAGCTCTCCCAGAGAATTAGTGAAGCTTAGTCTTACTTGAGAAGAGTAGCATACAAAGAGGCTACATCTGTAGTAAAGAAAGATGAATGACAGGAGTGAGCATACAAGCAGAGAAGAGCTAAGAATCTCAGTCCTAGTGCTTGTTGTATGACCTCTGGCACTTCAGAAAGTCTTACCTGCTTTATCCCATGAATGTCGAAGACATGAGCCGGATGTTGCAGCCAGTCATCTGAGGATGAACACCTCTTATGTATAAACATTGGTCTTGTTGATTGTGCTTCCTTAACTTCTACCATTGCTGTTCTCTGCACTAACATTAACATCATTCCTGACCAGAGTAGTTGATTGCTTTCAATTTCCCCTTCGTGGTGCCAGCAGGGTTCATCTCCTGGTCCCCCAAAACTGTGAGACAGACAGGCTGATGCAGCCTGCTTCCCTATTAGAAAGGCTTGAGGCCCATTTGTGGCTAAAAATCTGTGTAGTCTTTTGCCTGTACTTCAAAGGGACTTTATCTCTCTTGGCAGATTAGGCTACTAGGAATTCTTGGCATTTTTCTGTCACACCCATTGCCAAGGTTGCAATTTGGGAAAACAAATAGGGATTTACAGATAGCAACTTTCTTCTTCTTCTATTGAAAGCCTGACATAATTCATGGGTAGGTTTGGACAGATGCAAAAATGTGCATTTACTTTGAATTTGGATTCACTCCTCATGAATATTAGTCATTTCAGTGTAAAACATAAGCACTTTCCTGTTCAACAGATGGAAGGGTGTACTTGAAATCACACTACAGCCCAGAGAGGACACTGGATGGTTGATGCTAAGTCAAAAGATAAGTCTTGGAATGGTAGGATGAAGTGTGCACCATTATATGTTTTCCTACAAAGCAAGGAATATGATTTTGGTGTGGCTTACATTCTTGCAGAAACAAGTGAGTAGGAACATTTGTAAACATGTTTGCTCCATCCATTGCTTTAACTGACAGTTACACTCTTCTTTTTTCCAATAATTCTTCATGCAGAATTGCCTTTAACTGAAGGTCTAAATCAGAGCTGATGAAAATATGACTCTGGGCTTGGATACTTCCATGCCCTCTGCTACCTAAGAGCATTCTACTGCTTCTGCAGGCCACCATTGCTAGTTTTATTGTTATCGTAGTGAAGAGATCATTGTGGGGCTAGCTATTGGCATTTGGTAGAAAAGTTAGTAGGAAAGAATCAGACAGGAGAAAAAAATCTGCAAAAGAAGAAAATAGTCAAAGCATGAGGACATCAGAGTCACACACCCATTTTATTATATCACCTTAATTAATGGAATTTAACCAAAAATGCATCTGTTAATTACCAGGAAAGTTTCTGCTCAATGATCACTTCATGTCAGATACTGTGATCTATGCTAAGGCAAAAATCAAGTTATGATAATAAACTCAGGATACATCTAAAATTGGATGGATATAATGTAGGGAATTTCAGTTCTCACAGTTTTTCATTCACTGGCATGTCATCATGCCAACAGTATAATTCTTGTCTTAGAGGAATCAAAAATAGAAAAAAGGAAATTCACTGTACACAAACAAATTTATGGAGAACACTTAAGAAATTTCTGAGGATAATGCTATTTCCCAAATTTACAGTAACAAGTATAGTTCCTCATTCTGGGTAACTAGAGAAGAAGTATTTGTGGAATAATAAAAGTCCAGAACTTCATAAATAAAGGAATCTAAAGATGATCTCTGAACACACCAACACAGGCAAGATGACATTGTAAAAACAATTCATGGCAATAACTTCTAAAAAGCAGATGAGACATAGAGATATAATTAAGTATTTTTCATGGTTCTAATTTATTCTTAGACACACTCATAATATAACAAAATATAATGTGGAGCAGATATGATTGTTCCATTTAACAGAAAAGGGAACAGAATCCTAGATAAGATAAAGATACCTTGGGTCTCACAGAGCTAATCCCCAAACTTCCACACATGTGCCTCACTATCTATTGCCATAGTTACTGAAGAAGAAATTATACTGTTCAAATTCTTCAATTTCCCCTTCAAAAACTATTTTGAAATTGCTAAAATAAGATTTAGTAATAGTTTGTTATTTATGAGATATCTAAGTGTAATGTTAAAATATCAATTTATATTCATTCTCCCAGTTGCCAGCATCTATGGCAAATAATTGCCTATTTTTATATGCTATTTCCTAAGTTGTCTTCAATTATTTTTAAGTTCTTAAAAGCAAACATTGGATAGAAACAAAGAGAGAGAAAATTAATAAGAAGACAAAACAGCAGGAAAAGCAGGATCTCTTTTATTGACTATTAAAGAGGAAGATTTTATAGTCCCAGCTCAGTTCTAAAAAGGTGTATAAATAAGGCTGATAGCACCATTTCACTCTATAGATGCCTTTGTGGACTGCTGAAGTAGTTGTATGAAGATAAGTCCTGTGCTTAAAAAAAATTAATACAGTCAACTTTTTCTCCCAGGGCATATTTAATTCAGCAATCTTTGAGTGGCTCAAAATCTTTGTTTTCTTGCAAACCTCTCTTCTATCATTCTATTGTCTAGAATGTTCAGAACATTGTACATATTCTGTTTTGGCTTTTGATGTAGCATTAGTTATGGGATTGTGGGCAAATCAGATTCAATTGCTGAGCTTTTAGAGTGTGTGTTATAGATCATGAAGATACACAATGTCAGAAAAGTGTTGGCTATTTTATGGGAAGGATCATGTTTCACATGGGAGTATAGTTGTGAAAATATTTAAAAAAAAAACATTCAGTTGTTTGTGAGGTCTCTGACTCATCATTGGACAAGTCAGGTGGTGGGAGAGATACTAAATATCTATAGTGGGCACTTCTCTTGGTACTTTACCTAGCTGCTTCAACCAATCAGGCTTAAAACTTCCTCATTTCCCCTACCAGCCAACCAAACCTATTACTTTTGGTGTTCCTGCCCTTGATAGAATAATTCTAGATCCACTACCTTTGCATGTGTCTGCCTCAATGGACATTGTATTTTCTTTGGCTATTGGATTATGCCTTTCTGTGTTCTGTGTTCTCTACAGCTATGGCCTCCATATCCAAGGGGATGCCTAGCTCCTGGAATTCCAATTTAGACAGAGGTCCTAACATTTACATTTGGAGAATGAACATTCAGACAAAAATCATTCTGGATATTAAACCTTATCTGTTTTTTTTTAATACACATCAGATAATGGCCCTTGCTGATATTAAGTGACAGCATCATTTAACAGGTCTGGAAGTCATAGATAGGAAGCAAATCTTGAGATAGGGTTGGCTCCTAAGCCTTCAAAGAAATGAACTTAGAAGAAAGTACAAGGGAGAAACTTGCTTTTGCATTTTTGCCAGACTAGCTGATCTACTTCTCTGGAGAACCTGTCCCTCTTTTGGCTGCTGGAGTAGCCTCTACCTCTCCTCACATCCATTTCTTCCTTCTGAGAGAGGAGGCCTATTTACTTGACTACTATATCCATCAATAACCACAGAGTTCACCACATATGACTTGTCTGTGCCAGACATTTTCAAGTCAATAATCAATCTTTTTTAAATTTCCTATGAGTAGAGCATTCTCAGCCCCCAGCTTTCAAAGGAAATCAGGTTTTGTTTGTTTGCTTTTTAATGTCAGTTCATAGACACCATATTGTTCTTTGATTATGTCCATTGATTAAATTTGCCTGATGGTTTATATCCAAAGCTTATAAGAGAGCCTGAGTTAATTATTTTTAAGTAAACTAAAAAGACAGTCTAGCATTAAATCAACTGTGCAATTATAATATTAGTCATTTTAAAAGGAAGAATTATAAAGTTATTTCTTATTCTCTAGTAGAATAAGAAAAAGTCATCATTTGCAAGTCAAGCCATTGGATAAATAGATGTTTGGAGATTTCTTCAAACTTTACAGATAGTTTACTGGACTATCTGTTCCATGAGAAGTGTACTAAATGAGGTTTTTTCAGGGTGTCTACACCACTGGTAATGAAACTGGTTTGCACTTTGCAATCAACAGCATCATAAGCTGTGTGCAAGACTCCTCATAGCAAGTGGAGAGAAGGGATGGCAAGAATGCAGGCTGGGTACTTGGATTAAGAAAGCAGAGGGAGGAGAAATCACTGTCAGATTTCTGCTCCAAAAAGTTGCTCTGAAATAGTCTGGGAAGAGCTGCTAATAGGTTGTGCTTAATGCATGCCAGGTAATAACCTCTTTAACATAATGGCTTCTGGGGGGAAAAACAATACTATGAGACACTGCTTGGGGCCCAGACTGTAGAATGAGGCCAGATAAAAATGTATTATGATTTTTATTTGATAGAAGGCTGGAATCCGTATGTTTGGGAATCCAACTTGATTATTTTCACCCCCAAGGAGAATATTCTTTCCTTGGCTGAGCATAGTCTGAGAAACTGGCTTAGCCATACATGAATTTATCCTGTCTTTAAAAGACCTCCATGTTTCTTTTGACTCTTAAATTTTCAAAGGGAGGGAAAAGCATGTTCAGTCGCTTAATATTTCTGTATATCTTAAAGGACCCTTCATATTTATCATCAGAGACACACCAAAGCACACTACAAGTAATGTAAGCCAGCTGGTGCTTTGCAAAAGCACCAAAATCAGTGATGGTTTAATAGTAAAAACCATCTCTTTGTTAACATTGTTTGGAGCACATCACCGTGGAATGCATAGCCCCTTTCTGCATTTTTTTTAAAGAAAAGAGCTGTCTCATTAGCTCTTTCCTCACATTTCTGGATACTTCTAGATACACAAGCTCAATCTGCCCCCCCCCCAACTCCCGAGAAGGTTTTCAGAGCCACCTCACCATACTGTAGACAGCAGTGAAGTTCCTAGCCACTTTGAATGGGTAGATTCTCCAAATCTGCCTACTGAGATCCTATCTAAGGACAGATCATGGCCTGGTTTGAAAAACACTTCTGGCCTGGAACACAAATTGACCTGTGGCCTATGCTTGGGATTGAGTGGCAATATTGGATAAAACAATTCCAAATGGCTGGTAAGATTTGATCTTTTATATAGAAAATATCAAAATTCTGATAGAATCACAGTTCATGGAGTCAAGAAAGGCCATTTGTGGATGTCATTTTCTTAGAACCCATCCCATGCTTAGGGTCCTTTCTTACTTTCTCTTAATAAATCTGTATTCCCAGTGCTAAAAAAGGAAAGAAAAGCCACTGTAAATCTCAGCATAAGCCAAAGTGATCAATCTACTGATTGGTACTCCATGCTTTTTCCTGTTTATACTTCTTTATACATACTGTCAAGACTCAATTCAGGACCAGGTACAAAGACTATTTACTCCCTGCTTGTTTTTAGGGAATTGCACATGGTCATATTGCTAGTATCTGACCAGAATATAAGATGTAATGACTGGATATATGTTACAGCCTGGTGGTTATTATAGTGACAAAAGCATAATTCTGAAATATCCTCATGCCCAGGACACTGTAAGAAACTATTTCATGCTTTCAAAAGAAAATTATAGATACACAGTAGTATTTTCAGAGTGGAATATTATACAAAATAAAATACTAATATTAGAGGTAGTTAAATTAACTGTATGTAAAAATTTTCCCAGCAAATTAACTCCCACCCTGAAGGTAATTGAGACCAAAAAGCTGGGATCCAAGAGTGTTTACCTCCAGAATAACTTTGGTGGGAAAATTTTATAAGCACTAACCTCAATTATTCAATTTCATCTTCTCACCCTCCCTAAGGAAGTGGTTACTTACGATTGATGTGTTAAAGAAAGCACAAAGTAGCTAAGATACAAACTGGAAAGCCTATCAAGGTTCATAATAACCCCAACCATACTGACTTTCTTCTCCAAGGAGAAAGCTGGGGTAGATCGTGTATAATATCTGGCAAATGTGCCAAAACAGAAAATCCACACATTTACCTGTCCAACCCTCTGATCTCTGAGATGAGAGAACTATTTTAAGGACAAGGCTAGTACCTGACCCAACACTAAGGATTTTATTGTTTGAATTTAAACTTCTCTTCTGAGGAGAGGGGTTAAAACTTTCAGATGTCCAAGAACCTCTCCAATTCCTGATGAGCAAGAATGTCCATGTGGGGAAGAAGAACAAAACCCTACCAGCAAAGGAAAAAGATGATTCACGGTAACGTGGTGATTTCCATTGCTGCAGCTGGAGAGAGGCAGAGCTCTTGCCAACATCCGCTGATGTCTCCCTTTGCCAACCCCCCAAAATAGAAACCCCTGAGAAAAAACAGGAGCATCCCTCAGAAATACAAGAAGTCTGTCTGAGATTTGGTTACATGTAAAGATTGGCTAATGCTGGCTTTGTGATTACAGAATTCCCACTGAGCTGCTTGCCTGCCTCTGAGTCACTCAAGCCAGTCTCTCTCTTTGGGTGAGTATTCTCTTACAAGGATTTTTATTACTTTCTAAAAAAGATTTTGAGATACAACCTGACTTTATATATTCTGGGGATATAGTAAGACATTTCAGAACATATATACAATGGGCAATAATTAGACCAGGATTCTTGTCATGCCATTACTTCCAACACTCATCATGTGTTTGTGTTGAGAATATTGAAATCTTTCTCACTAGTTATTCTGGAACGTATAATTCAATTTTGTTTCCATTCTAGATAAAGGGTTATGAGCATGAGACTCATATTTGCACAAATAGTACCATTTTCCATCTTATGTTCCCACATACTTTATTTCATTTACATGAAGACATTCTAAGGATTAAGAGCTGTTCATTTCCTTAAATCAACTTGCTCTCCAAAATAAAACCCCAAGCAGAGATGATGGCATCTCTAGCTTTTTTGTTATTTCAAGTGGCATTTTTTTCAGCTTCTTGCTCCCTTGCTATGCAAACAGTTATATATGAAATAAAGTAAAAAAAAAAAAATTAAACAGCAGTTAGTGGTTGGATGTTATTTCTAGTTTGGAACCACTGTCAGGACAACTATAGAAAATGCTTCCCTCTGTTATTACAAAATAGCAGTTTGTGGATGGTGAAAAGAAAACACAATTGCATTTTCTTTTTAACTTCAAATACAGAAGCTAGTGTATCTATCATTACCACCACAGTACAATACACTATGGAGAAGGTCACTGTAACTTTAGAGGGGTTATTTCCATCCACGTCTCTCATCCTTTCAAAATTGTTATACCCAGACCAGACTGATGCCAAATCTTCTACTAAAGAAAACACACTGAGTTGAACTGAGCTAATTAGAGAGAATGAGAGAGAACTAAAAGGTCACTGCTCAGACCCAAGACGAAAGTAGGTTTTGTCTTAAGCACCCAGTACAGCAGTGCGAACTCGTCCTACTTCTCCCTTCAGTCACACTTTATATCTACCGCTGACTTTTCATAGCCCACATCATGGTCCTCATCAGTAACCATGGCATCTGTCTAACAGCAGAAATAATAGTCCCAATTCTCTTATCACCTTTTAGTACTGATAATGATGACGATAAACATAATATCAATAGGATAGCTAATATTTATTAAAGGTTCAGTACCCTTCAGGGAATGTTATGATTTAAAACACATGACCATCCCATGGAAGACTGGTTGGGCATTTTGCAGTTTAGCTACATGTTTAGCTGAAATATTTTCATATGAGACTTAACATTATGGTCGAATCTGAGTTTCTAAATCATCATACCGCTCAAATACAGCTAAGTTAGTGTATATTGAGCACATAAAATAACTGTCTATAGGAGATATACATAAGTTGCTCAAGCTTACCTTGTGACTTGGCCTTTCAAAAAAGTATAAGTTGATTAATATTTTCAAATGGTTGTGCCTTCATAATTTGTAATTGAATAAAAGCTGTACTTCTTGAGACAATGTTATGAATAAAGGGCACAGTTCGAAGAGCCTGTCTTTGGAACAGCTATCTTCATCTGGTATTCCATAGGAGTAAGAAGACCTGATCATGACTCAGCCCTAGAGTTGCCATTGCTTTAACTAAATGGCCTACCACCCATGATGACACTCAATTCTTCACAGCCTAAGAATTTGTACCACCATTCAAAGGTCTCGGATTCTTCAGGGCTTTAGATATAACAATAAATAACTCCTTTTGTCTCCCTCCCTCCTGCCTGAAGTGAGTTGAGTTAATGATCTCAAAGACACAAAGAGGTATGAATCCTGCTGTAGCTCTAAACCACAAGGTATAAACCCAGAAAAATAAAAAGAGAAGAATAGTTTTGGTTGTAAGCCTAACCTTTAACGGCTGAGCCAGGGGAGAGACAGACAGAGAGAGAGAGAGAGAGAGAGAGAGAGAGAGAGAGAGAGAGAGAGAGAGAGAGAGAGAGAGAGAGAGACATAAAAGAGAGAGAGAGAGAACATAAAAGAGAGAGCCATTATAGGATTGAAGAGAAAACTGAACCTAAACAAATGTTCAGAGACCTACAAGACTGACCCCAACTAATAATTTGCGCAACAGTGGAAAAGCTACCATAAATGCCCTTCCCTGATAATGAGATCAACAACTAACTTATCCACCATCATGGGGCCTTCATCTAGTACTGATGGGAACAGAAGCAAACACCCACAACTAAACACTGAGCTGAACTAGAATCCAGATGCAGAGAGCAAGGACAAGACTAGGCTGCAGAAACACATAGAGGCAGCTTACCTGAACAAGGAAGAGCTAATGGTTCCCAGACTGATAGCTGGGAATCCAGCATGGGACTGACTCAGACCCCCTGAATATGTGTCTCAGCTAGAAGGCCTGAGCAGTCTAAGTTCCACTCCTCATACAGTGGAACCAGGATATATCCCTGGTGCACAAAAGGACTATGTGGGCACATTCCCCATGGAGGGATACTCCCTTAACCTAGAGACAGGAGAGAAGTCCTAGTCCCTACTCCAAATGACTTGACAGATTTAGATGATTCCTCCAGGAGGGCATCACCCTACATGTGGAGTGGGGAGGGGAGGGAAGAGTGGTCAGGGTGCATGTGAGGGTAGGAGAGTGGGAAAGAGGGAAGGAGGGAGGGAGCAAGAGAAGGAGGGAAGGAGGGAGGGAGAGAGAACTGGGATAGATATGTAAAACAAAAATAAAAAATAAAATAATATAAAAATAAAAAACTAAAAATTGTAAAAATTGAGAAGAATAAGCGAAAGACAACACACTAAGAATGATAATTGCTTTTAAAGATCTTGGGCCAGAGTGAGATGAGTATGATTGCATTTTGTTTAGTATGGGGCAAAAGATATGTAGATTTGCAGTGCAAGCCTCTCAGAATTCGACTTGACTCTGCAATGCCAAGCAACTAGGGTGACTGACAATGGAATGTCCTCTTTGAAAAACCAGATGCCTTTTGTGACCAGATGGTGAAAAAGAAGATTATATTACCTTGCCATTCTCTCTTGCATGCCTGTTCTCTCTCTCTCTCTCTCTCTCTCTCTCTTTCTCTCTCTCTCTCTCTCTCTCTCCCTGTCTCTCTTTCTCATTTGTATTATGAAGCATCTTATTAGTTTACTGGAAGCAGAGGGGTTCTCTGTTTCCATGAACATTATTTGTATTTATATGGCAAACAGTTGAGAAAGTTTCTATAAGCAGGTTCTCAAGCTCCCTCCCTGCTTGCTATCCAAACTCTTCTCCTATTCACATCTCCTTCTCATTAGTCCACCCTCAATAGAATCCTTTATAATGTCTTGGGCAGGAAGGCTTTTCTTGTAAAGATCAAAAATAATATGTGTACTGTTATCCATAATGTATAGAGCAGGAAAAAGTAGTACAACATTATTAACATACAAGTATGAGGACCTGAGTTCAGATCCCCAGCATCCACGTAGGAAGTCAGGCATGGTGGTATGTGTCTGGGGGCCTCATGCTGATGGAGCTGGAGAGAAAGGTGAGTACCTGGGGCTCACTGGACAGCCATGGTAGTCAATTAGTGAGCATCAAGTTCAGTGAGAAACATTTCTCAAAGATTATATGGAGAGAGACAGAAAACACTGTATGTTCATTTCTTTACACACAGGCATTTACATGCCTCTATGGATCACATGTGTGCATGCATGTACACACACTCACACACACACAAACTCACACACTCCAAAATATGAAGAGGTAAGACAACATCAGAAGGAGGCAGGAAGGAAAGCAAAATCACTTCCAAGAAAGCAGAAGTAAGGATAGTAGGAGAGAATAGATGAAAAGGGATTTCCAAATGAGTTGATTACAGGAGCTCATAGAAGCTAAACACACAGCTGGGGAGCCTGCATGGGACTGACCCAGGCTCTCTGCACTTGAGTGACAGTTTTGAGCATGGTCTGTTTATGGGGATCCTGGCAGTGGGACCAGGATCTTTCCCTAGTGCATGAGCTAGCTTTTTGAAACCCATTCCATATGATGGGATGCCTTATTCAGTCTTGATGGGGGTGGGGAATGGTCCTACCTCAACTGAATATGCCAGGCTTTGTTACCTCTCCATGGGAGGCCTGACCCTTTCTGAGGAGTGGGTGGGGGTGGGGGAAGGAGAAGGAAAAGGAAGGGGAACTCTGGTTGGTATGTAAAATGAATAAAAAAAAAATAAAATAAAGCATAAATGAGAGTGATGATAAAGTAGAAAACATACAAAGGATGAAAGGATTTATACAAAAGGATGCATACCAATGAAGTAGGTGTTGCTGGTGTCCCAAGAGGACAGCAACATAATATTCAATGATGTACTATACTGTAAGAAAGTTTTTCTAGAACTTAGGTAAGAGAAAGCCAACACAGGTTTAACTCAATGTGCATCTTAATATGCCAAGATTTCAGAGGCATGTCCGGCAATTACTGTCCTAACTAACAAAAGTGAATACTGAACATTCATTTGTCCACTTACCTTCTGAATAGATGTGTTCTGATAGGTTAGGCAGCTCTTTCTCACACTGTCAGTCTTGGTTAGACATCGTGACCATTCCCAATGATGCTTCCCTTTTAAGATTCTGTCTTGAATTTAGGGCAAGCATCATGATATGGAGGAGTTCAGCAGTCAGTCAATCTCCTGCTTCCCACGAAGAAGTAATTGACTGGCAAAAGGTACAGACTCTTTATTGGGCACTGGTAACAGGTGAAGGTTGAAGGTCTAGCGTCTGAAACTGTCACTTGGTTAAGAAGATTTGCTGAAAATTATAGTGTCTAGTACTTGGTATTAACAACTACAGTTTCTTTTTGGTTTTGTCTTAATTTGTTTTTTTATTTTGGGTTTTCAGGTGTGCAGGGTTAAGTTATAATAATTAACGTGCCTAAGAAGAAAATGATTGGTTCATGTATGGCAACCCTTTTTAAATCTTCCATTCTTTATTTCCCAAATTGCTTCTCTTTCACTGTATAACTAAAATTATAAACATGTCTATATTGGTATGCATGCAGTCTTGAAAAAATTAAATACATGAATCTAGATCCATCCACATAGCTTACTTTTGCTTTGGGAACATGTAATTTTAATTAACAAAAAGGTTTAGAGTCGCAGAACTCACCCCATCTTAATATGCTGTGTCAATATTAGGTTCCACATCTGTCTGTGATACTATTCATAAATCTGCTTTTGTAGTGTTGCCCCTGTTTGCTGGCTTCTGCTTCATGAAACTGCATGCTATACCCAACAGTTTTATGAACCTATTAAGAATGGACAAATGTATTTCTTTCTCTTCTATACAACAAAATAGTAATTTAATGACCATGCTTCTGCCATTGTCTATGAATCTGTGTGAGAATTTCATTAAGATATGTAACCAGTTTCTTGTTGCTGAATCATGGGGTAGACATAGTGTTAATGTAACTGAAAAATTGCAGTCTCATTCTGTCAAATTTTCTAGTATTTTTTTTATTAATCTGACATGTGTACGACATTCCATTCCTGTTTTAAGTTGTATTTTTCCAATAGCCAATGGTATTAAACATCTGTTTATGAACATATTATGTTCATGAGCTACTTTTCTGTGGAATTCTCTTATTTCATTGATTTTAAGAATCTTTTTATATATTCTAGATACCCATTTCTTTATACTTAAAGATATTATAAATATCTTTCCTGGGAGTGTCTCTAAATTCAGCCTATAATGTTTTACATTAAACAGAAGTATCTGTATTTCTGAACTTCCTTCTCTCCCTGTATTTTGTGTTCTGATATTTCTTAAGTAGGACAATCTTAAAATTATATTTGTAATGTTTATTCTCATTGTCTCCTACTTTTTAACAGTTCCTTATTGAATACCCTAGTAACAACTTTATGTCATAAAGTAAGCCTTTTCCCAACACTATTTTGTAGGTATTGTTTGCCCAATGAGTTTGGTTTAGCATATTTATTAAATACTAAATTCTAACTTCTACTTATGTCTTTTGAGGAATTATGTGCTATGGGTCTATTTTCCTGTCCTTATAATAGTTTTCACTTTGATGATGATCATGAATTTATTTACATGCAAACCATATCTAAACCCATAAGTCAAATGTGTACAATTTACCCTATGGTCAATTAAACCTCAGTATGACTGTTAAAATACTCACTTGTCTAAAATGAAAAACTGGACTAATAGCATATATAACTTAACAACTGTAATAAAGTAAAAACTTTATACTAATTCCTCAATATGATTAGATTGAAAACTTTTATATTAATAGAAGACAATTTATGAAAATCATGCAGAAAGGATATGTTGACCTTTATACTGTTATTTAATAATTCTTTGAATATATGTATGCCTTGAATAACTACCTAGAAAATATTTCAAACAGCATATTCTTTTCAAGTGTAACAAATATAAAAGTGCCTATAATTTACAATTAAAACTATATGATCCCACAGAGATGTCAAATTATTAAAGAAAAATAATGAACTGTGATAGAAATTCACTACTTTCACATAAATTAATAATACATCATTAAGGTCAATCCTTTCTGAATGAATATAAAAAATCAATGCAGTATTTATTAGTTGATAGTTTATTTAGATGAAATTTTCTTCCATATATGATTTTCAGAAATAATATTTCTAAAAATAACGAAGATGGTTAAAAACCTGAGCTTTCCCCTTTTCTAAAGAAGTGAAGCAGGATAAATTAATCAAACACCATTCACTGAAGAAAACCTCATCTTGTTTCATATACTGAATGCTGTTTACATTTTCATAAAAAGTAAGTTGTTCACATATGTGAGAATCTGTCGTGGACTTGGCTCATGTGATTTGTTTGTTTACCTTTATGGTGTTTCCACACACACGGAGGAAGATCTGTGGTAAGTTTTGAAATGAGGTATTTTTATTGTTCCCTGACCTTTTTCATTTTAAATGTTGCCTTCCTCTATGTCCTCATGAATTTTACCTTTGATCTTCAGAATCTTTTTTTTTTTTTTTTTTTTATAATAAAAGGTTTTCTAGGATTTGAGTTAAGTTTTGTTGAAATTATTATTTAAGGTCAGGAAGACTGGACATCTTAATGTATCTGTACTCATCAACACAGTGTATTTTGCAGTTAATTTAGTTAGGAAGACTGGGAACTTTCTTTTTAAAATTATATAAAACTTCCTATGAAGGTAAGTATGGTATCTCTGAATAACAACAGTTCGAATTCAACCTTTCCCCTCCTTTTCTCATTTTATTGTGCTGAGTAGAATGCATAGATCAGTAGCAAGAATGAGAGCAGGCAGGTTGTCTCATTCTTGGTAAAATAAGAAAAGCATTTGAACCTCATTCCTTCAAGGATGAAAGCAGCTATCAGTTTTTCTGAGTCCTTTGCTGGAGCAAAGTTTCATTTTCTTGCTTGTGTGCTATGGGATGTTTTCTTTACTTGTTCATTTTTAATGGGGAATGAATGTTGGATTTTATCAAAGCATATTCTACATTCTTCAGACACACAGTTCTTGCTTTAGCAAATAATAAACCAAGATGTCCAAGAAAAGATTATTTTTGAAGTAAAACATTATGTGAGTGAATATGTCTATGTGGATTTCTAGTTAATTATTTTTCATTAGTATTTTTTATTTCCTATTTCTTGTATCTAGTTTTTCCCCTTTCCTGGAAAACTACAAAAATGAAATATATATTGATTCCATTTAAAAATAATATACTCCAACTTTGTTTTTCTGGTTGTTGGAATTACCTGTGGTAAATACACGTGTTTTCTTATTCTGTCAGACCAAAGATTTATTTCTTCTCAAAGAAAAAGAAAAGTATTTTGTTTTTTATTTTCTCTTTATCCTATACCATAAAATATGTCCTAGTATATCTTTCAAGAGAAAGTAAAATGGCATTTGAACTCAATAAATAAATAATGTATCTAATACATAACATTGCCATAGATATCTTCTCGTCAATAGAAAAAAATTAAGTTAGATCCTTGTAAAAATAAATTTCATATGGGTTAGAGATCTAAGCTTTAAAGACATAAAATATAATATTCAAGCTAAAAACATTTAGGAGAATATTGATATTTTTCAAGGAACAGAATGCCTTTCAGCTAAACAGGAAACAGAAACCATAAATGAAATTATGGTAGATTTCTTGCATTCCATGAAATTTTCTAGAAAACATTACTCAATTTATTTGCTTCATATTTTTCCATGCATATTACTTACATTTTGTAAGATACTGTTCTCTTTCTTTAATTCTTTCTAGACCAGCTATTGTCCATATGATCTTTTTTTTTTTTTTTTTTTTGGACTTCTCAATTAATTTCAAGTCATGGTGTAACTCTATTTTCTTTTTATTTACTCACCCATTTTTAAAACTTTATAGAAGTGCTGTAGTTTGGTATCATAGCTGTCAATGTGCTAGATTCAAATTCATATATTGGAATGGCTTTCTTTTACAATTAAGTTTTATTCCTGCTTGATTTCCATTTTCTAAAATGAATGTAGTTTTGCTATTCAAATTTTTCCTGCTTATTTTTGGGTGTGTATTCCAGAGCATCGGGAAGAGAATGGAAGAAACGGAGTGTGTATGTCTGCTACTTGGAAGTCATTTTGATGTTACTTTTGACTTGAGTAGTCTTTTCATACATGTGATTTTTCTTTTACTATTCCCCCTTTATTTTTAAGTTTGTTCAGTATTTTTACTTCTCCTTTCCAACTCCTCCCATGTCTATTCCACTGCCTCTCAGTAAGGATGTTTTAGGTCATGATCACCAGCAAGCCCACTGTTATGAGCACCTTTATCATTTCCTATTATTTGGACATCAGTTTTGCAATTGCTAATGATGAACTGGCCCTCTTGTCCCTTTTCCTAAACATTAGGATGTAGGTCTTTTTGTAAGATATATTCTAATGTAGCAAATGTGCAACTGGAATGTGTAAGTTGCAGAGTAAGTAGGCATTGTACATTTCAAATGTGCATTATTTCCATCCAAGTAATAAAATAAATTGATAATCATAAATGGAGATAGTGATGGATACTTTTTTTAACCTTAAGAAATGAGGATTCATTTTTAGAGCAATTATTATCAAAGAAAGGACATGGAATGAGGAAATGTTTCCTCAATCAATTTTATTTATTTATTTATTTATTTTGCACTAGTGGGGACAGAAACCAAATGTCAATGATCCTCGTTCTTTGAGATCAACTCATTTGAATGGCTCTTTTTCAGAAGCAGAGTTTAGAATAAAGTATGTATCTATATCTAGAAATAAAAAGAGTTTTAAGAAAATTGAAGTGGCTCTACAATCACTTAAAATTGGAGGAAGCAGACCATTTCAGCTTTACATAAAAACCAATTTTGAGTTCCATTATAAATCATTTCATGTCTCTCTATAACACCAGACTACTGCAGATGTCAACAATCACAGTTGCTGGCAATTTGGGCCAAAGCTATAGTACTTTTAAAATAGGCAATAAGTTCTTCTCCATTGAGATTGGCTCTTGCCCAATGTTACTTGAAATCAATAGGGTTTGACTAAATACTTGGAAGTACATAGGGTGGTCCATATGTCACAACATTAAGAAACTGAAGAATCCCAATTTCTTGTTTACTTGTGAAGACTGAAAAGCTGCAGCCATCTTGCTGTAAATGTCTGAAGGAAACACCTGCTGCAAAGACAGGGCTGTCAGAAATTCTAAGTGTGGGTGAAAAGAGAAAAGGAAAATGGGTTTTTGCCTTATAATAATAAACTGAAGGTGATCAACATACTAAGCAGGTTATGATTTCACAGTGTGTATAGTGCCTATCTTCCTTCCAGTATTTCTGCTACCTTTTAAATGTATTTCCTTTAAGCTTTTACTGGGATCTCTAGTCATGAATGGAGAGTGTTTTCTTGCTTATGATCAAAGGACTGAGAATTTCACAAACTTATGTGTATTGACATGCTAGTAGATATCAAGTGCTCTCTGACCAACCAATTGTGGGAATTATTTGCTAAATTAATAAAAAAAAGTATTATGAAATATCTTTGAGTTTTTTGTATGTCCAGGTACACTCCAAAGCTTTGAAGTGTGATGATTTCTAAATGTATTTGTCTCTGAATACTTTAGCTTAACAGTGCTTAGAGTCTAAGATTCCAAGCAAGATATTCTGTTTTATGTACCAGACTATTAAGAGAGATAGAAATTTGAGATTAAGGTGTGGAAAATGAAATTTGCCATACACTTTGTCTACTGCAATGACTGATACAACTCTTCAATTGAGACCATAAGTCTCCAACTGGAAGGGAGGACAAGTTTTGTTGTTTGTTTTGTTCACTTTACTAATTTCATCTCTAATCAAATTTTCATAAAATGCAGTATAAATATATTAGTCAGAAAAACCAAGAAACAGACGCAGAATTCCACAGATGTTAAAGCACACTGTCAAATTGCCATTTGATGCTTCTAAGTCCAGATTCCTGGTTCCCATGCTTTATCTTTGCAAACCCAGATGGGAAGGATCACAAGCACTGTCCCATAACACTAGTATACACTGTGTTCCCAAATTAGGGAGTGTAAATGCAATATACATATACTACAAAGTACTGCTTCAAATTTTGATACAAAGGATTTATATTTTGTATCATGGTTACACCTTTTGGATGTGATATACTTTTACTTGAAAACTTCCTTAATAATGGGCAGCAACTTCTGACTTTCATGACACCTTTTGTCTCTCATGCTAGTAAAGGTTCTGTTTTCTGGTACCTCAGTAGATTATCTTATCACCATTTATTTCCAGATCATTTAATGTGGCTACCCTGAAAACAACACTATTCTAAGTGTGAGCAGCTGGTGTTCAGAATTGCAATCAGATTTCTTCCCCAAACTATTTTTTTTGGGAGGGTGTGTATCTGGCTGCTCATGAATATCGCTCTTGGGAGACATGTCTTACATATGTAACCTCACCTCATCAGATCTTTCTATTCTTGTATCACTGCCCATTTAGATAAATCTGTGGATCCACCTAGGGACTCATTTCTTTGTCCCTCTCAGTGGTAGGTTGCTATGTCTCTCAAAACAAAATCTCTTTATCTTTTGGTCCCTTTAAACTCCTCTACCCATGCCTCCTTTGAGTTATTATTTATTCTTCCTTTTCTTTTCAAAAATATTTGTCACTATATTTTTAATTTTTCCATCTCTATTCGAGTGTAACTGACAAACATAACTGGATTAATTTAGCATGCACACATGATAATTTACTCATGCATATTTTCTAAATGGTTATTACTCTCAAGTCAGTTAATACATCTTTCACTCTATCTAGTTCTTTGTATTGTTCTGTCTTCTCTTTTATGATGAGAACACTTCATCAAAAGTATATACAATTCTGTATAGACAACTATATTCTTTATGGTATATATTAGTTTCTTTGAAAACATTAATTTTATAACTAAATGTTTGTAACGAGTACGGTTTTTCCGCCTGCCGCCTCCTGGTCTTGTCCCGCCGCCATGCCGCCAGCCCCAAATAATACACTGAGACTCTGTATTTGATACAATGTTGTTGGCCCGGTTACTTGTTTCTTATCGGCTAGCTCTGCCTTAATTATTAACCCATTTCTGCTGATCTATGTATTTCTCTTACCGGGGAGCCGGCGGCATACTGCTTTCTCCAGTCTCTCCATCTTGACTCCTCCTTACTACTTCCTCTTCCTCCTTGTCTCCTAGTCCCTCCTATCTTCCTTTCCTATTGGCCAACAGTGCTTTATTTATTAACCAGTATGAGAAACATATACAGAATGACATCTCCCATCAAATGTTTATAAGCTTTAACCTATATTTTCCATTTATTTTTCTAGATAATTTCATACATATATATCATGTTTCAGTCAAATTCACCCTTCATTTCCTCTCCTTAATTTTCTGCCCTATTCCCCTCCAAGCTTTTCCTCCCAACTTTGTGAGTTCTCTTGAAAAGACCCACCAAGTCTACGTACGACTACCAGTCCTAAGTGTAGGTGTAATGCAATTTACTGGAATATGGATAGCATCACAGGGACCTCATCCCTAGTAAAAATTGGTGCCCCCCATCCATAATCATCCATAGCCCATAGCTTCTCAGCTACACATATGACTTTATGAGTCTCTTCCTCCTCCATCCTAGAATTTTGGCTGGCTTGATCTTGTGTGAATTATAGCTTCTAGGAGTTCACTGTAAATATTCCTGTCATGTCCAGCAAATACTGCGTTGCCATAGATGTCCATTAACTTTAGTTCTTACAGGCATATTTTTGTCTCCTCTTCTACAATGATCCTTGTGCCTCAAGGGGAGGGGTACAATTAGAGTTGTTGGCAAGTGAGGTCCTATAGACTCCAAATGTTATGGTTTACTGCCAATGTTCTTGATTCTATTCTAGGATTAAGAATCTGTAGTTGAATTAGGGAACATGGAGAAACCAAGCTGGTACTGACTTGAAAACTTCATCTCTAATGGCTAGCTTTCACACTGCCAGGGGAAAAAACATCATCGTCATTCTTACTCAGCTATGAATTCTAGCAAGACATGCCCACTGGTTCAATAGTGGCATAAATATCATTGGGGTCACCAACCACTCACTTTTGTGTTGCATTTAATGTCAACACTATTATTGGACCAACAACCTATGACTAGATGGGTCATAAGTAATAGGGAAGAACAAACTAATGTTGTTCTTCTTTGTGGATACATATTAAACTGACTCCTAATACTTTACTGCTATACCCATAGATTAATGTATCTCTCGATTCTAATCAGAGAAGTTTCTAGTTATAGTAGATGGTAATAAACACAGAGACCCACAATGAACCAAAGACAGTGTTTCCCTGCATGTTGACCAGTTGTGGTTCTCTGTATTAATGACTGAACACTATAAAAAGAAGCCTCTTTGATATAGTTTAAGAGATACATGGTCATATAGTTTAAGAGATGCACCGATCTATAGCTATAAAGATAAGAACTCAGAAGGCTGATTAATACTATAATCATTCAGTAGAATAATAGTATTATGTTAACCTATGGCTAGCTAGATCATATGCCTAAGTATCTAATGTTTTCCATTTTTTCCCCATAATTTCTAACCAGGGGTTTCTCAGCCTGTGGGTCATGACCTCTTTGGGGATCAAATGAACCTTTCACAGGAGTCACCTAAGACCATCAGAAAACATTGCTATTTACAGTATAATTTATAACAGTAGCAAAATTACAAAAATTACAGTTATAAAGTAGCAATGGAAATAATTTCATGGTTGGGAATCACTGTAACATGAGGAACTATATTAATGGGTCACAGCATTAGAAATGTTGAGAACCACTGTCCTAACATTAATAATACCATGCTAACTCTAATTATGAATTCAGTTTCACTATGTTTCACGTGCATCTGACACCATATAGTATTTTCCTTTCTTTCCCTCAAGTCAACACTTATGCAATAGTTAAAAGGCAAGATATCTGATGTATCCAGAGGCATTAAATTAGAAGCCATCTGTAGAAGTATTTATGAGTAGATGAAAATTTAAATCTAAGATTTTGGAAAAGGCCTCAAGAGCTGAGAATAACCAAACACTAATACTCTCCAATTGAAGAGAAATAGGGAAATTACCCATTTGCATTCTTACTTGCAGTTTTCACTTTGTGCCCCATTTCTATAGAAGAAGAATACTGCCACCAACAAAAGTATACCAAATAGGCTTTTCCTAGTCAGTATAAAATTATAAATATTTCTTATTGATCTGTAATAGCCAGCCAAATAGGAACCCTAAAAAGGGATATGCCTGCTTCTTGCTACTTGCACAGAGCTTATAGACAATAACAGAATTTCAAGAATCTAGTCATGCCACTTTTATTCTTTGGCTGGTTGAATTTCAAATGTATCTCCCTGCCCAAAGAATAACTGAAGGTCTTCTACTAGTTTGAAGGAAACATGAATGGTAGACAGTCCTTGAATGATTTCTGGATTAGCCCTGCAGTTTCTTGACTGAGATGAGTTAAAAATACTTTGAAACTCCAGTAAACCAATGAGGCTTCTTATTCACATTCAAGGACAAGGTACAAAAATCCAATGGGTACTTGCCTATTAACTCAATGATTAACAGTACAGTGTGTGTGTGCGTGTGTGTGTGTGTGTGTGTGTGTGTGTGTGTGTGTGTGTGCGTGTGCGCGCACGCATGCGCGCGCATGTGCGTGCGCGCATTTATATAAATACCACATGTGGACACATGGATGAGGGAGGAGGAAATAATGGGGTTACTGGGTTGGTTTGTATTTCTCAGTGAATTATGGCCAGCTACCCAGCAGTCTGACCAACTAATGTGCATCTTATTTAATGTAATAATATACATTAAGACCTGTCAAGCCCCATTGTGGAAAATGAAGAACTGCACATTGTACCACTTCATATGGAAGTCTGCATATGGAACCCTTTAAGGGTTCTTAAGAGACCATTGGGGTTTCTAATTATTGTGAAACATCTCCTGGAATCCAGGGAGAGAGGGCTCTTGGCAGAATTGCTTCTGCCATTTCAAATGTTCACTGTGAAAATAATTAGATGATGAGATTTAGACAGAAACCGCTAACGAATATTTTCTTAAGTCTCTCTCTCTTTTAATGTACAGAAAATGAAACTCTGAAATCGGCAAGCACGAAAGGAAAACAATATGGTGCAATGCATTCTCTGTGTGTGGGGGGGTATACTGGGGACTTCTCTCTTTTTTCTGACTTTAATGCTTGGCTTCCTGTGGTAACAGTGGGGGGGATTTTTTTCATTTTTTGAACATTATACAATCCTGTTGAAAATTGGACCGAGGGTTGTTTTTTTAAACTTCTGTTCTGACTTTCTAAAGTTGAGCAAGTCTCCATTATTCCCTGAAGATTACACCCGTTTCTTCAGAGGGAACCCTGACATTAGAGAAACGTGCTTTAATCAAGCTTTAAAGTTATCTCCCCCTCCCCAAGCCCAACCAGAACCAGAGAAAGCTGTCCTCTGTAACTACAAGCCAGGCTAGCATGAATCCAATTAGGAGCCATCACTTGTACCCATGACATACAACATATTTGTTCAATTAAAACAAACAAATACGATTAGGAGTTTACAAAGCCATGCTTAGGGGAAGATGGACATTTCAAAAGAAATGCCGGGTTAAGAAGGACGTGGTTGCGATAAAAGTAAGTTGCATGAAATGAGAAAGGTGAACTTAACAAATGGCGACACAGGAGTCAGATCCCATACACAACCAACAGAGACTTGGCTTGATGACATCAAGTTTGATCACTGTTGCCTGGAGCAGGCAGGCTTCCTGCACATGCAGCTGAAGACCGCCCTCCAGCTTGGATATTTGGTCTTTCTCTTTGATGATTTACTCCATCTTAGTTCACAGACTGGGAAAAAAGGTAGCACAGCCTTGATGCTAGCCTCTCCCAATGCAAGCTGCTTATCTCCAAGGTCCTTACATTACACTTCAGACTCAGGAAGGCCCTCTTTACCTTAAAGAGCCTTTGATACTGGACTATGGAGAGACTGTGCCACTGGACCAATCCATTTTCTTTAGTTGTCCCTGGGGCCTCAAACTTAAAGGCATGACTATGGGGGAGATTTGTTTGAGCCATTTACTTGGTCAAAATTCATTTTTATCATCAACATCTTTTAATATTAACTAAAATATAATTATATCACTGTCCCCTTTCTCTTTCCAGCCTCCACTCCCAAATGCTCCCTCCCTTCAACTCTGCTTACAAACTGCTCTCACTCCCTCTTTTTCTTTGATTATTCTCTGTCTTTCACATACACAAACACACACACATGCAATTTGCTGACTCTGTTTGATATTGCTTTTATGCATACAACTACAATTTCAGTATTGTTTAATGTTGGATTATCAACTAGAGAACCATTATTGCATCTTTAAGGATATCTTGCCATGCTACTCATTGTTATGGTTCATAGGCATCATTGCTGGATAGTACTACGGACTTCTTCCCTTCCTTGACAACTTGCATGTAACCGTCTGGTACTATAAACATAATACCACAACATATGAACATAAGCACCTTCTGGTATCACCAGTGGCAGGAGGCATTCAGGTCACATTAATCTCAAGTCTAAAGTTGAAAATTCAAACTGCTACGTGCATCTGTTATCACATCTATCATGAGATTGCACATAATTTAGTAAATGCCAGAATATTTCTGATACCAAATCTACATCACCATCCAACACTTGCTTGCCTCCCTTCCAGTAGTAGTGACCTCTAACTACATTCCAATATTCAACTTCCTTTCTATTTTTTTAGTAGCAAAATATCCATATTATAGGACATAGTGACATAACCACCATGTGAAATATTTTCTAGAGTGACTTGCATTGAGTCAGTGCAATTGCTGGAGCAATCTTTGTGTGGAGCTTGCAAAAATGCTATTTTGGGGGTTGAACTCCATTAAGAGATTATAGGATTCTGTTTGCTCTCTTCCGTCTTTGCAACATGGATGTTACAGCAAAACTTCCAGCTGCCATCTCACGATCTTGAGGATGGATGCCATGTGCTAAGGAGAGTAGAGCTGAAAGATGAAAGAATCCCAGTGCATTGATGATAGCATATGTCTATCACACTCTCCCTGGCCTGTCTCCCTCCTGACTTATGATCAACAGAAAAGTAATAGCCTTGCTAGCTTAAGACACTCCTATTTCACATCATTCTTAGAGATAGTCAGATGCAAGTTTACACTCATACAAACCTTTCTGATGTATAATATGGAATGATAAGATGTGACAGACCTGTTTGTGCCAGGTAACATTTGTGTAGCAATTATGAAAAGCTCTTTGTTTCAAAGGGAAAGAAATGTTTCTGTGGAATGCAGTGTTTGGCACACAGAACATGTTCATAGAAAACCATATTGAATAAATGGAGTAATAATGTTCTGTTGAACCGGATTGCTAAATGATTGGCCTCAGAAGGAAAGTGTGCTTACAGGGGTCTAAGTCCTGACAGGAAAATATATCCAAGACATCTCATATGGACTGACCAAGGGATTTTTTCTAGGTAAGAGTGACTTCTATGTTTGTTTGTTTTATTATTTTATTGCTTTTTCATTGCTTCTTCTCTTCTCTACTCTTGCTATCCTTGATCTGAGAGAAGAAATATTTCTGTGAATGAAATTTCAATAGTCCCAGCACTCCTACAATATTTGAGAAGCAGATTCATTACTAGCCATAGTTTTAATTAATTAGTTTTTGTTTTCAGGAGTCACAAAACCAGTGCTTATTTTATTGCAAATATAGTTTCCTTTAAGTGAAAAGCAACATAATGCCTCAATGGTCATGAAAAATCTTTGTACCAAACAAACAAACTCAATGATACCACATTTTCTCTCAGAGTCCAAATTGATCTTTATTATTACTGAGTCTGTCCATGAGGCCTACAACTCCTGCTGAAATGTGGTGACTGTTTCAGTAAATTCAGTTCTGATGACACAACCTCTACAAGATAAAACAGTGGCGACTATGGCTTCACAATCTGAGAGCAGAGGATCTACTCAAAGACTTAAAATCAGGGATCTCTTCATCCTTCAGATATCAGGCATTCACCCTCACAAATGACTGTAGCTCAGCTTTTTTCCAAAAGTAACTGCTCTTACATTTTTCCAAACTGTCATCTGTATGCCTCAGATTATTACTCGATAAACAACAGATCTCCATATGTTTGCAGGTGGTATCCAGCCATGTTTTCATCCAAGAGAATTGGTAATATGTTGCACTGAAACAAGAATCTCAGGGCCTCTGCCACTGAGCATCACATGGCACTTGTGACCTCAGACTCCCACGTGAATATGAAAGACAGAAGCCAGTTTGTTTCTATTTCCTAAGACCTATCACTTAAAATGGTTCCTCTCCAATCCAGATGAAGTCAATAAACATTTTGGAAAACTAACTATTTAAAACATAGTTGTAGGGGATATAAGATTTGTAAAATTTAACCGGAAGACAATCCTACCTACTCTTCAAAGTGGACTCTAAAATGTATCTTTGTGACACATTTCATTTCCATTGCAAACCAGATGTGGTCCTGCATACCTTCCAAATGAGATAATTCTAGAACTGTATCTATAGCATTCTAGAATTCAGCATTTTTTTTTTGTTCAAGGTAAGATAACAGTAACAAACATTTATGTTTCTGACCCTGTGATAACTCCAACAACAAAACATATTTCCTAGAAACTATTAGGTTAAGAAAATGACGCATATATAATCTTATCATATATCAAGCCAACCATGTAAAGCAAATGACTCAGAAGGACCCACAAAGCAGCAAGACATTCTGACACTGAATGTACAAGATACCTCCTTTGAGGTTCTTCTAGGGAAGAGGTCTAAGTGATGAGTTAGCATTGCATAGGGGCAGTTAGTACAGCACTACTTATTGTTTTCCAGACTTTCCTTGGAAGCTGTCATGCTTTATATGAATCTAGGATCAACTGGAAAACAATTTTCTGGGTATTTCTATGAGAGAGTACTTAGAGAAGTACTTATGAGAATACCACTCTATCTGTGGGCAGCACTGCACTATTGTTACAGGTTGTGGAATGACAATGGAGAAAATCAGTTGAGTAACCATATCTTTTCTAATTCTTGACCTCAAATGCAACATGACCAGATACACTCATGACATTTCTTACCATCAAGCCTTCTCCCTTATGATGGACTACAATGCTTTGGAATTTTTGTCTCAAAATCCAGAAAAAAGTATTTGACAAAAAAAAAATAAAATAAAAAAGGCATCCCACTTAATCCAACTTTACCCAGTAAGCTGAGTGAGGCCAAGGGAAAAATCAATGATTTTCAAAAACTTGCATGTCATCAATCATCTCCTCTTTGATCTTTTTCTGCTCTTGAAATATGATGTTGAGAGGGGCAGTAAGCATGATGTGGACATGAGAGCTGGAACACTTTGAGATCAAATGTCCATCAATATATGGTGTGTGAGATCATCACAGAGTGGTTTGCCATTCTTCATGTGGCTGTCATCCCAACATGTCATGGTGAATTCCCGTGAATCAAGTTCTTTAAAATCAAGAACTTGACCCCTGTTTTTCTAAGTTTGTTAGAAAATAAACCCATTCTGGAATAAACCACCTTCCACATATTCTGACACTTACAGAATAAAGCCTTTGTGTGTGTGTGTGTGTTTGTGTGTGTGTGTGTGTGTGTGTGTGTGTGTGTGTGTGTGTGTCTGTGTGTGTCTCTGTGTGTGTACTGTATGTGTATATGAGTGTGTCTCTATAAATGCATTTATTTCTTATATGTGGGATCACGTGTGTGCTTGCATATGGAGACAGGAGTTTGACAACGGGTGCCTTTTTTGATCACTCATCAACTTATATATTGGATTAGGGTCTCTTGCTTGAGCCCATAGTTCACCAAATCAGCTAGCTTAGGTGGCCACCTCACACCCATGCACTGGGATTACAGGTGAGCACTAAGCCTACCCAGTATGTATGTGGAACTGAGGAACTGAACTGCAGTCTTTAGCTCACACTCACACACCAAGGACTTTCCTCACTGTGATGTCTCCTTGGCTCCAATAATAGCTTGTTAATTCACACAATGTGGTGAATTATTTAGTCGGGAATAGGCTGTGAAGAACAAACTTCTTTAGCATCATGGTCAACATTTACTTTCTTTATAAGTTGTGACTCATACCCATACCTACCATGAATGCCTCAACTGTCTTTGTTAAGTGAAGAAGAAATCATACTTCTGGCTAAGAATATGGCCACACTGTAACCCCGATACCCACAAAGCTAAGGAAGGAGGATTTTCATTAATTCAAGCTATGTTGGGTTATATAATGAGTTCCAGATTAATACAGGCTACAATGTAAGGCCCGGTCTCAAATAACAAGAATATATAACTTTTGAATCACTTTGACTCTTTCCAAGAGTGAGTGAGGAGTTTTATTGGGATATCCAAGTATTATGACACTATCACCCTCCATATTCTATTGGCTCATGGTCAAGGGAATAGGAAGTCAGTGGAAAAGTTATGCATTAGTCCTTATTATCTCATACAAAGATGCCCAAAAGCAAAAGTGTCACTATGACTTTTTAAATTGGCAATGCAAAATAATGCATTTCATATTTTGCTCTAAGAGTATAGATTTGTACTCTGAATTCTCACAGTTGTGGAACTAACCACACTCTAAAGAAATGTACTTTAAGCTGAATAACACTGGTCTGCCCTCACCTGCTAGCAGTTGTTAGGTAGGAGTCATCACTGGATTTTAAGGAGCATCTTCCAATTGAATGTGCTTGTAAGTTCCCATTGTACATGTCAGTGACTTGCCATATTGTGAACATCAGAGAACCAACTGACACCGAAACTGACACCCACCCCAACACTCTTCATGTTGTACTCACTAGGAGGGGACATTTTCAATTATCCTACCTAACCACTATTTCATGCTTCTCTTTTCCATTTATTAGTATAATGTACATCTTATTTAATTTTGGGTAAGGATCTGAGGTACTGTTAGTTATAGACCAACATGGGCTACTGACTATAGCCACTTGGCTTTAGAACTGAAGTTCTCCGAAGATTTAAAATTCAATAACTCTGTATGTTTTCTGTTTGTTTTGTTTTGAAGTAATTCTGTGGAACTGTGATAAAAAAAAATCTGACCTATGAACTTAAAAATGGAATCATTTTTTTTTTTTTTTTTTTTTTTTTTTTGTCTCATGATTTAGAGATTTTAACCCATGGTCAGCTGGATCCATTGATTTGGGTATGAAGAATTACTAACCATCATTGCAGCAGGAATATGTGGAAGAGGAAGCTATTTGCTTCCTGGTAGTCAGGAAACAGAGTGAGAGATGAAGGGAAGGGATTGAGGACCAGCTATTACCAATTTCCTCCAATGTCTCTACCGCTGAAAAGTATCTTCAACTGGAGACTGAACACTCAACACTTGAACCTGAGAATCACACTTCACATTAAAATCCCAACAGTCATTGCATATATGTTATTTTTTTAAATCAAACAAAGAAGACATATTTAGTAAGGAAAAAGAGAATGGCAGAGAAGACAATGCCTTATACATTTTGTGTCAAACTCTCAAACTAAGACCTACTTCTCTGAAGGCAAATGTAGGAGTAAAGGCTTTGAATCTATATAGTTCTAGATAAATTCTAGAAAATGATTTAAAATGTTGATTAGCACAACAGTCATTATAGGCAATGCTTAAATATTCAGTTCCATGGTATGTGTACTATCAAGGGCCATGCTGTAATAGCAATAAACTATGATAGCAGTATATGATAACATTATCAAGTGCCATAAGCATATTGTCCACGTGTCAAACAGTGAACTTTCTGTTTTTAACATTTTAGATATATCCTACAGCTATTTTGGTCATAGGTTTAAGATGAAAAAAAGGTGACACCACTTACCTCAATGTAACTAGGATACCTGAGTTTCGAAACAAGGAATATGAACCTTTAAAATCCATTATTGTGCAATACCAGCTCCTAAATGAAAATATAGAGGATTTTATATACTAGAGGTGGTAGTTGGGAAACCCTCTCAAAGCTAAGAATACATACATACATAAACACACACACACACACACACACACACACACACACACACATATATATATATGTATATATATATATATACATATATATATATATATTAGATGCTATCGTGGGTTTTTTGGGGTCTGTGGTAAATGTTAGATGTTTCAGGGTTCATCCACTTTACTATTCTACCATTTTTTACTACTTCATGTAAAAGACAGGTAAAACAATTGTGAAGAGTTATAAGTCTGAATCCCTAATCAAGTGAATTCTAAACATTTATGGACATAAGCATGCACAGTAATAAGACAACTGTGTGACTTTAGTACTAGGCTTCAACACTTGGCAGTACATAAGCACTATGGTGTATGGAGCACTCAGTTCCCTTAAATGCAACTTAAAATATTTTACACTACAATCTCTAGATTGAGTGAATAAAATGAGAAAAGGGTTTCCAAATAATTATAATTTTCTATATAAACACTATTACTAAAACAATATCACCAGCAATTATATATTAAAGGAATAGTTGGCTGTTATTTAAAAAAAAATCATTCATGCACTTTATTTAAGTCCTTGATGAATTTCTTATGACTGGATCAATGCCAGCCTCATACTAAGCAATTAAAAGTGATAGCTCTGATGAAGAGATAAGTGAGTGACTCTGACATGGGTTATTCTAGTCACTACATTCTAGTCGTCACATAGGGCCACTCCAGATGGGACCTTTGTTGCCTGGGGAAGTGTTTTGTCTAATCTCCCACAATGGACTTACATTTCTTAGAACTCCAGGACACCATGCTTACGATGTGTAATAGATCAGCTACTCTAGAGAGGAAAGGGTACATCAGGAAATGTCAACCTAATTCAATCTCATGCCTAAATAACAATTTCTTTTGAGATTATAATTCACTATTTCCCATTTCCATTTCTTCTTTCCATGCATCCCCTCCCCCCTCTCTCCCTCTCTTTCTCTCTCTCTCTCTCTCTCTCTCTCTCTCTCTCTCTCTCTCTCTCTCTCTCTCCATGGAATATTTACTTGGGGCTACTGAAGTCATGGATCTTGGAGGAGACCCCACAACCACCACTTTACTAAACCAGTATAATTCCTAACTACATTCTAAATATTTATCTTTATACCCACAGATAAGTGTAGTTCTCACCCCTCATCAAAGAAACTTCTCTTTGCAACAGATGGAGGCTATTACAGAAAAACCACAGCCAATCAAAATGCAGAGAACAAGGGATCATATGGTTCCCAGTCTCAACTGATACATCTACAAAACCATCACATTTAAAAGATCATGGCAAGTCAATTTACCTTACATATCTCTCTTTACTCCATGGAGGGGGATTAATATCATCCATTCCATACTTTATTTTACTAGACACACAGGACCAAAAGTACTGTCTTAAACTGATCTCCCTCCCACCCAGGTTCACCAAATTCCTTTCCTTTGGTTAAAACATCTCTGTGTTGCTTTGGTATATCTTTAGAGATAAAAAAAATAGCACTTTATATTCTTGGCATGCATCTAGCACTTACAAACAAGGATACTCATTTTTGTGAGTTTGTGACTACTGCTGCCTCTAAGGCTGAGTACACTTAGTGAATTTCCTTCACTATGCTTCTTCATGTTTTCTGACTGCTTGGATTCTGTATATGGAACTTAAACTATGTGCTAAATCCTGAGAAATGGATCTTGACATAACAAGTTTATAGACAGTTAAGGAGAGAAAATCCACAAACAGGCAATTTTGTTGTGCAAGCTTAGGGTCTGATGGCAAGTTCTGTAGAACGGGTAGAAACTGTAGGAGGGTAACATCTCCAGAAGACAGGCTTGTTACCATGATCCAGAGAGGCCTGTGAAGCTGTCTGGTATAGGAAATAAGGGTAAAAAATAAAGAGCCTATTAAGAAATAAGAAACTATTGAGACGTTTCTGGGTTTTTAAAACTTCTTTTTGTTTTATATAAAATACATTTTGATAATATCTTTTCCACCCCTTCAACTCCTCCAAAATCCTCTCTATTGAAAGGTTTTAATAGTGGGTTTCAAGGTCAGGTTCACATTCTAGAATTCTACAAGAGAGACAGTGAGCAAATATTGATAACTAGGTAACAGGATGGAAACAAGGTAATGAAACTTTTTGGGTTTTATAGCTCTGAATTAATGAAATCACACTGCAGGTGACAATAACTGCCTGAACTCCAGAACTATGTAAACTAGCTTTAGTTTCTCTTTAGTCTTATCTGTATTATTGAGGGTTATTTATATTCTTTAACCTGCTGCTCAATGTTGACTATGCCTGATCTTTACTGGAGTGAGTGTTTAATGTGTTTCACGAGCTTTCTCAATATATTTAGATGCATCGTACGCCCAGTGTTGCTATTATGGGAGGCAGTCATTAGTGTCTACACTAATCCTGAAATTACAGACACATTGAGCTTATTATATCTTTTATTGGTCCATAGTTGCAATGTCAGTAAGCCAAAATTGATCTTAAAACTCAAATTTGTTCACAGGTTAATTTGGCTTTAGAGTGGGACCTGAATTGATGTGAAATTATCACTGACATACTAATATCTTGGCTCATAAGGTGCTGAGATATCATGTCTTCTGTGTCACTCTGGTACTATGCTGCTAATCAGGATCATAGTCCCATGTCTATGTCAACCCTAATGGCTGTAATACTATAAAATCAATGCCTATGCTTGCATTTTTAACAAGTGGTAATGCATCAGTTGTTTCCACCAGTTTGCTGCACAGCCTCAGTGCTGCGCCCTTTAGATCTCCACAAGGGATTCCATGAGGACAGCAGCTGCTGCCTGTACAGTCCACAGATACCACTGCCAATTAAAAAAATTTATATATGCAATTTCAAAGACCTCTTTAACCTTTGTACTGATATTTCAAAGCAACAGTTTATTCAATTAAAAGGAAACATTCAAAAACAGATAATATTTTTTTACAGTATCTTAGCAACAGGTGATTGAAGCCATGCCTAGAATGAAAGACTTGAGATTTTGCCAGAAGGGCCACATACTAACGTTATCTTCCTTTTAACAAATGGAATAAATCTAATATTGTTTTGGACAAGTTGTGCTGCATTACATCATAATGTGAAATCCCGACAACTGAACTGCAATTGGGAGAACACTCTGAAGGTAAAGGTACATGCCAACAGATCTTTGCAGCATTTCACAGGGAAAGTAAAAGCTATGTGCATCCCCATGCATCAGCTGCAACGCTGGTGCCTGGGACAAAGTCATTGTCACTATAGGTGGTTCAGAGCTCAGCTGTCTAGCTGAGACCTTTGAGGCAGAGCGTTCTGTCCTGGATTTCCATCACTCATTTGAGAGTTCTTCATTGTAGAAAGTTGTATCTCTGAATTACATGAAGAAAATATTTATTTCACTCTAGAGGATTAAAAATAGGGGTAGAATCAGTTTGGATTCTTACAATTGTTCTCTGAAGCCTGATAAATCTCTCTATTTGTTTTAGTATCTAGAATATACAAAGAATAAAAAAAAAGAAAGAAAACAAACAACCCAATTAAGCATTGCTACCGAGTATTGAAGAGAGTTCCTTAAAAAGGATATGTGTGTGTGTGTGTGTGTGTGTGTGTGTGTGTGTGTGTGCGTGTGTGTGTGTGTGTGTGTATAAAACTGTTTTTAATTGTCAGCATCCTTAGCCACCAGGAAAGTGCAAATTAAAATTACTGAACTTTATCTTATCCCCTTCAGAATGGCTAATAAAAAATGTAATAACAACAAATGCTGGCATGAATGTAGAAAATGAATAACATTTATTTATTGGTGGTAAGGGCACAATCTCTAGTTGGAAATCTGTGTGGAGATTGCTCAGAAAGCTAGAAATAGAGTGTCCATGTTATTCAGTTCTACAATTACTGGGCCTGTGCCCAAAGAACCCTATGTCCTACTGTAGAGAGAGAACTGTGTATCCATGTTCATTCCCATTTTTCCCATAGCCAAGAAATGGAAATAGCTTAAATGCTCACCCCCAATGAATGGATAATGAATAGTTACTACTCATGCACTATGGAATGTTATTCATATGTAAAGAAAAATGAAATTTGCAAGTAAGTGGATGGAGCTAGAAATAATTATTTGAACAATAATACAGATCCAGAAAGACAAACAACATATGTTTTCTTTCATATGCAGATGCTAGCATTGGCTATTTAGATGTGTGTGTTTACATTGGAGTACCCATAGAAGCCAAGAAACTAAGGTCTATAGGAGAATTTCAAAGAGGAAAATATAATGCAGGTGGTATGAATGAAAGGGGGTAACGACACAGAAAGAGTTAAATGGGTTGGGGAAACTAGGGGATCAAGGTAGAGTAGGAAGTAAAAAAAGGGAGATAGTTAATAAAGAAATTTGAAAATGTCATATAGAAACATGCTATATATGCTTCACAAATGCACACACACATAAATAAAATAAAAAGAATTTGAGGAGACTATCTTTGTATTTAAGAGGGGAGTTAAAAAGAAAGAAATAGAAAGAAGAGAAGCCCAAATTCATATATGGGTTACCTCTTTTTGGAGTTGTTGGTAAGTGTAGTTGCATAGGTTCTTGTCCCTAAACATTAAATGCTGCTGCTAATACTTTTGGCTATCCTCCAGAATTTGATGGCAGGACTCTGATGCCTAAGATACTACAAATTTAAGTCACAGAAAATGGAGCAACCAAATTGATACAGATTTGGTAATGTCACCCATACTAGATAGTTTCTATAGTGCTGGAAGGTACTATACTACTTGGAGAGAAAGGTAATCATCTTCTCATCCAAATATGACCTGCAAGGCAAGATATGCCTCCCAATGCAACAGTGGTATGAATATTACTAAACATTAAAATGTTAAACAATGTTAATCATTGTTTCAGGTTAAATTTCACTCTCCAAGATGGAATCCATACCTAGTACCATCAGTGGGCTAAATAATAAAGGTGTACTTAATATTGTTACTCAGTTAAATGGACATTATAATAAACGGATCCCTTAAGTTTTTATCTTTATAGTCACAGAATTTTGGAACCCTTGTCTCTCATCAGAGAAGATTCTTTTTGTAGTACATGGTGTTTAATACAAAGATACACAGTTGGTCAAAATGCAAAGACCAAGAAACCTGAGTACTTGACCCTAAACAGAACATCTGTATCATATCTCTCCCTGAAACCCAAGGGTAAGGGATCATCTCATAAGAGGGGGCAGAAAAAAGATAAGCAATAGTAGAGTAGCTACCTGCCACAAAATAGTATTTTCTGGATATGACAGTGCCATCACATACGTGAACTAACAGTGACTGTGAGTGTATGCAGAAGACCTACACAAGATCAAAACAAAAAATTCCTAGGATAGACAGGGTAGAGGCTCATAAAGTCGCATGCCTAGTTGAGGAGCTTTGTAGCAATTGATAGCTGCTGGGAGGAGGAGAGTTGGTTTTCTTCAGGGATGTATCCCTTGAAAGATTACAAGAGCTCCCAAAGATGACCCTATACTCATGCACATACAGGCATCCCTGAGTGGACATGGGGTTTGTTTGTTTGTTTGTTTGTTTTCAGAGCATGTGAAGTCACTAGGAAAGTAGATGGGGTATTATGGGAAACACTAGAGTGGAGGAGGGAATGGAGAATGGGGAGTGTATTTAATCAAAACATATTATACACACATAAATAATTCCCAGAAAATAAAAAAAAAGCTGCTGATATAAAATGTTAAAATAAATCACTCTTTTCCATTTGGTCATTGGACACGTAGCAAGTCTGATACTCATTTCACAGTTTAAGTTGTGAATTCATACAAGGAAAGAGGGAGTAACAGTTTCAGGGTATAAAGTGTATCAAGTCTACTCGGGTATTTTCATAAAAGTTGGTGGAAGAAGAGATAAGTAAAAAAAACATATTTTGAAAAATTATCAATGGAAAAAGTCTTTATAAATGTTCAAGAACATCTTAAGTCAATACCGGTTGCCAAATCTACATTTCCCATCTCTCCCTCATATATGAAACAACTTCATATATTGCCTGAATGAAATTACACACATTGTCTATCTATAATAACATGGCTATATATCTGTGGCCAGCATATTGTAGTAATTATTACTATAAATATTGGATAGTAGCGTTAATCTCATAAGATCTTTTAACGTCATCCTTGACTCAATTACACTAAACCCCAAAGAGACCACCCAGTAAAACAACAAACGACTTAAAATGTGTCTTGGGTTTGTTTCTCTCCTTGATCAGAGGCTATCTAGATCTTTTATTTTTAGTTGGTTACCCAACAAATATTTACCATTTTTTAGAGTTCTAATTTCTGTTAGACAGTAGTCTAGGTACTAAAGACACAAAAGGAAATAGTGTGATCTCTGTCTTCAAGAGTTAAGAAAGCCAGAAGGAGAAAGAATGTATGACCAGGGCCGTGTATGAAGGCAGACAGTGTATAATTTTATTGGAACATGGAGGAGGTCCATCTAATCTGATGGGTGAGCATGATGTTCAAGCAGATCCCCTCAAAGTCTCACATCAGGTGTGAGTGGCTTTTTCTCACACTATTACTGAGAGAAAACATCATTAATCACTTGTTCTTGGAATGGACGGAATGAATGGAAGAAGAATATTTCCTTTCATTTTCTTCTGTTTGATGTCCACATTGACAGAAATCTATGTATTCCTTACTTCCATAACCCCAAATCCCAGGGCCTAGTCTCCCTCTCTCTGACCATGGACTCAAAGTATTTTTGGAGATTCCATGCAGGTGGACTCTGAAGAAGCTGTCATCATTGTGGGACTAACTCAGTCTCATCCTCTGAATTTTACTCTACAAAGAACAAATAGCCAATACCAAGATTAAGGACCTAGTAGGGCTTACACTGCATGTAGAGGGAAGTGACCTTTTGGAAGTTTGCAAAGAACACCTGCTCTTATTATCTCTTGAGGGATAAGAGAACATTTTCCTGAAGAATACCTCATGCCTTACAAAGGTTGAGGCTAATAGGACTTGAGTCTCAATCGGTGAACATAGAGATAGGGGGAGAAGTTAATTGTTGAGAATAGTTTCCTCTCTGATAGCTATAGAGGGACAGAAAAGAACATGCATAGTAGCTAGAGATATTCCTTCTCTCAGACCTGCAGAGGTGCCCTGCATCCTAAGTGTGAGCTTTCTCTGTGGGAATCAAGAACACCCCTTATCTCTTCTCATACACAGCACCCACCAATCTTATGTTTCCCCAACAGGTGTCCTTAATACAATTCAGGAGGTCACCGTAAAGATATATCACTAAAGTGCTTATATCTCACAAAGATGAGAAAAAAAAAAAAAAAGACTGATTGATGGCCAGTACTCAGCACAAATTACCTACAGGGAACATGTAAAAGAAATGAATCTGGGGGTGGGGGCTATAAGCGAGGGACAGTGTAATGGTGAGCCACAAAACACACTTTAGAAATGTCACAATGTTTCAAACACGTTATATATTGACTTAAAATATATAACAAAAGAAAAAGTGTGTGTGTATTCCTGACACTTATTTTGTGAAAATAGTGAAAGGCCATATGTGTCAGAGTAATATAATATTTTAAATAATAATTTAAGGAACTATACAGACAATCCATGCTGACTTGTTCAGGAGAAAGGTTATATTCAGAATTTAGGGGTGTTGTATCATTTTATAAGTACTGTTAGTCTCTCTTTGTTCAATCATTTGTCTATTTCCTTCTCAAAGATAACATAGTCATACAGAAGTAGATTTCCATAAACCAAAGTATAATAGAGTGCTTAGTCATAAAAGAAAGAGCCACGTTCAAAAGGGCAACACAGAGATGGGATGATTATTTTCCTAAGGGAAAAAGGTAATATTCCTTGAAGCAGACAGGGGGTGCCATGTCATTTAAGACTTGGGAATAAAAGCTCAATGGTTCCAACACAAAAATATAGAGAAAGTATCGCATCACTGAGGCATGGTGGACAAACAGTAGTGGAGAGGTCATGTTCTATGGAGAAACTGGCTGAGAGGCTCAGGTCAACTAGAAGAGGGTTTCAGTCCACATCAGAGACCAGATTAATAGCAGGATGACAGCATGGAGAAACTCTCTTCTGCCACCTTCCATACACATTGACAGGTGCCCTCTCCTACTACCCCAGTACTAGACAGCACTTCAAAAAGAGTTGGCTTAGTAGGGTTACCCCCAAAAGAAGGATGGAGTCTTTGCCCTTAGAACACCATTCTCCCCAATACCTCACCCAGACAGCCATCTGTTGGAGGATTCTTTCTCACTCCAACTCACCTTGGGGTCAGCCCACCAGAAATGTGTTTGGAGTTACAGCTCGGCCAGCGGTAGATAACTCCCCCCCTTTGCCTTTGATCTATGGGCATGGTGACTGTCAGGCTGTACATTTCTCCAAGTGATGAAAACACTAACAATATCCCAGCCCCAAACCTTCACCCTGAACCATGAAGTTGATAATATTCTTCAGAGTGATCCAGGGTAGCCTGGAGCCTCAGTCCTTTGCTATTCTTTGAGGCAAGACTTAGAAGCAGCATTTCTGGATTTTGCCATTCTGGTCATGCTGGAAATTTTTCTTTTGTCTGGAGATGTCACATTCAAATGAAAGCAGTTTTCTACACACAGGGTCTGAAAAGCTAGAGAATGTTTGCTATTAAAATTAGGCTGCCTGGCCCACCCAAAGTAACAGATGATCTGCCCCTAAGGGGCAGGAGGGACGGAAACTTTGGAAGATGTCTCTAGGCCTTGGCACAGCACAAGTTTTGTGGGCCTTGGTGACATATAGGTGCTCTGTACTGTAGCACATTTGTAATGGTGTTTAAACATGCACATGCTAGATACACAACACTAATATCTGGAACAATAAGGTAATCCTATATGCTTTGCAATGAAAAACACGAGCAGGGGGCTACTTGCTGCCAGAGTTCTGCTATTCTTGCTTAATTCTGCCTTTTAGTTATGTGATATGTTTGAAGGCGTAGTTGGTTAAAACTGCATGGATAAAATGAGCTGCAAGCATATGCACTCTGTCTTTGAGAACCAGGAGGCCTATTAAGCATAGTTCCAATTAGAATTCAAAGAAACAACCAGGGGGAGTTACAGCTCCCTCATGAATGCATCCTGAGGCTAGTAGCTAACTAATCTCCATTTCCATTAGCCCAGCCTTGCTGTCCCTAAAAGAAGCTTAAGATGAGCAAAAGATTGGTGATATGAGATTAGAAGGAAATAGAACTTAACTTTCCAATAGGCTAGAAACTTTCTCTTCTGAAGCAGAGAGAAAGACTCCTTGGGCAGCAAGAAACACAATTTCTTCTTGGTCTATGGATTATGGTGTATACAAATAGGTTTCAGTTGATATGTGAAAATAACTAAATGAAAAATGAAGTCAGTGGAATGGATCAGCAGAGACAGTGGGTACGTCTGAAGACAAGCAGGTGCCTGTCAGAGCAGAAGATAAGAGCTATTCACCATCAAGTGCTGCCTGGTGTGAGTGCGGGTGGCAGCAAGCCCACACAGGCTCTGCAGATGGCTGCTGCTCTCTGGTAGTTGCCTTGTAAATGAGGATTTTCTGCTGCCCAGAATAGCAGTGTAGGCTAATAAAAAGATCCAAGATCTTGACCCTGTAAGTACTGTTTTCTACATTATGACCTTGTACCCACAACCACATTGGGGTAAAATACTTATCTACCATGGATTTTAGTTCTTCAGTGCATGTCAGTTTAACAAGGACCTTAATCTTGTTATAAACAAAAATCAATATTTATGTAAAATTGTCATTGTAGCAGGCAGAAGCTGGGATTCTAAAGAAAGTAGCAGCTGTGTCAAGATAGAGACTTCTAAAGGAGTGACCTTCAAGAGTTGGGGAAGTGGGTCAGGGGAGGGCAGTAGGACAATAGGGATAATAGACCTTTATGTATAGAAATGTAATATCATAAAACTAAATGAATAAAATTCCATTAGGGGTGGGTAAAGAGGAGAAGCAGAAGGAGGATGAGGGGAAGAGGAAGATAAGGCAACTGCCTTCTAAATTAATTGAAGATGGATTTTACTACTCACTTATCAGATAAGACAGGTCAAAGCCCCAGTGATTTCTCTCCTAACTTTCAAAACTATACTTCTAGCCTCATTTGCTTGAGCTTGGTTTTATCTCAGTGGCCATATCAGAATCTGGTCTTTTGGGCTCATCTTCTTAGTCATTCTCTCTGAGAACTCTTGCCTATTGCTGAGGGGAGAAAGCCCATGGCCTTCCCCCATGTTCCTCGCATTTTAGGTCTACTAGAACTTTTCTCAAATTCCAGGTAACCTAGTCTCCTCTTTCCTCTAATTTACTGTAGGTCCCTGAGATTTATGTCTTAGTTTATTCTGTGTACCATTCCCCTAGTGGATAATGACACTTCAAATGTAGCTGGTAAATGGATAGATGTGCATAAAAATTAACAGTACTAAAGCAATGATGCCAAATCTGTGGGTCACAACCCATTGGTGGGGAGCAGACCCTTTCACAGGGGTCATCTATGACCATCTGCATATCAGATATTTTTATTATGACTCATTACAGAAGCAAAATTACAGTTTTGAAGTAGCAATGAAAATAATTGCTACATGAGGAAGTTTATTAAGCATTAGGATGGCTGAGCATCAATCTATCAGAGAAATAAGCTTTTCCTTCCAGCTTGAGTTCAAATGCTTTGAAGTAATGAGCAGGCCTTCCATCTTTTACTGATAACATGAAATTATGGACAGAGGGAGGATTTAGTAAATAAACTACATTCCAAGGAAATCCACTTCTGTGGATGTCTACTCTACAGACTCAGTCATAGGGAGGGTCCTCTGCTTAGCTGAGAGTCCTCTGCTTCAACATCCTGTATGACAAAGCTATTCAGAAGGCAGGACTTAGAGTTGGGATAGCAATGTTATTCTCATCTCTAAACATCTATGCTTGGGACTTTCATGAGCTACTTCTACACTAGAACAATGTGTGATTCAAATGCAGTTCTTACCATTACATCTACATCCTCAAGCATAAACCATGTGTCCAGATGACAACTGTAGTTGGTATCTGCACTGGGACATGTGAAAGAGCTTGTGTTTGTCTAAGAAAACCTGAGATAAATGTGAGTACATCATCTTGTTTTGTTGTTCATAGAACTCTTGAATCTTGCCTGTGAGAGTGATCTTCTTCTAAAGGAGATGGAAGACAAGTAGACACACAGACTTTGAAGGTGTTTAAGGAGTGATTCAGAACAGAAAGCAGGAATACCCATAATTCATTCATTGTACCTGCCCTTGCCTTCTTGGAAAAATGTCTTGGAATGGAGACTCTTAAGAGGTCATCACATTTTTTTGGGGGGGTTCTATTTTTCATCTATCTTCTAGACATTTAAACTCACCACTGTCATGCCATAGGGTACTATCTCATTCTAACTGGTCTCAGTTGCTGTGTGATTCTGCAAAGCCCTATCATTATTTTCCAATCTATTGGTCTGGAGTTGCTTTGGGACAAGAGAATTGTGATGGTAGCAAGGTCTGCTATAGATTGGCAAAAGTAAATAAATAGGTAAATGAAACAATAGTCTGAGTTTACTCACATGATACCTACACAGAGTAGTTTTAGATTTCCAACCAGTTAAATCTATAATATTTCACTGCATTTTTTTTTTTTTTTTAGAAAATTTTACTGCCCCATATATAACTAGCAGCATGGGAAACTCTAGAAGGCTGAAGGGGCAGAATCTTAGGGTTGAGGTTTTCTCTGATATATAAGGTGGATTCTAATAAAATCAATTTTCCCAACTAACTAACCAGGTATTTCCTTCCTCCTTTCCCTTCTATTCTTCTCCCTCCCATATACAGGAGCAGAGAGCTCCCCCCACATCCTAATGGTAGCATTCCTGGTTACACACAGGTCACAGACAATCGTGGGCTGAGATTGCCAACTGCTCCCAAACTGGGAGTCCTATCTGTTGGCTATAGTGCAGCATAATAATAAAATAACAACCATAATAATAATATAACAACCATAACAATAATGATAAAATAACAACATTGCTCTCAGGGTATACCTATAAAAGCTATGAAAAAATAGATGAGGCTCTTCTTCAACAATGAGATCGCTGTACTCCATCAGGGAAGCAAAAAATAATCACAACAGAGTTGATAGAAACTTTTCCAGGGTCTTAACATCTGCTGTGAGCCAGTTTCGGTAACATTTATCTAATGTCTCAGAAATTTTGTAGCTAAAAATCAAGAGATATGTAAATTTAGGTGATTTAAGAATTAGCCTGGAACTTAATTAAAACTGTTTTCAAGAGTCCATTTAACAAATACATAATATAGTTCAGATATGTGTTCAATGTTTCATTTGTAATTGATAAACTTTGTTTTGTTCTCACAGAAGTTAATTATAATTTTAATTATTCAAGTTTTTCTTGTTTTTACTGCATCATCTCTTAAAGTAAATAAAATTGAATCATGATTTCTGTTAGTTAAATAAATAAATTCTGCTAAAGTTTAAATTATCATCCATCTTAGCCAAATGGTAATCTATTATATTAGCAGTCACTGAGTGATTAGTTATTTATTCTCTTAAAGGGTAACTAAAGGAGATTAATAATCAGATAAATTTGTCACTAATTCCTGAAGTGTGCCTGGCTTTCTTTCATCACATAATGTGTGAGACATGGATTCCATTATAATTAAAATTAATGTTAATGCCTTCTAAATTATATTTAATGGAAAGATTATTATTTTAAGTACAAATAATTTCTTTCCCACATGTTTTGAATGATTTCAGTGAGAGGGAACATGGTTAAATTAATGTTGAGGAAAGAACCATTATTTAATCAGTGCTACAGAGAGGAGAAGGAGATAGTGTATTTTCCTTCTTCTAACTCAAGTTCTAATGATATTAGGTAACTGTGGGGGCAGGGAGGATGGGAGTGAAGGGAGAAAGAAAGGGAAGATAAGAGTTGAGGTTAGCCAAACATGTAGCATGCTTCAGACACCTGGCAAGGATGATTTAAAGATTACTTCTTTTAATTATCCTAATAACCCTATGAAGGAGAGTCATTTCCTACCTTATACAACAACAAAATAGGACACCTAGAATTTAAGTCCCTTAAGAAATTTTATACCACAAGGGATATAAGGAAGTGAAATTAACCCCTGATCTACCCAGTTTAAATCACCCACTCCCAGAAGTACTGCTATTGCTTCTCATTCTACCCAGCAGTGAGTGCTGCTAGCATTGCCCATCAGTGAAAGCTGCTAGCACTGTGTGCACAATCAGACTGTACTTAGAGTAGACTTGAGGCAGGTATGAAGACCCAGCCAACCAACCAGGAAATCACCACCTCTCAGGATTTTTTTTTTCAGTGACATGGATGCCCCTGAGTATTTTAGGACCTGACACTAAAACACGGCTTTCCCATATCCAAAATCCATACTACAAGTTGTCATGCTGTGGCGTAACTACAAGATATAAATTAAAAGACCTAGGTTTGAAAGGCAAAGAAGTTGTCTATGAAATGGACAGGTTGAGATGGGGGTGTGTCTATCCTTATACATCTCAAACACGCAATACATAAATGTGCACAGAGAGAGAGAGACAGAGCCATGAAAGGTAGAGCTTTTATTTGGATTGAATGGCTCTGCCAGTGTATATACTTAGAGAAGCTAATTATCCATTAGCCAATCTCAGCCTCAAATATCCACCTATAAATAGGAAAAGAGGATTTGATACATGGTTCTCATCTTGGGAACTTGTTAGAAATCTAAATTTGGGGACCCCGTGTCAGAAGCATTTTCATTTACACATGTTTTAATGAAACTCCAAATGAGAATGAGGCCCAACATAAGCACAAACCCTCTTTGGTACATGGAACTTTAACTCATTTAAAGGACAAATGTGTACCAAGTGGTGACACCCTTAGATATCCTAAGAAATCTCAGGGAAGAAGAAAAATCCAGATGATAAGAAAGCCAGGCATGGCAGAAACAGTGTCAGTAAAGCAGTATGGGTGAGAGCCCCAGGGACTGGGGGACCCAGAGGGGCATTTCAAACAGAAAGAAGGTACTTTAGCTCCATCCTGGAAAAGGGGAACAGTAATACATCAAATGAAAATAGAGGTTTCCTGTGAGGACATTTTTAAAATCTGTACATGTAATCTCACCATGGAAACATTAATTTTTATTCAAACAATTCAAATGTCCAAGTTCACACTGGCTCTGAAATGTGAAGACAGACGATCTTAGGCTCTTTATTTCCCTTGAATGCTTCTGGTGTTCTTTATAGTAGAGTAACTGCTGAGGACTATGAATTCCTCTCTCCACTCTACCTTCTGACTTTGAAGGAAAAAAGTCTAATCCTTCCAGATTTGGGGATGGGGGTGGATACTCCTTCGGTAGTCAGTGAGGCAGCAGTGGCAGAGAGCTGGGGAGCAGGCAGTCACCAGTGAGCCTATTAAATGTATCACATGTCATCTGTTCCTCCTTTATCCTTCTCACTTTGGACCTCACAGGCTGATAAGAAGGGGAAAGCGTTATAACCCAGAAGTAAAACTGTTGCATGATTATAACCCTGACAGCCTCCCTCTAATGAGCTTCCCTGCAGATAGCAAGAGGGAGAGGGCTTTGATCTCCTGGAGCAGGAGGCTGGAAAGATCACTGTTTGGAGTAGAGCCCTCTGATGGGGACCAGTCTCCCAGTAATCAAAGTCACAAGCTACCATCTGAGTCATTTGTGAACCACAGATAAGATTAGCTACTCACTTGACAGATCAGCCACCACCATCAATGGGGGCTAATTGTATCTGAAATATGACCAGGGATGTGTCAGCTCCTGGAGACAAGCATTTCCTTCATCCTGTGTTTAAAGTAAGGACAACATTTGGGGGAGTGGAAACCTGATCAAAACATAACAGGCACAGCATTTTTCTCCCTTTATTCCCAGCCATAAGAGAATTGCAAGGTTCCTTTGAAACAGACATCATCCTGTATTTATGTTTTGTTTTCTTTCTTTCTTTCTTTCTTTCTTTTTTTAACCAAGGCCCTGCCTTGTAGTGTCAGAGAATAGGTACTTTTTGAGAGGAATGCTACAGATCCAGAAATAATTGCACCATGGAATGACTTCATAGCTTCATAGTTATAACGGGCTTTGGAAAATCATGTGCAGAGAAGACCTGCTTTGAAATTCTAGAATGTTGTATGCTGTAGCAAAGGAAGGAAAGAATGATCGGCCATTTGGAACTAGAAGGCATTTTTAAGGGTTGCACTTTTTTTTTTTTTTTTTTGGTCTCCAAAGCTATTTTAACTGACATCTTTACTTTCTTAGAATTTATTCCCATGGTAAAAGAATTTGAGCTCAACATGAATCATGGTCAAGCAACTTTCACAGAATCGGCCCTTGGGTGAATGAAGAATTTCATTGTTCCATTAACTCTGCAACTAGCAAAGGCTGTTTCTTTGCTACTTAAGAGATCATCCCATGGAGGGAGGGGAGAGGTAGTTAGGAGAAAGAGAAGGGGAGAAGAGGAGGGGCATGAGGGAACAGGAAGATTGAGACAGGAAAAGAATAGAGGAAAACAAGAAAAGAAATACCATAATAGAGGGAGCCATTATAGATTTAAGGAGAAATCTGGCACTAGGGAAATGCCTAGGGACCTACAAGGATGAACCCAACTAACAATCTAAGCAATACTGGAGAAGCTTTCTTTAATGCCCTTCCATGACAATGAGATTGACAACTACCTTATATGCCATCCTAGAGCCTTTATTTAGTAGCTGATGGTAGCAGAAGCAGACACCCACAGCTAAACACTGAGCCAAACTCCTGGAACCAGTTAAAGAGAGGGAGGAATGATAAGCAAAGGGGTCAAGACCAGGCTAGAAAACCCCACAGAATCAGTTGACTTGAACAAGGGGGAGCTCATGCACCCCAATCCGATAGCTAGGAAACCAGCATGGAACCAATCCAGACCCCTCCATGAATGTGGGTGTTAGGAGGACTGGACAGTCTATGGGGCCTCCAGTAATAGATTAGTATTCATCTCTAGTATATGAATAGATTTTGAGAGCCCATCCCACATAGAGGGATACTTTCTCAGTCTAGATACATGGGGGAAGGCCTAGGCCCTGCCCCAAATGATAGACTTTGAAGACTCCCCATAGAAGGCCTCACCCTTCCTGGGGAGCAGAAAGGGGATGGGCTGAGGTTTGGCTGGGGTGATAGGGGAGGATGGGAGGCCTAGGGAACTGGGATTGACATGTAAAACAACTTTGTTTCAAATTTAAATTAAAAAAAATAAAAGATCATCCAGCCATCCATCTGTGCCCTCTAGACAAGGGGTAGGAGGAGAGGTAGAAAGCCACATTACTTGTCTTTTGGGAACATTTGTATGTATGGTTCTCCACCATGTTACCATTTTTCCTTTGTGAAGGAGAGAATCCACAGTACTCACTCCCAATCCAGCTTTCTAGAAGTGTGGGTCTCTCTATTTCCAGCTTCATCCACTATAGCTCTTAAATTACTAGGTTGTCCCAATGCCCAGGCAGCAAGGGATACTGAGAGGTACCTCATTACAGCTCCCAAAATACATAGACCCAGAGACTTAGAATAGCACTGCACCCTTGAGGTAAGAAAAGAAGAACAGGAGGGTCAACAGCAGCAAAGTCTTCCACCCTGTACAGGAGCTAGAGAATGTTTCACTGTCTCCTTAGCAGTTTTCAAGGTATGATGAACCTTCACTGATCACCTAGATTGATCATCTCCTGAGTCACAGCATGGCTTACCATTTTTAACCACTAGCTTTGCATTGCTGAAAATAGTGGCTGCAGAAGAAGAGCTCCAGTATGATGTTCCTTGGTCTAGCTCTAGATAAGAAGGGCATTTATAACTCCCTCCGAAGACACCAGGCACTATACAAAGTATTTCTATACCATAACTCACTTAGTCTTAATCTTCACCATTCGTCTTGGAGATTCAAAACTAATAGAACCATGACACAGAAAGGACAATCCTCTTGCCCTAAGAACCCAGCCAGTACTAGATCTATTTGATGTCAGTATCTTCAGGTTAAAGTACTATACAATAAACCCTTTGGAATATTGTTCCAATTTTTTTAATTTGGTCAAAAAATATTTAGGTAGACCTTAAACCTTGTTGCTGTCTTACCACTATGAAGAAAATTCCAAGGCTTCCACTAGCTAGTCTAGCTGTTAGTAAAGGCACAGCTTAGGTAAATATCAAATGGAGTATATATGCATCTTCTGATTTTCTATTTGCTTGAAGAAGTGCAGTGCTCTTAATCCTACATCCTGTCCTTTGTCCTATCTTTGTTTCAAATTCTAAGATGACTCAACACTACACCTGTTATACATCAAGGCAACGTCAACACAGCATGTCAGGAGAAGCCCTCCCATATGCAGGAATATGACACAAACCACAGTGAATCACATGCTACTTTCTGAGCATGAAGTATGAATCATGATCTTGATTTCTGGAACATTCCATGAAGTAACGTCCTGAAGGATGTTCGATGGCTTAGGTTTGTGCATATGTGACCTTGTTATTTACATCATTCATTAAGTCCTGATGTTTGAAGATCATTATTCTTTGCTAGGACATGTCTGGACTTTAGCAAATGGTCAGTGGTATCCAGAAACCTAAACTTAGGAGCACAACTGATAACCTCTAAATTCTATACTCTGTGCCTACCACTTCCTTGAGGTGGACAGCAAGCACAATGACTTGGAGTGCTTGCCAGGGTTGGGCAATATTGTTACTGTTGCTAGGACTCCCCTAGCCTCCTATCCCAATTGAGCATCTGAAGGTAGGTAGGTAGATAATCTACCTAGAGTTTATAAATCTCATTTGGACCTCTGTTTTCACATTTAGGTCTTATCTGGGAGAATTATCCTCATCCATTCCAGATTGGTTCCCTAAAGCGCACTTTGATTCTATCTTCCCAGTGCATTCAGTGGGTGTCATGAGTTGTGAGCTCAGAGAAGCATGTCAGACCTGTTTCCAGATATCATAGGGGCACATTTGAGAATCAGACTTACTTAGGAATTAAGATGCCCCAGGATTCCAACATTGCTACAAAAGTCTGAAGGTAGAGGTTCAAACTCTAGCTTAGACAACTGCCCCAATTTGGTAAAATAAATAAATAAATAAATAAATATCTTTTGTTTATATTTTCTGGATCTCATGCCTTACCTTTTAAAGGTGAGGTAACTCTATAGATTTTATTTGAAATCTACAAAATACTATGCCTCTCTACTTTTTGCATCCTTAGAGTATTGGGGAAGAAGCTCACTCACCATAAGCATGGGATGGATTAGTGTAGAGGGATAATTACACAATACCTGACACTAGCTTTTAAATATGTCAAAGAAAACAAAAGCAAGCCAAATAATCTGTCACAGATTGGAGAAGATTGACAGACATGATGTCTGCATGCAAAGAGGAAACCTAATTGGATTATGTACCAAATAAGAGTCTTGATGCAAATATGAAGTGCCTTTTCCCTATAGGCTACTACAACAAATTACAACACTGAGTAATTTATAAAAAGAATGCATATATTACTACAGTTCTGGTGCCTGGGCATCCAAACTCAAGACAACAGCAGATTCCATCTCTTCTTGTAGATGGTAGACACATTCTTTGTTCTTGGATAACAAAAGAGAAAAGGCCATATAAGCTCCAAGAAGTCACTTTTATAAGGACAGCAATATTAATTATAATGACCATTCTAACAAGTTCCCCAAGCTTCCAATTCCTAATACTACTGCCTTGGGAACTGGTTCCAAAATAGAAATTTGGGGTAGAAACATACATTCAAATTACAACACTAGGCAGTTTCTATGTCTGCCACCTAAGAACTGTGTTACTGTTATTTTGTTGTACATATCATGGATATGTAAATCGTTAACAGGAAAGTGGGTGGACTAATATGGGAACACCCTATTATAAGAACTTTGCAATTTTCCCTTCAATGAAAAGATATTCCTAAGTGAAAATATATAATAACAATGCTAATATATGTTTTTCTCAGAAAGTGGGACATTCTCAAAGATAAGAACAGTGTTTTTCATAGAGAAAAATATCCAGAGGTATGTCACAGTAAGTTCTCAAGTCATTCTGAGTAGAATTAAGGTTTCCCCAAATGATTCATAGACAACTTTTCACTTGTAACTCAGCAACATGCAACTTTCAGTCTCTTGTAAAGATTTAAAAACAACAAAATGTGGTGTTTCTGCAACACACACACACACACACACACACACACACACACACAGAGAGAGAGAGAGAGAGAGAGAGAGAGAGAGAGAGAGAGAGAAAGACATCTGAAAATGCCATTGTTTCCTTGGCACCAAGACAAGAAAAGAAATTTTTTATGTTCAAGTTGTCAGATTGAATCAGAAAAAAAAAACCAAACAAACAAACAAACAAAAAAACCAAGAAAAGTAACAAAACAAGTGGATCCTTGGAAAAACTATCATGGTTGCTATTTGGACTGAGCCAGAATTGCCAGATGATAGTGACCAGGAAAGCAGATGAAGAACGTAAGAATGGAGTCATTCATTTGTTTTCAGTAATACATGATTTGCCCCTGACCAAAATGTCATCCTGGGGAGCTAATTAAACAACCACCCTGGCCTGTCCTGAGATGTAAGGGGATCCATGACAGACTGAACAAATGGGCCAGTAAAGGTGTGGGCTGTTTGACCTGATTGAGGACTTGAGTTTTTCACCCCTAAGTCTCCCAGCCATCTGGAAGTGACTTTGTGGATTGTAGGATGGCTGCCTCTGTGCCCTTATCTGCTGATAAGATTCTCAGCCTCAAACACACATACTCAAAAGGCAGCGAGCAAGTATTTTAGACTTTAAACAGCTTGCAAACTCACCCACAGAAGTTCATGTTGTGCTAAGGCCTGGGAAGGAAGTAAACTCACCTTACATGTTTTTTGCTCTCTCCATATCTAGGATGTTTGATGTCAGAATGAACAAAGACTAACAATTTTGCCTAAAGGGAAATTGGAGTCATGATAAGTCTCCTAAGTCTCTGAACTCCAAAGCTGTGGCTCTTTCAGAAGAGACACCCATATAGACAAGGTTTAAAGAACTACCATATCCACAGTAAAGAAACAACAACAACTTTTCCAATTGCCTGGTATCAAGCTGATTTCAAGAAAATAAATTATTTAATTATGTCTACTTAGAATAGGCTACTAGAACATCACTATCTGAGATTTCAAGTAATTGTCAGAAAAACTTGGTTTCTGGAAATGAAAGAGATATGGATTGTTTTGTTCCCTGAGTGTGTGTGTGTGTGTGTGTGTGTGTGTGTGTGTGTGTGTGTGTGTGTGTATTGTATAAATTGATCCCAGTTTACCTCAGGACTTTATCCATGCTAGGCAAATGCTCTGCCAACCACTGAACAACAATCCAATCCTGCCCTTTTTGCCTTTAAAGATGAAAATTGAGAGCAGATGTATGTAGCATGCAGCTGCTGCCATGAAGTATGTGTTATGTAACCAGGCACAAGGTTGTGGTGAGTGTAAAGTTGGATTTGTACTATGCAAAGATGGGATTTGATGAAGTCAGTCATGCTTGAGTGAGACAGATACATCACATGCAGAACTTAAGGGGTGTAGTAGTTTCCAAGATCCTTTCCAGAGACTAGGATATGGCTTTACAGGTAAAAGCATCTGCTTTGCAAGCCCAATGTCCTTTGTTCAGTCCCTGGAAACCAAATAAAGGCAGAAGAAAAAGGATCAACCCTATAGAGTTGTCCTCTGACACCCATGCCTAAACCATGGTACAGGTACATATACACACATCGTATGTGCCTACACATAACAATATTACTTTTAAAAATCACCATAACTTTGCCATGTGATCAAATGTCCTATTTCAATCTCCTACTATGATGCAAGCACAAAGCAGAAACTCACGTTACCAAGGCATTTATTTCACAGCACCCTAATTCTCAAGGAGTGTATACCCAGGGATACAGGCGGAAGAGCAGAAAGATTACAAAATAGTGACACAGGCCCTAAAATACAGAACCCCAGATTCTGCCATAAGGCCAGATACAGGAAGCACTGAGCAGGAAGGAACCTTATGTGTTGTTTAACTTTCAGAATGAAAAGTCTTTCTCCTCTTTGACTCATCCCTTCTCAGGCTGATGTTTAAGCTTGAAAAGGGAGGAAGACTTTAGTGTTTGCACAGTTGGAAATATATAATGATAAACTTGATTAAAATATTCCTTTTTGGCCTCAGAAGTTTAGCTCTTTGGATCATAGTTTTTAACCCACAGAAAAATCACCATATAATTTTATTGACTTACTACAAACATTACAAATATCTCTCAAAGTGCTAAGCTGTACCAGACTCCTTCATCCTGGGTGCTAGAGAACACTGCCCCTTTGATCTTAACTTTTAAAGGAGCCAATTCTGCTCTTATCTTCTTATAAAACAGAACTTGTTTCATAGGAAAAAAAGTGATCTGATTTCTCCTTTACAAAAAAGCAAAGCGAAAACCTTCTACTTACATAATCCCAGTTGAGTCTGAATTAATCTGAGGGTGTAAGAACTAATTGCAGAGTGAAACAAAGATAAGGACACAGTATTTGGAAAAATGATTGCATGTGCATTATAGCTTTGGCCAGCGTAAACTGGTGAAGTGTCTTTATACACAGCTGGGATATTAATATAATGGCTTATGTGAATCCAAACCCAACAAACAGGCAAACAGAGCAGCCCTGAAAGATAAGCCTTGGTAGACTGGTGTTGAAATGCATGCTTTGTTTGAAAGTTCTAGCATTCTTTAAAGGCTCCTTCTGTGATGTCACTTATTGCCCAATCAACACTGTTCCCTGAATTTGTCATTGCATCTATTTTATTCTCAAAATGCACCAAACATTTCTCCTCAGCTATCTCTGCAGAAACATCACCTCTGTTGATTTACCTATCACAGCGTTCCCGGATTCTGTTTTTCTGACCAAGTGAGGAAAAGTTCTCTCGCTTTCAGAGGTCACACACTATCTTGATTTAGCAGGTTGGGCCCCTGAATCACTCCTTCTCAGTAGCAAAGAATGTAGGCTAAGAAGGATTAATTACCAAAGCCAGTAATCCTGACTCCGACCTCCAAAAATATGGGGAAGTCCAACAAAAATCTTGAAAGTGATTTGCAACATTCTGTTCCAATCAGTCTCATGAGTAATGCCACTTTGACACCTCTTACCCATGTAAACACACTTATCTCACACACATCAGCTATTCTTTCCAACCTTCTCCTTTTCACCCTGAGGCTCAATTTTCCCTGTCTTGAAAGAAGATCAACATAGCTTTACTAATAGCTTCTACCTCACGCTCCCTAGTGAAATGAACACCCTCAAAAGGTAGGAATGCCAGTAGCTTGTTTTATGACAAGTCATGTGTACTCCCACAGGCCTGGGCAAAAATTAATTATGTATTTTGGTCTCCAGCCCAGGGGACATAGAAACTCTTGACAAAATCTCCTCAGTCAGATCAAACTCGGCAACTCCTGCCACTTCACATCAGTGAGATCTCACTTTACTCTGAGGTAACAGGGTGGAAATTCCTGGTTTGACCATTAAAAGGCTTATGCAGGTAGCACTTTCTTGAAGTTACTTTGATTTGGAGTCAGTAGGCTAAAACTCTGCCACAGACCACACATCTGCCCACCATGGTGGAACAGATTTCTGCCCCCCCCCACCCCTGTCATTTCATACTTGAAGATTCCACAACCAGCTACAGATCAAAAACATCTAAAATCTTGTGTCTGTGCTGAACAAATACAGATATTTCTTGTCATTATTCCTTATATAGTATAGAATATTAACTATTTGCATACTATTTATATTATTGTAGCTTTTATAATAAAGAAACAATTTAAAGAACATGAGAGTATGTGTGTAGGTTATATGAAATGCTATAGAATTTTAAATACTTTTCTACAACAGACATGACCATCTCCAGATTTGGACAATTGAACAAGAACCTGGAACCAGCCCTCTGCAGATTCTAAGGATTACTGTAATTCTATGCATGAACATACCTGCAAACTACTTATAAACATGTATTCAATGATTGACCACTGACTATAAACAAAAGACATCACTGATTTTTGTATGTATACATACACACACATATAAAAAGTTAAAATACCATATATGACTATAAAAATTATTTTGTGTATATGTTTAGTGTGTATAAATAATTGGTGCAAAATAATAGAGTTTAACTATGTAAGACTCTTTGGTTCAGAATGCTAAGAATCTTACAACATCCAATAAAAAACTCAAATTACTGAAAAATAGAAAATATGGAAAGTAATACCCCATAAAATGTATAAAACAAGTATTGTGTGTAGTTTGATCCCTTAAATCACATATTAGTGTGGACCGTAGATATAATTAAAACCCAAATAACTGAGAAAATATGTTAAAACAGCTGGTATAACAATAAATATAATTACTTAAGGGTGCTGAAACCGTGGAATTTATTGTGCACATGCATCCAATATGGATTACATGGGGGGATTATCTTTCTCTCACAAATATCCATCAGGGTTTGCTGCTTTTGTTTTATTTTTTGAACAGTATTGTACCAAATAAGAGCTTAACATTCTGTAGATGTGGAACATTGCACCTCCTATTCCAGCCTGTAGTACTGAAGGTGGCACACCATGAGTCAATGAGAAGGAAGACAATTGTGATCACCTTGTATGCATTTTGGCATCCTCTTAATGTCTAGGAAATGACACTGAATGAGAGTTGTTGCAGGTGCATTCATGTTTTCTCTGAACTCAACATCAAATAAACCTAAGGCTATCTGTCATTAATTCCTTTATACAAGTTTAGGTAGGCTGGTATATTCAAAGGGGCAGAGTGGGGATTTGGTGGGTTTCTGGAGTGATCCTATCCTAATGTGAGCTCCTTAGGACAATGGGTGACAGCAAGCCCTTAATTCTCTTGAGGAATCCCCACACCTTCAAAGACCCTTAGACTTCAGGAGAGAATCCTGCTATTTGTGAGAGATTCTTCACCAGCCATTTACAGTTTAGAATTTACATGGTTAAATTTAATCCCTCAACACTCACTTCTCCAAGTCTAACAGCATCACTATGCTTCTGTCATGACACTGAGAACATAAAGTGCTAACACTGATTGAAGCACTAGGGACAGGGACACAATGAATGAGACAAATCCTGTCTCTAAGGTAGCACATACAGACTGGGATGTTGAGTGTGGTTTACAGTCAATGTCAGTAAACAGACACCAGTACATAAAAAGTGACATTTCTCTGGGAATCAGACTGAGTAAAAGCAATATCATCATTTCAGAAGTAGCTTTCAAAGCAAGAGGTTTATCTAAACAGCAATAATCACAAATGTGAAGTCTATCTGGGAGGTGCAATGCTACTTTGTTCTAGGCATAGACAAAGCTCCATTTGACTGAAAGGTAGTAGATGGAGTACTTCTAAAGTATCACTGTGATAAGTAGAAACCATCAATGTCTCCTGAAGTGTTCTACTTCTCCTGCCTGTGTACACAGCCTGCATGTGTCACTTCAGGAACTGTGGGTATGAAAGGCTGTATTCCTTCCCTTTATTCCCTGCTTATGACATAATAGGAGAGTATATGGATGGCTCTGGGCTAAGCACATGAGACTTAAACTGGACAGTTTCCTCCAACAGATGATGGAAGAGGAATAGATATCCTGAGCTCAAGGAAGCTTCAATAGATCCTCACTGATGTGAAGATACAGCAGGCTATATGGTTGGTAAGGAAAACAAGGATGGACAACCTAGAGTGAGTGGGTGTATCCCAGTGGCTGGTAGATAGCAAAGACATAGTTCTCAAGAGTCTCAGTCCTTCAACCTCAAAGAAGTGAATGTTTCCAGCAACAAATTGACTTTGGAAATTTATTCATTGGAGGCTACAGAGGGAACTCAATCCTACTGGATTGTGATACACCGAAGAGAATCTAGCTATGTTATAGGGAACTACTAACATCTGGACAGGAAAGATAGTGGAAAATAGTGGTAATTTGTTCTACAGCAAAAACCTATAGTGATGGAGGTTGAAAGACAGTCTGGGGCCAATCTTGTAAGGCTACAGATGTCAAGCTAAGAGCCTGGTAAGAAACTTCCTGAGTTGCTCTAAACAATGGATGTGGAGTGTAGAGCCAGGCAGTAAAAGACAGGAAATCAAGGAAAATGGTCATCAGAAAAAGAGGAGGTGGAGCTGCAGCAGCATGGGAATAAAGCCCAAGTCATCTGGGGGGCATCAAGTGCTCTTAACTGTTGAACCATCTCTCAAGCCCTCTCCCTAATATCTTACCTGTCATGCCCATATTAACTTTTCTTTTTTAATGTGCATATATGTTTTCTTCTGCATGTTTATGTACATATGTCCAGTGCTCTCAGAGACCTGAGAAGGGTACTATAACCATGGGATGGTTTTGAGCAACCAGGTAGGTGCTGAGAATTGAACCCTGGTCCTTGGGGAAAGCAGCTGATATTGATGCTCTCAATTGCTCAGCCATTCATCCACACACACACTCCATTCACTCACAACATCCAATGCTAAACTTGTTTATTGCAACAAGTTCTTCTTCCTAGTCACCCATAAAAATGATGGACTTCTCCCCAAATTTATATAAGGTTATGCTACCTATGACAATCAAAGGCAATCAGGGCATCATGTTTCATAATGTCTCTGAACAATTTTCCTGTTTGTGTGAGGTTCAGCATTAGAAGTCCCAGATCCTGAGACACAGTCCCATGTCACAGGATCACATTTCTCATCCTCTACCAATGACTTAAACCCAACTCATTTTATAAATAGTTGTTCAATGCAGACTTTTCAGATTTTGGTATTTTATTACTTCTAAAGCTAATCACTCTCATGTGACTGAAAATCTAGAAGAAATGGCATTATTCATTATGTCATATCACTCCTTTCCTTTTCATATATAGTATTTGAGATAACCAATAGAAAGATTACCTGGATTGTTTTTCCTTTGACAACTAAATACTCTTTGTTCCTATTTATTTATTTGTTATTTATTGCTGGTTTTGCCATGATTTTATCTTTATTTTTGCTTTTCTTAAAAGTTCAACTGTACATTTTGATCTTTAGTTTTTGCTTGTTTTAAAAGCTTAACAGTATTATATCCCCCTGTATGAACTGTACTTCTCACTTCAGTTCTGTACTTAGTAAGTGGGCACTAATTCACAGGCCAAGACTGAGAATGGGATTAATCCCTTTGCAGCATGGGGAGAGGGGTTTCTGCTGCTGGTTCAGTGAACCAGCTAACCAGCTTCAGGTGCAGTTTAATCTCTTGGCCACTGTTTATTTGTCAAAGGCCTCGCTGTGCACTCCTGTAGGTCAAAAGGCACAGAAAGGAGAGGTGGCAGAGAGGTCAGACCCGAGGGAACTATGAAACAGCTAGGGCTCCAGTCAGTTTGACCATTAGCTCCCTGTGTGGCCTGGGCTACTCTAAGAGCTCCCTCTGAGCTTCTACTTCTGAGTGTGCAGGACATCAATTCAGAGCATCCCTCTAGGCTCCCGGACCCCCAGCCACATAGAAAAAGTGAGCACTAGGATGAAAATTGTCCTGAGGACCAACTTGCAGGAGTTCTTCTTCCTCCTGGACTTCATTCAGCACATTCTGAAATCTTCGGTGTTTGGGATTGTTGACTAGGCTGGGCTCATGGCTAACAGCTTTAATGTGCATGCCAATTAATTGTGATGTTAGCTTACAGGCCTTACTGTCATTGCTAAGTTTAATGATTAAAATGGGGGGGTTGTTTCCTCAAGTGACATTACAGAGCTACAGAGCTGATAGTCTACAATCTCCTGTTATATTGGCTTATTCATGCTGTGATTGGGGTAGAATGCTAATGTAAAGACATGTCAGAGTACATCAGAATATTTAAACTACATGAAGATGTGTATATGCAATGCAAACTATACATCTACCTCACTTCAGCATTGAGATAAAGAACCTCCAAGAATGCTATTGAGTTCATTTTTTGTTGGCCATCTACAGTTGGGTAGAAAACCTGCCATTAAGAATAATTTGTATATACAGTGAGACTGTTGGAAAGAACTGAAATTTCCTTTGCAAGTGGTTATCAAGTGGATACAACTTCTGTGTTAGGGATGGGGGTTTGTGTCCATTTTCCCTCTCAGCACTGGGACCCCATTGCACTTAGACCATTGTAGGCCCCGTGCATGATGCCATGCTCTTGTGAATTCATATGTGGATCAGTCCTGCTATGTTTAGAAGGTCTTGCTTCCCTGGTGCCCTCCATGTTCTCTGGCTCTTACAATTTTCCTACCTTCCACAAGGTTCTGTGATTCCTGAGGGAAGAGATTTAATAGAGGCATCTCGTTTAGGACTGAGTGTTCCAAGGTATCTCCCTCTCTGAACATTGCCTGGCTATGAGTTTCTATTTGTTCCTACCTTCTGCAAGTGTAAGCCTTTCAGATGATGGATGAACAAGGCACTGATTTAAGAGTATAATAGAATGTTTTTTATTGCTTTGTTCCTTAAGCAGAACAATAGTATTTGGTTTTTCCCTAAGACCTTTGCCCATCAGTGTCAAGTTCTTAGCCACCCAAGCAATATTGGATATGCATCCCATTTTATGAAGTTTGCCTTAAATACAACCAAATTCTGATTGGTTACTCTCACAAGTGTTGAGACAATATGGCACCACCTTACCAAGAATTTAGAGCTGGGTTGGTGTTTACATATTGGAAATAGGCTAAATATCTTTTAATGGATGGATAGAGAAAATGTGGTACATTTACAAAATGGAAAATTACTTACGTGTTAAACAAATGAAGCCATGAAATTTGCAGGTTGGAGCTAGAAAAAATAATCATCCTGAATGAGTTAATCCAGATGCAAAAAGAGAATATGGTATATATGCACTTATATGTGGATGCTACATGTTGCCTTCAATAAGCTGAATATACTCTATATAATTACAGAAGTAAAGTATAAAGCAAAGGACTATGAGAGAGGGAAAGATATCCCTAGGAGGATGCAATGTAATAGTTATGGATGGATGGCACAGACAAGGAGGAAATTCGAACAGAAGAATCAAATGGGAATTAGGCATGAAGAAGGGAGTAGCAGAGAGATCACAGGGACAGCTAAAACTAAGGACAAAAGGGGCAGGTGGCACCCCAACTAGACATCTCTCACCACCAAATGAAACTTCTAATGCCAGGAATAGTTTATACCTAATCTGGTCATTAGCCAAAGAGATCCCATGGAAACCCACAAACCCAGGCTAATACCAAGGGTTTTTTTTTTTTTTTTTTTTTTTTTTTTTTTCTATCTGAAGTCTAATTGTAAGGCCCAATTGCTAATGATAGCACCTACCCAACTCATTAAACATAGAGAAGTTAAGCTGGAGCCTTACACAGTGCTTTCTTCCTCACTAACTACTGTTCAAGTTCCTAGTGGGCACTCTGTACTCCAAGCCCAAAATTAATCAAAAGAGATGGACGGACACAGAGGAAATCCAGAAAGTTTTAGGTCATACTTTGAAAACCTGTATTCCAAGCCCAATTTTTAACCATTGAAAACACTAGAATTGAAAATGTTTTGTGTCTATGTGTCAGAACAATGAAGTGTGTAAGTGTATGATGCCCATATAGACAGAGTAGGTTGTCCAAACAGAAAATGACTTTGTACTGAGATTGGATCAGTATTTGTTTTTCACAGTCAAATCCAAATCCCCTAATATTTCCATACATTGAGGAAAGGGAAGCCCAGCTTGAGAGGAAGGCATCATGAGAGGATAAGCTCCTTTGTCTTCCATTCTGATCTTAATCTCTTAGTGTGCCTTATCCAGCGTGAGCAGAAGTGTATGTCCCATAGGCCACCAAGAGAGAACCTAAGAAATACTTCTGGTCTAATACTTGTCTTGCTCAGTGCAAATCTGGTAACTTCTCAAATAATATAAGATTCATATGCACAAGTTTTCTATTCCAGGTGACATACTGTAGGTGGGTCTCCACTATGTGGGCATTAATCCAATAGAACATTCTAGAATTCTCTAGAAAGGATACATAATATTGTATTACATAGGAAGTAAGTTCTTTTGTCAGGGTGGGGAGGGAGCAAAGCATATTTACACTATTGTGACTGAGGCTACTTAAAATGGGAGGAAGCTATATTTTTCCCAAATGGGGCATTTTGAATATTATGTAGTGTGTTTTGATGAAAAACAAATATTTAAAAAATAATTTTTATTAATGCCCAGAAAGATTTAAATATTGGCAAAGATGTGGTTCTTCTTTATGAATCCCCCTCTGTAATGAAATTGTGGCCTTCCAATGGTTATCTTGGCGCCATCACCTGGGAGCATCTGGGAAGTAGACATATGCAACTGCCAACTTGGTCCAGAACAAAAATCTGTAGTTTCCTGAGAGTTTGGAGTCATCCCTATGTGTGGTGAACAATGAGAAGCACTGGTCTGTTTTAGGACTTCAATTTTCTAGCCTTCCAGTAGAACAACACTTGGTACCACCTATATAGCCTAGCGAAGCATTGTTTCTAAAAACCCTTCAAAGGTAGAGAGAGCACATTATTTTTTTCCACACTAGAGTGAGATAGAATTGAAAGAGAAAGATTTCAGATAAACAAAATCCTTAACTTCTTATTTCAACTTGTTGAAATTTCCCAGGGTATAAGAGAGAGAGAGAGAGAGAGAGAGAGAGAGAGAGAGAGAGAGAGAGAGAGAGAGAGAGAGAGAGGAGAGAGAGAGATGGAGAGAGAGAATGTTACTATATCAGGATCTTTAGAATGAATACTGTACTATATACCCCCACTTCCAAGCTTACCCATGAGGCCACACTTCTCCAGTAAATTTAAGTTATGGTCATTGTAATCCCAAGTGTACATAAAACATCCTCATTCACTCTCTGCCTTTAATACAAGAATTGGCAATGATTCTTGGAAATTATGCAAGTATAGAAAAGTATAACCAGTCCCAACTTCTAAATGAATTTAGGCAACTTCAACATTAATCTCTTTAACCCCCTATTGTCATAAGGAAATACATATTGTGATACCATCTAATTGAAAATAAGATTCTATGCAAGCTGTGAGCATGAAAAATGAATTGTGGCTCAATACCAAGTGGTGGGTATAATGTTGAATGAGATGCTTTACTTTGAGCCTTTATGGAAATAATGCCTCCTAGTGTGGTTATAAATATTAAACCACGCATATACACATAGCAATATGCTCAGCTAATAAGGAGTACTCCATAGGGGAAGGGTAAAATATACTACTGGAGATTATGAACATGAAAAATGTGAGCTAGCCATTGGTGGTACATGCCTTTAATACCAACACTTGGGAGGCAGAGACAGGCAGGTCTCTGTGAGTTCGAGGCCAGCCTGGTCTACAGAGCTAGTTCCAAGGCAGGCTCCAAAGCAATGCAAAGAAACCTTGTCTCAAAAAAAAAAAAAAAAGAAAAGAAAAAAGAAAAAAAAGAGACAGTGATTGATCTATGAATTTTCTAATTTTCAGGAATGTGGTACAAAAATAAAACGTGGTTTTATTGCAATATAAAGACACACCAGATGAGATGGATAGTGCTTCCTTCTCATCTTCTCTTTGAGCTTTTCTTTTTTTCTTTCTTTTCTTTCTCTTATATCCCAGCATAGGTTATCCCGGGCTCCACCCAAGGCTCCTCCATTGCTAGCAGCTAAAGCAAATAATGGAAATACAAATCCTAAAGGAAGTGGTTTTGAGAAGCAATATTTTTCTACAAGAATCTCTACAAATGGATGAGAAAGAGAGCCTAGGTTTTGCTCTGGGACATATCTACACAAATGCTGAATTTGAAAGAAGAGATTACATACTTTATTAGCAAATGTCCTCTCTGTCCTCAAAATATAAGCTGTTCTTGCCCTAAGTAGGTTTATTCTTGGCAGCTGCTAGTTCCAATGAAAGGCATTCAGGGCTTGGATAATAAAGAAAGGCAAGGACAATAACTATAAGTCATCTGTGTGGGACTTAGGAAGGCCCTCCCATTGTCTGCTTTTTCATGCCCTTCATTGATCAATGGCCACAGGATGTGTCATCCCTGTTGCTCTTCTCATTCTTTCTTATGCCTCTTCTAACAATATTTTTCTTTGAACTCTCTGAACTTTTCCTACCTGTTCCTCAGAATAAAGTACTTGAAAAAATAACGATATTATGTGACCTTTCAGATGAATCATGGGTCTTCCTTTCTGAAAAGAAATGGAGCCTTGATTATTAATGAAGGAAGAAACCCTCAGAAGAGTTGGAGCTGATCACCACACCTATATCCTGATGTTCATGAGAGCTTGATATTCTCCATGTGCAGTGATGAGTGTTTGTAAAGGTTCTGTGGATTTGGAAGGACAGGCAGCCCAGAAATTCGAGAATAGTGATTATTGATGGGCACAGTGTGGCTCTGGCTACCTAGTAGTACTTGTGACAGTGATTTTACTGTACGTTGAGACATGGGAACTATTTGAAGCCATACATAATTATGAAAAAATATAAATCCTTAAATTTTTCTAAAAACAATAATCATTCTAAAAGCTCTATAATCCCCTTACTAAATAGGTGGACATGACTAGGATACAAGGGAATAAAGATGACTGAATAACACTGAGGTCCAAGTATGACATACCCATTCCTTGGAGCAGCAAACTTAACAGTGGTCATATCTGTATATGAAAAACAATATATAGAAAATGGCAGAAATAGAAATATGTATGCATATGAGTTACTGACTTTTCTAGGCTCTAAGGCTAGTTTTGTGAACATAACTTATTTTATAACACTTGAAGGAAGGTAGGGAAGGACAACTTGGCAGGGGAATAGAGAAATGTGGATAAAGTACAGACATGGAGATTATTTATTGAGAAAGTGATAGACTCTCATCATAGAAAATATTTTATCATTTTTCCTGCATTTGCCAAGCATAAGGCGTCAAGTGGGTTTTCTACAAGTGAAGAGCTTTCCTAATAAATTATGTACTCAGTAAAAGGAATTGCATTTTGACGCTATGGCTGGACTTCAAGGTTTTGCAGATTCTTCTAATCCTGACTATATTTTCCCAGGTTTTATATGAGCTGCTGACACTGGGCACTAGTGAAACTGCACTTACTCTATTGCTTTTACAACAAGAACTCGTAGCTAAGGTGGAAAGAATAGGACTGCAAATATAGTAGTGGCTACTAATTTTATGGTTCCAAGTAAAAAAATAATGATCATGCCTTGAAGCAGTCAGAGTCCCCTTTCTTCATACACCTTTAGAATACTCTCATCAAGGAATGTGCTTTCCTTACATTTTAAACAAGAAATGCAAATGAGTCAGAATCACCTCGAAATTCAGAAGCAACTTTTAAAATGGGTTGGAAACCCCTTCAAGGAATCATGCATTCTCTTGAGTAAAGGAATTGGTGCTGCTGCCCATGGAGTACCTGCATCTTTCCTAGTCTTTCCTAGTTGTTTTAGGTGCCACTCAGGAATTCTAAAGCATTTGGACCACCTAGGAAATGCTTCCTAGGTTTTGGATATTGAGTAGGATGTTTCAATTAAAAGGCACTGAGGGGAAGAGTACATTTAGAAAGTTAACTTCTCTGTGGCTATGCTGTCTCAAGGGTATAAGGGTATTTTTTTCCAATATGGGCACATAGTCACTGGGAACCAAGAACAATAATGACTATCTCAGGCTCAAGTTCATAGCCAGGCCCATTACTATGAATAGATCAAACTAAACTGCAGCAACAGGCTGCACTTTGATAGGTTCTATAATAGCCTAGCATGAAAACCAAAACTTCACATTTAACATCAGATGTGAAAATTTTTTGGATGATTATGAACACTTGTTCTCTAGAATTAGTCCTCCATACTCTCTTCTTTGAATTGATGAAGGTCAAGGGAATAAAGTCGAGAAGTCCAAGTTCAGCTCGTACTCCATTGATAAATGATTTCAAGTAAGTTTATCCCCATTGGATTGTGTGTGGAATATAAGAGGATAAGCATAAATAATTTATAAATTCCTTCTAATTCTAAAATTACATGGCTGAAAATAATGTGTTTATCTTGAAATTCAAATCAGTATGGTTCCATCTTTCCTAAGAACCAGAGTTAAGGAGTCTTTGAAAGTTAAAACTATAAAGAAACTTAGAAACAGTCTAGTCCAAATCCCCTCATCCTACTCATAAAGAAACTGACCACTTGTGTTCATTGGCCTTCCTCCCAGATGCTGTTGAAGTATGTTGTTGTTTCAAGTTAAGTGCAGACATGGAACTCCCTTTGAATCTGAGAAAATCCAGTTTCATGTTCTCGCACTTTGGAGAAGTGTCATTTCAGTGTCAGAAAAAAATACAAATTCAAATTATAGTGGCAATAATACATCCCTGTAAAACTAAGATGGAGTTCAGCATCATAAAATTAAATAATCCCACTAATATCCCAGAGGCAGAACTTGGAGAGAAGCTGTAGTGTCTGGATATGTACCTCATGTACAGTAGATTAGTGGTCTGTTGGTTCAGTTGATACAGACATATCTGAAATGCAATGCCAAATGCAAAAACAGAAATAAAGACTGCAATCTGTGTTTCAAGAACAGAGCATATGAACTGGAGAACTTAGGGAGAGAAGGAAGAACAAGAAACAAGCATGAACAAAACTGATTGTAAAACTGCTCCTGGAAAAAAAAAATTAATTAATTAAGTCTTCTCCATTAATGGCTTCTCTACCTGGCATTATGACTGCAAAATTCAGTCCCAAGTAGGCATGGATGATATTGCTACATGTCTGACTCCTCATCAGTAATTGTTCATTAATTATTTATTTTATTTTTTGAGATTATAATTACATCATTTCTCCCTTACCTATTCTACACATCCCTCCTTGTTCTCTTCGAATTTGTGGCCTTTTTTTTTTTTTGCATTAATTGCTGTAGCATGCATGTGGGTAGATGCAAATACATCCCTAACTATAACCTGTTAAGTTTCTATAATGTTAGTTGAATGTATGTTATCAGGGCTGACCATTTGGTATTGGAAGTCTCTCCAACATTATTGTCTACACACAAACTGAATGAAGACAACAATAGACAACCTAAAGTGCACAGGAAAAGCCCATGAGTCCTCAACCTGACACAAAGGGCTACATGCAATTAAGGAATGCTGGAAGCATGACATATAGTTGTCCTCAAGGGAGAGCACACCATGCGTCATCCAGTTACTGGCTTTTAATGCCTTACTTTGAAAAAGTTCTATTCATTATGTCTACTGTATTGTAATGTTGCTTTTAAAAGAATTGATTGTCAAATAATTTTTAAAATGTTTGAGTCTACCATCAGTAGCTGAAATATCAACAAGTTTGGGATTTTATTGAACATTTCACTTACTAGGGATATAATTTGTTATACGATAAGTGTACTCATTGAACTATACTCAGTAATATTTTGGCTCATTCTCCCGCCAGGAAGTAATCATTTAGTTATAAATGACAATATTGCCAAGCATATTACTGCATTATTGTCATAATTTTCACACAGAAGTATACATCCTTTTCTAACTACTCATAAAACATCATAGTGTTATTGTGGGGATGTGAAAGTACCAGAGATAGCTAAATATAGGATATTGAATAATCTTACATTTATCTTTATATAGTTATATAATATTTTGTTCATTTTTAAAAGTAAAGATTATTTTAACTGGTCTTCCTTGATTTCATTTTGATTACTTAATATTTATATTACGTACATATAGAGCACACTATGAACATATTCACTTGCTACCCCTCCAACTCTTACCAAACCCCTCCTTCTTCCCATCTAATGGCTCTCTGATTTTCATGTCTTTTTTATTTTCTACCAGTGTTATGCATGTAGTGTCCAGAAGACTGCATTTTATAGGGCTCTTCCCTATGTTCTTATAGTCTTTCCATCTTCTTTATCATGATTTTCATTGTGTCTCAGAGTCCTGGTTAGAGATGAGAACTCAACAATCATACATTGTTAACATTTTAACTATCTATGAGCCACTGTATTAACTGTTAACCACTTCAAAGAGGCACTTCTCTAGGTAAAGTGGATAGTAGTTCTGGTTTGTGAATATAAATATCCAAGTTTGGATACATATCCATTTAGCTTAATGTCAGTAATATGCTCTACCTCAATATCTGTGACATCATCAGCTGTAGATTTTGGTCCAGTTTTACAATACTAAGTATGCACTTCTTCTTCTTTTGTTTTGTTGTTGTTTTGCTTTTTCTTTTAGTGGAAAGGGCTGCAAATCTAATCAGAAAGTTGTTGGCTACCCCCCAAAACAATTGTACCATTATCTTAGTAGTGGAAACATATCCCTATTTACATATCTATTGAAATTGTGTCACCAACTCCTGATCTACAAGACATTTTTATTCTTCAAGCTCTTCATTGAGAATTATGGAAAAATTTGTATTTTATACAACCAAGATCTTCTGCCACCCCAAACATGTAGACTGTCTGAGAAATTGTTTGATCTGTTCCTAGAGAGGCCAACTGAGCAATATCTGCTTAAAATAGCTTTACAAGATGAGGATCATTCTCCCATTCTTCATTTCTTCACCCTTCAAAAATAAATTTATTACATGGTAGAAAAGACAGAATTAATTAGAGATTCAGAAAGAAGTTAGAAGAAGTTTTATGACTTCAAGCCATTGGCATTCTAGGAGAAACACAGAGATGAATATGTGATTATAGATTTCTTGGTATTTTATTCAGAAACATATAGAAACATGAGTACTAATAGCAAAGATACCAATGAATATAATTACAGTGACTGAGGCATAATAGGAACAGTTGATTAATAGGTCCAACACACATTGTGATAAAATGAAAGTGTATTTCAGGTAAAAAACAAACAAGCAAAACTGAGTACTGATGTATATATTTACACATTACAAGTTTTTCTTTCTCAAGAATGGGTTCAACTTGGCAGTGAATGTACCACCTATTATTTGGTATTAATCAAAGTATATCAAAGTAATAAAAACAATCAAAGGTGAACCAAGAGTGAATCATTTCTAAAAGTAGACTTGATAAACAAAGAATCAATGCAGAATACTGAAATCTCTATCATCTACTTATATTTGCATTCCTTCAGTATCTCTTGTATTCTTTAATAGCATCAGACTCTTGGTGTCTCCTATATTTTTCTTTATCTTTTTCTCTTGCATTGGATCACATGTCTCTTGGTAGCCCAAGACTCTTCCTTTCTCTTTGTGGATCATCTTCAAGGTAGTTTCTCTAGTCTTTATTTCATGTGACAGCATATGAATATCAGGTTTTGATTATGGTGGGACAAACTGTTCTAATCCACGTGAGCTGTACAGTCTGTAAGCATGCCCACTATCATTGATAGAATGCATCAGAAGATGCAGAAATACCTGCTTGGACATGATGACCTAACACAAATACAAAAGAGCAGATGACAACGGAGGTACTAAATGGAAAGAGATGAACAGCACCAAGAAAAGCAAAGAAGAATCTATAGATCCTTTTGGCTTTAAGATATTTCTGGCCTGAGTGATATGGTAGCCAATTGCATATCAGATCATGAGCATGTAGCTAATATTTGCATTGGTTCCAGGCAAGAAGTAAGGGGATACTAAAGTGGAATCTTAGTTTTAGGTCTTGGCATATGCCCCATTTACCCCACATTTCCAATGAAACACACAGCAATTTGACCAAATCATGACTGATTAAGCTATATCCAGAGTGACATAACTAGTTGGTGTTGGGATTGTCTACATGTATAATGGAGTCTTTTTTTCCAAGAGGCTTAGAAGATTGGTACCTTATTGTATGGCCAAGAGGAGGGATGCAAAGAGAACTATAAATTGAAAATACAGGAGAAGGATGCAAAGATTTTGTTGTGTGCAAGTCTGAAGTATTCGCATAAGACAAAGCAAAAATATATCAGCAATTCCAGAGAGCTTAGCAGTGCTTCTCTGAGATCCAGAGGGAACTATTCTGCAAACAAATTAATAAAGACATATGTTTGAAAACATATTTTCAACATTTAGTCTTTCTGATATTTGCAACACAGATGTGGGAGATGAATACATAATGCCCACCAGTGGAAGTGCTGTTTGGACTTAAGAGCTGATGTGGGAAAAAGGATTGAATGCTGTTTGTTTGTTTGTTTGCATATTTTTAAGTGATGTGATAGACTGGGCACATGCCAGAGCAGGCTCCAATTCCAAAACTAGCCAATCAATACAGACTAGAATAGATGGGGCAAGAAGAGAAACAGTAATCTTCACATTGGGTGGCAGAAGATGGCAGGGTTGAAGGAGTAGGAAAGGAAAGATTTGAGGGGGATTAATGTGTTCAAAATACTTTTCATGAAATTGCCAAAAATTAATAGAATAGTTTTAATTATTTGTTTCTACAGTCTATTTCTGCCTCTGTCACATCCATTTGGATAACTCTTCAGACTTACTTTCCCTCAGCTTCATTAATTTACAAACTGAGAAACATTAAAATTGAAAGACAACTTTTTCTAAACCATGAGCCTTACCATTTGATGATTCTGTTTATGTAAGTCCTAGATAGCATGAAGGGAAATTATCTACTGTCCTAGCATGCCAAACTCCAACTGCTAGCCTGGCTGTTATGTCATGATGCCATCAGCATTCATATTTCCTTAATATTCCACAGCCTTTCTCTGCCTGCTTACCTTCTCACTACTTTGCTACTTGCCTCATCTAGAATACCAACTTTCTCTAGAATTCCTATAATGTTCAAAAATGGGGGTGGTGTGCTTGAACTATGGCAACCGAAGTAACTAAAAAGATTAAAGATGGGAAACAACAGAACTCAGACACAGAAAAACTAAGAACAGACAAGAAATACAATAAGAAGAAGCCAACTCCCAATGATCCAACTCCCATAGGGGACAACTCCCATGTTGGGAATAGTTCAGATTTCAGATGTATGATCTGTAGACATAAACAGAAGACTGTGCCTTGATAAATCTTGTGATAATCATGAGAATAATTCTGTAGAAAAAAATGTGAATATAACTTCATATAATTTTGATGATATGCAGAAAAGACATCTACAAGAAATGAGAAATATGCTGAACTTTTCTATATTAAACAAACTCCCAGCAATCCCTCTACAACCAGGGTCACAGAATTAACCACACACAACTCCCTTTACTATGGGCCTAGAAGGTATTACTTTTTTCCAGTGCTATAACTATTTGAGAGCTGTATATTGTTAACAAGAATCCCATGCCTTCTGCTAACCAACATGGTAGTTAAGGAATTTACAAGCAGAATTATCATAAATATGCATGAATGTTTGGGCACATAGATATGTTCACTAGTGAAGTATTTATATCTAAAGAAATGCTTTAAGTTAAATATACAAGTATGTACATACTTTGCCCTCTTGTGCTCAGTATAAGGATTGGTACATGCATTTATTCATGAAGGCTGGAACATAATAATAATGCTTTTTTAAAAGAGTACTTAAGTTAATGCTCTTACATCATAATATTCTCTTGGTTTGTTTAACAATGAAATTCCGAGCAAGTCTTTCAGTGTCACTGGTAGGTAAAATCTGAAGTTTATGGATGGTTTAATTGCTGACCTGTCCCATTTGCAATATGTTTTCTTTTTCCCCCTTTCTTTGTGTAAAGACTTTAAGTGTCAGTTGTACAAATAAGAAGTTTTATTATGACATCTTCATACATTCATATGATGTATTTTGATCATTTAATATCCTTTCTTGAGAAGAGAGAACAAAGTAGAATTAAGTTAATACTCAGAAATCGGCATGATGGATCCCATAGAAATGTACATCCTCTGTAGTATGTGTATTACACGCAACATCCTTTTCAAAACACTGTGTATAAGAAACATAGAGTTTGGCTGTCCTTGTAAATAGCTACATTTATACAACCTTAACACTCTGTAATATATAGGGACCCACGATAGAACATACTTTCTACATAAATCTTCCAGAGTATCAATTCATAATAAAGTAGATAATATTTTTCTTTTAAAATCCCTTACAAAAATGACTAGACAGTTAAGCTTTGTAAAAACAGATGAAAACAACCATTGACATTTTAAAGAAAATAGAATACCCTAACACAGTGGTTCTCAGCCTTCCTGATGCTGCAACCCTTTAAAACAGCTGCTCATGTTGTGGTAACCCCAAGGCATACAATTATTTTTGTTGCTACTTCATAACTAATATTGCTACTGTTATAAATTATAAATATTTGTGTTTTATAGTGGTCTTAGATGACCCACATTTGACCCACATGTCGACAACCACTGTCCTAACACTTTGGAGTATGTGGCTGTGTTCATAAGGAGACTACATCTACACGCTTGTGTAAGCTGAGATGTTAGTGCTTCGTAAGTAAAATCAATAGGTAAACAGCATTTTGAAACAGGGAGGGAACGTATTTTTTGTGTGTAGACATGACTGGAAGTAAGACATTGTCTTTTCAGTTGAAGAATATACAAAGGGGGATATTTCTCCTTTTGATGAATAAATGTAGGCATTGTTCTCTGGGGGAGGGAGGGTATGTTTCTAAGTGGTATGGGGGAGGCACAAAGGGCAAGGCAACACAGAGTCACTTCCATAGTGTTTCTGAAAATTACAGATTATATTCTTTGGAATTACTTTCCAGGTTATGAAAGGAGCTAGACACTCCAGCATAAAATAGAAAGGTAATGTGACTTAGTGAGACAGACTGAATAGATTCCAAGTGTTGCCTCTGTGTGTGGATATCTCATAGACTTTGGTAAGTCACTAACTGCAGAAAATGAGTAGAGAGAAAAACAGACAGGAAGAGTGGCTAGTTGACTACAGACAGAGGAGTCAAAGCAGTTTCTTCCTTACAAGCTCCTGACACTTAACAATACTGGTACCAGAAATAGAAAAAGATCTTAATTGGAGAGGATTACATACAAGATACAGAACTTCTGATACTGGTGAATCTCAACATGAGGCTTCAAGTTAGAACTGCGTCTTTTAGCTAATACCATATGTAAAATCCAATATTAAGTTACTCAAACTCTGTGCTCCAAATGGTTGCACTGCGTTACCTATAAATTAGTTTTGCAAATCCAAACAAACCCAACTATCCAAAGAATCTCATTTCATCAAGAAAATCAGAGCAAATTAAAATTATTTTATATACATATGTTGATGCACCTCCTTTACTGAAAAAAAAATACTTTGGACAACCTTTAAAACAAAAACAACCAAACTCATTCTCAGAGTTCCCTTGTGACATAATTGGGCAGAAATTGAAATTCCACAGACCAAAAGACTAAAGTGTCCATCGTCTTTAACTGCTACGATGTGGGTGGCTGAGAGAAATCTCTCTAGGGACTAGGATCCTAAAGAGGCAACAATAAAGTTCACCTATTTTTATAGGGAATTTTAAAATAAAAATCTTTACTTTCAGGAGTCTTTTTTATCCCTAAAGTGTATCCTAAATATTTACTGTTCAAAATTTCTTTAATAGAAGTTCCATGTTTTTTCACATGGCACACAGAAATAGCCCCAAATTGACCTAGAGGGTCAGATTCAGTGAGTGATAAATCCTTTGGCCCCAATTTGGAAAGCAAGCATTTTCTCAAGATCACAGCAGCAGACATGCACACAATCTGACAGACACTTTCAGGGGTGCCCCCTAGTAAAACCATGACTAGCACTTTGATCATGGCCTCTTGCTTTTTGTAACATGTCAGAATACCTGGGATTAGAAGGCAGGCAGAAGTTAGAGCAAAACCAAACAAGCAGTGGAGAGGAACTGGGTGGGGCCTTGTGTTTGCCTTCATACTTGGCACACCAAGGTGAAAAGTGCAGCCTGCACTCTGGCCAAATATGGGACATAAACAGACATAAAAGGAGGATTATCTCTCTGCCATGGGGACTAGTGCCCCTCCCCCAATCGATGGCTGATTTGTGACAAAAGAACTAAGTCAATATTGAAACAAAAGATACTGGCTGCATTCAGCTCAACCTTAATCTCTAGTAAACGTGTACAAAGTTCAATGATTATTCATTCTTCTGGCTACAATTCTACCTGGCTCGGAAGAACTACTGGTGGGGGAAGGGTACAAGACCCCCTCCTTGTGTCACCCCTTTCTTCTCCTTTCCTCTCTGGCTCTTGACAGATTGCTCTTTGCAGACCTTTTTGTTCTAAATCTAGTTCAGCCTGAAGAAGCCCCTATCTGCAAAGCTAACAGTCAGGGAGCTGCTGCCGGGAAACAGCCCCCTAGAATGGTGTCCTCTCCATGTGATGAGAAGAATGCTGGTGCTAAGCTGAGAAAGTCCCCTTCACTTAAGTGACTCTGGGACACCAGTGAAACCTGAGGCCACGTTTATTGGCTGTACAAATGATCTGTGACAGATCTCCTTAAATAATGCTTTGCATCAGATTATATGCCCTTCTATTCAAGGATTTGTGAGGCAGAGCTGTGAAGTAGCTGAATTCTATAGTACTTGATTTCCACTTCTGAAAGTCATCATGCTCCAAACCCAAGCTCCAAAAATACATCTATTCAGAATATTTTGGTTTACTTTTCCAAAGAATATTCAAGTGGGAAAAAGATAAATCCTGGAAATAATATATGAAACTATTATCATCTGTTTTACAAATGAAAAAAGTATGGAGACCTCAGGATAAATCATTATATTCAGAATCCACACTTACGCCATTTTCCACCAAGGCTGGTATGAATGTTTAGCCCTTGTGCTCTGCGATGCTCCAGCAATGAGAGACCTGAGTACCTTCTTCATCTTCTCAGTCTTTGGCACCTTCCTCATGAGTAGGAAGCTTCATACATACCCATAGCACTGTGAGTAAGAGTCAATGGAATGTACAGTCTTGGAACATTGAAAACAATTAATCATTTTCTTTGATACAGAAAACTAGATACTCATTTATAGAAAATTAAAAATAGATCACTATCACTTATCCTAGTCTAAAATGAACAGAAATAAAAATCAGAGCTGAATGTTAAACTTAGAGTGTATGAAAAGCTTAATCATATATGGATTTTAGACATAGAGCAAAGGATCACCAGCCTACCATCCATAACACTAGGAAGCAAGGAGGACCCTAAGAGAGACACACATAGTCCCCTGGAGAAGGGGAAAGGGACAAGATCTCTAGAGAAAATTGGGAGCATGGAGGGAGAGCAGAGGGAGTTATGAGAAAGAGAAGGGGAGAAGTGGAGGGGAGAGGTGGGCCATGAGGGAACAGGAAGATTGAGACAGGGAAAGAATGGAGGAGAACAATAAAAGAGATACCATAATAGAGGGAGCCATTATAGGTTTGAAGAGGAATCAGGCACTAGGGAAATGTCCAGAGATCTACAAGGATGACCCCAACTAACAATCTGAGCAATAGTGGAGAGGGTACCTTAAATGCCCTTCCCCTATAATGAGAATGATGACTACCTTATATGCCATCCTAGAGTCTTCATCTAGTAGCTGATGGAAGCAGAAGCAGATATCCACAGCTAAACACTGAGCCAAACTCCTGGAATCCAGTTACAGAGAGGGAAGAGTGATTAGCAAAGGGGTCAAGACCAGGCTGGAGAAACCCATAGAATCAGCTGACCTAAACAAGGAGGAGCTCATGCACCCCAGTCCAATAGCTGTGAAACCAGCATAGGATTGACCCAGACCCCCTGTTAGGAAGTTTGTTAGGAAGACTGGGAAGTCTATGGGGCCTCTAGTAATGGATCAGTATTTATCCCTAGTATACAAATGGACTTTGAGAGTCCATCCCACATAGAGGGATACTTCCTCAGCCTAGACAAATGGGGGAGGGCCTAAGCCCTACCCCAAATGATATGATAGGCATTGAAGACTCCCCATGAAAGGCCTCACCCTTCCTGGAGAGCAGAAAGGGAATGGACTGGGGTTTGGTAGGGATGATAGGGGAGGATGGGAGGGTGATGGAACTGGGTTTGACATGTAAAACAACCTTGTTTCAAATTTAAATGAAAAAAGGAAAAAAGAAAAAGTAAAACATACAAGTTATGGAGAGGGTCTATTTACAAAGAGAGAAACTCAGAAAATAATAATGACTGACAAATAGGATGACATCCCATTAAAAGTCATCTGCACAGTTAAAGAAGTAATTAACAGAGTAAAGAGACAGCCTACACAATGGAAGGAAATCTTAGGCAGAGTTCCATCTGATAGCGAGTAAGTATTCAGAATATATAAATAACCCCTAGTACTAAGTACCAGAAGAACAAGTAGTCAGATTAATAAGTGAACAAAAGAACTGAACAGATATTTGTCAATAAGTAAAATTAGCCAGGAAATAAATAAATATTCAACAACTTTAACCATTAGTAAAGTGAAATACTGTATTAAGATGCTAATCCCACCCAACTCAATATATTGCCATCAAGAAAACTAATGAAAAGCTAATGAAAATGCAAAGAAAAGGAAGTCTTACACATATAGGTAAAAATATGTTAGTCTACAGGCTACAAAAATGAATAGGAAGAGTCTTTACAAATTAAAAATATAAACTCCTTATGATCTAATTTTACTGTTCCTTTCATACTCCCAGGTACCTGAGCATGCATTTATTGCAGTACTACTCATAATAATAACATAATAATAGAAACAGATTGTTAGTTGGGGTTATCTCTGGATATTTTCCTAGTGCCAGATTTATCTTCAAACCTATAACGGCTCCCTCTATTATGGTATCTCTTTTCTTGCTCTCCACTATACCTCCCCTGATTTAATCTTCCTGCTTCCCCATGTTCTCATCTCCCCTCCTTTTCTCCCCTTCTCTTCATCTAACTCCCTCTCCACTCCCTGCGTCCCCGCTCCATCCCCACTCCCAATTTGCTCAGGAGATCTTGTCCCTTTCCCTTCTCTGGGGTCTATGCATGTCTCTCTTAGGGTCCTCCTTGTTTCCTAGTTTCTCTGGTGGTGTGAATTGTAGGCTGGTGATCCTTTGATCTACATCTAAAATCCACATATAAGTGAGTACATACCATGTTCATTTTTTTTTTTTTTTTTTTTTTTTTTGAGACTGGGTTACCACACTCAGGATGGTTTCTTCTAGTTTCATCCCTTTGCCTACAAATTTCAAGATGCCATTGTTTATTTTCCAAAGTGTAAATGTACCACATTTTCTTTATCCATTCTTCAGTTGAGGGGCATCTAGGTTGTTTCCAGGTTCTAGCTATTACAAATAATGCTGCTATGAAGATAGTTGAACAGATGTCTTTGTTGCATGGATGCGTATCTTTTGGGTATATGCCTAAGAGTGGAATTGCCAGGTCCCATGGTAGACTGATTACCATTTTCCTGAGGAACCACCACACTGATTTCCAAAATGGCTGTACAAGTTTGCACTCCTACCAGCAGTAGAGGAGTGTTCCCCTTTCTTCACATCCTCCCCAGCATAAAATGTCATTGGTATTTCTGACTTTAGCTATTCTGAGAGGAGTAAGATGGTATCTCAGAGTTGCCTTGATTTGCATTTCCCTGATGGCTAAGGATGTTGAGCACTTAAGTGTCTTTCAGCCACTTTAGATTACTCTATTGAGAATTCTGTATTCAGTTCTGTACTCCACTTTTTAATTGGATTATTTGGTATTTTGGTGACAAGTTTCTTGAGTTATTTATATATTTTGGAAATCAGCCCTCTGATTTAGTTAGTGGAGTTAGTGAAGAACTTTTCCTACTCTGTATACTGTCCTTTTGTATTGCTGACTGTTTCCTTTGCCTTACAGAAGCTTCTCAGATTCAGGAGGTCCCATTTATTAATTGTTGATCTCAGTGCTACTGGTGTAATGTTCAGGAAGCAGTCTCCTATACCAATTCGTTCAAGGGTACCTCCCACTTTCTCTTCTAAGAGATTCAGTATGGCTGGATTTATGTTGAGGTCTTTGATCCATTTGGACTTGAGTTTTGTGTATGGCAATAGACATGGATCTATTTGTAGTCTTCTAAACACCAGGATCCAGTTATGCCAGAACTATTTATTGAAGATGCTTTCCCTTTCCATTGTATAATTTTAGCTGTTTTGTCAAAAGATGTTAACTTTAATGCTCTTCCCTTATAATGAGATTGAAGACTACCTTGTATGACATCCTAGAGCCTTTTCATCCAGTCGCTGAGGGAAGCAGAAGCAGACACCCACAGCTAAACACTGAGCTGAACTCCTGGAATCCAGTTGTAGAGAGAGAGAGATGTGATGAGCAAAGGGGTCAAGACCCACAGAAACAGCTGACCTGACCAAATGGGAACTCATGGATCCCAGACTGATAGCTGGAAAACCAACAAAGAACCGAACCAAACCCCCTGAATGTGGGTCTCAGTTAGGAGGCCTGGGCAGTCTATGGGACCTCTGACAGTGGAACCATGATATATCCCTGGTGCAGGAAAGACTTTGGGAGCACATTCCCCATGGAGGGATACTCCCTTAGCCTAGAGACACGAGGGAAGGCCTAGGCCCTACCCCAAATGACTTGATAGATTTTGATGATCCCTCCTGGAAGGCCTCACCTTCCCTGGGGAGTGGATGGTAGATAGTATTGGGGGGGGGGGTTTTGAGAGGATGGGAGTGAGAGGGAACTGGGATCGATATATAAAATAAGATATATATATATATATATATATATATATATATATATATATATATAATAAAAATACTTTAAATAATAATAGAAACAGAAAAATATGATGTATACACAGTTGAGTATTGTTCAAAGAAAGGTTGGAAAGACTTGAAGAGCTAGAAGGATATGTGCTCCAAGACATCTTCTATGTACAATAGGAAAACTATCTATACCATGAACCTTTCAACAACATGTTTGCTCAACAAGACCAGTATAATGACAACACAAGTTAGCATGCCAGAATGACCAGGAGTGAGACTCCATTTGGTCTCACCCTTATATAAAGAGCAATAGGTGGTTTGTCTCTACAGAGAGAGGGAGAATTAGTGTCCTTTAGGGACAAGTTCCCACAGATTGTCTAAACCCAAGTGGTCAGACCTAAACACATGCATATAGGAGCAAAGTAAATGGGTTGAGTAGGTTATATATACATGTGCATATATGTATGTGTATTTATGTATATACATATTATATGTGTAACAAAATAATTTTAAAAGAGAATACTAATTTGGAAGGGAAAAGTAAAGAAATCAAAAGTGGGAATAGGAAAGGAGAGGGAAGAACAGGAATGATGCACATGTTCATATATGAAGTTTCCCAAAAATAAAATTATTAATTAAAAAATAATAATAAAGTCATGTTATTTGAAGAAAAGAGAAAAAGGAAATCATAATTTAAATTGAATGTCAGCCCAGGACCAGTAGCTCATGTTTTCTTTCATATATGTCATTTTGGCAAAAAGTGATATTAAAGTTGAAGTGTGATTGTGGAGGGAGGGAAGAGAGAGGAGGAATATTGTGATAATGAAGGTGTGGCTATGATCAGCCAGCATTATCTAGACGTATAAAATTTTCATAATGAAATCCATCAATTTTACAATTTATAATTAATATATGCTCTTAACAAGGAAAAAGAGCTCTATCTAGCTTATTTTCTTTGTAAAAGTTTTAATTGGCACATGTTAATTTTACACAGTCATAGAGTATATACTATGATTTTCAATATGTATACAGTACTTAGTGATCAAATCAGGGTAATAAACACATTTATCGCTTTGAAAATGTATTAGTTCTTTGTGTTGGGAACACTCAAATTCATTTTTTTATCATTAACTGTACTTAACCTACATGGAAATAAGACAGCGAAGTGCACTTCTTTCAAAATGTTGTTGCCACTGTTGACCACACTTTTCTATAAAAAACATCACAAGCTACACACACACACACACACACACACACACACACACACCATGCAAACACTCATGCATTTTTACAAAACAAATAATAAAATTCTGGTAATGAAAGCTATTGCCTCTCCTCTACCATAAATACATTAAAGTTTAATCTGGCTTAGAGTCATAAGCTTCTGTTCCCAAGTACTTAGGAAGCTGAGACAGGATGATTGAGTTCAGTGCCTATCTAGGCTATAGGAAGGGCTACAGAGGAAGTTCTAAGTAAGCTTATTCAATTTAGTGAGACCTATGTCAAAACTACAAAGAAAAATTATTTTAAAGAATATAGTTTAGTAGTGGAGATTCTACTCAGCAAGTATAATGCTCTAGATTACATCATTATGTTATAAGACAAAAATAGAAATTAATATTTAAGGGTTAAGTGACTTATCTAAATCAATCATCGATGGGTCAGGATTTAAACTTAGGCAGTCTCAACTTAACATAATTATATCAACTTGGCATGAATTATACCAAACAGACAAACAAACACAGAAGTAGCCATTGCTTGTTGAATGCCCGGTTTGTCTGGTTTTGCATATGCCTAAGTACATAACTATTTCTAGTAGACATTCTTGTGTTCTTCATGCATGATATTCACCCCATGAGCAGTCAGTACCAACCAGGACTGGAGCACAGATATCTAATTCTTGAATAACACAATTTCAGCACTATCTGATGACTTCTTCCCATTTTTCTTCTAACCCCTGAGTAGTTTCATTTAATATATTGAGCAATTACTGATCTCTGATCATATATCAGGCACTGATGAAATCTATGTTCTTAATAGTCCTATAAGAAGAAATAAAGCTTTATACCAGCCTAGATTCAACACAATTAGATTTATGTTGTCCGTGAGAAGGAAAAAGGAAAAAATAACATAATGCTAAAATAAAATAATCATGGTATTAATAATAATAATAATTAAAGAAGAGAGGAAAATAGGTATATATTAAGCAAACAACACAAGAAAATAGCTAGGAATAGGAAACTATTCATATCCTCTATTGCTATTTTTCCAGACCTCCACAGAGAAAACACCAGGGTAGTAGACAGAAAGTCAAGTGCTATGACTGTCTGAGTTAGGGTTTATATTGCTGTAATAAAACTCTATGACAAAATTCAACTTTGGAAGGAAAGGATTTATATGAGTAGTGCAGATACACATTCCAGCCCATCATGGAAAAGCATCAGGGCAGGAACTCAAAGCAGGAACCTGGAGTCAGAAATGGCATCAGAAGCTATGAAGAAATGGTCCTTACTCACTTGCTACTCATGGCTTGCTCAACCTGCCTTCTCAGCACCTAGGACCACTATCCCAGTTTTGAGACTACCAACCATGAGCTGGAATCTCTCACATCAATCATCAATTAAGAAAATTCCCAACAGACTTGACTACAGCCCAATCCAATGAAGGTGTTTTTTTTTTTTTTTTCAATTACAATTCTGTCTTCTTAGATGATTCTAACTTTGTTTTATTGACCAAAGCAAGCAAACAAGTAAACAAAACTAGCTAAGACAATGTCCATAGTGGTTTTGGGGAATATGTCCATCTGTCTTCCAATACTCTGTCTGTACAGGTTCATACCATGGGGAAGGTAATCAAGTCAAGAATAGCCTAAGTTTACTGCTGAAAAAAAAAAAAAGCTAGGATAAATCTTTCATGAAAAGTCTTGGTTTACTTTACTTAAATATCTCCCCACTCTTCCAGTTAGATCATTTTCCATTTTCTGGGTCGGTCAATCTGACAATTTAAATCAACAGGAATATTACTTTCCTACCACTAAAGTATAGGTTAAATTCAGTGTTTAGCATAATGAGCTCAAAGTGTTGGGAGGCATGGTAAGGACTCCTGGCAAAGACAGATAGACCTTTTTTTTTTTTTTTTTAAAAAAAAAAAAAATTCCACTCAGTTAATAATTAGATGACATAAAGTTTGTAAACAATGAAAAGGGAACAGGATTTTTTCTTTTACATTTCTTTTAAAACATTCTAATCACCAGGTCTATTATTTTGTTCAAATCCTGAATGCTAGTATATTGCTTGCATCATGGATATTTTCTTAGAAGAAAAATATAAAACTATTTTATTATCCACTATTGCCTCATATTTACTGTAAAGTAAATAGCAGTCATAGGTAACAGCTCCTTCTCTTCTAAATTACTACTTCCCCTGACTCTCCAGAGATATAGCTAACTCCAGTTTGACAAAGATTGATCCTCAGTCCAGACTGAAGAAGTTGTACTTTTCACAATGCCCCTCCCACCTCACCTACTTTACACTGCATAGTGACTGAGTTCCAAATCATATCCAGACTTCTCAGGGGTCATACTCTCTCACTAGTCCCAGCAAATATCAACTTGTTTCTTACAGACATTCCTTGTTGAGATGAGTTTTTGAATATTGCCTTTCTCTTAGCTAACAACAGACTGAGAGTTTATGTCCAGACGAATCAGAAAAATATGGCACTCATTTCTAACACTGCACTAATGTTTTTATAATTCAAGAACAGTACACTTAGGAGGCAAAGTGTACTTTGGGAAGCTGTTGGAAGACCAATGGCCTGGATTGAGGATGCTCCATAAATGTACAAGACAAATTCATTTGGACTTGATTTTGTAATTCAGAGTTATGAGGGAGAACACCAAGTCCTCATGGGAATCACTAGAACTTTCCATGTGCAGACTTTCTCCACATTTACTTCCTCTTCCCTAATTCATTTCCAACACCCTTGCCTTTTCCTGGTACTTCTGATTTCTCCAGCCAAGACTTGGTCTGAAGACAACCTGGCCTAAGACCTACGTGAAATAGAAATCCAGGCTCAAATACTGGATCTGACTAAATACTGGACCAAGATTACCTTTCATTATTATCACTTCTAAGGAATCCCAGTGGGAATCTAATGGGAACTTAGGATAATTTATAAGGGATCTCCCCGTCTTCCAGTCAACATTCCTACCTTTGTGTGCTAATGTGGAAAGAGGAAGAGACAATATAGGAATACCTGAGTTCTGAGTTATCTCTGACAATTTGTCTCTTGTTGCTTCATTTTCTTAAACTGTAGTTTTGAATTATCAAAACTACAAGATGGGACCTATACTAATGCTACCAAAGGACCCTGGCAATAAAGAAACAAAACAGTGGGTTAAAATGTTTTTGTCAACTGTGCTTAAGCATGCCCCTCCAGGCTTCTCTGCCATTCTGAAATCTTTTTGCTCTATCACAGAGAGAAACTGGATGATGCAAGTGTCTACAGGGATTTCTTTAACGAAAATTCCCAGAAGAAATGCCAGAGTTCCTCATTTATTGTCCAACTCCAAACCAAGCAGATGGGTTTTCAATAGTCAAGTAACCTGAGCTCAATAAAAGCTCTTACATAGGCAAGAAAGAAGTGTTCCGGTCCTCAGGGTTCAGTCATTACCTTTAAATCTCCTTGGAGAATGGACTCATTCTGACATTTTCCTAGCCCCACCTTGAGGACATCTGAGCTGAAGATGCCCTCTTAACTATGCCAGTTCATCTCATTTTATCTCCTGCAGACCTAAACTAGATAATCAGGAACTGAATCAAAGAAGACCTCATCCAACAGTATGAAGGAAACCCCACAAGCTTGAATGGTTGAAAACCTACCATCAGGAGATCAGACCTATATGACAGACCTGTCCCCTGCCCTTTTGAAGGCTGATCCTCCCCAGTGTCCCTTCTCTCAAGATCACTTGAATGACACAGAGCAGCCAGAACTTTGGGGAGGCCTGTGAGCAAGAAGTCCATTTCCATTGCTTTTGGCCAAAAGAAACAAAGAAAGTATCAGAGGCCTGGATGGGGACTTGTCCTATAAAAGGTTGATGCAACATTGTCCAGTGGAATAAACCAGGCACAACATCACTGAAAGCCAGAGTCTAATCTTCAGCACCTCTGCCTACCTATGCAGCCATAATAATGGACCTGGTTTTTCTCATCTGTGTAACGGGTTATCTTAGGCCATCCAACCTCACATGCAGTAAGGGCTACATGGAATTTTAAGCAATCAACTAAGAAATAAATTGATTCCTTGTCATGTTGATAAATACACAAAGACAATTACTGGCCACACGGGCAGTTCCAGAAATGTAGCAGTCCCTTGGTTATCCTAATGGCACAGGTGAGGGATATCCCTAAAGAAACCTCTATGCATCTTTTCTCCCAGACCCTTCCTAAGTTATTAAGTGAGAGGTGGGCCCTAACTACCTTCTTGATTCCTCCTGGGGCTACTGCTGGCTTCTGCCAAAAGCTTCTTCATGGGAGATGCCCTGAAAACCAGCGAGCCTGAGAACCACCTTCCAGGGCGCTTCAGGAACTCTCATCTTGCAGCCTGGTTCCATCCTCACATCACTTAAATTGGTGAGATGAAGGCAATAGTAATCAAGAGACAATGTGAATCTAAATGGATGGATGTGAAATACAGCCAGGTCACCACAGAAAAGATCAAAGGACTCCCCTGGGCAGAAACATGGTCGACCACAGTGTCTGTGGGGAAGCTTGGCCCTGCAGTTTTCATTCACCCACACTCACAATTAGGAAGGATTTACTGTAATCATGTGTAGAGCAGTTAGGGCACTGTTTCAGATACTCTGCTGCAGAGGAGAAGGACAGGGTAAGAAGCAAGCAAAGGTAAGGAGGGAAAACATCAAGTCTAAGACTAAAGAGAATCAACAGAACAGAGGGTGGCAAATCTCTAAAGAACAGTCACTTGCATTTTGTAGAATGACTACCAAGGTATGCTCCTCTACAAAAAAATGTTATGACCTCTGTCCATATAAAACAACCTGCAGTAGCATGATCTATTTACTCTCTCACTTTCTCCAAAGCCTAATGGACATCCAGAGGAGCCAAGGCTTTATGGTTGCAATCTTTGCCCTTAAAAAAATTATAGAAAATAAAAAGGAAAGACATGTATGTGAGTATTTGTGTGTACATGTATGTCTCTTTGTGTATGGAGGAGTATGGTACATGTGGTGTGTGTGTGTGAGTGTGTGCGTCATATGTGCATGTGTGTATGTATCAGGTGGGTAGCACAGCTTTTCTCCAGAGTCTGGGCACATTTCACTTCAGAGGGCCTTCCAGTAGGGAGACTGAGAGAAGCAAGCTCATCTCAGGTTTCACAAGCTTCACCCTGTCTGAAAGCTACTCCAAGAGTAATGCCGGGTGTATTTCAGCAGCTGATTACAGTTCTCACAAATGCCACACTTTATCACTCCAGTGACTATTAATTTAGGGGAAATATTTGCCAGGAAAAGGAAAACAGCCTGTCTGTCCTGTGTTCTCATTGAGCATACCCTTTTTCTCATCTGATCATTTCCTTTGCCCTAAAGTAGATGCATCCACCCTGGCCTAAAATACCATGGAGGGGCTATTTGGCAAACCTACATCACATTCTTCTAATTAGGCAACTGTGCACAGACCTTTGCCATGGCGATGGTAGAAAACTACTGTTCAGTCCCCATTCCCACTGTTGAAGTGATAAATGAGCCTAGGACTGTACTCCCTAGAGCCAAGCAGGCCCTGTCTCTGGACAAAGGCCAGGGAAAACAGAATAAGATTTATAAGAGCCAGAGGCAGGGTGAAGGAAGAGACAAGGGGTATGGGGGAAAGGACCACAGGAGGAAATGGGGTGATGCTTAGCAGTTCCTTGTCACTATATGGCAACAGGGTAGGGACAGGAGGGGGCAGAGGGAGGGGCTCTGAAAGAATGAGTGACCCCAGTCAGATAGCCTGGTTAAGAGGACCTCTGTGGATCCTGTCTATGGAAAGAATGAGAGCTGGCCTTGGAATCCCAGCCTGGTTTTGTCATCCATCCCATTTCCTTCTAAAGAGACACAGTGAAAGGAACCTATTTAAACCAAGGAGACAAATGGAGACAGGGAAGGAGCCATCATGTGCTGTTGAGATTAAAAGGCATGATGGTACAATTAAAGATATTTACCAGAGAAATTTGAACCCCATTACATGCTGGCGTACAGTATTTGAGGAAGAGCTGTTTTATATCATTAAAGACAAAAACCAGGTCTATAGGTAAGCTCTAACCACAATAAACATCCTGAATTCAAGAATAAGTCTGTCAAATGAAGGGATATTGATTTTGGAGCAAGGAATATTATGTCAAACAACATTAGTTTAATTGATCTGAATTTAGTTTAAGTACTAAAAGCATTTATATACAAACAGCAAATGAAAATTAACTGCAGCTGAGTCCCACTGCTGATTCTCAAGGGCCCCCACTTTTGGAGGGGAACCTGGCACTGGATGGACCTGGTTACAGACCTGTGCTTGCTCTGCTTACTCGCTTGCTTGGAGCGGCTGGGGTTTCTTCCCAGCACCACAATGAGGAAGGCAATGTGCTTTGTCTCAGAGTAGGAACATTTAACACCGCCCCTGACTTTTCAAAATACACAAATGCTGTTTCATGTTCTGAAGGAATTCATTTAAAAAAAAAAAAAGGCAGGGGTGAGGCCAGGAATAAGTCAGTACCCAAGTTACAGAATGGCTCTGTCCCAAGGTGCACAGAGGGAAACAAGAGACTGCAAAACAGTGGTTCTCAACCTATGGGTCACAGCTCTTTTTGGAGGGATCAAATGGTCATTTCAGAGTGTTCACTAAGACGACTGGAAAACACAGATAACATGACTTATAACAGTAGCAAAATTATAGTTATGAAGTAGCAAAAATAATTTCATGGTTGGGGATCACCATGGTTGGGGGGTCACAGCTTAAGGAAGGTTGAGAACCAGAACTCTAAAGTCTGTCCAAGGCTCAATCCCATATGAATAGTGGCCTACATATCTAATTAGGTTATCCCTGCTTCTATTACACCTAATAGTTGGCCCTAGAAGTTCTCAGAAAGCACCAGAGCCTGCGTGGGGCAAGAGAATGCTCATAAACCATACTAGCTTATGTTCATACAAAGGAATAACATGGAGGAAGACATCAAGGTGGTCTAAATCCATTCTATGCCTTATTCCTCTTTCTTTCTTAAAAACAAACAACCAATAACAACACAAAACTGGTATCAGCCATAGTTTTCATAATCATCCTAAACAAGCATCTCAATAAGCCAGAGAAGTGATCACCATGTTTCTTTGAGTTATCAAAGCTTCATGGGTAAGAAAAAAATATGGTTCTATTGAAGGGCAAAATAATGACCCCTTTAAAGGCAAGCTGTTCCCAGTGCCTTGGCCCTGTCATAGGGCCCTATTGGTAAGGGTGTAAATAGTCCATCATGTGTTGGTCTGCTATAAATGACCAGTATGGGAGCCAACCATGCTGTAACTTGGTTGTTTAGAAGGCCTGACAAAGAGTTGAAAGTAGTGTTCTGTTTACATCTTGCCATTTGAACATTCTCTCTCTCTCTCTCTCTCTCTCTCTCTCTCTCTCTCTCTCTCTCTCTCTCTCTCTCTCTCTGAGCCATATTGACCCTCCAAAGTCAAAGGGAAGTGAAGTCTTAGATTATATTTAGAGCTGGAAAAATTCTCTCCATCTCCAACCTTTGGCCTCCACTTTGACTACAGGATTCAGAGTGTTTTGGGATTCAGAGTCCCATGGTCACACAACCTCAAATATCTTAACTCACAATACTCATCTATGAACTGAACCATGTGCATGAAGTTCTTATCTATGGTTTTAGCTTGAAGGGCTTTTGTCTATGTTGTCAAGCTATGAGACGCATCCCATCTCTATCCTGATTTCTTTTTCTTAAGACCTTTCCTTATTCCATCCAACAATGGCAGCATTTGCTCTTCCTCTTCCTTCCTCATGGAATCTCCTGTCTCACCATTCATCTGTTCCAGCTGCTAGGCTCCTGGGATAAGATCTTGAAAACAATTTTCTTGCCATGTTCCTGGATTTAAGAAACAAGTTGTCTACTGGGGGAAATGTGAACATGGGTATATAATTACAATAAAACAGTCTAAGTGGTAAAACAGATGTAAGAAAGAATACATTGAGAGCACAGGAAGGGATCATTGAACCAATCTGGAAATTCAGAAAAAAATATTTCTTGGTTGTGAGAAAAATCTGTTCATGGTTCTGAAGTGCTGTGTGCTTGCTCATGGAGACTGGCAAGAGCCTGTCAGCATGACCCTGGGTAATCATATGAGTGGACTCTTATCCTCTTTATTGGTTTCTTTCCAGGTTTGATTCAGTCTTCTTTGTTTCTTAGATACGTGACCTTGCATGAGTCATTTAACCTGTTACCTCCTGTGAATATGAAGAAAACACTAGCTCCCAACACAGAATTGGGAAGGAAGGTTAATCAGAGACGATGTGGCAATGAACTTCCACAAGTAAATGGATGAGGATCATAGATTTTCAGCCCTAGGATGCTTAGGAACCAAGAAAGAAAAATGGGAGGAGGGCAATGGTGAGCCTTTCTGTGTATTGAATTTAGAAACAAAAGTCTCTAGTATTTCTCTCAACATAACACTCAATAAGTCACATTGCTTTCCCATGCCTAATCATCCTCCTCAGTATAATAGTAGAAGACTAATATCAATTTCTAACATCTCTTCCAGTTTTGATTTCTAAGAGCAGAGTTGTAATTTTACTGGGGAAAAAAATCTTCCCAGAAGACCTTATTTAAATCTATCTGTAACAGGTAACAGTCAGAATATTAAAAATTATGAAACGCTAAATAAATACAAACACGCATACATATAAACACAGGTCGGTATATATGGAGCCTTGCTTACATGTGTACATATGGTGCAATTGCTCTAACCAGAAATATCAGCCTGATGGCTTGAGTTTCTCTTTCTTTCAAGATTCACAACATTAGGCTCAGTCCCAAAATATTCCCCAAGTTTCTGAATCTTGCTCCTGCAAAGATCTGTCTTCTCTCTCTCGTTGAAATAAATGAAATCTGGGCTCTGTGCCAAGCACTTGGAGGCCCACTAACATTGAGCTATGACCTTTGGGGTGTGCCGCTTTCTCTGTGACAACTCTGTGGGGGTGAAGAAAAACTTGCAATGGCCTTGTTGGAATTAAGTATTGAGGATTTAGACATGAACTGGACTGTCCTGCTCTGTGTCCATAATTCCTGCCACTGGTTCCTGCTACATCAGTGCTTGAGGCTAAAGAGGAAGCCATACTTTCAAATAGTCACTATAATTGTTATTTTTCTTCATGAAGTAACCTTTTGTGTTTACAGAACACTTGGCACCTTGGTGTGACATAAGTTGGAGAACAGAGGTAGGACCTAGAGGGTCTAAAGAGAGCCTAGCCATCTCTTGTTATTATGACAGAAAGTGGTCCAGGAGAAAGCCAGAGGAAATGGAGTCTGTTCCTAAAGACACAACTCAGCTACTTTGGTTTGTAGAACTAGCATGGGCTATGAAACCAACAGGCAGAGATGCACAAACATAAGTCTTTTACACTTCCTAGATTTAAGAAACAATTTGTCTATTAGAAGAAATATGAAAATGAAGAGATAAGTATTAAAAAAGATGCAAGAACTACTACTTTAAGAGCATAGAAAAGGGCCATTTAACCAATCTAGAAACACAGGAAAAATATTTCTTGGTTGTGATAAAAATCTGCTCATGGTGAATTTCAAGGGTGCTTCTTGTTGGTCACAGTGTGTTCTTGCCTGTGTCTCACAAATGTATTCACTCCAACCCTGATGGTGAGCCAGGGAAGTGACCTTTACCTCAACTGGCATATGGCAACACTCTGGAGGAAATAAAACAGACAAAAGTTACATAAAAAGGGCAAACTTGGGTACATATCTTGTGCATTTGAGAAAAGTATAATAAACAGAGAGAACAAGGCTGTAATTTTGGGAATATTTAGACCTGTTGAAAGCATGATACAAGAGGAGTGGAAATCTAAAGAGCTTCATAGTTTGGGATATTAAAAACATTTCATTTGCATTGTCCACAGCTATCAGGTATACTAGTGTATACTCTATCTTTTAGAATGTCATCTGACTTATACACCAGAAGAACATGCTTTGGGCTATGCAGATTCTGTTCTCTTGTCTATCAAAGCAGTTCTCCTCTGCCTAACTAACATGCTTTTATTTACTCTTTCCCCTACCTTCTTGTTATTTTAAAGCCAATCATCCAGCTGTTTAGCTACCTCTCAATTTTGCTATGTATTGAAGCTGGAATAGAACTAATCCTTCAGTCTTCATCTGCCAAGTACAGGTATGCCTCTTATATGTAGGAGTAGGTGTAAATCTCCACATTTGATTCTCATCCTCAACAACACATCTCTGAAACTTTACCCAGCTATCAATCCCTAGCACATTACACTCTCAGTTTTTAAGTCTTATTCTAGACTAAATTGTTATTATTTGTGTCACGTTGTTTTCCTTACCAAACAAAAAGGTTTATGAAATAATGGTGTTATCTTATTTAACCATATATCCTTAGACCCTCCCTACCAGATGGTAATTGCTTCATAAACATTTATGTAAGTGAATGGACAAAGAGAACAATGACTGGGTTAACGTTCTTAAAAATTAGTATCAGTGGCTGATCCTTAGCTTCAGGCTTGAGGACATACACAGATTTGGAAAAATGCAACAGAATTTTGTCAATAAAAAGCCTGGCTAACTACAAATTTATAGTATCCACTAAACCAATCAGAGAGCAGAAATTGAAAAGCTGACTCAAAGATCTAAGGAGGTCTACTTATTTGGAGAAAGAATATATGATCATGCACTCACTTTATTGATTGTGTGTATGTGTGTGTGTGTGTGTGTGTGTACATTAAAATCAATAAAAGTTTGAACAAGAATATTTGACAAATCAGTAAAGGCCACATGAAGGCAAGAAAGACTTGAAGTCTATGGGCATCATAGAAGGTAGATAGGTCCACAATATTTTTTAAGTTTATTGATCTTCAGGGGAAACATCAGAAAGAACCTTAGATGAGTCAACCACAGAGCAAAGCAGGAAGAATGAAAATGTCTGCTACATCCTATACTTATACCCTCACATGAGATGGGAGCCTGTGCCAGAGGCAGAAGTACCAGGAAGCCCTCAGGGACTATGGGGAAAGGGAAAAGTTGGTGTGGAGTACTGTTCCTAGAAAGGAACAGAAGTATATGTGAACCTCACAAATGTGCTGGGGTGAAACAGAGGACAGAGAAAGCAAGTCCTAGTGCTCAAATCCAGGCATATGATACCCAAACAAGGCCATGCTGTAAGAAGTCACTCTCCACTGAGCTAAGAAACTTGAAGATACCCACAGGGGAGACACTCCTAGAGATAAAGGATTGTGAGCTCACTAAGGGATCCTGCCCATGATTTAGAATCATTATGTTGTTCTGGTTGTTTTCCCACACCCAAACACACACAAACTGTAGAAAAATGAAAACATATCAAGAGCTAATAGAATACAAGCCAATTAAGAACATCTGAACCATAGACAATATTTTTATGAGCAGACATAACATTCCCAATGTCTAGACCTAGATTTGAATTTTTTTTCACAGTGAAGTTTTAAACATGGATGTAAAATATTGATTGATAGTCTACCTTAAAGTATATTATTAAACAGTTTTCATAAGCAGCATACTAGAAATCTTAAACTTTCATGTTGTTTTGACCTTTCAGTTGGGGGCATGGGGTCATTTACCATAAAGTTAGAGCTCAAGCAGGTATACTCTATTCTCACAGCTAGTATCATCAGAAATGCTACATCTTCAAACTACGGTCACCTCAGAAGATAAAGTAAAGAGATATGACATTCTCTTTAATTTGTCTAAAAGACACATAACTTTCATCTACTTCTTGTACATAACGAATAAGCATCCTCTTTCATAGTAAAACTTATATTAGCCAATTCTTAATTACTATAATGGGGCTTTTTTTTTAACTAATCATGCTTTACTGAAATCTTAGGGTAGTAAGACTATAATCCTTCATTTCTCTGTTTTGGTTGAACTCAATAGGCAGCTGAACTCGAAAGAGGCAAATGGATTCAAGCAGAGGAGATGGGTCTAAAGATAGAGGTCAGAGACAAAGTCTATACAGGAGGAAATGGTTGAGGTCTAGAAAAGAAATTAATTATACTCTCACTTCTCAAGAATCACAGGGCTTAGCTGTGGGTCACTGCATCTGCTTCCATCAGTTACCCCATGTGGGTTCTATGATGACAATTAGGGTAGTCACTAATCCCATTAAAAGAGGAAGGTCAGTCTTGATATGGGGAGGGGTGCTTGGGGGCTTGGTCTGCCTCAATTTGATATGCCAGACTTTGTTGATTCCCCAAGGAAGGCCTTACCAGCTCATAAGAGTGGATAGGGTGGTGGTGGGGAGTGGGAGGAGGAGATGTGGGGCAAGGGTAGAAGGGGAGAACTGGGGCTGAGGTTGGGATAAAAAATGAAAAATAATTTTTAAATTAAAAATTAAAGGTTAAAAAATGAGTCACAGTGTGCCACTGCCACTTGGGTTCACAGAAGAAGCATTAGCATCACAAAGAGGCAGAATATAAGCATAAAGGGGAGGTAGGAACACAGTATAGGCAGGCTAAGGTGAAAACATTAGGACTGAATGAATGTATGAGTGATTTCGGTGAATGGATCTTTGTCTTGTTCCTGGTCCTAGCACAGTTAAAGAAGAAGAAGATTGTCCCTGGTTAAGTATGAGCCAGATAAAGGGATTATTGTTCTGTATGACATAGGTTACATATCAAAGGCACACCTCATGTTGGGCCTCTGACTATTATATTGGTGAGAACCTTTCTAGATAGGATGGTTCTTTGGTTTGGTTTTATTCTTTAAGAGACTAAAACATCGTACTATATAATAAGATGTGTCTGTGTGTATGTGGTGTGTGTGTAAGAGAATATTACTTATTAGTTCTGAGAGCATAGCTCTTATATAGCATATAAGTTAATTAAATAGTGTATACCTGGCACACATTAGAATGCACAAAAATTTAAATGTGCTAATTACTTATACATAGACACAAATTGTCCCTGTGGTCTATATAATGCTGTGGAATATTTCCACACATCAAGTCAATTTCAGAAATGAAATTAGTATCCTTAATATAAGGTAAATATTTTTATCTATCAAGGAGATGATACTTTTATTTAATTGCTTAATTTAAAAATGTCCAAAGTCTATATTTGGGAATTCTCATGAAAACTGTCAATATATACAAGTTTGTTTCCATAATGGCACCAAAACTTAAAAATAGTAAGATTGAAAACCTTACAATAGATACTTCAACCTAAAGTAAAATGGTGTTTTGTTTCATGCTTATTAGAGTATATGTATGTATATATGCATGCATGCATATACACAAAACAGCTGTCGGTTTCTGGATGCAGATTGTATTGTAGACATACTGCAGAAATCTAAAGCATTGTGAAGTTCATGAATCCAAACCAGTAGAGATGTTTAGAGTGATTGAATGACTATTTCATGCTTTATATTACATTCTTTTTCATGTGTTCTTTCTCATGTAGTCACCAAAATTATGTAAATACTAGTATTCCCAACTTCATCATGAGGACCACAAGGCTGAGGAAAGTCATTTGCAACTGTATTATAAAATATGAAAATAGAAATTTTTACTTAAGCATTTCACAATAAAGTTTAACAGTAAGGAAGTGTACATGTATTTTAAGTCAGATGTGGACTTCATTAGCGAACTATGTCCTCCAGAAGGCAAATTTCCCTCCAATGATGAGCTTAGCCTTTTGCCTTCATTGTGGACACTTGAAGTAAGAGAATATGGCAGTCTCATGCTTTATGTTTCTTCCAATGAAAGTCATGCATATTTCTGTAGTGTGACAAAGTCATAAAAATACTGTTATGTTTCAGTTAGGAAGTGGATGATGTCCCTTCAGTCTGCTTTCCTTCCTGTTCATCATTTGGCTCCAAATGAAACAACAGCCCAGTGTCTGAAAGCCAACGTGTGAAAACAATGGTCAAGGTGAGTGAAAATTCCTGATGCTGAAAATACCACAAAGGAGAGGAAATAGAAGAGGCTGGGTGCACAGACAACATGGAAAAGGTCATCTAGCCTTGATATAGCTATGTCATCCTCAGCTGTAGATGGCAGCCATCAGAAGATTTCCAGGGGGAGAACTGACACAGAGGATAACAGTGTGTATAGCTAGCACTTTTCATAGAGCTGAGAAGACTGCCCTTTCTTCTGGGTTTTTGTTTGACCTTACTCTCTGACATCCAACAGTGCGGCCTGTTTGGTTTTCAGTGGTATTTGTTGATCATGGAGAAGATTTAGAACTTAAGTTGGAAGGAAACACATAGGAAACCAAGGTCAGTGCATTGTCTCTTTTGCTATTCTCACTTGGCTCTTTGTCAATATCAGCTGAGTTTTTGGACCACAGAAGAAAGCTTTGGTAGGGCAGAGAACAGCATGGAAAACTAAAAATGTTAAAGGTGTTTTAACAGAAGGTATAACCTACTTTGTAGCTTTAGAAGGTTATATCTGTAGTTATCTGTCTGTCTGCCTGTTTATCTAACTATATGTGTGTTTATATAGCATTTATGTTTATATATATATATATATAAACATAGGTTATTTTATATTCTTTTCAATTCCTTAAAGTTCTTAGAGATTATCTATCTAAAAGAATCATTGTATTGCCACACAGGGTATTAAGAAAGATAATTAGGGTGATGGTGTAACTGTAATTTTAAATGCAAACATGTTATTAGACTCCAAACCCTTAGAATTAATGCAGAAAACATCTTGAATTTCTATATGTGATGTGCAGTTCCCATCAACTTCTAAAATTCATACACACAGCACATCATTAGCTACACTCCACTGTAGGCCCTGGTTGCTTATTAGACTTAAAAAACTCTTCTAAAGCATATGCGTTTTCTCACAAGAAATAATTTCTCAAAGCTACTAGGCATGTCAGTCACACCAGGAGTTTATTTTTAATGCACATTTTCTCGTGCTTTTTTTTTAAAAACCAGATCTCTAGTTCCACCTTTCACCTGAGCCAACACGGTAAACACACATTAGTGACACCCTTTAGTTTTGTTTCTAAAGACATCAAATTGATGACCAAACACACCACATCCTTCGTTTGGAGGGTCATAAGCTGAAAGAGCTCTTTGATTGTAATATGATGAAAGATTTATTAACAAACATGGATTCAGCTAAATTGTGGTATTGGCAGGTTTATGAGATTGTCTGTCCCCAGCTGGCAGGTGGGGCTTTGCAGACTGCTGTGGGAATGAAAACATCAGATCCTTTAGCTTAGTACAGAATGATCTAATTACCGCCTGTCTGAGGGCTGCACAGGGGCCAGGATGTCACATTTCTTTGGAACTGCCAGATCCAAATGGCCAGAGAGATACATGTAACACACTTTGGGAAACAAAGATAAAGTGTGGTAAGTAAGATGAAATAAACTAGGGTCTAATAGAAGTAATCAGGTCAAGTAATCTTACTAATTGCACTAGAAAAAAAGAAGAGAGCATAAAGGGAAGGTCCCAGAAAACACTAGCTTACTTGCAGGTGTTGCAGGATCCCTAAGATTATCTTATACACAGTCTACAGAGAAGCTTTCTATTATTAATGACATTTGTTCATTAGCAGTTCCATGCATGTATATAATGTATTATAATTGTTCTTATTGCCATACCCTCTCTTGTATCTTCCCTGCTTCTGTTGGTATTAATTCTTCCCTACCAAACTCTTTCCTGTGTTCATGACATAGTTATGTATTTAAGACTGAATGCAGAAAGGCACAGGGTTAGGCCCCTAGCATTGGAAATGATTCAAAACCATTTACCTCTCACTGTGGATATAGTTAGAAAATGTAAATAGATCACTCAAAGAGTAAGTCACAAAACAATGGTTTCATTTTAATGCATATTTACTCACATTAAATTACAAAAGATTTTAAAGAACTTGTCAATTTTCAGGTGTTAATAAGGACATTTATCATCATAAATATCAACAAAAAAGTCTGAGCTCGAAGGAGTGCTTTACATCAAATAATACAAATGTTTTCCCTGGAGTGTGTTTGTATGAGTAAGAAGAAATCCATGTACAGGTGTATAAGTAATGTGGTTTCCTCTTCCTCACAGTTTGAGACCAAGCTACTATATTAAGCCAGGTTCCATGTGTGCTACATATACACAACATCACATCTTTGAAGAACATATAATAATAACAGTGATTTCCAAACCAACTGCCTCAGCTAGTCATTTCAATACTTTATCAGTTCAGATAATTGGAAGGGAGCAGATACTGGCATGTAGACATGTTGATAGCAGACCCCAGGAACAAAGTGGGCTCTCTGCATTCAGTTATGATTTTATTATGAAAATTATCAGGTTGGCAAAATGGCTGAGTTAGTAAAGTGTCTGCTACCAAACCTGATGATCTCTGTAGTCTCCCAGGCCCACAAGGTGGAAGGGAGAAATGAATACTACTGATTAGAGGGAGAATTTTTTAAATTATTTTTAAGATACTGCAACTTACATTTGACAAATAAGTACTATTTATAGTGGCGAGAAAGTTATAGAAACTTCCATAAGTGGTAAGAGCTCAGAGGAGAGCTGTTGGTAGATAGGAGTTTGGAGTGGGTAGAAAATGGTAGTCCTGGAAATAATGCATAGAAGCTTCAGAAAAGTCATCCTAGACCTCAGGTAAGAAGCACATTGAGGAACTTTTATATATGATTGTGTGGTATATTTAGGGTCTTGTGGAGGACTTACAATGGCTCAGTGTCAAGCATAGAACTGAATTTTGAAAAGCTCTTTAGCAACTGAGTGGAGAATTAGTTACAAATTACCATTTACCAATAAAGGCTAACTAAAACAATATTTCTTAGCATGAAATGAGCACAGCATGTCATTATACTCTCTATAACATAAAATCTGGTCAAGTCACCTAAAGTGTCATAACTTAATGATGCTTCACAATACCGTTAACTCCCCTTACCTCACATATTTATTGTAAAGAAATGCCAAGAGTGTTCTACTCCAACTCTTTACATGACATGTGGCTTTTAAACAATAGTATTGAATTTCCAGAAAATAAGCAGGGGTTGTATGTCTAAAGTAGTACCGCAAGTATTTTCTTCCAATGCCACACATTTATCCAGCTCTAGAAAGTGCCCAGAGATAAATTAAACTTATTTTCTCTCTGAACCTCTCTTCACCACTGACTTTTGCAAAGTATGAGTATGAAGCAGGATCTTGGGTCGCTGAGGAGATAAAGCACCTTTAAAATCTAAGTGGTCAAATTATAGAGAAGACAAGACTGCAGAATGCTCAGGTCAATCTAAATGGGACATCCATGTCACATCCTATCTTCCCAAGTCTCAGGGATCATTGCAGAGGAGTGGGGAGAAAGATTATAAAACCCAGAAATAGTAGGTCACTAAAAGACAGTGCTTTCTGGATACACAAGACATTTGTTCATACAGGAACTACCAGCAGATAAGACACAGCACACACAAGACCTGTGCTAGCTCAAGTGGGACAAAATCCCATGACTTTCGGGGGTGGGGGGGTAGGGTGGGGTGAGCATGAAATGCTACCTCTGAGGAGATACTGATGACTGCTAGCTGCTGGGACACTCCATCTTCCTTAACTATTTATGCCCTGGTAGATAAACCACACTCTGGTGAAAGGCCATGAATCTAAGATTATATAGGTAATACAAATTGGGCTACATGTATTTTTAAACAACAAAACAAAACAGGACTAAAGTTAGGTGGATGGAGAAGGGTAAGTTGATCTGAGAGGAGTTAGAGTTGGGGTGCAGTAAATATGACCAAATATATTGGATAAGGTTCTCAAACAACAAATTTTAAAAGGAAAGCAAATACTAACAAATGGTAACAAAAATTTTGGGGAGAGTAAATCCTTATACACTGTACAAATGTAAATTAATCAGCTACTATAGAAATCAATGTAGCATTCCTGAGAGAAGCCAAAATATAATTAACATGTGATTCAGTAATACCATCATATACCTACCTTACTGGAAGGAATCTAAGCCAGTATACTATACATACCTACACATTGATTTTTTAATTGTTTGTTTTTTGGCTTTAATTGTTCTTCTTTATTTTTAGAATTATCCTAGGTATGATTCAATAGATGAAAGAGTAAAGAAATTGTGGGATGTGTATCAAGCTGAATTGTGTTCACACAAAAGAGTGAAAATATGGTGCTTTTAGTAAAATGGATATTAAGTGAAATAAGCCAGGTTTTCTTTCATAGGATTTGTTGTCCTATGTAAAAATGTTTTTATATACAAAACAAAAAAGTCAAATTTCATGGGCCATATTGAATTTGCTGCCTATTGCAAACACATTAGGAACTTCTGAAAGCATCCCTTAGGAGGTACATCTACAAATATTGGTTGCAGCAACAACCTGGTTTGCAAATGTACACTCTATAAACTATCCCAGGTCCATGTGTCCCTTTCTAAGAAAAAAAAAAAGCTTGTTAAATAGACTCCTCTGACTTGACTCCTAAGTCCCTAAACTAGTTAAGAGTCCTGTTCACTGATTAGCACAGTTGGGTGCCACTTAATAGCCTAGCCTCTCACTCAGAGCCTACATCCCCTGTTTGACCTTAGGACAACTGCCATCTTCAGTTTGATTCCTACAACTAAGGCAAGAGGACACCAGATAAGTGGGAAGGATTTTTATTTCTGAAAACAAAACGCCTAGGTCAATTTGTCCCAATTGTGTCTGCACAAGCATTATTATATGGACTGTGATTTGGAGGGGATGAAAGCTGTGAACTCCCAGGTCACTTGTAAACTGATCACTCCCCTGCTTCTCCTCCTCTTGCTTTTAAGTGGTTTGAGGCTGGTAAATTGAAACCTGAAGAAACACAGAGCTCAGATCCCTGGGACCTCCAGAGCAAACCTGGACTTTGGCTGATTTGCTATAGGAAGTAACTGCTTACTTACTCCCATAATTAACACAGCAAGCTAATCCTTGGAAGATAAAGTACAGAAAGTCAGATGTAAAGTCACCTATAGAAGAATTTTTACCAAAGCATTATTTTTTAATAGTTCTCATGGCCACTTCACCCTTGAAACAATTGGGCATGATTTCTAAAAATATTTCTCCTCATAGTCAAGGAAAATGGACTGGGCAACACGCCACTGAGGGTGACCCCAGCAAATGCCCCTATTAATTAATGAAGTCACAGCATATGTCAGCTTGAAATTGCATTGGTATATAAAACACACAGTTTATTTGATGGCATTAGCTTCAACAAACTTAACTGTATTTTATCCTTCAATGTAGAGAGTAAGGTTCTTGCTTTGGATACAAGTATTTACTTTTTATCAAATAAAGTTCAATCCCCCTCTCTCATTAGTATTTGAAAATTTCATGCATATCTAATATATTTTGTTCAAATCCATTGCTCATTTTGTATCTTCATATTCCTTCCCCATCCTCCACAGCTTTCTCTCCCAACTTCATGAGCTTGTTTTAAAAACTTCCTGAGTCCTCTCCATGCTGCCTGTGTATAGGAGCATCTGCTGGAACAGGGTTAGCCTCTCAGAGACTGCATCTCTGAAGAAGCTATTGACTGACAATAGCTCCTTTGCTAGAGTTAGAACTTGATAAGCTTCTCCCCAATCCACAATGAAACTTTGATTGCTTTGATATTGTGCAGTTCTTGTACACAGTCACAGCTACTGTGAGTTTATAATGTGCAATAGCCTTGTCCACTAAATGCTGATTTGCTGTGGGTATCCTTTACTCCTATTTCTTATACTCATTCTGTATCCTCTTTTGAGATGATCCCTAAGCCTTGAGAAGAGGGTTGTGCTATAAATATCCCAACAAGAGCTGAGAATCCCACATTTTCCTACTCTCTATAGAATGCAGAGTCATAAGTCTCTGTATTGGCTACCACCTACTGCAAAAAGAAGGTTCTTCAATAAGGGTTGAAGGGGCACTTATCTATGAGAATAAAGAACTTGGAGGATGGTTTAATACCATGTTGACTTTGCAGAGTAATAGTATTCATTTCTTCCTTATGATCTATGACCTAGGCAGTCACCCAGATTTCAAATTGTATTACAAAGCTGTAGTAATAAAAAACAGCATTATCACACCAGCATAAAAGCAGACACATTGATCATTAGAACAGAATCGGGGACATATATAAGTTCACACTCATACAGCCACGGAGTTTTTAAAAAGAAGGCCAAAATTAAACACTGAAGAAACGTCAGCATCTTCAACAAATGTTGCGGTCAAACTAGACAGCAATGTGCAGAAAAAATGAAATTAGATACTTCTCATTCATCCTGCACAGAACACAACTGCAAGTGGATCAAGGACTTCAACATGTGACCCAGATACCCTGGACCTGTTGGAAAAGGAAGTAGGAAATGCACTTCACTTATAAGCACAGAAAAGAACTTTCTGAACATGACTCTAGGTGAGCAGGCAGTAAGACCAACAGTTGACAAAAGGGAGTTCAGAAACTTAAAGGCTTCAGCACAGCATTCCATTCAAGTGAAGAGGGAGCCTACACAGTAGAAGAAATATCATAACTATACATACATCAGAGGCTAAGTGGTCAAAGAACCCCCCCCCCAAAAAAAACCCACACTAAATATCAAGAAACAAGCAACTCAGTCATTTTGGCTCAATACATGTATAACTTAACATAGAATTTCTCAGAAAGAAGAAATACACATAACTGAGAAATATTAAAATATTCGACATTCTCTTCTTTTAAATTTGTTTAATTTAAATTTGCAACAAGCTTGTTTTACATGTCAATCCCAGTTTCCTCACCCTCCCCTTCTCCTCTGTCCCCCCCATGAACCACCATCCCATCCCCTTTCTGCTCCCCAGGGAGAAGGCGGCCTTCCATGGGGAGTCTTCATAGTCTGTCATATCATTTGGAGCAGGGTCTCGGCCCTCCCGCATGAGTCTAGGCTGAAAGAGTATCCCTTTATGTGGAATGGGCTCCCAAAAATCCATTTGTATACTGGAGATAAATATTGAAGCATCAAAGAAATATAAATTAAAACCACTTTGAGATTTCACCTGACCCTAGTCAGAATGGCAGGATTTAAAACAGAAGAAGAAAAAGGAGGACGAGGAGGAAGAGAAGGAGAAGGAGGAGGAGAAGAAGAAGAGAATTAAAAGTGCTAGAAAGACGGATTAGCAGTTAAAAGCACTAGTTGCTCTCCCAGAAGACAAGATGTCAGTTCCTAGCACTGACATCAGGAAGCTCATAGCCACCTATACTTCCTGCTCTAGGAGATCTGATGTCTCTGGCTTCTACTGGTATCTGCAGACATGTATACCTATGCATAATTCAAAAATAAAAATAATCAACAACAAATCCATGTGAGAGTGGAGTGAGAACACTTCTTCACTACCTATAGGAATTCAGATTTGAGAAGCCTGTATGGAAGCTTGTAGATTCCCCTGGATATATAACTAAAGAAATCTATCTCCTACTGCAGTTCTAGGTTGTCCATGTTTATTGCTGCTTTATTGACAATGGCCAGAAAATGGAAACAGCCTAGATGTCTAGCAACTAAACAGATAATGAACATATTACTTAGCTGTTAAATGGATGGATCCAGAAATAATCATTCTGTGTGAATTCATTCAGGCTAAGAAAGACAAATGCTTCATGTTTTCCTTCAAATGAATAAGGATGTTAGGTTGACTCTCTAAATATATATGTTGAAATTGGAGTACTCACAGAAAGTAGGAAAATAAAAACCATCCATTTAGAGGAAATTTCAAGGAAACGGAGAGTTATTTCAGTTAGTACAAAGAAGAAATGGAGAACAGTGAAACAGAAAGGGTTAAGTGGATAGAGAATAGGAGAGTAAGTATATAAGAGATGATAAATAGCACTGAATACCGTTGGGAATGCCATATGGAAATCTACTACTGCAGAAACTTCCTGAAATGCATAAACTATATAAATAAAAATTTAAGTGGAGCTAATCTATAACTGAGGAACAATGCCACCTAGTTATCCATGGGAAAGCAAAAAAAAAAAAAAAAAAAAAAAAAAAAAAAACCAACAAAGAAAAAAAAACAATACCAGATATGGATATGGTTTACTTCACTGAGTTGCTGGCCAGTGAGGTCCTAAGGACCTCCCTCCTCAAATGTTACAGGAAATTGCCATTGCTCATGGTTACCCTCCAGAACTCGATGGTAGGGCCCTGTTCCTGAAGACACCACATACTTGAGTCATAGTAACTGAAGAAATCAAGCTGGTACTAAGCTGGAAACTTCAGCTCCAGTGACTAGCACTCCTTTTGGTCTTCAGCTCATTTCATTGGAAGACAGGTGGTTATTTACACTAAATAGAAATCAGAGCACCAGAATTTCAGATATATGTTCTGAATGATGAGAAATGTTAGTTACAACAGCCTCTTGCTGTTGCTAAACATAGGTTTAGTGAAACCAAACTGTGGAAGGGATAATTATTTAATTTCTATAGTTAAATAAAACTACCATCTATATTTTTTAATCTTAAAAAATCCCTAGCAGCTGGGTGGTTGTGGTGTTTGCCTTTAATCCCAGTACTTGGGGGACAGAGGCAGTCGATTCTCTGTGATTTTGAGACAAGCCTGGTCTACCAAGAGATAGTTCCAAGACAAGCTCCAAAGACACAGAGAAACCCTGTCTCGAAAAATTATATGTATGTATATGTATATTCCCTAGCAATTCTGTAAACAGTAACAGACATAGAAAGTGCAAAATGGCAAAAAAAAAAGTTTTAATTCATTCGAGATGACTTTGCATATTCCACCACTTAGTGGTTATCAGGACATTTGTAGCTTCTGAAAATTATTTTCATAATTTACTAACAAAAATTCTGTGTTTTCTCTTTATTTAAAAAAAAACTTTTATTTCCCATTCAGCAAAATCATGGCACCACACATCATATTTCCCAAGCTTTTATTTAATTTAAATTGCAAGTTTTCTAAAGGCTGTAATTCAATAGATATGGATCTAGGAGTAAAAGATGTAGGAACATGCCCAAGAAAGAAATTTAGTTATCAAGCAGGTAGGAACATAAAGAAGGAAAAAAAATACACACACACAAACAAGTACAGATATGCAGAGTTGGGAGAGGAGGAAAACAGGGAGGGAAGAAAATAAAGAACCCAGAGTGTATGTGTTAGGGGAAGGAAGCACCAGGGAATTTCAAGATGAAACATGAAATGTATCTAAGAAAAAATTTCATATAGAGACCTGAATTGCCATAGTGTTCCGTACTCATTCCTACTCCACGGGGCTCTAGACATGGCATCTCACTGTCTCCTAGCTGTGTTAACCCTGAAGTGATGTCATTCTTCATAAACAAGAAAAGGTAGATGTCAAATGAATGCTGTGAGAGGGTGAACAAGTAGCATTAACAATGGTAGTACCACAGTGATGTCTTCAGCTTACACCCAAGTTCATATCCTCACTCAGACAATCCTCAAGGAACTGCAACCTCAAGGAGCCTGTCCTGATACTTCCTGCTTCTTTCAGAACTCTATGATTCAATTCTGGTGCATGTGTATATCTTGGCTTCAAAACTAAAGATACAGATACCATCCCAGGCATTCTTGCTAACACCCTCCATTGTTAATTATTAATCCATTAATTACTGTCTATTGTTAGTTATTAATCCATTAATTAATATCTATGGAATAAATTCTTACTAACCCTGATGATCTGGTTTTCATAAACATGTTTCCAACTACTATTGACTCATTTCTGTAGCACCTACCCACTCCATTACTTCTATATAGCTTCCTGAATTGAAGATCCCAAATAAAAATTTTTCAGACAAATAAAAGCCAAAGCCTCAATACACTATGACAATTGAGATAATTTTCATATTGATAACCATAATGGGTAGATATGGATATAGTTCAGTTGTACAGTATTTATCAAGCCTGTACAAGGTCCTGGGGTTTGAGCTGAAAATGACACAAAAAGAAAAGAATCTATAAGTGAATGAAGTTTGCAGTACTTCCATACTAAGAATTTACTAAAACTTAATTTAGACAATGCTAGGCTCTCTGCAGAGAACAGTAATCTGGTTATAACATTGAGATGAACATATACAGACAATCATTCCTTGATAATCATTAAATCACCACATGGTCATTCCTGGGTCAAGGGTTGAAACAGATTCAGTAAAAGCAAAGAGACAACTTTCACTTCCAGTGATCAAGATTAGCTTTGATATAACCGGTAAGTACCCAAGAATGTCAAGAGCTACCCAGACCAGCTTCAGGGATATATATCACTGGTGTTCCAATAAGTGGAATACCTTGTTAGTTTTGATGGTGTAAGCATTCCAGGACAAACATAAATGACGAATTTAGCTACTCTGGCCCAAAAAGACAAAACATAAACAAAAATAACAATGCATGTGTAATGAAGATAAAAGAATCAACCTATATGGATTAAAGATGCTATAAAGTATGTAACTTTATAGATTAGAAAAATAATACTTGGGCAAAATTCTAAATGGCCTCTCCCCCTCCATATATAGATGTCACTCTTATCAAGTTGACTTAGCTTGTAAAAGTAGTACTGTGGTGATTTCTCAATTTAGAATAAAATGTTCCCTAGACATTTTACTCCAGAAAAATATAATAATTTTACTGGCAAAAGATGAAAATTAAAATACACATTATAATCTCTGGAAATTACCCTAACAACATGTAGGAAGTGGAAAAATATTTACTCATGAGTACACTAAATTTCACAAAGAAGTCTGAATGATCGTTGTGCTAATACAGAGATCAGCATATTCCTAGCATAATGATGGCATGTATATTACTGGAACATTCCTTAGTATTATAGGCTTGTTTAAAAGTAAGGAAACTATATAGCTTTAAACATAATTTTCACCATCACTTCCACCCCAACATCCTGGGGTTCTAGATGTCTTCTGCTTCTGCTAGAGCTATTGATTTCACTCCAGTAAAAGGCATGTTGGAATTCTATTCTCTCAGCTCAGCTGAGACATAGAAATTCCATGTCAGTCCAGTCTTTGTCTCTGTGAGTTCATTGGCTAGAGCCTACCTCAAGAACATCTATCCCAAAAGGCCTTTCTACTGCCCACTCCTCTTCCAACAATCCCACCTGTAGACCCAGATTTCTTTAGGGTCTCCCCATCACTAACAAACCATAGTAAGATATTTGTCTTCTTTCACTCATGATCTGCTTCCAGCTGTGTGTAAAGGCACATCCAGACAAAACATAGTAAAAATGGATAGGAACAAAACAATTGAAAATAGCAAGAGAAAAATGACTTATAGTACACAAGGGAACCATGGTAAAAATTAGCAATTGGCATTTTCTTAGAAACATTCCAGGCAGAAGACAATAGAATGGCATATGAAAATTCCAGTATCAACTAAGAATAGTACATCCAGAAAAACTAACTGAAAAATTAAGGCAATCTAAAAACACCCAAAGTAAAAGAAAGTTGAATTTGTTCATTACTCATAGGACTTTCATACATGAACTAATATAAGGAAGACCTTTGGGTCCAAAGCAAATGATATAAATAATATTCACATAAGAAAATCATATAAACATGGATATGCTGCCTGTGTCTAAAATTATGTAAGACATTATAACTGAATGTTTCTTTTTCTTTCTTCTATTAACTTATTGAAAAGGCAATTTCACAAAGCAATCTATTAATAATTATACTGTTATGGCCATATTATATAGCAACCTCATTGTTCATAATAAAAACTACTGGAATAAGGGAAATTACCTTAGAAAGGTTAATAACACAGTCAATATAACAAACACTATGAACATAAATACACTTACACTCTTTCTTTAGTCAGCGTATTTAAAAGATCAACATTTTATACAATGATCATTATAAGAATGCACCATTGAGCCTATAATATATACTACATGAGATGCACAAGAATGGATACATGAAAGAGAATATGATAATATACATCTTACTAGTCTGAGAATGACCACTAAGAAAGTAACTCAAGAAGTCAGGCAAAGGGCACAGGCCTTTAATCCCACTATCTGGGAGAAAGAAGCAGGTGGCTCTCTGAGTTCAAAGCCAGCCTTGTCTACATAGCAAGTTCCAGGACAGCCAGGGCTATTTAGAAAGACACTGTTTCAAAAAGGAAGAAGAAAAGGGGGGAGGGAGGGGAAGAGTGTGGGAGTGAGGAAAAGAGGGAAGAAGGGAGGGAAGGAGAAGAATAATTAAAAGTATAGGAATCAAAATTACACTAAAGTAACTAGTTACAAAAAAGTGAGTGTGAGAGTAGAACAAAGAAAAAAGCACTTTAATAGAGAAAGAAAATTTATTGGCATATTGAAATCATCCATATAAGCAATTTAGACTCCTACCTGAAATCACACAAAATAGATCATCACACTGTGACTTACTAAATACATTTATATAAGAGCAGTAACATGGTACAAGATAGTTTTATTCCTATAGCTGCTAAGAGACAAAAGTGTCTCTTGGAGATTTATTATTCTAATCCTTTCATTGTCTGACAGAAGCAAATTAGCTCTGTGTCTCAGTCTCTCTTTCTGTGTCTTTACACAGACAAAGAGAAAGAGGGGCAGAAACAGAAAGAGGGAGAGGGAGGGGCAGAGAGAGAGAGAGAGAGATATCCTAAAACAGATATGTTCTCCTGTGTTCAGTTTCATGTGTCAGTCCTTTCTATACTGAGCTTCTCTATTCTTAGTACATAAGCTAGCTCTTTGGTAGGATGGTTTGCTCAGCCTTCATGGAAGAGCTGGCTTGGTCCTACCTTATCTGAATGTGCCAAGCTTTGTTGACTCCCCATGTGAGGCCTTACTACCCTTTCTGAGGAGTGGATGGGAGTGGGTTGGGGGGGAGGGAAGGGGAGTGGGAGTATGGGAGGGAGGAGGAAGAACTGTGGTTGATATGTAAAATGAATTTTAAAAAAGACAAAGCATAAAGCATCCAGGCTAAACAATATTGGATATATAAAACATGAAACTTAGTACTTGACAAGAAACTTCTTAGCAATCAACACTGTCCTTTTAATTCTCAAGTGTGTTCTAGCAGTGTGAGGCAAAACAGTGGCAATGGCTTCTGCCATTCATCTTACCACTCTTACATACTATCTTCAACCTACCAAGTCAGCAGGAGTGAGGTTAGAAATGTAAACATCACTCTAGCATCATGTCAGCTCCAGGCAGAAAGACAATAAGCAATCTAGACTGTTGCATTCTGGAGGTGGTGAGAACCATCCCCATGGGACTCTCCTAGGTCTCCATTCTGACACTTGTGTGATACTGTTGATGAATAAAAATGACTATATACCCTCCATGAATTTCTTAAGTCAATAGGACACTCTTATGAAAACTGTAGGGGGTTCATATTTAGATGAAACCAGCATTCTTATACAACTCAAAAAGCCCCAGGGTAACCATATTTTATGTCAAAACCAGTCATAATATTCAAAGCCCTTCTTTTTATATTATAATTTCATTGTCTAATAAATTTGTGCATATATATTGTTTTCAAACATCCATTTAGAAAGTGTTAATATGAAGAATAATGCATAAGTATGATGACATGAAAGTATAATTGCCCCAGGTAAGAATTTTTGAATCTCATGTATTTACAATTGTGTATTTATGTTTATTTTATACCTATTTATGTGTGATTGCCATGTATTAGTCATCTATAGGCCTGGCAAATAAGCAAACTCCACATATTCATAAAGCTTGCATTCCACTGAAGGAATAGTAAGTAGAAAAAGGAGGTCACAGTATGTGCTATGTTGAGAAATAAACCATGATTGCATGATTTAATAGGCATCAACATAGCCCTGCCCACTCAAGAAGGACTCTCTGAAGAGGTGGCAATTAGATTGGGAGTGAGGGTCTAAGTGATGGGAAAATACCCAGAGAAGCATTCTTCCAGGCTGAGAAACAGTACTGCAAATATGTACAGGCAGAGGTACGTCAGAGCCTGGCAGCTTGTATCCCAGGACAAAGAAGGGCAGTGTAGCAGAGGCAGGGGGAATAAGGAGGAAAGTGAAGGAGATGAGGTCAGCCAAGTTAAGCAGCTTGGGTTTTAGCCGCATTTTAATACATTATTGCTGACACTGTAGTCTGAGAACTGAGATTTTGGTGGATGTCTAACATTAACTTACTATATGACTCAGGAAAACTTACATCCTTTCTCCTGGCCTCAGAGCGACCTCAACTATGAAACAAAGAGATTATGGTAGAAAGTAGATGATCTATGAATGCCTTTTGAGTGCTAACATGCTATGATTCTAATCTTTGCCCTCGAAGATGAAGTTGAACACTTCCTCCCTTTACTTAAAAGTCCTGGGGTTCCTGTGAACAAGAGAAGTATAACTCAGGGCATGCTGGTCATTTGCCCCACACTGTAACCCTGCCAAGCCCGAAGATAGGATGAGGAGCCAAAGATTGAGTTTCTCTGTGTTGTTGAAATTTCTTCCAAGACATATTTGCTGTGGTTTCTCTTATTTTGTTCCTGTCTTCAATACTTTTCCAGTTTTTTTCTAAGTTCCTGGATAAAGTCTTTTCTCTTTTCTAATTTATCACTGTGCTTTAAAAAAAAATGAGTAAAAATAGAACTGCCTCAGAAACCTTGGTTTCTAATTTCCTAGTGTTTGTTAGAAAATAAGATACACTTGTTTTTCTTTGTAGGAAGGTACTTGAACATCTAACTTTGATGGAAGTCTGATCACATTTTACAGATTACCAGTTGGCAATACAATCAATCAACCTAGGGATTCCCAACACCAAAGATCCACTGTGACCAAAGATTAGTTTTCTCTCACCATAAATAATTTAGAAAGCCTACTAAATAAACACTTCAATAGACTCATAAGGTTGCTAAATAAACAAGCAGTACACACACAAGATAAACCTTCTAATGGAATGGCTAAAAGATTGGACTTTTAAAGGATATTTACCTTGGAACTGAGATAAACCCCAAGACGGAGTTTAAAGAGACAAATGGAACACAGAATGCAGCCTGTCTTCTGTAAATGAAGAAGGCAAGAACACTACCCATGATCTGTGGTATGTTGGGCTTCAAGGATCCGATTCTAATAAAGAAAAAGAAATTGCACTCACTTTTGAATAATTTGCTATGTTATATGATTGTTTTGTGTTTGTGGGGCCAAAAACACATCACTTGGGAAGCAATTCTATTTTTTTATGGAAAATAATGTCTGACACTCAAGAAATCCTATTTGTGAGAAAAGTGTACCTTACAAAGTGATTGTCAGTGAAGCTAAACAAACACTAAAGTTGCTAACAATGTGAGTCATTTGAAAAGCATTGCTATAGCTACAACCACGAACTGTGCTTGATGACTTGGTTCTGACACTGTTCCTTTGAAAATCAGAAAAGTAAACTTGGAGAGGTGCCGCAACTTCTTTGAATGTCACCTTCTACTGCCAAAGATGGTGGTTGGATTAAATGTTCTCAAATTGTAATTCAATGCTGAAATGCTGGGAGAATATTTTAATGCTACATATTCCGTTTGCATGCTTCCATGCTAAGTGCTTGAATGTTTCAACAATTTAATTTAAAATAAAACAAAACAAAAAGAAATCTGAAGCAGTGAAACAGCATTAGCATTTTGCTAACCAGGAAAGGCCATGATTTACCTAAGTAATACAGTAGATGGGGCCTTGAAGTTGTAACAAAATTCTGGCTGTCCTTCCAAGTGAACCATTAGGGAAAGAACGTATCACCTCTTTTGGCCTCATTTGTGACATAGGTAATAAGAATATTTTCATAGCAATTGAAGTATTGTGGAACTCAGAACATGGAATAATTCACACTTGAAAATCTAATTCTGCCAGCTACAGAGTCTGAGACTTGGTGATATTGTGTTTAACTTCTAAAGGCCTCAGTATTTTCGATGTAAAATGACTGTTAACAACAAATTAGTTCAAAGAGTTTCTTATCATGGTAAATTTAAAGAAAAAAGTATTGCAGCTTCAGTAAAAGTGTTTATTTGCCATGTTCGATTGGAAAGAGTAGAAACCATGTAATATGAAAATCCAGGCATGAAGCAGGGAAAACTCATCATGCTTTGAAGGCCAAGGAAACATGGTCCTGTGGATCAGATTGTTAAGGAAGGCTGAGGTATGAAACCATGGTGTGGTGAACTGCCGTGGTAGCAAAGGGTAAGGCACAACAAATTAGAAGACAGAATAATAAAACTATAAGATGCAAGAGAAACACAAATTAGATTTTCACAAGAAGATGGCAAAATAATGACACAAAAGAAAATTGTTTAAGTCCTAAAATAATACAAAAAAAAAAAAAAAATGACCAGGGAAAACAACAAAACTTTGGGGTTGGGAAAGTAGTGTAACATGTGTAGAATAACATAAGAGACTGAAAAATATAAATCACAAGTTTTCAGTAGGTTTTAAACTGTGATGACATATATGGCAGGAAAAACCCAAGTCATTTGGGAAATATTCAATGAAATGAAAGTTGGGTTAATTAAAGGAGAATATGCTTCAGAAATACTTTTGTCCCCAGATTCTCTACTCAGAGATAAGTTGTGGTGCCATCTGTTTACTGTCTATGAAGTCCTAAAATTTTCAATTGGCCATCTCTTGTCACCAAACAAAACTGCTAGTATTAGTATTGGGTCACATCTAATTAGAGTTGTTTGCCAAAGGAGTTCCATGGGAATCCCTTAATCACCAGACTGTTGTCAACAGTATAGGTTGTTCTCCACAAACTCTGTTCTATAGTGGTATCATTCCTGCAAGATAAGTTATGGTAATGGTGGCAAAGGTTGTGGAAGTAACCAACTAATATCCCATTTAACTTAAGCCCAACACTGCTTGTGTAACCAAGAACTCAAGACTGATAGCCCAGGGAAAACCAAATACTACTGCTCTAAAAACCAAAAAACAACAGAAAAAGGTACCATTAAAATGATTCCTACTGACATTTTTCTGTTTTATACTTGTAGATCAGTGCCTTGATCAGCTATCATCAGAGATGCCTCCACCTGCAGCAGATGAGAACAAATATAGAGACTCAACAGCCAGACATTATGCAGAGAGTATGCAACCTTGGAACATTAAGCCCTAAATGGGATGTCTCCACCAAATCCCTCCCTTCAGAGCTCAAAGAAGCCATAGAAGATAAGAAGAAAGAATGAAAGGCCAACGAGGATGGAGGATATCAAGAAAACAAGGTTCTCTAAGTGAACATGATAGATGCACATATGAACTCATGGAGACTGAGGCAGAATGCACAAGCTCTGCACTTGATGGGGTCCTGAAATTGAAGGAAGGGAACACATATTTCTCATTCCTAATCCAGAAGCAATCTCCAATTCATAACCACTCTCGAATGAAATTCAGTGTAGTAGATTGGAGGAAGAAAAATAAAACAAAAACCAGAAAACCCTCAAGGACACCTTTGTAAAAGGGTCCTTGTCTCATTATGTCATATCAGGGCTTTCCCCATTTTATTTTATCTTATCATTTAAAATTTTTTATTTTATTTCTATTATTCCTTTCTTTTTATCCTACAAGTTCTTTGAGTATAGTTTCCAGTTTAGAGTTTAGGGGATTCCTAAGTTTGTGAATGAGTAGGCTTCTGCTTCTTGTGCCTGCTCTTGGGCTCTTTTCCTTCTGTTTGTTTTGTTCCATTCATATGTGCTTTATCTATTTTTTGATTTATCTCATTATATTATAATCTCTTACAAGCAAATTTTAAAAAGAAAGGAAGAAAGTACTCAAAGTCAAATATATTTTGAAGAGATAAAAACAAAAGCTGCCGAGCCCTAGTGGGTAGACACAGAGTTACAGTCCCGAGGTTTCCTCCATGACCAGCCCATTGAAACCATTCATCTAAATGCTGACTGAGATTATTCTCACCACAGTGCTTAGTAATTTACTGCAGTTATTAGAACATCACTACCAAAAATGAACTGAGGTTAACCATTAAAAATCTGACTTTACCAGTAAAAGCAGGGATCTGAACACAACAGAAGAAAGAAAGGTACCTGAAAATAGAAAAGATGTAATCAAAAAGTCGACTAACATATTATTAATGGAAGATATTTGTAAAATAACTACTGGGTACTCCCTGCCCAAAACAACACTCTGTTTTTTTTTTTTTTTTTTTTTTTGATAAAGGTCTTAGAAATAAGCATGCTAGCAGAAATGAAAACAACACCAGGAAAGATAAAATAGGGGAAATTTCCCAAAAGACATAATGTCTAGACAGCAGAAAGGAGGACAGAACAGTAAGAAAACAGTCAAGAATGTTTGATGTACACACAGAAATTTCAGAAGGAAAGCATTAGTGAAAATAAAGGAAGTCACCAGATAACAAAGCTGGAGAGATGCCTCAGTGGTTAAGAGCACTGCATGCTCTTCTAGGGACCCAGATTGTATTCACAGCATGCACTTGGCAGCTTACAAGTTCCAGGTGATCCAATGCCTTCTTCTGGACTCCACAAACACCAGCCATGAATGTGGTACAAATACACAGGTACAAACAAAACACCACAAAAATGAATTAATTAAAATATAATATTCAGAAATGAATAATATGTTATCATTCATCTGGCATACTTGATGGAACAGATTCTTGGAAAGATAATCTTGAGGATACTCTTAGTATCATATATACTTACAAAGGGAAGCTTACAACATTGGAATCCAAACAAACTAAAAGGTAGAAGATAATACAGCCTCCACATTCTTGGAGAAACTGAGTTAGTCCCTAAAATTCTACAGTCTACCAAGATTTCCAGAAAAGGATGACACTAAAATAAGGACATGTATACCATGGTCTAAAGGAAAATACATTTCCTATGATGTTTCTTTTCCCACTGGATGAATCCCACCAAAACAAAAAGTCATCAAAACAGATGAAGTAATGGCAGAAGAAATAAAATAGAAATGAAGGAAAGTGTTTGACATAAGTAGGAAGACTATGCATCAGCCTAGGAGACAATAGAATCCATTAAAAGAAACTGTTGACAATTTGGAAATCATCACTTCTAGGATAGGATATTTGAAAAATGTTGGAAGAGTAAGATAACTCGTGAAGAATTTAAGCTGAATTAGTGATTAGTACCAAAGGGGGGAAAATTTAAAAAAAAAAAAAAACAAAAACAAAACAAATGTTTAGAAAATATCTTCAGAAAGAAATGAGTACAATTTAATATACTGTATCGAAATTACCTATTCTGAATATAAGACATATTAAATGCTTATATACAGGTAAAATTATGATAACTATATAGACAGGGCAGAAACAAGAACACTGTGTGTGTGTTCAGGCATGTGTATGAAGTCAGAACATAATGCCTAAACTGAAACATCTGTAAGTAGCACTATATTTAGCAATTCTTCCAACTTTGTTCAAGACATGGCACACATGCATAAATATTTATAAGGCACACCGGAATAAATGGAAAAGTTTGATTGAGATTGGAGGCAACCAGACAGGGTCTCATGCCACCCCAGGTTTCACCTGACCACCCTGAGGGCAGAAGGGATCAATATCTCCCCACACCTGCAATTTATTTTCTGCTTACTGATTGAGAAGCTCTGATTTAGAGATGAGAGGTAGGTACCAAAAGAACAACGGAGAAAAAGTAACTTCCTCTAGGGAGAGGAAAGAGTGGGAACAATATACAAGGGAGAGAATTCTGCTGTGTTTCACAGGAAATTTTGAAGAGCCACTGGATCTTCAAACTCCATGCATATATCACTTTAGCTATGTGAAGGAAAAAGTAAATAAAAACAAATTATTTTATGAGAGTAAAGACTGAATTGAGAATGGCAGTTAACATTGGGTATTTTTAAGTGCTAAGTGTATATATATATATATATATATATATATATATATATATATATATATACACATAAGTATATATATACATCATTTCTTGTTTGATTTCTGGAACAATTAGAAACTGAGCAGTGCTTATTGCTACATGCACATCTGTGAGAAGAAGCGCTGGGCAGGAGGGAGGAAGCACACTGCTCATATTAACATAGCAAATAAAGGCAATATTGATCCAGAAAGACCTTTGTCCATGTAGCAGAGCCAAACTCTGCTCTGCCTCTGAGTGAGACCATGTGTGGAGTGTCCTGATGAAGGAACTTAAATGCCAGGTTGGAGGTAGTTCCTCAGCAGGGAACTGGGAAAATAGCCCATAGTTGCCTATATAGGTCAGAAAACAGGAGAATTCCACACCAGTTTCCACGGCCTTGCTAATCATCCAAGTTAATAGACTCCCATGGCAAGTCCTGGCTTCCTCTTGCAATCTTTATTCAATCAAGTGTTCTATTATTTTAGAGGTAATCAACTCTGTTCTGTGGGCCTGCTACACTCTCATGATTTAGCATGAAGGACAGGGAAGCCAGTCTCAGAGGGTATTACCATCATTCCTCACATCACCACTTAATCATTTTAATGAGATCACTGCTATAGTTTGAATCTGTATATCCCTCCAATTTCAAGTTAGAACTTAACCCTCAAAAGATAGAGTTAGGAAAAGAGGTCTTTAAGAATGGTCCTAGTCTCCTTACAAGGGACTTGAGAGAATCTGTCAACTTTTTCTCCTTCTACCATGTGAGGGTGCAGGGTCCCCTATTCCCTACATTAAGATGTAGCAAAAGGCACCATCAGTGAAAGAGAAGGCGAACTTTCACAAAACACTACACTTGCTAGTTCTTTGATCTTGAATTTCCCAGACTCCAGAACTGTGAGACAATTTCTATTTATTAATTATTAAGTCTAAGGTATTTCATTACAGCTGTCAAACTCCACTGTGTCACTCACTATTGGTTACCATGATTTCCAATATGGAATCTGTTTCATATGAACTTCTTTCAGATATATTCAATGCAGTATTTTATGATTTAAAACTCAAGGAAAAGGCAATTAAGAAGTTTTCCTAGTATTTTAAAATTCTAAAACTTCTAGAATATTTACCTTCAGAATATTGCAAAATATTACTCTATATACTTGGGAGGGGAGTATGACACAAAATTTTAGATAAATAATTCAAGGGAAGCCACAACACTGATCTCTAATAATACCATTTTAAATCATAGAAACCACTTATATCATTTATAGTAACATATCAATGACAGTGAATTAAAGACATTTCTTCCTACAATTTCTTCATCTCCCCTTTTCTGGAAACCAGTCATGCAGGTAACCTACAATACTCACCACACACAAGTACTTCTACATGGAAATTTACACAACCCTTTCTTAAACACTAGCCTGACAATGGAGAATTTATCATTGTCTAAAACTAGATCACCTCTCAGAGCAACTTCCAGTTCCAATGTAAGAAATAGGCTGTGCTAGCACTAGTCTGAGGTTAGATCTGCAATAGTTCACAGATAAATATATTCTCACTTGCCTCCCCTTTCCTAGCTCCTCCATATCTTGTACCATTGCTCTACACAAATAATTTATCTCCACAGAAAAAGACTACTCTCCTCTGTAAGAGGAGTCATAGGCTAAAAGAACTGTCCTTCTTTGACTATAGAAGCAATTGTTTGTGTGTGTGTGTGTGTGTGTGTGTGTGTGTGTGTGTGTGTTTCATGCATAACTTCTGCATTTTAAATGAACAAAAATATTTCATTATTTAAATATCTTTGTCTCAGTTCACACAAATTCATATAAACTTTTCCCCTTCCTTTCCAGTCCTCACAAAAAAATGCTTCTTAGGGAAGCAAATTTACATTTGATTATTCAATCAAAGCATTCATTGGGATTTACTCACTGAATCAAGTAGTGATGGCACATGTATACTAACCTAGAAGATATATTTTAAAACTTAAACCCATAAGAGGCAAGCTGAAAGTCATGTCATGTTTGCTGTAGTATCTGACACAGCCAGTGTCTTTCTAATACAAAATAATGTATGTAGGGATACATGTCTGGTCTGATTTGGTGTGGCTGTTTACAGTCTCATCTCTGTAGGACTATGCCCAAACTAACTATTTTGGCAATAGTTTGATTCAAATTGGTGAGATCAGAGCTTAGCATACATACATCTTAAAGGACACACAGAGAGAGAGAGAGAGAGAGAGAGAGAGAGAGAGAGAGAGAGAGAGAGAGAGATTTTCACAAGTGGCAAATCTGAAAGCCTCCTAGGATACCTGGCCCCAATGTTGAAGTTAAAGTGTAAGAGACTGGAGTGTGATTCCTTGCAAAATAGACGGTGAGGTGAGTCAGTGGTCCATGGGTCAGAAACTTCTGGCCTCCTCACTTTCTTGAGCTCCCTGCATCTGTCAACAAGAGCATGACCCTGAGACTGTGGACAGATGTGTTTGTATTTAGAGCACCCTGGACAGAAGAACAGCCACCGCCCTAACTTCCAGCCTTCCCTTGCTGTTCAGGAGGAAAAGGAGCATGGGATCACACACTGTTTATTTGTGGTTCTTTTAAGTGATGTCCAGAGACCTACATTTCATGCTTGTTTGAAAGTGTATATGTAACAGGGGAAGCTGTTAAACAGCAGTTGGTCTTCACTCCAGTTATTTACTTATTTAGTTACGTGTCAGCATGCAGTTCATTTAGTCATAAGTCTTCCTAGTATGTAAGGTGACCAGGAGTTGAGGGTATCTGAAAAAATTGTTTCTTATATTTATAAATATTTCAAAACAATCATATGTAGCTGCCAATAATAAATTAAAGAAGAAATTTCTTTCTTTTCTTAAAAAATGTTTTCCTTGATTACTAATATGATTTTTAAATGGGAAGAGATAAATGAACATAAACAATACTTTTCTGGGTATGAAAAATCTTACCAGTAATGCTAAAATAAACCTGGTCAAATTCCTCCAAAGAGCTGAAAACTGTTTCAAGATAAGCAGATTCAGGCAAATGGGGGTTAAAAGTCCATCATAAGCCATGCATTTTACTACAAAAGCTCTTATCTCTCACAGAAAAACACTTGTTCATAGGGAGGCAAAAAGTAACATCAAAACAAACAAACAAAAAACATTTTATGCTATTTCTCATTGCATTCATTGGCAACATAAAAATATTGTTTATGAAAAATACTCTAGATCAAGAGACAGAATGGGAAGAGAGCTAGATGAAGAAAGACTTTCAAAGTAATGCCACCTCTGTCACTTCTAAGTTGGCATTTTTCTTTGGCTTTTGGAAGTCATCCTTTGAAGGACAAAAAAGAAAAGGCTAGGCTGATTTCCTTCCACAGAAGCACCCAATCCGTCCTCCCAGGCCTCCTTCATGTTACCCTTGGTGTACTGTCACAGGGAGAAAAGAGGAGTGGTTGGAAAGACTGATGGGGAACCCCTAGAGGAAGCTGAATGGCTCTGGACAGACGACACACAGCTGCCTCCTCCTGGCTCCTTGAAAAATGCCCCTTAAAGCAAAGATGAAGAAACACTGCGCTGAATCTAAAGGGATAGATTCCCCAGCCACCTTCCCACACTCATTTTTATAACTATCCCCTGCAATGAGTTTTAAGAGATAAAAGTATGTTTGGAAATTCCATTCTCCTGTGAACTGTGGTTAAAAGTAAACAGCCCCCCTTCTCTCATTTTGGCTAGAGATTTACACACAGTCCGAGGCAGCCCAAGTCTTATTTTTGTGCCTGCACTTAGAGAGTAGCTTGTGCTTATCCCTGACAGTAACAAGCTCCATTTCTGTCTTGTGAGGCTAGGCTCATATAGTTCAAGAAAATCAGATCAACCAAATACCTCAAAAGCAGACAGCTTTGGAAGTTTTCACTAAATCAATGTGAGCAGTAACATTACTCTGTTCTCAAAGCTACATGGACTCTGAAGATCCCCTGAGTTATGAGTGCTCTCAGGAATTTGGTCCCCTGATAGTCAAACACAATCTTGATACAAAAGAATTAGTTATGTCAGCATGGAGAAAACTATTGTTTTTATTGTTATTGCTGCTCATTCAAAGAAAGCCCTTCTTCTCCCAGACTTTGCAGTGTACACACACACACACACACACACACACAGCACATACACATGAACACTTATTGTATTTGCACATTGATGAACTTCAAGAACACATGCAGTTATCAACTTTCATAAACTCACTTGTCAGTTATAAGAATAATAATTAGCAGTGTGCACAGATTTGCAAAGAGGTGCCAGGAAGCATTCTAAGCTTCATTCTCAGTTCAAATGTAAAATGCTCAGTAAAGGGATCTCTCAGTGTGTAGTATCAAATAGTTTGATTATTTCAGTTTCAGCTGGAACAATCCAAGCTCTTTCTACACCCAGTTAGAAAAACTCCACAGGCTGTTCAATGGTGCCCCCTTCCTGTCAGTGGTGAATCTGATGCAGAATAAAAGCTGCTTTGCTTTTTACAATTTGAAATTAAGTTGTTAGCCTACATACACCCTTGGGCACGCACGTAAATTGGGCTGAGATTCGGAGTGTGGGAGATCATTCAAAACCATCTTTAAACTAGAGCTGGAGGAAAGCAGGAGTCCTAGGATTTGGGAACTTAAAATCTTGAAGACTGACTAAAAGTATACCCATGGTTACAATGTAGTCTAAAAGCTCAACAAGTGTTATCACAGAAATAATCTTTCCAGAGTGGTGTGACGGGGTTAATGACAGGAATCTCATTAAATTGCAGGCTAGTAACTATGTGTTCAAACACTGACAAGACATAAAGTGCCAAAAGGAATTGCTGGACAACTACAATGAAATTTAAAATTCTCAAATACTAGCAGACTTATGTTAGAATAGGGATCAACTAGTTCAGAGTGGTGGCTACAAAAGAGCTGTGTGGGCAAAAGAAGCAACTGAGCTTGTATGCAAGATAAGGGGCTTGCACACTTCAGCCTGAAGGTTGTAAATCAGAGACAAAATTAGTATAAAACTCACTAATATATACGCAGTTAAATATCAGTGTTACCCCTTTTCTCCATTCAGTGAAGCATCTAACAATACTTACAGGACACACACTGAGCCCCACAGAAAAAGGCTTCAAAGGTCAATTTCTTTCTCTGCAAAGCCACAGTATCCAAGGATTAAAACCTGCAGCAAAAAAAAAAAAAAAAAAAAAAAAAAAAAACAAGGTAAAGGGTATTAATATTCTGGGTCTTTGTGAAACAATAGTGAAACAAAACAAAACAAAACACTGTACTATGCTGTTATGTAAGGAAAGAAGGAAATAATAAGATACACAAAAACATGGTTTGTTGGGCACAATGAAAGATATAAAAAATTAAAAATAAACTAAATGAAAAGTTAATATATTTTTGAGCATATGATGTTGTGGTTGGAATTTCCAGAGACCCAATTGTCTATAAAAGTGAAGACAAAATTTACAAAGATGATGAGGTAAACCTTAAAATAAATGCAAAAGAAGCAAATTTAACTTCATTAAAATAAAACAATGCTGGTATAAACATGTAATTTCTATAATTTTTTACTATATTTTCAAGTTAAATAGAATTATATCACATTCTGCTTTCTTCCCCCAACCACTTTCATATCCTGTTCCATCTCCTTTTCAAATCAGTGGCCTCTTTTTCTTTTATTATTATTGCTACGTGTGTGTGTGTGTATGTGTGTGTGTGTGTGTGTGTGTGTGTGTGTGTGTGTGTGTGTTTATACACAAACATAACTACAACTGACTGAGGGTGTTTTTATCATATCTATATTATTTCAAGGTGGATATTTTAGGAAGCATAAACAGTTAGGGAATTCTTCCCTAGGAAAGGCTAATTATCCCTCTCTTGTAGTCATTAGTTACCCATAGTTCGTTTTGGGGCATGCACTGCAAGTGATTTTCCTCCTTCTGTCTTAGCATGTCTATTGATATCTTCATTGTTCTAGTATTATTAGTCAGTAGTTTAAGTGACACAGTCTCACAGCAGACTTCTGGGCCTCTGGCTTTCATTATCTTTCCATCCATTCTTCACAAAGCTCCCTGTGCCTTAGGTACAGGAGTTGCAATTAACACAGATGGATATAGAGCACAGTGTTATGGACATTTGACTTCAGTCTGGAAGAAATAGAATAGAAAGTAATCTTTGTACTCTTCAAAAATTAAATGAATATATAAATAGAATGAGATTGGGGTCTACCAATAATGAAACCCTTCATATATTATAGAAGTGAGTAAATAGATTGGATTACTGCATTAGTATGATTAGAAGCCAAGATTATCACTATGGAAAAAGGAAGACTGAAATACAAAAAGAGCCCCAGACAATAAAGACTTATGAGTCACAGTTCTTTTAATGAGTCATGTGGCAAAAAGGCAGACAAGTCATGATCACAGAACACACACATTAAAGGCACTTCAGTAAAACAAATTGTGTGTGTGTGTGTGTTTGTGTGTGTGTGTGTTTGTGTGTGTGTGTTTGTGTGTGTGTGTGTGTGTTTCTGTGTGAGTATGTATGTTTGTGTGAGTGGGAAGCCAGTTTCATAACAACCCCCTGGGTTTCTAAAGAGCTGGCCTAAGAGTCCATTGATAATATCAAGAGACACTTTAAAGGAAATCATCACATACTGCATATAATCCAGGTCACAAGACCCCCAGGCTTGACGATCATCAGGCATCACCTGTGGAAGGCACTAGACCCTACAGAGAACAGAAGAAAGAAGGGGATGGTATTGAGGCTTTTCAAGCCCCATTTACATGACAAACTATTTAAAAGATATCATTTTATTATTTTGAATTGTGTGTGTGTGTGTGTGTGTGTGTGTGTGTGTGTGTGTGCGTGCGTGTTTGTGTATAGGTGCCCAAGGAGGCCAAAGGCATTGATTCCATACAACTGAAATTAAAAATGGTTGTGACTGGCTAGATATGGATTTTGAAAACTGAACTCTGATCCTCTGGAAGAGCATCAAGAGTTCTTAACACTGAGCCATCTCTCCAGCTCCCCCAAATAATATTTTAGGACTCCCTGAAAGACTTTCAAGAAGCCATACCATGAGTCAGATAACATTGCTGATAATATCCCTCTTTTTATTTAGATTTCTAATGTTAATGGCTGCTAGATACTTTTCTTCACACAGTTGGCAATTTTCAGGGTGCTTTCAGGTGTATTTCCTCTATAAGCAATAATACTGTCAATGACAACAAATACAGGTTTTTGTGGTGCATTCACCCTGCAGTGACCACTCTGTTAAGTGTTCCACATATACCCCAGTTAACCATTATATTTGCTCCATGAAGTAGTACCTATTATTCTTCTTTATATGAAACTCAGGTAAAATAAGTAACTTGCCTGATGCCACAAAAATTAAGTGGCAATTTAGAATTCTAACACAAGACTGACATTAAAATTCAAGCTCTCAATCACAGGATTCCCCTTTATGGCCACGGGTGTATCATTATTCAGATAAAGTAATTGAGCTAAAGGATTTTTATAGCTTAGATTTATATAGCCTCATTCAGATTCCTTGATTCTAAATTTGACATCTTACTTACCCTGATACTTTCAGAATGACAAGAAAAAATAGAGAGTAAGCATTGGGTAAATTTTGAAACTTGAGGATATATGCGGATTAGACATTATGACCTTCAAAATCCCTTAGCACACCATGAAATCAAAGAACAGCTAGAATGGAAAAGAAACTGTGCCACTTTGGCATTGAATTCATCAACTTCTTAAGAAGCTAAACACCCCCTTAGCATTTAACTTGCATTCCCATTTCTAAGTATTTACCTAAAGAAATAAAAATACACATCCACATAAAATCTTTGGTGGAAACATTTATTGCAGTCATATTTATTATTGCCCTGAACTGGAAATACCCCAAAGGTTATTTATTGTCTTGTAACAGGGTAAACAAATGGCAAAATGTACTTAATGGAATAGTATTCAGCAATTAACAAATGAGAAACTGAGGCACAAAATAGCATGGATGCATTTTTAAAAAATGCCTCATTTGCAATGAAAAGAGCCATATTCAGATAGTAATGCAACGAATGATTTCATGTAGATGATTTTTAATAAGCACAGAGTATCAGGACATGAAACAGAACTGGGCCTGGAAACAGAGGAACTATACTGACAACAGAAAATCCTGAGGGAACCTTACCAGGGGATGTAAATGTTACCATCTTCAAGACTATGGTGGTTACATGTTTGAAGTCATAGACTGAAATTACAGAAATGACCCAGAAAATGATGGGTTACCATTGAATATCAATTGAATTCCAATAATGCTTACATTTTCAGAAACAAAAAGTTCTCTAATTCTCTGTCCATGCTGATAGACACATTCCCATGCTTTCAAGAAGTCATCAATATCCAAGCAATGAGATCTCAAGGTTCTTCTTAGAAATCCATGTGTCCCTACAACTTCCACTGGTACATAACTTCATGAGGTTTTTGTCTAATTGTCTTCTTTAGATTTTCACTTGATTTTCTTAGACATTTACACTCTCACAAATGCTCTCTATGCTAAATCACTCACCTATTGAGTCTGAGGATAGCCACTTGAATTTTTTTTCTTCTTCTAAGACCCCACTTCTGTGCCTTCTTTTATCTGTGCCTTGCTCTCTCTAGTTCTTCATAGTTCAAGGCTCAGCTAATTTCTGTTCCCTGGCCACTTAAGCTAAGATGAACCTTTCAAAAGCTCTCCTCTTCTTGCTCCTTAGTATATACATAGTTTGTGACATCACAAAACTTACTGCACTGGTTGACAAAGAAGATGAACTATGATGAACCTTAGTATGGATGACAAATATCAAGGGTTCTTCTTACTCCTGGATGGGAAGTAAACTTTATTTCCTTGATATCTTGTTGTGTAGAGATACATGATGATGGTCAAAGGACTTTGAAATTTGTCATGCTTCTAGAGCAAATCCAAGAAGAGAAAATTTGAAATATCAACAGATCCACTCTCCTAGTACCTTTCAGAGCAGATATGTTATGCAGAAATGGACAAATTGGATTCCTCACAGAGAAATCATATAGAACAGGCTCCTATAGAGACATCTTCAGCATTTGAGAGGAGACAAAACAGACTTCCTTCTGTAAGATGTTGAGATGTGGTATAACCTAGGCATTGATGACGAATCCAACAATTTCATAGAAAAATATGATGCAATTTATAATCCAAACCCATAAAACCAACTGGACAATGGAATAAATACTCTGATAATTTCAGAGTTCAATGTACTACATGACACACACTGATAAGGGTCTCAAATCCAGTCTAATGGATTAGGTTACAAAAAAACAGTTCAAAGATAGTCTCTAAAGAATGATTCATTAATCATTTTATTGTTTTCTTTCCATTTTGGGGGCCAGACCCTAGGTTTTCCACTTATCACAGAGGTTCTTTCCTGCAGCAGATGGGACTGGGCAGAGACCCACAGCCAGATACTATGTGGAAAGAGTCTAAACTAGTGGTTTCCTAGTTTAGTGGTTCCCTTTCCTCAGAGATTGTGGAATCCTGTGGAAGACACAGAGAAAAAGTTGTAGGAGCCAGGAAATGAAGGACACAATCAGCTAAGCAGGGTTCATATGGGTTCACAGAGAATGAAGATATTATCACAGAGCCTGCATTGCATCTATACTGGGTCCTCTGCATCTTCCTTGTGGCTGTTAGCTTGATATGATTGTGGGACTCCTAATAGTGGGAGCAGATATGTCTCTGAATATTTTGTCTGCTGTTGGTACTCTTTCCCCCTATTGGGATGCCTTGTCCAGCATTCATATGAGACTTTTGCATTGTCTTACTGTATCTTGTTTTGTCATGTTTGGTTGATCTCAAGTGGAAGGCTTCTCTTTTCTGGAGAGAAAACAGAGGGGGGGGGATGGAATTAGGGGAGAGGGGAGGTAGGAGTGAACTGGGAAGAGTAGAGAGAGAAGAAACTGTGGTCAGAATGTATTTTATGAGAGAAGAATGTATTTTTCAATAATAAAAGAAAGAATAACCAATGAGGCTTGTAATTGCTACTTGGAACTAATGTAGTCATATTCTCTCATGTTTAAATTATGGAAAGTAAAGCCCTAAAGTAGACAAATATCTTCCAGTGTGGCTATCACATGGGTAGTTAGTGCCAGGAAAGGCCCTAACTCTTAATCTGGCCAGCTATTCCCTACAGAACCCTCAAAAGTGACAGATTTCATGTCACTCTTACTTTAGCTTTTCATTCTCCAATTACATAAAGTAATATAAGGCTATCTGAAAAAGCCATTGTTAAAAATCACATGCCTTCTATACTCTCGTGGCTTTTCAAGGAGATGAGATATTTTCAAACTTATCTAGTGCCTATTTAATCAAAGGAGATGCAAGAGGCCATCTGTGCCACATATGAGTTGTCTGAAAATCAAGTCGTTGTGAATGGATGCTGAAAACAATAAGCTGCACACTATTTCTGAGTCTAAAATAAACATTTTATTTTATGAGTTTTGGGTCTCAGTCATCTATGTAAACAAAGGTGGGGTCAAATAAAAGGAACACAGTATTTGAAGTCAGAAAATAGTGGGTTAAAATCCAAATCTTATATGTGTGTGTGTGTTGAATATTCTAACTCATACACCTCATAAACCAGGTGTCTTGAGTTAATGTCTATAATCTTAGGGCTAGAGATTGGAGGCGGTAGGCTTGACAGTTATGAGAGGTCATTCTTGACTATCTAGAAAGTTTTGAGGCCATTTTAGGCTACGTTGGACCCTATCTAAAAATAATAAAGTAAAACTATAAAAAAGGTAGGAAGCATTTGAGTGCACCCATCAAGCAGCACACATAGTTCTGGGCTAATTACTCTGTAATTACTGCTCTTGTCAACTCTTTTCAGCAGTCATGGGGTCTGGAGACTGTGCTTTTCATCTAGGTGTCACCTGTACCCCTCATCTAGCTCCTTTTCTCCTGTCTCTGTAGGTTTTCATCAGCCAGGATAGGAAGCCAGGTGGGACATCCTTTGTGAGGAACAGAGTACAAGGGGCCATGGGGCCTGGTGGAGGTGAAGAGAGATGGGAGGAAATGCAGGAGTGTTGGGAGAAAGTATGTTGAAGGCGCAGTAGGTGGGAAAGCTGGTCTGGTTAATGTCCATGTTGTCCCAACACTCCAGACACTGCTGGACGTATTTCTGTGCCATTGGAATGAAACTTTTGTTAGGATCGCTACTTACTAAATTTTTTTCCTCTGAACATTTTTAAAGTGCTTTCACTGACTCCAGGATTTTGCCAATAGTGTCTACATAGACAGTCACTTATACAGCCCTGGATTTAGGTTGCAGGCAAGGCTTACATAGCAAATGTACGACTGGGGTAAAAACAACTAGTTCTAAATTGTGGCTCTTGAAAGCAACCACTGGACTAGGAGACCTGCTGCAGCAAGGATTCCCTCAGAGACACTAATTACCTCAGAGATACAAATAGTGCAGCCCATCTCTCAGTTGCATGCTCCCTAACACAGAAGCACAGACACTGATGGGCACATAGCTGCCTGTTTTTAGTGGATCTGCTACCAATTCTGTATCAGCATCTCTGTGGTTTTTGGCAAGCTCAGAAGAGAGATTGCTAATCTTAGGATCCTAATTGGGAGACTATCTGCATGTCTTCCAGATTTACAGTTCCCAAGGTCTAAGGAGCACCCAGCTTATGTCCTGGCAACTCATTGAATGGATTTGTGTTACTATTTGGAAACCACTTATTACACCCTGATTAAAAAGTTATGGGAGAGTCACTGCTGGTGCAAACTCATCCTCTAGGTTATACTGGAGACACTGACTCTTTCTACTCCCTTTCTTGCGTGCATAGAAATCCAGTATGCCTTAACCTGACATGGCCCATTAGACACACACACACACATACACACACACACACACACACACACACACACACGACACCCAAAGCAGCAGCTGGCAGTGGGAAGGGCATGACAGTACAACTTACCCTGCCTGTGTTCTGAGCTGCACACAGATCTGCAGCTCCGTTTTCCTTTCTTGGCCCTGAGCCCCTTCTTTCCGGCACTCTGTTTCAAAAAACATCACAAGCCTTGCAGGTGGTTTGTGTTGCACCACAGCTCGTATTCCTGACAGATCCTACGTCTGCACATTAATACTCCTCGATGCCTCCAGCTGAAGCTTTCCCAGACACACTGGCCTAAGAGCCTCAGAAGTAACACATTATATGGCCTTGCTACACAGAAATTCCTTCTGGGTCTGAGGGTTGGGAGGTCATGGTGTTTTAAACAAGAGAGGCTTCATGGCCATTCGCCTACAAACTTCAAGGCAATTGCCTACACACATAGGAAACCAGTCTTCTACAAAGGTCCTGAGAAGCTCTGAGTTACTGCAATGATGAGTTATCATCACTACAATTGCAATCACACAACGTTTAGGATATCAATCAATAAGGAAAAAAAACAGCAATAATGAGTTCCATTTGTTTGTTGGGTCCTTCTCACCTATGAGACATTATCTACATTAAATAATATATTTCTTCTCAAAAGACACCACTTAAAGCAAATGATGATTTGCACAATGTATAAATTTTTTTAAAAACTAAAACTATGTAATCAGGAAAAGGCTACACACACAATTGGTTTAGTGACAGGGCAGAGACCTAAACCAATATGATGATTTCCCACATTCAGTCTATCGGTTTAGTGACAGGGCAGAGACCTAAACCAATATGATGATTTCCCACATTCAGTCTATCTAACTCCATTTAATCATTCAAAAATACATTAAAAAATGGAGGGAGTGCGGCTAAGTGAAAGAGACTAAAGGCGTTGAAAAGCCCAGCAACAGATTTCTGCACTCGAGTCTGCCTTCTGAGGAGCCACTGAAACACTTTGCTGGGCTGGAGAAATATTTTCCTCACTTTACTATTTTGCATAGAAAACGAATGGTGTACATTGGTTTGGAATGAGTACAAAGGAAGTTTCCCAGCTTTAGTGAGCAATAGAGTGGTGGAGCGAGGGGGGAGAGTCCTATCCCAAGAAGTCTGGAAATGAGAGAGAAGGGTTGTCCCTATGAACCCTGAGTAGATGAGTGGAGTGACTCTCAATAAATCAGAGCTTTGAGATAGCAGCCAATAAAAAGAAACATCGCAGAGGTAGCCCCCCGAGTATCCATTTCCTCTCTTTCTTCTTAAAGAACATGAATTTCTATTAGCTCCATAGACACATCTACAGTAACTCCAAACTCCTCTTTTAGTCTAGAATTGTATTTTAAGAACTCATCCTGAGAAATTTGGAGGTTGTAAAAGACATCAGGATAGAGCAAGGTAGGGAGGAACATTTAAGAAATATGTTGGGTTAACACAGGGTTCAACCTATCCATTGGGGCCCGACATCAACTGGAGAAGAATTAGCACCAATGGGGGAGCCCTGTTGATTGTGTGCTAGAGATAACTGACAGAAGGTCCAAGACAGAGGGTTTCTGTGAAGAAGGGGCTGGAGGGCTGTGGAGGTCTATAGTGCATAACTAACCCATGACTTAAAGAATGGCTGACAGGTCCTACCTCAGAATCACACTGGAACTGACCACAGCCCCTGGGCTCTATTGCCTGTCTTGGAAGGGCCCCTTCCATTCTACTGTGATTAGGATAGAAGAGTATCTATGGGTCTTGTCCATAAGGACCACTCTGGGAATGTTCTCAAAACACATCTTCAAACCCTTCCATGTGATTATCCAGTTTTAATTCCATCTGCTTGCTGTTTGGGTAAATGGCTGAGACCAGAAAATCAGGGAGAGGTTTGATTCTATGGAATATAACATTCTGAAGTACATAGTCATAAACTTGCCTTCCTCAGAATTAATTTGGAAGTGTTCAAGTGAAGAAATGACCAAGCTAACACAACTAATTATCAGCTTAATCTAAGATTGAACTTGCTTTATTTTTTCAACACAGAGATCACTCATGATACTAGTGTCCATATTAACTGGATTTCTTATTGGGCAGGAAACAAGAAGTTGCTCTGTATGTAAAGAATTATAAACTATGCAGGGAGGGTGGGGCAAATTTAAACACTGTTCCTGTTTCATGTGAAGTCGCAATCTGATTCCAAACAGCAAAATGAATCTTACCATCACATGCTATTTACATGATGATGGCCTTGGACCAGAAGCACAAAGCAACATGGGCAATGTGGAACAAGGAAGAAAAGACATGCACTCTCTCTGAGTACAATTCAAACCCTACACATGGTCCCTGGCTTATACCATGATCTTTGTTCATCTCAGCATCTATGAGACACCATAGATATGCAAACAATAGATGTGTTTTACTTCTCAGTCTGGAGGCTAGAAGTCTGATATCTAGACAAGTAGATTCAGGTTCTGATGTGGACCTATCTCTGTTATTGTCATTTATTTATCACAACCTTACAACATAAAAGGGTTGAAAGAGCTTTCTGAGGCTACTCTTAGAGGCATTCATCCCATATGACAAGCGAGTCCTGAAAGTTCTACCTCATTATGTCACTTGTACACTGGGGGTTAGGATTTCAAGCTATGATGTGTGGAGGGACACAACCATTGTGACCATTGTAGTCAACCACCTGAAGGGAAAGACAAAGAAAGAAGAATGTCTCTAAGTTCTGCCCAAATGTCTCTCCAAACTTAGATAAACAAATTATATTACAAAACCTGCACAGGAATCAGTAGGTAAGAATGTGCATTCCACTAGAATCCATAGGGTATGTGGACTTTGTAGAAGACTGAGAAAAAAAATCAATCATCAAAAATAGAACAACAACAACAAAAACAAACAAAAAACCTTTCCAGTTACCATCTTAACATTAGTAGAAGGCAATAAAAATGATAATAATAATAATAATAATAATAATAATAATAATAATCCTGACATTGCAGGGACAGCACAGGTCCTTCTACGGGTTTGCCATCTAAATCTGTGCCACCTGTGAGGTCTGAAAACTCTCAAGTGGACAGTTTAATTTAAAGTGGTCCCAGGTCAGTGGTGCCCTAGGAAACTGGCAGAAGCAAACAAATTACTTCTTGAGGAACACTAATTCAATGCAGGCCTCCAAGAGTTCTTCCAGAAAATATTCCAAGGAAAAAGGAAGTGTGTGTGTGTGTGTGTGCGTGCGTGTGTGTGTGTGTGTGTGTGTGTGTGTATACAGAAATAGAGTACCTGGAATGGAATTCAGGAGAACCAGTTTTCCTAAACATAGCATATGTCATCCTCACTAACCTTTTAGTTTAGTGAGATCTGATACACGTATTCTCTGTCTGAAGAAATAAAGAGTAAGTGTAAGAATGTGAGAGAGAATGAATGCCATTTCAAATGCAGGAATATTTCATTTTTCACTTGTTTCCCTTGAAAAACAGTCATAGACCCTTTTCTGATCATGATTTCCCCTCTCCCAACTCCTCTCAGATCTTCCCACACCACCTACCTAATCGCTCGGTCTCTCTCTCTCTCTCTCACCACACACACACACACACACACACACACACACACACACACACACACACCTCTCTTTCTCTCCATTCACAAAATAAACAAACAAAAGGTAGGAAACACACACATACACAAACTACAGAAACTGAAATAAAAACTATCAGCAAAAGATCAGTGAGAAAAAAAAAAAAAAAAACTGCCCCAACAAAGATGAGACACGAGGCTTGTGCATAGGACCTACCCTGAAGGATGGTTAATATATACATTGAAATTCAAATGAAGAAAACTACCTTTTCCTAAGCTAGAAGGTACCAATTGCAGTTAGTTTCTTAAAGGTCAGAGGTTATGTCTACTTCCCCTTTTAGCATTGGGACCTTGCTTGATCCTGTGGAGGCCATGCATATGCTATCAGAGTTACTGGGAGTTCATAAATGTGTCTGCAAGACAAGATTCCTTGGTATCATCCATCACCTTTGACTCTTTGAATCTTTCTGCCTCTTCTTTCATATAGTTCCCTGATCCCTGGGGGGGGGGGGTTGGTTGATGAAGACATCCCATTTAGGATTGAAATATCCCAAGTCTCTCACTCTCCACACTGTCCAGTTGTGGGGCTCTGTGTTAGTTCTCATCTACTTAAAGAAGAAGCTTCCTAGATGGCTGAGTGATACACTGATCTCACTGATCTATGGGTATATCAGAATGTCACTAGGAGTCATTTTATTGTTCTGGTTTTCCCCTAGATCCATGACCTTTCTAGTCTCAGGTTCTTTGCCACCACTCTACAAGTGTCAGGCATGGAGTCATGGGTTCTATTGAATGGAGGGAGAATTAAATCCAGCCAGAGAGTGGTTGGTTACTACCATAAAATCCTGTTGTTGCTACATCATTGTATGTCACAGGGAGGTCACCGTTACAGATCTCAGGGTTAGTAGCTAGATTGATGATTTCTTTCTTTCTTTTTCTTTCTTTCTTTCTTTCTTCCTTCTTTTTTTTTTTTTTTTTCGATAAGTTTTTAATTTAAGTTTGAAACCAGCTTGTTTTACATGTTAGTCGCAGTTCCTGAACCCTTCTGTCCTCTCCTGTTCTCCCCACCAACCCCTCTCCCATCCCCTTTCTGCTCCCCAGGAACAGTGAGGCCTTCTATGGGGAGTCTTCAAAGACTGTCATATCATTTGGAGCAGGGCCTAGGCCATCCCCCATGTGTCTAGGCTGAGGGTTCCCAAAGTCCATTCATATACTAGGGATAAATACTGATTCATTACCAGAGGCCCCATAGTCTGCCCAGTCCTCCTAATTAACGCCCATGTTCAAGGAATCTGGGTTGTTCCTATGCTGGTTCCCAGCTATCAGACTGGGGTGCATGAGCACCCCTTTGTTCAGGTCAGCTAATTCTGTGGGTTTCTCCAGCCTGGTCTTGACCTTTTTGCTCATCACTCCTCCCTTTCTGTAACAGGACTCTAGGAGTTCAGCTCAGTGTTTAGCTGTGGGTATCTGCTTCTGCTTCCATTAGTTATTAGATGAAGGCTCTAGGATGGCATGTAAGGTAGTAGTCAATCTAATTATCAGGGAAAGACATTTAAGGTAGCCTCTCCACTATTGCTTAGATTGTTAATTGGGGGCATCCTTATAGATCATGGGACATTTCCCTAGTGCCAGATTTCTCTTAAAACCTATAATGGCTCCCTCTATTATGGTATCTTTTTTCTTGCTCTCCTCGATTCTTTCCCTGACTCTTTTCATGTCTGGGAGTGTTCAGAGTTACTTCCTGTGACATGAATACTAATCAATAAGGGTGATGCCTCTATTTAGGGACTAGCTTAATTTCTTTGAGTTCCATGAGATATGTGCGTGTTATCTTCAGCAACATGGCCTTGCTATCAGCCTATGAGGAACAATCTATAGCTTGTAATGTTTGGAGTTTCCATGGGGCCCCTTTGGCCAATGACTCAACAGGATGTAACCGATTCATGCAATGGAGGTTTCACTTGGATGCATAATATGTCATGGTGGCCCTATTTGAAGGCCCTATTTAGACTCATTTCATCTATGTATATATACATTTTAAGAAACTTCAACAGTAAGAGGTTTCCATATGATCTCCCAATGGTCTTTAGTGTTACTCATCTCTCTCCATGTTCCCTCCCTTACCCCTTTCCTCCAGTCCCTTCCCTGTCTATTCCTCCTACTCTAGTCTCCTCCCCATCTTTCCATAAAAAGAAACATTTTAGAAGGAGAAAATTACCCAGGTAAAGTAGTGAAGTTTTTGGTTATATGGCAACTTTGAAGCAAGCAAAAAAAAAAAAAAAAAAAAAAAAAAAGAAAGAAAGAAAAAAGAAAAAAATCAAAAGGTAAAGAAGGAGAAAGAAGAGGAGGAAATACAAGAGAAAGAAAAGCTAATTAGCTAAAAAGTATTCAGGATGAATTCAATATAAAGTTGAAGTGGATAAGATAAAGTGACCTAGAAATACAAACTTTAAAGATGTCAAAATACAACAGATAGGAGATACATTCACAGAAACTAAGTCAAGAGCAGAACAGGACAGCAGAAGAGTTGGAGGTTGTATAGTCACTGGTCCAGAAGTTACTAATATAGTAAGAATGAGCCATATGTTTAATAATATCATGACTGAGCAAGTCCCAGGACCACTGAAGGACACCAGCTCCTAAATTCAAGAATAATAATGTTTTTTAAATGAAAAGGAACATACAGACACCATAAACATAAAGAAATTTGGTTCTTCACTTAGGTAGAGGGAAAGGAGAGTTCAGATGACTTCAAGAATCAAGCATGCCTCATCTTACAACTGTACACATGAAGATACAAAAGGTTCAAGGTGAAAGTAGCACTTAATGAAATCACTGTTTAAGAGTAAGTTATAAAAATACATTTGCACAGCTGGGCAGTGGTGGTCTACACCTTTAATCCCAGCACTCTAGAGGCAGAGGCAGGCGCATCTCTGTGAGTTCGAGACCAGCTTGGTCTACAAGAGCTAATTCCAGGACAGGCTCCAAAGCTACACAGAAAAACCCTATCTTAAGAAAATAAATCAATTCTCACAAAATGATAAATTGAATTTACTACCAACACATCTACACAAAATGAGAGTGTGACAGAAATAAAATGAGATAGAAAAAGGAATGGTAGGGCCAGCTCTACAGCTCAATAGGTAAAAGTTCTCTCTATGGCAGACCTGGTGACCTGAGTTCAACATCAGGAACCCAGGCAGAGGTAGAAGTAGAGAATTGACTCCATGAATTTCCTGTGTGAGCTGTGTGACACACATGTGAATGAGTACACACATACACTAACAACAGACAGAAAATGTCTAAAGGAACTCAAGAAATTTTTAGTGAATTGATCTAAATAGATAAGGACTACACTTGAGCAATCATATTTAGTATATGGAGAAATAAAAACAAAATTTGACACCAATAAGATGTGAATGCAAAGACACAATAGTTCAAATGAACTATTTTAAGGCATCATTACTCACACACAGAAGTGGAGTATTTGCACAGCTCAAGAGATTTTAAAAATCCACAATCTCCCTGAACCCTTCCTCACTCAGAATGTCACATACAGATTTCCAGATGACCCAAATGTAAAACTGAGTTTGAGAATTTAATGTTTGAAACATCAGCACTGTAGCAAGCTGGGAAGATGACTCTTAGTCCTTGCTGTGTTTGCTGAAGACCAGAGTTTGATCTTTAAAACCTAAGGGACCTCAGACAGTGGAAGCAGGATGTATTCCTTGTGCACAAAAGGACCTTGAGGACACATCCCCAATGGAGGGATAACTACCTTAACCTAGAGACAGGAGAGAAGTCCTAGTCCCTACTTCAAATGACTTGACAGATTTACATGACCCCACCAGGATGGCATTGCCCTACATGTAGAATTGGGGTGGGAGGATGGGAGAGGAGGGTGGTCAGGGTGCATGTGAGGGGGCAGAGAGGGTAAGAGGGAGGGAGGGAGAGGGAACTGGGATCAACATGTAAAATAAAAAAAAAAAAAAGAAGAAGCAAATATATTTAGCCCAAAGCTAAAAAAAAAAAAAAAAAAAAAGAAAAGAAAAAAAGAAAAAGAAAAAGAAAGAAAGAAAAAGAAATAGGTTAAAAGTTCAAATGTTCTATTCATCATGGGGAATCCAATTAAAACATAAAAATATTAAAATTGTAAAAGGAAGGCAATAAAATTAATTCCTAATAGCAAAAAAAAAAAAACTATATGAACCTATATAGTATTATGGTATGTACCTGTGATTATGTACCTGTGATCTCTGGGGAAATGGATACAGGAGAATCATGGGGGCTCAAGGGTCAACTAAGTCAACCAGTAAGTTACAAGATGAGTGAAAAATTTTGTCTCATAAAATTAAGGGAGAGATGGGGTGTTGACTTCTGGTGCACATATGTTTACACACAATATATTCATCAATAGCTAAAACCCCAGACATAGATGGAGATTTACAAAGAGAAGAGCATAAAATGATGAACAAATCAGCCTATAGATACTTATATTATGATCTAAAAGCTTAAGCCACCAAGACAATTTCTCTGCTGTTCATCCTTTGTGAACTGATAGAGAAATCCAAGGAATAAACTGAAGTATTTCCTTATTTATTGGGTTTTAAGTCAATAGTAAGACGATTTGTTGTTTTTTTTTTATCTTTTTTAAATTATTCTATTTTTTTTTATTCATTTTACATACCAACCACAATTCCTCCTCCCTTCTCCTCCCTCTCCCCCTGCCTCCCTCCAACCCATCCCCTCCCACTCCTCAGAGAGGGTAAGGTCTCCTAAGGGTAGTCAACAAAGCTTAGCACAAACATCTGAGGCAGGGTCAACCCCCACCCCCCACGCCCACACACACCTCATTACTTCTTTGGACAAGGATCTCTTGACAAATTTTCTTATATGGCCTTCATTTGGTAATATTTCTCTGGATATAGATTGTCAATAATCTTTTCTCTACAAGCTTTAATCATGCCAAACCATTGTTTTCACTTTCTGTCATTATGTTGATGAGATAGTATGTGTTAGTTCAATCATTGCTCCTATGAGACACAAATGTTTTTTGTTTGTTTGTTTGTTTGTTTGTTTGGGGATTTTTTTGCCCTAACTTTTCAAGGTTCTCTTTTGCCTTTTGTTTTCAGTAATTCTATAGCATTGACTCATTTCTGTGCATACCTTTTGCTAACTCATTATCTATTGTAGGCTCTGTTGGTGCTTGCTTGCTTGTTTATATAGTTTGATGATTTTTGTCAGCTTGGAGAATGTTGACCAGTGTTCCATTAGATCTTGTTTTGGTTTTTTTTTTTTTTTTTTTTTTTTTTTTTTTTTATCATAATCTCATTGTTTTGGCTGATTTTTTTTTTAAATAGGGTCATAGATATTTTAAGATGGTCTCAAACTTACTATGAAGCTGATTGAATTCCTGATCTTCTAGTGAATCATATTCCCAGTCTCTAGGTTGCTTCATCTTGGACTTCCAAGTACAATATGGTAGACATCTACACAGATTCTATGAATTTTTATGCAATTAGCTTTTCCTTAGCAATACACTGTGAATATTTACTGAAACTATTCTTTGCCTTATCCAATCTCTTATAAACCACATCTATTTAGCGAGATTGGTTAACTATGAGTTCCAGGAATCTAGTTGTCTCTTTCCCTTCTCATAGGACTGGGGTTAAAGGTATATAGTATGACTGACTTTTACATATATGCTGGGGACACAAATGTGGGTCTCACTGCTTTTGTGGCAAGTACTTCACTGAACAAGCCAAACTACAAATTCTGTTCAACTAGTAATTATTAAAAATATTTATTTTTATTTTATGTATAAAAGTGTTTTGCCAGCATATATACCATATATATATGATATATGTTCATATTACATATATTCAGCATATAATATATATATATAGTCATATATACATATATCATATGCATGTCTGGTACCCATGGAGGACAGAAGAGGGCATCAGAAACCCTGAACCTGGTGTAATAAGCCATTATAAGTCATTGCTGGGAATCAAACCCAGGTTCTTTACAAGAGTGTCAAGTTCTCTTAACCATTAAACTATTTATTCTAACCCTGAACCAGCATTTTTTTAAAAAAAAATCAATATTCATTAGAATACTTTACATATAATTTAATATAATATATAATCTAGGGTGTTTATAATTATACATATAAATTCTCCAATGGTATTCTTCCTATTCTTAATATATAGAGTAGATTTAAAGTATAGTATCAAGAATTACTTTATTATTTTATGTGACTGGTACCCACAGGGGCCAGAAAGATGGCTGTTAGGTACTTTGTAGGTGCTTGGACTCTAACCTGGATCCTCGTCAGAGAGAAAAATGTTCTTCATTTCTGAGCCAACTTTTTTATAGTCCAAGAATTATTTTAAAGTAGCTATGAGGGGTTTGGTGAGATGGTTAAACAGCAGAGGCACACATCACCAAGCCTGGAATCCTGAGTTCAAGCCCCAGAACGTACATGGTAGGCAAAAAATTACTCCCATGAATTGTCCTCTGACCTCCACACACAGGTCTTGGCTTATACACACACACACACACACACACACACACACACACACACACACACACACACACAATGGAACTGCAGGAAACACTTTCTCCCTATTTTCTGACTGTTAGCACAACACCAAATGTTGAGGTTAGAAAAGCCACTCAATGTTTATCCAAAGAAAAATATCTTTTTCAAGGTTACAGAGCTAATGTTATGTGCATAAGTCATTAATGAATCTTAGGCTCCCTCTCACAAAAGAAGTTAAAACAGTAAAAGTTCATATAAATCCAAAGGTGGGAGGTAAGGGAATATTTGGTTTGAGCAACCCCAGTGTGCCAAAGTTGTCATCTGTTGTAGAAAAGCATCAACAGGCATTGTTTCAAGCACAAGAATGTCACTTAACATTTTAATGATAACAACCAGAAGGAGCAAAAGCAGAAACTATTTAAAACTGGTTGCCTAGTGAGCTTGGGATGAGAGGAGTGTGGGGGTAGGTGGGAGGGAAGAAACACTTTACTTTCTTATTTTGTATCTCTCTCATTTGCTCTATGATTTGTGTGCATCATAAAAAGAAAGTTAGCTGCATATACAGGGATTGATTAAACTACCTAATGTGTGTTGGGGGAGGGGAGTGGTTCTATTCTACTCAGACTACACATGTTGCTGATTGGTACTTGCCACATGGCAAACAGCGGCCATAGTCCACCCCAAGGAAAGCCTGTAATGTCAGCAGGTACCACACATTCAGGGAGCACTATAAGACTTCCTAACTTTAGGCAGTGTTTTAAAAAGCGTAGATACAAAACGCAAAAGGCTTAGATTCATTGAGAAGTAAACCACATTTAATCTTTTATCCATTATATTTTGATCTTGAAAATTATCATTTTTTGGTCTTTGTTTCTGATTGATTTGGTATTCAGTTGGAAAAAAGATGACCTTTACATAAAACCCTCAGGCACACTGCAAAAAAAAAAAAAAAAATTAGAGTGGGGGGTGGGGTGGGGAGGAGCATAAAGTGGGAAATGAAGAATGGACACATTGAATCATTTCAATGTCAATCACTGTAGGATGTTCAAAAGCATCTGATACCTTTCTTTGAACTCAAATGTTTTGTTGTTGTTACTTTTAGGATTTTAGGTTAGTCAGAAGAAAATGAGTCATTTGAAAATTGTCCCAGCTTATATTTCAATCCTTTGGAGTCAGCCTCCTTATTGAGCACAATATGACTGCATACAAAAATGGAGGCATGTTGCTCACCTCTTGTGATACAGAGTTCAGCCTATTCAGGTGATGATCCAGGATTATGGAACCAACTCCTACCTGCTGAGAGAATTTGCAAAGAATTGGTGATTAGAAGAGACTTGCAGGGTTTTCAAGGCTAGGTGGCAGCTTCACATTTCCTCCTGCTGTGCATGCAAGAATTTTCATTTCCATGGTATTTCCCAGGGGAAACAAAGAAAGGAATTACCTAGAAATTCCTTATGTCTCAATGTAAGGAGAATTTGGAGCTCCTGCTCTTTTTCTTCAGGACATTCTGGTCTTTCCTCCACTCTTGCTTGAGTGCCAACATGCTGAGAAATGGTAAAGCCAGGGAAAGCCTGCTCCAGGCAATCCTGCCCCGACAGCAGAGAACCTTCATCTAGGATGTGCATTTTACCCAACAGCTGTTTCTGCTTCACTCTAAATTTGTTCAGGATTTGGTTGGGACCTTAGAGTTCACCTTTTGCAAAATATTTGTTAATTTTTTGTTTTTAGTTGAGAAAATGTCTTTTCTCTTCCCAGAATGAGAACAATTTGCTCTGGGATTGAAGATGGATTTGTATTATAGTTGCAGTGGAGATTTGTACAATTGCTTCATAGCCACATACCCAATATTCACTAACTCTTTGTAACAAGAAAATGGTAAACAGGTGGGGTTGAAATCATAGAAAAATAAAGCGTCCTCTCCAATCCATTCAGTTAGGTCTTGGTAAAAGGAATTCCACCCAGCTGGCCATTCACATGCCTAAACACATGGAACTTTTTCTTGTTTCAAATCAACATTGGGAATGGTAGACATGATAACATGCTCCTGAAACCTATTCAGTCCACAAGACTCCAAAACAATCAGCTTCATTTTTTAATTTTATTAAAATGTCCTCCCAGACATTATCATAAAAAAATCCTTTCAGCCTTATAGAAATTTGTTCACGAGTAAATATCTATTTAAGATGTACAGTTTGCTATTTAGATACATATCTACATTATTAAATGATCAACAAAATCAAGCTAATTAACATATTACTTCACATAAGCTACCATGTATGAGAGAGTGTTGTATATCTGTACGTGTGTGTGTGTGTTGAGAACACTTGAAATCCAGTCACTGATAATGTCAAGTTTTTGGTAGATGGCTATTATTAACATCATGTGTACATTGGATCTCAAAAACTTACTCTTGAAGGCTTATAATTTATTTATTTTTTGACTGGGATATTCACATACACAGTCCACACTCACTCCCACTCCCAAATTCCTTATCCATTTTTCTCTCATAGGATTCTTAAGTTTCTTCCATATTTTAGTAATCCTGGTGACACTGGAATGGAGAATAGAAATATGTCTAAGCTAGTTATTTAGTTTTGCTAGTGTGTATCAAGATAAGAGCCTGATAACATAGTAGGTCTACTTTTGATTTTTAAGAACTCCCCTCACACACTGTAATTTTCACAGACACTGTTCAGGGCCCTCTTTGGTCTTCATCCTCTCATTTAGAAATCATTTCACCTCAACCTGTTTGCTTTGATCTTACAGGAAAAGCCCTACAACTGTTGCAAGGAACAGCTTGTGTCTTTGAAAATGTCTTTATAAGCATTATAGTCAGGAATCTAATGCAATTTTCCAAGATGTTTGACTCTTCTTCACTGAAAATTTGGTGCATACAGAAACAGTCAAGTAGGGGAGAGTATTCTGAAGAAAATACATACTCTTGGCCCTAGATAATATACTAGTTCTACTCAAAAATACCAAGTGGAACTTCTATGGCCATGAGACTAAATCACAAGTCTATCTGATTTTCCTTACCACTATATTCCATGTAAGGTCCTGAGGAATAATTTGGTTCTGGGTTTAGACTGATACAAATGCGTAAATGCATATGAATAACACATAACCAGTATATTGCTTTCTCCACGTCTAGTATTTAGGCACAGTAGTTTTTGTGCTTCTTTGTTTGAAATTTTCATTCTCTTACATGCATTTAAAAATTTTAAAAAAATCTTATATACAATTAAGCTGTTGCTTAACACTGAAACAATCTTAATTATAACTTTATTATAAAATAAAGAATATACTATTATGATATTATTCAATGTCCAGTCAATGGAAACCAATCAATTCTCTCTCTAATTTGCCTCTTTTGTTTCCTATAGAACTACCCATCCTGACTTCAAACTTTCTTTTTTGAGTTGCAGAGAGAGAGAGTGAGACAGAGAGAGAGAGAGAGAGACAGAGAGAGAGAGAGACAGTGACAGAGACAGAGAGAGACAGAGAGAGTCTAACATTTTACTTTTAAAAATGAGTTTATATATGAAGCTTAGGTTGATCTCAAACTCATGATTCTCTTTAATCTCTCAAGTTTTTACAGGATTCCAGGCACATGCCACTACTCTTCAGAAATACTATTATGTCACTGTCTTCAAATGTGACACATTCATTGAATTATATTTCTCTTTGCTCTAGATTTCATTCTGGTATTTCCTATTTAACCATATTCATGCACTACTACATAATTCTAACAACTAAAGATGGTAACATCCTGCCTCATCCATCTTCACTACCAGTAAATATAGTCCTGGCTCCTCTTTACCCTACCTAATGGTAAACCTTTGGGGACTACAATTCTCATCAAGTCAGAAATATCAAATAATTATCATTCAGTTTTGTTCCCCTGCCCTCTTCCCTATGTTCTAAGGCAGTCTTTCGCAAAAAGACATCAGATTTGTTTAAGTTTAAAAATAGGATACTTAAGGAATTGTTTTAAAATGGTAGCACTGTATCACAAATACATCTATGTATCTCTGGGATAATATTTAATTGAATGATATCTCACCTGGCCTGTTTCTACAAATCCAATTTGACAATTTGAGATTTCATTTGGTGATCTATTGAGTCTCCAACAAAAACAGACCTGTTTTCATTTTGAATTAAATTCTTCCCAATTTTCAATTTTTCCTGTGTCTTCTTAGACAGGTGCATATAAAGAGAAGATTCCCTGCATCTTACACAAAATCCCTTGCCTTCTTATTCACTCACTGCTTCCTTCCTTTATACCCTCAACTTGCCCTCAGCTAATTCTGTGTTTTTCTCCCAATCTCCTTTTACTGGTCTTCCCCTACCTTTATGTCTATTGTGGAAGTTCTGTCTACTTCCTGACCTTCAGTTCCCTTATAGGGTTGCATGTCTACTCTCAGCAACCTTCTTCCATAGCCTTTTGTCAATTTCATTCCCATTGTACTCTTGCCCTGGGTTTATGAACCAGCCAGTCTGCCCCAATACCCCTGCAAATTCACAGCCCCTAAAAGTTCAATAGGCTCAAGTATTACTTACATAATTTCATCAGATAAAATATAAACAAAATCTACCATCTGAACCATCATTTAGTGTGATTTTTAGGAGTACTAAGCATATTTATTTTGGGCAACCTCACTAAGGCCCTTCTCCAGAACTGCCTACATCTTGTAAATTGTAAACTTACTAAACTAAACAACCCCCCATACCCACCTTCCCCATCCTCTGAGAAACAGCACTGTTTTTTGGGTTTTGTGTGTGTGTGTGTGTGTGTGTGTGTCAATGTAAGATGTGTGTTCCAGACATCTATTAACAAATGGAACAAAAGTATTTGTCTTTTGTGGTTGCTTTGTATCTTTCATATTCATCAATGCTATAGAGTATATCAGAATGCAATTCCTTTTAAGATGAAATACTACACTGTACATACACCACATTTTCTGTGTCTACTCATCTCCAGACAGGTATTTTTGTTGTTTCCATCTCTGGGGAACTGAAAATAATACTGCCATGAACATAAGTGTGTATATCTATTCGAGTGTCCATATTCAGTTCCTCTGAATATTAGAATAAAAGATTGGTGGATCATATGGCAACATTACAGATGAACTATTTTTCATTCTTCCCAAGACCTTCAATTTTTCAGGCTTAGATTCTGAGACTTAGTCCATAGTTACCTAATTTTATTAAACAGAATCCTAACTGTTCAAATTGAGTAGTAATTGTATTGTCATGATCTTGTACATGATTAAATATTGCATGTCAACAATTTGTGTTGCATTTCTGAGTAACATTCTTTTCATCATCTGTCCTTTTGGGGGTCATTCCTGCCTTCCAAAATTATGGACAGTTCCTGCCTTCCAAAATTATGGACAGAAGGGGCAAAATTTTGATGTTCATATTTTCAAATATATATCACATTAAACACATGCTAAATGAAGTATCTACCTTATTTAGATGGCTAGGTGATAAAACCTGGATTAAAACATCAGGCAACATGTACCTGACAAGGTGAGAAGAGTAGCCTAGCACAGCTACTATGGAGCATCACCTGATAATGTGATTCTGATACTACAGCCTTCATCCTAATACCTGTCAGTTACTGTCAACAGACAGAAGTCCACATAAACTATGTCATAGTTACTATACAAAAGCATTTGGTTTCTTATAACAGCATTTGCAGTGTCCTTTGATAAAATGGGGGCAATCCTAACACAATTTGATTAAACAAAAAGTGAGACCTGTTATTTTTCATTTGACATAATCTCAAAAGTGTAGAAAAAATAAACTTAACTATGAAAATAACTGGAATGGGTTATGCTCACATATTACTAAGTGATTTGATTATGTCTCATACCATATCTACATCCTAATATTATTCATGAGTTTTTTTTTCAGAGTATTTGAGAAAAAAGCTGTATGTAGGATGCATAGGAGCTGGGACAAAAGACAGAATCAATGGAAGATTAATCACCACACACTTAACATTGGTGATCCATAAAAGGTGGCATGAGATTCCCAAGGGGATCTCTCTCAGCAGTTACTATAGATATATCACAACCTTGTTTACAGGACAGAAGAAAGCCAGAGAGAGACTTGTGCAGGGCAAAGAGATGGCAGCCTGAAGTACAGAGGATGGACACTGTACCTGTTTCTAGCATGCCCACCATGGCTTCCACAGAGTAGAGTACCAAATAAATGTGTGCTGTTGACACCAGAACATCCACATCAAGGATCCCAAAGCTCCAGCCCTGGTGGAGTGGGAAAACCTTCCCTGGGTGAAACTCAGAGAGATGGCAATGTCGTCTTCTGGTCTCTAGGTAGCTGTTCATAGCATGGGTAGAAAATATCCACCATAGCTTCACTGCCCCACTGGATACTTATAACTGCCCCACTGGATACTTATAATCTGAAGACTGCTCCCTTATAGAGACTGCTCCTACCAAGATTAATCAAACCTGCCTCCTTATTTGGTTGTATATAATAACCCTGCCTCCTTGTTTATCTGCAAACAAAAAAACTCCCTTCTTGTTCAGCTGTATAGAATAACACTCCATCCTTATTCAACTGCATAAAATAAACACAATGAACTTTCATGATGTGTCAGCACCTCTATCAGAAAACCCGGACAATTCAGTGTCAGCTCGTCTGCGTCCATGTGTCTGTGTGCTTGTCATTTCCTCACTGCCCCAGTTAGGTTATGCAAAGATTCAGCACTATTCCACTCACCAGCCAGTCCTCCCTTCGCTGACTTTCATAGAGCAATCATAAAGACAGACTATGAGTTAAGTCCTCAGGGAAGTGTCAGGTTAACAGCAGCCAAGGTCTGAGTCTACACTAATGAAGTTCAAAGGACAGAACTTCAGGAGTAGCATTCAGTCACTCAGCTATACACAACCATGCACCAAACATCTGCCTCCAGTCCAGATTCTTTGGGAGCTTGTCCTCTATGAATAGCTATTAAGATACTATTTCATGAGCTGGGGATATGACAGAACACAAGAAGTAGCTCACATTTGCCCTTATGGAGCTTGTATGGAGGGATCTTAGCCATGTATAGACATTGCTCCATGGGATTTACTTTAAGTTTTGATAAAGAAAAAAAAAACAAGAGGTTCTCACTATAGTTTAATTGCATTTAAACAGCAGTGATGGTTAGATGTGTTTAGCTGATTTGATAGAGGAGGGAAACCACAATTTTTATGGAATGATTGGAGATGTTTTGAAACTGGTCTAATATTCCTTTGGTCATGGCTACAGAAGCCAAAGTTCAGAACTCAACTATTCACAACTGGACATCCAAAATGTTTTTCTAGGCAGGCAATTTGTTTAAGAGTCTTCACACAGTCAGTAAAGCAAACATCAAGCTCTGCATACCACACCCTCAAAACTGGCAAGGATCTCTGAACTAGGCCCAGTAAGACCTGACCCCTGAAAATAATGCTGTTTAGGCTCTCTGATATAAAAGTGTCTGTCAAACTAGATAAATCTGCCAAATCATTCAACATGGGCGTATTTAACTTATGGTCCTATTTATACAAACTATTCTACTCAAGAAGCAAAAGTAAATGGAAAAGGCATTTTCTCTCTCTTAGTATAGTGTACATGTGTATGTGCCTGCACATGTAGAGTAAGGACATAACCTGTGCTTATATGTGGCCCCATGTGCATTTATGGAACACCTATCACTCCTGCTGCTTCTGAAGAAGAAACTTTTAATGAAGTGGAATTTCCAAGTATCAGAAGATACTTCTGAACAGCCACCTAAACACAACCCACCAGGATGCAGGAAAAGTATGACATTATAGAGAAGAGGGGATAGGAGGAAAGGGAGTGTAGTGATTCCTAAGATGAAGTTAGTTCACATCCCTCTCAGAGGACAATGAGTAATTTGGATTTTATTTCTAGAGGCCATAAAAGATGCTGTATCAATGGAAATTTGTAGGATTTCTATCCTCTTGCCCTATTCAAATGTATTCTGTATATTTTCTGATGTTTAGTATTTTCACTGGGATAAAAAGCATGAGGAAGACAGTGAACAGGATCTTACTAATCACCCCAGATTTGCACAATGGTTCTGAGAGTTTAGCATATGCCAGGCCCTCTGATAGGTATACATTAGCTCATGTTTTAAGTACTATGATAATGCAAGTTCTTGCAGATGAGCAAATAAAGAGGAATTTGGGGAACTTAACTAAGAGGTATGTACCATCTCACTGCAACTCAACTTTTAAGTCTGACCTACACACCTTCGAATACAAAAATGTAACCAGTGAGTAATTAATAAATAAATGCACTGAGGGTTCAGAATTATCCATTGTAATCACAGTAAAATAGATACTTAATGCATTCTTCCAATGACACCTCACTGGGACCAGGATGCATAGATTCTAACAATAAACCACCACTGTTTATCTAGATGGCTTGACAAACAAGTTTATCTCTTAAGGTCTCTTTTTGATTCTCTTGCAATTCAATTTTCCCTCCTGGAGGACTGAAGGAGACACACAGAAGGGAATGTTCCTTATGCCTTCACAAGGGGCCTGACATCATGATAAATAATTCTATACAAGATGGAGTTAGTTCTTCTAACTCACCATCCCAATGACTGCTTTGTTTCCTGACTCCAAGTAACACAAATAAGACCTTTGTTTTAAAATATAGTGTGTTGATAGAGTGTGCAGGAAAGAGGAGTTGGCAAATGCTGGTAGATCAGATGGAAAGCAATTGACCCACCAGTTCTGTCAGAAAAAGAGCCAAGTGCTCTCATCTAGCCTCTAAGCCCCCTGCAAGTGTTGTTTTGTGCCTTTGCCCTGTAATTATAACACTGGGAATGAAGTCTTTCAAACACAGGTTACACAGACCGCTGATCACTTTCTCAAGTGACCATGTCACCATGTCACAGTTTCTTTCTTATTTTACTATTCAGTCTTTGTGTCTTCCTGCCAGGAAACTTCTGTCTTTCCCTGGTGGCAGCATATCACATATATCACTACATAATTCCAGAACATCCTAATCTTCATGGTTAGTACATTTTTAAAGACAGGAACCATGTTTTTTTTTTTCTTTCTAGCCTCATTGTCCTGTTTAGGACCTTGAACTCTATGTGTGCTTGGTGACATTGATATATCTCTAGTTTCTTTATCATTTGGACAAGATAAACCTTTGCTAAGTTGACATTGAACAAATACCCTCTACTTAAAAGTTTCATTGTTTGTAAATAATTTTTCTAGCATATATTATCTCTTCAATATATTTCATAAGTGATACCAATATTTCAATTGCTGGATGTTTTTGTAGTTACAATATAACTCTGTCAAGGACAGGGGTGATTTTTTTTAAACGTCCAAATCACAGGTGTTCAATAATGTTTAATGATTAAATGAATGAATGATACAAGGAATGAATGAGTAAATTTACTATATCTATCTTGACATCACTTCATGAGAATAAGAACAATCTTTCTCAGATAAAAATGGTTTCTCAGTAAGACTTCTAAATAACAAAAGCAAATATCCATCTTACTATTTGTCTAACTCTACCAGCAAAGTGTGTAGTACATTATTGCTCAAAGATCATTGCTCAATGGTTAAAAAATAAATAAATTAAATAACTGTCAAGTGAGACTCTGGTGACAGTTTTAGATTTAAGACTTTTTATAAAGTTAAGTAGAACAATGACTGCCAAATGTTCACATTTCTAAGTATAAAGATACTAGAAAAAACATCATTAAAAGTAACATCCAGTGGCTATTTAATCTTAAGATTTTTGTGGTTATGCATGAAGTGACATAATATTTGGCGATGATCATGGTATACTTCATTGATGCCTTTAATGAAGAGCATATCCAGACATGGGGTACTTATTATGGTAATGACAGAAATACTACATTAAGCTAAATGTCCACCTATTCTGCAATATATTTTCAAAGCATTTCCTCCAACCAGTCTCCCTCTCCCCTAGTGCCCAATTAGAGCTCATTAGGATTCATGCCACAGAATCTTCTTTGTGTTATTGCCCATATAAAAAGATTACGCCTTAAGGACCATATGTAGCCAGATAAATTCACCTCATCATGGCCTTTCATAACCAAACAGTTTAAGGAGCTCTCTCTTCCAGGAAATTCATGATTGGTTTTTGTTGGGGAAAATCAGGATTCTCCAAACTGAGTCTATTTGGCTGAACAATACTTCACTCTCCCACTGGGGATCATGAGCTGAAAGGAATCATAAATGGGGTCCCTGAGGAACTTAGGTTCAAAGGTCAAGCCAAAGCAATCCCACGTGAACCAACTGAAATGAACAAAACTGAACCCATGAACATCTTCCATCCATATGAATTCTGCTTCTAGTTGCAGAACTAATCTGAAGTAAAATTTACAAGAGCTAGATGTAGAACTCACTGGCAATGAAAGGCTAAGAAATTAATGATATAACTTCTTACCCTTACTTGTGTTAGCCAAAAATTTTAAAAGAGTAGCCAATGTGATTAAGTGTGAAGAAATGGGCTATCACTCACATAGCTGATACATGTTGAAATGATGTACTAAGAGATAAAAAAGATAAGAAAAAGGAATAAATGACCTTAAATTCATCATTAGAAAAAGAATATAAGCAAACATAAACAGAGGTACCCACCAACTGCCTGATATGAACTCATCTTCCTGTCATCATTAATTTGCCTTTGCCTCTCCTATTTTTCTGCCATCATCATAAACAAAAAGCAGACACAAATTTTCTGTGCCTCACCACAAGGAAGTCACCAGTCATTAAACTAAAATATCATTTCTGTCAACTAGAGAAAGTTCTGGAAATTAAAGAGCACTTGATTGTGCTGCCATGAACCTTCTCTCTCTCCCTCTCTCCCTCTCTCTCTCCAACACACATTTAGTTACAACAAATCTATAACCTCCATAATATCTAATTTTAGTGAAAAAATATAATCTTAGAGAGATGAGATTCAAATTGTGGAAAGATCTATACCAATTGTTGCTTTTAAGTAAGAGGATTTTAAGATACCCCCTAAGTGGCCATACAACATAAGTCATTATAATTATCATCAAGAAGAGATGGAAACTGGGCATAAATGAGAAAGGTAGAACAAATTAATTCACTATCCAAAAACTGTGAGTACTGACATCGGGCTCTGCAGTTTACATTGTTTTGGTGAAATCCCACATTAAGGGGAGAAGTTCAGAGGGATTAAGCAACCATCTGGAAAACAGCAGAGTCTGACTAGACTGGGTCCTTTTGACACCTAAGTCAAGTGTTCTCTATAGCTTCATCCCTTATGGTTATTCTCTTCTAATACTCTTTTGCATTTTACACACACTCACACACACACACACACACACACACACACTAATTAAAAAGGGGCAGAAGGACAAAGTAAACAAGGCATTATAATGGGACAAGAAATTAAATTTTCTTTAGAGCAATGGCTGAAAAAAAAGCTAGAATTTAACACTTTATAAGTCATGTAGGTTATATTTATGTGCTTAGGAATACATAAATACATAGTTACAGGCATGTAACAACTATTAATGGAAAAAGGTCATGAATTTCAAAGAGAACCAGGAGTAGTATGTGAAAGGGTTTGGAGGGAGAAAGGGAAAGGGGAATTTATGTAATTATACTCTTAAAATATAAAAGAAAACATTTTAAGAATATATTGAGAAGTATTTCAATATAATACTCCTAATGTCCAAGATACAGATTTAGATCATTTAATATTAAAAATAAAATAAGGATAGGTACAATTTGAATAAAAAGACAGTGGACTAATAGATACTAAAATATAAAAATAATGTAACAGTATTTAAAGTCAGATATCTCAAATCCCATTGAATCAAACAAAATAAATGTTTCATTTTTTATTTATGTTTCTATGCATGGGCCAGCATGAGTTTCTGTGCACCCATGGTGGTTAGAAGGAGGTATACAACTTCCTGGAACTAGAAAGTTAGGAAGTTTTGAATTGCTGGATGTGAGTTGCTGGTAACTTCTGTAAGGCAAAGGACAGAGTCAACAACACAAAATGGCAGCCCACAGAATGGGAAAAGATCTTCTCTTAACCCCACATCTGACAGAGGGCTGATTTACAAAATATACAAAGAACTCAAGAAGCTAGTCACCAAAACACTGAAAAATACAATTAAAAAGTGGGGTACAGAACTAAATACAGAATTCTCAGTGAGGAATCCAAAATGGCTGAAAGACACTTAGAAAAAGTGTTCAACATCCTAAACAATCAGGGAACTGCAAATCAAAACAACTGTAAGATACTATCTTACACCCATCAGAATGCCTAAAATAAAAAACATCAATGACAGTTTATGCTGGAAAGAATGTGGAGAAAGGGGAACACTTCTCCATTGCTGGTGGGAGTACAAACTTGTACAGCCACTTTGGAAATCAGTATGGTGGTATCTCTGGAAAATGGGAACCAGTCTACCTCAAGATCCAGCAATTCCACTCTTAGGCATATACCCAAAAGATGCACATTCATGCAACAAGGACATCTGTTCAATTATGTTCATAGCAGCATTATTTGTAATAGCCAGAACCTGGAAGCAACCTAGACGCTCCTCAACAGAAGAATGGATATAGAGAATGTGGTACATTTACACAATAGAGTACTACTCAGCAGAGAAAAACAATGGAATCTTGAAATTCATAGGCAAATGGATGGATCTAGAAGAAACCATACTAAGTGAGATAACCCAGTCACATAAGGACAAACATGGTATGTACTCATTCATATATGGATTTCAGACATAGAGCAAAGGATCACCAGCCTATAATCCATACTGCCAGAGAAGCTATGAAACAAGGAAGACTGTAAGAGAGACATTATGTGTTCCCCTAGTGAAGGGGAAAGGGGCAAGAGCCCCTAAACAAATTTTGAGCATGGGTGAGTGGGGAAGGAGGTAGAAGAAAGAAGATGGGGGAGGAGAACATGAGGGATCAGGAAAATTGAATGGGGAAGAGAGCAAGAAAAATGACACATCAATAGAGGGAGCCATTATAGGTTTAAAGAGATCTGACACTAGGGAATTGTACAGAGATCCACATGGATGACCCCCAATCAGGAATCTAAGCAATAGTGGAGAGGCTACCTTAAATGCCCTTCCCCTATAATGAGATTGATGACTACTTTAAATGCCATCCTAGAGTGTTCATCCAGTAGTTGATGGAAGCAAAAGCAGAGATCCATACCTAAACACTGAGCCAAACTCCTGGGAGGAGTGGTAAGCAAAGCAATGCTGGGAAAATCCACAGAAACAGCTGACTTGAGCAAGTGAGAACTCATGGACCTCAGTCTGACAGCTGTGGAACCAAAATAGGACCAAACCAGGTCCCCGAATATGGTGTCAGCTAGGAGGACTGGGGCAGTCTATGGGGCCTCTGGAAGTGGAACCAGGATGTATCTCTAGTGCACTAATAAACTTGAGGAGCCCATTTCCCATGGAGGGATACTCTCTTAGCCTAGACACAAGGGTGAGAGCTTAGGCCCTGCCCTGGATGATTTGCCAGATTTTGAAGATCCCTCATGGAAGGCCTCACACTTCCTGGGGGAGTGATTGGGGGATGGGATAGGGGGTGTTGGAGGGGAGCTTGGGAGGGAGAGAAAAATGGGATTGATATGTAAAATAAAACTGTTTCTAATGTGTGTGTGTGTGTGTGTGTGTGTGTGTGTGTGTGTGTGTGTGTGTGTGTGTGCGTGTCCCTAAACTTTGTTAGATGAAGCTAGGACCCCAAGTTTAAATGACACTGATGCAAGATTTTTGTTACAGGAAAAAAATTTCAAACTTCCTCTTGGTCTGTCTATAATAAATTGGAATAGTGTCCCCCTCTTTTAAATTGAACTCTATGAGTCAGGTCCTTTGACTTAGCCTTGAATGATGCAGACATGAAAATAAGAGGTGACCAAGGACACAGTCTTTTCCAGTAGAGAGATGAACAAGGGCTGAGAACAAAAATTTTACAACAGACTCTTAGCTCTCAGACAAAGTCTTATTCTTCCTGTGGGGTCCTTGGAAGGACTTCCATCCCTCCCTGGGTATTTCTTGTGGATGATTTTCTTGGAAAATATTCACATCGATCTTTGGTTTATTCCATTGCTTCTCAAAGGAGCCAAAGTTGAAAACTGACCTTGAGCTCAAGTAACTTCTAATGTTTCACATATGGAAACAGAGAGATAAGGCTATGCCTGCACTGCCGAGAAAGAATGATCCTGCCAGGGAGTGTCTCAATAGCTCTACTGATAGTAGCAACAGCTCCAAAGGATGGTCAAATCATTTTTGTTTTCAAATGCTTTCATTTGTATTATGACATAGAATTATCACAGCAAAGCTCTGAGGGTGATGAGCAAATGTTATGTTCTATAATATTCTCAAATGGAAAAATAAGGCTCTAAACTATATGGTTTATCTCCAGTAGTTCACTAGTTAGTTTACCACCAAGTATTGTAGATAACACCAGAACCTCATTCTTCATTTTTAATAATAAAGAAAATGCTAAAGATAAAATTCACCATCACCAACATGCCAAGACATTAAATATTTAAATTTGTATGTTAGTATTATTGTATCTATACACATTTGCACCTAACATAGCAACCTCCATTACAGTTTTGCCCTAAATATTTTAATATTTGCAACAAGAATCTGATCGAATTGTTGCATGATTTTGTAATTTTGTTGCTATTCTTGAAGTGGGGAAAGATAATTTATTTTTTATTCAACTACTCCATTTTTTCTGTGCCCCCACCACCACCACCACACACATTGGGTTGATCATTATTTAAGATATTTAAGACATATTTTAAACTATCAGAGCCTAAAAATTCTAAGTTTGTGTTTGTATCTTTTAAGTCAGCGTTCAAAGTAATCAATGATGTTGATCATCTCATTCTTCTCAAATAAAACTTGCATAGGGCTAACAGTTTCAGTACAAACTACTCCCTGGGACATTTAAAGCTGCCATCTTTAAATTGAATAAGTGTTAAAGAGGACATAACAGTGGGAAAACATTCTCTTTTAAATAGTTGAACAACACATATCTTGTTAATAATAAATATCAAGGTTGTTCATATAGATAAAAAGTTGTCCACATTTGTTTCCTTTAAATTTGGCTTCTTATTAAACAAACAAACAAAGATTTTTTTTTCTCCCTATGGGTTAAAAGCTTAAGTTCTATTCCCCAATTCTGTTTTCTGTTTCTTTCTCATGGAAATTTACTATAATATGGTATAAAATGCTCTACTTATGGTCCATCAGAAATATTTTGTGTAAGAATAAACTTGCAACATTTTTGAATTTTGACTTTTTTTTCTTGGTATCGGTATATTTTATACATAAATGGCAAACACTACTGAGGCTTATTTTAATGGAGGAAGCCTTTTCAGTATTCATAAATACATTTGTAACTTTTTATTTTGGTATTTACCTTCACATATGTGCACACACATGCACATCCACACACATGTACAGGCTGATACTGGGAATTCTTCATTTCAAGAACCATATACTAGCTCCTTAAGCCAGGAAATAACTATATGTGCTTTCAGACTCCCATTGCCCCAGGTAAGCTTGCATTTTTAAGTCATTTAGTTCAATCTACTTCAGTTTTGCAAATTTATTTACAAAGGAGCCACATAGCAAGCTACAACTTTTTCCTATCTTGCATAAATTTGTACTTCTTAGAGTCCATGGATGTTTTGTTTACTTCTGTTTTCTTCGTTGCCTGTGCTATTATGACTAATTCACCCCAACATGTTTCCTCAGTGTTCAGATACATCCAGTTTTCTATCAATTGCATCTTCTTGGAAAACTTTTCTTCCAGAGCTTCTGACTTGCTTCACTTTGGTCCCATTATTCATAAGCCTGTTGCCCCTTTTTTTTTTTTTTTCATCTCAGAATTTATTTTCTCCATCCTTAGTAGTAAGTATAGGCTGCAATATTAACAACAACACTTAGACTTCTTGCTCTAGGAACTGGCCAATATGATGAGCATTCCTTCAGAGAATCCTCTTTTCTTGCAGTGACTTATTGGCTCAGATTTTTCCATCCTACCAATTCACCATATATTGAGACCTTGTGTTCATCCACATCAAACTCCCTCAAATGGAGCATATTCCTTACCTAAGACTACTAGTCTAAAAACAGCACCACCAATTCTATACACAGCACTCACCATGAATTCACGCTTAAATGCAGCAGGATATGGAGATATACAAATTGACTGCATTCAACAAGAAAAAGAAGGGATGCTATAGGAGCTCTGGACATACCTGCAAAATCATCCTCAAAGGCAAGCCACTTGCTAGTGAAATCCCATTTCCTAACTTCTTTCTCATTTTAGTTTTTCATTGGTGCACACCCTAAAGCAGTTTTCGGAGAAAGGGTGATGGACAAGTAAACTTGGATGATGTTGACTTTCCATAGAAGTTCCTCTCTCACTGTCATAGGTAGATGATGTATTGAGAACATAAGTCTAGTTTGGAAAATATTTTGTCTATAATTTTGAACAGTTATCAGGAAAGATTTTCATGCTATTGCTTAGTTTCTGCAGATTCCATGTTATTTCTATTTGTAATCTCTGAAATAATGTTTTTCAAGAAGTCTCAGGACTGCAAATGTTTTTTGGCCACTTGCAATGATATAATATGGGTTTACATCCATTCATTTTATAATACACATGTGATAACATTTAGACATGCTTCATTTTTGCCATTATTTGGAGAGATTTTAATTATTTCTTCACAAATTTAGGCTTTATGTTTATTTTGTGTTTTCATAGTTATAATCTTAGATATTGGTCCTCCTGAGATGATTTACTGACATTCTTATTTTTCTCTTCTTGCTTTAATTTTTTTCTTGCTTTAATTTCTATATTTATTCTATGAACTTTTTAATTTCAACCACTGTATTCTATCAGCTTTTAAATTTCATTGCCCTTTTCTTCAAGTAATAACATCTCTTTCTTGTCATGCTTTTCTTACATTATAAATGTAAATTCTATTATTTTAGTTTCTTAGGAGATTGTGTGTGTGTGTGTGTGTGTGTGTGTGTGTGTGTCTGTCTGTCTGTCTGTCTGTCTACATATATACTATATAAGTAAACTATATATATATATATATATATATATATATATATATGCTTTCTTTCTATACATAATCTACTCCATACACACACCACTTATTTATTTTAGTTTCTAGCATAAGTTACAAATTTTGCTAAAATACCAAAGATTAGCCAAACTTGAGGTACACCTCTATAATCACAGCCCTAAGAAGGCTGAGGCAGACAGAGTAAGAATTCAAACTCACCCTTAGCTATCCAGTATGCTTGAAGCCACCCTTGGCTAAAAGGGACTCTCTCTTAAATATAGCACCAGAATACCAGATCATTTGTTGTCTGTTTAAGAGGAGTTTTATGAAGACTGATCAGAAGCGACTATACTTGATGACTTGGTGAGCTTTACCTGAACATGTAATCTACTGGAACATTTTTCCTGATGAAAATTCTGATAGGTTGTTTTATATTTTTATTGTTCATTATATAAACTCTGCAAAGAAAAACCTTGTAGTTTATTAAGGAAAATGTAAGCAAGGTCCCTAGACTTATGAAGGCAGTGTGGGTGAGGAAGTATACAGCAACACGTTCCATATGCAAACTGATGAAGTTTCCCAGTTTGCAGTAAGAGTTTCTTCCCATTAAAATATGTTTGATATGTTAGCCAGGTGTTGGTGGTACATACCTTTAATACCAGCACTTGGGAGGCAGAGGCAGAGGCAGGTGAATCTCTGTGAGTTCAAGGCCAGCCTGGTTTGCTGAGCAAGTTCCAAGACAGGCTCCATAGAAATACAGAAAAACCCTGTCTCAAAATAACAACAACAACAACAAATGTTTGATATTCTAAATCCACAGGCTGGAGTTTACCTCTTTGGAAATTAACTTTCCAGTGTCTTGAGGAGGGATGTGAGTTCCTTTAGCTTTTGAAAGAAAGAAAGAATGTGATGGAATAGAATATTAAGATACAATACCTATCAACATCTCCTGTTTTCAACATTTCCAGCATACCCTCCTCTCTATTCCAGAAGAGCAGTACTGATAATTTCTAAGCTTCTTAAGAAGATCTCGGGCAGATTATATGGCTATGTAATTTCCTCTGCAGCTGACTTAGAACTCTTGCTTCCTCAGGTAGTGTATGTGTCTACACTCTTCCCCTGTTTCCATCTTTCAAAACTTCTATGAATTTTCCATTTCTCAGTTTCTCCATAAATTTATAATTTTATGCTTAGTAAAACCTCATATTCAGTGGAACTCATGAAGAGTGAAAGTAATTGGCCAATTCTTGATTAGGAACCCAGAAATATTTTATATAACTCTCATTTTCCAAATGGTATTTTCTCAAAGCTTCATTGAATCAATAATAATCCCATTTTTCTTGTTATGACTATTTCTTGAAGAAAATACATTAATCTTATTTCTACATTTCATAATCTAAGTAGCCAAACCACTTCACTCACTTTCGTGACTGATTCTTTTTTCTGTTTTATAATACACTTTCACATTCTAGCTACTCTCCACAGGCCAGTGTTTTGTGTGTCATGCATTGTCACTTCAGCTAACCTGTATAAGCAGAGCACCGTTAAGATTCACCATGAAAGCAACATGCCAACAATACTGCTAAAATTCCATTCCAATTTTATCAATCACTCCTCGTCTATTTATGAGAGCTAGAACTGTCTCTAAAGATTAAGCATCACATGATCATTTTAGCCTGGTCTTCCAACAAGAACCTCGAAGGTACATAGAACCAGACCCATGTTTCCATGATGCATTTACCTTTAACTGACATTTGTGCAACTTTGAATTTCATGGAGGTAACTGTTTCAGAATAGCAAAGGCAGTTTCTTACACAGAGTTTTAGCGAACTTGGTAATATATCCTTAGTAGAGTGAAGATTTTAAAAGAGTACTTTGGCAAATTCTGAGGAATATAAGAACTATACGATGTCATTTTTAACTCTCTGGGCTTTCCGCTGTGTATATTTCTAAATATTCACTCCTTAGAAGATCTTCTATGCTGTTGAGATGAATTACAAAAAGATCAGCTACACTGATCTTCATGATACCAAGAGTAAATTATGTTACTTATATACACAGAATTGCTTTTCCCCACATATAGATTTATTCAGAACATTGCACTTTTATTGCATCTCTACTTTCATTATATCTGAGAAATAAATCAGTCACATAATCATCTTTGAATTATATCTAACACAAATATTCTTATACCGAATTACTACTATACTTTTGCAATGATTCCCAGATGTTAAAACTTATTATCTGTAGCAATTATAGCAGTAAGGATTGACCAGAATATGGACTGATGGTTACACAACAGCATAACCTACATGCTTCAATTTAGATGGTAAGAAGGAAGATCAATTACAACTGTGGAAAGAATTATGAGATGGAGTGATTCTGTGTTTGTGAGAAATACGTGAACATGGCACTCCTGGGGATGATAATTCAATTATTCCTAAAAGAAGTTTGTACTAGCTTTAAACTGTTTTATTTTATATTCTAGGTTGTTTGTCTCTTACAGATTGATTGTGTGATTTTTGGCTTTCCTCATGATCACTCAGAAACATTCAAACAGTGGTGTGAACTTATTGGAACATTCCTCTCCTAATCTCACTGGAAAAGTATAAAGTTTTAAATGACCTATTTATGGTTCTCAAAAATTTGATTTAGGGTGGGAAATATTGGACTAAGCTCCTTTTTTGTAGTCAAAAGCACATACCAAAGAGAAGATAGTCTTGAAAAATTAGAAACATAGGGTCCAAAAGTGAAATAGAATCCAAATGCTGGTTGAGGGACAGGCAGAGACAAGATTCTCTCCCAAGATTTCACTTCCACCAAGAGTCTCTTGGAGGGCATTTGTTTACAGAACTACAACTCATTCCAATAGGTGGCCTCTATAATGTTACTAGGGCAAAGTAAAAAATCAAGATGATACTGAAAAATGGACCATTTTTCTCCTCCAGAAATAGGACTTCCCTCAACGCCAGCTGTTTGATTTCGTTGACTTCGAAGACTGTCATCAGAGGATGAGTAACAAGAATCTTTCCATGTTAAAGTTTTAAATTCTTTCCTTTTGGCTTTCTCATAGGAGGCATCCAAGAACAATACACATCCCGATTACCCTTTGGGCAATGGGACCAAACCTTTATAGCCCTCCCCTTCAGGAAATGGTCTTCTCAAATTCCTTACTCAGTCTTTCATTTGTGATTGCGTGAATTTGCCTGATTAGAAGAAAGAAAAAAAATATATTTAGGTTTTCTTAGTGTTTATCATGTAAAGAAATACTAGATTTCTTAATAAATAAAAGAATACCATAGATGAATGATGCATCCGTTTTCATGCCATGGTCATTTTCCTAGCTTCTACAATAGGACCTGTGTGAGTATGCCTGTCATTGTCTGGCTCTGTTAATGCAGTTATTTGGTGCAACTGAAGAAGGAAGATCTGGGCCAGCTAATTTTGCTCAGAGCAAATGTCAGTGGTGTGTTAAACGTCTCCGTCATAAGGCGTTTGCCAACAAATAATATTATTTATCTCTCATAAAAGATTAGGGAGAGAGAGATCGGGTAATGAGGAAAGACAGACATGGGTGTGTATGAGTCAATTTTTGGAAATGTCTGAATAAATACTAATCAAACTAATGGCAACTAGAAGGAAACACCCTAACGACCTTGGAGCAGCAATGCTTTAGAACAAACATAAGTTGAGTCTTAAATTTCAGTGTCTTAATCCTGGACTTATAAATCCACAGACAAATACACGCTTTTTTTTTTTCAATCACTTGTGGAATAGCAATATGAATCAATGAATACAAAGGAATTAGAAATGGATTACAAGAGGTAATTCCACTTCAGCAAAGACCTTAACACTCAACACTGACCCCTCACACGGTCTCTTGGTAGCAGAAGGAGGAACACTTTACCCTATAGGGTTTCCCATTTGGCAGTGTGGTTTAGGAAAGATTATTTTTAAGTCAGTTTCTGTCATACATTTTTAGTAGCACAAGTAATCAGTGAATCTTATTGCTAATTCAAAGACACCTATCCTAGTGTCTTTGTTACCCTATATATGAAATAGAAAAGATATTGTGCTCCATTGCTCACCAATGAAGTTAAATGAAACAAAAGTATGAGATGATATCTGTTCACTTAAAACACAGCAAATGTCGATGGGACAGTCATACATGATCCATTTCTGCATCATTCATATAAATGTGCATGTTAGAACTCCAACACCTATAGAATTTATTGATATAAACCTCCTAAAAGACAAATTGTTTAAACAGCAATGACATTTTTACTGACTTAACACTTCTTCATATGGGAACTTCTAAGAAAATAATAGTGTTTGAACAAAATTTCATTCACAAATGTGTTCGCTGCATTGCCATTATACTATCCAGACAAATGAGTTGAGGCCTAATGTCTAGTAACACAAAAGTGCAAATGTGTGACAGCTATGATGGAATGTTAAATGAAATAAACTTGGGGAATGCTCATATTAGGTCAGAAACACAAAAATTTAAATATGTTGGGATCCAACATACAGCTCATGTATGTTTATGTATATTCAAAGTTATGTACATTGACTCTAAAATATGAAAATATAACTTAAATTATTAACTATTTTTATATCACACACACACACTCTGTGTGTGTGTGTGCCTTTGTAATACCAAACAACACAATAATTATAGAATTAGACTATCATCCTTCATTGATGTCTAATAAATTTAGAGATCCAGAAACTGATCATAGTGGTAGCCATAATTCAAATATTATTCTCCTTATTTCCGACATTGGGACATGCTTATGATTATGTTATAGTACACAGAAAAGAAATGCTTAAAGATGCTCAAAGAAAGATATGCTCCAGGTGGCTCTAAGAGGAATCAACTGAATTTAGAAACTCTATGAGTTTCAGAAAGAGAGGTCATAGAGAAACAAGACATAATAGGTTTGAGAACATATGGAAATACATTGGAATGAACTCTAGTTTAAGCACAATTTAAATCAACAAGCAGCCCAGGGATATAAAGAGAGCTGGGATACAGCTGAAGTGGTAAAGTGTTTGTCTAGCATGAAGAAGAAACTGGATTTATTCTTAGCAGTCTATAAACTGGGAAGGTTGGGACACACCTATATCCCAGTGCTCTAGAGGGGAAGGCAGTAATCCAGGCTCTTTGGCTATACAGCAAGTTTAGGCCAGCCTGACCTCTGTGAGGGGCTGTCTCAAAAGAAAAATAAGTAAAGACATAGGGAGCTGACTTAAATCAATGCATCTGGTACAAAATGCCATCTGGAGACAGTTAGAAGACTTCTGTGTGTGGAGATGTGAGCATAAGGGATTGTAGCAAACTTAAGGTCACTGGGTGAAATAGCAAAAACCAACCATTCCTCTAACTATTCTCAACAATCATCACAGACACTTCTGTGGGAAGGAGAGATGTCTTCCCTCAGAATGCAGTTCATCAACACATACCAAACAGGTGTCCTGCAATTCAAACCAGTTCCTCCATTAACTGTACTTAGAAAGATTCTTCAGCTCAAGGACTTTTTCCCACATTACTGGTATCCACTTCCAACATGAATCACAAACTACAGGTTCCCAAGTTCCTTGTGTCTTAGTTATAAACATCAGGTTCCTGCAACTCTCCTACAAATTCAATAGCTAGAGGAGCTCACAGAACCTGGGAAAAGCGCTCACTATTGAGGACTGAGTGCAAAAGGTATCTTCTTGAGGACAGACAGTTTACTGTTAGGTTTTACATTTTACTAGTTTTTATTGTACATGTCTAATGTACAATATGATTTGCTAAATACACACATGTAGTGAAATAACTGCATTAAAGAAATGAACATATCCAATGTTACATGACTACCTTTATATGAGTATAGTAAAAGAACCCACAATCAATGTCCTTAGCAAATTTTGAGAATAAAAGACAATATTATTAATTGTCATTTTGCACAACAGTTCTTTGGACTCAATTGCGCTGCATGATAGTAGTCTTGTGTCATAATATAAATTTTGTTTCCTAGCCCTGTCCTCCTGGGCAACCACCATTCTGGCCTATTTCTATGTATTCATCCTTTTTAGTTATTCTAGATTTCATATAGGAGTGAGATCAAGTAGTACCGTGTACCTATGACTGACTTGTTTAACCTAGTATAATGTGCTTCAAATTCATTATTTTGCAAAAATGGTAATAGCTTTTTGTCTACTCATCCATCAATGTACACCTAAGTTTCTACCTCTTCTTAACCTTGGAAATTAAGGGGAAAAAATGCTGCAATGCAGGGGTATAGTTATTTTAACAGCTGCTGATTTCATTTTTTTTTGTATCGATTCCCAATAATGGTGTTATTGGATCAGTTACACTTTTTTTTTTTAATTTTTACCCTCATTAGCACATGTTGTGGAAACATTACTGCAGTTTTCATTTTTTCACTTCCATGATAATCAATTATGTTGGCTACCTTAAAGAATTGTGTTAGATAATTTTAAATGTTCTCAGGAAAACTTACTTTCTCTGTGAAATTAAGACCATTTTTTATATTAATGATACATTGTTTGTGCAAGTTCCTTTGTATTACAAAAATTAATTCCTTATTGAATATTTGAACTTATAAAAATTTGTTCCCATTCCATAGACTGTCTTTTGACTGTGGTGACTTTCTTTCCTTTTCTGTGTAGACACTTAAGTATAATCTATTCCCACTCCATGATTTTAATTTTGTTGTGCAAGTTCTTGATATAATTTCTAAAACAAAAACCTTTGTCAAAGTCAGTGTCCAGGAGCTTTTCTTCTGTTTGCTCTGAGTTTTACAGTGTCATATCATGTAGGTGTTGGCTATATTTGAACTTTATTTTTATGGATGATATATAATAAGGGTTTAGATAATTTTACATGTGAATCTTCAGTTTTCCTAACACCTTTTATTGAAGATTCTTTACTTATTTGTGTATCTAACTGAAAATTAGTGAACCATGTATTCTTGAGAATATGAACTTTCTACTCTGTGAAATTAGTCTAAATGTTTTTTGTTAGTCTAATTTAAACGGTATAAATGAACTTTGTAAGAAGACATACAACCAATAAACCAGATGAAAGTCAAGGATTTGAAAGACAAAATAAATAACCCATGGCCAGGTTGAACCAGCATGCTACCAGATTGCTAACTTTGTATGAAAAACTATGAGAATTTGTGTATTCTGTCTGATGTGTCACCCTTGCTGCCATGATCATGATTGCTTCCAAAATACAGGTGTGTGTTGCCCTCACTCAAGTGATCCCTAAACTGGAAAATGTACCGTAGCCATTTTCAGGTAAAAATATACCCAGAAGCCCTTTAGCTAGGCACTCTTTTCAGACTACATTCTCATTGTGTGTGGTTATGAGACTGGATATAGCTCAATAGTATTTCTTGCCTTTCCAGAATATGTGGCGCATACTTATTTAGACACATACACATAAACATAAATAAATCTTTAAACTAAGTCTTTGCCTAGACTGAGGAGGATGGAAGGCCTCAGATGTTTGGAGAAGGTCAGAATTTTCTAGAAGGAAAGTCAGGTCAGGCTCTGTACCGGGTGACAGGAATTGGGATAAGTAAGTATGTGAACTCACACAAAAAAGGAGAGTTCCAGCTTAAAATAGAGTGTGTCCACAGTCAGGCATTATGGAAACTGCCGGTTGGATAAATGCTAAGAAGCAGCTGACTGTTGCCCACGGTTTGCACCATTAGCACTGACACCTCATTTCATTATTTGTCATCTATTGAGGAACTCCAAAACTACAGCTTCACAGCTGCTCCCCTTTACCACTGGACCCCTGAGTGTGAAAAGGGAATTTGAAGTTATAGTTTGAAATGTGTGCAAAATTCCTCTTGTAAAATTATATTATTTCCAGAAGTTTCAAATTGTTATAATTTGGCTTTCAACTCACAGGGAAAGGAGGGCAATGAGAAACTAAGATCCTATGGACCCAAACTGTCTAGCTAGGTTCCAGATGCCTCACAATGAAAAGCAATAAAAGCCTTTATACAGGCAATAGGAGCTTGTAGCCTGGTTGACACTGGCCACTCTAAGGCACATAGGATGAATGAAGAAACTAACAATCCCATACTAATATGTAATCAAACTTTGCTGGGCAAGAAATTCCCCAAGCCCTTCTAATCCCAGAGGTACAAGTCACTGTGATTAAATTTCTCTAGCATATTTTATAGGTTTATCAAAACAGTACCAGCAAGAACCTGAAAGATAACACTGTAACACTGTAGCAATTGCTGTTCTTCCAATGGACAGGACTTTGTTTCCCAGAATCCATAAGAGGTGCCTCACAACCACCTACAGCTTCAAGGGATATGACGCTCTCTTCTGACCCCTGCAGCGTCTTGAACACATCACACATACACACACACACACACACACACACACACACACACACACACACACACACACACAGGGGTGGGGGAAGGACAGAGAGAGAGAGAGAGAGACCCATTTAAAAGCCAACAACAAATAACAATAGCAAGAAACACAAGTCAGAAGATTTGGATTTCTCCAAACATTTATAACCCAAATAAAATCTTAGCTTCCTTTCATGATTATGACTTGCTGGATAATTAATATCCATTTCTGAGTCTATATTCTGTGTGCTTGATCAATATTTATCTTAAAGCACTTCTTAAATACCAAATATCCCAAGCTATGTGTACCTGGGCATATGTTTTATACCAGGCACAACATTCTTGGTAGAATACAAAGAAACATGTAAGGTGCTAGAGAAATGGCTCAATGGTTATGAGTTCTGGCTGCTCTTCCAGAGGACCTTAGTTTAATTCCCACCACCCACATGGCATTTCATGACTTTCTGTAACTCTAGGCATCCAACAGCCTCACACAGACACAAATGCAGGTAAAAAAAAAGTCAAAACACATAAAAATATTTTTTTACAAAGAAGCTTATGATATCCTTTACTATGGAATAGTTTACAAACTTACAGCTCCTTTCTGAGCCTCAGTTTCCATGTCAATAAATGCAAAAGCTTTATTAAGCTTATATATTTATAGGGTCATTATTAAAATTCATTGATTGCAAGGTATTTGTAGCAAGGATATCAGTGGCAGATTCTGTCTTTCTTTTATGCAATGCACAGAATCAGAAACACATTCATAGAATGAGAGGAATCTTGAAGAGCAGTGGCAGAGCTCACAGACAAAGACTCTTTCAGGTATGGGAGTGCTTAGCCTTCCCCATTTCATACACAGTGTGGACTCATTCCATGATCTACCTCTCTTCCCTTACATTCTTTATCTTCTGAGCACATCACTCCACATCATGACCTCTTGGTGCATGTGTGTTTGCTCTGCCACCATGCTTGTGTGTCATAGTTTCACTAAGTATCTTTGAGGAAGAATTAACCTAAATTACATGGTCACTACTCCTTATGTTGGTAAATGAGAGAAAAAAAGAATAAGTGAGCAGATGGGTGAGAAAAAGTGTTGGATGGATGTGAAACAGGATCTACAAAGAGAGAGAGTAAAAGCATTCAGGAACAGATAGATGGAGAACTATAGATACACACTGCTTTTTTGGAAATGCTCATGTTATTCATAAGAGCTTTGTAATTTTGGTTTACTTATACACTATTGAAAGAACTTTGGATCCCTTAAGCTATGTTCTACAGTCTTCTGTACATTAAAAACAGAAGTGCCCCACATTTAATATGTTCAACAACATTCAAGTTGAAGTAACTTTAGTTTCTATTTTTGCACAATAGTTCTATTATGCCTCAAAATATGAAATTAAGAATATGGTTTATAATTCTTATTTTAAACAATACTTGCATTCTTCCTTATGACTAAAATTATACAAATAGAATGTCTTATATCATTGCTATAAATATAACATACAGGAGGAGGGGGCAACCCATGCATGCACTAGTGAAGACCAGTGGTCCATGTCAGGTGTCTTCCACAGCTGTCATCCACCTTATTTTTTAGAGAGTAACTCTCATTGAACCTGAGCTTATCAGGTGTCTACATTGGCTGGTGAGCAAACCATCCCTACCCTACCCCTATAATCTTTTTGTCTCTGCCTCCCAGAACCGGGATTACAGGCATGCTTTGCCACACATGGACTTCTACATAGATGATGGGGATTCAAACTCATATCATCATCCTTAAGCCCCTGAACCATCTGCCTAGGCCCAACAACATATCATAGGACTGGCACACTAACCTCTACCAGATTATTTAGTAAATAAACTGATCATTATCAATCTTCAATAGAGCTTTTATCTGTCTTTTCCTCAAATAAGACCAACAAACCTCTTTGCATGCTCATGGATTGGCCTTCCCTTCATAAATGATACTTATTCTGCTTCAGTGTGAAATTCATATTCTATAAGAATGGGAATAGACTTGAATTGGAGAAGACAGCATGAACTATGGGTGTGTTTCTAAGGACAAGACATCAATGAGGCAGTGCTTAAAGACAAATCCTAACAATAAAACCTATAGATATAGATATCATTTATAAGATGAAAGGCATTATACTGTTTGATATATTTAATTTTTCAATATGTATTTATTTTTAATACATGATTTACATTCCAAAGATTTCACCCTTTTAAACATCTGTGATTATTTTGAAGTATTTAGCTATTAATATTTCTTCTAGTGACAATTCTCGCTTAAGTTCCAAAGCTTGATTTTTGATTGATCCGTTGTTTCCCTGACATTTTATTGTTTGGGTCTTACTTTTGCAAGTCTTTTTATGTTCTAGGTAAAAACAAATCTTCTGTTAGATATAGAGCTGGCAAGTATTTTCTCTTATTCTGTTGGAGGCCTCTTCACTCAATGAGTTTTGTTTTACAATTGCTTTTAATTGGCTGAAGTTCCATTATCAATTGTTGGTCTTATTTCCTGTAGTATCTTGTAGTTTATCTCACAATTTTTCCTCCAGCACTTTCAGATTTTCAGGTTTTGTTTCCAGGTACCTGATCCATTTGTATTTTTACTTTGTGGAGGGCGAGAGAGAAAGATCTAGTTTTAGTACTCTATACATGGATAACAAGTTTTCCCACACACCATTCATTGAAGAGGCTTTCACTTCTCCAAAGTGTAATCTTGGCCTCTTTAACAAAAATCAAGTGGCTATGGTTATATGGGTTTATATCTTAGAGGGAGATAAGAGAGTGTGCGATGTCACTGTAAATCAGAATGTACTATATGCAAATATAAAGTTGTCAAAGAATAAATTGTATTGATTTAAAACAAGTGGTTCAATATTTAGAATATGTTCATAAGAATGAATAGTCTTCATCACTATGCCTTTGCAAAACACAGTTACCACCCCAAATAGAAACTCGGCAGCATCAGTAATCACTCCCCCAGCTCCTTGTTCCATGAGACTCTGGCAATTATTCATTTCTTTATGAAACCCACAGTTTGCTTTATATTTCATATAAAGGGGCTATGTGCTAATTTGTTTACATTCATTTCATCTTAATTTTTATTCCACACATTATGTAGCAGGTATCTGTGATTCATTGTTTTGTTTTGTGATTGTGAATCATGTTCTACTAAGTATATAGAAAGATATTATTTATCCATTCAGTACTTAAAGGACATTTGGGTTGTTCCCACTTCTTGGCTATTTTGAAAAGTTCAGCTTGAGAATCATGCACAGTTTTACATGGACACATGTTTTGAATTCTCTTGGGTATGAATGTAGGATTGGAACTGCTGAGTGAGATGGAAACTCACTAAATTCACTAAATGGTTTAACATTTAGAGAGACGACCAACTGCCTTCCCAAGTGGCTGCACCATTTTACATTCCCACCGGCCCTGCATGAAGATTTCAAGTTCTCTGCATTATTGTCAACACATGCATCTCATTTTGCTTTATTTAATTTTTGAACAACTCCATGAGATAGATATGATCTCAGTTATTAGAGACCTTATTAGCACACTGCAACTCAAAGAAGTTATGAGACTTGCCCAAATGTCACAGTCCTTTTCGGGTGGGTTAGAACTAAGATTCAAGATAGGAATACAGCTGGCATCTGTGACTTTGAACTTAGTGGTTTCACAGATGCTTTTCTATGGGTAAGCAGTTTACATCTGCATATCGTGGGTAATACTCCTCCTAATCCTGTACTTTTTAGCATAAGAGTCTGGTTTGGCAGTGACCTTGCCTGATGGTATTTTCTGAGTTGTCCTCAACTTAAAATTCACATTGACTTAACAATGTTAATAATGACATTTCCTCTTGTCTGATTTTGGGAAGGGAAAGGTACATTTAAAAGTTGTTTCTATGGAGTATAAACACTGCATGATAATGAAAGACCACTTTCTATGAACACAAATTTTGCTCTAGACCAAGGGCTTTGTATGTTTTATCACATTTAAGCCACTAGACTTCACAAGGCCAACCCTAACATAATACCACATGAGTAATCTGAAGGGTAACAGTGAATCAGTGATTTTTCCAAGGTCATAAATGTCAGAGGCAGATTGGATATCTCAACATCCCTCTCTTAATATCTGTTACTATCATTTGCATCATTTGATAAAATCCAAGCTTATGAAGGTTTTTATTAGTGTGTCAGAGTATAGACAAAGTTAGAACTATTCTAAAATAAAGAGACTATTTATCTAATATGATTTATGGATACTTTTCTTTTCCTATTGTTTTTCAAATTATTCTTTATAATGGTACTAAGTTTCTAGGAAGGGACACACACACACACACATATGGGTACAGGTATTGTGTGTGTGTGTATGATATGAAATGGTGAAAATTTCCATTTCTGAACATAACATTATTCATGTAAATGTAAACTTAAGTGTTTGCATCAGAACATATGCTCACATATCTATCAGGGTTTGGTTTTTTTCAGTGCCTTTGTGCAGGTGGCCAGTTCTTGCAGTCTTCTCCTAACCATAGAATACACCATGTTGAGTAGACCAAAAAAAAAAAAAAAAAAAAAAACCAACAACAACAACAACAAAAAACCAATTTCCTTGGCCCACTAACCCCCTTATTCCTGTTGGTGCCCCATGCTGTTACCTGGGAACTCATCATTCTTCTCTTCTTTCCTCCTTTTATTTCCAGTGCTCCATATAAATGATGAATTGAGGTATAGACAAAGATACAACTTTTGGATTTGCAAACCAATATTTGTGCCTGAAACAGTAACCTCTATGAAGAATACTGGTTCTGTTATTGCTTAATATAAGTTTTTATGGTTTTCTTACACTATGAACCCAGTCTAACAAAAGACAACAGATTTTGGATCCAAGTTATACAACCTGGACTTCATTGCTTAATGGCAAGCAGCAAGGAATGAATGACAGAGTTCTAGCATGATGAACCAAACTCCAGTCTAAGTAAAGCTGCCTGTGGTCCTTGCACACAGATGCAGAACCTGAAAATGAAGCCCACCATGGTTATTTACCCCCTGGTTATATTTGTCCTTGTGCTAAAGTGTCACAGGAATCCTGCTCTGAGGGGCACAGGAACAGAACCTAAGTGTTTCAAAAAGTTTTCTCTTCTTTATAGATGTTGAACTCTCTATAGTTACTCCTAAGACCTACAAAGAAAGTGGTGGGGTAGGGGCAAGGTGAAACAGTTTGTTTGCACAGAATGTCACAGGTCCTGATACTTGTGACCTTCCAAAAGAGAGTATGGATCAAGGAATAGAGAACATAAAACTTGAGTATTGCAGTCATCTATGAGATGGGTACCATATCTCTGATAATGGAGTTGTTAAAACAGAACAGGGTAGAGATTTGGAATGCCAGATAAGGGGTTCTCAGAGAATGTTGGTACTGTTACTTTGACTCCCTCTCAACACCCACTACCACTTGTCTGCTGTATCAATCATGCTGTGGAACATTTCTCTGCTTTCCCAGGCCCTCCTTCCTAATAAACATAACTCTTTCCATACAACAAAATAGCCATTGATGCTTTCTATTCTCACTCATATTTTCTCCTATGTAGTATTACATTCACAAGCTATTTCGCTCTCTTGTCTGGCCTCTGTTGTCTCAGCAGTTCCACTAAGAAATTTACCCTACAAGAAAATCCCCATGCAGAAACCTAATAACACTGATATCTAGCAGCGGCAAAGACCTATGTATGAGTGACTGGCTGGACCCCCAGCCTGTGCTGTCATTCATTTCAAAGCATTTAATTGATTCACAGACGACATCAAAGAATCAAAAAGATCCTGCAGATACAAAGATAGCCATTGTCCCTGGCTTACATCCTACTCAATTCAGCTTCTTTTTGGGCCTCACAAGCTTCAAAATGCCAAAACAGTGCTCCTGACACATCACACCTGCCTCCAGAGAAAAGTCTCACCCCACCAGGCAGGCTGTAGTGGGGGGCCATGTTTCTTGAGTCTGTGGTGCCCAGATGAACTCTTGTTGCTTGGCTGGCTTTTATGGATGTAGCAAAGTCCATTTGGTCTTGTTTTAATAACATCCCAATAAAAGAGCTGGGAAATTAGATGCTAGGAATGACATTTAAATCCTCCATTTCCCTTTGCTGCAATAATGGCTTTCTTGATAATAAAGGAGATAAATTTTATTAAATTATATGAAGTTTTTTCCATTTGAAAGCAATTAAAAAATGCTTTCAGTTCAGAATTACAAAACTATTCCTTCGGATCTGAAGTTGACATTTTTATTGGTAACCTGAGTTATAACATGCTCAGCTCTATGCCCATTCATTGGTCCCTGATACTTCTGCCAACTTTTTATAGTTTTATGTGAAAGTACAGTGTTTAAGCCTCCTTTAAATTCATGAGCCGCCCCTGCTTCTGTAAAAGACTTCTTTCAGTGTCTCAACAATGCACACCAGGGCTGATGTTTATTTAAAAACATCTGCTCCATCCTTTGTGGTATAACATACCAAAGTAGCCTGACATTTTAAAGACTTTTTCTTTACACTTTGTGTCAAACAATGAGAGAATGTAACTACTTCTGTGATGAAAAACTGTTCAGGGCAATTACAAGATGATACAGTAAGTGGACTAAATGGTACCAAAAGTAATCAAAGGGAAATAGTGGGATTAAGGTATGCCAAAAAAAAAAAAAAAAAAAAAAAAAAAAAAAACACTTCCATGGACATTTCCAGCCCCCTAAATACTGGCAGGATTGTGTTCCCTATCCTAGCACTTCCTAGCTGATAAAGAAAATAGACCAATATACCTTTGTTGTTTAATGTTCCAGATAAGGAATTGAATTATTGTATTTTTAAGTTTTTGACAAACCAGAACTAGCAGAAAGGCCACCATCTCCATGTCCCTGGTTTCTATTTTCACCTGGCAGCCAAGGGTAGGCAGGTATGCCTTTAGTGCCACTGGTTCTCTAGAAACCATTTTTTCATAACTCTCTTTCCTTACCAGTGATTTGTTCAATGCAGAAGTCTGTGAGAGATAGAAAAACATGTAAATTTCTATGAAAAAAGTACATATGAATCTGTTAACTATCAGGATTACTACTCAGAAAAGATCCCAATAAACGATAAACCAAACTTGATGATAAAATAGTTGTTTCTAGAAAAAAAAAAAAAACACCAAAAAAGGTACTTTTGATATTTAGAGATGATTCCCATCAGTTAATCAAACACACTATTAATGTACCCTACCCCCACACAGAGTTGATTGGGGTTATAGACTATATAGAAATAACTTTCAGTAAAGCCTTTGTTGATAACAGAGCCCAAATCCCAAATAACTCCAGAAAGCATTACTGTACAGTTTGAGGCAAAGAAGATACTTCAAGGACAGGAAGTTAAAGATGGTGGCTTCAAGGAAGGCTATGTGACAGCCACAGTGTGCTCACTGTAGAAGAAAGCATGGCCAGAGTACTTCCCTACTGCTGAAAATTTACTGGGGTCACTAAAGCACAAAGCTCTGGTACTCAAAGAAAACCTTAAAACACCCTTTTCTGCCCTGATCATGAGGGCTTCATGTTAGTTCTCTGTACAAATTTACCAAAGCCCCCTTCAAATGACACATGAGGAATGCTTTTAAGCCACATGGTTAGCCATCATGAATTAAAACAACTGCTCACACCATGTATGACAACCCACAACTATACTCAGATGAATTTTCAACAAGCAGCTAAACATAGACGGTCTTAGAAATGTAAAGTAGACGTGACGGGGAAATGTTATTTGTGACCTTTGATTATTGCAACTCACTTTCAACAATAAATCTCCCTTTTGACCACTGCAGTCTACCTTGTGAGTGAGCAGGATGCCTTTGACTGCAGTCTTTATTAGCTTAGCAAATGGAGTGACTTGTGAGCCCCTGTCACGAGGCTGACTCTGTTACAAAGTGTGAAGGGAATTTCCACCCAGCCATGGACAAGAAGGTACCACAATGCCGAAATACATCTGTTTTATGAGTATCCAATGACCATGTTTTATCAAAAATCAGAATTATATGGCTTTATATGATGCCAGCCTGTTCCAGACCCCTCAAGTCACCACACATGACAAACTTTCTTTCACTCTAAAATCAAAGGAAACAAAGAACTGAAATACCACCTTTGAGCCATGAAACCGTCATAACCACCTATATTTCTTTGCTTGTCTTCAAGGTAACTCTTACCTTTTCTTATTTTCTCCTTGATCTACTTCCAGAGAAGAAGAGTTGAGGGTTCTTGTTCCCACATCAACCAAACCAAATGTTTCCATGGCTGCCAATAGATACATGCTCTTTGTGTAATATTTTTCCTGACCTATTTATCTGTTTGCATACATCACAATTTCTAAGTGTACACGCGCGCGCACACACACACACACACACACACACACATACACACACACACACAATTCCTTTTGCTGTCTAAATCATCCCTAGGATGTAGAGCTACATTCTTCAGGCCTTGATTTGATCACACTAAGATAAGAAGCCCATCTTTTATTAATTTTGATCCCATTTCCACTTTTGATCAATTTTTCTTTTATTGAAAATAGATTATTCCATGCAAAAAATCCTGATTATGGTTTCTCCTCCCTCTACTCCACCCAGTTTCTCTCCATATCCTCTCCCATCCCGATCCACCCCCTTTCTATAGCTCATTAGAAAACAGACATCTAAGGGATAATATAGAATATAATATTTATTACAATATAATGATAGAATAAAAACAAATAATTGGAATAGAGCAAAACAAACTCATGAAAGAAAAGAGCACAAGAAAAGGCAAAAGAACAGATATAGACTCATGTGCACACCCAGGAATACCAGAAAAACACAAACTCAGAAGATATAATATATACTTTAAAAACTAACAACATATTTTTTCAAAGAGAGAGAAATTAAAATTAAAAAGTAAAAGAAGACAAAACTTTTCAAGAAAGAAGCCCCAACATGATATGAGAGAAGGGACTTCCAAAGATACTGTTGAGTTCATTTTCTTTTGGCCATCACTGCTGCACCCACAGACTACCCTTAAGAGTAGTTTCTTTCTCTAGTGAGATTCCCTTAGAGTAAACTCAATTTTCATTTTCAAGTTGATATTTACTAGCGATAGCTTCAGGATTAGAGATGGAAGCATGTGTCTACTTTACTATACTTTATACTTTAGCTATTTGGTCCCATCTGCTGTAGACACAAGACTGCTGACTCAGTCTCTGTGTTGTTCATATGTGTGTCTGTCCTTTGTATTTAGAAGGCCTTGTTTCTTTCATGTCCTTCATGCCCTCTGGCTCTTATATTCTTTCCAACCCCTCTTCTGAAGGCTTCCTTGACTCCTGAGTGGAGGGATTTGATGGCAACATCTCATTTAGAGCTGAGTGTTCCAAGGACACACACTCTGCATATTATCTGCCCATGGGTCTCTCTATTTATTCTTATGTGCTGTAGGAGGAAACTTTTCTGATGATGGCACTGATATAGGAGTATAGTAGACTGTCATAAGAAGTCATTTAATTGCTAGGACAGTAGTATTTGATTTTATCCTAGATCCATGCGCTGTCTAGTCTCAAATTCTTGGTCAGCCATGCAAAATTGCATATATTTCCATGGCATGAAGTGAGCTTAAATAAAATCAGATATTGCTTGGTTACTCCCATCAGCTTTATGTCTCCATTGCCCCAACACATTTTGCTTGAAAGACACCATTGTACACCAAAGGGTTTGGGGCTCATTTGGTGTTTATGTTTCTCCTTTTGTAGCATTCAGAGTACCTTCCTGTACCAAAGATGCTAGCATATGGGGATGACAATTACATGTAAGCACCAGACCAACTTTTCCATGTTTAGTAAGTTGTGTAGTTGTTGTCTTCAGCAATGAAGCTTCTTGCCACCAGTTTGTGGAAATTTAGTCTTGGCAAAAGCCTGGGTTATTTGGGGATTCCGATGGGAACTTTTGGGCCAACAACTCCATTAGATGTAATCCAATTTTGGTACTGGAAGCTTCATTTGGTGACAAGAGATGCCCAGTTAGGGCTCCATGTCCTCCATGATATGTCTGTTTATTTAGATCACCTTTATATATGAATATATTTTAGGAAGCCTCTACTAAATAGCACATATTTATATTTAGATATGTATTTTTATAATAAACACAATAACACTTAACAATTTAGAGTCATGAAGTGTCATAATCCTAAATTCTCATGATCAAAATCCTCTGGGGGCTTCCTGAAATCCCCTCACATGATACTGAATGGCCTTTGCCACCAGTATTTTCTTTGTATTCTTTAGCTTCCTCTTCCATCTCCTTTCCCTGTTGTGGCATGGTGTGACTTTCCATTCCTTAAGGCCACTAATCACTTTGTCCTTGTTGCTTCTGTTATGTCTGCAATGATCATCTTCTAAGTATATGCCCAGCTAACACATGACACTAACCAGGTCATCTGCTTGTATGACATCTTATATGGAGAGTTTTTCTCTTGTTATCTTACTGAAGGAGAAAACCTCAACTCTCTATGGTTCTGTGTGTCTAGTATACTCTTCACAGTCCCTACTATAGCATCTGACCTGCTATCTCTACTATTCATTCATATGTTTATTATCCTTCTATCTTAGAAGTATCAAGTCTTAATGGGGAGGATTATGTGTTATACACTGCCTAAGAGTATGACTTGCATAATTATCCTATATTAATAATGGACTCAACAAATAAAAGAATGTTAAAACTAAATGTCATAAATACTACCAAATTAAGTTGAATTAAACACTAGCACATCAATATTTCAGGCATTCTATTAAAGTTTGGATTCATTTAGAGATTTAGATATTTACAAACTATCACTCAGCCCCCAAGATGTACCTATGGTTGATGACACAAAATTTCTGCATATTAAAGTAAACCTTAACTAGCTACCATCTTCGTCTTCATGCATGTGTGATTTTTACAGGGGAAAATAAAACAGAAAAGACATGTTAACCATCACACGTAATAACAAAAAAGAAATATGTGGTAGAGAGTTTAGGGAATAGTAATCTGCTTATATGTGATTGGTGAGTTAAAAAACAGGCAAGAAGGCAGGTGTGGAGCCAACTAAACAAAACTAAGGCAGGAAGATGGAGTGTTCCAGACCAGCTTGGTCTGCCTAAATAAAATCAAAAGCCAAGAAAAATAAAACAAAGTCCTTGAAATGTCTTAGGGGAAATATGACAGGTGAAAACATGTAAGTAGAGTAAACCATTTGCTTCTTATAACAGACATGTCTGAGAGTGATAAGAAAGTCAAGACAAGGAACACCAAACCACTGATCCAGTACAAAAGGAACATACACTGCATTTTAAAAGTGTGTTACTTATGTTTTCCCCAAGTTTAACTCAGTGGGCATATTTGCTTCCTGGCCTCCTAAGTACATTGAGAAAGAAACTTGAGTGGCTGAAGAGAAGGTACAGTACTTAACATTTGTTGCTCTTGAAAAGGACCAGAGTTTGTTTCTCAGAATCCAAGTCAAAAGACTCACAACTCTAAATAACTCCAGATACAAAGTATCCAATGTCCTCTTCTTGTCTCCTTGTTCACTCACTTTCATCTGTATATACCCATACACATATAACATAATCAAAATTAAATAAAATATTAGAAAGAAGCTTAGCTCAAAAGGATACCATGCTTGGTTTCTGCCCTCAAACATTCTGTGAGAATCATGGAGAGGAAGGGTATATGAGTAGAAAAAGAAATGATCTGGTGTGGTTAGAGGACATTTATGAAATCAAGTGACTATTTCCTCTAATGTTTTCTGTCTATTCACAACTATAGATAGCTAGCAAAACCTTCATTTCCCCCTTTAATATTTTACTGAATGGACACAAATCATGTAGGAAGATCTTCTATGGTCTAATTATTTTTGGTTGTTTTGTTTTGGTTTTGGTTTGGGGTTTTGTTTGTTTAGCAAGTTAGTTCAATCATCAGCAAATATTTTAAAAGTAAGCAATAAGTAACATGGGTATTGATTATTTACAAAATATAATCCTTTTGACTATCACTTTATTTTTTCACTTAAACTTTGGCTGTTAACTAGATAATCAAGAGATTTATTTGCATTGGTCACCAGCCAGCCAGAAATATTTAAATACCACGCTTGGAAGTAAGGATTATCTAACCATTCTCAAGCTCTTATAATAAAACATTTATCATAACCCATTAATCCATTAGGACTTAGTTTCCATCCCATCCTTTCACTAACACCTTGCTTTGAACATAGTCAAGTTTGGCTGAAATTTTCCTTTTTATCATATATCATAATTACAAAATGGGATACACTAAAGTTGAATTCCAAAATCCCTGCACTCTGCTTGAACTTGGCACTCAGAAACTCAGCTAGTCATTCCAGGGCTGGGATGTATCCAGGCTCAAGTCCTGAGATTGCACTTGGATCATGGGGTAAAAGTCAACAGGAAAAGTGTCTGGGTATGTTATTACCTCATAGAGATATTAAATTGGGCTTTAAATGCATCTGGCACTATTCTGGTGCCTAAAGTGCAGGACTAAGAGAGCCACTCCCCCTTTCCCCATAACTCCTACACTAACCATTCTGCCTTGTGAACACCTGTCACTGCAAACAAGACACCCTGCATGTGAGCTATGTTTTATTATATCAACACATATCTTCAGGTTCTAGTTCTAGAGCAAATGATATTCACTCATATATTAAATATATTTAAAGGAAACAATGTAATTGGACAAATGCATCAAATCAGGATTTTGGTGATGCTCAAAGTATTTAGTTTTGCATAAAGAGAAGCAAGGAGGAAACACAGGATCATTAGTCTAAAAATAAAGGTATTTGTTTTATTAATGGATATGTCATAATTCAATAAAATTGTTACTGTAGTTTGTCTAATTCAGGCTATAAAGCTCAAGTTAGCATTTATGAATCCATTTTGTAAATTATAAGGCAGCAGGTATAGAGGCCATTGTTTTAATAATTGGGGGAGTAGGCATGATGTTATAATATATTAAGAGCTGTGCCTATATTTGTGCTGCCTCTTGGGGAAAATCTAAGGATGTAGTATATGGATCCAATGTAAACTAAACAGGTGCATGACAGCAGTTCTAGAGACAAAGAAATGGAGGTCTTTGAGATCTGGTAATTTATCCCAGGTAACATTAGTACCCTGTGGCAAGAGCTGATACTTAGTCTGGAATTTACTTGCAAAAGAGTCACCAGTAAAAGCTTGCTTATCCTGATAATATTTACAACAGCTGATCTATAGAATAAGCCTTGGTAATCGTTGCTGATGAATGGATACAGAAAATGTGTTGTATATACATAGAAGAATATTATTCAGACATAAAAGAGAAAAGTCATGCCATTTGCAAGAACATGGATAAACTGTGAGACCACATGTGGACAAAACCAGAACTAGAAATGCAGCTATCATGTATCTTCTCTCACCTAAGGATTCTGGAAAATAAATATCATGAAAGCTAAGCTGAAATCTGTAGAGAAAAGAATTGGAGCAGAGTGAAGGACAATGAGGGAGAATGATAAAAGGAAATTGAACATATTCAAGGCATGTTAAACACACATAAGAAATGTCATGATAAAACCCAGTATTATGTATGTTAGTATATGATTTATTTGAAGTAACAAATTGTTCTTCAATTGGATACACTGTTTCTAAGCCCCAAATTCTTTAAGAGGTTAATGTACCTGCCCCTATGGTAATGGCCATGAAGAATACTAAAAAAGAAAAACCAGGTACAGGAAACAATTTCCCCACAGAGGAAAATCATAATCAACTTTATGGAGGATGAACATTAGAGGAAATGCCCTGTGGACATCATAGAGAACTTCAGATTTCCTTGACCCATATTAATTTCTCAGATATACTTAGTACTTTTGGGTATTTTAATTATTTATTTTTAATTATTGTGGATGTGTATGTACTTTTTGGTGTGGCTTTGTGCGTGTCTGCATGCAGGTTCCCATGCATGTGTATGCAACAGATGTCTTACCTCCATTCTCCATTGTTCTCTACCTTTCTTCTTTAAAACAGAAGGTCTCTCTATAATCGTTCTTTCTTTCTTTCTTTCTTTCTTTCTTTTTTTTTTTCGAGGTTGATAATAGTGCTGCATAGCACAATTTATAGGAAAAATATTATACATTTATAGGGTATAATAGGATGCTGATACACACACACACACACACGAATTGCACATTGCAAAATGGTATGTCATTTTCAAAACCAAGCATGCCTAATAATAAAAATGGCAAAATCACCTTGTCAGTGGAGATAGAGTGGCCACTGGGGGACAGTTTTATGCTTTTCTTTGCTTTCTCATCTGTGAAGACAGGTTATCCACAAGACGTCAATCCCTTCAGCACTCACCGAATCAGTTCCATTTGGAAATATCATACAGGAGCAAATTTAAGTTTAGATCCATCAGAACATAAGTTACTCAAAATGTATGAGGATTATATATAATGAGTAGCAACTCTTTCAAAAAATGTTTCTCATCACACCCTTCCTCTCATGGCCCTGAAATCAATGGGAAGAAGGAATGTAGAAAGACTGTCACAACCAGAGGTCCAGAATGACGACCAATAAAGTCTTTCTCATGAATATAAACTCAAATAATTATGACAGTATGCACAAGGCCTGCTCATGCTCAAGCCAGCCAAAATCCCAACACGGGTGCATGGCATGGAGTCCAGTTCCAGGCTGAAGAGCTACTACAACGTATATGTCTTAGAGAGAAAGTCATGTTTCTTTTTCTTCCCTGGTAGCTCCAATGGAAGGCCACAGACCTGAGGGTATATAGGCAGCAAAACTTGGATTGGATGGTATTTTTTTTTAATGAGGATATAAAGTTGGTGTATAGAACAGAGAAATGGGTCGGGGATGGATTGGTGGAGGAGGTGAATATGTTCAAGATAAATTGTATGAAATTACCAAAGAATTAATTTAATACAAAGAAAAAATGTTCCTTATCAATAATGCAAAGTGCTTATCATGTGTCACTTGGTTCATGTGAGCAAAAATTCACATGCTTCAAATTAACATATATTTCTGCTATAATGACAGCAATAATCCCACATGGATAGTAATTACCTATGATATATTAGGCCAATAAAGAAATGACCACCAGGTTCACCCAGACAGGACCTAGCCTCTCCAGTATGAGAAATTAATAAGACAATTCTTGGTTCTCTAAAAAGAACTTATTGGGTTGCCTGTGAGAGATGATTCAATTCAAAGCAACTTTTTGACAGTCCCAAAATTATACTGTCATCTCTAAATGCACATGTCAAGATAATGAGTACTTAGAAGATGTGTGAGTGGGGTGTTGTCTGTCATTTCTAACAGGCAAACCCAATGCAGAAAAACCTGCAAACTCTCCTCATAGGATCATACTCTATCACTAATGTTGCACCTCAAGAGGAAAGCTCTGTGCATATTGACAATTATATGTTAATGGTTCTTTGTGAAAAACAATTAAAATATATTAAGCCATGACTTGTGCTGATATATTGTTTATGATCTAATAAAGCTTGCCTGGACATCAGAATACAAAGCTAACCATAGCCATAGAGGCCAGGCAGTAGTGGCACATACTTTTAATCCCAAGACTCAGGAAACAGTGGCAGATGGATCTCTATGAGTTCAAGGACACCCAGAGCTACATGAGAGTGAATCAGTCTAAAAGAGAAACAGAGCTCACATTTTTAATCCCAGAACTAGAGATGTATATAAGACAGGAGCAGGGTCTCAGAGCTAGCCGTCAGTCTTGGGAAATTCGTTTCCAGCCATGGTGACAACAGGATTTCTCCAGCCTTGGCAGAGACAGACTACAGCCAGAATTTCTGCATCTTCTTAGAATCCCCCATGACAGCGCCCCTTACCAGCAGGAAGTAGTTTGGATAGAACGATGCCCAAATTCCCAAATATTGTCTGTAAATGTTTGTTTTCATTTAAATGGACTCGGTTATATAAAATAAATAAATAAATAAAAAGAATTCTCTGGGGGCTTGGCTGCTTTGCTTTTCTGATCTTCAGCTTGGACCCTAATATCTGTCTCAGGGTTTGTATTATACATATCACAATTCCTTCCATAAATAGGTTATCAGTTAATCTAATGAGATGGCTATCATGGTTTCTATGTTAGAATCAATGGTGTATGACTAAGATCATGTAATTTAAGAACTTCCAAGCACAGGTTACCAGTCCCAAAAAGCTGATCAGGAGGCTTGAAAGTCCGAGGCCAGGAGAAGCTCTATAGTGAGACCCCATCCGATAGAAAACAAAACAATGAAGTACTTAAAAGGGAGTATATTAAGTTTCTTTTAATTTTGTTAACTATTTTAAACCTTATATCTATCTCTATTTAATAGGCACACTATTGAGTTTCAGATAAAGGTGTGGCCCCATTATCACTACTCAACAGTTAAATGATTCTTCCAAAGTGTTAGTACCAGCATCTCCATCAACAGATCTGCTCTATGCTTGTCCTGTGTGACTGACCATGTTATAGAAAAGAACATTTACCATCCATCTAACAAAAAACCCCAATCACTGAAGCCACTCCTCCTGGCCATGAATTATGCTTAAGACACTGCACCTGGCCTTGAGGAAGCCACTTCATCTCTAAGCACTGCTTCTTGTGTGAGGAAACTCTCCTTACAGACCTTGTGCTGAATATGCACAGGCTCTCTGTCCATTTTCCCATACACTTGCAGGATTCTTGCCAAATAAAATGTGACTTACCTAAAGATCATCTCATGCCTTTTGACAGGGGTTTTGTAGCCACATGGCTTATGTCACTTTTGTTATCTCTAAACCTCCCTCCTACAAGTCCTGATAATTTAGACAATAAAGCAATTAGAGTGGAACTATTTTTCATCTACTTCCAATCAGCAGCAGGTCATCCACGCCTAGCCTGGCTAGACTGCACGATCTCACACTCCAATCTCAGCTTATCTAAAAGTAGAGAGAGCGCCACACTCGGATCCCTTCACTTACTTTAATTCATTGTTCATTTAATGACGTCAAAACCAGACATGTTCAAATGTCTCCATCCACTGACACGTTGCAGATGTTCATGCTTCTGTTTTCTGAGGGAAAGCAGTAACACTGAAGTGTTGGCTCTCTGATTGCTTCCTGAACATAGTAAACTCTCCAAGCTGTCTCTGCAAGTTATGTGTGAATCACTGCAAGTTATGTGTGAAGCCTGTACTTCTCCTCCCTATTGTCCATGAGCATACACAGACTCACATGTATGCATGCACTATCCCCTCCACAAGTGTTCCATTTCTTCCTTTACTAATGAAAACATAATGTCAATTATAGTTATAGATGTGTGTGTGTGTGTATGTTATGTGTGTTACTGTGTATATATGCTGTGTTTATATGTGTTTTGTGTGTGAGTGTGTTGTGTGTGTTGTGTACATGCATGTTCATGTGTATGTATGTGGGTGGGTGTGCATGCACATGTGAGCATACATATGGAGATCATGGGATAACCTTGTGTAGCATTTATCCTCTGCTTCAGCACACCTTGTTTTTTGAAACAGAGTCCCTTATTGGTCCATGCTTCACCAAGCAGGCTGGCCCAGTTTTGATCAAGAAGCACCAAGGATCCATCTGCCCCCAATTCCTCAGGACCAGGCTTCATCAACAGTTTTCTGGGAATCAAAGCTACAGTCTTACACTTGTGTGGAAAGCAGCTTACTGATAAACCTTTCCTCAATGTCAGCTCCTGTCTGTCTTAGGGTCCTTTGCTTGACTTCACCAAAGAGTAGACTTTCTAAATAATGCATTGTGAAAACTAATGCCACTCTGTTTAATCTCCATGTTATGTAGATCCCATATGCCATCAGCACATTCTATAGACTTTCCATGCATTCCTCAAATACTTTCTTTGAAAGAGTCTGGGTTCCAAACCAAGTGTAGCCATCAACAACAAAGAGAAGATGGAAAACCTTGCTGTATCATAACTGAGCCCAACAGGAAACCTCCTCCTCCTGGCAGCTTGTTTTCTGCATACAGAGAGAGGTCTGGGGGGGGGGGCAGCAATTTTGTTCTCTTTATAAATCTATTATTTCCCCAACATATACTTACTTTTACAAGCATCTCTCTTTTCTATAAACATGAATGACATAGCTGTTAAGTTGAAAATCATTGTCAACACTGTAAATGTCAGTACAGGCAACTGGCTATGTGCATTGCTCATCTTCCAGACACTGGAAATAATTTGCGATGAGGCAATGTACATCCTAAGGTTCTAAACATCTTGAGACTAGTGTTTGTGCTATGTTTATCAATTATTAATATATAGAAATGCAAATAGCTTTTCATGTGTTTGCTCTACTCTCATAAAAATTAACTAAAATAGGTGTGTGTGTTGACATAATCTGTTCTCTTTGTACATTGAAATATCATGACCTTTAAATGGTTGCAAGCAACAGTTAAGGAGGAAATATTGCTTATATTTTTGCATGCTAAATTATTTAAATTCTATGTATAAGCAAACTGAGTTTCATTGTTCCATTGCTTGGGTGAGTACAGGCTAAAGACAAGGTATTGACCACATGTGAAGGACAGAAGTAGGTCCTGCCTTCTGGCATTCCAGAATGAGGTCTAATAACTGACAGCTTTGTCTGATTGCTATCTTTTGTAAGACAGCATTTAAATCCCTGCAGAATCAGTCCCAGAAACCTCAGAAATGGCCTCTCTGAGTCTACTAGAGGCCAGACTCCTAGAGGCCCTTGGAGAGAAAACATCTTTCTCCCATCCTCTCAGAATGTTTGGACAAAGGAAGAATGGCCAGGTTTCAGTCTATGCCCCATAAAGGATGGAGGATGCTCAAAGAAGAGACACTAGACAAGTAGGGAATATAATGGAGAGGGGAAGAAAAAAGAGGTGGTGGAAAGAAGTAGAAACAAATGGGTGGGAAGAGAAGGATGATGGGAAGAAGTGATATTATAAGGGAAAGGAGAAGGGTTCAGAGAAGAACAGAAGAGGAAGGGGGAGGAGGAAAGAAAGGCAGAGAAAGAAAATGAGTGGAGAAAGAAGATAAGAGGAGATAAAAAGGGAGAGTAAAAAGAAGGAGGAGAAATGGAGAAGGGACAGAAGGGGGAGAAGGATGAGGAAAGAAGAATGCAAAGGAAGGAAGAGAGAAGAAGGAAGCAGAGGAAGAGGCATGGGTAGAGGAGGAAAGCTCATTTTACATGTGGAGAAACTGAATCACATAACATGTTACCAGGTCAGGAATACCTAAGGAAAAATATTAGGACTTGTTTGCTTTACAGTTTCAGGGATACAGACCATCATGGCAAACGAGATAGGGTGGCAAAAACAGAAGGTGTATTGTCATGTTTCATCCACAGTCAAAGAAAAGAGAATGATAAATGTTTATGTTCATCCCATTTGCTCTTTTATATGCAATGGTGGAGTCATCTGTGGAATGTTCCCACCCACATTTAAAAGTGTTCTCACAGCTGTACCCAGAAACTTGCCTTCTAGGGGAGTCTTCATTGTTTCAAGTTAATCAATGCTATACATCACAGAGATGTTAGTTCATAGAGTTAGGATTTAGTCCCAGGCTGTGTAACACTGGAGACTTGTTTAACACATTTAGAAGAGTGACTGAAACATCTATTCATTCTCAAGGAGAAATTGAGTCACATTTCTGAGAAATGATTGATATCTACAACTGGATGGGTTGTTTTTATGTCACTCCTCCTTCAATATTTCACCAAACTGGTCTCTCTCTCTCTCTCTCTCTCTCTCTCTCTCTCTCTCTCTCTCTCTCTGTCTGTCTCTCTGTGTGTGTGTGTGTGTGACTGTGTTGGTCAGAGGTCAATTTGAGGTTTCTTCCTCAATTGCTGTCCACCTCACTTTTTTGAAGACAGTCTCTCATAGCCCCTAATGCTCACTGATTTGGCTAGAATGGCTGGACGCTTAAGACCCAGAGATTCTCCTATTTCTCCCTCCCCGGTGTGATTACAGGTACACAACTATGTGTGTCTAAACATATGTTTGGTTGGCAGAACTAGAGCTAGATCCTTGGTACTGGTCCTGCATCTAAGCTTCATATCACTTTGTACTGTGTTACATCATAGATGAAGTCCAAACTTGAGGATCTATGTCCACTGTTCAGTTCTTCACTTTAACCCAAAGCCTTGATTTCTTCCTAGAATTTCATCCTTGAAATTATATTCATAGTGATTTTATAAAAAACAAAACAAAACAATCCCCCCAAAAAACAGGATTGTATAATAGAGAATCTGCTGAGCACTATGAGGAGTTATTAAACCTTAGGACCCAGAGGCTTTGTCACATGTCAAGACCTGGGACTTTTTGCATTCTCCTTGACCCCTTGACAAAAGAAGAAGAAGAGGAAGAGAAGAATGAAGAAGAAGAAGAAGAAGAAGAAGAAGAAGAAGAAGAAGGACGAAGAAGGACAAAGAAGGACGAAGAAGGATGAAGAAGGACGAAGAAGGACGAAGAAGAAGTCCTATGTTTTTCTTTTCTTTTTCTGCATGCAGATTCTTACTGAAAATCCAAATTTTATAGATGATGAGGAATCTCTTCTCCCTTCTTTAACTGTTGTTTCTTCTCTGGACCACACCCAGGGATCCAGCTGTTCATCCTGCTTCCTGATCCCTCCACCTCCCATGCTATATTAGACTCCATGCTTTCCACATGTTCCTCTCTGTCTGGATTGTCTCCCTGGCACATTTATACTCAGCTTTAAAGACCTACATATGTCACATAAAAACTTCCCCTGGCTTTTTGGGAGCCCTAGTTATTACAGTACAATATCTAAGAAAGCAACAGTAGAAGATATTATATTTTGACTGTAAAGACTATGGTCTTTCACATGAGATTACAAGGTGCTCAAGGGGAAACGTGTGTGTGTGTGTGTGTTTTGTGTATATTCAGATATATACAATTTTCTCCTACACACTCTCTATATATGTGTATAATAAAATATGTCTACTCTACAAATAAATTTTTGATGATGGTGGTTAATGATGGGAGATGCCATTCTGTAAATGTTTCTCATACTGGTTAATAAATAAAGCACTGTTGGCCAATAGGAAAGCAAGATAGGCAGGAGAAGACCAGCGGTGGGAGGAAAAACCATATACCTTACAAATGGCGCCCACGTGGCTAATAAGAACTTCCACTTAAAATTTAACAAAAGCTTAAAAAAGGGTTTTAGAAACAAAAGAACAGAGATAAGCAAGGTTTCTTACTAATAGCACTTTTCTCGGTTGGACTCTGCTTTGCAAGAGACAAGCAGATATTCGAAAGGCTCCTTTAAGGGAGGATTCCTGACTCAGCATAAGCGGCAAAAAACCGCACGGCTTTTAAGAAACTCTGCTAACAATTTATTGGTGTGTATGAGAGATGGCAATGGCAGCGACCACATCTCCAAGCCGGCAGCATGCTTGGAGATGGCAGCACAGACCAAGGCTTTCAGTGCTGGCGGTAAAAGTACATGCTGCCATCTTTGGTAAACCACAGCAGGAACAACTATGAATTTCATTTTAGCAATGTTGTTGTTTACCAGATAAAAGACTCCTGGCCAGAAAAAGATAAAGATTTACAGTAAAGACAGATTCATATTAAGAAAAACCTCTAAAAGTTTACAGTGTGTTTTTAAAAATACGTAGGCTTGGGAGAGAATTAAAAAAATGGTTTTATAAAGAGAAAGAGGAGCTGGGTGTGGTGGCACACTCCTTTAATCCCAGCAATCTGGAGACAGAGGCAAGCAGATCTCTTGTGACTTCAAAGTAAACCTGGTATGCGGAGTAAATTCCAGGGCAGATAGAAGTTACACAGAGAAACCCTGTCTCAAAAAATAAAAAAATAAAAGTAAAATAAACAGTAATAATAAAGCCACGTAAAGATGAAAAGCTCAGAGAGAATCTGGTTACTGTATGCTATTGTGTTGTCTCTGCATTGTTTGACTGCTGAGAAAATAACAACAACTGATAAAGGAAATGCTGCTGCATTAATTCAATTTATATATTTTAAAAATGCTTTGACTCCAAAATTTAAATTCAAGGGCAAGTTACTGGGGAAAAGGATTTCTATTTTTGTTTTAACAGGAAATAAAAAGCTGTGGATTCCTTCCAGACTAATGTGGTTTGATCAAGCCAGACCCCCTGAAACAGAGTTGCTGGTGATACAACATTCAAAACGGCTTAAACAAGGCAGCCTTGCAGACTACAGCCGATTTCTGCATCTTCTTAGGATCCCCATGATAGCGCCCCCTATCAGCAGGAAGTAGTTTGGAAAAAACGATGCCCAAATTCCCAAATATTGTTTATAAATGTTTGTTTTCATTTAAATGGGGTTGGTTATAAGTGGTCAATGACCACAAGCAATCTCTTTTTAAAGGTAAAAAGGGGATTATGGTATAGATATGAATACTTTGTTTTGGAATAGATTTTCATTTATTGATACAATTTAAGGTCAATTTTGTGATGTATATATTTCTCCTTTTGTTTAGGTATTGTGTTTATATAGCTCATTTAGAAATGCAATGTATAATTAGTACAGATTATAGATAGTTACCTATGATAGTCAAAGCTTATAGTTAAGTTAGTTAGGTTTTCAAGATACACAGAGATGTATTTAAGATAGATAGAAATTCTTCAAACCTTTCAAAGACCTACACAATATGGCATTTAAAATGGTTTAGGGTTTTTCTTGACAGTGAGACATAAATGCTCCTGGCAACACCATCTGTGTCAGAAAGGAAGATGGACATTAAAGAAACACGTTATGGAGTTTGCCTCCAATATGGCAGGACTAGCCATTTGGACAGGATACTGCTCTTGTCTGGACTGTTTGACTTTATGCTGTATAAACTGGACATGCAGGACCCACAGGAAAATGACTGCTGATTAAAGATGGACATTGCTACAGAGTTCCTGCTTCATGGAAGAGTCTGCCAGACAGTCTGCAGGACACAGAGAAAAGTGACCGACAAACTGCCAATACAAGAAGACAGTTTAAAGTTTCCTGCTTTGCTGAAGAGTCTGCCAGACACACTATGGCCTATGGGCTGAAGATGGAAGATTACAAAAGAACTTCGGGTGACCAGGCAGTGAGTTGTCTCTGTCATTTCTAGAACTTATATATTATCCTTCTGTGGCCTTTGAAGGAGTTGAAGACAGTTATGGTTATAGTTTTCATTAGTTAGGATTAAAGATAAGTTACTTAGACTTTAGACACACAAAGAATAGATGATGGAATATTTTCTTAAATCTTACTAAATGTTAATGGACTAAATATTGTTAACTGTGATTCTTATTGGATAACTGTTGTGTTATATATTTTGCTATGTTAAGGTTAAAACCCTTCTTTTTATTTTAGACAGAAAAGAGGAGATGATGGGAGATGCCATTCTGTAAATGTTTCTCATACTGGTTAATAAATAAAGCACTATTGGCCAATAGGAAAGCAAGATAGGCGGGACAAGACCAGTGGCGGGCAGAAAAACCGTACTCCTTACAGGTTAAGTCAGTGCATAAGATAGACCACTGGTATTTGTGTAGCATTTATGTATTCAAAATGCTCTTACTTACTGCAAAAGAGATGAGAAGGGAAAAACCTGGAAAGAAAATAATGGAGAGAGAAGCGTGAATAGGACAGGAGAATGCAGAGAAGGAAATATTTAGTGATTCCAAACCCCTACAAATGGAGAAAACAGTATACAACTTTGTAAGATAATCTGGAATGTATATAAAGCTGCAATCCAGAGTAAAATTTAAAAAATTAACATTGATCTCCTAGCTTTGGAAAAGAGAGCAAATGTGAGCATGGGGTCTCCTCTGGGTTAGAGTCGTTTCTACATGGGCAGATGTAGAGGGTAAAAAAGGGTCAATGACTGACACATGGCAGTGCAAAGCATCCACAGACACCCTGAATTGTAGTGTTGTACCACCTCCACCCCCCCCCCCCCATGATGATGCTTGCAGGGGAAGATTACTTTGTGTCTTTGCTCACAGGAATTTCCCTTTCTTTTTAAGAGGCAACACAATGTGGAGACTGTTTGTATTACTCCCCTTTGCTTAGCCTGTTTGGGTATCTACAGGCTGGAATCCATATAAGCAGAGAAAACATAAATCTCTTTCTCAGAACTCAGTTGAGTTAATCTTCCCCATGGATGAGATGTAAGAGGAAGGTGATAATTGTCTCAGCTGATGGCTGTGTTTACAACCCTTCTGTCCCCGGAGAAAGGCCACCTGCACTTCTCTCATATCAACACAGACTGAGCCAGCTTGGAGAAGCTCCTAAGCAGGGCTTGCAAACCTTTATCCTGTGTCAGACATGGAGTGCTGAAGCCTTTATTTGACTTGTTCAAGAAGCCCAGAATGAGAACTATGGTGAAATCCTTCAAAAAACACATTTTTGCATAGCATGCAAAGCCTACCATAATCCTTCCTTCTCTCTGAAATTAAAAGTATTTTAGTCCCCGAGTGTGGTGGCAGACATGTCCAGGAAGCAAAAGCACCCTCCAACCAGCTCTTTGGGTCCTCCTTGGAGGGGCTAAGCTGATCACATTGTTTGACATGAGGGTTAGTTTTCAGATAGTGAAATTTCAGTCACCAGGTGCCAGAGGCAATTTATCAGACACTCATAAAATAAAGATCAAAAGCCCATCCGTGGCCCAGTGCATCTGGGATCTAGGAAGGAGCACTCCAATCCCTCCATCCTTTAAACAGCTCTCACTTAAAGAGACTGATGTTTATAATAACAAGAAAAGGAGAAAGGGGTCAGGTCAGATTCTGCCAAATAGCAGGTGTTGTTTTAAGGTTTTCTTTCTTTTTCCTTTTTTTTTTCTTTTTTTCTTTTTTAAGTGTAATCTAAAAGGATATTGAATTGCTGTACTAAATGTAATCCACAGGCATTTTTAAAAAATGTATGTCAACAGAAAAAAAAAAAAAGATGTCACTTGAAAACCAGTGAACAGAAGCCTTTGACTATCAAGAGGTTTAGACTTTGCCATAATTTTCTCAAATATACTAAATGAACTAAACAGAATAAAAGCTTAACACTAAACAGACCAGGGAGAATATATTTATCTATTTATGTTTTGGGGTGGGGGAAAAGAGGAGTAGAGAAAGTGGTGTGATTTTATTCTGATATATAAAAAGCAAATTAAACAGATTTAAACATTGCTCCTGTTTGGATATGGGCCATGCTTTTTTTTTTTTCTGTGAATATTTAGTAACTAACATAAGTCAATTGTTCTTTATAATTTCTTTGAAGAGGTAAGATTTACCTGTGATCTGTGATGCACACACTGGCAGGGCACATGACACAGGGATTGGGCTTCAGAACCTGAGTACTCATCACTGTCGAGTCACCAATGCATAAGAGATTTAGGTTTCAGTTTGTCACTGAGTGGGCAGTGCCTCCATGTACTATCCCCTTTGCTTTTCCCATTAAATTGAAACCATGATACATAAAGGCTTGACTAATTAAAGGCCAACTTGGGGGCATTGATTTAATTAATAAATCCTTGCCTTGCCTTATGTAATGGAGTGGATGAACTTGCCACAAAATCTCACACACTAAATAGTCTCTAGAGTGACACTGCTGGGAAGTTGTAGGGCATTTGAGAAGTGAATCTTGTGGGGAGGAGTAGTCTTTATGTTTGGGGAACTATACCCTGTTCTGTCTTTTTGCTTTAAGATATAATTGGTTTACATCTACCACGTGCACTCCAGCCACCTCACCAGAGTCTTGAAGTAATATACCAGAACCTCCAAAAGCATGTATTAAAACAAATTCTTCTGTTTAGAAAACAATTATCTTGGCTGCTTTGTTACAGCAATTGAAACGTAATAAATACACCTCAGTTCCAAATGCTGATTTTCTTCCCATTGTCTTAAGCAACTTATGGATAGTGCATGCTATATAGTAGTCACGCCTTTTAGAGTTCATCCATGGAACATTTGAGGTTGAATCTGTGCCCCATAATAATAGGTGCTTCTAGTCTTAAGGTCTTAAGCTTTATCCTGTCTCCATTTGCCTATCTTATTACTTTAGGTTTACTTGTCCCTTCTTTGATCTCTCTCTCTCTTCCTCTCTCTCTTTCTTTCCTTCTCCTTTTTCTCCCTCCCCTCTCTCTTTCTCTTTCCCTCCCCCTCTCTCTTTCTTTTCCTCCCCCTCTCTCTTCATCTCCCTCTTTCTCTCTTCTCCTCTTCCTCCCATTTCTTCTTCTCCATACTCCATTTCTTGTGATGCATCTTAAATTCGTCTTGAATTGTAAAAGAGATGGAAAGAAAAGGAGAGAAGGAAGAACAGAAGGGGTGAAGGAGAGAGGTTACAAGAGAGAAAACACAGAGCAAAAATACAACAATGGGAAGATAAATTAAATATAAAAAAATATTAACATCTAGTAGGGTCTACAAGGGCTAACAAAAATGAGAATCCAAGACTAATGAAGACAAAGGTAAGATAAAAAGAAGCAAATGATAGCTTTTATTAATGGAAAAATTCCCCTGCTGTTTATATTTCTAGCCTTTCAAATCTGTTCATTGAATATTTTCATTCTTTAAAATATTTTAATATACTAAGAGAAACTGAATACAATTAAATAAGGATAAAATATAGAAGAGAGAGAGATACTGAGATACACAATCAACAGATGTATAGACAGATGAATGGAAGATAGACAGAGAAACAAGATTTGGAGCCTAGAAAGTGCATTGTGATCATCACAGTATTTTGTAAGAAATACATGACAATCATCACAAAAGAAATAATCAATTTCAATGCTAGACCCTGACCTATACTTCTGGTCCAAGAAAATATATTTATGATAATATTAAAAGTGTGAGTGAGAAGGGGAAAAGATGGTTACTCAGCAAACAGACAGTAAGAGTGAGGTTCTACTTAAGCCAACAAGAAAATATTCCTTTCCAAATGTGTTGGACACAGAGAAAATAAATTGAAGATAGCATGTGAGACATAGTCATGTGCTGGCCCTACAACTCACACATGGGAACACTAATTCATGTGTTTGGGGAACAGAGAAAAGTCAGCTCTTAGGAAATATATTTTTCTTAGCCCACAGCCATTCCCAAGTATCAGTTCTTTGGCATTCCTGTTAAATCTACATATCTTGAGGGTCTTAAAATTACTCCCCCAAAATTCACATTTTCTGGGCCAGTGGCAATTGAAGGCATAGGGTTAAAGGGCTTTCCATCAGGGGATCCCTGCTGAGGGACTAAGAAGGACTGATATGCTGACATAGGTCCCACAGCAGAGAACCAGGCCTCATACCCAAAATGCTGTAGGTAAAAGTATTCTCAAGCTGTTGGCAGGCAGGGTCCACACAATTCTCAGACCAGGGGACATGAGATAAATCACCATCTCTGGTTTCTTACTTCATGACCAATCAGGTACATAAGCAGCAGCCACCTAACAACATGGGTCTTTATTAAGTTTCCAGGAACATTAGGGTAATTAACTATCCTTTTCATTCATTACCCCTAGGGTCAGATAAGATCAAATTTTCAATGAAAACTCAGACTCACTGAGCAACACAGATTATTGTACCCCAAATTTGGAAAAGTCAAATGACTTTGTAAATCTATGATTTTTATGATACCCTAAAATCTTCTCTATTGGCTCCTAGGAGTAAAGGGCATGTAGAAACATCACAATGATCTGATGGTTTATTCATATTTTGACACTGCAGAAGCCATGAGCACTACTATCAGAAATGACAATTGTATCATTTTCTTTTTTATAGTTCACTGTAAGCTATTATGGTTAGAGTTTTGTTGACAAAAATATTTTCTGAACCTTTAGTGCCCATTTCACAAAGACGTAATCCTACTTGGAAATAAAGTTATCTTTGATGATTTGTTTAAAATGAGACAACACTAGACATGAGTGAACTCTAAATTTAATAGCTGGCATATTTACAGGGAGGACATGTAGAGTCCCAGAGACTTGATGCACTGTAGGAAGATAGCCACATAAAGACAGATTCAGAATTTGGGCAATGAAGCCTTGAGGCCAAATATTGCAAGGGTTTGTGCAAACACCAGAAGCTAAGAGAGACAGACAAAACAGAATCTACCTCAGAGTCTCTAGAAAGAACCTATGATGTCAAAATTTGGATGTGGGATACCTAACCTATAGAGCTGGAAAAAAAGGTATGTTTTCACTCATAAATTCATGTTAAATATATGATGGCAGCCTTGGAAGCTAATGTGTAGATTATGGAGCATAAATACATGGGGAATCCTACATAACTTTTTCAGGAAGTCCTAGGATAATTAAAGACATATGTAGCCTCCAGTTTATTACCTTTTCCCCATTTCCTATGGAGTGAACACATGCTAGGCACTAAGTGCTGCATATTTGAAATCATTGCTATAGAAAAATGAAAAAGGTATTGTTGATCATCATTCATAGAATTTCAAGTGGGTTTGCAAAAATTCAAGCCCATGACCAAAGTCATCCTTAACAAATTACATGGTCAGACTTTGAACATTTACTGTCTAAATCAAAACCACCCAAGTCTTAAAGAGTTTAGGAGGGAAGAAAAATTGAGCAAATTATTATATCTCAGTCTTTATATTTAATAAGTAAAGAAAGTATACTCTGGAGTCAGAAGATTACTTTCCCTCAGCCACATATAATTTATAACATTAACATAGGTCTTTGGTCACTAATTCCATTAGCACCATTAGTAAACATCTTTATACACTTTATGTTATATATAATATGCACCACCTTTTTGAGAAACTTAAGATAATATGAAGAAGCTCTGAGTACAGAAATGCTTGAATTCAACCTCCTCAAACAGAGTTAGATGTGGGTCACATAGTGATTCATTCATGAAAGACTATCCTGTCATAATGCCCTTTCAGACCAAATTTTCCCTTGCTTTATGACTTGAGATGCCTTGATACCATTGTATGTGAACACCTGTATCCCAACATTTCATCAACTGCTGTCCTAAAAACAGCAGCCTGGACAACCACTGGAAGAGTCAGAAATATGCTGGAGACCATCAGAACACAAATCATGCCTCATTACAAACTCAATTCCATAACAGAGTATTTTTTGATCACCAGGTACTCTTGGTGTTGTTCAGTGATTTCAAGATTTAACACTGACCTATTGCTGGTTAAAGAGACATAATAGCACAATTTAGGAGCCTGACCTACACATAAAATTAGAGGCTATGGTTTTTGTTCATACACGCACGCACACACACACATATGTATATGGGTCTCCTTATGACAGGAAGAAAGCACATAAGGTAAATACTATGGAAACAAATTACATGAATCTTTGACAACTATGACAAAACATGATCCTGAACTATCGGACTATCAGATTTTATATATATTCTTGTTTTTATGTATTAATTCCACTACCTGTAAGTAAGTAAAACTATAGAAAAATGTATAAGCATATAGACCTTTTTGTGTTTGTTCAGTGGCTTCTGTGGCCCTGGACAACTCACTGACTTTCTGAACATGCATTTTCTTACTTCTACAGTGGGTGCAATAATCAGTTCAGAGAAGATACTGCAACTATCATTCATGAAAACATGCAAACACAGCTAAAATGCAAAGCATCAATGTACTTATACAATATATGTTTCATAAAGGAAATAAGCTTTGGATTTAAGTTTGTTTATTGTTGTTTCTTGCATAGGTGCCATAATAAGTGTGGCAAGGTCAGAGAACAGCCTTTAGGAATCCTTCCTCTTCTTTCATGGGGTTCATGGCTAGAACTCAGTCTATCACATATGAGCAGTAAGTACTTTTACTCAAGCCACTGAGCCACCTCCCTGATATTAATAAATTGGTTTGTATTATAAAGATATATTGGTTCTGGTGGTATATGTGGCAAATGTGTGGGAAGGAGAAAGTGATGTTAACAACTGGAAGTGCTAGAGGCATTGAAAGCATTTTGCATGGAACCCCACTCTGAACAGCTTTTCTTCCCACCAGGAGAGCAATCTTGAGACAAAATGTTAAATAAAACCCTGCTTGTGGCCTTGGGGATCTCAGTGTCTTGCTAGGCACACGATTATCCAAAAAGGCAAGTTAATATATTAAAACAATCCAGGGAGAGGAAAATAAACAGGATGCAGTGGGACTTGGGGAAGTTAGCATAGAAAGGACAGATCCTGTAAATAGATGGATGGTTGGAAAAGGAATGGTTTGGCTCTGTGGAAATTAATAAGTGCCCTGGAGCCCATATCATTCTTCATATTGCTTGTTCTGAAAGGTGTTGGGTATAGTGTTCTCCACCTTTAATGCCAGCACTCAGAAGTCTGAGGCAAGAGGCTTATGAGCTAGAGGGCCATCCTGGTCTACAAACAGTTCCAGACTAGCCTGAGGTATACAGTGAGACTTGATCTCAAGCAAACAGACAAATTAAGAAGCTGTTATTTGTTAGAGAACTTTCCAGGTTTTAAATTTGCAGATCATCTTCCTTTTCTTTTAAGTAATTTTATACACTTCTGAGTTTCAAAAATCTTTATTTTTGAAAACAAATGTTTAATACAACACATTCCCACATAATCACCTTCAAAAGGGAACACATTTGGGTTGTAACTTCAGAATATTTCATCAAAGAATTCCCTTAGCTGTGATCTCCAATAAAATGAGAGTTCCATAGTCCTTCATTCTATGCCCATTGTTTCAAAATACAAAATGGTACAACATTAACAGCAATTACTCATATTGAGGGCATTTAAATAGTGCAATAATCAAGTAGATTGATTATAAATTTCACTATGACTGTTTGCTTTAAAATGTGGGAAGGCTCCACTCTCCTACCCCATGTGGCTAAACCTCAGAGAATGTCCTAAAACTGATAGTATCCATCCGCTGTTCACACATAAGCAAACACAGTGTCTGAAGCCATGATAAGGAAATTATTTTCCCTAAAACAAAGACAAACAGAAAAGATAAAAAGGAAACAGGACATTTTGCTCTTTATGTGTTCAGTTGAAAATTAAAGCACTTGGGATTGATTTGTGCCCCGTTGGAGTGACCTCAATTTTTACAAAGTTATCTTAGGAATTCTACACTCCAAAACCAAGATTAGAGCCTTAATTTAAAGTGTAAAATCTGTGTTTAAACCACACACCAATTTTCCTGGCAGCAATTGTAAACCAACAACACAAGTAAAAGCAGAGACAGGAAAGAAGGTAGTGGCTAAACATCTTAGCCATTCTGATGCCTTTGATTTTATGAACCAGTATCAGGCTGAAGATAACTTCTATTTCTTAAGTTGCCTTCATTTATTGTATTTATAATTTGGGTATAGTCTTAAATTAGTCAACTATGCAGGAGCCCCTACACACAAACACAATGCATACACATACACACACACATATACACACACACACACACACACACACACACACAAAATCTACCACAACTTTTGAGCCCCCCTCTACTGTACAACTCCAAATGTAACATTTACAGTGTTGCCATTATTTCCCTGTCTACATGAGACTGCTCCCTTTCAAGATGGATGAACAGAAAGCTAAAATGAAACTGTCAGCAATGAAACAGTTATAGAAACTGGCAATATAAAAAACAGCAGAGATGGCTGCTGAGAGGGCAGAGGCACCTGCCTGCCAGCCTGATGCCTGTGTTCCACACAGCAGAAGGAGATCATTAAGTCCAGCAAATACTACTTGCAAGTCTCATGTCTACATGTCTGTTACAGTGAATACCATGCCAGTATGCAGTACACATAACAGAAATAAAAGGTAGTAAGGTATATCATTTTTAAAAGTAATAAAATTTTATATGCATGAAATGGGTAAAAGTGAAGTCTCTGACTTTCTTGGGATATGATTTCATTCCATATGTGCTCCCCAAAGAACAAGCCTTTCAACAATTTATATTTACCTTCTAAAATCTATTTGTATCCTAATGCAAAGGTGACAGCTCTAGTTTCACAAAATTTTGTTTCATAATTAAAAGCAAAATATCAATTAATAGGAGTGTATTTTAAACATGACTTGCATAAAGGCTAATGGATAATGATGAATGTTTAATTCTACATAGAGAGAATGTCCCATTACTTAATTTGGGGAAATTATACTAATCTGTCTTCTGATTTATTGTTTATTCCAAAGAATACTTGTTTGTGGATCAATTCTGTAAAGAATTATCCCTTTATATAACCCATTATATTCAATGTGTATTTTAATATTCTGGTCACTGGACACCACAAACAGAAATTGGGTTTGTGTGTGTGTGTGTGTGTGTGTGTGTGTGTGTGTGTGTCTGTGTATGTGTATGTGTGTCTGTGTGTGTGTTAAAAACTATAGTCCATCCTTCCCTTAACTCCATTAAGCACAGGCAAGCAAACCACCCTTTTTCACCCCGTTACATATTAGCCTCTACCATTCTCAACCTAAGTAAAGGGCCAGGCTTAAAGCTCCTCCCTCTCTAAGCTCTCCCTTACTGATTCAATTAGCTTAAATTTTTGCTGAAACACTTAGCTTGGTCTCCATATTTCCCCAGGCATAATGGAACAATTTATGCCTCACTCTATAAAAGGTTTGTGCATGACTTGGTTTACTCCTGAGAAATGTAAGGCCTGAAAGGCAGGAAGATCTACCCACCCAGCAGGAGTGCTTTCAGGACAGGATCATGTTTTTATACTTGCAATCCACCATTTAAGAGCTACTGTGGTTTTCTGAAGTTCCATTTGTGGGGCATTAAACATGGGGCCATTCTTTTTTTTTTTTTTTTAAATGCTGCTTTATGCTATATTATACTACTATATTCCAAAGTTTTGGTCTTTTCTTTCTTTCTTTTTTCTTTAACCTTTTCTCCTTAAAATACAAGACATCTAAGTTCCTGGGGGGATAGGAATCTTGTACTCTCTCTGTTTTAATGCTCTGTTACTTTCAGGATGAAGCTAAATTACCTCACAACTGCACAGAAACCAGCCAACATTCCACAGTCAAACTCACTGCAAACTCCCAATTTAGGCAAGGATTTCTTAGTATAGGTATTTTGTGTAATAACTACAGGATGCTAACTGCTCTGCAAAAATTTCCAAAATGTAAACCTAGCATTCCTGTCGACTATTTAAAAATAATTTTTTTTTCTTTCTCTTTGGAAAGTTTAAAGGTTTACATTAAGAACTGGGGACATAACTTGGTGGTAGAGAGCTTCCTGGCATTCTGAAGATCCTGGGTTCAAACTCAAACAACATAAACACATACACACACACACACTGAGGGGAGGTTAGGGCAGAGAGAATCTTATATTAGAATTAAACACTTAAGGAAAAACTGGTTAAAAAATAGTTTGCCTTATCACATCTAAATAATAGCCACTAAAAGTATGTTTAATACAAAATTCAAAATGAAATGCAAAATCTTTGCCAGTCTTGACCCTGCCCATTGTGAACTCACCATGACACTGCCGGAGAGCTCATCCTGGCTGTGAAGATAGCAGAGAGCTGGTGGACTGACCAACCTTGCAACTACCCACACTCAGAACCAGGGTTATGACTTGGCTCACACCAACATCAATACAATCTATGATCTGCTGGAACATGTGGAGGGGCTGGTCCTGCAGATCCAAAACAAAAGGATCTCCACAACACAGGGCAACAACAAGATATCCAAGATGAGTCCCAGCATTGATGGTGTAGCAGAAGCCAGACCGACCAGTGACTCTTTGCAATGAACTCTTGCTAAAAGGTTTACTATGTGACTCACTCTGTCAACCTACAGCTTCCATGACAAGATTGATTTGTTTTTTTTTCTCTTAAATTTTATTTTATTTTATTTTGGGGGGGGGAGGTTGCAAGAGCAGATATTCAGGGGCAGGGAAATGAAAGGGACCGAGATACATGATGTGAAAGACAGAAAGAATAAATGAAAAGAAAACAAAGAAATCAAGACAAAAAAAAAAAAAAAAAAAGAAAAAGAAAAAGAAAAAGAAAAAGAAAAATATGCCAATCTCATATTCATCATGCTTGAGAAATGATAGTACCTGCATGGCTTTCTAAAATAATCACAAGGGAAAATAGAGTTGTAAGACCCCTTGATGATCAAATAGATGAGGTGAATAGAATGGGTGAAATACAAAGGTATGTGTTAGTCAAGCCAAGGCTAAAGCCCTAGCTAATGACTCGAAGCCCAATCATTTTAATTGCAACTAGAGCAGAAGGAGTGATTTATATAAATGGTACAGCTCTCTTCCAGTGTTCCTTTATAGCCATGAAATGTAAGACACTCAGGGACCCATGGTCTTCATCAACAAGTGTCAGCCACAATTTTTGAATACAGAGATTTAAGTCAAAAGTGAAAAGATTCTGGAATCTTGAAAATATTTCAAGAGGGGCCTCTCTCCAGCAAAACTAGGATGGGTGGAAGAAAAGGAGGGAGGAAGGGAGGGATGTGGGGGGGAGGGATGGAGAGAGGGAGGTAGGGAGGGAGATAGGAATAGGGATGAGAGAGGGATGTTATCCAGCAGGAACTTGTTCTACAGGTTTACCCTTATCCATAGATTTCACCTTCTGTGAAAAGAAGTCTCATATCACAGTGGACCATGGAATGGCACTTCAGAGAGAGGAAGAGCAGTGGGTGGGATACAAGCAATCACACATCAGGCTTTGTTGTATGTCATATTCCAACGTGGCACTGAGTACATATACTGATGAAATCCTAACACCAGTGCAGTCTGTCCTTCATATACTTTGCACAAATGAAATGAAAGACTCCATTCCATCTGCTCAGAGAAATTTCATTCTCTAGCAGAACAGTCACATACTATCTCCATACCTCTGTTCATGGCACATTTTGTTAGGATGTTTTATTTTTCTTTTTCCATATTCCCATTTCCAAATTCACACTGCCCAGGAAAAAAATTTCTTCCCCCATCTGGGTCTCCCAGTCTCTAAACTGCAGGTTTTGTTGCCATAATACTCTTTTTTTATGTTTCAGTCACATTGTTTTGCTTTATTTTGTCAGTAATGACTATCTTTGGAGTTCCTTAACCAGGCATACAGTACTCAATCAGATTCATCTTTCTAACCTTGTAGTATTCTAACCTTGTAGTATTGAAACCTTGTAGTATCTATCAGAGCATTTGGCACATAGTTTAATAGGCATTCCTGAGTTGGATCCTATTAACATACACACAGGAATTACAGGAGACCCTGTATTATTAATTGCTGATGTTAATATTAGCATTTGTGGGGCAGTAGCCATTCCATTTTAGTCTCCTGTTCTTGTCTTATCTGACTTTGTCTTGTTCTTCTAATCATTTGTACCCTTATTCTGATCCTAAGCAGGAGTTCTGAAAATTATTGCTTATAAAAGTTGACAAGATGTGGGTATGGGCCTTAAGGCTGTAAAAAGTCTACAGATCTTGGCTCCATTTGGTATAGCATGAGGTAGCATACCCTCTCTTAAATCAACCATGATTCTCTATGGCAGTGAAAATCTCTGACCATTTTTTTTCGTGCCTTGGTATATATAAATCATCACCGATCATAAAGACATAAAATGAAGCAACCTTAAAAAAGCAGGAAGCTATAAATTACCCTGGAAATGTTTTAATCTCTCACTATCAGTTCTTCCTTGGATCATAACCAAAGTATATCCTGTTTAAAGACTCCCTGATGAACTTCCTCAGTAGTACAATTCTTGTTTCAAATGCATGCCTAGAATGGAGCACATCTATATGCTTCTATAGCATCTCAGAAGGGTAGAATTTACTTAGACAATGCAATGGTGAGCCTCCACCAATTCAGGTTCTACTTAAAATATCTTCAAAAACCCAGTGACATTTCACATGCAGATATTTAACAGAAAATACTTCTTAAAAAAATGATCACATGCTCTGCTAAAGAAGCCTCAGCTGGAGAGTGTCAGGTCCCAGTTAGATCCACCTATCAGTGTAGAAACATCCTGAGTATCAGCCCAGCCTTTGACCCCCATCACCAGGCCTTGGCTAGAGGTGAGTCTGGAACAATTCGGGTAAATTCTCCCTTATACCCTTCCCCAGGAATTCCCTGGGTTGGTCCCAGACCCCCTGCCCCTGTGTCCTGTCCCCATCAAGAGTGCTCATGGAGCTCTGATACACCCCCACCCACTCCCACCGAGAGCCTGCTCTCCCCCTACCCTGTACCCTACCATGCCCACTGTCCCACTGCTCTGGTTGAGCACTGGGACAGAGGGTGGACTCAACAATCCAGACACCATCAGGGAAATTCCAGGAGTGGCTCTGAACATAGGAGACCTGCCTATCCACGAGGGACCACCTGTAATTTCCACCTGCCTGGTCTCTGAACTTCCAACACTGGTCCCCAGCTGGAGTTCTGGGTCCCTCTAGGAGATCAGCCTATCTCTGCAGGATCACTCAGAGTTCCTGCAGTTCCTGCCAGCAGGATCCTTGACCCCTATCACAGAGCCTCTGCTAAAAAGGCATTAGCTGGAGAGTGCCAGGCCCAGGCTAGATCTGCCCATAGGCACAAGGAACATTCTGAGTCCAAGCCTTCAGGGTTAGGGTAAAGGGTTGGAAAAGATCTTCCAATCAAATGGAACCAAGCAGCAAGCAGGTGTGGCTATCCTAATATCTAACAAGTTAGACTTCAAACCAAAATTAATCAAAAGAGATGAAGATGGTCATTTCGTATTCATTGCAGGAGAAATCCATCAAGACAAAGTCTCAGTTCTGAACATCTATGCTCCAAATACAAAGGCACCCACATTCATAAAAGAAACCCTACTAAAACTCAAACCTCACATAATACCTCACACACTTATAGTGGGAGATTTCAACACACCACTCTCACCACTAGACAGGACCACCAATCAGAAACTCAACAAAGAAAAGAACTAACAGAAGTTATATCTCAACTGGGTTTAACAGACATCTATAAAACATTCCATCCAAACACAAAAGAATATACCTTCTTCTCTGGTTCACATGGAACCTTCTCTAAAATCAACCACATACTAGGTGGCATAACAAACCTCAATAGATACAGGAGAATTGGAATAATCCCCTGTATCTTATTAGACTACCATGCCTAAAATTGGAATTCAACAACACAAATTGCAAAAAACCTACAAACTCATGGAAACTGAACAATGTGCAATTGCACCACACCTGAGTCAAAGAGTAAATAAAGAAAGAAATTAAGGACTTTCTAAAATTCAACAAGGATGAGGACATAATATACCCAAACTTATGGGACACCTTGAAAGCAGTGTTACAAGGGAAGTTCATTGTACTAAGTGCCCATATGAAGAAAACAGAGGATAGTCACAAATGAGAATTAACAACACAACTGAAAGTCTTAGAACAAAAGGAGCAAACTCACACCGTAGGAGTAGATGCCAGGAAGTAATCAAATTGAGGGCTGAAATCAACAAAATAGGAACCAGGAAAACAATACAAAAAATCAATGCAACAAAGAGTGTTTTTTTGAGAAAATCAACAAGATAGACAAACATTTATCCAAACAAACAAACAACAACAACAACAACAAAAACCAGAGAGAGAACATGCAAATTAACAAAATCAGAAACGAAAAGGGGAACATAACAACGGACACAGAGGAAATCCAGACAATTTTCAGGTCATGCTTTGAAAACCTGTATTCCACAAAAATTGAAAATTCAAAGGAAATGGACAAATTCCTGGATAACTATCACTTACCAAAATTAAATCAAGAACAGACAAACAACTTAAATAGACCTATAACCCACAATGAAATAGAAGCAGTCATTGAAAGCATTCCAACCAAAAAAAGCCCAGGGCCAGATGGCTTCAGTGCAGAATTCTACCAGAAATTCAAGGAAGAACTAATACCAATACTCCTCAAATTGTTCCATACAATGGAAACAGAAGGTTCATTACCAAACTCTTTTTACAAGGTCACAATAACCTTGGTACCCAAGCCTCACAAAGACACAACTAAGAAAGAAAACTACAGACCAATATTCCTGATGAACATCGATGCAAAAATACTCAATAAAATACTGGCAAACCAAATCCAAGAATACATCAGAGAAATCATCAACCATGACCAAATAGGCTTCATCCCTGGTTGCAGGGATGGCTTAACATATGAAAATCTATCAACGTGATCTACCATGAAAACCAGCTGAAAAAGAAAAACCATATGGTCATCTCCCTAGATGCTGAAAAAGCCTTTTACAAAATTCAACACCCTTTCATGATAAAGGTCTTGGAGAGATCAGGGATAACAGGAACATACCTAAGCATAATAAAAGCAATATACAGCAAACCAGCAGCCAACATCAAACGGAAAGGAGAGAAGCTTAAGGTGATTCCTCTAAAATCAAGAACAAGACATCCTCCCTCTCTTTCCATATCTCTTCAATATCATACTTGAAGTTCTAGCTAAAGCTATAAGAAAACAGAAGGAAATCAAGGGGATACAAATTGTAAAGGAAGAAGTCAAACTGTCTCTATTTGCAGATGATATGATAGTTTACATAAGCGACCCAATAAACTCTACCAGAGAACTCCTACAGCTGATAAACACCTTCAGTAAACTAGCAGGATACAAGATAAACTCAAAAAAAAAAAAAAAATCAGCAGCCCTACTTTATTCAGACGACAAAGAAATCAGAGGAACATCACCCTTTACAATAGCCACAAACAACATTAAGTATCTTGTGGTAATGCTTACCAAATGAGTGAAAGACCTATATAATAAGAACTTTGTGGCCCGAAAGAAAGAAATTAAAGAAGATACCAGAAAGTGGAAAGATCTCCCATACTCTTGGATAGGTAGGATAAATACAGTAAAAATGGCAATCTTGCCAAAAACAATCTACAGATTCAATGAAATCCCCATTAAAATCCAACCACAATTCTTCACTGACCTAGAAAGGTTAATAATCTATAAGGAAAAACAAAAGACACAGATGAGCCAAAACAACCCTGCACAATAAAGGATCTTCAGGAGGCATCACCATTCCTGACTTTAAGCTCTACTACAGAGCTATAGTACTGAAAACAGCCTGGTATTGGCACAAAAGTAGACAGGAAAACGAATGGGATAGAATAGAAAATCCTGATATTAACCCACACACCTATGAACACCTGATTTTTGACAAAACAGCTAAAATTATACAATGGGGCAAGGACAGCATTTTCAACAAAAGGTGCTGGCACAATTGGATGAGGGTGTATAGAACATTGCAGATAGACCCATGTCTATCGCCATGCACAAAACTCAAGTCCAAATGGATCACAGACCTCAACATGAATCCTGCCACACTGAACCTCTTAGAAGAAAAAGTAGGAGGTACCCTTGAACAAATTGGTATAGGAAACTGCTTCCTGAACATAACTCCAGCAGCAAATACACTGAAATCAACAATTAATAAATGGGACCTCCTCAAACTTAGAAGCTTCTGTAAAACAAAGGACGCAGTGGACAAGACCAAACAGCAGCCCTCAGACTGGGAAAAGATTTTCACCAATCCTATATCCGACAAAGGGCTGATCTCCAAAATATTCAAAGAACTCAAGAAACTAGTCAACGTAAAATACCAAATAACCCTATTAAAAATGGGTATAGAACTGAAGAAAGAATTCTCAATAGAGGAAATCAAATAGGCTGAAAGACACTTAAGAAAGTTCTCCACATCCTTAGCTATCAGGGATGCAAATCAAAACAACTTTGAGATACCATCTTACCCCTGCCAGAATGGCTAAAATTAGAAACACCAATGACAACTCATGCTAGAGAGGATGTGGAGAAAGGGGAACACTCCTCCATTGCTGGTGGGAGTGCAAACTCGTACAGCCATTGGAGATCAGTATGCCTGTTCCTCAGGAAAATGGGAATTCATTTATCACAGGACCCAGCAATCCTTTTAGGCATATACCCAAATGATCCATATCCATGCAACAAAGACATGTGCTCAACTATGTTCATAGCAGCATTATTTGTAAAAGCAAGAACCTGGAAACAACCTAGATGCCCCTCAACTGAAGAATGGATAAAGAAGATGTGGCACATCTACACAATGGAATACTACTCTGCAGAAAAAATAATGGTATCTTGAAATTCACAGGCAAGTGGATGGCACTTGAAGAAACCATCCTGAATTAGGTAACCCAGTCACAAAAGGAGGAACATGGTTTGTACTCGCTCATATATGGATTTTAGACCTAGAGCAAAGGATCACCAGCCTATAATTCACACCACCAGAGGAACTAGGATACAAGGTTTATTCTAAGAGATTCATATAAAGTCCCTCACAGAACCAGGAAGGGGCAAGTCCCCCCAGAAAACATGGGATGTGGGGGGCAGTGAATGCAAAGAGAAGTAGGAGAAAGAGAAGGGGAACAGAGGAAAGCACATGCACCTAGGAAAATTGAGCCAGGGTGGGAATAGAAGATAGGAGAGAGAGAGAGAGAGAGAGAGAGAGAGAGAGAGAGAGAGAGAGAGAGAGAAGAAACATAAAAGAGGGAGCCATTATTGGTTTAAAAGAAAACTGAACCTAAAGAAAGGGCTAGAGACCTACAAGACTGCAGCCAACTAACAATTTGAGCAACCGTGGAAAGGCTACCATAAATGCCCTTCCCAGATAGTGAGATCAACAACTAACTTATCCACCACCATCATGGAGCCCTCATCTAGTACCTGTTGGAAAGAGAAGCAAACACCCATACCTAAACACTGAGTCGAACTAGAATCCAGATGCAGATGGAGAGGACAAGACCAGGCTGCAGAAACACATACAGACAGCTGACTTGAACAAGGAGGAGCTAACGGGCCCCCAGACTGATATCTGGGAATCCAGCATGGGACTGACTCAGGCCCCCCTGAATATGGGTCTCAGCTAGAAGGACTGAGCAGTCTAAGGGACCTCAGACAGTGGAACCAGGATGTATTCCTGGTGCACAAAAGGACGTTGTGGACACATCCCCCATGGAGGGATACTGCCTTAACCTAGAGACAGGAGAGAAGTCCTCCTAGTCCCTACTTCAAATGACCTGGCAAATTTATATGACTCAACCTGGATGGCATTGCCCTACATGTGGAACTAGGGTGGGTGGATGGGAGGGGAGGGTGGTCAGGATGCATATGAGGGGGCAGAGAAGGTAAGAATGAGGGAGGGATGGAGGGAGGAAGAGTGAACTGGGATCAATATGTAAAATAAAAAATAAATAAATAAAAACAAAAAACAAATAGCACACACATGCACTAGATAGATAGAGGATAGATAGATAGATAGATAGATAGATAGAAAGATAGATAGATAGATAGATAGATCATAGCATCTGCTTTGTGTGGCCAGCTACAACTGGACATGGCACATGCCCTTCAACCTTGATAAATAAGAGACTATTACAGGTAGAAGTGAAAGAATAATATTTTAGCAAAGAAAAATAAGGAGCATGCACTTGTTGTCTCACTGTGGTGTGTACCTATGTATGCATGCACATGGCATGCCCAGATCCCGAGTGTCCCTTTGCACATACCTGTATGCACTCAACTCGGTTTCTGTGGTTTCAGTTCTGAGCCTGCTCACTACCCATTAAATAGCCAGTCACTCATCTCCAAATAGCAAATCAGGACACATAGCTCTTCACTCCAATTTATGCTATATGTTCTACTTTTTCAGCCTTGTTCACCCAAACTGCCTTTTACTTTTGTGTTGGATAAACAGAAGGCTTCAACTTTCTTCCTTTTCCCTTTTCACATATAAGCTATCTTTTCTAAAACAAGCATACCAAAACCACACTCTGACATGATCAAAAAATGGATGCATTTAAATTTGTATCCAATCTAAAAAGAGAGAGATTTCCAAGTTAATTTTATGGGTCTAGGTTTTTCTCTATTTTAAGACCCCCATAAAACTTAAGGTGAGGACTGAAGGTAGAGTTGAATTGGAAATGCTTGTCTAGCATGGGTGAACCCTCAGCCCTGCAGCACCACACAATAAAACACTTGACATGGATATATAACTTCTAATGTAATTCAGAACCCCAGTCCAAGGATCATTAAAGAAATCCCAACCCCCCCAAAAAATGATCACACACATGTCTCTGTTAGTACAATTTTTCAAATATCTGAATACACACACACACACACACACACACACACACACACACGCACACACACTCATCTATCTATGTATCTATCTATCTATGGAAGCTTGATATAGATAGATATACATATATATATAGAGAGAAAGATAAAGATATATATCAAGCTTCCCTTCATGAGCATGTCCTATGCCAATGTCTTTATGATAAGCAATGACTATGGATGCTGAAATTCTACAAGCCCAAAACCATTAGGTTCCCTATTATTACAATGGTTGAAGGGTTAATGAATAAGAATACTGTTGAGAAAGTACCCACTTAGAAGAAGAAGAATATAATATTTATTTACACAAAGAATGCAAAAATTTTTAGACATATTCCTCCTAATAACTCTGAAACACATGTATATATTTTTTACATTTATGTACTTTATACATGTGTATGAATATATATATGCATGATCATTTTCGACAATCAGACTATTTCAACTGTTTAATTCCTTACAATCTGTACGTGAATTTTACTATAAAATGAATGATCCCACTTATATTATTCTTATAAATGTTTCATAAAATAATTTGGTGCCTTATATCCCATGTGGCTCATAGTATTTATAAAAGAAACATATGGGAGACATCTTACAAAATTCAGTTTCAAAGCAAACACACACATACATACCTATAAACTAAATAGGAGTGGGCAACAATCATACCAAGACAAGGAAAGTCTATGTGCTCTCTGAAGCAAGAAGCCAGGCCTACTGAAGTATGAATCACCAATACTGAGTTTAGCTCCCAATCCACAAGCTCAGTCCAAAAAAATTTGTATAGGGATATGTAATAAAGAACTTTATAAAAGTTTATGTAGCTTAATATGAAGATGAGAAATTAGGTAAATTGGTGTGAAACATGACTCCTGAACCTCCTAGCTGCACCATTTGGTCAGAAGTTAACTCTATTTTGGCTTCCTAATATGCTGAGACACCAAACATTCTGAACTTAACTATCATGCAATGGCAATAATCTTCAAGATACACATATGACCCACATAGGAAAAGATATAAAGCCCTTCTTTATAAATAGCAGCTATATTGTATGCAAACTCTGTGCAAAATTATGACTACAATTTTTCCTCTAACCACAAAAGAATTTGTTCCAGTGGGTGCAAGCATTTCTGCATTAAAGAAATAACTGCATTTCTACCTGTCCTGTGTCATTCATTTAAAGGCTAATATTTACAGAAAGTAGGTAAGTAGGTAAGGCAGCTTTTGATGTCACATAAGAGTATTTGAGTAAGTCTTCTAGAGGGATACAAAAAAAAAAAAAAAAAAAAAGCAAACTCCATGCAAGGTTTTATTATTAATGTTGTTTCATAGAGAGTTTGTAGGAATTAGTCATTTTTCTTATTCTGAAGCCTTGTGTGATCCATAGGCTTCAGTCAATGTATACTACAAAGCATAGAAGACAATAAAGTATTGATGGTAATAAATCTGAATACTATGAAATCACCCTTCCTACAGCCCTGGGAATGGAAGAGAAAAGGAAACCCAAGAGTATGCAGATCATGCCAGGAATTCCATTTTGGAAGGAGGATACTGTCTTCAAAGCAGCCAATGACTCCCACTTCCCTTTGCTTTGATATACAGCCCATCACTACCTTCATTAAAATGATTCCCCATCCTTTATAACCTAAAGATCTGATCCCAAATAAGTCTGTGGAAATGCCACATCTCCCAGGACAAGCGAGAAAATGGATGATTCATCTGTTTGACAACATGAGCAAAAGTGTCACTGAAAGGGGCTGGAGGGAAATGCAGTAGAGTCAAACACTGTAAGTGAACATTCCTTCTCCACTGTCTTCGAAAGAGAAGAAAAGAATTTGTGGCCAGATAAGGAGCCCAAGCCTGGGATACTTAAGCATTTTACAGCTTAGGGTCACCAGGAGGGGGGCAGAGGGAGGATAAGATGGAGGAGTTAAGCAAGTGCTAGGCCAAGAAGTGACAGGGGAAATGTGTAGTGTTGGTCCTTGGAGGCTGTGGGGTGAGAACAGGGAGAGAGAAGAGGGGAGGCAGCCAGTGAAGGTGTTGGGGCTGCGTGAGAATATCAGATTTCTTCCAGGGAACAGTGGATCTGCACACACAGTGACAGACTCTAAATCAAGAGCAAGTAGGAATAGTAGGAGAGCCCAGAGGGAAGTGCTACCAAGAGTCCTCTTTTTACAAATGAGATGGGTTAGTTTTATCCAATGTGTCCTCCCTTGAAATGAAACACATTTGCAAAACTCAGGAGATATAAAACAAATCATTGAGGAATTCTAAGTTGGGAGTTGATTGGTCAGTAGAATTACAGCTTTGAAGACATAAGAATGGCTGGGGAGGATGGCTTAGGTTGTGAACTTACAACTCAAGAACCACCATTTATTTAGAAGTTGGTGAAATTTTCCAGAAGGGACCGTACAGTGGAGTTGGCTGTGGTGAGACAGGGCTTAATTCCCCCAATCTCTGGGAATGGGACAGGCATTTGGAAACATCCAGGAAAAAGCATTAGGGGACTACAAATGCGATGGAGGATCCCATCATAGTCACAGCTTTCACCAGACATAAGAGATGCTGGGATGCCTTTCAGTCTGTTTTTCTCATCTAGTTCAGAGAGCTGAGTTGTAGCTCCACAATTCTCCTGCTATTAGTTTGGAGAGAGTAGAGAGTTTTCCTTTTGCCAGTTCCCAGGACTCAGGGAGTCTCCCCAATACATTTAAAGACAAATCCTAGGATATCTTTACGTTTTAATTCAAATGATTTGGCACTTTCCAATGCATGCAGTTCCAAGGAGTCTAGAGGGTTCCATCTCCTCCCCACATTGTATGTCCCAGGAATAAATTGTTAAGGCATGGGTATGAATTGAATCTGAAGGCTGGGGCTGCTATTATATACTCTAGTGTCTTTAAAAAGACTCATTCCTGACTTAGAAAGATTGGGTTTTCCAAGAACATGATGATGATTATAATGAAAACAAAAGTCAAGCCTTCGTTTACTGAAGGTAACATTATTCTACCTCACATTTCATTTCCACAGCAATCTTGTGATGAAGGCAGGAGTAGTTCTTGTCTATAATTTAAAAGGAGGAAAGTGTGGCAAGGAGAAATCATTTGTTTGAGGTCATCTTCCATCTTCGCATAAGCCCTTCAGCTAAGGACAAAGGTGGGAGTTTGGGAGGTAAAATAGAATGTTCCTGGCTCTGGAGCTGGAGATACTCTCCTGATTTCTTTGGTATGGTGTTCAGAACTCCCACAACACTACCCTTTCATCCACATTAACTCACAGGGCATTGTCTTACTTCTTTGTTTAAGCATCTGTTTCCCTGTTTCTCAGTGAGCTACTTAACAGCAATAGCTAGTGTTTGTTTTAGCATTTTTAAAGCCCAGTGTTTTTGCTTGGCACATCATAGGTACTCTAAATATTGTCAAATGAATCAAAAATTGAACTTGAGTCATTTTTCTCACTAAAAATTAACTCTGTTCTAAAAGGTCCTGATTCTATACTAAACAGTATGAATAGCCCATAAGAGTTTCCATAATCCCTACCTTCAGGATCTGCACAATATAATCGGAAAACGAGATGGATAGATAAAAAATTTCAATAGGCTGTAAGAAATACTTTGCTTGAACAAAGTTTCTAATGTTATAGAAGGTTGGAGGAAATGCCCCTTACCAGGGACTGTCACTGAAGTTTCTGTAAAACATGGCTTACAAGAATATTCTGTAATTATCTGGAATTTAAGGACAGCACAGGAATTGGAGAGAGAACACAGGGGACATTCACATACTTTGGTGTTGATACAGTAAGGTGTTGTGGCAGCTCCTTGGAAGTCAAAATTGAAAATACTTCCCAAGGTTAAATATAAAGGGCAGTGACTAGTCAAATATGTATTCCTCTTCAATGAACACAGAGAATTGCTGGTTAGTGGTAAGCAAGCAATACTGTCTGTGGTGCTGAAAAGGGTATTTTGTTTCTTTGCCATGGATCAGCAGTGATGAATGAAGACAATAAAGACAATGGGATTTTAGGAGCAGGAGCAGGATATAGCAGCAAGGAATTAACCTAAGGCAGAAGAGCAGGAAGTGTCTGAGTTGCATCAAGTAACTTCTAACTCTGAGCTCCCACTTACAAATCTCAGCTCTTCCACATGAGGCCCATAAAGCCAACTGCCAACTTAAATGCCTTGCACCCTGGAAATCATACCACTGAACATGCCAGACTGTGAGAAGTAAATGACATAATATGAAAATTAGCCAACTGAAAGATTGCCCCCATTATGTTGGTCAGCCTTGGCAAAATGGGAATCCATAATATAGGAAATGCTTCCCCATCTTTTCTACCCAAATGTCTTACCTTTTTTAACTGTCTGCCATGGTATGATTGATTTGCTAGGTATGAATAAAGAAAGGTACAATCTTTCACAGCCAACCATTTTATTTTTTGGAACTTCCACTAGTAATGTCCAAGACTATGCACCCTTTGAATACCTCAGCTTATTCCTGACCTTTTGATGAATGGCTAAGATGTTGGCCTGCACTTTGTGAAAGTCCAGTTGATTTTCAGATCAAATATAGGATACTCACCTCACACTATATGTTGCCAATTGTCTAGATTTAGTCACCAATCTGACTAAAAGAAAGTTTCAGAAATTTCAGTTCTGTTGAATTACTCTTCCCTAGAAGAGATATTGAAATTTCAACCTATTTCCTTATCCAGCTATTTTATTTCATTCTTATGCTAATGTATTTCAATCCCCTTACAAATAACAAGGAAAAGAACCCTTTGTCTCCCAGGTCATCTACCTCACCTTCAGTGACCTGTCTTCCTGTTTATTCCTGGCTACATTGTGCTACTAGGGCAGGTTGGTATCTGGTAGCTTCCTTTAAAGATCTGCTGGAAGCAGTGAGTCCCTTTTCACAAACTGTCCAGGAAGCACCCTGGTTGACAGTTTGAAAGATGGTGAACTTTATCCAATCCCTGACTACATCTCAATCTGTTGATCTCTTTCATATGATCAAGTCTCAATAATTTTTTCCTACACTATCAATCATGCAGTATGCTAGGTTCCATGACAAAAGTAGCCCTGGTTTTCACAGAGTAAACATTTTATAAATTAGAGGTTGGAGATTTAAAAGGCAGTAAAGCAAAAGAATGTCAAAATATGAAGGTAGAATTCAAATCTGAGGTTTGGTAGATCTTCTCTTCAGTCTGAGCATTGGTAGAGGTAAGAACTCTCTAGTGGCAGGCCACTTTGCTTTTCTGATCTTCAGCCTGAACCCTAATATCTGTCTCTGGGTTTTTATTATTCCTGCTACATGGCATATGAAGAAATTGAGGCTCCTATCTTAGAACTCTTCGTACAAAAGTACTTAAGCTAAAGTTATAGATTATTGAATCTATGTAGTCTATGAGAGGATACAGGAATACTTCACAGGATCATCTATATTTTTAATTCAAAAAAGGACCATATCTAATCTAATAGGTTGTCATGTTAGTTTTGTTTCAATACCAAATTCCTAGCTAACCACAGTCAGGGAACTCCCAGATGAGAGAAGGAATGAGTTCCTCTTCTCTTAACATTCACTGTTTACTTTAAAATCCATTCCTTCTAAAGTGGATTATTGTATTCTTGTTACTGTATTGTTAGATACTTTGTATGAGTGTATGTATGTGTATGTTTGTGTGTATGTGTGTGTGTGTGTGTGTAAAATACCAAAAAGTACATAAGACTGATTCATATAGTAAATGTTCAATAAATCATTTTTAAAATGTCTACTAATAATAAATAAATAAAATTATAATTTTAATTTTTTATTAATTAATTTTTAAGAATAATTTTATGTGTCAAATTCTATAATATAATATTATATGATTCTAAGTTAATTTACTTGTTCTATGAGCAGTTCACATGTATTTTAGTGTTATCTACTTACTGATATATGTGGTACTGGTGTGCTCTACATTGCTTCTGATGAGAAGAAAGGCATAATTCTACTGTTTCACATTTGTTTAGAAGTTGTTTTTAGGATTTTCAATACTTTGATTATGACCTGTTTGGTATGGTCTTCCTATTTTTGCTGTGTAGTAGTCAACTCTCTTCCTAGACTTGTGACTTGATATCTTCCATCCATATTAGACAATCTATGGCTATTACAAATCCAACAGTTTCTCATTCATATTACCGTTTTTTGTTTTTTTTTTTGTTTTTTTGTTTTGTTTTGTTTTGTTTTTTTTCTCTTATTCTGGGTTGTAAGACCCGCAGAGGGCATGGACAACAAACTATTACAATTTGGTCAGCATCATTTTGATGCTCGTGGCTGAACTCCTTCAGAAGCAGGATCTTTGTCAGAGGTTTAAGCATTAGAGTATAAATAGTATTTATTTTGGTTGCTTTCAGTATGTTCTAATTCTTTTCATGCTGTATCATTCTATACTCTAAAATACTAAGTCATTAAAGTCCACTATAACCTTTCATTTTAACAGTGAGTTTGAACATCTTTTCTGTGTCCTTATTCTTGTGGTTCTTGCATTTGAAAGCATGGCCACACATTCCTTAAGTTGTTCCAGATGGGCTTAAATTCATTCTGTCACTCAATCATGTCTTCAGACTGTGATCCTCATGTCTCAGCCCCAGTAGCTTGGATGGTAAGCTTATTGAGCTGAGCTTATCTATTTTATGTCTGTTTAAAACACCAAGGGCCTGGAGAGAACACAGCTGTTGAAAGTCCTTGCTGCTCTTCCAGAGTACCTGAGTTTGGTTCCCAACACCCATGTCAGGTAGCCTATAACTTCAGCTTCTGTTGCTGAAATGTTTTCTTCCATATTTCTTCAGGACAACTCTCTTTATACACTCCCTTATGTTGAATTATCATCTATAAAGTTGTTAGCTTACAGAGAAAAGGCTTTTGCCACCCTTACCCACAGTGCTGACCAAATTGTAATAGTTTGTTGTCATAAACATTTATGGAATATAACTGTGTTATATTCTCCTAAAAGCAAACGGGAAAGAAAATAGGTTTGAGTTCATGATCCTGACAACGTAGTGTATGATCCAATAGATCAGTAGTCCTCAAACCTCCCCAATGATGGGGCCCTTTAATACAGTTCCTCATGTTGTGGTGACCCCCAGTCATAAAGTTATATTACTGTTATCATAGCTGTAGTTCTGCTACTGTTATGAATAATATACCAGATGCCTGACTCACAGGTTAAGAACCTCTGTTCTAGTTCAACACCACAAAAATTGTATGAATGTCTCAGAGAGTAAATACTTTAGGATTTGCAGACTACACAGTGATTACTTCCACAATACCACACTGTAACCACAAATAAGAGAGAGACCAAATGGCAAAGCTATGGACATAAAGATGAATTTCATCCAATAGAATCACATTTGTATTTCAGTTTGTTCCTACTAGTTAATGCAAAAACTATCCATAGCTTATATACTTCATAAAATTAAGCTAGGTCTGAATTTATTCCTAAGACCATTATTTTACAGCCACTGCCAGAATGACACTTCAGATACAGGACCCATTTGACTGTGAGCTTCCAATGACTACTAAAATTAGGAAAATGTTGGCTCAAAATTTAAGATTGTGAAGATTGGAGATTTTAGCTTATTATTCATTTACAACTTGCTTGGACTTCTAGCTTCTGGTCATACACTGATTCACACAAAACTGTTTTAGTTCTGTACTGTTAACATTGTCTACACCTTTTTATTCTGTCCCTCAAGAACCCATTATAGTGCCCGTTACAGTTCTGGGACCAAACTGAAGTTAGCAGAATGAAAAGGAATGGTAACTTCGTCCACCTAGGGTCTTACACTTTCTGCTCCCAGCATTATATAGAAATAGTAGCTAGCGTGTGTCCCATGACATTGCCTTGAAAGATTCCTAGGCAATCAGATACAGACACCTACACATTTCTGGAATATTTTTTGAAAGTTTACATCCTGATTTGAAAATCTCTTCTTTCACATTGCCCACTACAGACCATGCTGCACATACCCATACTAACTACACAATATAGTATTTCTTCTCTGGGAGCATTAGTTAACAAGAGTTGTGGTTTCCTTTCTACTTGCTGCTTCCAATAGCTCTGATCAAGTTCCATGGGAGCAGAGCCCCTGCAGTGTTTATCTCTGTACTTGGGATGTGATGCTCAGAATTATATGGAAAATGAGTGATCAGTGGGGGCTCCAAAGCAGGTTGGAAAACAAGATCCAACCAGATTTCTGGGCTCTTTTTTTTTTTTTTTTTTTTTTTTTGGTCAATGAGAACTAACGCAAATAATCTAAAATTCCCTCCTTCACTGAGAAAAAAAATACATACATACATACATACATACATACATAATGGTGTGGTCAGCAGGAACATGACTTCAAAGATAGGGAAAGGGAGGGCAGCTGTGGCCACCCAGTGGTCATTGTTACAGTTCTGAAGCTGACATGGAAATGATTCACCTGAATTCCTTCCCTCTCATACTTGGTTGACTAATTCAATAAGTATTCGTTTGGCTCCCAAGTACCATAATGTGGATGACGATACATCAATGACTAAAAAGTGTGGCTTCTCATCAAGCTCATTATCTAGTACCATAGATAACATAGAAATATATGAACAAATAAATAAATGAGCTAAATGTGCAAGTCACAAGGAAGACTAGGAAATTAAGGTTTGCAGCCTTCGCCTAGGGTAGGTAGGGTTTAGGAAGCAAGCAAACAGAGAACTGATGGTATGTCAGAGTGAATCAAGCTGTGTGCACTTGCTGGAGTAAGGATCACGATGCAGAAGGAAAGATTCTAAAGTCAGGAGAGAAAAGAGCAGCCAGGGCAGGTGCAGAAGCAGGGGCCTGGGAAACTGATAAAAACAGTAGAAAATCTTTTCAGAGCAAGATCTAAAGAACATTATAAGAATTTGGATTGATAAGTTCTTAACTTATTCAGTTATTTTACTTTTTGTTTTCATGGAAAACACTCTGATCATCCAAATTCTGCCACTGTCCCTTTTCTGTATAGTTTAGCTTCTACTAAACTCCTCACTATCATATTATCACTGTATTGAATCTCCAAAATCACTGATACAATCCACAATGAAGATCCACAATGTGCGATTTTCCCTCACATTCTTTTAGAGAAGCCCACAGCTAGAATTTTCACATACATTCTTCAAACATGCCCAGAGCACATCCATGCCATGGACAATTATCACACAGACCATCAATTCATAGCCTTCAAAACTGACTTCCATAAAGTGTGCTTCACATATTAATAGGATTGTACTGATTGTAACTAACATTAAGAGGATGTCCTAGACAAAGAATAAAATCTAAAATCACTGTAGTTTATCATTATATCCTAAAGTAGCTGAAAACTTACATCCCACATTTTAATACAAAAATGTATATTTACATTTTACACCTGCTGAAGATCCAATCCCTGTCTCACTTGGTTATGAAAACTAGAAGAGCAACTTTTCAAATCACGTAATATCTCTCACTCATTCTAGAACAATTAGAAGCTGATAACTTATTACATTCTATTTTCCAGAAAACATTCTTTCATAAATTAAATAATCTATATAAAGGAAATTATAATATGATCAAGTCTTTCATTAGTGTGTGTGTGTGTGTGTGTGTGTGTGTGTATGCTTAAATTGCACATGGCTGGATGTATAATTTGAAAATTATTTTAAAAATTAAAACCAACTCAGTAATTTTTTTCAACTGGAAATTAAATCAATTGAAAGTTCTTTCCAATCTCTAAATCTTCAAATCATAAAAAGCATTCTCTTCTTTCTGAGTTATTGTATTTGTATATAAATAAATCACTTTGATATGAATGATAGTAAAGTTTTTTGTTTGTTTGTTTGTTTTGGTTTTTCGAGACAGGGATTCTTTGTGGCTTTGGAGCTTGTCTGGAACTAGCTCTTGTAAACCAGGCTGGCCTCAAACTTATGGAGATCTGCCTGCCTCTGCCTCCCAAGTACTGGGGTTAAAAGTGTGTGCCACCACCACCTGGCCTTTCAAAGTATTGTTAAGTCAATAATTTTCATTATATGCAATGTCAAATCAAGACATTGTCTAACAGGGAGCAGTTAGATAATCAAGACTATATCAGTGTATCTCCAAGGCCCATGTACCTCCTGAGCAGGTGGGTGACGAAACAGGAAGGGTCAATTCTCAGTCATATGAGTCTCAGAAGAGTTAGAAAACGTGACTATTATCAAATTTAAAACCCCATAGCTCTCTCATTTCTATTGCTGTCCAAATGAATAGGAAGCAAATCAGTGGACCATGCTATAAGCATGTGGTTTAAAATTGAAATCTAATACATTTGAGAAGTCTTGTTTGTACCGTGACCCCCTTGGAATTGAGACAAAGGCAAGTTCAAAGTTCTGTCTTTTGAAGAAGGAACTGGAAACTTCTGCAAAAGAAAAGAAATACAGAACACTGTTGATCTTATTTTGTCCCCATAGTCTCAGAACTGCTACAAAAATTTGTAATTCAGATTGAAACCAATGAAACTATTTCCTTTGAAAGTTTCAAAAATAATAAATGGTCCCTAAGAGATGAGCATTTAGTAATTTGTTTGGCATTGAAAGCTTGCAGAGGCATGTGACTTATTAACAAGAACTGACAAATTCACACAATGCCTTTTGTTGATTAACAACCGTGTATTCAACACGGAAAAGAACATAATCATAGATACTGTAAAACAAGTAGAAAATATCTCTGCATAAATGAATCCCATAGCCTCTGGTTTTCTATGCTATGTACAAGGAGGTGAAACAGTCATTTCCATGGTTACAGAAATGATACTACAGTTACCTTTGCTTTATATTTTTTTTTTTGTCCTGTCCAATGAATAAAATTTAACATGAGATTTGCGACAGTATCAAACATCTACAACAGGTAGAGAAGACAAAATACAGCCCATTGGCCAAACTATTCACCACCTACTTCTGCAAACAAAGATAAATCAGAGCCCAGAATCATTTATAGTTGTTTTCATATTGCACAGCAGAGCTGGGTAGTTATAAAATAGATGAATATTGAAGCCTGAAAAACTTAAATATTTAAAACAAAGTCTTTAGCAAAGTGGCTTTTCTAAAATTAATTCAGTAACAATGCTTTGCATGTAGTAAATACTTAATAACTACTATGTGAATGAGTAAACTGTATATGAGTTGCTTTACTTAACTTTTATAGGAACTCAATTACAAACAAGATTTAAGCAGTAGAGCTTAGAATTCAACTATGCCTTAAACCAGTGGTTCTCTACCTTCTTAATGCTTCAACCTTTTAATACAGTTCCTCATGCTGTGGTGAACCCAAACAATACTATTACTTTGTTGCTACTTCATAACTGTAATTTTGTGACTGTTATGGATCAAAATGCAAACATCTGATATCTAATATGGATCACCAAAGGATAAACGAACCTCAGATTGATATTAAGGCCTAAACTCATGTGTTCTACCACACTCTATATCCTATTTAGAGTAACTCTATATCCTGTTTAGTACACTAACACCCATGAGATCTTGCTATTCTATTCATGCTTTGCCTTACTGTCAACTTTTTCAAAGAAGGGCTGTCGTTATAAATCTGTTCTTCTTAAATGAAGAAAAGTGGTCAAGTATAATAAACCTCAAAAAATATTGTTGTTCAAGCTCTAAGCCTGATCCTTGTTATTACCATATAGGAGAGAATCAGCTATCTGCATTAATCCTGAAGGTATGAATTTATCTTACATGTACAGTGTCCTTAATGCCTAATAGTTTGTGACTCCTGGTAAACAACCCAAAAGCAATCCCTGTATGAATGTTTTCATTTCCCCACTTCACAGAAGATCATGAAACCATGCCTGATCTTGTGCAAGACTGACATAAGATCAACCAAAGATTGAGGCTCATTGGCCAAGCTCAGAGCCTGGCTGAGGTCTACCATACAGATCCCAGCTTTTGGGGAAGGGGATGGGGAAGACATTCTCATTTCCCTAACACCAACCTCATTTTATAAGAGAGAGAAAGAGAGAACTAAAATTACTTTCTAATTAAAAATTACTCAGATCTAATGTAGATCCCCCTACTAAAGTCAAGTGACTTGCCTTCAGGCTGCAAACATGGCAGGCATCTACTTCTTGTTTTGACAAAATCATGAGCTAACAGATCCACATTACTCTGAAAGAACACCACGCCTTTCTCTGAGAAGCATGAGGCACTCTGCAAACATCAAGATGACAGTAATGGATGAAAGATTTGATACAATTTCCCCTTTTTTGAAAACTACTATGGAGTTTGCGGGAAGCATGATTAATAGCATAAAAATTGCTTCTATCTTTGGCTAACAAGCATCCGGCAATGAATCAACTCACCAGTTCTGAAGATAACGTGTATTCTTCGCATGTTCAAATTTCTGAGAGATGATATGATTGCAAGTGGAAAAGTTCCAAATTCCGAAATATTTACACAGCAGTAAAAACAGTTAAGATGAAACAAGGCAAGAAGAGCTGGCATTGTTCTGGCAGAAAAAAGGACTTGAGAGAACAGCACTGACAGACATAGGGGTGTGTGTGAGCCCTTCCTAAAGGGTCTGGGACATCTCTCAGGACAGAAGTATTAATTGTGTGGCATCTCTCAGGACAGACATGTCTTGTTCTGAGCCTTTTATTGTTACTTTTATTTTTTATTTTTCTTTCTAATTTTTTCAAGATAGGGTTTTTCTGTGCATCACTGGCTGTCCTGCAACTTCCTCGGTAAACCAGGCTATCCTTGAACTCTGAAATCTGCTTGCCTCTGCCTCCCAAGTACTGCAATTAAAGGTGCTTGCTTTCCAGCATATTTCTCTATTTCTGAGACATGCAAGTCAAATGTTTTTTTCCCTCAGTTTAGAATTATAAAATTAAAGTTAAAGTGAGAATTATAAAATATCAGCTCATGTCTCTCTTCTCTCTCTCTCTCTCTCTCTCTCTCTCTCTCTCTCTCTGTGTGTGTGTGTGTCTCTCATTTTTCTCAACTTGCAGTCTTTTACACTTGAAACAGTGAAATTACATGCTTGTAGATGGTGGCACTGACTGATAACCTCAAATTCAAGACTGCCTAGACACAAACTGAGAGGCGCAAGTTAAGTCCAGCCTGGACTGTGTAGTTTTATTACGTCTCATATAAGCACTAAAGGGGCTGGGGATACAGTTTAGTGATACAGTGCTTGCCTACAAAAAGAAGCTAATATTACATTATTAAGACACAATGCAATACTTAGAGACTGAAATGTTATGAGAAACAGAAGAAATAAATAGTCAGAGTGAGGCCAATTTCTACACATCCATTATTATGTTTGACCAATTGATTTTCACAGTGTCTAATCAACTTAGACTCTGGAACAAAGTCCAAGATTCCATATTGAATTAATTTATAAGATTCGCCTTAAGCCTACTTCCTCTTCAGACTATCCTTCCTTCCTTCTAGACTCAAGTGTCACTGGGTTCAAGAACTAAAATAACCATTTTATAATAATGAATCACACTTTGTAACCAACAAAGTTAATGTAAATAAGCAAAAGGAGATTATTCTCTGAAAGATAACCAAAGGTTATTATGTGTATAATATCTAGCACAGAAGATGCTAACTACAGTTACTAGCATGAGATGAACAAAGGATTCATGGGTTGTTAAGACACATTTCATATTAAAATAGAGATACCTTCATTTTGAAGATGAAAGGTGGAATACAACTTTAAAAAGAACTGATTTATTATCCCAGTATTTCATGAATCAAAAAATGACTTACAAAAGATGTATAATTAAATTTAGTTTTTCAAGTAAAACATAGAAAAAATACTATTAATCTATGTGTCATTAGCTAGTACACAAAAATCACCCCATTCAGCCCAGGGATTTCTTAAACACAACAGTGGACATTTTTGCATATACCTAACCTCAGTAATACTCAAGCCATTAAAATAGAAAAGTTGGGGGACAGAATCTCTAGCTCTGTAATCTAATCAGTCTAGTATGATTTAGAATACAATGTGACCTCAAGACTCTTCCTGGAAGCTTTTATAGCCCATAGACTAACTGCATAATTTATTACTCATATTTATTTTACTGAAAGCAACAGAAATAGAAATAACTTTCTAGTGAAAATCACCTCTTCTCCTGTCATATTCAGTTAAATCCAATGTCCTAAATTTTAAGGACTGGCCCACTCCTCAAGTATGTCTGGGTACTCCCTTCAAACAGTTAGAGAATGCAAGCACTGAACAATCAATACAGCCCCGAACTCAGAGTGTCAGCTTTCCTGAAACTTACTGACTTTCACAGCAGTCAGTTCCAGTGAGACCAACAGTTAGGGTAATGGCTGAGTTGTTCATTCTGACTTCATTTTAGCATGCTACCGGGAGTTACAAGATCTCAGTAATTATAACAGCTAAAAAGATATAGATATTGTGCTCATTTTACTGACAGGGGAACTGGCAGAATTTAAATGCAAGGATCATATAGCAGCATGCAGTTATACTAGGTTCCAGAATCTAAGTTTCTGTTTACTGTTTATTTCTCTCTCATTCTTTTACATCCAGTAACATATAATGCACAATCAATTACTTTGACTGAAATGGAAATAAAGTATGTAAGTGATGTCATCTTGAAATTATAGCTTAAAATTTGCTTACAACCCTCATCAGGGAGGTAGATCCATGTACGGAAGACATAATAAAGCAGGAAATCAATAAATTCTTCTATTGGATACAGGTATCATTCTGCCACTTATATTTCATGAGACCCTCAGAGACCCCCAAGCTAATCTACACCCATTGTGATAGCAGATCTCTCATGCATTTGTGACATCTGTCTCCAGTGAGTAAGATTACTCTTTGAGGTCACAGACTTAGAAATAGAAGGACATCTTGAGGCCAAGTGTTCTGTCAGAAATTCAGGATAGTAATTTGAGATCCTTTTACGACTATTTAAAATATACACTAAACAAGCCCCCTATAGTTTTATTGAAAAAATAGAAGAGTGCATAAATTCCTTTTATTAAAAATGAGTTACATCAATGTTAATAAAATATTTCTAAGATTGCTGTGGTGATAAACAGCTTTAACCGTGGAGATGCACAGACAGACAGACCAGACAGAGCTGGGGACAATCCTTATATTGACATTTAATATTTAAAACAGTGGTGGGTATTTACTCTCAATAAAATAAGGCTTGGTCTGTATCTATGAAAGAGGCATACAATATCTATCTTACAGTATTACACTATTGATAAAATAGGAATACAATATCTACTTCACAAAATACTGTGAAAACTAAATGAGACAAAGTTCAGGATATTTAAAAAAATACTATAATTCTTATTTTCAATGAACTAAGAAAGAGAACATGAAACCATCATCATTGTTGACTATGGCCTTGAAGTCCCCAGACTCTCTCCCATATCGCCCTTAGTTATCATGAGAAACTACACCACTCCAGAAGCAAAATAGTAGTGATTGATTTATACTTTTAATCAGTTATTCCAGACCTCAATTTTAGCTAAACTCATAGCAAAACCTTTATTAAAATATATACTATTAACTTTTCATACTCTCACTGCTACATTCAATGTAAACCATAGGCTGAATGAGAGCACCATCACATACAGGTGGGAACCTACATAACCTAACCAAAAGCTATTTGGCAAGAACTTCAAATGTCATAAAGTGAGGAGGGGAGGAAGAAACAGGAAGTAACAAAACAACATTTGGGCCTCAAACATGAATAAGATGGATGGTTTGCAGTAGGGCTCTGCCAAAAATTGGTAGCACAGATGATTTGTCTTGGATGAGCATTTCTAACACAATAATTCTTGTTTATGTGCAATTTTTACAGCATTTTCTTGGAAAACATTAAGGTTCTCAGCATAGTACCTCATAGTCATCCAAATAACAATTATTATAAGTAGTTCTAGAACTACAGCAAAGTTGGTGCAGATGGGAGAAATCAACGTATGAGAACAGTATATTGTAAGGGAGCAGCAGCACAGAAGCAGTAAAGTTGTGTGGAAACACAAAGAGGGAGGCAAGAGTCTTGGTGATGTCAGTTCTTCCTTCTGGTCTAGAAAAATACAATGCATTTCTGTATTTTACCCATAGCCTTCCATCAGCTTTATACACACACACACACACACACACACACACACACACACACACACACACTGGATGGATGGATGGATGGATGGATGGATGGATGGATGGATGGATAGATGGATGGATATGTGTCAGAGACTCTTTCCATCCTGTCTGTATTTCCATAGAAATGTAGTTAATGTGTCCTGAATCTCTATGTGGGGAGGCAGAAATAGGAGGATCAAAGACGCTCACTGGTCAATTATTTTAGCAGATTGGTAAGTCTCAAATTGAAAGAAAGACCCAATGTCAAATAATATGATGGAAAGCAATGGACAAAGGTAAGATGCTGAATGTCAACCTTTTGCCTGTTTGTGTGTATGTGTGACCATGTGTGTGCACATGCACACATGCATGCGCGCGCACGCGCGTGCACACACACACACACAACACACACAACACACGCAGGCACACTCCCCCCAAATAAATAAATAAATAATATAAATGTTGCTGAGAAAGGAGTTTTAGCATCAAAGTTGTGGCTATTTCTCAGCTCTAATTTGCTATCTGATGTTAAATACATGTGTTCATCTTTGTGAAGTTCCCCCCCACCACACACACATTATATAAATTACAGAGTTTAGAAGAAGATAAACTTCAAAAAACCCAATTTGAAAACAAAAGCTCATGACTGCTTAATATAGTGCCAGGTTTACACCAGACACATAGTGTCCCTAGAGCAAAATGCATAGAACCTGTACTGATTGCACTGAGCCCTACAGAAAATTAATTTAGCTATGTATCTGGAAACAGAGCTATCTAATGAAATATGAAATAAATTTACTAAGGAAGAAAACTGAAATGAATTTGGATCTGAAGAAATAAATGAGGTCAGGGAAGTTGTTGATTGATTTTCCAAAATGAATTGCTAAACCAAGCTGTTGAGAGAGAATTTAGCAATAACCATTCAAGATAAAAGCAACATGATTTGGACAAGCTGTTCCAATTTTAACACCAAATGAAGACTTAAAATGGAAATTACTGAATTTGCTTCCACAAGCTGAGTAAATCAAAGCTATTGTTAATTTTAAGAAAACAATGTTAAGGAGATTATTTAAGTTATTTGACTGGAGGCTTTTATCAAACCAGTTTCCTATAATGCAATATTTAAAAGTACAATGTGCTGGATGACCTTCCAATAATTACATAATCTCTCCAATATTCTGTTTTTTCTTTTGGGATTTCATACATAATTATACTGTACTTGCCTCGTTTTTACCCCATCTCACTTACTACCAACTTTTGTCATTGTCACCATTGTCACTCCCCCACATCCCTCTGGGATTTCACACACACACACACACACACACACACACACACACACACACACACACTGGATTGCATAACCTATAAGGAAACTTGTACCTGGAAAAATGATTCTCCCTCTCTCAAAAACCATTTGAATATAACTAGAAAAAAATATCCTGAGTGAGGTAACCAGAAAGACACATATAGTATGTACTCACTCATAAGTTGACAGCAGACATAAGGCAAAAGATAACCAGCCTACAATCCATAACCGCAGGAAAGTTTGAACCCGTCTCCAAAAAATAGATGGAAGCAGATGCAGAAATCCACAACTAATCACTGGGTCAAACTCCTGGGAAGAGAGAAAAATTAACACAGAAGTCAAGGAAGTCCTTGATGGGGAAACCACAGAATTAGCTGGCCCAAGCTAGTTAGAGATCACTGACTCAGGTCTGACAAATGGGAAACCTACATAAGACCAAACTAGTCTCCCTTAATATGTGACAGTGGTGTGATTGGGACAACATATGAGGCCACTGGCAGTGGGTCTAAGATCTAACTCTCATGCACAAACTGACTTAGTAGAGTCCATTCTATATGGAGAGATACCTTGCCTAGCTTAGACACAGGGGTATGGGATGGAGAGATGCCTTGGTCCTGCCTCAGTGAGATGATGGGATAGATTTAGTAGACTTCCTAGGAGAGTCCTTACCCTTTATAAGGAGCAGTTGGGAGGAGGGGGAAGTGGAGGGTTTGTGAGGAAAGAAGGGAGGGGAAACTGGAATTAGAATGTAAAAACATTTTCAAATGAACAAAAAAAAAAAAAAATAAAATAAAACCTATTTACAACCTGCAGTTCTTCATAGGAGTAGAACCTGCCTACCTGCTAGACTTGCCCTATTCACATTGACATGTTCAATGGTATGACCATTATTCAAGTGTTGTTTAGGCAATCTTAATGTTCAGACTTCCTGTGCAGCTTTTCTGTCATTTCTAAAAGATAATATCTTTAAGTTGGCATTCTAGTCCTCTGACCCTTAAAATCTTTCTACCCCCTATTCTCAATGTTCACTGAGCCTTAATTGATACAAATGCTCATATGGGCTCTTCAATTATCTTGAAAGTTTGATCAACATGCACATAGCACTAGATCTCAAGGAAGATCAAACAGTTTCTTAAAACAACAGCAGTATAAACAAATTATCCATTCATCACTCATTGTAGATTGAACACTGAGCATATCAGAGAATATTATCCTATGATAATAAAGAGGAAAAATGTGAAGCCTAAAGCTTTTTCTCTCTTACAGAGTTTCCAGATCAATAAACCCATGCTTTCCTCTCTTCTTATAGGCAGACCAGATACAATGTAAAACAAGAGTGCTAGCCTGCTTTATGTTTACTCACCAACTCTTTTGTTCATTATCTTTGTCCAAAACCACATCGTTGAATCCCTTCCCTGTTTCTGATTTCATACTGCAGTCTCTCTACTAAATTAAATGCTGATTTACTCATACTATCATTACCCTGCCTCTTGAATTTGTCAGTCATTATGTTATCCTAGTATTTGACCTTGCTTTCTCTTACTAGCATTACTCCTGGTATAATGGATGAGTTCTCTGTCTGTTCAAAATTAGTATCCTGTATGATTTTACAACAATCAACTACCTTTAGCTTACTCTAGTACTGAAGATGAATATTCTCATGATATTCCAGTAGCTAATGGAATGGTTTGAGTATGGTTTTTCTCCTCTATAATTCACATTGAAACATAATCTTTATTATCAGATAGTAAGATGTGGTTCAGGATCTTTAACTGGATTAGCCCAATCATAGTACTAAAGGGTTCATGGGTTATCTCAAGAGTAAATCTTCCACAAAATTCAGTTTCAATGGATTTCTTATTCCCCTTGTATCTAAGCTGGTTTTTCTGCCAACAAGAAAGCCATTATCAGGACACCCCAAGTTTAGACTCACACCACAACCACAAATCAATTTTTTTCTATCAGTCTGTGGTATTGTATTTGCAACAGAAAACAGACTGAAACTAGCAGAGATTATTAACTGCTCAAATCATGCAATGCTGCTAATCCTCCTCATTATCCAGTGATTTTAAATTTTGATGGAGTATACAGAATAGAAGCATTTTCATTTGCCAAGATCATCACTCATTTTTCATGTGCTCAGAAAATAATTATCAAATGCCTATTTTAGATCATGAACATAGTAAAGTGCAAGGATACAGCAGTTCAGATGGTAAACAATCTAGCAGGGCTCAACTTTTGACAAGTAATTACAATTTATGTAGAAGTTCTGAAGGTACAAATAATACAGAGTTGTATATTTAAAAGAGGAGACATACTTATCCCCAGATGCCCAAACAATAATACAGATAATTGAGGAAGTTGGGAGAAAAAAATAGTAGCATTTTACCTAAACCTTCAACTTACAGATCAAGTCATCTGGAGCTGGAAAGAGAAAATGTCCAGCTGCTCTTTATTGGTAATGGTTAATTATCATAAATACCCCTCTACCTTCCATTCACTTTCTGAAAGGAACTTTTCACAAGTAACAGGTAAATAAGGATGCATGTAGAAACTGGTGAACTTCAGACAAGCCAACAAAAATGTATGGTTAAATAATTACTTGAAAGTTTTATTTAAATCAATGCAAATATGATAGAGACCCAGGGCATGGTTCAGTAGGTGCTTGTGGCACAGCCATGAAAGTCTAAGCTTTGATTCCTCATTATCACGTAGGAGCTTGGCATGGCAGCAGGAATCTGTAATCCCAGATCTTGGTGTAGGGTGGGGAGAGACAGAATCAGCTAGAGCTAGAGCTTATTGGCCAGACAGTCTAACTGAAGAGGTAGGCTTTAGTGAGAGATGATATGTTTTAGGTGAGGAAAAATTATGTATATGAAGGATTCCAAGGGAGAAAGAGATGCTTACAGATGGAATTAAGGATTTCAACCAAATGAATTTTCAATGGAAATCAGATTCATATTCTATTACCAGTCGGATTATACTGAGTTTATGTTGACCACATTTCTATTATTTTCCATAAAAGCAACAGAGATATTCGATTTCTAAACAGAATGATTTACTTTGACACATGGTTTTCTAGGCTTCTGCCCATAATTCATTGGTCTTATAACTTCTAGTAACACAACATAGCAAAAATCTGTGGTAGGGCATACAGACCTACCTCATGACTGAAAAGCAGAGGACAGGGACAAATTGAAGTACCATTATCCCACTCAACCTCTACAGACTTTCTCTTGGCCTTATCTACTAAAGTTTTTATTACTTCCAAATGACACCTTAATAAGGGCCAAATCTTTAACCATAGGCATTTAGGGGTATAGCAGTAAGTTTGGTCTTCATCATAAGAGCTTTTTGTAAGAAGGTTAAAGCTTCAAATGTTCTCTTGTCCAACATTAAAGAGATACTTCAACTTCTGCAGCTGCAAGAGAATGAATTCCACCAACAACCACTTGGATTAGAAAAGGACTCTTGGCCTCTGGTGTAATTGTAGCTCCAGCCAGCACAATGACTGTAGTCATATGAGACTGAACAGAAGCCTCAGTTGAGCTGGGCTCACACTTTTGACCCATGGAAACAGATAATGAGATAGATGATGTTTTAATCCAAAAAGTGTGTTGTACTAGAGAATTGACATCATATCTAGGCTGATTACACAGCCCTGCACAAAAAAATAAAGAAAGCTGCTTTCTTTAAGCACACAATGATAGTGTATCAGTTATCTCAGGCTGCCATAAGAGATATCATCTGGCTTTCTTGAACTACCAACAATAGTTTTCTCATAGTTTAAGGGGCAGGAAATTCCAGGTAACAGTAGAAATGGTTTGGGGTGAGGTTTTTCTGATTGACTTACAAATACCAACCACACTCTTGCTTCATCTTCACAACTGTGTACAATCATGGAGGAAGGGAAGGACTGGGGTTGTCTCACTTCTTTATTTAAAGACATACATGGTACTGAATAGAGGCCTCACATCTGTAAAAATCATCTAGTCTAATTGTTTCCTTTAAGGTCCTATCTGCAACCTGCAATTGCAATTCAATTGGAATTTAGATGTTCAACAAACAGACTCGGAAAGTGTTGTGTATCAGTTTCCTACAGTGTTAAAACTGTCCATCTTGGAGGGAAGTTCTGTAAGACCTAAGAAGATGTTCACAGGAGGGGGACAGCATGAAATGTATATTTTAATTAGAGGTGAACCATTCTTTCCTGGCAGGAAAGCTCCTTACCCATCTTAAGTAAATGACTCAAAGTACATTTAGGAAATTTTTGAAACGGACAGGGTTTTCTAGACACCCCTCTCCCCAACATATTTAAGCAATAGGAGACTCTCAAGATGAGCTGCCTGCAAGTTCAGACCAGACTTGCTTCCGAGAAAACACAGAGATCAGTCACGCTGCCTGGAAGAGGCTCAGACCAACTGAAATTCCTGTAAATGGGACCTTCTAACCTGTTGAGCAGCCTGCAGTGTGCTCCAGCTTTTCTGAGCTGTCACCCACACTTGGGTAGACTTTAGGGATGCAGCTCTCTTTGATTAACTTCTGTTACCCTAAGTGGACTCACCCAAATTCCTGTAAGTAACCCAAGGAAACTTGTTAGTTCACCAAGTTGAACCTCAGCTATATCTATACATTGGTGTCTGTCACTATTCCCTAGGGTATGTAGACATTTGTTCACAGGAATAGTGTCACACAACAGAAGGACACAATTCAGTCCACCATAAACAGATCATGCAGACGGGTGGCTGAGGTGGAAGTAGATGTGAGTGAGGAAAAGGTGGGCTATTGCTGGAAATAGTCATTCTCAGAGCCTGAGGATTATCAGGATATTAAAAATGAGAAGAATCCTGCACTGAAGCAAATTTTCAGTCTTGGAGAGCCCCATAAAAAATGATACAACTGACAGAAAATGAATTATTATCTATATATAAGTTAATTTTATCACTAACACCAAATCCATGGCAAAAATAAAGTACAAAGAAATGTTCATTAGGCTCGTTGTTTTGGGGGTGGGGTTTACTATGTAGTTGCTTGCCCTTGAGCACTGGGAAGAATTTCACAGGACTGGAACATGTTGAAGAGGAAGGGTATTCACTTCATCATCACCAGGAAACTAAGATGACCACAAAAACAGACAAGGGCACAATTTAGTCCTAAGAATACATCTCCAGTGACATACATGCTTCAAATGGGCAGGAAGTTTCATGATGTTCAAATAATCCATTTACATTTTTAATCTATTGAAGGATGGCTCTAATGATTATGTCTCAGTCTTCATGATCTGGAAACATTCTCATAGACATGTCCAAACCAGTGTGCTGATACTATTATAGGAATTTCTTAGTCAACAATCAAAATTAACTATCATAGGCTACAGGGATGGCTCAGTAGTTAATAGTGTCTGCTGTTCTTCTAAAGGATCAAAGTCCAGTGCCTATAACCCATGCCTACATGGATTGCTCACAGTCATGCATTACTCCATACCCAAGGAATATGACACCCTATGGTGGTTTAATAAGGATCAGGATAAACAGATAGGCCAAATAGTGTTTATTCAGGGAGAAATAACTTACAACCTAGACAGATGAACACCAGCAAGTTCTACCGGATGCTCTCCTCTCCGCGTCCCACCAGCAAGAGAGCATTCCTTGCTCCTCCTCAGACCTAGAGCTGGAAATGGCAGTGACCACATCTCCAAGCTGGCAACATGCTGCTGGATGGCAGCACAGACCAAGGCAGTAAGCACAGCTCTCAGTTCTGGCAGTAAAAGTACCTGCCACCATCTTGGATAGACCGCAGCTAATACAGCTGTGGCTTTCATTTTAGCAATGTTGTTTTTTTTTTTTTTTTTTTTACCAGATAAAGACTCATGGCCATAAATAGATAAAGATTTACAGTAAAGACAAATTCAGATTAAGAAAAACCTCTAAAGGTTTGCATTTTGTTTTAAAATATACCTAGGCTTGGAAGAGAAAAAGAAAAAGAATAAAATGGTTTTTAAAAGACAGCAAGGAGCTGGGTGTGGTGACACACACCTTTAATCCCAGCACTCTGGAAACAGAGGCAAGCAAATCTCTGTGATTGCAAACCTGGTATGCAGAGTGAATTCCAGGACAGATAAAAGTTACACAGAGAAATCCGGTCTCAAAAAATGAAAAAATAAAAAGTAAAAGAAACAGAGTAATAAAAAAGCCACATAAAGATGGAGAGAATCTGGATACTGTACGGTATTATATTGTTTTTGTATCATTTGACTGCTGTGGAAATAAAAACAACTGTTAAAACAAATGCTGCTGGATCAATCCAAACTATATATTTTAAAAATGCTTTGACTTCAAAATTTGAGTTCAAGGACAAGTTACTGGGGAAAAGGATTTCTATTTTTGTTTCCACAGAAAATAAAAAGCTGCGGATTCCTTCCAGACTAATGTGGTTTGATCAAGCCAGACCCCCTGAAACAGAGTCACAGGTGATCCAACATTCAAAACAGTTGTGACATAGCAGTCTTGCAGACTACAGCAAAGATATCTGCATCTACTTAGGATCCCTATGACAGTGTCCCCTACCAGCAGGAAGCAGTTTGGAAAGAACGGCGCCCAAATTCTCAAATATTGTTTATAAATGTTTGTTTTCATTTAAATGGGGTTGGTTATAAATGGTTAATGACCACAAGCAATCTCTTTTTAAAGGTAAAAAGGGGATTATGGTATAGATATGAATACTTTGTTTTGGAATAGATTTTCATTTATTGATACAATTTAAGGTCAATTTTGTGATGTGTATATTTCTCCTTTTGTTTAGGTATTGTGTTTATATAGCTCATTTAGAAATGCAATGTATAATTCAATACAGACTATAGATAGTTATCTATGATAGTCAAAGCTTAGAGTTAAGTTAGTTAGGTTTTCAAGATACACAGAGATGTATTTGAGATAGATAGGCATTCTTCAACCCTTTCAAAGACCTACAGAATATGGCATTTAAAATGGTTTAGGGTTTTTCTTGACAGTGAGACATAAATGCTCCTGGCAACACCACCCACGTCAGAAAGAAAGATGGACATTGAAGAAACACATTATGAAGTTTACTTTCAATATGGCAAGACTAGCCATTTGGGCAAGACACTGCTTTTGTCTGGACTGTTTGACTTTATGCTGTATAAACTGGACATGCAGGACCCACAGGAAAATGACTGCTGATACAAGATGAACATTGCTACAGGGTTCCTGCTTCATGGAAGAATATGCCAGACAGTCTGCAGGACACAGAGAAAAGTGACTAAGCTGCCAATATAGGTGGACAGATTAAAGTTTCCTGCTTTGCTGAGGAGTCTGCCAGACACACTATGGCCTATGGGCTGAAGATGGAACATTAGAGAAGAACTTCGGGTGACTGACCAGGCAGTGAGTAGTCTCTGTTATTCTAGAATGTATATATTATCCCTTTCTTTGATGGAGTTGAAGACAGATAGTTAATGATTATAGTTTTCCTTAGTTAGGATTAAAGATAAGTTATATATAAGACTTTAACTCACAAAGATAGGATAGATGATAGACTATTTTCTTTAAATCTTGCTAAGTGTTAATGGACTGAATACTGTTAACTGTAGAATATTGTTAACTGTGGTTCTTATTTGATAACTGTTTTGTTATATATTTTACTATGTTAAGGTTAAAACTCTTTTTATTTAGACAGAAAAGAGGAGATGATGGGAGATGTCATTCTGTAAATATGTTTCTCATACTGGTTAATGAATAAAGCACTGTTGGCCAATAGGAAAGCAAGATAGGTGGGACTAGGAGACAAGGAGGAGAGAGGAAGTAGTAAGGAGGAGTCATCATATAGAGACTGGAGAGAACAAAACACCAGTCCCACTCTCCAGTAAGATGAGAGCATATGGAAACACTTAGATTAATAGAAATGGGTTAATATTTAAGACAGAGCTAGCTGATAAGAAACAAGTAACTGGCCAACAGCATTTATATCTAATACAGAATCTCTGTGTGTTATTTGGGGTTGGCGCAGAAGTGGGACCTGACCGGCAGGGACCTTACTCTAATACAGAGTCTTTGTGTGTTATTTGGGGCTGGCGCGGCTTGGGGACCAGCCTGTCAGAAAAACCTACTTGTAACAACACCTTCTTTTGGCCTCTGTGCACACGTATCACACACATTGGCAGAGACATGCCAATAATAAAATATTTTTGAAAAGATTAACTGGGATGTTGTATGCTGTTTGGGTGAGAATTATCTAGGAATATAAAAAGACAAAAATGGTTAAAATTAAGATTCAACTAGCTGTATATGAGTTATATTTACTATCAGTTATAGAGGTAGCCACAGATTTAAAGCACTTGCTGCTCTTTCAGAATTCAGTTCCCAGCTCCCAAGTATGATGGCACACAACCACTCATAACCCCAGCTTCAGGAGATCCAACACTTTCTTCTGGACTCCTTGAGTATCTACATGCACATGCACTTGTGTGTGTAGGTGTACACACAAACATATACACAGATACATTTTTAAAAATTAAAAGTATTATATTTACTTGATAATAAATACTAAAAATATTGAGGGTAACATTTGAATTTTAAACTATTTTAAATAATTTAAATAACCATAATTTAGTCATTAAATTATAATTATAGAAAAAAAAATTTTTTTTTTTGGTTTTTCCAGATAGGGTTTCTCTGTATTGCTTTGGAACCTGTCCTGGAACTAGATCTTTAGAACAGGCTGGCCTCAAACTCACAGAGATCCACCTGCCTCTGCCTCCCGAGTGCTGGGACTAAAGGCATATGCCACTAACACCCCACAAATTACACAAATTTATAATTCAAAGAAGTGAGAAATTTATATTCCTCCTACCTTTATTTTCCAACTATTTGTTTATTTACATGAAAATGTATATATTTATTATATGGGTTTAAAATATATCTGAATTAAAATGTCTCATTTGACTTTGAGAACACATAAAATGCACTCTTAAGGTTTTCAAGTATACTATATTTTGTTGTTACCCACAGCTACCATACTGTACAGTGGATTTTTAAAAATATATGGACATGTAGTTTTGTTTTCCAATAATCAATCTATCTATCTTATTATACTTAGTACAGTTAGACATGGGAAATATGATAGATATTTTAATCAAAGCTGACATACTTTGTTCATCAGTCCCCACTAAAACAAAATAAAAGATTTCACAAAGGAATTTTGGTAGTTAAAGTTTGTATAACTACTCATGTGTATGTGTTTGTGGGGGATGTGTGGGTATGTGTGTGGGTGTGCAAGCATGCATGTGTGCAGGTTTGTATACCGTGTGTTTGCATGTGTGTGTGTGTGAGTGCAAGTGCATGTTCATGATTGTATATGATGTGTGTGTATGTTTTTGTGTGTGTGAGAGTGTGTGAGTGCATGTGTGTGTACATATTTGTAGTGTGCATGTATCTGTGAACATGCATGTGTGTACGCATGTGGGGATGCTCATGAAGGCCAGAAGGAGGCACTGGTTTCTGTGCAGCTGGAGTTACAGTTGTAAGTGCTCCTACATGTTTTCTTGAGACTGAATTCAGATTTCCTAAAAGAGCTGCAAACACCTTCAATAGCTGTGCCATTTCTCTACCCTGAGGCTGCTAAACCAAATTGTCAACTAGGTGGGTTAAGACAATGAGAGAAGAGTAATAAGCATAGTACTGCGTGTGCATATGAGGGTATTTCCAGACACACAAAATATAAAATTCAAGAGGTAGTGTGGTATAAAAGCATTTTGTTGCCAGGTGGTGGTGGCACATGCCTTTGATCCCAGCACTCAGGAGGCAGAGGCAGGCAGATCTTTGTGAGTTCAAGGCCAGCCTGGTCTACAAGCTATACAGAGAAACCCTGTCTTGAAAGACAAACAAACAAAAGCATTTTGTGTTCTTCAAACATTATGTAAGTGCATAAATATCAGCTACAGATACACAGTATCCACTCCTAAACCCATAAGGACAGCTGAATGACATCATAAACTAGGTGTAGATTGTCAGAAACCACCCAAGTCTCATAGTCAGATCCTTGAGTTTGGTGCGGACATTTCTAAACTTCAACTTTTCTCAGATTAACCTTGGGCATGACTAGGGCATGGTCGGAGACAAGTTAGGAAGCCAGTTCTTATATTTGTCTTCAGCTTTGCCCTTTTGTCATGGTGATTAATTAGCCATCCCTACTGGAGGTTATTATTAGCTTCATTCTACATGGAAGAAATTTGGCTTTAAAAGAGTCTGCAATTGACCCTGCCCCATTTGCTGTCACAGAATGATAGATCACAATCCAGAATTGTCCAACTCTAAAGCATGCTCCTTCCGCTGCATTAAGCTTCCTTCCTGGGTCTGCAAAATCTCATATTTCATACAGTAATCTCTGAATGTATCCAGTGATGATTTGCTTAGTATCTATATACTCAGCTGTACAACATGAAAAAATGAAAATGCAGTTTCTACTTTTGAGAAGCCTAGAACTTCTCTTAAAAGAAGAGGAAAATAATGAATAGAAAAGCAAAAAAAGAATAAGCATGAAGTTAAGTTGGTCCAGAAAATATCCCCAATGGCAAGCTGTGTTGATCAGTTTCCCTAATGGCAACAAAATGTTAAGATTAGCAGCCTAGAGTGGGAAGAAGGACATTTTGGTTTAGTGCAGTTTTGGAAGCTCTGGTCCATGACTCATCAGCTTTGTCACTTTGGGCATCACAATATGGGGGAACCATGTGTGGGAACAAAATTACACACATTGTGGAGAAGAAAGCAAACAGGAGAAAAAAGAAACAGTCAGTCTCAAAATCCCCCCTACTATCCCAAAGACATGAAAAGCTCTTACTAGGTACCACCATCTGAAAGGTCTATTACTCGGTAACCTTTAATACATATGACTTTAATTAACATTCAGGGCTTATATAGAAGATATGTAATGATATACAGAGAGAGAGAACAGTATGAAAACACGACAAGCATGACATGCAGACGAAGTTCTACAAACCATCAACTCAAACTGCAGACCCAAGAAAGACACAGGTGTGGTTTAGGTAGACTCTTAATGCTTGAGGACCAAGGGAGACCATGGTGAGAAATACAGCCTGAGTGTGGCAGTCTGCACCAAAATTTCCAATGTGTGGGGCAGGACTTGGTACATGATAGAAACTCTAAACATGTCACTTGAGTGGAAGTGGCCCAAAAAACAAAGCTATAGAAAGTGAACCCTGTGAGAATATATTCTTCACCATCTATATTTTCTTTTGAATTGGGTGAGGTCATGGAGCTCCATTTTGGTACCTTTTCTGTGACAGGTTCTGAAATAGCTCCTACTAAGGCAAAGATGAATGAGACAGAGCCCATGATTATAGGGACCCACAGTATACTAAAAGAAACCTTTTGATAAATAGCCACAATGATTTTTAAGACATATTAAGTTAGGATTTTATACAAGATTAGTATTTTAGGAATCCCAAAAGTCTAACCAAAGGACTAGGGTGAGGGGCTTGATAAGGTATTGGTTATGGCAGAGCCTAGATGGGAAAAGTAGTTCTCCCTTCTCTCTTTTGGAGGTGATGGGGTGACTGGTAACATACACAGGCTTAAATTGTTGATCTTAGCATTTCCTGCAATGTTTATTTGGACAGTTCAGCAGTGGGTGATTAAGCATGGATTTACTGAGAAGGGATCAGTAGGTGGCTCAGTTAGAAAATAACCACCACCTGTAGTCAGTGGTTACCCCTACCAGGAGTAAGATCTGGAAAAGCAGCAGGGGGAACTGTTCTAATGAGCATCAAACAGATTGGAATGCATGTCCTCAAAGTGCAGCTCCAGCTCCAAGGGCAAGCAGCTGCCACTGTGAGCTGCTCTCATGGCCTCAGCCCAGTTCTTCAGACAGGGCTCCTAGGGACATAGTGTTCTGCAGGCTTTTGGCACACAGTGTAAAACTCACTCATGCTTTCAATCTTGGAAGCATTTCAATTTAATATGCAATTGTACCATGAGACAACAACTCCTCCTTCTCCCTCTATCCAAGTTTGCAAGAGTTGCCAGTGCAAGCACCACAGAATAGTTGGGATAGCTATCAGAGGTTTATTTCCATTTTTCCACAATTCTGGAGAATAAGAAATCCAGGATCAAGCATCAGCAAGCTTGGTTTCTTCTGAGGCATTTCTTTCTGGCATGTGGATATCCACCTTCCTTGTATATGTTCACATGTAATTCCCTCTGTGTCTGCCAAGGTCCTAAAGACTCTTCTACATGCACAAGTCACATTGAGTTTGAACTAATGACCTCAGTTTATAGTGATTCCAATTTGAAAGATGCTACCAATATACAATCTTTGGGTTTTTTTCTTTTTAATTTTTATAATGCAGGTAAGTGCTTTGCCTGCATTTTATCTATGCTACAAGATTGCTAAAAGAAGGCATCAATCAGGTCCCCTACAGCTGGAGTTATAATTTTGAGTGACATCTACATGCTCAGAATAGATGTTCCTCTGGAAGATAAGTCCATGCTCTTATCCACCGAACCTCTCTGCAGCCTCCCATATATAATCTTGTTATCAGTTTCTTAGGTTGGGATTTCAAGGTGTGACTAAAAGAGGACAACAGCCCTCAAAAAACCACTTATGTGTGATGAAGTACTCTATCTGCTAAAACAAGTTTTTGAACTGTGCAAGTGCTACAGTTTCAAAAGGACTGGGGTACCTGAAAAGGTCAGTAAGTTGTGGGCCTATGTCCAATGGGGTGCTATTGTGAACTGGTGGAAAGTCACCCAGTCACTCTGTCACTCTTCAGTTGCTACCTTTCTATCTTTATATCTCCCCACAATTTGAGATCAGGATATTTTGCTCTGATACACATTCCCACCCTGATGTACCACCATCCCAAAAAATGAGTCACTGGAGAAGCAATAACTTTGAATCTCTAAGACATCAAAACGTTATCTCAGCTTCTTTGTCAGAGCAAAGTAAAACTAACACAATGAGGGATTTCATGACTGAATGGGGATTATCATCTTCTGAAGGTGTGCTACCATATCTTACAAAAACCTGTACACCATCTTAAATAAACAAAGGCACCTGAAAGGATAGCCCCTGAAGAAGGAAGAGGTACACAGAGCTTAAGGATGTTCCATGAAGACAGACAAGAACAACATTAACAGGAAGTATGCCTAAGAAAGCATCTCTAGTAAATTGCCAAGAAGTTTCAGAAAAAGATATAGACCTCCAAACCTCTAATAAAATATTGTTTTTATCTTGTTCTTTTTGTTATAAAATCCATTAATTTATGTAATCTATTTTGTTAAAATCAATAGTATCTCCTTTCCTGTCACTCTCAAGAGTTTCCCCTTCAAACTCCATGTATTCTTTTTATTTTAGACAATAGAATCCACTTTGTGTAACTTATACTTATTTGGTTGGATGTAAGATCATCTATTGGGGCTATGTTTGTTTTCATTTAAATGGACTTGGTTATAATAAATAAATAAATAAATAAATAAATAAATAAATAAATAAAAGAGAGTGGCATCCCTTAAGAAAACTGACTCTTAAAGTTGTTTTGATTAGCATTTCCATGATAGCTAAGGATGTTGAACACTTTCTTAAGTGTATTTCAGCCTTTTTGATTTCCTCTATTGAGAATTCTTTTTTAGTTCTGTACCTTATTTTTAATAGGGTTATTTGGTGTTTTGTTGACTAGTTTCTTGAGTTCTTTGTATATTTTGGAGGTCAGCCCTTTGTCAGATGTAGGATTGGTGAAAATCTTTTCCCAGTCTGTGCGCTGCCATTTGGTCTTGTCCACTTTGTTTTACAGAAGCTTCTAAGTTTGAGGAGGTCCCATTTATTAACTGTTGATCTCAGTGTCTCTGCTCCTAGAGTTATGTTCAGGAAGTGGTCTCCTATACCAATTTGTTCAAGGGTAACTCCTACTTTCTCTTCTAAGAGGTTCAGTGTGGTGAGATTCATGTTGAGGTCTTTGATCCATTTGGACTTGAGTTTTGTGCCTGGCGATAGACATGGGTCTATCTGCAGTCTTCTACACACCCTCATCCAATTGTGCCAGCAACATTTGTTGAAGATGCTGTCATTACCCCATTGTATTCTTTTAGCTGTTTGTCGAAAATCAGGTGTTCATAGGTGTGTGGGTTTATATCAAGATTTTCGATTCAATTCCATTGGTCTACCTGTCTATTTTTTTTGTGCCAATACCAGGCTGTTTTCAGAACTATAGCGCTGTAGTAGAGCTTAAAGTCAGGCATGGTGATGCCTCCTAAAGTTGTTTTATTGTACAGGGTTGTTTTGGCTATCCTGTGTCTTTTGTTTTTCCATATAAAGTTGATTATTACCTTTTCTAGGTCAGTGAAGAATTGTGGTGGGATTTTAATGGTGATTGCATTGAATCTGTAGATTGCTTATGGCAAGATTGCCATTTTTACTATATTTATCCTATCTATCCAAGAGCAAGGGAGATCTTTCCATTTTCTGGTATCTTCTTTAATTTCTTTCTTTAGAGCCACAAAGTTCCTACTATATAGGTCTTTCACTTATTTGGTAAGCTTTACCCCAAGATACTTAATGTTGTTTGTTTGTGGCTATTGTAAAGGGTGATATTTCTCTGATTATTTCTAAGCCTCTTTGTTGTCTGAATAAAGTAGGACTAATGATTTTTTTGAGTTTATCTTGTATCCTGCTAGTTTGCTGAAGGTGTTTATCTTATTCCTGCCAGAATGGCTAAAATTAGGAACACCAATGACAACTCATGCTGGAGAGGATGTGGAGAAAGAGGACCACTCCTCCACTACTGGTGGGAGTGCAAACACGTACAGCCATTTTGGAGATCAGTACACTGGTTCCTCAGGAAAATGGGAATTAGTTTAGCACAGAACCCAGCAATCCCCCTCTTAGGCATATACCCAAACGATACACATCCATGCAACAAAGACATCTGTTCAACTATGTTCATATCAGCACTATTTGTAATAGCAAGAACCTGGAAGCAACCTAGATGCCCCTCAACTGAAGAATGGATAAAGAAGATGTGGCACATCTACCCAATGGAATACTACTCTGCAGAAAAAATAATGGAATCTTGAAATTCATAGGCAAGTGGATGGCACTTGAAGAAACCATTCTGAAGGAGGTAACCCAGTCACAAAAAGAGGAACATAGTATGTACTCACTCATATATGGATATTAGACCTAGAGCAAAGGATCACCAGCCTATAATTCACACCACCAGAGGAACTAGGATACAAGGTGTATTCTAAGAAATTCATATAAAGTCCCTCACAGAACCGGGAAGGGACAAGTCCCCCAGAAAACATGGGAAGGGGGGCAGCGAATGGAAAGAGAAGTAGGAAAAAGAGAAGGGGGGAGAGGAAAACACATGCGACTAGGGAAATTGAGCCAGGGTGGGAATAGAAGATAGAAGAGAGAGAGAAAGACAGAGAGATAGAGAGACAGAGAGACAGAGAGAGAGAGAAGAAACATAAAAGAGGGAGCCATTATTGGTTTAAGAGAAAACTGAACCTAAAGAAAGGGCTAGAGACCTACAAGACTGCAGCCAACTGACAGTTTGAGCAACCATGGAAAGGCTACCATAAATGCCCTTCCTGGATAGTGAGATCAACAACTAACTTATCCACCACCATCATGGAGCCCTCATCTAGTACCTGTTGGAAAGAGAAGCAAACACCCATACCTAAACACTGAGTCGAACTAGAATTCAGATGCAGATGGAGAGGACATGACCAGGTTGCAGAAACACATACAGACAGCTGACCTGAACAAGGAGGAACTAACGCGCCCCCAGACTGATAGCTGGGAATCCAGCATGGGACTGACTGAGGCCCCCCAGAATCCCCTGAATATGGGTCTCAGCCAGAAGGACTAAGCACTCCAAGGGACCTCAGACAGTGGAACCAGGATATATCCCTATCTCTGGTGCACAAAAATACCTTGTGGACACATCCCCCATGGAGGGATAACTGCCTTAACCTAGAGACAGGAGGGAAGTCCTAGTTCCCTACTTCAAATGACCTGGCAAATCTACATGACTCCACCTGGATGGCATTGCCCTACATGTGGATGGGAGGAGAGGGTGGTCAGTGTGCATGTGAGGGGGCAGAGAAGGTAGAAGGGAGGGAGGGAGAGGGAACTGAGATCAACATGTAAAAAAAAAAAGAAAACTTACTTTTCCTTACTTGGAAGGCACAACTGCCAATATCTTCCTTTATAATGCTAGACTTTCACGAGCCCCTTCCAAGTCCATGCTGGGATTCTGCCTAGCTTTATCTTATACAGCTTTTGTGTGTGCTTTCCCAACTGCTGTGACTATAGGTATACAACATCCCCACCATGTTCTATTATAGACTTCCACTATATTGGGCTCTTATAATCTTACTACATAGTGATCCTTGAGGGGGCCACGTTTGTGATATGTGTACCTTTTAGAGGAAAACACTACATTTTATCTTATTTTCTGCATGTGGGCCAGTTGTGGGTATCCGTTATATATGACTTCCCTCATAAAAGTTGAGAGATATAATAGTTTATGAGCATAAAGACAAGGAATCGTGGAGAAATTTATTCCAGGGCTTCTGATCCAGCAAACATGAGGGTTTTGAGAGTAACAAGCATGAGTTCAAATGGTGATTAAAGTTAGTTTTCAGAGTTCACAGGTGGGTAAGACTATTAATTAAGATTCTATTCTGGTAATATGTGTTCAACCTTCTACTACTATGAATACTAGCCAATAACAACAAGCTTTCTAGGTTTGTATCAGTTTGAGTCTTCCACATTCTTAGACTCAAGAATGAATTGCCTTAATAACTATTTTTATGTCTAATTTTGTGTTTTTCATTGCTAGTTTCAAACTCCTTGAAAATTTAGATTCGTTGCACAGAATATTTAAAAAAATAAAGATTTTTCTCTTCCTTCCCTTTTTCCTCTTCTTCCTTTCTTCCTTGCTCTCTGGCTTGCTATTTTCTTTATTCCCTCTGTCTTCATCCCTTTCTTCTCCTAGCTTGGATACTGAAATATTTGTAAAACCAGGATGACTCTCCAAAACTGGAAGTACTCAAAACAAAGGCAAAACAAAGTTGAGGTTTGTAGCACTCTGGTAAAATGTGCTTTGTCTTCAGAGTTTCTCAAGATTATGCTAATGGAGTTCACTCATGCCTTGGTGCACTACTCATGAACTGGTTCTCTGCTCATCAAAGAACTGGACCATATTTATGTTCAATCCATCCTGCAGTTCATGCCCCCACTGCATAAAAAGTGAAAACAGAGCTATAAACCAACAGTAAAACACCTATAGACTGATTCCAAAATGGTGTTTTCAAGAATGAAGGGTCTGTTTCCAGAAACCTTAGTCCCACCTCACCCAAGCCACTCCATCACAAAATACAAAATAGATCAAAGTATGACACAGAGGTCATTACAAATTATATCTAGCATAGTGGGCAAATCCATACGAACTGGTAACCTAGCTGTTGGCCTAGTGTTGGCCATTCACACTGTCAACCTCAAGTTCAAAGTCCACAGCTTCAATACCACAAACACCGAAATGTCTTAAGATAATATCTGTTGTACTTAAACATCTCACTCTCTTCACGATATTTGTACTCTACATGCCAGTTTCCTAATTATAGTCCTGGACAATGAAGCATATATTTGGTGGGTTGAGTTTCAATAACTCATTATACATTCCTTTGCTATCCATCTGATTTGGGGATAGGCTGAGAATTAAGCATGGATGGGTTCAGAAAGGTAAACACCAAACTTCAGGTATATTATTAAAATTGGAAGAATTAGATTACACCTGCCTGTAAGCCCAGATCTTGAGAAGAAGAGGCAGAAACCTTACAAGATCAAGGGTACACTGGCAATATATCATCTCCAGGTGAACCAGAACTACAGAGTGAGAACTATCTCAAAAAATAAAATGTAAGTTAGTGCACATGATGATATGAGTGAGATGAATGGTTTCAATGAAAAGTTTCACATGTCCTTCAGTCTCCAGTTTATTCATTAGCAAAACTAATAACTTCAGGTATGCCTGGAAGGGCAGGGTCTATCCTAGTAATCTAGTCACTTGGGGGGGGGGAGGAAGGGAGGGAGGGAGGAATGGAGAAAGGGAGAATGAAAGAAAACAAATTAAAGAGAGACCAAGATACACTGAGTGGTACCTTAACCACATATAAAAGAAATACAACATGGGAAGAACTGAACCAAACTTTTTGGCTCCAGACTTATACACTAATTAATCCCCATCTATCTGATGGAAAGGGGTGAATAGAGACAGAGAAAGTAAAAACCACAAGGACATTCCTTCAAAGCACAAAACAAGAACGCAAAGTTTATGGAATGCAGGTTGTCATGTAACAGTACTGAAAACTAGTAACACAGACTGTAAAATAAGAAATAAGTACATTTCCAGAGAAACAATAAAGTTTCCATCCATGCAAGTAGATGTGGAGTAGTAAGCTCATTATAACAGTAAGACAGGAGAATAGCAAGAAAATAAAGGAACAGAATAGTACATACTCATGAACATGATTTATAAAAAATTTTAGTGAAATAAAAACTGAGACTGCAATAGTGAATTTTTAAAAGTCTACAAAATTGTATTATAATCCCAACAAAAAAATTTAAATGTCTGTAAAAGTATAGATTCTTAAAAGTACACATGTAGTTTTTCATGATATATCTTATCATCAATATGACCAGGAAAGACTCACTTTTTCTAGATCCTTTAGGTTTCTTTAAATGCATAATTGAATGCACTTTATCGTATATTCAAATTTAATAAAATAAACATTGTTCATACTTAAGCATTATTCTTTAATAAACCTGGTAAGCCCAGTACAGCATATTGTTATATACAGAAAAGTAAACATTCATATCTGTACAGACAGGACCACTAGTTTTACATTAACGAAAAGTTAATCTTTTCCTATTGACATTTATCTGCAAAACTGAGGCAATTGTCTAAAACACCTGTTGATTTTAGGGAATATAATCAATGAATTAATGCTTTTGAAAGCCATAACAATATTAAGTTTAAATTGTTTGTGATCAGGGATGCCAGAAAGAATATAGTGGGCACATCCAGTTTTGAAATTCAGAAAACGTTAACCCCTTTCCTTCACTTCTACTCCCTCCCTTCTTCCTGTTTTTCTTTCCTTCCTTTCTTCCTGAAGCATGTTGGATGAGTGTTCTATCACAAAGTTACACTTAGAGTCCACAACATTGTAATTTTTGAGAATGCAATGTAGTATTTGGAAAAGAATTGTTCCGTGAAAGTTTTCCTGTTTATCTGGCTTACTAATTTAACCTGTGTGTGTATGTGTGTGTGTGTGTGTGTATGTGTGTGTGTGTGTGTGTGTGTGTGTGTGTGTGTGATGAAAGATAAAGGCAAATGCTCCACCACTGAGCTATATTCCAAGCCTGCCATCCTAAAATTTTAATTATTAATCTGGCAGCACTATTCAAATGTCCTTTCAAAACTACATTCTCTGCTCTGAATATCCAACACTCAGGTTCCTGCAGGGGACAGAATAATTGAATTAACCAGAAACCAGTTCATCAAGCTAAAACTAGAGCTTTCTCATTCAGATAAAAACTCCCAGAGTGGGTACTTAAAGCAACTCCATGCTTGCAAAGCTCCCAGGATTTGCCACACTGTAATTGCCTTTGTGGACCTCTCTCAGCTCCCATCCCTGCTGCATAGACTCAGATAAACCAAGACCAGCGGGAATCCAAGCGCCCTCATTTCCAATTAATCCTAGAAGAGGTATCTCCAATCCCTGCCCCCTCTTACTCTGACAACATACCCAGCTGCACTCCTACACCAATGAACCCATGAAAAGGGTCAATAGACACTAGGAATATGGCTTGCCAGAACAGTGAAACAAGCAGAAAAAGAGTTATTTGCATTCTGATATGCTTTTCAATGGACAGTAATAAGGACTTCTACAGGACAAGTGGGTAGCCAGAAAATAGACACTAGAATGTGCGAAGGCCACATTTACTCTAAGTATCTGGATCATTCACAGATGTGCTGGAGAGGGGGGTAGGGAGAAACGTCATGGAATCATGTCTTAGTGACATAGGGCAAGTATATGATTTCGAGTCATTGAGACCAGAAGTGACAATAAACTAAAGTAGAAAAACAGCAATGGGTGGAAATCTGGGTAGAGTCTAATGGTAGAGCTAGCACAACCTGAAGTCACAGGGGAAAGAAACAGGCTCAAAGGTTAGCTACCTTGTTGAGCTCACATCTGATACTTACAAGAGTGTGGATAAGAGCTGAAGACAAAGGCTGGTGTGAGATCCTCTTCCCCATTATGCAATATAAATTAAACCTACCTTCCCAGACCACCATAAGTTCTCAGAACAGAGAGCCTTTTTTTCAGACCTGAGCAAAGGCTGTGATTTGAAAGCAGTGCTTTTTATCTTAAAATGTACATTTTAACAATGTGTCATAGGCACCAAACAGATATACTACTCTGACAAAAAGATAACATGTTGGTATTTTCAGTTTGTTTATTTGCTATTACTTCTAAGGAAGAACATATCTCTCCTCTCCATAAAAGCCCTTTCCAATCAATCACGTGTTTAGCTTCAACTATAAGGAGGTTTTTAAATTAACACAGGATTCTCCAGTTTGTTTGTCCCAGAGAAGTCCCACAGAGCAACTTTTTAAATATTGCTTTTGTCTGGGCCAAATCAAGTTGCCATGCCAGAAATACATTACCAGGAGACTGCATTAGGAGACAGCACCATCGTAACAAAACAGTGCACAGCAGAACAAGTTTTTATTAATAACAGCAGAATGCAATTTCGTTGGTTTTAATTTACCATTTTCAAATTTTACTATGACATTATCCAGATATAAACTGTTATGATGAGAAGCCATTCACTGGGGACCAAAGAAAGTTACAACTCTGCTTGGGAGAAAAAAAAAACTTTGCATATATCAGTGAAGGACACACTAATAAAGATTGGTCTGGAATTCCTCTCTTTATGACGATTGACTTATCAGCAATAGTTCTTGCGGCACAGTTGGAAATTAAATAATTGCCAGAAACTGTAGATATTTGACTTGGCAAAAAAACCTAGGTTTATCTGATTTATTTTTGTTAGAGTTGGGCCCTGTGGATATTTAGAAATGTTTCATGAAAGAACAGTAGAATGTAAATGAAACAAGCAAAAAATCCTCCTTCAAAGGCCGCCTTTAACTCCATCCTCACTGTTGTGATAACACAAATAAACCAAAGACAAACCTTTGGTGATGGTGTTGGGTGAAAACACTACTCTAAATTAAAACATTATGGGTTACTGACATCTGGATATTTTCTCCCTCTTTATAATCATTCTCATGCATTCGCCGTGTGCTATTTGTCAGCGGGCACTACAGAATGACACAGAGTCTCAGAACATATGCCTGGTATACAAGGCAACAAAACAGGAAGGGCTATACACCCTGGTAGGCAGGCTTTTCTGACCTCTGCTTGCACTCTGAGACAAGGCCACCCATTGTCTAGGGAGAAAAGGAGAGAAGCACTGTACTAAAGGTTTGGTTTTCTTTAGTAAGGATGAAGGCTTGTAGTCTTAAACTTTGAAATTTTGAGCTCTAAAGGAGACATCGGGATTTACAATTTGCTAAGCTAAGCACTGTGGGAAATTCAAAGACATGATGATTCTTAGAAATCTACAGTTTTATCTGAGAAGAGAAATTTTTTTTGTAGGTATTAGTAATACAGCTACATTTGGAGAACAGTTATAATCTCTGTGAAACATGTAGCTCAGGGTTAGGTCTTCTATAATGACCTCTCCCTAACAATGTTTACTTTTGAAATGCTATTTTTTTCTAAAGACTTCTGTATATTTTATAGGTGAAAGTGAATTCCTATATGAATGAATATACAGCATGTGCACACATGGTGCTGTGGAGACCAGAAGAGGGAGACACAGTTGGTTTTAAGCTGCCCTATAGGTGCTGGGAACTGAAGTCAGACCTCTGCAAAAGTATAAAGGGCATTTAACCTCTCCATTACTGCTTTTCTTTTATTAATATTTTGAGGAATTTTCTTCTTATTCCTGAAAATTGTGATAATTTTCCCTAGAACTCCAGTAGACAAAGGGATTTGAACATGAGAGTTACCTTAGGGAACTGATTCTATTTACAGTGCACAGATTTACATTTGGATGGATCTTCCACTGAATTCTGTGCAATTTAAGAACTGTATCAAATGCTGGGCAGTGCTGACACAAGCTTTTAATCCGAGCCCTTGGGCAGCAGAAGCAGGTGGATCTCTGTGAATTCAAGACCAGCCTGGACTACAAAGTGAGTTCCAAGACAGTCAAGGCAAAAAGAAAAACCTTGTCTCAAGAAAAAAAAAAAGAGAGAAAAGAAAGGAAGAAAGAAAAGAAGGAAGAAACTGCATCAATACTGTCTGAAACATGACAACTTAAAAAAATCACATCCAAAAATAAGGATATGACAACATACATCAATTATAAGGATATAATGACATACATCAATAATATGAATTAATGGTTTTGGATAAGAGTGTGGGATATTACCTCTGTCACTCACAAACCTTAATTCTCTGTTCAAGATTGCACTAAGAAAAAATAATCCAAGCAGAAGTTGCAGAGAGCCAAGAACACCAGAAGGGGGCAATATGTAATCTTCCTGGAAAACACTAGTAAAGGTTAATAGGAAAGGTAATAACAGAGCTACAATTTGAGGGATGAGTTGATTATATCCAATATAGGTATTTCAAAGTTTCATGGAAATTGAAAAATGGTGTCAAAGAGAAAAATTGGGTTGAAGGGAGAAAAATGCAAAAGCCATAGGTACTCAGTGTGGATTGTTCAGAAATGGTGGTAAGTGATATCTTCAAAATCTAAGTAAGAAAAAGAATGCTTAGGTCATATTAGCTAAGGAACTCTGGAAAATAAAAGACATGGGGCTTTTAAAACAAGTGAGCTGCCATGGTAAACTTGAGAAGGTTATTCTGGTGTGTAGTAGGTATTTGTCCCACCCATGACCTTGGCTATCTGGCCTGATAGAGGCTTAGCTTCTTGTCTACTGAATAACTCCTTAAAAAAAAAAAAAAAAAAAAAAAAAAAAAGAGGAGGGCAGGAGCCTTCTCCTGTGTGCTGGTTGGAGATCAGATTGCTGCTTTTCTACCTTGCATTTGTGTGTGTGTGTGTGTGTGTGTGTGTGTGTGTGTGTGTGTGTGTGCTTTCTAATAAACCTTGATATTGTCTTATTTTGGGCTCTCATGGATTCCCATACATTTGCCCACACCCATATGTATATGGAGGTAAGACACTAGGAAAGACACAGAAGAAGATGGGAGAGAAGAGGGTTCTTAGCTTGCTCTGTAAAATCTCATGATACAGATGTTCCTAGCCTATGCGTGCTTTGGAGTTTAAGAATTTGTTGAGCAAAGCCAAAAGAAGGAAATTAGAAATTTGGAAAAAGGGAATATTTTAGTGAAAACTATATAGCTGGATTGCAACTGGAGAAACCAGTATAAATTCATGGCTTTTAATGCTGCAGACTGATAAATATAAAGTGAGATGTGGAAATTACAAAATGCTCTGTGTGTGTGTGTGTGTGTGTGTGTGTGAATGTATGAGAGAGAGAGAGAGAGAGAGAAAGGAGAGAGAGTTCTATTCAATGAAATGGTTTAGAAAGAACCAATAAACACACAAACATATATTTCAGGAGAAAAAAGCTGATTTCTGGGATTAAGGAGAGAATGCAAGATAATTCTAGAGAATTTTATTATTCAATAAAGCAACAAAATTCTAAACCAAATAAGGGGTAGTTCCAAAGTATACCAAGGGACACAAAAAAGCTCTCTATTTACTAAATATGAGGTAAACTTGAGGATCAAAACAATGATAACAATATGTTGAAACCATTGAATAAAAGAAATACCTATGAGTTCACACTCTTGAAGTAGAAGAAGGGAAAAGCATATTGTTAAAGTGATAGCTAGTTAGCATAGAAGGCATAATGAAGCTGAGGAATCACCAATGGAAACTATAAGCAGAGGTAAAAGATGAATTGAAATTGCTCAGAGAGGGACAATTGGTGGTGACCTTATAAGGAAAACAAGTTCAACAAAGTTACCAACTAATAATATGGGGACAAAATGATATCACGATCTCCTGAATAAGATGAATTGAAGGGTGCCCTCTACCTGGCCTATCAACATCTGAGGCAGGGGAGAGAGCTAGCCCTATGGTCATAAGAGCAAGAAAGCTATCCTTGACCCCCACCATCTGCAACACTTGGGAGAGCAGGCCCTGTACCTCATTGGGGCAGCACAACATTGTCAACCCTATTAGCAGAGGTATGGGTGAGCCAGCCCCGAAGTTGTCTTGTGGCAGCAGGGGTAGAGGAGAGTTGCTTTTCCCTCCCATCTATCAACATCTAGGACAGGCAGGAGAGCCTGCCCTGTGGTCATAAGATCAGGAGAGCCAACCCTATTAATGCAGGCCATGGGTGAGCTAGCCCCATTTCTCATCGGGCAGACCAACCTTAAGCTGCCCAGGCCCAGAGCCAGGGTTATTACTTTACCTGCCCCAACATCCACCCCATCTATTATCTGCTAGAGGACGTGAAGGAACCTGACCTGCAGACCCAAAGCTGCAGGATCTCCACAACACAGGTCACCAACAGGATATCCAGAGTCCTAGAAAGAACCCAGCATCAAAGTGTAGTAGAAACCAGAGGCCTTAAACCAGACCAATGACTCTTTGCAATGAACACTTGCAAGTAAAGATAGATGACAAGGGAGTTTTCTTTGTGACTTGCTGTGTCCCACTGCAGCTTCCAGGAAAACATTTTTAATTTTTCCCTTTATAATGTTTTTCCTTTTTCTCTTAAATTTTGTTTTATTTGAGGAGGTGTGAGGGCAGACGGGGGAGGCAAAGGGACAGGGAAATAAATGATGAAACAGGAACATAGATGATAACTACCTTATATGCCATCTTAGAGCCTTCATCCAATAGTTGGTGGAAGCAGAAGCAGACACCCACACCTAAACACTGAGCTGAACTCCTGGAATCCTGTTGCAAAGGGGTCAAGACCAGCTGGAGAAACCCACAGAGACAGCTGACCTGAACAGGACCCCAACCTGATAGCTGGAAAAACAACCTAAGACCAACCCAGACTCTCTGAATGTGGGTCTCAGTTAGGAGGCCTGGGAAGTCTATGGTACCTTTCACAATGAAACCAGGATGTATTCCTAGTGCAGGAATGGACTCCAGGAGCCCATTCCCCATGGGGGGGGGAATACTCCCTCAGCCTAGACACATGGGGGATGGCCTAGGCCCTACCCCAAATGACTTGACAGACTTTGATGATCCCTCATGGAAGGCCTCACCCTCCCTGGGGAGTGGATGGAGGATGGGATTGGGGGGTCTATGGGGGGCATGGGAGGATGGGAGGGAGAGGGAACTCAGATTAATATGTAAAATAAGAAAAAAAGATGAATTGAGGATATAATTTCAATAATATTCACTGCCCTAAACATATAGATAACCCAAAGGAAAGGACATACCAGAAATAGTTGGCTCATGATATCCAAAAGTTCAAAGACAAAAACAATTTTAAAATGTGGAGGAACTATACCAGAAACAAAAAACAAAAAACAAAAAAACAAAACTACAGCTCATGAAAACTAAATGGAACTTCTAACCCCAGACTGGATACTGAAAAGTTATGATAATACCACTAAAGAAAACATTTTATTGAGACAACTACCAAATATGGGTAAAACATAGGTTTGATTATAATATCTCATTAACAGTACATTTTCTGTGTGTGGTGACTACAGTGTGCTTAAGTAGAAACATCCCAGTGAATTAAACCCCAACACATTTAGGAGTAAAGGAACACTTCTAACTTACTCTAATCAGAAAAAATAAAATGTATGTCTATCAGTTTATACAACTGCCTAACTATATATCTATCTTGCCATCATTAGTTTTAGAGATTTAATGGGATAAAATATAAACAACAAAGGAATAGTTCCAAGAGTTCATTTTACTGTAAGTTTCAAATTATATCAAAAATCTAGTCTATTGTGCATTTATGGAATTTCTTGTTCCCAATAGCTCACAGTCAAACAAAGAGAAAGACATTTTAAACAAACACCTAAGAAAACGTGCCAAAGGAGTTTTACTCTCAGGGTGTCGGCCACCCTGAACAACATGCTCCTGAAGTCTACACTGACTGCAGAAGGTATGTGCTAATGTGATGGGGATGTGATCAACAATGAAGAGGAAAGTACAGGATTCAGGAGTTGTTTGGAAAGTTGCATCAGGACATCAGAGTGACCCAGTGACTAGCAGGTTGACAGAGCTAGAAGTGGCTTTGCAAGATCCCCGTCCCATCCCTGCTCAGAACAAAGAGGTCTTGCTGGGCCCCAAAATAAGTCCATTTGGGGTTATATCAATTTTTAGGAAACTGCAATGATAAAATATACTTAGTCTTAAGTTTCTTTAGAACATTCAGAGAACACCAATAAATTACAGAGGATATTTTTGGTGACAGTTAAAATATTCAACTAGACAAGTGATTAATGTAAGATTGCAAACTCAGAGTTTCGGATCTAGAAAGCCCTTCTTCAAACCTTTATCTGCTCTCTCACACAGACTTTCAAATAAGAGGCATCATATTTTTTACTGTTTTTTATCTATGACAAGAGTATCTCTGGGTGTTGCAGGCTAGGACTGTAGGCATGTGTCCACTTGCCCAGGTTCTGTTTTTTTTTTTTTTTTTTTTTTTTGTTACTTTGGGAAATAATTACTTGATGCAGTGTGCCATGGGCACTTTGGGATGCAGAGATGGACAATCAGGAGGCTCTAGGATCCAAATTTGAAAATTAGTGAGGGAAAAATATCAGAACAAATTATTTGAATCTGGTAAACTTGGTACTTAGTATAGACAATGCCCAGGATGCCATGAAAGGGACCATATATGACACTGGGTATGCAATCAGAGTATATGGCTAGTTTCAAGGGATATTACATAAACCCAACCAAAGGATGTGATTAAATTTCAAGGAGAAAGATTCAGGAGACTAGAATTCATTCTGGGAATGTACCATCTACAGAGAACAAACACAAGGGAATTAGTGGCACCTTGTATTTTACTGTGAAGGGGGTAGCAGGAATCCAAAGGCACTAACTGGAAAAGAGCAGGAGGCTGTCTATATCATCTTTAAATCTAAACGATGTCACTAAAGCTACTTTGCCCATTTGCAACACCAAAGCACAGAATCTGAGCAAAAGAAGAATGGAGATTTTGGCCTGAGATATGTGCCATCAGGGACATTTGTCACTGACTCATACACTGTAGTTATGTCAGTGGGTAGTAAGGTGACCTCAGGAGTAAGCTGCATGCTCCTCAAATAGCAAACACACATATTTTCTCACCATAGAAAGGGCTGTTGCCAGGAAATCACACAGACTCCCCCCCCCCCAAAAAAAAAACAAGCCAAAGAAAAACAGAGAGACAATATTCCCTGTCTTTTGTCCATAGGACATTGGAGTTCAGGGCAGGACCCTCTATAGGTGGCCTGGGGATCCAGAGGGAAACCCATCCACAGCCCCTGAAATATATTTATACTGGTGAAGGAGGAGCTAGGATTCTTGGGAAGAAGCCAGTTATCGATGCTTGCTCTAAGCATCCCACTTGGTTCCCTCTTCCCTTGTCTCCTTCCTCCTCTCAAGTCTCATCATTCCTATTTTGTAAAGGAAAAAATGAGAGGTTAGACAACATACAGACACATAGATAGAAATAGCATTAATCTAATAGCTTTAATCTAAGAGCCCAAGCTATAATGCTGCTTCATTCCCCAGCAACATATCACTCAAGGTGGTGAGTGTTTCACCTAGGATACATGGTTCCTAGAAATGAAGGCCACCACCTCGTAGAAAATAACTAGTGACAGTCAGATGAACCCTATACATACACAGATAATTCAAATTCTCTGCTTCTCTCTTTGGAAACTATCCAACAGAGGACACATCTTATTTTTCCAGCATTCCTTCTTAAATCATCAGTCTCCTTCCTGACTTAGTATTTAACAGTCCTCCCTGTGCTATTCTACTGAAAGCTTGGCATTGACAGAAGCAGCATCAGGGTGTCACATAATATGGGTGTCACTAGCTTCTTGGACACATGTCTTTCTGTCTATATATACTGCATTTCCAGGTGTAGCTGCCGCTGTACTGTGTATGTATGTAAGTCCCACTTAGCACTTGTTCAGCTGGCCAGCATGAACAGGAAACCACTCCCCCTCCCTGAATGAGGCATACAGCAAGTTGATTAATGATGTGAGGCAGAGCTGGCTAAGGAGGAGAGTTCTTCGCATGCTTTTTTGAAGAGAGCTATAGCTGGCATGAAGAAAGAAAGGTGTGCTTTGTAAGTAGGAGGTGGCAGGCAGCACTGGCTAATTAGGTTTTGGTTAAGGTTGGTGGGTGCTGAACATTCCTGCTAATGGCTGTTACGAATGGGAAAAATAGGATCATTTGTTAATTTTACTTAACAGTGGGTGTTAAAAGCAGGATGGAAGGAAAAAAGGTGAACATGGACCGTTTGGGCCAAACTTCATGAAAAGTGGAAAAAGCAAATCACGATTTTTGTAAAGAGAACAAGATACCAATTTCACATTGGGACCAAGCTGTTTTGCCTTTATGAAAATGTGGTCATGGACTTCTGTTTAACCAAGCAGGTTTTCAAGCCCTTTGGCTGTCTTCCAACTGACCTTTTCTCCCTATCCAAACTATAGATATGCTTTACACACTGATTGGCTTTAGAGGTATGTGTTATTAAGAATATCTGAACTGGGGATGTAGGTCATTGATACAATGTTTGGTGTTCAACTCTGGGACAGATTCTGCCACTGCAAAAAAATAAAAAATAAAAAAATGCAGACTTCCTATGTGCTTTTACTTCCATAACTACATTTAGACTTTACAAAAAAGCTATTGGGGTATTGGCGTGTGTGTGTGTGTGTGTGTGTGTGTGTGTGTGTGTGTGTGTGTGTGTGTGTGTAAGAGAGAGAGAGAGAAAGAGAAGAAGGAAGGGAGGGAGGGAAAGGGAGAGAGAGTTTGATTCCTATTTTAGAAGTGAGAAGATTATGAAGATTATGAATACCGCTTTTTTGAAAGCTTTATGCTTTATGGAACATCTTTACATTTGTCAGTTCTTGTGGCAGAATATTTTAATTCTTTACTACATTACAAGTGTTCTGATTTTTAAAAAATTTCTTTCCTAGTCCATCAAAGATGCTTCATCTCAGTTTCCTAGACAGAGTTATTTGACCCTGACTCCATGCTAACCCCTGAATGTATGGATAACCAATACGGACTGGATCAAGAATTGTGAACATATTCTTTACCAGGCATCTCCGAAGAGCACTCTTCTCTCTGCATGGGTCTCTTAGGACTTGTATTTCACAGGTTTGGCCTACACATACAGAATGCTGATGTCACCATGATCTAAGAAGAGCTTCGTATAGATGCTGGCCTTCAGACGAAGTTTTAGACAAGGAATTTCCACTAAGAAGATTTGACAAGAATAGTCTACAAATGTGCTGAAGCAGGGCCCACATGATAGGCTGCTCCTTGATCCTACCCTGAAATTTGGAGAGACACAGCATCCTTGGGTAAAGTTCCTACTTGGAAACTGAAATGCCCGTGATCCAGTCCTTAAGTCTCTCTAACTAACTGCACTAGATTTCAGATGACCTATTGTGATGGTGGATATAGAAGACAAGGCCACTGGACACGAGGAAGGATGATTAAAAATACTGCCTATTATAAATATTAGAGGCCTGTAGAACAGAAATAGAGTCCCAATTCCACCAATTGTCATTTTGTAACTTGGCAAGTTACATCACTCTGTATTGCTTGGTAGGTTTAAAAAAAAATGGAAAACAGTATAAACTATACATGTCTTCATATATTTAAGGCTACTTGTTCTCATGGTCTATGCTTTCTCTGCCATGAATGTATCAACCCAAACTCAGGGTAACAATACCCCAGGAGGTGAGGGCACTCAAATACCTGTTGTGATTCCCTAAAGTCTTGAAGGAATACTGTGACTTGCTCCCTAAATCTTTTTTTTTTTTATTTGCTTCCAAAGTACTTTCTCTATTCTGTCATGAGAACTTTAATTGATGAGTTATTGGGCATGTACTTCAAGCCATGTGAGTGTCTGGATTTTTGCCCCAATTATTCATTTCCAACTTTAGTGTTTTGTAGTCAGGAAATGTATTAATTCTTCAAAATTTATTGGATTTCTTTTTTTATGAAAATTTTTTATATAATTTTTATTTAATTTTATATAACAAAGTCCAATTAAATGAAAACAAACATTTGTACACAATATTTGGGAAGGGAGGGCTGGAGGGGAGGGAGGGAGGGAAGGAGGGAGAGGGAACTGGGATCGACATGTAAAATAATAAATTAAAAAAAAAAAACGCTTTGACTCCAAAATTTAAGTTGAAGAACAAGTTACTGGGGAAAAGGATTTCTATTTTTGTTTCCACAGAAAATGAAAAGATGTGGATTCCTTCCAGACTAATGTGGTTTGATCACGCCAGACCGCCTGAAACAGAGTACAAGCTGATCCTACATTCCAAACAGCTGGACAAAACAGCCCTACAGACTACAGCTAGGATATCTGAATCTTCTTCGAATCCCCCAAGACAGCACCCCTTACCAGCAGGAAGTAGTTTGGAAAGAACGACGCCCAAATTCCCAAATATTGTGCTCCCTAAATCTTGACCCAACTGGGTATAATAACACAAGAATTATAGAAAAAAAATCAAGTCTCCTAGATTAAACATATAGATATAGCAGATTCTTTGTTAAACTCAAAACCATTAAACTTAAGAGAATTAATAATAGCATAGGTAAACTAGGCATGGTAGTATGGACCTATTATCCTGTACCTGAGACGAGATAAGAGGAAAATGGGGAACCTGAGCCTATCCTGGCCACACAGTGAGACTCAGTCTTAATAACAGAGTGTGGAGTTTCAGATATTCTTGGAAAGCAACCATGAGAGGTACCCCCATTTATACAGAAAGCAACCAATACGAATTATCAGTTTTACATTTAACTTTAGAAATACTCAACAACTGTCTTTGCAATATAAATACTTTTAGGTTTAGAGGAGCAACCAGGCCTGTTCAGTTCCAGTCTGGACAACAGTGACCTCAGAGGACACAGGAGAACTATACTAATCACTCAAAGACATGTAAACAAAAGAATCTAAAGGACTTCAGCACAGGGCCCAAACTTCTGTACATATTAATTTTCTTAGGTCAACTGCTTAAAAATCAGAATGTCTTCAAATCAAATGTCCAGAATCACCTGCGTTTGTTGAATAAATAATGATCACCATTGATTGCAGCCCTGAGCATTATTCAAGTAGCCCCATGCTTTAAAAGCTCAATAAGGTAAAGTCAACTGAAGAAGTATGTGGTCACATCTTGTAATAGCATACAGCCATACCATAGCCAGGATACTGACATTGAGAGGATCAAGACACCAAAACAGATCGTCCATGTTATTTTGGTATACATACATCCACAAGCTCTGACTCATTGTGTAACCCTGGCAACTGTAAGTCTTCTCTCCATTTCTACTATTTGTCATTTTAAGAGTAATATACTGATGTAACCACACAGCCTACTACTTTTAAAGATAATTTTCCCTAGAAAATCATTTATATAACTGGCTGTATTGATAATTTTCTCTTTTAGTTAGAAGTCATTAAAATATATGATTCCCCAAAGCAAGTGACAATATGGAAATTATACTTAATATTACAAAAGAAAAAAATCAAACTACTGAAACGTGTATGCAATATAATTCTTGCAATATTTGAGAGGAAAGAAGTTGAACCAGATAAATGAGTTCTAATAATTCTAGTAGTATGGGAAGTTCAGAGATTTTTATAGTTCTAATTATTTTGTCATCTTGTAATATTTACTTTCCTTCTTTCGTTTTTAAAAAAATGAATTATTTTATGGCAATTTTCTGCATGTTTTTAATGCATTCTGGTTACTCTCTCTACTCCTATCTCCCACCCGTGCTTCTAAATCTAACTTTAAAGTCTCATCACCTCTAAGCCTGTATTTCTGAATCCCTGAAAGAATTTTAATGCAGCAGTTAGCCTCAGTAAAATAAGTAGACTCTGAACCAAAAAAAAAAAAAAAAACTATTAAGGCAACAGAGTTACATCGCATAATATTTATTTCTAACTATCTGAAGAAAACAGGAATAACTGTAACACAAAAAATAAAAGACCCAGAGACAGATACTGGGGTCAAGCTGAAGATCAGGGAGGCAAAGTAGCTGGCCACTAGCTCTCACCTCAGGCTCAGGCTGAAAAGGCTGATCCATGCACGAGCTCTTCACCACCTCTCAAACTGCTGGCTCTCCTCAGTGTGGCTGGAGAATCCTGAGATTTCAGTGCCTTCCTATCCTCCTTGATACTGAGCCTTCCTATCTTCAGTGTGGCTGGAGAATCAATGCCTCCTCTTCAGTGTGGCTGGAGAATGAATGTCTCCTACTTAATACTAAGGATCCTGATTCTATCTTTAATATCCCTCTAGTGCTGGGATTCAAGGCCTGTGATCTGTTACTTTTACACTGATTCGTGTAGATCTAGGTGGTCTTGGACTCACAGAGAGATCCATCTACTTCTTACTCCTGAGTCCTAGGATTAAAGGTGTGTACCCCCACCTTCTAGTGTCTGGGTGCTGAGATTAAAGGTGTGTGCCTGGATTCTACAGCCTGTAGTTGACTTTGCTTTCTGAATCCTCATGCAATCTCTAATAAATCATACATAATTTATCACCATAAATGATGGTGAGGAAAATGAGCCTTTGGGATCTTCCTTGGGTAGCAATTACTAGTTGACTCAATCTTTGGCTTATACTTTGAAAAACTCCAGACTAACCAATAGTCTACTAACATCTCCAAAAATTTCAAGTGTTGTTGCTATGGTCCCTGAAAATAACAACTAGAAAAAACGTGGCCAGGTAGAAACTATGTTCCAAAAGTCCTTCTGAAACATCCTGCTAAGAAGAGCACTGTCAACACACTAGACAGACCTTCTTTGTAACCATGGCAAGAACTGAAAAGTATTTGTTCCAAAGAAATAAAGATTACAGATTTACAACTTTCCATGTTGTGTGGTTTTCTAACATTCCTTTCCAGTTCCTTTGTGGATCTCCTTTAAAAATTATATACAACTGGAACCGGCAATGATAATTAAATCATTAAAACCAGTCAAAGGTGGTCTTCAAAGGCCACACAAAAATGTCATAATGATGTTTCAATTTGCCTTATGAGCAAGGTCAAACTCCTGGAGAGAGGAATGGTAGCCAAATAAATGACTTACCTCCTATATACAGATATATGTGCTTTTCCATGCTTAATAACAAAGTTAAGAAGTAGACAAAAATAAAGGAAAATAAAGAAATCTGAAAATGAGCATGAAAAGGCTGTTTAATGTCACCTTCAAGGCTTGAAACAAAACAACGTAGCTACATATTTAGATCTCAATCCATAAAATAATTGTAAGTACTTATGAGAATCCTGTTCTCAGCTATACAGTGGTGGTACATACCTTTAAACACAGCATTCAGGAGGCAGAGGAGGTGGAACTCTAGAGTTCAAGGCCAGCCTTGCCTATAGAGTGAGTTCCAGCATGGCCAGGGTTACACAGAGAAATCCTATCTTAGGGGGAAAAAAAGAATCCTATTCTCTCATAAGCTGTGTAACATTGGAAATACATAATTGCAGGGTTAGGAGACATCAGACAAAGCTAATAGGTATGATTGAGAAAGTCCAATAAGGAAAAGACTGGTTTAAGCTCTCATCTCTGTAACAACTTCTTTATTCTGTAGTGAAATGCTCTGCCTCTGAACTTTTCCCCCAACACCTTCTTTATTCTGTAAAAAGCAGGTTATAGTTTTCTCACAACCTGTCCTGTCTTAACTGGCTATTTCACTGTGCTTGTACCAAGACTACAAGACTGACATTTGACTATTCATAAATCTAGAACAACAAGTATTCTTTTAAACTCTTCTCTTACAATTCTGTTTCAGTAGTTTCTAAATTATTTAAATTTCTCTATGTAGACATGATAATAGAACTATAGCAAAAACTATTAACAAAACTAATAACTTTATTACTCATTTATAAATGTTTTGCATGCTCTACAATATTTCAATAACTACAACGTGTGTGTGTGTGTGGGGGGTTCATTGATAAGGTTGAAAGTGGAGGTCAAAGGTCATCATTGGAATGTCTTTTTCAATGGCTTCCCCACCTCATGCTTTGAAACAGTGTCTCTCAATGAAGCTGAATGTGGGCATTGCATCTAGAGAAGCTAATAAGCCCCTAGTAATCACCTGTCTTTGCTCTGCTTAGTGCTATGGTTAAAGGTGATCCCAGCACATATGGCTTCTTACAGTAGTGCTGATGAGGATCCAAAGTCAGGTCTTCATGCTTACCTAGCAAGCAGTTTACTCACTCATCTTGCCAGCCCTGACAATAACTTTGTAATGTTTATTCAATTATTTTCTCCATTTTGTAATTAAGAAAGTTAGTATTATAAAAAGTAATCAAACTATTGGAGACCCCAGGAAGATATGGTGGTAGAGAGTGGTTGTGGTGTAAAAGAATTCAAATCCGGGGTCTGAATGCTTTACTCACTGAAAGATTATTTTAAAATGTCTGCTATTCAAATGTGACAATCAGTGACTTCTATGAAGGTCAGAAAGCTGGCTCTATCTCTAATTGTTTCAACAGCTCAGGCCGACAGGACACATGTATCTTACCTACACATTTGTATGAATATTAAGATCAGAACAAAAAAACATAGAATATTGTTTGACTCTGTAAACCAGAGTCTGAGGGCTGTCTTTGATATAGTGCTCTCTGTTTACACAATAAGGAAAAACATACAAAGGCTAAGGATTGAACTAACACAAGATAGACACAAATAGTATAGGCAATATCCTACTCTGCCTAGCCATAGGGAAGGGTTTTTACAGTAACTCCCTCAAGAGTCTTTGCCACTATGAAAGCAATGTCACACACTAAAGCAAAGTTCAGAACCAAATTTCACAACTAAAATCAATTCTCATCTGTCAAAAAGTCTCCAAATCTGCAGAAAAAGACAAAATTTGGAACCCACAAATGTATTTTCTAGTCATTTCAACAATATCAAAAAATATACAAACCCAACTAGAATTAATATGATGAGTAAAAGTAAGGCTTTAAAAGACATAAAAAAAAAGAAGTTATAAAATTGATATTGCTGCATTTGAGCAGTTTACACACCAACTCCTAGAGTGTCGGGAATTGCTATAAGTAGGTATGTTGAAACAGGAAAGAAGGTCATTGCTCTATACACACATACACACACACTGAATAATTACATATTTGTGGCATCAGTTAGTTACCATGGAATCAGACATGATGTCATACATTTGACATTCTAAATTCACAGCTAGACTGAACCAGGGAAGTGATAGGAAATGGAGCTGGGGAGATGAAGACCTTCTTAATAACAAAAGAATTCCAACAGTCGAAGACATGAGTCAAACATCTTTGAAACAGAAAAAGAAGGTGAGAGGGTGAAATGCCCGAGAATCTTATGGGGAAGCTGAGGACATGTATACATTAGTCCATCTTTTCTCTCTGGGAATGCTCTGAAAAAGCAAATAAAGCTAAACCATGGTGACATGTAAAGGGGAGTGGAGGGAACAGAAGAAAGGGATGGAGTGGGAGAGTGTAAGTCAACTTAATAAGTCACCATTTGCTGAGCATATGCTCATAGTTAATATGAAGAAGTAAGTTCAATGACTGAGTAGGACAGAGACATAAACCGTACAGTTCTGTGCTCAGTACAATTTATATAAAGACACAGGAATGTTCAGTTCTGGACCCAGATTGGGATGGGCAAAGCATTAAACATTATTGAAGACAAAGATGGTTTACACAGAAATGACAAAGGGAAAGGCTACTCAGCTTAAGTAGAAAGTGTGAGGAAGGGTGGTGAGCACGGAAGTAGGGGATAGTGGCATGCCATCCTGTGGGTCCTGATGTGCCTGAGTAAATGCAGAGCTGACCCAGGAATGAACCAAACCAGGCTTACTCTAATTACAGAGACACATTTGGAAATGGGAAGGCTTTTAGAAAAGAGTTGATTTAAATACCTTTTGGAGTTAGAAGTGACAGAATATTACTGAGATGGGAATAGAGACAAAGAAGCTGGCACAGAGAATCCAGTCAGTTCAGTAAAGCTAAAAGCCGTTCCTTGACTTCACATCCAACTAACATGGGAGGGTGACTCCTGGGTAGGCACAGAGAGTAAATGGATGAAAACACAAGTCTCTGGGAGGACTTTGATCTTATGTACAGAGCTCCAAAACAAACATTCAATATGAATATGAATCACAGTATGCATCTGAATTAGTGGGAAACAGTACAAACAGTGTCCTAAGTATTTCCCAGTTAAAAATGATTGTTTCCCTGAAAGAAATGGTCATGCTATCTGTACTTGATTTTTCCCTAGTTAACTGTTTATAGGAAATCCCCTTTCAGCTAGATGCTGAGAGAGAACTTTGATATTAAGAAAAGATATTCTTCCAATAAATTCATACAAGAGTAAAGCCCTTGTTTGTAAGATGCAAATTAATATTGATTAGGGTCTGTTAGATGAGCTTCTGTTCTATATGGAAAATGAAAAGCTCCATTATTAGCAGTCTTAAGAAAAACAGAGGGAGAGACACAGTTATCCTGCATAAGAAACTTAAGACTTAAATCTAAGAGTTGTTGACCCTGGAAATTCTCCTTACAGTTCTCTTGTCATTGTTTTTATTGATAAACACTGCCCATATCCTGAGCCTATGGAATAACCAAGTCTTCTAACACCATGCTTGTGTAATTTTTATTTATAAAATGGGCTCTTTTCTTATACTTCTCAGAATGGGAACAAAATTGTGTCTAGAGTTTACATATGTTTTTGATGTTGACAAAGAGACAGCTTTTAGGCTTTCTCTGCCACCACCACCACCCCTTCTTTTTTAATTTCCAAACCCAAGGTTTCTAATGTCTCTGAGGACCAAAATTAATAAACATTCTTTGTTTCCATGTTAAGAATGAGCCTGGGATGAGGTACTCAAAAGAGAGTCTAGATGCAGAGAAAAGGAAGGATTCCGACAAAACTGGAGCTCGGCTGAGCACTCAGGTGAGCTACCCTCCGTAGCACAGCTGAAAGAGAGAGCAGAAAACAATGGAAAACAGCAAGTGACAAGTTCTGGAAGATACACGTGAGCCATTCAGATCCATACCGCGGGCTAAATAAGGTCCAGTGAAGAGCTTAGGGACACACTTAGGAGAAGCTGGCCCTTGCCCTCCCTCCAGTCCACAGCCCCCATGCTCATGCAGAAGAAGTGTAGCAACATCACAGTCTCCTCCACTCAGCCAACAGGAGGAGACTGATCCCTTCAGTTTAGGGAGGGAAGGGAAGTCTGGCCATGGCATTGACCCATTTTCTGCACAATCTTTCAGATGAGGCGTGCAGGCTATCCGAATCACTCGCTGAGATGTTGCCCCATGCGGTATCACCACTCCTGTAGACGCTGCCTTTGTGCAGCTGAGGGAACTAGCCCCTGTCGCACAATACGTATTTATATTCACATGTGCCTGTTGTGGGAGCAGGGCCGGCAGATCACCATGATCAGGGTGAGCAGAGATCTCATGACTAATTTGGGAGGGGAGCCCCAGGCATCCTGGGTAGGGGAAGGATGCGGGACAGGAACTAGTCTGCTTGTCTCTCCAAGGTGCCCATGAAACAAAGACTGGAAGGTTGTATGCACTTGTGTGTAGCTGTTGCAGAGCCCTGCTGCAGCTGCGGCTTGGGTGCCCTGTGCCCTCACTTTACAGTATGGTAAAATCACAGATATGTAATTTTAACCTCTATTAGTAGCTTGATCTTTAAGGGAGGGTGTAAGGGTGGGGGTGGGAGGATGTGATTAACTCTGTTACACGCCATAGCAGAAGAGTCACAGGCAGAAAACTCTGAGCTACCACAAGGATTTCTTTAATATTGGATGCTCATGTTCTTTTAGGTGGATCTCCATTTTGTTACTTCATACTGAAGTTAGGATTGAGCCAAAGCAAGAACAGTACAACAAGGACCTAGAGCGAATCAAGGGTCATAGAAGTGGGGAGGGGGGCATCTTTCCATTGGCTGCTGCTGATTTTAGCCTGGCATGGTTATTCTGTGGGCATGTACATAGAAGGAGTAGGTAGTTAAGAATTAAATCTGTGGGTCTCTTCTCTTGCACAGGGATCCCAAGAATTACCTGTACCAAATACAGACTCTCGAGGGTACATTGTGAGAAACCAGTGGTCCCGAACATCACGGAGCCCATCCACTGGGGCTCCATCAGTGGATGAGCCCAGAAGCAGGAACACTGTTGTCAAGGTAGAGCTGGTGATGAAAGAGAGGAGAGGATGATAAACAATAAAAGATCTATCGGGGTTTATTTGTCAAAGTGCTCAGGCCCTGCTTGGGGTAACCTACCAAAGTTTTCACACAACAATGTGGTAGAGAGCAATATTAAACACAGCCTTCAGATCTAGCTATATGCTGTGTGTCCCTCATCTACACAATAGATACAATTGAAGAGACATGGCTCTCAAGAAAGGAAAGGGATGGAAAAAAATCAAATCAACAACAACAAAAAAAGAAAAGCTAAGTGCCATTGTGTATGCTTTAAGCCCTTAACTAGGCCTGACCACATATGTGTATAGAAAATAACAGATCCCCTGAGCTCGCTCTCTCTCTCTCTCTCTCTCTCTCTCTCTCTCTCACACACACACACACACACACACACACACACTCGTACATATATCTCCATTATACCTATATTCTGTCAGATTTGGTTCAGTAATTTCACCAAGAATATCATTCCACACATGTGAAACAAACATAAGTTGAAGTAATATGTGAATATTCGATAACAGCTTTCAGAGATGTCTCGGTAAAGGTATTCTTTCTCTAGAATTGCCCCTTCTTATTTAGAAAGATAATCAGCTCTGCTCATATCCAATAGCATACCAAAACTGATGACACGTGACTCCCCAGCCTTCCCAGGAATCATATACTAGTTTCAAGGCTAACAGAGCCAGTGATGAGCAAAGTAAGTAGAACATTCTAGCACCAGGTCTTACCCAGTTTGTGCATAAAGCTTACTGGAGTCATCAGGTGAGACCAGGTCTATGACTTACGATACTTAAAGACAAGAGGACTTGAACCAGTTTACTCAAAATCAAATAGCAGGTGCTAGAAGGGGCACCTATGGTAAGCATTCATGAGGTGTAGGGTAGGGAAGCTGGAGGATGAGAGCTAAGCAGTCTGTCGTTTAAACAGTAATATTCAATGTCTGCTTAACAGCTTTATGGCTTAAAGGAGCCAGAATGAACTAGGATTCATTCAAAGTCTAGGAATAGGCTAGGATATGCCATGCGGGAGAGTGGCATGTGAATCTCCATGGGCCTGGGCTTCAACCCCCCAATTTCTTTACCAGGCCCCCAACAGCTCTGCGACCTCTCGAACTTCCTCTGCCTCCCCCAGCCAACACGAGACCTCACCTCCACCTCAAGCATCAGAGAAGCCCTCCATACCACAGACTCCCCAGACCAGACCTGTCACTCCACTTGACTCACAACCTCCTACACCCCCGGAGCCAGAGCCCAACTCTCGGCGAACTTCAAAGATGCACTCAGTCAATGATCCCTGGATTCACAGGGAAAACAGAGAGCCTAGAGACTTGCAGTTGCGGGATTATGCGCACAGCTGTGACTCCCGAGACCTGATACCCAAGACTACTCGAGAGTATCCACGCACTCCTCCTACTGAGTGGAAATCCTATGTCCAGCGCCGCCTGCAATATGGCACCTCTTTGGATATGGATCAGGAATGTCTGTCTGAAGCCCAGCAGCGGCACCGGCAGCAGCAGGTGGAGGAAGATGAGGTGGACGAGGCCTACTGGTCATCTGTGAGCATGCTGTATGAAAAGATCCCCAGCTGTGCGCGGCCTAGGCCGGTGAGAGTACAAGACCTCTGGCACCCCTGGGCTCCCTTGTTTGGGTCCTGGCACCCCTGGGCTCCCTTCCTTCTGTCCTTCAACTGCCTCCCACTTAACTTTCTAGGGAAGACCTTCTCACCTAAGATCTCTTTCCCAGCTGCATGTCCCACTTCCTTCTGTATGTGTTAACTCTCTCTTCCTTGACTTTCTCTACAGCCCAAACCCAAGCACGCCATCACAATTGCTGTCTCTTCACGAGCACTCTTCAATATGGTGGATGACAGGAAAATCTACGAAGAAGAGGGTCTGGAAAAGTACATGGAGTATCAGCTCACCAATGAGAACGTCATCCTGACCCCGGGGCCAGCATTTCGATTTGTCAAGGTACTGTGTGGATTTGCATCAAGGACTCTGGGTGTCAAGAAAAGAACTTGGGAAAATCTTTGAGAGTTGTCCAGTCTCCCTGAAAATCTTTAAACCACCTTAGTAATCCAGTTGACCAAGTACCAAAGACTTCTAGAATTGTTAAGAATCCCCATGGTATCAGATCTGGGCTTTCTTAAATGGACCTTTAACAAAAACGTGTTAACTTCATAGATAGATAGGAAGTACTAGGGCATCAACAATGGTCCTGAGTAATGGAAATAAAATACCTTCTTTAAATGATGGAATTCACTTTAGCTGGTCTGACCCCCAACTATATCGAGAAAATTAAGTTGCTCCTGACATTTAAGTTCATGAATGTGTGCTAAAATATGTAGCACTTGTAATTAGTCACCTATGTTAGTTATAGGATTATTATACAACCAATCATATAACCACAGGAAAGCACATGATGCCTCTATGGTTTGGAGTAAAAGGTGCTCTCAGGACATGTAGAAGCATAGGGAGAAACCACAAAAGCATATGAACATCATAGTTTTTAAAAACTAAAAAAAAAAAATAAAAATAAATTAAGGGTGTGGTATTAGAAGTTGGCATGGTTCTTGAAGATGACCTGACCATGGTTCTCAATCTCCAGTATAGGGGAGTTACAACTTTAACTACAGCTCCAGGGAATTGGACACATTGTAGACATCTGCATTCTCACATGTGTACACGCACACACACACACACACACACACAGAGACACACACACATGCACACGCACACACACACACACACACAATTAAAACAAAATGTTAAAATTAAATAAATCACAGCCTATTATCTCCCTTCCATAGTACATTCAGAAACAAAACAAAACCATTGTGATTATCCATCTACCCCAATCTGCTTCCTGCATATGGGTAACATGTAAATTTCCAAACCATTCCAAATTTCTCACAATAAAATCAGTACTTAGAAATTTAGACAAGTAGATAAATCAGAAGGCAGATCTTTTTCTCTACCCACCCTTGAGATAATTCTAGTAAACAGAACACTATAATAGCATTCCATGAACATTACCCATCCCTGCTGTGGGCATTAACTGAAGCCTATGTGTGGGAACCATAAAACACAGCACCAGTGACATAACCATATCTTAAAGGAGCACTGATTTCTCAGCCAGGATTCTGTGGACCTTGATTCTGACCCTGCTGGGGTGTTTTCCCTCTTGCTGCCTAACACCCACCTTGCATGCCCTTTTTAATACTCCCATGTTTGTAACCTGCAGGCACTGCAGCATGTCAACTCTAGACTCCGTGAGCTGTATCCTGATGAACAAGACTTATTTGATATAGTACTGATGACTAATAACCATGCCCAAGTGGGAGTACGGCTTATAAACAGCGTCAATCACTATGGTAAGTAAAATAAATACCATGTGGAAGACCAGCTCACAGCTCTGCAAAAAAGAGGCCATGCTATTTTGCTAACTGTGGCTTAAACCACTGCTGTATCCTTGATACCGACAACCCCTTCTGCATGGGGAATGTTTATTTGCCTATGTCAGAACAAGAAAGGCCATGCTCATTTTTAACTTCAGTGCAAAGTTGGGCTCAAAGCTCTGGACTTAACTTGTCAAGTGTGAATTTCAAAGTCTTAATCCCAGGTCCTCAATATATTTCTCTGCTTTATGCTTTTTCACTTCTGAACTTGACTTCAAGGAGCCGCCAGCCCAGAGGCTTTTTCTATGGGATCAAACTTTTTCCTCACCACAGATACATGGTAAGGGTTTAAAGGTTTTCACCTCCCCTTCCAATTCTTAAAATTAGGTGATCCTGGTTGCCCTTTCTCTCCCACACACAAATCCATATCCTTCCCAGCAAAATTGTCTTTAGTACTATACGTGGAGATTTTCATTGGTGCTAGTCTTCCAACCCTTTCTATCAATCTTGTAAAGTTTCCCATGTTTTGTGTTTCTATTAACGAAATTACCTAACAGTCTCTTCAGGACATCATTGTCTTGTTTTCTAGCAATGGATCTAGTTGTGGGCATGTCACATAAAAATCAAGTTTAATTTGTGCACATAGAGCTCAAAGGTTTAAATTAGACATTAACCAAGGTGTATTACAAGTTATTCAGTTTTATCATGTCATATGATCCTAATTATAACATTGACATCTGAAATGTATTCTAATAATGAAACCTTCATAAAGTTATGAATTGAAAAGAGAAAATGTGTGTCAAAGGCTCTGAGAAGCATATAATATTCACTTAGGTCTATCTGTCCTTTAGCATGTTAAAAATGCTGAGGTTTCCTATTGTTTTATATGGGAATATTGCTGATAAACCAGTTTGTACACCATTCCATCTTGCCTTTTCTGTGGAATTACAGCCTTGATCTTGGAAGAGTTATTTCTTTCTTTAGGGTATGAAAGACCACTTGTATCTATCTCTGCTGTAGTCTTTGTTAGAACTTACATGCCTGGCTCCACAGTATACTGGGATCCCTTTGAGATAAAAAAGCCAACATTTTCATTCAGTTTTGCAGTCCTAGTGCCAATACATAATTTCTAGAACATTCGGTTGATGTCACTTAATGGTTTCTAAGATCCACTTTTGACACATTTGCACCTATTTGATATTGGATCAAATGAAAATTTGGCAATATTTTTTAACACCAAAGCAGATACTTCTACCCACATTGTGACTTATGTACTTAGTCCTTCAAAGAGCTGGCTAGACCACAGGTTTTGCTTTACCTAGATAGCATAGTTACCCAGTTTATCATAAAGCCAACTTTGAATAAACACATAGAATTTTATCATATGCATGATAGTCTCATATTGATCAATTCATTTTCTTTCAAATATAATCCTAAATTCAGTTATAAGTCTTTACTAAAATTTTGTATTATTTCTATAAAAAAAAATACCCTCAAAAAAGGAATCTCTTTCTAGATAACATATCAATCCATCCTTTGATTCATTGCAAATGTAGGTGTTAACTTTACAAAAATCTTCTGAACAGTCAATGTTTTTCTTTTAATTGTTGGAAGGTATTTAAAAGTATATTAGAGTTTGAAGGCATAGGCTTATAATGCCAAATTTTCAGAAGAGGTTAGAGGATTACCTTTGGTTCAAAACCTACCTGAGCTACACAGCAACACTGCAAGTTGAAAACCAACATGGACAACTTAGCTATATCATACTTGATAATTTTACGAAATTAAATGGATGTGGTAGTTTATTGGTAGAGTGTTTGCCTAATATATACGAAGCTCTGAGTACAAGCCACATTACTGAAAAAAAAGGGAAAGAAAACCCAGAGAATATTAACATCAGGTCTGCTAATAGCTATAATCAAATATTCTAGTCAAGAAGAAGTGAAAATTTCAGAATATCTTTAGAAACTAATTTAAATCTTGGAGTGACTTATTACTAGTATTACATTAAAGAAATGTAGAATGGTATTTAAAATATCACTATAACTTTAAAATTCCCTTTCAATAAGCAAGGAAGAGGCTGTAGTTTAAAGAGAGAATTATCCTAGTGCAGACATGAGTCACATATGTGGGCTGAAGTCTACCCTATGTGGGTGAACCAGTGGATTGGACAAGTCTGTCCAGCATCCTTTCCTATAAGGAGAATAATAGCCACCATGTAGTCTTGAGTAAATTGACATGGTCTATGTGAATATGTTCCATAAACTATAGTGTGCCAAACAAAGAGCATGGATTATCTGAGAGGTTTTTCTAATACTGGTGCTGTTAAAGTCATTTTCAGTTTTCAACAATTGAATATTAGATGATAACATTCAGTTAGACTTGCAAATGAACTCAAACGGATTTCCTAATACAACCTTTCATCCTTATAGCAAATGTCATTGGGATCAATGTTGTTGTATCTTCAGTCTGAACCATAACACTGCTTTTCTTACCTGACAATAGGTCTACTAATTGACCGATTCTGTTTGACGGGTGGAAAAAGCCCAATTGGCTATTTGAAGGCATATCTTACCAACTTGTATCTGTCTGCAGATTCGGAAAAAGTACAAGAAGCAATTAAAGAAGGTAGAGGCCTGGATTTATTCTTCTAGCTCATGAGGTTCTCACAGATGCTCGGTTACCTTGGGTTTCACACAGCTGCAGGTGGCTTACCATCTTGGGTCTCTTGTTAATGCTTGTACACATGTGGCTCCCCTTATGATTTGTATCCTGGGGAATTGACCTTCCTGGAAGGGGAACATTTTCAGTGATTATTCCACAACTCACTTTTTCCTCTCATTCCTGTATAAACAGAATCAGTACATAGATATCTGTTCTGAGATTTGTAATTGTGGAAAGGAACAGAATTATGTTGCAATAGCTACAGAAGAATTATCACTGTTGGGGTGGTTTATTGGAAGAAGAATACTAATCTCTCCATATGATGTCAGGCATTGCCTCTGCAACCATGTTTGCTGGAGCCAAAGACATGGCTTATTGCGACACACAGCTCCGTGTGGCCTTTGATGGGGATGCTGTCCTCTTCTCTGATGAGTCTGAACATATTGCCAAGGAGCACGGGCTGGACAAATTCTTCCAACACGAAACACTATTTGAGAATAAGCCTCTTGCTCAGGTAAGTTTACCAAGCTCAATTTTCATCTGCTTATCTTCCAGCATGTGACTATAGGTACTGGTCCTTGTGATATATTTTAATTTTAGGTGGCTCCCTCTAGTCTCCTTGCACTGTTCTCCCTTTGTTTGTAAACTCCTTACTTTGGAACATGTACTACTGACAACACTCATTTTCAAATTGAACATTCTTTTATTTATCCTTTTGGAAATACTTCTGTAATCTGTTACTGACAAGTTAACCCCCTTAAAGTTCTTGGTAACACATAGCACAGCTCACCAAGAAGCCATTCCAAAATTTTCAGCCCTTAAAACAGAAAGGTCATCTCCAATAATATACTGCTCAGGGAACATTTTCTGGGGATGTCAGTCTGTGACTCCAAGAAAGATACTGTTTAACTAAGAAGAGTTCCAAGATGGAGAGCTTGGATACAAATAAATAATTAGCTTCCACCATCCCTTACAAGCCCCAAACAAGTTTTTGAGGGTTTGGTATTTTGTTTGTTTTCTTTTTTAATTAATTTCATGAAGTATTAAAGGTTAAGATTTGAAAGGACATCTGAAAAGAAGAAAACCAAAAGCATGGAAATGGTACCCAAACAGAATCTGAATTGATGTATGATCTAGTTTTATGCTGAATCTGCTCCATGTTTAGTAATAGCCATGAGCATGGATTGCCTGGCCTTGATCCCTCTCCTTCAAAGGACTTTCAGTCTTCCAGTTTTATGTAATGTGTCTACAGGATCTTTGCAGATATCCTTCGTCAAGTTGAGACTGCTACTACTCACTACGTACTTTTGAGGATTTGTAGATTGGATGTTGGATTTTGATTAATGCCTTTTTATCATTCACTGAGAAAACCAAATGGCTTTTGAAGTCACTGACATGTAAATTCACTGAAGGCTTTTAGTTCTGCACTGACACTGGAAATGGTCAGATAGTGTGATTCCCCCCCCCCTTTTTTTTTAAATTTATTCCTGGATCCAATCTGTAGAGTTGGGATGTTGTCTGACTTCAGGCCAAGTAGTCTATAGTTTAATTACAATATCTCACTTGAGTAGAAGAGTAATAATGATTTCATAAAATGCATGAAACTAAGCAAATGTTTTGTAAGTCGTTCCAGACAAGCTACCTAGGGCTGAACGACATTTTTTTTTAAAGGCTTTTTAATATGCATTAAAATGTGTAGAAGGTAGTGTGATGATAAGGTTGAGGCACATTTGCCATGATATGCATATGGATGTCAGGGAACAACTTTGTGGAGTCAGTTCTCTTTTCTCCTTTATGTGAGTTTCAGGAATCTAACTCTGCTCTTCTGGCTTATGAAGGAAGTGCCTTTTCTCCTGAATGGTCTGGCCAACCCTTGAAAGGCTTTTAACTTACTTATTCATTTCAGTTTTGTTCTTCAATTCATCCTTTCTTTAATAGTTTGTGTTTCTCAAGAATTATCCATATCATTTGTCATTTTTATAACCATAAACTTGTAAATGTTTTGCGATGGTTCCCATGTTTGTAGACTAGTTAGGGAATGTGTCTCCATTTTCATGTCTTATATTAGTAATTGTTGTCAGTTTATTTTATTGGGTTTTTGTCAATATGAGCAATGATTTACCAATTTGATTTATCTTTTTCATGAGATACTTTGGCTAATATTTTAAATGTGATGCCCGATGTCACTTACTGCAATCTTTTTAGTTTTTGTTGTTGTTATTGTTTGTTTGAATTTTTTTCTAAAATAGGCATTTTGAATTTTGTCTTCTTTGTAGGCTATAGTTTTATCTCCATGACTTTTAAAAGTGGTATTATTTTATTTCAATTCAAAATATATTTGAATTTCTTTATGACTTTTTCACTGTTGGGTAGATTGTTTATAAAATTAACTGCCAAATATTTGGTGAGGTTATTTCCCCCACACAGGGCTCTCTGATACTATGTGCAAGTCTTACTCCATTGGGACCAAAAAGAAAAAAAGATTTTGTATTTACTTTGTTGTGCTTTATTTTCTACTAAGAAGGTTATAACTTACCAAGTGTGTCCTATATACTTTGAAAATAATACATTGCTGCTGTTGGAATGAATATTATACAAAAGTTAGAGTTAGCATTTTAATTAAAGTCAAGCTGTTATCCTGAAGGAAGGTGTGTGTGTGTGTGTGTGTGTGTGTGTGTGTTACATACAGAAGCAAGAGATAGATTTTAGTTGTCTTCCCCATCACTCTCCTTCTTGTGTTTTGAATTCACAACAACACTAGTTGGCCAGCAAGCTCTGAGCATCCTCTTGTCTCTGCCTCCCTAGAGCTGGGATAACAGCCCTATACTGCCACACCTGGCTTTTTATGTGGGTGCTAGAGATCCAAACTTGGGTCCCCTTGCTGGCAAGCATTTTACTACCTGCAGGACCACTTTAGTGCCTGCTCATGTTTTTAGGTGGCCAAATCTTTTCGTTTGCTTGCTATATTCACAAGAACACAGTACTAAAGTATCCTAGTGTAACATGGAATTTATTGACAGATGGAGACAGAATCTAACTATGTTGCCAAGGCTTTCCTTGAGCTCACTGTCCTCCTGTCTCAGGTACCCAAGTGCTGGGATTACAGGTGTGCTCCAAAACACCTGGCAGTTTTAATAAGTTCCATATAATGTACTTTAAATCCTACATATTTAGGATTATTTTATATATTCTTCATTATATTCACCAACTCATCTTTCTCATGAAATGCCTAAGTCAGGTATGCATATATTCCTGATTTTTAGAATAATGCTGTATATATTGTATATTTTTTGGTACTTTTTACCTTCATCCAGTCCATATCTTTATATTTATCTTGATGTTATATTTGACATGTAATATATATATATATATATATACATATATGTGTGTGTGTATATGTATATATGTATATATATATATATATATGATATTTTGGAATTACTTTTGAAAATCACTATTTTTTAATTATTTTAATTTCTTTGTGTCTTCCACTCTGTGTGGTGGGTTGTTTACAATTTGGTTGCTTAATTGCCAATACTTAAGAGGTTTTTTAACATATCTGTTACTATGTACAAATCTTACTTACTCTACCTTGACTCAGAAAACACATTTTGTATTGCACTTTATTTGTTGTAGTGTTTTCTGCTTGAATGTGTCCTGTGTATTTGAAATAATTTAAGTATAGTGGGATCAATAGTACTTTAGTAAAATCTAATATCTGCTTACATTCCTCTATGTGTCCCATCTTTTAATTTTTGTCTCTACTTTAGTCATCATGCTTCAGATTCATCTTTATGTATATTACTAATAACTAATTGAAGGTTTTCCTCTGTGTTTATGATAGTTCTTATTATACAACTTAAAGTAACGTGGATGTATGGGAAAACAATCCTATTTACCTTGGATGTAATATGTAAACCCTGCCACAGCTCACTCCCAAGCTCCTGCAACCTTGTTCTTTGTTGTGTGGACATATCCTGACTTTATGTTCTATATTATTAACTCACAAAAACTTGATGCTCTTTTTGTCATTGGCAATGACTGAAAGTGAAGAAGCACAAAATTACAGGTCCTCTTTTAGCATTCAGTAGGATATACATTCTGGCAATTGAATATGGTTTGCTTTGCCTGGAAATTCTGTTTCTTCCTGAATTTATAATTACATTATAGCTAAGCATGGTAGTATACATCCTTAATTCCATCAATTGGGAGGCAGAGACAAATGGATCTCTGTGAGTTCTAAAGGCAGGCTGGTCTACATAGTGAGTTCCAAGACAGCAAGGCTACAGAAAGAGATACTGTCTCAACAAAATAAAATGAAAGTATATTTTACTTTCAATAGTTATAGAACTGTGTTTCCTTTATTTTTCTTTAGTAACTTTAGGATGCTCATCCATGGTTTTCTTACATATTTGCATTGAATAGGTTCTGACCTCAAACCTTTTGAATCTTGTATCTACTGTGATGCCTATATATATATATATATATATATATATATATATATATATATATAGTCTATTTTCACTAGCTCATCAAGGTTTTGTGTATTTCTTAGTTTTGGAGCAGTTGTGTGTGCTCTTGCACGCACCCTTACCATATATGGTTGTGTGGGGTGCATACACACACTTATACATGTGTGGATGCATGTGTGTGTATGTATGTCTGTGTGCCATATGCCTCCATCTCTCTTTCTCTGTCCTCTTTGTCTTTGCATGCATTTGTACCTCTCTTCTTTCTCTCAGCCACCTACGTATGTTGGTGGGTCCCCTATCAATGTGTTCTTTTTGCCTTTACATTTTAAGTCTATACTCATTTATCTTCAAGGTTATCCCGTGTCCTTTCTTAGTCATATAGAGTCGGATGGTCATCAACTAAATAATCAATTTTTAATTCTAGCATTGTGTTCATCTCCTCTTTGCCAAAGTTACTATTGTACTCTTTTGTTTTCTTCTGTTAGACACTGGACTTTTGAAGGACTAATAGCAGGGTTTTTAACATTTTTCTATTACATGTTTAATATTTGTGTCATCATTAAGTCTAAGCTCTTTAAATTCCTGTTGAAAATAGATTATTGTTTTTTGCATTCTCATATGTATATATAATAATATAATACATTATATTATATATTACATATTATAATAATATAATATAATAATGGTCAATTATACTGTCTATACATGGGGGCTTTGCTAAATACTGTTATCAATCTTCTAATTAGCATTCCTCCTCTTCTACTAATGATTGTGATAGACTAAATCAATGTATCAAGAGTTTAACTAGTTAGTTATTGTTGTTGCTGTGGCTTTCTTCATAGTGTCTCGGACTTCAAATTCTTCTCATTGGTTCTTTCTGCCCATGGGTATTTCTCAACCCAAACCTCCAGGCCTTCTCTGTAAGTCTATACAGAAAAAAAAAGGTCTTCAAACTCACCCTGTCATTAATTCTTTCCCTCTCTGCTTGCTTTGTGCCCTGTATTCTGAAGATTGTGCTACTTTTCCTAAATCCCAGTGATAGGAGATGCCTGGTAGTCTAAGATGTGACAGCTTCTCCTGTCAGCTCTAAGAGCAGACAGTTTTTTACTTCTCCAGTGAGAGTGGTTCTTTACATAAGCCTGAGGAGTGCTGCCTAAAGCCCTTCTATCAGCATAAGCCTTCTCCCCTCAAGGTCTAAAGGGTCACTCCTTTCCCAAATGCAGGGCTTCCTGCCCAGCTCTTGTTCCAACTATGATGTCTTTTCTGTCTCCTTCCTTGCCTGCAGTGTCTCTCATGAGCACCTAGTGACGGTCACAGAGGAAAATCCAAGAATGCACTTCTTGGTCTGTAGAGCATAGGGTTGTCCTTCAGGTTCTGAAACTTTCATACTTGCTTATATAGTATCTGGCATTTCCATCTTCATTGCTCTGGAGATGAACATGTTCTTGCCCAACATCTTTCCCTAGTAGATGCCCATTTCTCCTTAGACTTTAGTCTAGTTGTCTACCTTTTGATTTAATTTTATGATATGTGGAAGAAAGTTATGATTGTTCCAAATATCCAGGTATTTATTGTTATTAGGAAAGGAGAAATAGTTTATATCATTTTCTAAATCTCAGACAGATTCCAAATGTTTTAATTCATACATATAACTAGCAAGATGGCTTATCAGTTAAAAGGTGTGTGTTTCCAAGTCTGATGACCTGTATTCAATGTACCAGACCCACCTGGTCAAAAAAAAGAAACAATTCTGAAAAGTAGTCCTCTTCCATATGTGAACTATACATTTTTTTGTACAGGCATACACCCACACACACACAAACACACACACACACAATTGTAAAATGGGTCAGCCAAACGGCTTAGAGAATAAAGGTGCTTATCACCAAGCACATGACCCAAGCAAGTTCCATTTTATACAGAGAAAATGTAAATCATGGATGATATCCAAGAAAAACCTCACTTGGGCAAAGAGAGGACACCAGGCAGTATGATTGATGGTAAACTGAATTTTCAAAGATTATTTCCATAAACATTTTCTTGAATAAACTGCTATGATGGGACAAGTGTCTAGTATGTCAATGGCTACGTGTACTAAGACATAAAGGAGCGTGGAATAAATTTACTCATGGATTTAGAGTAAGACAATAGTAAAGACTAGAGTAGCATAGGAAAAAAAGAAGCAAACATTATGTGTTAATGTAGAAACTATAAAGATATATGCCTTTAATTCCAGCTTTTGGGAGGCAGAGGCAGATGGATAGATCTCTGTGAGTTAGATACTGGCCTGGTCTACACAACTAGATCCAGGACAATCTCCAAACCTACACTGAGAAACCCTGTCTCAAAAAACAAACAAACAAAAAGATACATAGCTTTAAGTCAGGGCTGGTCTTGGGGCAAACAAATATGTAACTAAACAAAGGGACAGTAATTTCAAAGGTAAAAGATGCAGCTAACAAAAAAAGGGGGGAGAAATGTCATTTTGGTGATCAACTGATCACTCACAAAGTTACGGCGGGTAGTTATCACTATTGTCCTGGCTTACTTATTTATAGAACATTTTTCCACACTTAAAAAACATCTACATTTGGATGATAAATGATGTGGTTTTCCGAGATTTATTCCAGGCATGCAAAGGGATGGTTGTGTATCAGGTACTTTGCCACAAATACAGAGAGTTTGGCGCCATGGTGCCAGCCCATAATCACTGTATGACAGTTAGCATTGTGTTTTATAAGTGTAAGGATTCAGGCATTATGCTAGCTTGCCCCTGTCACCTGACAGAATGCACTCAGGCAGTACTCTGGTCAGCCCAGGGTTCCATACCTACTAGTTTACATGCAGGTACAAAGGACCCTTTTAAAAGAAAGAACCCCCCCCCCACACACACACACACACTTATGCTCTCTTTCCCACTCTTCCCTGCTGTTCCCCTGGGTCAGACAGGGCTTTTCCTGTCTCCCTCTTCCCTTCTATTCTCTCTCTGTCACTTTGCCTCTTTACCCCTTTTCTCTTCCTCACCCCCCTTTCCCTTCCTAATAAAACTTCTCACTAAGCTCTGCCTGGCATGTTTGTGCCATACTTCTGTCACCTTCGCTTGCCATGGAATCCACAACACCCCCCCCCCACACACACACACACATTAATCATAACAATAAGGTCACAGAAGACCCTGCCTTGTCAGTAATCACTTCTTTTTGCTCGCCCATTCACAACTGAGACATATGTTCTCTTTTCCAGGGTCCCCTTAAAGGCTTTCTGGAAGATTTAGGCAAACTGCAGAAGAAATTCTATGCCAAAGACGAACGGCTACTTTGTCCCATCAGAACCTACTTGGTTACAGCCAGGAGTGCAGCAAGTTCAGGCGCCCGTGTGCTGAAGACCCTTCGCCGCTGGGGTCTAGAGATAGATGAAGCTCTTTTCCTGGCTGGAGCCCCCAAAGGTCCCATCTTAGTGAAGATTCGGCCCCACATCTTCTTTGATGACCAGATGTTCCACATCGAATCAGCACAGAAATTCGGCACCATCACAGCCCATGTACCTTATGGCATTGCTCAAAAACGCACCTAGGGATGGGGAGGAGAAATAAACAGTGACAGTCTGGTATTACAAATGGCACTTGTTTTGGATGTCTAGAGTAGTTAGGTATTTTCTAGGACTGGACCACAGAACGTAGCCCCTTTGGTGTTTTTCTTACTCCTTCCTCCCTTCCTTCCTCTTTCTCTCTCTTCCTTTCTCTCATTTTCTTTTTTTCTTTCTTTTTGTTGTTGTAAAACATTTTGAACTGTCAAGCTATGGTCAAGCTAAGGATATTGAAACCCACTGCACCTGTGCAAGTCGTAACTGGCTCTTTAGATAAATTCAGAACTTACACGCTTAAGTTGTTTCCCAGAAGAATGAACACTTCTGAAAATCGGGGCTGTGTACTTTGTTATCTCTGTGCGGCAAGCCTTTTAAAAACACCAATTTTAACACTGACCACTTCTAAACAAATCCACTGATGGTTTCCACAGGGTAGTTTCTAAAATGAACTCTACTGCCAGCGGCCCTCTGGAGGGGAACTACAAGTCCCAGCAAGCCCTGCGCGCACTAGCCCAGGACAGCAGATGGCGCCCCAGAGTCCTTCGCGCACAGTGACCCCTTGGACTCCGGAACCTGTGCTCTAGGCCCCGGTGCACCCAACCCGGAAGGCTATGGCAGTGGCGACTGTGGCTGCAGCGCTTCTGGCCGCACTGGGTGGGGCGCTGTGGCTGGCAACACGGCGGTTCTCCGGGCCCAGGGGCCAGCGCATGCAGGGAGGCGGGGACCGGAGCCTCATGCACGGGAAGACAGTGCTGATCACTGGGGCAAACAGCGGCCTGGGCCGCGCCACGGCCGCCGAGCTGCTGCGCCTGGGGGCTCGGGTCATCATGGGATGTCGTGACCTTGCGAGAGCGGAGGAGGCTGCGGGTCAGCTCCGCCAGGACCTCAGCCAGGCTGCGGGTCAAGAGCCCGACGCCACCGAGGGCCAGCTGGTCGTCAAGGAGCTGGACCTTGCCTCTCTACGTTCTGTGCGAGCCTTCTGCCAAGAACTATTGCAGGTGTGGGTCTAATGGAGTCCAGCCACACACGGGGGAGGGGCCCCTAAGGCCTGGTGTGACCTTGAGAGTGGTTGGGGCTAAGAAGACACCTGCCAGACTGGGACCCTGCTGGGAGGGGCAGGTCCCACAAGGAATTCCTGGGAGGGCCCCAGAAGAAGTGAACAAATAAGCCAGTGTCTGGACATTTCATTTTGTTAGGCGAGGACAGTCCAGGCATCATCACCTGATTTTTGAATTGTTTTTCCTGTGTCTGAAGTGAAATGTATGCCAAATCTTACTTGGTGTCACAAGGCCTAAGAGCACTGCAGGAGAAAAGCTAGCCAAGAATTTTGATTAGGCCCATTGTAAAAATTTCTGTTTCTTTATTTCCTGGTTTTGTCTGTCTTGTTTTTGTTTTACCCTGATGAAGCAGGAGGGAGTCTTACTCGTTGACTGACACCTTTGCATCATCCCTAAATAGAGTCCACCCCATTTTCGAGTCACATTAGACACAGCCACCCTCCTTGTTCTACATACATTTTCTTTTGTTTTTTAGCTTCTGCACATGCTTTTAAGACCCTAATAGCTGTTAATAACTGCTAAACTCACAGCTGTACAAAGAAACCATCTCATCAGAAGAAAGTCCATTTTGAAACACTTGGAGTAGTAGATAATCAGTACAGAGTACCACTGTTTACCCCAAAGTTAAGCCATTGCACAGAGAGCTCCTTTTGTGTTCCAGGCACCATGTGGCATATTAAGAGCTGGTGCAGATCAGAGGAGTTGTTTTGTAGTTAGCATGCCATTTGCATGTAGCAGAGCAAGTAGCAATACCAGTCTCTGGGAGATTTTGGAAACACAGAAAGCAGGTTTACTGATGTGTAAACAGGGTTGCATATACTCTTCACTGACTCCATTGCTGCATCAGCCAGAACACAAAGAGGTATCTAGATTGTGTTATCCTAAGTATTTACATTCTTGTCTTGGCTCTGGAGTTCAGTGATTATAATTAAAAGGAAAAAGGAAATAGAAATTTTGACATTCTTCTGTTTAATATTCTTGGAATTTATGCCATGTATCTCCTAGAATTTAAAAAAAAAATAGTAAATGATAAAGTCTTAACACAAGCCCAGCAAAGAATGGTAGTACTAAAGTGATTAATTCTGGAAACCTTTCCAGAAGATTAGAGAAGATGAACACTCCTGCCTTCCCCATATCTGTGAACTCACAGCCCTCTTTTTGAAGTTAACTGGTGGGAAACAGGCAAGTTTTTCCACAGGCCAGAATGAGAAACAGTTAACCCAACAGGTAGCCTTTGATAACTGTTGTGAAATTTAACACATTTTTCTTTCACTTACACTTGGCAAAAGAAAGGAAATAAAAGAAAAAGAAAAAAAAAAAAAGCAATGAGAGTTGAAATTTGACCTGAAATTAATTAATCATAGGTCATCAGTGTGTCTTTACACCTGGAACATATTGTGCATTTCTTTCCCTCTGTCATCAAAAGAGACAGAGGAGCAAGGAAACAGCCAAGGAAAACCAACTTAGATAATGGAAGGAATGAAAAGGCTCCCTGTGAGCACAGCACAATTTAGGGCTTTAATTTGGGAAGTATATGATGCTTGGAAGATATTTCATACAGGGAAGAAAACACTGAGTTCTGGAATTACAGTGAAAGTTAATAGTATCTGTTGACTTTCATCTCTTTTGTCTTTGGTCTATTGCACTATTGAGAGACTCTTATAACAGTCACAGTGTTGTTACTAATACTTTTATGTTACCCACTCGGTGATTTTATTAACCTTTCTTCCTTGATTTGATTTATTAACAGTATTTGCTCTAGTCCAAAGTTTACATCTCTGACCTTTCTTGGTCCCAATTCTGGGGAAGTGTCTTCAAGTTGTCTTGTCCCTGTGGTGACATTTTACATTTAATTTACCCTTGATGGTGATACCAGTTAAGGTGGTAGTCACAAAACCAGCTCTTTGCTGGATGTGTCTACCTTGCTCACCTTAACTCAAGCTCTGTTTTAAACAGCTCACTCAGAAGGCCAGGCTAGGTTACTAATTGTGAGAACGGGCTTTGGAATCTATGGATTTCATTCATTTTCAGGCTGATTCTGACTTGCTCTTGGGAGTTTGGTGACTTTGACCAAGTCACCTGGGCCTGCCTTGAACTTACAACATTGGATACAGTTAGTTGAGAAAAGGACAAAGCGGGTCCCTACTAATCATGTAACATTGCCTCAGAATTATATGTTTTATATTTTGCAAGTTTTTTTTAGGTTTATCACTGGGATACTATAAATTTGATATGATAACACCAAAACTGATATTTTTCTAGTTCAAATGAAATTAAGAGGAGGCATAGAATTCTAGGAGTCTCTCATCCCCAAATTTGCTTATTTCTGTTCTAAGAAAGACCTTGATAATTATATAATCAACATCTGAGTGAAATGTCAGAGTATACATATTCATAATCATTAAGTTGTAAAAAGCTTACTAAGATTGACAGTGCTTCAAATAGTTACTGGATGCATAGGCTAAAACTTGAGAGTAGTTTTAGTCTCAAATTCTTTTCATTGTTAGTAAAATGATATAAGTGAAAAGAGCTATGTAAAATATGTATTGATAATTCTGCATTCTCTTCCTGGTTTTAAAGGAAGAGCCCAGGCTAGACGTCCTGATCAATAACGCAGGGATCTTCCAGTGCCCATATATGAAGACGGAAGATGGGTTTGAGATGCAGTTTGGAGTGAACCACCTGGGCCACTTCCTACTCACCAATCTTCTCCTTGGACTCCTCAAAAGTTCCGCTCCCAGCAGGATTATAGTTGTTTCTTCCAAACTTTATAAATATGGAGACATCAACTTTGAAGACTTGAACAGTGAACAAAGCTATAACAAAAGCTTCTCTTATAGCCGAAGCAAACTAGCTAACATCCTTTTCACCAGAGAACTATCCCGTCGTTTAGAAGGAACAAATGTGACTGTCAATGTATTGCATCCTGGTATTGTGCGGACAAACCTTGGGAGGCACATACACATCCCATTGCTGGCCAGACCACTTTTCAGTTTGGTATCGTGGGCTTTTTTCAAAACTCCACAAGAAGGTGCCCAGACCTCCATTTACTTAGCCTCTTCACCTGAGGTAGAAGGAGTGTCCGGAAGGTACTTTGGAGATTGTAAGGAGGAAGAACTATTGCCCAAAGCTATGGATGAGTTAGTAGCAAGAAAACTGTGGGACATCAGTGAAGTGATGGTTGGCATTTTAAAATAGAAATAAAGTAAGAGGGCTATTTATAAGGCAACCCATTACACCCTTGGTCGGGAGCAGCATGTGTGAGCACATGGTACTTGAAAACAGTTTTGGGTTGGCAGTAACACTGCTGAGAGGGACACATGGGTATTTGAAGGGCACTGGAGTTACATGGGCTAATACAAAGTTAAATAACTAGAATGAGCAGCACATCCTGTTTTATAATTAAAAATTATAGTCAGGCAATCATAAATGCTAAACATAATAGCTACCTAAAAGAGAGTTTCATAGCAAAAAAAAAAAAAAATGTTAAGAACTTTTGCTACAGTGCTTGTTTTTGGAAATAATATGCCTAATGTGTGCACATAATTATCACTTGGAATAAATGTATGATGCAGATTCCACAGTGTGCATTTCTTTAGAAGTATCTGAATGCAGTCCATTAGCTTGTTCTCATAGGCCTTTCTTGGTCTTGCAGTACCCATGTTATTCCTGCATACTGCTCTGAAAATTTATGTTTATAAAACTCCAACCTATGGCCTTCTGTCCTAACGTACTTCCAAACCTGTGCTGGTTTCCAGTTAGCTATGCAGTAAGTTTTCTTAGCCTTTTGTTGTGGTTGTTTGTTTTCCAGCTATACAACTCTTTACTCAAAGAAGTCTTTTACTCAAACATCAAGGTTGAGTATATAAATATAGCAGTGATGTAGAGCTGAAATCCCCCAAAGGAACACAAGATGTTGTAGTTGATAAATCATCCTTAAACATTAAGCTCTGTCACACATGCTGGAGACACCCCAAGCTATCCACAGGCCTTGTACACAGGCCTGCTCAACGGAAAGTATAGTGGGCTATATGTGGAAACAGTGCATGAAGTACAACTGAGAAATGAACTTAAGATCTTATTTAAACAGGTAAATGTCTTAGACTGTCCATCTACTTTATTCAGCCCTGAACACAGAGCCATCCAAGCCCTTGCCTTCAGGTCATCCCTTCCTATGTTCTTTCAGCCTAGAGTACCTGTTCCAAGAACGCAACCGACTTGTCATCTGTCCATCAGATGTACCTGTAGGCAGAATCAATTCTGTCTTCTTGCTTTGTTTCCTTTGGCTTTGGTAACTTTGTTTAAAGTACACTAATTATTCACTCCAGGTCAGTTAGACAATTTAAAAGAATTATCCAAAGAAAGTAGTTTTTCTCCCTGGAGAGTCAAGTGTAACAGCTGACAGTGAAAAAGATCAACAAAGAATGAAATATATTTATAGTTATATGTTTTGTAACATTACATATATTTTATATATGAATTCTATTAAGTATATAAATATAAAATATTTTATAAAAATAACTGAGCCCAAATGGGCATATTTTAGGCTTCAGGAGTTATCAACTTAATAGCTTCCCTTTTTTGTCCTGTCACCTCCGAGTATTAATGAAAACACCAAGTGAGGAATCTCTAGTTTATGACCATTAGGGCAGAGCTAATGCTTGCTATTTTATCATACCTGGTTACTAATATTGGTTCCTCTCCAGGCCAGCAAGATTTTGGCCGAAGATTTTGGCCGATCATGCAAAAGGTCTGTTTTATTTTACAGATTGTCTTGTGAGCATAGCAAATGTCATCACAGGTAGGATCTGTGGGTGTAGTGGGAAGAGCAACATCGAGTGCTTTGAAATGTATTTTAGAAGGTTATCATACAAAGGTTATCATACAAAAAGGTTATCATACAAAAAACTCAGAATTATGGGCAGGAAGTACACGAGAATGCGACTTGGAAAAACAGAAGTTAATAAATCTGTCTTACACCTCGGCTTCATTAAAAAAGAGCTCCCTTTTTCATTTAATACCATCTCTTCTGGCTGGATTTTGATACCTGATACTTTTCAGGGGATTTGAACCTTCTGAGCCTTTCAGGTTTCTCGTTTGTGGCTCTACAATAAAATAGGATATATTAATTTATAGTGATGGAGGAAAAACTTATCTGCAAACACCAACTATTAAGGTAAAATGAGCTGCCATTTGGAAGATGTCTTTCCCACTACTGTGGCTGATGGAATCAAGGACCCACAGCACCAGCCTGACTAGTTACAATTGCAAGATTATTTCTGCTCTTTCTTTCTCTCTTAACTCACTTGTGATCATTCCACAGAGCAAACGAGTAAGGGAAACAGTTTTATTAGTTTGATACTTTTACCTCAGCAAAATACTGGTAGAGCAAGCCTGGGCCAAGTAAATGGATAAAAGAGGTGAAAACCATTGTTCCATCCTGGTTCTTTGTGTTTGTTTGTTTGTTTTAAAACTGACTTTATTCAAGCAGTTTGGTCCAAGAAGCAACACAATCATTGTCCTGATGTTTGAATATCACACATATTACCTAATCTAGTGGGGTTTCTAATTACCATTTAATTGTAAAAGTGGTTTCATTTCCTAGCATACCACTACACTGGGTTTAGTTAATGGCTTCTCCAACTTAACTCTTCAAATGATCAAGGGAAATTACTTAACCATTCTAAAATGTTGTTTTCCTAGTTCCAGTGTTAGTTATAAAGTTGTATATGAGAGAAAATGTGTTTGTGCCTGTGCCACTGAGTATATACGAAGGTCATTGAACAAGTTTGTGGAGTTCTATGCTCTCTCCTTCCACCTTGCTCTTGGTTCTGGAGGTCAAGCTCAGGTCAGCAGGCATCTGTAGCAAGCACTGAACTATTTTTGCTGGCTGACAACTACATACTCTAAAAGACTGATCAATAAATGAATGTGATGGATTCAAGTGAGTAAAATGATAACAGATACACATCCACTTTTATTTTAAAGTCATGCCTAATAGTGACAGTAGTAGTAATAACGATCAGAGATAATGATGGTTAGCTGAGTACATATCATGGAAAGGACTCTAGACTGTGAACCAGGAGCCCATTTTTGTCAAAAGCTAATTGTGCATATTTAAGGTTTGGTGAGTCATTGCCAATATCCACATTACATATTTTTACACATTGTCCTCTTTTTCTTTTTTGCTCCAATATTATAAAATTGTAAAAACCATTCTCAGATAGTCCAGAATATTCTATTGTACTTCCACAACTAGTGCCATGTTCCAAGCCTGCTACCTTCACAAACAGTTCATCTTTCTGCAGTGGTTGTAATAACAACAACTCCTTCTGTATGGAGCTGCTTCTGTTTTTCTATATGATTTTTAATCTTGTATGATTATTTGCTCTAAGACCCAGGAGGTCTAGAGAGTATATTTTGAAATCTACCTCCAGCTATAGATTCTGGTGTGAGGAATAGCAGTTATCTGCTTCCAGCTCCTTCCCTGCACAAACCTGCTGGGCCTGGCCAGAGATCTAAGAAAAATCTATATTTGAATATTTAATTGATTCCAAATGTCCCAAGGAACACTAAAGAGAACATGTTACTAATCACCCTTCAGGAGCTGGGCCCCCACAGACAGCTTCAGATGTTCACAAGGCTTCTCTGGACAATGGGGAGTTAAATTAGTTAGAGGTCAACATGGAGGAAGGTAGTTAATTTCAAGAGGAAAGTAGGAAGGCATGCCCAGTTTTCTGCAGCCCAAAAGGAAGAGGTTTTGCCAAGCCAGATGTTTAATCAAAGTAGAATAGATTCACTCCAGCAACCACCATGTAACTAACTGTAAGACTAGAATCCCATTCCTTCTGAGAAACACACAGGCTGAGCCTCAACCTGCAAAGGTGGTAATGGGCTCCTTTCTAGCACTGTGTTGTATCCAACCTTTGGACACTGCAAGAATACATTTTCAAAGTTCATGATGGAAAGCTGTGAAACCATTACAAAAGCTAAAAAGAAAGGAAGAGAGAAGGGAGAGAGAAAGAGACAGAGAGGGGGAGAACCTTTCCTTCTAACATTTTAAGTTTATAACTTTGTGGTAGACCACATTTACAGCTATGCTGGGGTACATGTGGCCCGCATACCATAGATTGGATGTGACTGTGGACGCTTAGCTCCCTTTTGTCATGGTATCATTAAGACAAGGAAATTATATGTCATCACTTGTTTAATTAACAAATATTTGAATGTATTTTACATGTTAGATATTGGGCTGTTGTCTATACTCTGGAGATGGAGGAGGCCACAGAGAAAAGCCAGCCAAAGCTATGTGTCCTTTTGTGATTGTTAGATGTGTTTGTTGTCAATCACAGTACACTTTAATAGTCATAGTACAAACTGACAAAATGTAAAGTCAAAGAAAAGGTGCATTTCTATAAAACATAGCTGGATTGATTTGCAACAAGTAAGTGAGGGAAGATCATTGGGAATTTACTGTTGAATAAAGTTACAAACAACTATCTTTTACTAAAAATAAATTCTGTGAATAAACAAAAATATTGGTATTCAGTGTCTTTAAAGTGACTTTAAACTCTTGAGCCCATTTTTTTCTGCTAGTTTTTGCTTGTTTTCATTGTCTCATTTTTATTTTTATGTTTAATTTGTAGGCAGACAAAACAATTGGCTTTGTTATAGTATTTATGTATGCACATAGAAGCATTATTCTGTGTTCCCATTTTCATTCCCTCTCCTGCACTATTAGGCCAGCTTTAAAAAAAAAAAAAAGACGCAAAAGTTGGAAATCATAGGCTGTACTCCCTAAGTAAATATAGTGTAAGAAGATCCAATTTCAAGTGGATTTAAGCTCAAAGAGCTGCAAGGAGGTTAATTAAGCCCTTAGCCTCAAATGAGATGATAGGTTAATGAATGGATGTGTTCTGTTTCAAGTTCAGGTAATGGCTTCATGGTGTAGATGACTCATCATTATTTCCTCTTTTCTTAAGCCTTTTCATGTAACCAGCCAGTCTCAAGTAAGAGGGCTTCTACTGTGTAAAATACAGTAATCACTGGCATTTCAGGAGAATTTCAGCTTGGTTGAATTTATACTACATATTATCTGTGGGGTAATTTGTAATTATCCAAAGACTTCTAAAATTTGGAATAACTTTATTTTTTTAATGTACCAACGTGCTGAATTGATTATCTGATATCATCAATGTGGTCCCAACATGTTTTTGCAGCTGCTCCTCCAGATTTAATTTCATTATCAGCTTTGTTCCTCTCCCTTCCTCACTTAAAAAGTGTCAACTAATTATGGTAAATAGTAAAGTTCCTGTATACTCAAGATTTATTGTTTTAACATTGTCATCTTGTCTTCAGAAGTTGATGTGTTATATATGTGTTATGGTCCCATTGCTGATATTTAAGTTTGTTTGAAAACATCAAACATATATTCATTCATTTATAAATCTAAACTTATAAAAAGCAATTGTACATTTTTATTGCTGCTGTGATGGCACACACGTCTAAGTAATCATCTAATCATTAGCAGAATGAAACGGGAAACCCTTCTATTCCCATTCTTTGTACCACCATGAAACCCATAAGATGAATAAGTCAAATATTCTATGGTAAACAGATTAAATGGATTCAGAGATTTTTGTCTGTATAAATTTGCATACATGTTGGGATTTTAGCTATACCTGGAAGCTGTATGTATGGTTTGAGGAAATGCCAAGCCCTATCATTATTAACTTCTTCCAAAAAAAGAAAAAAAAATGAAAGAAAGAAAGAAAGAAAGAAAAGCAAACCTAGTTTCTGCCACCAACCCATGAAAGCACAGGAAATGGCTTTATGTAGTGAGTGTCCAGGTCTAAGCAATCTGTTGACAGAAGGGGATTCTACCCAAGGGTTTCTTGTTAATGTAATCAAACACTTCAGAGCTATAGCCCAGCAAGATCAGGTCCACCCACCTCTGAGTTTATCTTTAGCTCATCTGGAAGAGTTTATTTTAAACACTGAACGTTGTTTGCTGCTGTTGAAATGAAAGTGAGAGAGTTACAAGCTTCATTCCACTGCCATCTGGCAGATTTACTGATGGATTGGGTTTTTTAATCCATGTAACCCTGTGTGTGGGAGCTATTGTCTTTGTGTTGATCATGCAGCTGGCTTGGCTGAACTTTCAAACGCTCACACAAAGCTATCAAGAGCCGTCCTATAGATAAATGGAGTTGGGGTTGTTGTGAAAGTCATCACAACCTTTTGGAGAAGGTGAGGATGTATATTATCTTCATTCTTCTCTGAATACACATTTTTTGTTCTACATCTTTCTTAGTGAACTGGGAAAGATGATGACTGTATTTGGGTATTTTAGAAAAAAAATATAATTGAAAACTACTAAAAGCAGACTATACTTAAATAAGAAAAGTACATAGCAGAATAGAAAGGAAGGGGATGTCAGCCAAGTAAGCACTCTTTGCAGTGAAGATCTGCCCGGCTATTTGTTCACTTTCATTCTGTATATGATGTAGGCTTGTGCAGCCAGCAATGCACATATTACATACCAAATCACCCACTGTAGGAGGTTAGGGCATAGCAGTACCGAGCTTAAGACAGAATACCCACAATTCCAAGCAGTACTTTACACTAAGCAGGATTTATATCCAACTCTAGGGTACACTCACAAATGTAAATATACACAAGAATTAAGACCCTACATGCAGACCGGCCAGATAGCTGAGCAGGTAAGGACAGGCACCAACACCAATGGCTTGGCTTCAACCCCTCATACCTCCATGGTGGGGAGAACCAATTTCCCCAAGTTGTCCTCTACTTCCAAATAAATACATCAGTTTAAGACATTGTATGAAAACTATAGGCTCTGTGGAAGATGAGCTAGCTTGTATGGCATATATAAAGTTTATAGAAAAATGATCAGACAAAGAGAACTTGAAACATTCAGATATAATCAACTGGTACTCCTATCTAAAATAATTTTTCTGGTTTGTTTTCATTTTCTTATTATTTATTATTAGATGTCTGTCTGTAGCCTAATAAGAAAAAGAAAGGTTATGGGTCTGAATACCTGAGAAAATAGAGAGGATCTGGGAGGAGTTTCCAGAAGAGCAACTATAATCAGAATATATATTGGATGAAAAATATTTTTTCTATTAAAAATAAAACGGGATTTAGAAGTTTTACAATTTGTTGCATTTAAAAACAAATGGCACCTAGACACACAGGGGAAGGCCTAGGCCTTGCCCCAAACAATGTGACAGACTTTGATGATCCCCCATGGAAGGCCTTACCCTTTCTGGGGAACAGAAAGGGGATGAGATGAAGGGCCCCTGGGGGACATGGGAGGATGGGAGGGAGAGGGAACTGGGATTGATATGTAAAATGTTTCTAATTTAAATTTAAAAAGTAAAAAACAAAACAAAGTAACAACAACAACAACAAACAGGCAGGGAATGTAGTTCAGATGGTAAAGTAAACTTGCCTAGCATGCATGAAGCCCTAGGTTCTAGGTTCTACCTCCAGCACCACATGCAGTTGGTATGGAAGCATGCCAGTAGCCTTAACACTCAGGAGGCAGAGGAAGGAAGATTAGAAATTCTACTTCCCCTTTAGCTATATACCATTTAGGCTAGCCTGGGATAGGTGAGACCTTCTCAAAAAAGGTTTTATAAACCCAAACCCAGAATGAACTGCATTGCCTATATTGAGGATAAGAAAACATGCTATCCCAAATGCATGCCACTAAACTAGGATTTTTGACAGAAACATGGAGAAGGAAGCCTTCTTCCTGCAGCAATGGGATATTTCTACTAGCAAGTAAGAACATCAAAACAGTCATTTCTTCTAGTTCTCCTCACTTATATAGTTTGTTTTGAGGACAAAGAGCAATTTGGGCACAGCACTGATGATTATAGCTACTGTTATGCCTAAAGGTGTTGAAAGATGTGGACAGCATTGGTGGCATCCTGACCCCACGTCCTGTTCTTGGTGCAGAGCTGTGATGACCCAAGTTCTAACTTGTAGTTCCAGCAGAAGCCTCCAGCCTCCTTGCCTTCCTGATTACTGCAGAAGTAGTAACTTCATCATGCTGATTAGTTCTGGTAATATTCTCAGTCATTCTGTAAATTATTCCACTCTTCTAGACTTTTCCATTACTTTATTGGTGTTTATCTTGCTGTGGTTTTGTCCTTTACTTCTTAAAATATCCAAGATGGAGTCTATTTCCAACAAATAAAATAGCCCACTAGGATTACTGGCCTTTTCAGTGACTAAATGACACTGGTACAGGCAGATGGCACGAATGGAGAATTGGGCTGTTTTACAGCCTGAAGGAAAAGGAGTCACAGAGCTGCTGAAAGAGGCAAATGAGAGAGGGAGGGGTGGGAAAAGAGAAAATACATTTTTTTTTTTTATCCCAGCGAGGAAGTTTGTTTAGGAAATCAAACAAGAATGAATCAGAGCAAAGGAAATGAGTTCTTGATTGAATGTAATAATAGCATTGCATTTGAAAATTCCTTGACCACTGTACTAGCTGTGGATCTTCAAGAAGTCTGGACTCATGCATGCTGCTTGTTGGCTGTTATCTTTCCTGTGACTTTTTTCCCTTTTATTTTGTCGCAGCTAACATTTGGTCACTCCATATATCTCACAGAGACATAAAGGTGGCCATATTAAAAAAAGTAGGTAGGGATAGAGACTAATATTCACAGTGCAATAAGCAAGCATTTGCAAGAACATCAATATATGTATGTATCTATACAGCTCTATCCCTACCTAAGCTAAGATGTCTGCTGAATCAACTAATTTACCCCAGTTCCTTCCCAGCAAAGAAATGTGTAGTACACCATGGGCTTCCTTAGCAGGATTGTGGTTGAGATTGCAGAATGATTTGTGATGCATGTCCCTACATAAGTGCTTGGGATAATGAGCCTAGATAAGAAAGAGGTTCACAACGGAATCCTCGGGAATATGTAGTTCTATTTCTCTGCTGCAAACAAAACCCAAGAAGTCGAGTTAAGAGATGAGCCAGAGTGGGAACAGTTATGACTAAAGTCAAGCATTTGAGTGAGTCATTTCTAGTCACTTATTCTTGCAAGAGTGGCCACAAATCAATTACAAAGCATTGAGGTATTTCTTTTTAATACGGGGGTATTAATTAGTTACTTGGTAACCTGAAAGGTAAGATGCATAACACCTCACTGATGTTTAAATAAGATGGGGCTGGTGCAGTGGCCCTGACAGCAGAGCAGTGTCTTACATTCTCAGTAACAAGTCAGTGTTCAGGGTTTGAAAAGAGAAGAGAGCTCTTTTGGCTGCTTAAGGCACATCTGCGTTCTCTGGGACAGCCCTATTCAACAGTGGAAATAGGAATTAGGAAACAGGTTTCATTATTTTCTGTTACTATAATCAATGGTATTGGGAATTAGTGCGAGGGAAGCTGGAATGTCTGCAGAGAAGTCACGCAAGCTGAAAATTTTTTTCATTTCTGCCACCAATTTCCACAGATGCTTCTGGGTTGTTAGTCAAATTATTGGCTCCCACCATCTCGTAGTTTCTGGAGTTTTAAAGGACTGCATTGAGCAGTCTGCTTTCAGTTGCTTAAACAGGGCATGCTAAGGCCAACACAATTTTTCCTGCAATAACCACTTCATGAATTTCCATGTGAGATGATAGATGCAAAAACTTGAGGGCTTTTTATTCTTTTCACAATAATAACATATTCTTTTGTGAACCTCTAGACCAATGATCGTCACTTAATAAATAACACACACACACACAAAAAAATGTGTTTGACCTCACTGGAAAAAGCTTTTTCTTGTAAAGCTACCATTTTTTTTTTATGACAGATTTTATATGTATTACCTCTGATACAACAGCATGGTGTGCAAGGAATTCTTATTCCATTATTATGTATAAGAAATTGGAATTCAGAAAACAAAAACTGATTTACCTAAGGCTTGATAAGCCAATGGTTTAAACAAATTCCTTCCAGAGGTAGAGTTTTTCACTGCCTTACTATATTAGCAGACACTTCTTTTAGGAACCAAATAAGTTATGTAAAACAAATTAACATTTCCTCTAACTCAAAACAATAGTATATATTTAATTCTCATGCTTATAACCATTTTCCAATCTTCCTCCTAAGTATATGCATTTCCTTGGGTAGGTATTATTTTAAATAAAATCACTTCTGCCAGACAAGTCAAGAATGTGTTAATTTTTTCACTAAGTATACTCTATTTAGTTTCTCTGTCAACACAAGCTAATTGAAAAGGTTTCTGCATAATATCCTAAGTGTAAATTATTTATCAGAGTGGTTAAATAACCCAGTGCCCAGCACAGTGTTCATTCTCTGCCAGAGGGAAATATATCATCTTTCATGGCTTTAGAGAAATTGAACAAACAATGGAGATGTCTGAACTAAATCATAATGCAATGATCAAAAGAACCCTGCTAAGGGACTTTATAGTAAATATGTTTATTTCTTTTGCAATGAAGCACTTTTAACTCTCCCACAGCTGCTGAGAAGTCAAAGACATTAGACATGCCCTATTAGTAAAAACCCAGTAATTAAGGCAGGCACTTACTTAGAATAGTTTTCTTATTCCCAACCTGGTAACATACCTGATATAACTATATTAGTTCATGTAAATTTGTGTAAAAGTGAAAGGTGACAAAGACTTTTATGTCTCTTAAAAGTTAGTTGAAGGGTCATTGGCACTTGGACTTGATATTCAAAATTATGCAAACTAATCATTGTTTAAGAACAACTCTGGGTGAAATTTCATGTATTTTTTTTTTTTTACTTCAAAGAATTATAAGATAATGAGATGCTTTCAGAACAAAAGTGGGTCAATGTGAATAAGAAAAAAATCAAACTGAAAGATGACTTCTGTCAAGGAGGCACTTGTCCATCTGCAAGCCTAGAAAACAATGTAGATGAACTTTTGCTCTTTTGTTTTCTGACACTTAAAGAACAATAGAATAAAAAAATACATAAAATTAGACATCTACAGAATTCACATTAAACTGAATTTTGAATGGCTATCTACTCAAATTAAACATATACATGAGATATCTAGGTTCTTCCCCAACTTTCTTTGTTGTAGAAGAGGAGGGAATATAGAAGAAAAGAAGAAAGTTCAACCCTTCAAGGTTATAACTATGCTCTGGCCTCCAGTGAGTCCAAACTGAGTTTCGCAGGAAAGTCTAAGAAACTCAAACCAGTGATTTGGTTAGTGACCAGTAATTTCCTTAGTGATTGACAGGAGAAAACAAATTTTCACTGGAAGGCAACTTCCAAAAAGGATTGGGTAGTGTCTATAAGGAGTTTTCTATGTGCAATAGCTAACACTAAGAATTCAGGAACAGGTACATTGACCCTGCTCACACAAAAGAACTATCAGATGTAAATGGTAAAATAACAACAGTTACTATGTCTAACACAATTAAAATGTCAACAGGAACAGAAAACTATAAAAGTAGACCTTGTTCTCCAAGTGCTAGTTCCAAGACAGCCAGAGCTACACAGAGAAACACTGTCTCAAAGAAACAAAAAAAAAAAAAAAAAAAAAAAAAAAAAAAACAAGGGGGGGTGATAGGCCCGAATAATAATGAAATAAGTCCCTCTATCAATGAAAATGAAGAGGTGGCATTGGCTGAACACAATTGAAGGGAGAAGTGGGAACTGAGGGTGGAGGTGGAGGGATGATCAGGGAAGAAATTATCAAAATTCAATGAGAGAGAAACAGAGAACAGAAACCTTGGAAGATATACAAGGAAACATGGCAGGCAGAATAAGTAAAGAATTTACTAAACATAAGAAATAAAACAATAGGGAATCAGAACAGAGGCAACATTTGAAATGAGATGTGATTGAAACAATCCAGTTTCAAGAAGCCTAATTTGAGATATAAACAGTAAAAGGTTACATGTTAAAATATTAGCACACAGAGAAACATGGAATCTATGGTTATTTGGAGCAGTTTTGACCAAGATAACCCCAAACTTGGAACAGTGGAGCTGAACAAGTGAGTGGATAGCAAACTATGGTTGATCTAAGAAATGTGATTTCACTACTCTCAAGATATATGTTGCCAGGCCTGTGCTGAACCCATAAATTAATCAGCAAAAAAGGTCACACACTATATGACCTTGAGGCTACTGCTTTCTGTAACATATAATTATCAGTGCTTAGCATAGATTGGAAGGAATGAATACACAGAGCACAGGGGAGACTTAGAGCATCTTAGTTGTACATTCTCATTATTAGTCATCTGCCACAAGCCCTGGGAGTTCACCAGGAGTGGATTGTATTAACAGAAACAAAGAAAACATTCCTATCTAGATACACAGTGAAGAGTCTTCCAGAAAAAAAAAATGAGACAGAAAAAAACCTGAAAAGATTAGATAGGTCACCCTGAAAAGACAGACAGCTACCTTCTCAGCAGCAATAATTTGAGCCAAAGACTGAATGCACAGAAATAGCTGTCAGCTACTGTCTACCCCAATCAAGCAATATGTCCACAGTGGTTATAAAATTAAATGTTAGCTGATGTACCAAAACAGGACTGGCCACAACTGAATCCCATCAGAGATATCCTCAGTAATTCACTTCTGCAAATGGAAGAGCCGAGGTACCCAAAATAGATAACACAGAGAATGCTGAAGCTAAACCTCAGGAGTATACTAGAAAATATGAATGTAGAATGGTGTGTGTGATGCATAAAATGGCAAATTAAAAATGTCTAACAATGTTTAAATATAAATTATTTTCTGGATAATGGAAATACTGAGTATAAATGTTCTAAGATTGTTTTTCCATCTTCCTGAAATCAGACAAAAATAACTATTGACATTAAAAATTTGCTAAGGATGCTGTTGTAATACAGGTGGTCACTGCAATAAGTAGGAACCATCTTCAGCATCACATAGTAGGAAATGAAATGATAAAATAACCCGAGGAAAACAAGAAGTAAGATAAAAAGTAGAATATGCAGTGCATGGACTAGATTTGTGGATTTCAGACAAGATGCACAATTGAGATAAACAGGAGTGATGCGGACCACTCTGCAAAGGCAGGAGGAGAGGGCTTTGGACAGTGATTAGTAAAGGTAAAATATCAATATGAAAACGGTTTGCAAGTAAGAAAGAGGAGGGGGAGATGTTTCAAGAATTATTAGTCAAATGAAAACTAGTGCAGATTTATTAAGGCATACTCAAAATGTTTAGTTCACCAGTTTATTAACTGTTTCACGGACTTAATTATTTACAAATATTAGATAATACCGCCTCCCAGCATTAATAAGCCAAGAAACCTGAATAACAAGGGGATTGTTATATTTGTCCTTGAAATGAAAATTTTAAGCATGTAACATATTTCATAGGTTTTAGAGTATATGGAAAGTCCCCCAAACCACACATCAGCCAAGAAAAACATCAGGAGCAAAACCAAAACTATCTGTTATTATTATTGTGAGAAGACTTTTCTGGGGGAGATGTGGTAAATATGTCTACTCACCCCAGATAGGGAACCGAAAAATGACCAAAGTACCAATACCACCAAAGTCCAACTTGGTGAATGAGTTTTATTGGAGTTACTTTTGAAAATATGGGTGAAAGATTACTTAAATATGACTCAAAGACTGCAGCTGCATTGACATAGCCCAGCCCAACATGGATGACAGCTCATCAAAGCTGGGAACCTCCCACAGGTTGGAGGGTGTCCGTTCCAAGTGACTCATTCTTCTAAGCCTCTTCCAGGCCACTTGCTGGTTTCTGCTTCTCCCAGGGAGCTGGTCTGGTCCGAGTCTTCTTTGAACTTGTCTTGTCTGAGAGCCTCTTTGTAGCTTGGCTTATCTGAATGTGACTCTTAACAGCCTTTAGTGCTTACTTGGGCAGGGAGGGGTCTAGTGAATCTTGTTAGTTTCAGGGATTTCCTGAAGCTATTTTGAGTAGTTTACCTTTTTGTCTTAAAGAGATTCCCTGGGAAATGGAATGTTTCTATCTCAGAGGAGACTGCTATGCAATATTAGTAAACTTGTATATTTGAAAATTAAGTACATTTCCAAATGAATAGTGACTCAAAAGAGAAATAAAATGGAAGCTTAAAGATATTTTAAAACAACGATGAGAGGGCAACTTGAATATATACATTAGAAATAGAATAAAAAGATCAATGATGTGCTAGGAGTTAAATAAAATATGGGAAGAATTCATGTACAGGAAGGAAATGAAAACAATTTAAGGCAAATAGAATGGTTCATCTACCATTCACAAGGCTTCCACTACCAAATACACGTGGAGTTTATTTTCTCACACTAAGAAGTTCTCCAATGCTCTATAGAGTCCAGTGATTCAACCCTGATTCAATTTTTCAGTCAGACCTTTCCAATTAAGACTGCCCCAAATTGCAGGTCTGAATCATAAGTGGTAGGTTACCAGATTACTCATACTGTTTCAAAATTGATTAAAGCTTTATATTTACACACACTCTCCTCAAGTTACTGTGACATCTCACAACACCCAGGAATCTTTACCTATTGTTACAAGTTTTATTATAAAGGATGTTCTAAAAAACAGAAATGAGGAGCCAGATGATACACCATTGGTACTACATTATGTAGTAGGCATAACACATTCAATTATTAGCTGTAAGACATTGACCTGAATCTTCATTTCTTCTTCCTTCCCCGTAGGTTGCAGGGTGATGCTCAATAGGCCAGCCTTTAAAGCACAGGCTGGTTCTTCTGGCACCCAGACTTCATTCTCATTAGCATAAGCTCATAAATACTGAAAAAAAGACTTTGCAAGCTGTTCTTTTTTGTTCCTATCAGTAACTTGTAAAGGATATGAAAACCAGATATCTATTTCATATTAACAACAAAATCACAAAAAGAGAGAAAAGCAGGTATTTGTGAAATGAAAACAAAATAGTAAACAAAGATTCAAATAATCAATGCTGCTCTTAGAACAGGCCAATGACATTGGCATAGTTTTATAGAAAAGGCTCAAATAGACATCACCACACATTGCCTTCATTACCTCATAGGTACTATTCTTACCGATACTGTTTTGATGAATTCTTGAGACCCTTACAGCTTTGTTCTTCTCATCATTTCATTTTAAGCTATCATAGTTTTATATGCTTCCTCTGATAGTGAGACAAACCACTCCACAATGATTTTGCTTAATACCATACAACAATGTGTTTTACTCATGAGTCTGTTATCTGGGGCTGGTCTCTCCATTATCTACACACCTCTTTTCCTTTTTGCTTTAGCTAAGGGATACTCTGCATCTATCTGGGCATTTGTTCTCATTAAGCCACCCGATTAATTAAGTAAATCAAATGTTTTCCCTTGTAAGAGTTTCCATGGTCCTGGTGTCTTTTTACAGCAATAGAAAAACACAGTTGTCTAGCTGTCTGATGCCTACTGTTCCCTTAGGGATGACTGGTGACTTCCCATACCTTACCCAATCCTTATTCTTCCAGAGACCAGGGTCCCTCAGAGTTATGTATGTCTTTTTGAACAACACATCACTACAAATTAAAAAGCCCAACAGGCCAATGTAAAAGAGACTACAGAGGAAGGAAAAAGCAACTGAGGCAGGATGATTGTGGTCAGTTTAAGAGTTGTAATGAGTTAATGGTCATCAGCCTAGAATTCAAGATCAGCCTCAGATATCCAGGAAAACTTTATAGGATGGAGGGGTGTGGGAGGAAAGAAGGGAGGGAGGAAGGAAAGAAGGGTTTTTTTTTTTCCTAGCTTAGGATCATGCCTGTCTGTTTTCATTCTGCACTGCTTCCCACAAATTAGGTAGTCAATCCTGTACTAGCCATATGACTAGGTTGAGGGACCAGCTTACAAGATGATTTGAGTACCTAGCTAGATATCTGATACTGGCTCTAGCTGGCTGCTAAGCCGGAGCTGCTGGCCAGAGACCTGGTTCCTCTGGAGGTCAGCTTTGGGATGAACTGCCTTGTGCTTCTTAGAGCCTGGCATCTGGGTTTCCCAATCAAGTGTTTTGTAACAATGGGTCATCTCCTCAGGCCTGGACCTGGAAACCTGCAGCATCACTTTTTATAGGCACTACTTCTGGAATCAGACACAGAGTCCAACAGATCCAAGGGGAGGGACCAGAGGAGCCCACCCCCCTCTTCAGAGTTTCATATGCTTTATGATCATCCACAATCTTCCACAGGGACATGGGTGGTGAAACAATGTGTAGAGCCAGGAGGAGAGATAAAGCAAGCAGTGGGAATCAGGAAAGAGTCTGTGGGATGGTGGAAACCTGACCTTTTGAGTTAAAGCACCTTTTCTTTCCTTTTATTGTTTGGATTTTTTTATTGAAAAAATGTAGGTTCTATATTTTTAAATACATGATATAACAAAGAAGAGATTAGAAATTAAAAATCCAGCACTGTGTAATCTTATTTCTAAGAAATATTTTGATGTGATATAAGCATAAGTACTTAAATCATTTTATTAGTACTATGACCTTTTGACATTTATATCATTTTTGAAGTTGGAAAGTGGAAAGTAAGGCTATTGAATTCAGGATAAGATTTTCATATACTTCTGATCAAGCTCTGAATGTTCTCACACATGTCTCAGAACTGTCTCTCTCTGGTGAAGTAACTGTACATGGGGGATAAAACTTTATCACAAAGTCTTGAGAATTTACAGTAGCATGCCTGGAGATGAAATGAGTGTCTAAAGTCAAAGCACAGGGAACAAATGAACTTGTAACAGTGTTTTACCTGGCCAAGGAAAATGGTTTTGACTCAAAGCAGAAATCAGCATAGGCTACTAGACCTGTTCTGCCCTCCATGACTGAAGGCAATACTATTCCATTCAGGATTCAAGGACCAGGAACAAATTAGCTGATATTGACTCTGTACTACTATATACCCATGGCATAGTCATGCCTCCTCCATGGTGGATGCTCAAGAGGATGGGCGCAGCATGAATGGGGAGAAGCTCCCAAGGCTGCATGAACTTAACCGCTACTAGAGGAGGCAGAATAATTATACACACTCTCATACACTTATATACATATTTATGTACATGGAAATCACTTACTGGGCTCAGTAGATTAATTTTTAAAATGAAGGACATAAAACAGGAAAGGAGATATATGAATGGTCTGGGAGAACTAGAGGAGTCTGAGTGGATGAGATAAGGACACATTGTATACATGGATAAAAACTTCAAAAAATAAAATGATTAAAAAGAATTGATAACAAGCAATTCAGAAGTCTTTATACTTCACACATGTTACTATGAACCCTTGTTTTACCCTAATAGTATGACCTTCTCTCCTCATACCCTTGACCCCAGAGCTAAGTTGTCAGTCACTGTTCACAGGTTACACACAGTCTTAACCTGACATCTTTCCTTCTATACACAGCTAACAACGAGACTTCTTGCTATGGAGCCAGAGGCTTCAGGAAAAATTAAATGCAGGATGTGACCAAAATTTCCCTGCTCCTTATGTTCAGGCACCTATCCAAGCACAGCCCTGAGCCTGGATTCTAACTTCCTGAGACCTTTCCCCACTTAGGTTCCAAGTTGATTTGCCCTGCCCACTCCACTTCACCTTAGGCCTAGGTTGCCATATATTCAAGTTTATTTATATGTTCTAAAAGAATCCCTGGTTTCCATGCTTCCCCTAAAATTAAGAGATTAATAACTGCCAGGCTTTGACCCTCTCTGTATCTTTCTCTCTATATATGTCTCTCTCTCTCCAGCAGATCCACAGCACTCAGCAAAACCTGTCTGATTTTAAAGACATTATAATAACTTTCCACGGACTTCTTGAACACCTGGGATATTGCATTTGTCGTGATGTTTGCTTCCTACTTTCCCATCCCAGTTCACCTGAAGTGAAACTGCTAACACATGCTCTGCTGTGTGCAGCACACCACAAGTTGCCAGCCGTGCCTCAGCTACTTCCAGTGATGGAGGGATTATTGGCCTCATAAAGGGGTTTCACCTGGAGCAGGGTGACACCTTCTAATGGGCAATTCTGTGTCGGAAATCTCATCTGGGAGTAATAGCAATCTGCACTACTTTAAAGCATATGTGGTGACCACAGGATAATGGCTGGCACCCAGGAAGAGGACAGGAGGAAGTTCATCATAGAACCTGCCACCTGTGTTTCTCATTTTACTTTATTTGATTTCAGTGAGTGTCCAGTGATGTCATAAAGTTGATAAAAGTTGTCCCTGAAGAACTTCATAGAAATAGTATCAAAGGCCTCTAAAAATAGTGGAATATTATTGTGTTACATACTTCTAGTATATAGTTGTGGTGTATTATTTATATAGTATTTGTAACTTGCATTTATAGTATGCCATTTGTACTTACATTCTCTTTTTCATTTATTTCTTGGGAAGTATGCACACAGAAGTCAGAGGACAACCTACAGGAAGCAGTACTCTCCCTCCAATATGTGGGGTTCTGGGAATTGAACATTGATTGTCAGGCTTGGCAGCAATCACTCTTACCCAGTGAGCCATCTCACCTTCACTATACTTGTTTTCAAGGTGACTGAAGTGTCCTTTAGAAGGGTGCCTGGCTATAAAAGGGGCAATGTATTTGCTGTATGTAACAGAAATATTATGTAACTCAACTTTCCCAAGGAATGTCTCAATATTATTTATTTAAAGTGAAGACTAGTTCTGGAATCATGATGTTTATTTATGTATTGACTTATTTTGTAGTCCTAACTGGCCTGAAAAAATTATTAAAAATTATTCATGGCTGGCCTGGTACATTATTAAAAGGTATCCAGAAATCCAGAAAATTTGCTATAAGATCATGCTGCCTAGTAATGTCAGAAGCGACACACATAAAATCTTATCCACATGACTGACCAAACAGGAAATGAGCACAGGTAAAACAACTAGACATGCCAAAGGGGACAGGGAAACTCACAAGCTCTCAAATCTACACAAGGAACTATAGGAGGAATATTCTTCCTTGGTAAAGGGCACACCAAAGGTTATTCAATGCCAAATGGTTGGCCATGAAAATACACATACAAGTAATATTATATAAATTGAACAGATTATACTTAGAAATATATGTATATATATACATATGCTTATAGTAACAGTTAATGGAAAAACAAGAGGCCATGAGCTTGAAAGAGGTTTTTAGAAAGAGGAAAGAAGAATGTTGTAATCATAATATCAAACAATAAAATATTAGCCCAATTAAACATTCAGATACCTAAGACAGATTTCTCAGCATTACTTTTTTTTTTTTGAAGGTTGATCTGGGATGCTGAGTATCCTCCAACCTTTCTGACTATAGGCTTTTTCTTTTCATTGCCCTAGGCAGATGAGGATTCAAAGACCAGAGATGAAAGTTCCTGGCTGGTGATTCATGTGGCTAGGGAGTAGCTTCTCTCCTGTGACTCATTCCCATATCTTCATTCCTCAACCTCTTCCAACCTAGCTCATTTGATAATATAATAAGTTTGGTCAGACACACTGCCATCTGCCAATCAGAGCATCCTCTCTTAACAGTGAGAAGTAATGAGGGACTTGAGGCTTAGAGATAAGGAGCCCCTAATTAATACTCATGTGCAGGGGTTCATCCTCAAATGCGTACTTGCGTTGTCATCATTCTCCAATCACAGGAGCTTTTAGATCTTCCCCTCACCCTGTGAAGATGAATATCTGTGAATGCAATGCAGTTCAACACATCCTAATGGAAGAGCAAGAACCTTCCAGGCTGTTCTCATTTTAAAGAGAGAGCCAAGAGATCAACTTCTGGTTATAGAGGTAGGTGGCCACTCCCTAGCCTATCTCTCTGTATATGATGAGAAGGTGGATTCTGTTTAGGAAAATGAGGTCATGGTCCATCCTGAGAAGTGGGAAGGCTTTTGCAACTGATCACATCATCTTAAGAGACTTTCAGAATTAAATAATACATCCAGAATTAAATAAACCACATGCAAGGCTGTAAGAAAGCTGAGCACTTTTTTACCCACATCATTAGTCACTGAAATTCTTATAAGGAGGAACAGCCCAGCCGCACAGGTCATCCACTTCATGTTGCCTTAACACTTCCACTGTTTTTTAAACACCCGCTCCTTGATTTATGACTGCACTGTGGCCTCAGGCTGGGCCTAATAATGCAGCACGTACTGCTCCATCAGTGTGACACACACATTCCCTCGCACCAATTTAAGTCATCCCATATGTGAGCCCTTGCTTCTGATTCTGCTATCTGGAAGTTCTTGAAAACAGGTGACCTATGTGGCAAGCCCAAGTCCTTGACTTGAGTTCACAGTGCTTCTCAGATTAACATTAGCCACTCGGTGTTCCTGCAGGATTTTCTCCTAAGTCATTCGGGTTTTCTCCATATGGGGCACTTTCTTCCATGGGAAATATTTTCCCTTCTCCTTGCATGGCATGGGCTGAGAAAGAAAAGCAATTTCACTCCTGTATTAGGATTCTCTAGAGAAACAGAACCTGCTGTATGGATCCATATTAAAGGGGGATTTATTAGGTTGGTTTTTGTACTATGGCCTGGGTAGTCCAGCCATGGGTATCTTTATAGTGAAGAGGTTTAGAGCCCAGTGACTGCTTAGTCTATGAAGCTCAATGGCTCAAAAGTCCCAGTCCGGCACTGGAGGAATCCTGGAGAGTCAAGGTCTTCAAATCACATTAGGAGGTGGCAGAAGCTGGGTTCTGGTGTCAGTGAAGAATGACTAAGGCAGAGGTAGGAGCAACTGAATAGAACTCTCCAGAAACATGGGAACAAGACAAATGAGCTCACAATAAGGCAAGTAGGCAAAAAGCAAAGGCTCTCTCTCAGACCCCTTTATATCTGGCAGCTGCTATAAGGTTGGATCTTCCCACATCATGTGATGTCATCAAGAAAAGCCCATAGGCTTGCATTTTAGTAGATTACAAACTCAGTCACGTGGACAGTGTTACCACAGCTTCCTTTATGAAACTGCTGGTCATGTGACAAGCCTTGGGCCAAAGATAGTCACCGTCAAACAGGAAATATTCTCCTGGGTTTGGCTTCATTTATCTTCCCTGCTTTGTCTTTACACACTGGTTCAAATGCCCTAAACTACAGCTAAGTGAAGCTTCTAAAGACCACCCTCCTTGGCCACAAGTCGCCATCACCTCTAAATTTCATCCTTGAGAGAATGCTGGAAGTCATGGCTGTGTCACCTGTCTCTGGGGTGTGTTTCAGTGTCTGGCATCAAGGATGTGTATGGTAGAGGACATCAATAAGTGAGGACCCAGTAAATGACAAGTATGCAAACCGCGGGACAGAGACTTAGAGGGAACAAGTTTGCCACCATCTTGGTCATGACTTCTATCCTCCAAAACTGTGGGAATATAAGGTTCTCTTATTTAAAAGTCATCAGTCTGGAGTATTTCATATGCTAACTATATCAAAAGAATACAAGTAACTCATGGAGGAAAGAAATTATGATTAATTCAGCCTGGAAGATCCAGAACAGGAAAGAGTTCCTCAAGTGAGGCTCAGAAAGATAGACATAAATTTGTAGAACAAAGATGGAAGGTACACATGTTGGATGGAGTAATTCCTCTTTAAAACCCCCAATAGCTTTCTTCTTATTGGTGCCTTAGTCTTTACCCAGGATCTGGCTTTCCTTCTTTGTTTTGTCCGTTTCTTACATGTAGAAGGAGTACAGGCTATTCTTTCTGAAGGCTTACTCTCTGCCTGCCTCAGTGGGTTATTTTCCTCAGAAAATGTCTTTCTATGTTTGTGTGATGGCAGATAACAGGTACAACCCATTTGTAAGTCAACACTCATCCACAACAACCCTATCTAACCCCATAGTCCTGGAGTACATGCCCATCCATGCTCCAACTATATACCATAATCTCCATTAAAGTGCCATTCCCATGGCCATCAGAATCAAATGTGATGGGTATAGGAAGGAGGCATCTATTATTGGGAGCAAGAGGAAGTAATAGGCCAAAGTAGCAGCTACCATTTCCATATATTATCCCTATCTAGAGGAGGAAAGTGAGGCTTGACAAAGAACTGATGTACAATCATCACGAACTCATGAATTCATTCATTTAACCAAAATTTACTGAACACCTACCTTAATTTAGCTTGTGTATCTACTGTGTGCAATTTTACAATTTTTTAGATAAAGCAAGAGAGGGAATCTCACTTCACAGACTTATCATTGGAGCAGCAGCCAGCTGAACCATTCAGAGTCTAGGTTCTGCAGCAAAAGACTGCTTCACACATTAAGTGCTATTCTAGGTCTTTGTACTCTATATTGGAAAGGTTTTCCTGTGGCTGTAGAGAAAATAACTAGCTAAAGTGATTTAAGGAAGGAAGGAAGATAGGAAGGAAGGTTTACTCTGGTTCACAGTTCCAGGATTCTGTCCATCATAGCAGTAGACTAAGGCAGCTGGTCACATTGTGTCCATAGTCAGGAATCAGAGGGGGATGACTTAATCACTCTCTCATTTGTGTTTGATCCAGGACACAAGATCATGGAATGATGCCATGCATGACCAAGGTAGATCCTGACACCCCAACTAACCCAGTGTGGATAATCCCTCACAGGAATGCCCAAGAGCTCAGGTGATATCAGGTTGACAGGATTAACCAACCATTTCATAATCTGTTAGTGATGGAAATAATTGCCTTAATTCATAGGGCTTGGAGTCTGACCAAAAAAGGGCATGGTTGAGGAATGGAATTAATCACTCAAATCAGCTGAGGTGATCAGGGAGAGGGAAACCAAGTAACCAAGTACCATAGTGCAATGTTGGTAGAGATGGAAAGACACACAGAGTGAGTGTTACTTATAGGAATGCATTAGATTAAAACATTAAAGATGTGAACAGGCAGCTCAGGCAGAGGAAGAGCTGTCTGCTTCTTATCAGCACTCTGTGAGTGCTAGCTGTGGCATTGAATATAGGAGCTGCATGGTCCGGGTTCTAATCTTAGCTTTGTTTTCCGTAGAGATGAGCCATGGATTAGGTTACTTACTCTCTCTAAGCTTATCTCAACAGTGTACAAAGAAAGCATGTACGGGGTAATGTGTAAAACCCCAGAGTCAAGCTTGACACAGTGTAAACCACCTAGACACAGAAGACCTGAATTCAAGCACAGCTCTGTGCCTTCTCAGCTTTATGAGTCTCGGCACCTCTGAGACATCACCAAAAGGGAGTTAATCACCCTTGACTATTTTCCAGCATTGTTTGAAGACTGCATGACGTCACAGATGTGCAAGTGTCCATGCATTGTAAACTGCTGTGCAGATACATGAGATTCTCATTGGTATGAAGTAAATAATCTCAGGGAGGCCCTATCCAGTTTCTGGATAAACTGACAGAGCCAAAAATATATTTCACAGACTTGGCAGAGTTGGAACAGCAGCCAAATGAGACATTCAGAGACCAGAGCCCAAAGACACAAAGGATTCCATATGGAAAGCCTCACATAGGACCTCTTACTCTTTTGTACCAGCTAAGTGGGCTTCAGGTGGTACCTGAGACCTATCCATACCACCTGGAACACATTCCCTTTCACTGGCCCTAAGCTGTCAGTTAGGACGAAGTATTATTTAGCAGGAAGCAAAGGTCATGAGAGAAGCCAAACTCAGGGAGGACTTCCAGGAGTCAAAGCCAGCCAAACATATGTGGTATTCCCATCAATTTCCTAGTGTCACACAATGATGGAAGGAAATACAGGCACATTAACAACAAAAACAACCAAAGTTTTGCATTGTTCTAGCTTTTGAGTTATTGCATATTTTGTATTTTTGCATATGCACAAATGTAGAAATGTATGTGTGCATTTGTATGTGAGTATGGGTGTACATATGCCAGTGTATGTGCTTGTGTGTGTGTAAATTAAAAGACAGCTTCTGGTGTCAGTACTGGCCTTCTTTGTTGTTGCCTGTTGCATCTACCAGGTTATCTGGTCTGGTAGCATCTGAAAATTCTCTTGTCTGATCTTTTCATCTCCCTGCAGACACACTGGGGTTACAGGCACATGCTACAGCATCCAACCTTCATATGTCTTCAAACTCAGGTCCTCATGATTGCATAGGAAATACTTTATCCACTAAGTGTCTTTTCAACCCTGACTTTGTTTTTTCTCATATGGGGTCCCACTCTATAATACAAGCTGGCCATGACCTCTTCAACCTCCTGCCTCAGCCTCCAGAATGCCAGGAAAATAGGTAACTTGTACCACAACAAACATTAGCTCTGTTTAAATTAGTTCAGATAAGGCTAAACATTGTGAATCCCATGTGGTTCAAACCCTTTGCCCAGCACAGGTGTGAATGTGTTGTCTCATTTAATCTTCATGATATCTCTAGGAGGTTGGCATTGCTATCTGCACTTCCAGATGAAGAGACGAACCTAGAGTAGCTGTGTGGCTTTACAGAAGTCATGCTATATTCCATTCTGCACAGGAAGGAAATGAAGCACAGAGGGGAGTATTATGACTGGGATATTATGGCTGATGGAATGGAAGACAGATATGAAAGGCAGAGGTCTGAATCCAGGATGCTCAAGCCTTTCATCTTGATGTTTTCAAGATAGCATGAGCTGTGTGCTATGGAAGACAGGCTTCCTCTTCCTTCAGCTGTTACCACTGCTGCAGTGCCTGAGTAAATTGGCCAGCCTATATTTACCAGTGTGGCTGTGTACTTTACCTGCTGCAACTCAAATTCAAGCTAGCAAGAACTTTCTAGGAGGATGTACACTGTGATGCACTCATCAAAGAAAGCTGTAAGGATGGGATTATTGCAAACATACCAAAAAAATCAATAGACAACTTAAAATATCAGCTGCCTGTCCTTTGGTTTCTGCATTATTTATTATCTTATCAGAGAATTATTATCTTCTCACCTTCATTCTTTTCATTTTCCAACCTCTCTAAACTAAAGTAACTCTCTGTATCCATCTTTCTATATAATGTCTAAAGTGTGTCTTCAGAATTGATATCATTTTATTCCATTTGAGTTTACACATTGATCATCAGCCTTCCCAGGTAGAAAGCCATGTGTTTTAGTTCAAATATGATTTGTATTCCACAGCCTCATGTGTTGAAGGCTAGATCTCTACCTGGTAATAATGTGTTGTGAAGGGGTGGAAACTATAAGAAGTGAGACCAGGCTGAAGGAAATAGATGGCTAAAAACATGACTTTGAAGGTTCTACTTCTTTCATTTTCCTCTTCATCAAGAGGTGAATGGCATCTGCTGCATGTACACTCCTTCAATCATGTCAATCTGCTTTGTCACAGGGCCAGAACCATCACACACAGACCATGAACTGAAACCTCTGAAGATATGAGCCCAAATCAATTCTTCCCCCTGAAGATGTTTATATCAGGTATTTTGAGGCATCAACATGACGGCTAACTAGTGCATTTGCTTCATGACAATGGGCAGCCACTGTGCCTGAGATACCCAACACTGAATGTGGAAGGCATTTAATAATACCCATACAATATTTGCCTTGTATATAGCATGGCAACAATTCAGTGGCATTTGAATTGTAGAAGATTAAGTTCACAAGGGACAGAAACCCAATGGAGAAATATATCAGAGATGGAAACTGTGTCTCTAGAAGAGAATGCCTAAAATGCAATGAGCTGAAGCACCCAACATTGTTAAAATACAAGATATGCATCCATTTCCATGTGAGAAGCAAAACCGAATAGTCTCCCAATCAGCCATTATCACTGCTAGTGGTAAATACACACCCATACGCTGCTGGTAAAAATGTAAAGCAGTTCATCTATTCTGGCAAGCATTTTGGCAACACATAGCAAACTTTAAAATGAGCATTCTCCATGGGTCTGCCATTCCACTTCCAGATGTATATTCTAGAGAAATTCTTAAAGATGTGCACAAGAGAACATGTGCAGGAATAATCATTGCAGCATTGTTTTTAACAGCTAAGGAGTTGGGAAACATCCAAATGTCCATCTATAAATAAATATGCTGTAATACACACACACACACACACACACACACACACACACACACGTATATGTATATATGTATGTATGGATGGATGTATAAATTCTATGCAGCTGTTAAGAAGAATGACCCAAATCTATATACATAAATCTCAAAAACATATGTGACTTCCACTTCTGGCTAAGACACAGTAGCCATAGCAAGTACTGCTCTCTCTGAGAAAGAGAAAGAAGAAAAACACAAAAGAAAGACAGAGAATCTTCTTGAAGGTAGCAGGAATCTTCTGCAGCATCTGTTGCAGAAGATGGAAAGGTGCATTTGCAATTCCAGAATAAAACTGATTTCATCAATAGGCTAGTTCTGGGAGCCCACAAAGTGCTGAGAGGAGCCCCTGAAATGCTCACGGCAAACTTGGGAGCTAAACAATGGAATACTGATATAGCAGTCTTGTACAAAAGGAATAGAACAAGTGTCTGTGACCTGACATCTACCTGGCAGTGGTTTCCCCAGTAGGAGGCAAGGAGAGCCCAGTGTGCCATGACTGGATGCATGGTGCCATGTGAAATTGCTCTGAAGCAACAAGTTACAACTTTAAATCCTGATTCTAATATTCCAGCCACCTCCACTGAGCTTCTATATCATTTCGCTTGCTGTACAATGTGACAGGATGTTATGCAAATCTGTGCTCAAGATGTAAAATAACTCATCTACAAATATATAAAACTGAGTGAGTCATCAGAGAGACAGTGTAGTCTGTCAACTGCTTGCTTGGCAAGCATGAAGACCTGAGGGCAGTCACTAGAACCATGCAATTACTTTTAGTGAGCAAAGTCTCATTACTTTAAATCTCAGTACTAGAAAAGAAAAGATAACTGGATCATTGGGGCTTATTGACCAGCCAAACTAATCTACTTAGTAATAAAAGACTAGTGAGAGACCTAGTGTCAAAATAACAAAACAAAACTAATGAAAAGAACAATGGACTGTACTTAAGAAACAACACCCAACATTGTCTTCTGACCTCTACTCTTACATGAAAGAACACACATACAGACACATACACACATGCAACACACACACACAGTCATACATACCACACACACACACACACACACAAACCATATACACACCACATACACACACTCACACATACCACAAACACACACACAGACACACACACCATATACACACCACATGTACATATACAGCACCCCCAGTAAGTGCTCAGAAATTCCTCCCCATTCATTCCATTGTTTCCTCAAATTGTTGAGTATATAATATAATGGTCTTATAAGACTCACCAACACACCCTGGGGGCTGGAGATATGGCTCAGCAGTTAAGAGCACATACCACACCAAAGAGGATCCAGATTTAGCTCCTAGTACCCACAAGGCTGCCTGCAACTCCAGACACAAGAAATCTAATGTCCTTTTCTGACTTATGGGGGCTCCTGCAGGCATGTGGTACTCAGACATACACTCAGGTACACATATATGTACACAAAAGAAATCAATCAATCAATAAATAAATATGCAATAAATAATTCAAATAAATAAATTTTAAAACATATCTTTCAGCATTTATAACTATACAAATATTAGTTTTAAATATTCTGATTTACAATTGGCCAAAGTCTCCAGAAATTAGTTGCAAAGAGAAGGACTTTCCCATATCCCCACAGAGATCTTTTAACTAAGACCAGCATCTCATGATGTGGTTAAAACATCCACATATGGACCCAGACTATGCCATCCCAAAGCAGGGACCAGGGTCGGTACTGGAACTCAGTCCAGAGAAGTTTCCAGAGTCCATTGCCCTTGTCATTGGTTTGAGGTCTACAGGGTGTACCATACCCGTGCCATCCATAATCCTTCCCCTAGTCCCAGGGACAGACCTAAGACAGCAGAGCTCCAGGTGAGGGGAAGAAACTGACTGGCAAAGAAAATGATAGTTCAAGTCCAGGGACTCTGGGGTGGTGACAGCCCCAGGAAGAGAGTGCTGCATCCCAAGACTTGATGATTTCTATGCATCATTCCTAGAGAAGTGCAGTCCTTGGCCAGGCATTGGTTATGACCTGGAAAGGCAATGTCACCCTTGGAAGTGCCTTTGCTCACTTATCTGGCCAGCTTTACAGAAGAGTCCCTCTTTGAGCTGTCATTGCTTCATATTCAAAAATAAAAGTCTGAGATTATTTCCGAAACCTCATATTTCTTTATGGGCACATGGGAATAAAACAGGGATTGGCTATCCACCTCCCTGGAAAAATAGAGTATAAGCCTTAGAGTGCAAAGAACACACCCTAGTCCTCCCTTCCTCCAGTGCTTATCCCAGCCTCTGTGGGTTTAAAAACACCCAGACCCTTCCTCTGCCTCCTGCTTTATGACTTGAATATAACAAAGTGCAAGAGAAAAGGAAGAGAATGTCTCTCTCTTCTTGACCATCCCTCTCTTTCTATCTCCCTGGCTATAACATGAGAATAGCAATCACTGCCATAAGGAAATACTTATCTCCAAGGAGTGTAGGAAAAGTTTGTAAGATAATGGACTCTGTAGCTGCCAGCAGGGGATAAAGGAGGGGGGGGGACAAGAGAGCTACCCCACCCCCACAGGAATCACCTCAGACCAAGAAAGGAGCCTTGGGAGGAAGTGTGGAACTTCAGCGGCTCCCCCTCCTCTCCTTTCCTTCCCTTTCTTCACCTCTCCCAGTTCTTCCCCTCCCCCTCTCTCCTCTCCCCTCCCCTCCCCTCCCCTCCTTTCTCTCTCCTCTCCTCCTCCTCTCCCCCCTCCTTTTTCATTTGGTTGGTTCCCTGACCTTATTTTGATAGCTGGAAGATTATGACCTTTAAGACCAGAGGATCTCCTGTCCAACTTTCCTTTGGGATAATTGACAGACTTCTGATAATCATCTTTTCTCCACCAAAGCTGTTCTGTTATTCTACTGTGTATGTTTTATTAGAGTCTTGCTTCACTGCCTTTTAGACACTTCAGAGTACCCAGATATCTTACACACATCTCTGCTGCTGTGATAAACACCCTAACTAAAGCAAATTAAAGGAGAGTTTATTTGGCCTCACACTTTGTGAGGGTGCAGTTCATTGTGATGGGAAGGTGGTGGCAACAAGAGCTTGATGCAGCTGTCACATTGCATCTAGAGTCAAGTCAAAGGGAATGATAAAAGCCAATGTTCAGCTCCCTTTCTCCTTTGTGTTCAGTCTAGGACTCAAAGGCAAGGGACAGTGGCATCTACAGTTAAGGTGGCTCCTTCCACCATTAATTTAATCTAAATAACTCTTCACAGGCAAGCCTAGGTGTGCCCTGTGTGATTCTAATCAACGAACCACCATAAAAGGGTGGTGCAGAGGGTACCAACTTTGTGTTTAGTTGTGTGTATTGCTTAGTCTTTCACTTATAGAGAAGCAGAGTCCTATTAACTCACCACCAATAACTCCCCACAGATGGGCTCTGCCAGCTCGTAGCTGGACCATTGTATCAGTCACCACCCAGTGTCCTGACTCTCTCTCTCTCTCTCTCTCTCTCTCTCTCTCTCTCTCTCTCTCTCTCTCTCTGCTCTCTCTGCTTTTACCATCCCTGTCACCTCCTCCATCTCACACACTTTCATCAATAATGTTCTACCTGCCTCTCCATTCAGAGAATTAACTTATAACTAATGCAACACAGCTTCCAAATGCCATATTTTAATTTTCCTCCCTGTGGTGCTTTGTAGGGAGTCTTGTTGCTCTAGTCTTCATAGTCAGAAGCCTATGAAGATAGTTTGGTCAGCAAAATGCTTGCTTTGCAAGTACAGATACCTGAGTCCAATCTCCAGGACCCATGGAAAAAACAAACAAATAAACAAACAAACAAAAAACAGTAATAAAAGATGTGTGTGGTTCTGTGTAATCCTAGAGTTAGGCAGGCAGAGATAGGTGCAACCTCAGAACTCATTAGCCAGCCAGTCTAGCCTGATTAGTGAGCCACAGAGTGGTAAAAGTTCCTGTCTCAAAATTCAAGGGTCAGCAACAAAAGAACAATACCTGAGGCTGGCCTCTAGACTCCACATTCACACATAGCCACGTGCACCCACACACATGTATCCATAGAACTCACACCCACATGAACATACAGACACAGACACAGAGTGTCTTCCCCCCACACAGAGTGAGGGGGGAAGGGAGAGGGAGAGAGAGATTAAAGAAAAGGAAGTGATAGTATTATAGGTTCCAAAGCCAGACCTGAAACTGGTGTTCAACCCCATTCCAGACCTCCACATGCCTGTGTCCTTCCTCATATCTTGGTGACTTTAAGACTTTATTGAGTGAACAACTTAATTTGCTTTATATTATAATGACCCATGGCCCAAAGCAAGTCAGGGAGGAAAGGGTTTATTTCAGCGTACAGCTCATGGGTAGTCTGTCACAGAGCAGGACCTCAAACAATGAAGGAGCCTGGAGGCAAGCCCTGAAACAGAGGCCATGGAGAGATGCTGCTTCCTGGTTGCTCCCCATGGATTCCCCCAACTTCCCTTTTACATAAGAGGACTACTCAACCAGGAGCAGGGACACTCACAGTGGGCTGGCTCTCCCACATTCGTCATTCATCAAGAAACAGCAGACTTGCCTAGAAGCCAATAAAATGGAGGCTTTTTTTCTCAATTGAGAGTCCTTCCCAGATAACTCCAGTTTGGGTCAAGTTGACAAAACACTAAACAGCCCACCCTCTAATACAGCTCTAGAATCTCTGGCTCAGCAAGGCTGAGGACTCAGGCAGTGAGTTTTTGAAGAAGTGAGAATGTGCGTCATCCTGAACCAAGAGCTACTACTCATAAACAAAACCCTGATTTCCTTTGAAACCTTACTGGTTACTTACTTTAAAATGCCAACCTTGGCTGGTCAATTTACCAGATCATAAACTCTCCTTCTCTCTGGCTGTGGCTGCTTTTCTCCAATGGGATCTTCTTCCTAGAATGTATTATTTCCCAGTCCTCTAAGCCTGAGATTCTCCTTCCAGTAGCCTATCATTCCTGCCTTTGCTATGTATGTTACCTGAAATATACAAGTCATTTCAGCCTGGAGAACTCACCTCGGCAGTTACCATTCATTGCTGATGGGGCCTCAGATGTTTTACTCATTCTATTGAGCACCACAAGGAAAGTTTGAGAGGCACAGAGATGCTGTGCAAGACGAGGGGTTCAAGGTTAGGAGTCTTAGATCTGACCCTTATTCAACCAGCTACTTAGCTAAATACCCCACAGGTGTCCCTGGCTTTTTTCATTTTTATTTTTATTTTTTCTGCCAGTGACTTTAAACTTTGACCATTAAACTTCTCTGATTTTTATTATAAAGAGGTAAAAAGCTTAACTAAATATCTCAAAATCTTTCTCAAAAGGCATCTGCATTGTTACTGTGGCCTAGTAAGCTCTCAATATGGTGCAAGGCTCAACCAGAGACTGTGATAGAAGCTTTTTCTCTAACTTTGCTCTCATTGGACTATATGACTACTGCAAATTCATTGCCTATGAAAATCATAACTGGAAAGGTGACTTTGTAGGACATCCTAAATGCAAAGAAATACCAGGTCCTAAAGGACCTATAAATAAAAAATTTTAACTAAAAAATGAATGAAGAGAACACAATAGAAATTCCTCAGAATATGCATACCAGGCAAAAGCAGGGGTGAGGTTTTTATATTACAGACAAGAATATCTGTCTGTGCTTCCTGTCACTGTGTTAAACACTGACCAAAGACAATGTGGGGAAGAAAGGGTTTATTTAACTTACAAGTTTCACCAACTAGAAAAGTAAAGATAGGAACCAAGGTAGGAACAGAGGAAAGAATCGTGAAAGATCACTGGTTTACTCTATGTGTATCACATCTTTATAGAGCCCAGGACCTCCTGTTCAGGGAATACTGCATACAGTGGGCTCTCCCTCATCAATCAGCAATCAAAAACCCCACCACACGCACACACACATGCACAGAGAGAGGGAGAGAGAGGGAGAGAGAGAGTGAGAAGGAGATAGAGAGAGAGAGAGAGAGAGAGAGAGAGAGAGAGAGAGAGAGAGAGAGTTGCTTACTTGCTTACAGGCCAAATTAATAAGAGGATTTTCTCATTTGAGATTCCTTCTTCCTAAATGACTCTAGTCTGCATTAAGTTGACAGAAAGAAAGAAAATAACTTAGAAGGCGAAGAACTGAGGTATGAGGGCAAAGATGAGAATGTATCTTGACTTCATCCTCTGTTGTTTTTATGCTTTGTTTTTGAGGTGGGGTCTGCTCTGTATTCTAAGACTGGACTCATTGTGGGTTTGAGGGAAGCTTCCCCGGACCTCGGGACCCTCCTGCCTGAGCGTCCCTTGTTCTCATATTATGTGTGCCATCATGTGCACCTTCCCCTAATGATTCAGAACAACCAGTTCATATGGCAGGAGCTGAGGTCCTTGGATGGTGATTCTGAATTAGATAATGTGCTATTCCCCCTGGCCTTGTAACCTAAATATTGAGGGGGTAGGATCAGTTAAGAAACAGACATGCTTACTACTCCAAGACCATCATGTGTTTCATTTTATTCCTGCTCAGTGCAGGGACAAGCTTAGACAGCAGGATCTATCTCATAACTATTTCCAGCAAGCAAACCAAAGCAAGCCCACAAATAGAGAGCAGAGGTAGCCAGAGTACCTTTCCTGCAGACCATATTGAGAAGAGGTTGGTCTGAGTCCGGGCTGCTAGGTCCCTGGTCTCCATCACTCCTCCATCCCCAGGAAGCTAGAGAGAGAAGATTTGTATGTTCCTCTACCCTCTCTCATTCCCTGTCCTTATTACTCCTGTCTCTGTGTGGAAATGGGATGGATAAGCATTTCTTTCCAAACTAACTTCAGTGGGTAGACACTCAAGAAAAGAAAATCTAACAGAAGAGTTGGAGTGCACAGGGCTGGATGTGAGACACTGGGACAATCACATTCAAGGGTGCAGTGCAGTGTCTGAGACCCATCGTGAACATCATGGTGTGGTGGGAAGAATGCGGGAAGAATGCGGGAAGAATGCAGGAAAGCTATTGCCAGATCTGGAGAGCCTTCAATTCCAGGCATAGGAGCTGGGCTTTGATCGGAAGGCTGTGCAAATCCATGCCTCTTATTGGAAACATAACTCTGAGCTCTGACTCCACTAGCTAAGAACACCACACAATGCAAAGTGGGTGCTGGAGAAATTGGTTTCCTCATCCTCCATGTAGCCATTCCATGCTGGACCCATGGGCTCCCAAATGCAATCACCTTATATACTTAACTCAGATAAAATGTGCCATGTGAGTCAGCAATTAATGATCAAAGATTTAGAAAAGCAGAACTACAACTAGCATCAAACTGTGAATGTGTCCCACCAGTGGTGTTAGTGGGATTTTTAGTCAATAACCGGGCCTAACACCCACCAACACAAAGAGACAAAAAAATATAGGAAAAAGAAAAGAGGATTATTTAGTATGCCTTAGTTGGGAGCAGAAAGAAATAAAGAGGTTCAGTTACTCCCTAGTACAATTTTGGGCTTGTGTTAGGTTTAAACAGAGTGCAAGTGTGTACACAGCTCAGCAGTCTTGATCAAAATATGGTCCTGTCTAGTATGGTCTTGGCTCCAGTCTGCTGGAGCCAAGTGTCTTGGGGTCTATTGTCTCAACAATCTGGCAGTGGTGGGGCATAAGAACATCTTCATACCTTCCAGGAAGGTCACATATGAGGTGGAGGTGAGCACTTCCTTGGTGACACCATTCTGAGGACAGGGCAGAGTTCTAGGTGAGCATGACACGAGACTCAGAGGCAATGTTCATACATGAGCTTTACAGCCATCACGTGATGATAAACATACCGAGAGGGGGAAATAATGCTTGCTTCAATGGTGGAATCTCATTTAGCTACAGAGACAACCATACTAACAACACAAGGTTTTTAAGGGCATAATGAACTACTCTGAGGATGCTCTCTCCTTCCAAACAAAACAGTGAAAACTCTGTTGTACACAATACTATTCAAAAGACTACTTGCACACAACACAGGTTGCTGTTGTTATTTTTCAGACAGCAGATGCAGATTGTAAAGGAGCTGCATAATTTCCAGGTTAGGAAGCCAAGCCAGTGCCATGAGTCATTTTGAGATCAAACCAGCCTTCCTTCTGGCTTCATCATCCCTATGTAGTTCTGTTGCTGAACTTGTACAATGAGGTGATATAAGAATTAATCACTAGTTCATCAGGCTGCTTTCTTCATGGGAAGTTGCAATGGAAAACCTGCCATGATCATTTCTTGAGTGTGGCAACAAACCACAGTGACAGGATTTAACTGCCCCAAAGTGGTCAAGTAGAATGGTAAGTGGATATAAGTAGAGCTCTACTCTGGATCTTCAGGGTTATTTGGCAAATTTGAGATGTCTTACACTAGCAAATACTTGTCTCTGCTTTGTCTTTTAAGTAGTTATAAAACATAAAAAGTCAATAGAAACATACAAATTGTTAGCTCAAAAGCCAGAACACACACACACACACACAGAGAGAGAGAGAGAGAGAGAGAGAGAGAGAGAGAGAGAGAGAGAGAGAGAGAGAGAGAGAGAGCAGGCAACCTTATATGTCATTTTTCAGACTCTATCCACCCCATTCTTTGTTAGAAAACATCGCTCATTGGCCTGTAACTCATCAGGTAGCCTAGGCCATCCAAGGAGCCCCAAGAAGCTATACCCATCTCTTTCCTACTCTCTCCTAATAGCTGGGATTACAAGTTCATGACTCCATGTCTGCTTGGGTTTGGGGGATCAAACCCAATTACTCATGCCAGCAAGACAAGTTACTTTACTGACTAAGCTCCTTCCTACACCTCCAAGGTGTTTCCCAGTTCAATGCTTTGGACATTCTAAGAACAGGATCCCTGCCCTCCAGTTTGGGTTAGTTCCCACCATTTCTGTGGTTTCCCAGTAATCCCACTGGGCTACTCAATAGACAATCAATGCTTGTTATACACTTTCTGTAGACCAAGCTTGCTCCATGAATTCCATTTCCATCCTGCCCAACCTATCAATATTTTAACACATGACCTCTATTCTACAACAAACACAGATAAGATAGGTGCAAACACTTGATGGAAGTTCCTCTGTCCAGATTAATTAGAACCCCCATACCACGACTCTAATTGCTCTAAAGCTGAGAAGTTGTTAATGTCTGACCCAGTCCTCAGTAATTGTGCATTTCTTAAGAAACATCCTCAGCCAGGGGCAAATGTTAGGTAGCTATTGAACTCCCAAGCCCAACCAGGTAGCTAAAACCCAGAAATTTGTATAAGGCCCAGAAGCTAGTGAGGAGGTTTCCAGGGTGGACTAGCCCACTTGATTCAAAGCCCAGGGCTAGATCCCCTGTCCTTGAGGGCTTTGGTTTCAGGCCTTGCCTGAGAGAACAAAAGAGATTTCAGTTGTCACATCTCAGCAGCCCTGAGCTGCTCTGTTTCCTAACTTGGCTGCCTTTTCTGTGTACTGTTTCCCATCAAAACACCTCCCCCTTCCCTTCAAATGATTGGTTGAAATTAAATATCCTGAAATTATACTGAAAGGGAGAGAAAAAGGGAAAAAGCTAATACGAAATTTTAATCAAAACACAAGCTTAACAGTTCCCAGCCTTTGAAATGCGAAGCAGACATGAGGTCCATAGGGATGCCCCATATGTCTCAGGTGTGAAGTTAGCCAATAGAAGGCACAGAGTACAATGCATTTTTAAAAAATGGGGATTTCTAAACACAGTGGGATCGTCTTTCTATTTCCACCGTGGACATGAATGAATGACCCAATTCCCCAAGAAAAGGGGTCTGCGGGTTTTTTCCCATCTCCATGCACAAAGGTTTTGGGAAGACCAACAAAGACACTTGGTGGACCGCCAAACCTCACTGAAAGAGGCGGACTTGGGCGCCCTCTGGTGGTAAAAGATCCATTAGAGGGCACAAGTCGGTATTTCTCCTTGGATTAACTCTATAAATAGACAGATGATTTATTAAACAGATTTGAGGCTCATTTGAGGCACTGGGCCATGATTGCTTCGGGGATCAAATAAGGGAGTGCTTAGGACCTCTCTTCTTCTGCAAGCACCTGGATTTACTTAACGTGATCTACATTGCAAGTGCATGGGACACTGTTGGCTCCATTGCTCCCATCCAGGAGATGCCAAATTCCTCCTATATAAAAGGAGCTTTAGTAACTCAAGCAAAATAAGCACACTTTTCCCCCCACGGTCTTCCCAGAGACTGAGGCGGCAGGGTTGCTGGGAGGATACACAATACCTTGTTACAAACCATGTAACGTTTTTAAAAAGTATCTATCTGACAGCCTTGGCTACAGCCGGATCTTCTATCTCGATTACTTCAATATGTCAGGTCCATATCGCACCACTGCGTCCAGGCTTTCAGAGCCAAGACCTCTGTCTTGTCCAACCTTTCCATCTGGAAGCAATGAGCTTAATATTCTGGCTCTCCCCTCATAAAAGCTATGTCACAAAAAAAAGTAGCAGCCTGTGAACTGTTCCCCTCCCCCAAGACACATGGGGACTCTTCGTGCTCCGTATGCTGTGTGCTCTATTCACTTACACTGAAAGAGCAGCCCACCTCTCCCCTGCCCATAAGCCAAAGACGGCCTGTAACAGTGTAGTATCAGGAGAGAAAGAATGAATTGACAATCATTTACACTTTAATCCCACTTTTGACATTTTGAGAGATGCAGCTTAAAATATGCTTGAGGCTTAGGGACTCCCTCTGTCCAGCTGTGTTCACTGGATAAAAGACATACCCTTTCATGGATCCTACTGTTTCTGATGTCCCACTGGAAGCCTAGATTTGGAGTCTATCTTACATTGTTTCTCCTACCAACCTGAGTCTTTCCTTCTGTTCTGAAAAGCTACCCCCACCACCATCAGAGCCACAAAGTTCAATGTTTGGTGGTTCACGTTGACAATGACTTTTCTTGTTTTGCATGTTTGACTCATACATTTGTTCACTTTTTTTTTAAATCCATTTTTGGTTGAACACCTAGGAGGTGTGCGTGCCCTCTGTTACATTGCAAAATCACATGGGTCCCTGGTTTCCCAGTCCTTGTGTTGTGAGAAAGGACAAACTCAGCTTGAGAACAGTCAGATAGGTGGTCCCCATAAACTACAGCTGCGTTTGATTCTTTGGGTACCCATTAAGCACAACTAGATAGTGGTCATCCAGAATCTACTCACTGAGATAAGGGAAAGCAAAGTCTGGCAATGTGCATGCTTTGTCCAGTCACCAAGAAAGAACCATCTACATGTGGGAAGTCAGGAGCCCGGAAGAGCTAGATCAGTGGCAGCAAATGATGAACAGCACAAAGCAAGGGGAAACCATGGGAACTACACAGAGAACTAGCAGTCTTGCCTGGAAATGATATAATGCTGCTCTTCACCCTCCCTGGAAGTTTAGCGTGGCTGGAAATCACTCTCCAGCTGAGCTCCCTGGACTTAAGCTACTTCTCTGTTCTCCTTCAGCTGGAAGCTTCTGGGGGCAGAGGTCAGCTTTTGTGTGTTGAACCTTTAGGGAAGGACCTCTGGATCCTAGGAGAGAACAGGAAGATCAACTCAGCTTGATCCCTTGCTGTACATGGAGGACACCTCATCCTGAAGGGGGAGTAGATCACCCAAGGTCACCCAAGCCCTCAAACAAGTTTATTTAGGCTAATTCAGGAGGCATTCACATTTGGGTACAAGCCCAGGTCATGTTTGTTAAGGGCCTGATTCTGCAATGCCCTGAAGCCTTTAGCATCCACTCACATATACAAAAGAGTTTTTAAGAAGTGCTCATCTGAGAGCCATTATATAGACAGGACTTCCAGTGGCCCGAACTCCACAGGCAATATGAACAAAACCTGTTTCCTCAAATGCTGCCATACTGCACCCTGTTTAACCTCTTTTTTTTTTTTTTTTTTTTTTTTTTTTTTTTTGGCAAATCAGTTCATGACCTGGGAAGAGTTGAGCGAAACTGTAGGCACATCAAGAGGACATTATTTGTGTTCTGTCTTTTTTTAGACCCAGTCTCTGATGTGTTTATTTGCAGGCTTGGCTCATGGTTACTATCCCACTACTTACAGTTAATCCTGTGTTTTCTTTGAGCTACCTTTAAATCCATGTCAAATGAAAAATACTGCCTGATTTTGAAGTGTGTGGTATTATGAAGGAATCCCATGGTTTATGGTCTCAAATTTATTGTCAGATGTATTTAGTTTTAGGTTTTTCTTTTCTCTTCTGTAATTTTTTCTTTCACCTTCCCACCCCACTTTAGCTCAGGGAGTTTTGGGTGAGTCATGAAGATATAGGAATAGAAGACACTGCATAGTGTTTCCTGGATAACTTTTTGTCCTGTAAAAAAAGGATGCTGGTACAGAGACAACCCTCTTCAGCTGTAGCATCTATAAGGTGTTCTCAGGGCATGGACCATGTCTGCTTCACCCTTCTTGACACTGTGTTTGGCATGCAGGGCTTTCCAGTGAGTGTGCACAGGCTTATGACCACAAATATGAGCCAACAGTCAATGCCACCATGCTACTGGTCATTATTAAAATGGGTTTTAAAATATTTTCCTTATTTTCTTAGATGTTCATGAGGCAAAGAGACTTAGTTTTAGGAGGAAAAGGAGGGATATTACTTTTAAAGTAATTCAATAATGAGTTAAGCATTTTGGAGATGACTCAGATAGATACTCAATAGATAAATACACATGGACATGATGTTTGCTGTCTGCCACTTACAAAGCAGCGGAAAAAGGAAAAAAGAAGGTTGCATTTTTCCAGTAGTGTTTTAAAGGAAGGTAAACTTTCTAATAGAAGAAGCATTGCTTTTTAACTGTTGTAGGGGCTTGGATTGGTTGACCTTGAGGCTCTGAAAGAGTTCTCAGTAAGAGGGAAGAATTGACACTGGGGAAAATCTAGATGCTTAGGGACTGCACAAATGGCAGAAGTCACAGAAACATCCCAAATCTGGCCTTATTCCTTTGGCATTCTGGTTTCATCCTCTTTTAAAGGGCTATGGGCAAGCTACATGCCAAGGATGGAAGGCTAATAAAGAAAGACGGTGGTAGGACTCCATACCAGATACCTTCATCGACATGTACCAGTTCCCCCCAGTATCACACATCCACACATCTTAGCTTATAATGGGGCAGAAGGATAGATACTCGAAGGACTTCTCCTTGATGTAAGGAGGCCTCTGGCCTCAATTTGTGTCATCTAAGGATTGTTTGTAGCTACTTAATGCACTGTGCTATGTGAAGAAGAGGGGGAGGGAGAGAAGGAAGACAGAGGAGAGGAGGAGGGAGAGGAGGAGGGAGGGGGAGGAGGAAGGAAAGAGGAGGGAGAGGAGGAGGGAGAGGAGGAGGGAGAAAATGAGGAGGGGGAAGAGGAGGAGGGAAAGAATGAGGAGGGTGAGGAAGAGGGAAGTGGAGGAGGATGGAGAGAAGGAGGAAGAAGAGGGGAGAAAGAAGAAGGGGAGGGGATGAGGGGGAAGAGGAGGGTGAAGAAGAGGGGGAGGAGGAGGGAGGAAGGGAATGAGGAGGAGAGGTAGGACCAGGGGGAGGGGAGGAGGCAGAGGAGAGGGAAGAGGAGTGAGGAGGAGGGGGGAGGAAAGGTAGGAATAAGGGGAGGGGAGGAAGGAGAGGAGGGGAGGAAGAGGGGGAGAAACAGGAGGAGGGGAGGAGGGGGTGAGGAGGAGGGGGAGGAACAGGAGGAAGGGAACAGGAGGGGGAGGAAAAAAGGGAGGAGGAGGGAGGAGAGGAGGGACGGGGAGGGAAGGAGGGAAAGGAGGAAGGGAGGGACAGGGGGAGAGGAGAAGGAGGGAGGGGAGAGGAGGAGGGAGGGGAGGAGAAAGAGGAGAAAATCTCAACATAAATTTACCAATCTCAAACCTCCTTTGATGGCTGAACATCTGGCTACATCTTATACATGTGAATATTACATGAATTGTTTTGCTTCTGGAGAGTCTGTCTCAACTCCCAGTCAGATAGACAATCACAACCTCCAGAGCCAACATGTATTTTGCTTGCACCTTCCATGTGGCTGAGTAGAAGGAATGTGGGTGTTTCCTAAACCCTCAAATCCAGAGGTCCCTGCTGGCCCTCACCATGTTCCACTGCCTTCTGCAAGAATTGTCTATCTATAGATGTCCACAGAGGGGACTGCTCAGATATACTGAAAGACTTAGACATGTTTTAGGAACCTGTGGGGGCAGACTGCTAACTGACCTCTGAACTGATTTACACTTTGAGTTCACTGTCAAAATTCAGAGCTTCCTATAGATGTTGTTGGGCTATGTTAGGTAGATTAGCAACAGAAAGGTAAATCATTTGTCTAATCCATTCCATTTTTCTAGACTTTGCCTTCTAGGGCTATGCTATTTAAGAGGCCTCCACTCCCACAGGGTTCAGTGAGCCCTACTTGGGTTCACACTAAGCAAACTCACATTCCAGCTTTGCAGCCTCTGGCTTGCATGGGCAAGGTCCTCTGCACATTTTAAGGCACCTTTCACATTTGAACCGTCCATCAGACATTAATATGATGAAACCATCACCACACGAGTTCACTGTGCCATTAATATCCTGAAATAAGAACGTCGAATATACACATCCTGAGATTTAATCTGTAAACAGAGCTCTGAGAGTCTGGGAGCAGGAGATGTGTTTATGTTTCCATGGTGCTACTTTCATAAAACTCAATGGGCCTATCTCAATCACTAACCAGAGGCATTTTCTCAACAGCAGGAGGCTAAAATCTGAGATGACGGTTCACCTGAACTCTATACGTGCCCTGTGGCTGATCCTGACAATGGAGTTTCATCCAGCACTTATGAAGTAGCCAATAAACCTCCCTCTGAACAATCCTCAAGGCCAGCAATGGTGCAGTCATAGGGCTTAGCATCTCTTGGGCTAACTTCTCAAGGGTTCCATGGGGGTGAGTGCATGTTTGTCCTCCATTCTTCTGGGGAGCACCGGGTACAGCAATCCCAGCTTCTTCTGCCTCCTGCCAACAGCCATGCCTTCAGGACATCAAGTCAAAAAGCAATCTGAAAAGAGTTCCCTGACGTTTCTGGAGAATACAAGTTGAGGAGAGACTGACAGGAAGAATGGTGCAGAGCAGAAGAATCATTTCCAGTTTCATTTTGTCCCATGACCAAAAGCGAGTTCCTCACCCTGCTGGGGTTTTGGGTGTGTTTTGTTTCTCCCCACCCAGTTCCATGGAGGCTATTTGGGCCTTTGCTACTAGTCTAAGGTTGGAAGACTTGAGCAAAGGAAGGAAGTTTATTATCTCAAAAGGATGGAAAGGAGAAAAATGACCAAAGAATCAGGGAGCAGCAGTCAGATCAAGAGTGCTACCTTGGATAAAGGCAACTTCTTGAGGGACACAAGACAGTCACCACGAATACAGTTATCATTAGTATTATCTCTGTTTCTGTGTGTGTCAGCACTCGGGTTGCCTAGGCCCTGGGTTTCAGCCCCACCAGTACCCAGTGTGACATAACAAAAAGGAGTTGCAGTGAGTGGGTTTAATCTTCAGTGGAATACGATCGACCACGCCTCCTTTGCATCTCCAGGACATGATGCATGGACCCCCTGTCAAGGGTAGACATTCCATTGTTAATATCTCTTTTTGTTCTACTATGATCAAAAGGAATTCAGTCTCCTCAAAAATGCTGGAAGTTCCCTATGGAGAGAGAAATATTATCATTTCTCTCTCATCTTTTTGCGCTCATGGGCTGACAGTCTCTCTGACCTCCAGGGCTCTGCTCACAATCACCAATCCAGGGAAAAACAGCTGGGAACACAATCCAGCAATGGGTTCCCAGAAGTTTAGACTCTGGCTCCCGTGAACTGCACCTCACACGTGCAGCCCGTATCTGTGTACACTTAGAGCACGCCCTCCAACAGAACAGATCCAATTCTCACAAACCCAAGAGGCCACAAGACCAGCGTTTTTATTTTCCCACAGTAGAGATGACAAGTTGGGAGGATTTGTCTAGCATGATCCAGCAGAGTAGCGGTAAGGCTGGGGCAAAGAAGCCAGGCTGGCTGGTTTCTATCATCGCTTTGCAATCTGCAACAAAATGTATCACATTCTGAATCACAAACAAAGAATACCATCTAATTTCAAGCCAAACTGGACTCATAGATACAGAAGGGAAGGACAATTCACAAAATTATGATGTCAAAAAAAAAGGCACTAATGTTGTAAATAATCGAAGAGAGATGACTAGCAGGGTGGGAGTCCTGATTAGGGTGGGGCAGGATAAAGAGGTGATTCAGAAACTGGAATCTAGTCACTTTGGCCTTTTTAAATGATTACAATTAGATATGCATCATATAACAGGAGTGGGAATAATTGCACTGTTATGATTATGAAAACTTGATACCTAACGAAATCCCAGTCGTGCAATTCTATCTAGGCTGTTACAATGCTTCCAGCCTCACATATGTATGATGAGATACTAGTATTTCCATTTCACAAATGACTTTCATTTATTTGGGGACTATATTTTGATCTGCCAGAATACATTAAGAACCTTCAAAATACCAAAATGAATTATTAGCAACCAGACACAAATGAATTACTGCATGATCTCATCTGATTTTTGAATCTAAAATTATCAAATCAAGTTCTCAGAAACAGAAAGTAAGAGAGTCACCAGAGAGCAGGAAAGGGATGGATTAGGCACAGAAGATGGGAGTCAAAGGGTTCTGGATTTGGTTGGATAGAGGAATAAACTCCAGAAGCAACTCCCCATCACAGTTACTGGTGTTAGAAATACAAATAGATCATTTATATTTGGAAACAATTTATATTTAGAAATGCTTTAAGTAGATTTGAAATGTTTTCGTCATGAGGAAGTAATAAACACATGAGATGATAGCATGAGTCTAATGTAATCATTTCACAATGGATACAATATTTACAATTGTTTCTTGTCAATCAAAATAAAATTTAACAATTCTTCTAAAATTTTGCTCTGGAAAATAATAATAAACATATAAAATGTTTATGCACAAAATAGTAATTTTGTTTCTTATTGTACTAAAACTTAGAAGAAGAATAAAAATAGACAAATAGATGGAGATATTAATAAACCCTGGTAGAATGACAGCGAATAAGTTAATCCAAGTCAGACAGAATGAGGTGCATCACTCTTTTTTTTTTTTTTTTTTTTTTTTTTTTGCATATAGAGTATTTTTTATTTAATTTTATATAACAAAGTCCAATTAAATGAAAACAAACATTTATACACAATATTTGGGAATTTGGGCGTTGTTCTTTCCAAACTACTTCCTGCTGGTAAGGGGCGCTGTCTTGGGGGATTCGAAGAAGATTCAGATATCCTAGCTGTAGTCTGTAGGGCTGTTTTGTCCAGCTGTTTGGAATGTAGGATCAGCTTGTACTCTGTTTCAGGCGGTCTGGTGTGATCAAACCACATTAGTCTGGAAGGAATCCACATCTTTTCATTTTCTGTGGAAACAAAAATAGAAATACTTTTCCCCAGTAACTTGTTCTTCAACTTAAATTTTGGAGTCAAAGCGTTTTTTATTTATTTTTTTTTTTATTATTATTTTACATGTCGATCCCAGTTCCCTCTCCCTCCCTCCCTCCCTCCCCCCAAGCCCTCCCTGCCTCCTTCCCTCCCTTTTGCCCTCTCTACCCTCTCCCATGCACTCTAAACACCCTCCCCTCCCAACCCCCCACCACAATACAATATGTAGGGGAATGCCATCCAGTTGGGGTCATGTAGATCTGACAGGTCCTGTGAAGTAGGGACTAGGGCTTCTCTCCTATCTCTAGAATAAGGCAGTTATCCCTCCATGGGGGATATGTTTGCAAAGTCCTTTTGTGCACCAGGGATACATCCTGGCTCCACTGTCTGAGGTCTCTTAGACTGCTCAGACCTTCTGGCTGAGACCCATATTCAGGGGAGTCCGAGTCAGACCCCTGTTGGCTTCCCAGCTATCAGTCTAGTGGCCCTTAGCTCCTCCTTGTTCAGGTAAGCTGTCTCTATGTACTTCTACCGCATGGTCTTGTCCTCTCCATCTGCTTCTGGGTTCTAGTTTGACTCAGTGTTTATGTATGGGTGTTTGCTCCTGTTTTCAACAAGCATTAGTTGAGGACTCCATGGAGAAGTTAGTTGTTGATCTCACTCTCCGGGAAGGGCATTTATGATAGCCTTTCCACGGAAGCTGAGATTGTTAGTTGGGAGCAGTCTTGTAGTTCCCTCGACCTTTCTTTGTGTTCAACTTTATCTTCAAACCAATATTGGCTCCCTCTTTTATGTTCTCTCTCTCTGTCTCTGTCTCTCTCTCTTCTTTCCTATTTTCCATTCCTAACCAGGCTCAATCCTCCTAGTCACACATGCCTTCCTCTCCTCCCTCTCATTTTCTCCTACTTCTCTCTCCATTAGCTGTCCTCCCCCACTATACCTGAGGTCTGGGGGACTTGTCCCTTCCCAGTTCTGTGAGGGACTTTATATGAATCTCTTAGAATACAACTTGTATCCTAGTTCCTCTGGTGATGTGAATTATAGGCTGGTGATCATTTGATCTAGGTCTAAAATCCATATATGAGTGAGTACATACTGTGTTCCTCTTTTTGTGACTGGGTTACCTCATTCAGGATGGTTTCTTCAAGTGCCATCCACTTGCCTGCGAATTTCAAGATACCATTATTTTTTTCTGCAGAGTAGTATTCCATTGTGTAGATGTGCCACATCTTGATTAACCATTCTTCAATTGAAGGGCATCTAGGTTGCTTCCAGGTTCTTGCTATTACAAATAGTGCTGCTATGAACATAGTTGAACAGATGTCTTTGTTGCATTGATGTGAATCCTTTGGGTATATGCCTAAGAGGGGGATTGCCGGGTCCTGTGGTAAACTAATTCCCATTTTCCTGAGGAACCGCCATACTGATCTCCAAAGTGGCTGTATGAGTTTGCACTCCCACCAGCAGTGGAGGAGTGTTCCACTTTCTCCACATCCTCTCCAACATAAGTCATCACTGGTGTTTCTAATTTTAGCCATTCTGGCAGGGGTAAGATGGTATCTCAAAGTTGTTTTGATTTGCATTTCCCTGATAGCTAAGGATGTGGAGCATTTTCTTAAGTGTCTTTCAGCCTTTTTGATTTCCTCCATTGAGAATTCTTTCTTCAGTTCTGTACCCCATTTTTTAATAGGGTTATTTGGTGTTTTGTTGACTAGTTTCTTGAGTTCTTTGTATATTTTGGAGGTCAGCCCTTTGTCGGATATAGGATTAGTGAAAATCTTTTCCCAGTCAGTGGGCTGCCGTTTGGTCTTGTCAACTGTGTCCTTTGCCTTACAGAAGCTTCTAAGTTTGAAGAGGTCCCATTTATTAATTGTTTCTTTCAGTGTCTGTGCCCCTGGAGTTATGTTCAAGAAGCGGTCTCCTATACCAATTTGTTCAAGGGTACCTCCTACTTTCTCTTCTAAGAGGTTCAATGTGGCTGGATTGATGTTGAGGTCTTTGATCCATTTGGACTTGAGTTTTGTGCATGGCGACAGACATGGGTCTATCTGCAGTCTTCTACACACCCTCATCCAATTGTGCCAGCACCATTTGTTGAAGATGCTGTCTTTGCCCCATTGTATAATTTTAGCTGTTTTGTCGAAAATCAGGTGTTCATAGGTGCGTGGATTAATATCAGGATTTTCAATTCGATTCCATTGGTCTACCTGTCTATTTTTATGCCAATACCAGGCTGTTTTCAGAACTATAGCTCTGTAGTAGAGCTTAAAGTCAGGAATGGTGATGCCTCCTGATGTTCTTTTATTGTATAGGGTTGTTTTGGCTATCCTGGGTCTTTTGTTTTTCCATATAAAGTTAATTATTATCCTTTCAAGGTCGGTGAAGAATTGTGGTGGGATTTTAATGGGGATTGCATTGAATCTGTAGATTGCTTTTGGTAAGATGGTGCATCACTCTTTGATATCTAGTATGATAAGCACAAGTATATAAACCCCCCCCCCCCAACACACTAGCATGGGTGAGTACAAGTGTTAGGGAATAATGTTGTGTGTGTATACTGTTAAGATGGGCCACTGTTTTAATAAAAAGCTGAAAAGCCAATAGCTAGGCAGGATTTTGTGACCAGAGAAGATGAGAAGAAGATGGATGGGCAATACGGAGATGACGTAATAAAGCCACAAGGCAGAAAGTAAATTAACAGAAATGGGTTAATTTAAGTCATAATAGCTAGTTAAAAATATGCCTAAGCTATCAGCCAAGCCTTCATAATTAATAGTAAGTCTAAGAACCTCAATGAGAAATCCATCTATATACAAGATTCCAAAACATCAACAATGAAACAGTAGTTACCTCTAGGTTTGAGTGACTCATCTATTTTTTGCTTACATTGTTACTTATTAAAATAAAGTTTGATTTGACTGTCTGAAAAAGAACTATTTGAGTTTTACAGTGAATCTTGCAAATTGAGATTGTAACTTCTCCCTGATCTTAATTGCTGATATTAACTGTGACATCAGGCAACATGTTCCCTCTTCCTCTGAGCTCCTGCCCTTTGCTTGAGGAACCAGGGTAAGATACTTCCCCTGGCACATACAAGGTCTTAAGAAACAAGAAACTTCAGTTTCTTTGGCAGCAAGATATATAAATGAATCCTACTGAAAAATTTTTAAAGGCTGACTATAATTGTATTTTATTAATTTATATATATATGTATGTATACATAAACATGTATGCATATATATACACATATATATGTATATATATATATATATATTATTTTAAGGCTTTGACTATTCTATGTGAAGGCAGCGGGAGTGGAGAAGCTGCTTGGTCAGCTTATAAGCTTCCATTTCTCTTGGCGCCATACTTTAGAGATGTGAAGGATACTGAGAAAATATTAAATCTCTAAGTTATAAGCAGAGAGAACGTGACCCCCACATGTTGGTTATCCAAATTCACAGCAACTGTTTAAACCAGTCTTAAAGCCATGAATGCTGTGGAAGCAAGGGTGAATACTTTCAGGATCATGGTGTTACCTCTTTTGGACCAGAGGTAGTGTTGCAAGCAAACTGTCCAAGCTCACAGTCAAACCTGACAAGGATATAAGGATGTATGAGGAAGAACTAGTATATGGGAAGGTTCTAGCATGATCTTTGAGGCCAGTCAAAAAGATGGGCTAGCTTTGGATCCTACTGTATAAGGACACTCTGTGTAACAGAGAAGCCCCTGACCTAAATCCCTCTGGCTAGCTGCATCTCTATTATACCAAGGTTAAATTTCCACACAGGGCTTACATGACAGGGACATTAGAACACAACAAACACTGCTTGCTTAAACATTATAACAATATGAGCAAGTCCACAGAACAAAGGGACAGGGGTGGTTCAATAGGTGAAAGCACTTGCCAAGCAAGCCTGAGAGAGGGAGAAGGGAAGGGGGAGAAAGGAAGGAAGGAGAGAGATATATACACACAGAAAAAGAATAAGGGAGGGAGGGAGGGAGGGGGAGAGGGTGCAAGGGATAAAAAAGGCCGAGGGAAAAAAGTAATGGGAGAAGGAGAAAGAGAGGAGGGACAGGCAGGAGGAGAGGAAGAGGGAGAAGGTAAGGGATGGATGGTAGAAGGAGGAGAAGAGGGGACAGAGAATAATAAATAAATAAATAGTAAAAATAATAAAAGAAGATTCCAGCAACTATTATTAAAGTGTGTGTTAGTAGCAGCAAAAAGTTAGGAAATGACAATTAAAATACATGACATCTAATATAGGAAGTATCTGGAAAAACTGCAAAAGTTACATGAAATTTTATGGAAAATATTAAACTTGGGCATGTTATTGCAGAAGACATGAAACTGGAAGAATAGAGTGTTTATGATATTTGGAATATTTAATTTTTAAAGATGTTGATTTTTTTTCCAAGTTGCTTTATAGACAGGAAGCAATGTCAATCAAAGTCCTAAAAGATGGGTGTGTGTGGCAGTTCATGACTTATTTTCTTATAAGAAATGCAGTCTTCCAATAAGTAATGTGTAAATAATTGAATCACAGTATGGAGAAATGAAATCAACACTCTATTCACTTTATACATAAAAGTTATTTCATATTGCCTATGTATTATCTAAAATACATAGAAAAGTTAAGTATTTTAGATAATACATAACAAAATATAAGGTCTAGATGTTCAAATGAAGGCAAAATTTTACCATAAACCTGAAAGAAGAAAATGTAACTAAGCTATATTAAAATAAGAGGTTCTATTATAGATATAATATATAAAGGATGACATTGAAAAACAGTAAAAATTCAAGCCACAGAATAAAATAGCATATGAAATCATTCAATTGACACAAATCCACTATCCAGGTTATAAAAGAGACTGAATGTGTTCTCAAAAAAATGCAAATAATAAGGATTGAGGATATGACTATGCAATCATGAAGATCTGAGTTCAAATCCCAGGCTCTCAGGGGAAAAGCCATGCATTACTGTGCATGCTTGTAACCCCATCATTTTGGGACAGAGGCAAGAGAATTCTGGGAACTCAGTAGACAGCCACCTAGCCAGAACAGTGAACTTCTGATCCAGGGAGAGACCCTATCTTTAAAAACAAGATGGGAAGATGAGGGAAGTTAGAGAGTTAGGGGAAGACACTTGATGTTCTCATATGACCTCCACATGTATGTGTTTTACATGCATGGAAATAGGCATGTCAGAGAGAGAGAGAGAGAAAGAGAGGGAGAGGGAGAGATTGCAATGTTAACTTGAATATAAAAAGTTGGACAGCATTAATCTTGGTAAGCTTTTCCATTCACTGCTGCTCGGGGTGTAAATTGGAACAATAACTTGAGAGAACACTTTTGAATTACCTCCTGAAGTTGAAAATGCATGTGGTTTATGAAGTAGTCTTTCTATATTAGTTGAATATTACAGGGAAAATTCTTGTACATATGTACTAGAAGATTTATACAGGCATTCTGCAATAACCCAAACTGTTAATTAGCTGGCTGTGTAGAACCACTAGGTGAGCTTTAGTGTATTTACACGGAATGAATAATGACTATATTCAAAAAATGTTCAACCTCATCTTGAAGAATGAACAATTCATGAAACACATGCACACACACACCTATTACAATTCACTTTTTAAGAAGTTGAAAAATAGGTGGGCAGTGGTAGTACATGCTTTTAATCTCAGTACTCAGAAGGCAGAAGCAGGTGGATCTCTGTGAGTTCGAGGCCAGCCTGATCTACAGAGTGAGATCCAGGACAGCCAGGGACACACAACACATTGAAATTCTCTCTCGATGATCTCTTGAATGCCAACTTTAGGGGGAGACAGCCCATGTACACAGATTTTTTTTTTTTTTAAATTTGCTTCAACAAATGGCTTGCTTTAATGAATTTATCCATGCTTTATGGAATTAATAGCCACTGTTTACCGGACACTGTGGCCCTGTCTTTTTGTGAATAACACAGTCTCCAGAAGGTCTAGGTATGTACTCCATTTCTTTGCAGGTAAGGAAACAGACTCAAAGAACTGAACTGAGCTGAGCTCATGGAACAAACAGGTTGTCTCTTTCAAGAGGAAGCTAGACTCACTCCCTTCACTGTGCCCCATTCATCATTTCCAGAACATTCTCATATTACACAGACTATTGGATTTTCTTTTCTCTACAAAAAAAGTTCTTATTGCACATACCAGTAGCTTCCAGGATTTTCAGGAATCTTTTTTTTTTTTTTTTTTTTTTTTTTCTTGTAGAACTGTTTTCCCCTCCTTCACATTTTTCTGATTATTTACCTGTTGGACCACCCCATAATATAACATGGTTGAACGAAACAGCAGTCAGGCACATCTCCAGTTCTGTTTCCTCCCGTCTTTGAACTCAAGGATGGACACTGGGTAGAGAAACAGTATAACTTTGATGAAAAGGGGGATTCGTGCCTGAACCAAAGAAAGTGTGAAAGGATAATGACTGTAAGTCCAAAATCATTTCCTTAGCAGATGTAAATGAAGCGGGTGTTGTGGAGACCATTTCTAACCAGTTCAATCTGCAATGAGTTCATGTACAGATGCTTTGCAACTGTTAAAGGCTATTGAAAACTGTCCTCCTTGGTATGAACACAAATAGAAAGGTCCTTTTGCTCCAAATGGGAAATCTTACAATTATGCCTTGCAAGTTTAACCAAATCTGGACTTTTAGCTTGAATAAAAATCCAAATATTAAAAAAATAAAATAGGATTTTTTTTTTTTACAGGATTACAGAAGAACACAGTTGTGGGAGAAGAAAGTAAAGTAATGAACTCCGGAGAAATGGTAACAAGGCAAAAGCCTGGACACACTAGCATGATGATCTGAGCTCAAATCCCCAGAATTCTACAAAAAACCCAGATGCAGAGCATCTATAATCACAGTGGAGTTAAATGGAGATGGAGATAGAGATAGAGAATACCCAGGAAAAAAAAAAATTCCCAGGAATTTGAGGTCCAGTCAGCCTGGTGTGCACAGCAGAGAAACCGAAAGGAGATCCTGCCTCAAAGAAAATGCAAAGTAAGGACTGAGACATGAGGTTGTCCTCAACTTTCATACAAACACCTCAAGGCACATGGAAACACGAATGCACACACAAGGTGTGTCAACAAAATTACTCCGGTCTCTATAGGTGATCCAGGAAAGCAACCCCTTAGAACTTCCAGCCTTAGTAGCTCCTCTGGCTTGGATCAAGAAAGTCGGCATTTTGTGCGAAGTCAGTGTTAGTAAGGATTCCTACATGGTGCTTCTCATTTACTTTACAATTCTGTCACTTTTTCCAAATTCTGTCCAGAGAATCTCGCACACCAAAAAAAAAAAAAAAAAAAAAAAAAAAAAAGTACAAGAATGTTTCGGGGTTTTTTTGTTTGTTTGTTTTGTTTTGTTTTTTTTGCAATTGAGCAGTGTGGAGTTTTCCGTGCATGGGCACTGCTCCACCCCATCCCACTCCATCCTAAATTGAGTTTGAGGCTTTCCCCCACCCCTTGTTTTCACTCTTGCATAACATGAAAACAAGTGAACACATTTTACTCAAAATTTCCATCTCTGAGTCCCCTAAGTGGTGTGAAAAATCCTGGAAAATCTCAAAGCCTAAGAGGGGGACGACGCTAGGAAAAATTGGGAGAAGTGGGAACAGCAGTGAGGAATGTACCCTAGAGCTTGTGTCAACACAGTCAGTCTTACTGAAGATGTATCCTCTCCAGGGAGGCTGGGCTGCGGGCAGCAAAACAAGTGGTTCACCTCTGGCCTCACTCATGGCCAGGAACTGCTTTGGTGCCGAGTGTCCCTGCCACTACCACACCTTGGCCCACAACCTATAAAGACCCTGTGAAAATAATACTCCCAAAGAAGTATTGGCTGTAAAGTCAGCAAGAACACTGGAAAATTGAAATTAATATGGTCAATTTAATGTGCACAAAACAGAACAGCATGTTAACTAGTGCATTCGAATTCGTTTCATGTGCCTAGAAACATGCATATGAATGTTATGCAAATATGAGTGCATATCTAGAGGTGCTCACAAGCAAATCTCTGTGTGTATGGTATTTAATTAGACTGTGGATATGCTTTAATATGTTTTGTATAGTATGGTGTTAGGTCTTTTAAAGGATTGAAAGAGAAAGGAGGAAGTCCAGAAAAATGCTTTCAAACTGGCTCTGGCAGTTTATGTGAGATCTGTGCAGGCAGATGCTGTGAGGTTATCTTAGTCCGAGACAGTTGCAAACTAAAACAACAGGGGTTCTGGTGAACTCTCCACAAGCAGTGGATACAGATAGCAGAGACCCAAAAGCTGTGAATTATTCAAATTTAGCTCAAATTCTGTAATTTCAGCTTAGAAGCCATGCAATTTAAAAGTCTGAGTCTCACTCAGAAAGATAAAAAAAAAAAAGGGTGACCACAGGCTTTTGTTCTTATAATGGCATGCTACCATCCCTTGCTCTCCTTGCTTCCTGGTTTTTCTCCCTGGCTCCCACACCCACACCCTTGAAATTCCTTGGGTGGGGCTCTTTTCAGCCTGCTTCTCCTACCCTTAATTCTCATCCAACCAAATTCAGTCAAACAAGACTCTAACTCCATCTCTATTTTAAGTCTAAGCCCCTGCCAATCAGGCTCAGTTAGTTACCAGGCAGTAAAGGGCTCAGCCAAAGAACCAGGCTGGCAACACATTTTCAAGTCCCCTCTCTTGCTGCTGGGAACTGCTTCTCTATCTCAATAAAGCTTTGCTTTTTCCTATTCTGTTGTGTATCATTCTTCATATTTATGAGCTAATGAACGTGGGAGCCACTGGCTCTGAGTGACTTTGATGGAAACTGAGTTTCCAGGATCCTGGTTGTCTAGTATAAGCCCATCGGATCTGAGAAACAGGTCCCACCAGTCTTGAAGAATCCTGCAGCAGCTGAATGTTGTATTTCACTATTCCTTCAATCAAATGGGGAAGTGTGCCAACATAAGGACAGACTTCTGAAAGTACAACCCTTTCTTCAAAGAATACAGCAATAAAATTGAGGTGGTCACTTCAGAACAAATTTGTGATATCTTATGAAGGTAGTTAGAAAAGAGCAATGCAAAATGAAGAAAGGGGAAAGGTTTTAGATTGGCACTGGTAAAGCCTATGACAAGACCCTGGGACATGGGTTAGGACTTGGGCTGGAGCTGAGGATGTGGATAAAAGAATGAGGCTAGAACTTCAGGAAGTGACAAACACATGGCATTTTGAGGACACTTTCCATAGCCTCACAGCCTCTTTCATATTCATTCCCAGGTGATGGAAAGGTGCTGACACTCCAAAGATCTGTGACATTTCATGATGTGAACATTAGTTTGCTAATACTTGATTGCTAAAGTTTCCCCTATGCATCCACAGCATCAGGAGAAATGATGGATTTCAGCGAAAGGAGCCAGCGTGGAGCAGCTAAGGAGGAGCTGACTAAAATCATGGGACTTAATTTACCCGGATGATAATATGACAAGATATTCTATCTCCATGCTAATTATGAATTCTCTTCTGGGAAGTCTTCAGAAACTCTTAAGTGGCTTTTAACAGAGAGCATTACTGTAGGAAGCACTCCTTAATAGGATGTATTGTTGAGACTTCCTTTCTTGTCAGTGGATCCTTTACTTCCACACAGAAACTTAAAGAGATGAATTCTTGTCCTGAGTTTCCAGAACATTCGTTATGTTTATATCATTACATGATTAATATTTCCTTCCTTGAGTGGGAGGTGTCTCAGTGTACATTTGAAGCCCCCTCTGGATAGTGAGATCTGTGACCAGGGACCAGTAGTGGAGATGCTTCCTGTATCTATTTTAGCATCTTCAGTACCTGGCACAGAGTCTAAAATTTAACAGAGAACTGGTGAGAACAGCAAATGTAAACAATCACATGAATAAATAAAAGCACAGGCCTAAATAATAGCATATGTGCATGGGTGAAAAGTCACAATGAGAAAGAGGATAGGAAGAGAGAGAAGAGAGGAGGGGAGATAAGGAAAAGGAGAGAGGAAGAGATCAGAAAGAACAGGTATGTGGGGAAGGAAAAGAAAAGATAAAGGGAGGGAAAAGGTGAGAGGAGGAGAAGGGAAGGGAGAGGATGGGAGAAGAGGAGACTTCAGGCTGATATAATATCCAAAAATAAGAGATACCATTGCCTGCAATTTTATATAAATTGTAGCAATTGGTATTACCACCACACAACAGGAATTGTTACTCTGACCAGAGTTCCCAAATGGTATAACAATGAAACCTTGGATCTTCTGATGCTTAACCTTGACTTTCAACTTGACTGGATCTAGAGACAGATTAAAGGCAAGCATAGACACCTGTTGAGGGAGTTTTTTAATAGATTATTTGGAACAGGAAATCTCACAGAAATAAGGGTAGCACTATGCCATATCAGTCCAGAGTGTTTTTATTGTTGTTTTTAAATGGAGGTAGAAAAGGGATTTTTTTTTTTCTGTTTGCTTGCTTCCTCTCTCACTGGGATGTTCATCTCTCCAGTTGCTGTGGCTGACTTTGTCTGATAGCAAAACCCACATTGTTTGAGCTTCCAAAATGGATTGAGGTTAGTGGCTCTCCAAGAATCCTCCAGGCTTTAGACCTGATTGGTAGTTTGGAGATATTCAGCCTTGTGGGCTGAGAAGCTATTAGGTTCTCAAGGTCCCCAATGTGATATGAGTATTGCTAGACTAACCAGATCATATATAATTAATATCATGAATCCCCTTTCAATAAATAATTGTTCTAATAGTTTTGTTCCTCCAGGGGACCGTGGCTGTTGAAGCTCTAAAAAGAGTTCATGTTTTTGTTCTCCTGTTACAGAGCCAGTGGAGCTTCTATTGACTTGGAAGAGAACTAGACCAAAGAGGACATCCTTGGCAAAACCAGCATCCTCACTGATTAGTTTCATAATGTCAGTAAGTTGATCATTCTCCCAGGAAGCATCCTCCTCCTTTGCAGATTAGAACATTATGCTATCACTGTTGATATTCTTAAATCAATACACATGGTGACACCTTACTTACTATCATTTATTATAAAAATAGCATGACTGCTCAAGTTTAGAACTCCCTAATTCAAATTCTCTAACTCTAACTCCAAATGATTCTATGGGGAGGGGAAAAGGTCAGTCCCCACAGATTGAACTGTGGAGAACCCTACACATCACTGACATAATATTCTGCCTCTGATGGATTCATCTGGAACTTTCCCCTGTTGTGAGTGCAACTGGATGGGTTTTAACAACGAAGGGTCTGACCTAATCTAACCTTGGTCACTTTCCTATAAGGAGCCAAAAGGTTTTGAAAGGAAAGCAGCTTGCCCAGATTCAGAGGCAAGGTCCATGCCTGGAGAGTACTCAGGCCAGTTCTTAACACTCTTGCTCTAGGATCACACTGTCTTCTTGAGGAAAGAATGCCACATCTGGTGCTTGCATCTGAGGATACATACCCTTATTCATTTTAAATATCTATATGAAGAACTTGAGCTGAGGATTTTGGCAGGGCAGAGGGGAAGCCAAGCAATCCTTTTGTTTCTATGTCATGTATATTGAGACAGGGGCTCTGGGGTTGAACTTCTCTGGATTTTCACAGGAAAACTGAGTTGTAAAGTGAGGTCTGGGTTCAATTCAGACTCTCACTCATGCCCCATACCTGCCTCTCCTAGACACTTACAACTTAATTAGTTTTGAAAGCGTAGAAAATTATTCAACTTTTAACCCCTGGTTTCCTATGTAAGACTCAAGCAATAGGTAATGATAATCAAGTGTTGCTATGGACAATTAAGCATGTTGCCTTTTGCATAGTACTTAGCATGCTGTCTGGTCTATAGTTAGGGTTTCAATGCAAGGAAGAACATTCTAGATTAGCTTATAAACAAGACAAAAAAAGCAAATAAAAAAACAAATAAATATCATATTCTACAAACTGAGGGAAAAAATCAAAATTTGAGCATTCCAATAATCATCTACATACATACCATACAATGAATTTAATCGGTATAAATGCATGATGAATGACTTTGAGTATATCAGGAGTCATTAACCATCTACATATTTCTTCACAGAAAGTACAGGTAACCCAAATCTCTGAGGCAATCCACAATGTTGGAATTCAGATATTACATAGTGAATATTTTGTATTCCAAGGGACATATCAGAAAAGCCTACAGAATGAAAGGGAGGGTGTTTTGTCTGACTAAATTCAGTGAGGGTATTGGCACTTCCAATTAGAACAGTTGTATTAAAAAAAAACATACAATCAGGTACAAACTTTGGTATGTAGTGTCTGCTAATAATAAGAGGTTATGAAACTTTTGATTTAGAAAAATCTCAGATGGCTCTTCATCCTGGGTTTTAAACATCTGTTGACTTGAAGATGGTCGATGCTATTGGCTTTCTCAGCTGACAATTTTTTGGTTTTCATTTCAAAGTATCAATTGCTCCCTTCAAACACCTACACTGCTTGAATAAGCTCATTCAGTACTTCATGGGACCAAGTGACACATTTCATTGGACATAGTTAGTATACATATCTGTGGTGTATAAAATTTAATTCTTGAACCAACTGTCAAAACCTTTAGTTAAGATTCGTGGCCTTCAGAGGGATTAGCATGAGTATCTCACGCATGTGTATCTACTCTATACTCTGTGGCTCCAAAACATTTTCTCAAAGACAACAAATGAAAACAAACTTGACATATTCTAAAATTTAAAGAATTTAACCATTGATTGGTAATACTTTAGGAGGGAATGGAGTTCATGAAAACTAAAAAAAAAACTCCTGCCTGTCTCCCAAACAATGGTTCAAGCATGTGATGTTTTTAATGTCTTCCAGATCATAAAAAAAAAAAAAAAAGCAAAGATGTATCCTCTCTTAAAAAAATCATTAGTGCAATGGTTTTCAACAGGGGGTGATTTTTGTACCCAGGGGACATTAGGTAATGTCTGGAGACATTTTTGTTTGTCACAAGAAGGACCACTAGTGAAATCTAATGGAAGAGAAGCCAGGAAGCCAAGTACTCTACAATGGATAAGGACAGCCCCCACAGCAAAGAATCCTCCAGTTCCCAAATGTCAGTAGTGCTGACTTTAATTTGGGGTTGAGAAACCCCAAATTAAAATAATCTGTTTGAGTTTTTAATGTTTTCCTTTTTATTTTAAGTCATGGAACTTCGTGCAGAGAACTGGAAGAGGGTGATGGGGGCAGAATGGTGGTGGGGGCAGTTCTATGCAGGATGGGTTCTGGGTTCCAAACAGTTACAAAACCAAAGTCCCCTCACAGAGTTCAAGTGAGCACACAGGGAGGACTGTACAGGGCCCTTTAGAACCTGGAATTTCTAGCTTCCCCAGTACACAGGGCTGCTTTCTGTAGATCTGCCCCTCTGCACTTTCTTCATGATCAGGTTTGCTTGGAACTGACACTCCCATTGCACTTATGAGCAGATGATTCTGGGAGTTGAGATATTGATACAAGTCTGTCTAACTTGTACCACTCAATCACCTTGGCCATATGTGGTAAGCACAGAGCAAGCTTGAGATTCCAAGTCTTGCATGTTTATATTTGACCTTCTCTAGCCTTAGCCATAACTGTCTTTCTAGATGTTCTGTTTGTCTGAAGGTGAATGGGATATGGAGGCAGATTGCAACCCAAGGACACCAGATGACTAAAAAAGCCTAGAACGGAAAAAGACAAAGCTAAAGGCAATTTCAACTCATCTGTCTTTTGTCTACTATGGGTTGGGCAGCTTGGAAACTCCTGAATACCAGAGCCAACACCCATTAAATAACAACAAACAAACAAACAAACCAAATAAAGGCATGTCTGTTCAAAGGTAGCTGTGTATGTTGGGGATGGGCATACCCATGTGTGTTGCTACGGTAGCACATATACACACAAAAAAACATGGAAGCTACAAGTTAACCTTATGTGCCATTCCTCCAGAGATATACACCTTATTTTTTTGAGACGGGGTCTCCCATTAGAGCTTGACAGGTAGGCTAGGGTGGCTTCCTGGCCTGTCTAAAATTCCCTAGTGCTGGGATTATAAGTACTTACCATAATTGCCTTAAAAAAAGAGAAAAGTTTGGGGAAAACAGTTCATGCCCTCATGCTTATATGACATGCACTAGATAGTGAGCCCATGACAAAGTTTAAATAAGATAAATATCTTGAAAAATCTTTCATGATTTCCAAAACTAAAGTTCTTGGCAGATTGTTGGCAAAGGTGTGTGTGTGTCTCTCTGTGTGTGTGTCTGTGTGTGTGTGTGTGTGTGTGTGTATGTGTGTGTGTTTAGGTTAAAGCAGCTATCTATATTTTCATTTATTCATACTATTGACAAAACCCATTTTAGGTGCCATGCAGCAAAGGGTCTGCCCTTCCTCAATTAAAGGAACAGAACTGTTTTGTGAAATTTGTTTGTTTAAACAGTTTCTGATTCTCTCTCTCTCTCTTTCTCTCTTTTCTTTCTTTTTGGCCTGGTGGGTGGTTAAAAAGAGAAAAATAACTTGTTCTTAAACAAACAAATGTAAGAAATACTTGATGTTGCTTGACAGGACCTGTTAAACAATGGCTAGTTCTAGCTGTTGATGGCCTTTGGATCCAATGGACTGTGAGTGGTACCTTCAGCATCTCTTGACAGATGACAATTTGAAAAGTGAAAAACACCAGACTGACCTTCTGCACTGTGTTGCAAACTCAAGAAGACACTAAGGGTGAACGTGCTCAGCTTCCAAGAGGCTGAGCCTGACTTCAGGGCAAAGCCCTTCATGTCTTTAAAGTTCCTTAGAGAAGTCACAGTAAGTCACCCCTTTCATGAGTAGTTAGTTTGTTGTTACTTTTTTCCCTGCTTTGTTGGAGTTATAGAACACATGAAGCCCCCAGTACAGATGAAAATATAGAAAGAATTGTTATATTTAAGTTTCTTTTTCTGTCTCTTCCTACTAGCCACTCTGTTACCTTTTGCTTTCACATCAGTATTCTATGTGAGGCTGTGAACCTTGTGGTTCATAACATCTTTTCTGCATCTCAGTATTCTGCAGGCCATGTCTATTACATGTTACATATTCAGAAAGCAAGATAGAGGTGAAGATATCAAAACGGAGACAGGGAAGGAGGGAGAGAAAAAAAGGGTCACTTGACCATGTCTAATCTCTGGCTGACAATAACAAAAAGAATTCCTGAATGAGGTCCCTCTGGCACATGGCTATTTTTTTTAAAGTCCTTGCTTTTTCTAAAGAAGCATGAAACAGGTCCTAATTTTATAGTGCTTGCCCAGAACCTGGATTTCCACACCTATAGGTCAACACTACTGGCTTCATCTTCCCACCTACCTCTCTACATTCAAGAATAAGCCTCCCTCCATTTCTCACTCATCAACACTCATTTCCACTGTCCCTTCTTGAATGTGATTATTCATCTCTGGATACGATTTCTGTCATTTGGTGGGGAATGCTAAGGACTAGTGCTCCTGAGAAGAGACCCACTCATCTCTTTGGACAAGAGAGGTATACATAAGTGCTGAGTCCAGCCTGAGATCCGAGCCAGAACTGTGAGCCTCACATCTCTACAAAAATAAAATCAGAATGTATTTTCAAACAAGGGTTCTCACTGAGCAAGACTTATAAAACATCAGTGGTACATCCCTGCTGGATGCTAAGACCAACACAGACATAGGAATAACTTTGCCTGTGTAGAGGATGAGTTCCCAAAACCATATGATGTCAGTTTGGATGTTTTTCGTCAATTGACCAATAGCCCTTGCTCATTAGTGACAGCCCTGAATCTCTTGCTAGTTCTGTCTCATTCACCATGACAGCCACTATCACTGCTTCAGCAAAAACTGCAAAATAAGTTAGATATGTGGTTTCTAACTTGCCAATATCTCTGGATATTTCCTCAAAGTACTATGGGATGCTGAACAATCACTGCCACCCACCACACTGGTGTCTTAACTGAAGTAGGTTATCTAACTCCCCTTAATGAAGTGTTGTCATAGATTGAACATAAGATGTGCTATCTTTGGGTGGATGGATTCTAACTGTGGTGGGTTTTGATGGGCATAAACCTGCAATCCAAGGGTTTCTACAAAATGTCAGAGTTCCATCACTGGCCAGTTAGTATTATATATTATAAATTATCAGATGACAAGGTAGTATTATAAAGTCATTTGATGAAAGCACTGAGGACTACATGATTTAAAAAATAAAAAAAAACTTAGACTAGACTTAATTAAGAAAAAATCCAAAGAGCTGCATATAATTTGCTATGGTTTGGGTGTGAAATATGCCCAGAATTTCATATGTTGGAACACTCAGTCTCCAGGGAGTAGCACTGTTTTGGTAATGCCATGGAACCTTTTAGACACAGAGCCTAGTTCATTGACAGAGCACACTAGTAGCAGGTCTGAGTGTCATAGGTCATCTGTCCCTGTGTAGCTTTCTGTGGTCCAGTTGTCCTTTATGCCATCTCACTACATCCAGTCTCTCCAGCCTCCATATCTTCCCTTCCATAATCGACTGATATTCCATGAATTATTAACCAAAGAAATCCTTCATTCTTCAAGTTTCTTCTGTCAGATTATTTCAACTTATAACTAATAGATTATTCAATATAATAGAAACTTGTTTCTTTATTATCTTTTTACAATGCTGGTCTTAAAATGTAAGGGAAGTTCTTTTCCCACTGAAGTACATTTTGAGCCCTCATCAAGTATGGCTGCAGGATTGCGGGTTGTAAGGGAGAGGATTCTGCTCTATGGAGCCATTCACAGACTCGAGGGTGAGGGGACTGCAGTTCAGCCTTTGTTAACATGACACTTACAAAGTGACCATGGGAGGGAGGGAGAATTAATTTTAGCCAGTGTTAAAGGTTAAGAAAATGAGAAAAGGAAACTGGCAGATTCAAATGGGCTACAGTTGGAAAGGGTGTTCCCAAACTCCCTTGGCTGGAGTATAGTTCTGTGTTCACACGTATGTTCACACCTAGGGCATAGGACTCTGGGTTGTGTAGCTAGGTGCTGTGCTCAGGGAAAACAGGATTGTGAGCTTGGTTGTATGGTGAGTGGTCCTCACCACAATGTTAAAATTTCTGCTAAAGGCAAAACACAATTGGATAATGTAAGCAACAATTTTCCAGGGATGGTGTGGATGGTGGTTAAGGGGGATACAGTAGTAATGGTTATAGGAAATAAAAGGCGAATAAGGTAAGGCAGAATCCCAGCTTTGTCCCTTCCTCAACTTCAATCATCAGCTGGGGAGAAAAACCAGCTCCCCAGCTTCTTACTGATGCAAATTAAAGTCTATATAGTGAACTTGGGCATTGCCCTTGCAAGAAGGCACAGAACCAAAGTTGTGTCTTCAATTGAGGTTATATTAGCCATGCCTGGACTACATAAGAGAGGACAGTGGTTAGCAGATCCAGGATATTTCTAAGGGTACTAGTTGGTGACTATTTCACAGAAGAGAGGCACTTTACAGATACCTGTTTTAGAATAGAACTTATGGTACTATATGAATTATTGTTGCCATTTCGCAAGACATCTGTGAATCTCAACAAGGTCAAGTCCAAGTTCAAAAGGAAAACTGTGATTTGGCAATTGGAAAACAGTCAAGTGAATAACTGTAATCAGCTAATGATTACACAAAGAATCCATATAAAAGGAGTGCACTTCAAAAAAAAAAATCTGCATGCACTTGCATATTTTTCAGCTCTCTTTCCTATTTTCATTCTAAAACCAAGATGTAAGTGGAAAATGTTCTTAGCATCTGGGCAAGGCCCCTTGCCAGTCTTGAAAAGCATCATCAATCACTGAATTTCTCACCCCCAGGTTTTGATGGAGAGTGACTCATCAGCACGAAGCCATCAGAGAGGTATCGGACTATGAATTCTCAGGCTTTCCTTGCTTCACAGCTTTTTTTTTTTTTTCTTTTTTTTTTTTCATCTTCTGAAATGTTAGACAAATTTAAGTGAGTATGCATGTGTTTATGAAAGCGAAGTGGGGCAAGCAAGATGTACTGTAACTGAGAAGTGATATTTATGCTTAGGATTTCCTGTCCTTTGCAATGTGGGGTTTAGTTCT